>NW_027225571.1:2405000-3605000 GCF_038994185.2 Dermacentor albipictus | reverse complement strand
CGAGGTCGCGGGATCGATCGTGGCCATGGCGGCCGCATTTTGATGGGGGCGAAATGCGGGAACACTCGTGTACTCAGATTTAGGAGCACGTTAAAGACCTCCAGGTGGTCCAAATTTCCGGCGTGCCTCATACTCAGGTCGTGGCTTTGGCACGCAAGATATCATAATTTAAAGATATCTCCTAAATGGTGTCCTACACACAATTGTTTCAAGTGGATAAGCGTCGTAGTTTCACTCGCTAGAATTTGCAAATTATCACATGTGCCATAAGGTAATAAGTGAAAACTTACTTGGTGACTTATTTAAATTATTCGATTGAGCATTTAATTTTTTTCTGCAAGTAATCTCCGCTTTTCGAGTACAGTAGAATTGTGCGATTTGCCACAGGTATTTTTGAAGCTTTTTGAAAGTTTTCGCTGAAAGACCCTGTATATCCGCCTCGTCTAGGAACTCCAATGCGAGAACGCTGAGAGTCTTATTATAGAAAAAAATATTTCTTTTCTGGAGCTCACGTTATTAGAGACAAAGTATGTCCGCCTCGCTTATGAACTCCTAAGCAAAAACGCCATGTTCGCTATGCTCGGAGTCTTTTTATTTGGAAAACTCAGTGCCCTTCCATTCTGTGAAGAAGGGTGACCAGCGAAGCTCTGTGTGCAGACTCCTTAATGACGAACTGCACGTCCGCCGCGGGTGGGCCCGGCATTGTACAATCCTCGGGATTTTTTTTTTTTTTGTACACGTGGACACGATAGTGGGGAAAGTAGCCCTTAACCGCTTCACTGTAAAAAACTCTATTATTCAGAAATACGCCCTGTATAATGCGAAGCTGTAGGCCGGAGTGCACAAGGTAACGAGCTACGTCAGTGCGAGGCCCACACCACCTTGGTTCATTTCTGAGAATCAGATGAACAGTTTCGGCGGATGGAATGAGAGGAATTCGGTTCCTTTACGCAAAGCCGTGGTCTACCACAACGCTCCGTTCTGGCTCCATTATTATTTAATATTGAATTCATGTCAGTCGCATTACCCGCCGTGGTTGCTCAGTGGCTATGGTGTTGGGCTGCTGAGCACGAGGTCGCGGGACCGAATCCCGGCTACGGCGGCTGCATTCCGATGGGGGCGAAATGCGAAAACACCTGTGTACTTAGATTTAGGTGGACGTTAAAGAACCCCAGGTGGTAAAAATTTCCGGAGTCCTCCACTACGGCGTGCTTCATAATCAAAAAGTGGTTTTGGCACGTAAAACCCCATAATTTAATTATTTTTGTCATATCTGTCACGTGAAAACTGCAGGACATCGCTGATATAAGATTTCTTATACTCTTCTACGATTTCTTAGGTTTCTTATGTAACGTACCACTGCGCTCTAGTCACAAAGACGTTGAGACACAATATGAACAACCGCAGAAGGTCTCCATATTCTAGACAAATACGTGTAGACCCCTGGACTCCAGCTATTTATGCAGAAATCTTGCTACGTGCACGTTGCCAACAAACCGGACAGATGAATTAGCTTGCGATAGAGACTTGCATCTCAAGATTGGCTAATCTTGATTCCGGAGACAGAAGAGCTGCGGGCTCTTGGCCTGGAAGTTCCCCAGTTACGATCCAGCGTGAGGTGGCTTGAGAACATTTTGAAAACATCAGCAATATTTAAAAAAAAATTATCGAGTTTAACGTGCCAAAACCACGATCTGATTATGAGGCACGCCGCAGTGAGGGACTCCGGAATAATAAAAAATAACGTACAGCGCGAAGGACAAGGACTGCGAAGACGACATACCTTGTCCTTGTCCTTCGCGCTGTACATTATTTTTGATCATGAATTACCAACTAGCTCAAGCAACCACCCTAGTAGACTCCGGAATAATTTGGACCACCTGAGGTTCTTCAACGTGCACCTAAATGTAAGTACACGGGTGTTTACACATTTTCGCGGCCGCCGTGGTCGGGATTCGAGCCCGCGACCTCGTGCTTAGCAGCACAACACCATAACCACTAAGCAGCCACAGAGGGTATCAGCAACGTTTACTTGCTCACACAAATTTTACCTAATCATGGTCTTGCTCCTTTCGAGATCTGCGGCCTTGTACCGCATCCATTTCAACAGTAAAGACGCCATGCATTTTTTCCTATCTCACAGAAAGGAAACGCTTTCGGCTCTTTCTCGTAGAGGTGCCAACACCTGTATTTAAATGCATGTCAATATACTCCAGAGCTCGTTGCTAGGCTTAAACGAGGGAAACGAAACAACAAGGAACTACACCGAAATAGGAGACATATAAAGGATGGTGGGGTGCGGTTAGTTAAAGGGAGGGGGGGGGGGGTGCAGATACACCCACTTCAACTACACCGTGTACTGAACAGAGCAGCGCCCTTGCTCTCTGGGAGTGCGTCAGGTGGCACCACCGGCGCACTCGAATGTCTCCCTCTCGGTGCTAGCACCCGCGAAGCCGGGAGCGTCGCCCGGCCGGCAGGGTGGATAAATCATTTGCGGTTGAGGTGAGACACGGCGGGTGGAGGAGGGCACTGCCAACGCAGCCACAGAATCTCTTCGCGCTGTTGAGGGCTGACGCAGGAAAGGGAGAGATTCGGCCATAGAGTTAGTAGAACAACTCTAGAGGAAAAGCTGGGCCGGAAAAGTGGGAACCTCTAGGGCGCCGCCCTGTTGCTACTGGTCAATGTGGCCAGCGCAATTACTATTGAAAGAGCTGAGAACAAGTACAGGTCACCTTATGCTTTGTCACCTAAAAACGCATACCTGATGGCTTTATGAAGGTGGTACGTTAATATTAAGTTTACAGAAAGCGATCGCTAAGTCCGTGACTTATGTAAATCACGATGTACGCATTCATGCAATAAAGGATGACGCGAATTTCGGTTTCGAATCTGTTTTTTGGATGCGTAGTAGTTTCGTTTGACATGCGATCGCGCGTCGACATCGGACGCTATGACACACTCGTGCCTTATGTGCCACCGAAGCCCCGAAGTGGTCTGGCATATACCTTCACATGTAAGTAAACGAATGTATCTCCTTGTTGAGAATATCACGCGAGTAGGCAGCTCTTGTGGTACATCACAATCGTTCGAGAAGCGTCACAGTAGAGCATTTTTCTGCATGCGGAGCGGTGTTTTTATTTGCAGGTTTCCCTTCAGTAGGAAATTGCTGGACAGGCGGACCAGCGCACCGGAATTATATTGGCGAAGCCACAAGCAACTCAAAGAATCTGTTTAATTGTTGCACTTTGAACAATCATGCTTCTACAAAGGCCACAGCAGAAAAACAGCCTGATGACTGAGTATTTCTGTGCCACGAAGTAATCAAGAGGCGAGTGCCTAATGCGGACGAAATAGAGTGCATGGAGACTTAGAACGACAGAAAGCTGAGCTAGTTCGTAAGGATTCATTATGCAAAACAGAGGTGACGCGTGCAGACAGGACACAAGAGTAGAGAAGTGGGCGGCGCGCGTTTTGTTTGCTTGTAAATACTCTACTCTTGTTTCCTGTCTGCACGCCTCACCTCCGTTTTGCATAACGAGTGCATCAACCCACATATTAATAGCTTAGGCGTTTTATTAACTGTGGAATATTTTCAACACTTCCTTGCATGCCATTTCATGTCACAAATTTGTGCAGCGAATCTATTTGCATGATCGACTCCGGGCCTGTGGGACCGTTCACTTGCACTTGATGCTGAGTCTTTTACATGTATCCATAAACTGCAGATATGCACATCAGATCCCTGCGAGCACTTTCAAAATTCAATTATTGTCGACAACAGGCACATATGCAATACTGACATAATCTGGAATACCACTAAGCAGCTGGGACACATTTTTGTTGACCATACTCGCAGGTAAAATAAGTACATCATGTGGACAGCTCCAGCTTATTTTCCTTAAGTCAGTGTGTACAAGGCTTTTGCAAAAATATTTTTTTTTCTCGCGCACCGATTATTTTGCTGTATAAGCAAGAGAACCCACCACGTTAGTGTAACGTATCTTGTGCATCACACTAATATGTGCTTTCATTTACCAAGTGAGATGAGTTACTTTTATGGCTCATTCAGTCATATCACACTGCAAGCTGCATTCATCAATCTTCAATGGGATTTTGCAAATGTTTAATGAAACATGTTTCCCTTTTATGCAGATATGCAATGGCAAGCCCTTCCGTGTGTTCCAAAGGTAAAATTTAAGCTCTAAATTAAAGAAGACATTTCTAGTCAGAAACAAGCAAAAATAGTGAATGCAGAGTATCAGAAGCCCAAGGTACAGAAATTATGAGAAGTGTCGAATGATTTTAAGGAAAGAGTCGTATTTAAAAATGCAAGACCCTTTAGTGGAGGTCAAGCAAGCCAATATAGGTAGAATACTCTGTAAAATTATGCGAGTGAGGGGATGTCAAACAATGGGTCAGGAAATGCATTGTTTTTCTGCAAAACAAAAGCTGATTGCCATTACATAAGTCACTTTAGCATCACGATAAATTCAGAAATAAACCAAAAAACAAGACACGCAAAAATAAACAAAACATTTAATGATATTTCAGCAGAACTTTTTGTTGGGCTAGTTGGTGCATATTACTGAAGTACTATAGCGCCAAACAGACGACACAAGAAGAAGAGACACGGACATAAGCGCTCGTCCGTGTCTCTTCTTCTTGTGTCGTCTGTTTGGCGCTATAGTACTTCAGCCATTTAATGATGCTCTCTCCACACTGGGATAAATAAAAACAAACACATCACATCTAATGTGGACATATCAGATGCCTTGTGAAACACTAAAGGAACAATTCAGTTTCGAGCTATGGCACTTGCCGCATAGATGTGGGGTGGCCTTGCACCAGTAGTGATAGTTACCACTGCATTTAGAAATTGAAAGCATTCGTGCAGACAAGGATGATTCTTTATATTTTTGGCTACCACTTCAAATGCATCCACCAAGTGTTACAATGCTGCATGCAGCCATACTAAGGATCTCGCAACAACACCTGCAGGTAGAAAGCAGAAGCAGTCAAAGTGCTGGTGTGTTCTGGACACTATGTTTGAAAACTTTTAGGCAAGAAGAGTGCAAGAAGCAGACATAACTGCATTTAATTCCATAATTCCCCATTTAAATGGCCTTTTCTTTTTGCTTAGACAATGCCTACGCCTAGCCACAGCAGCTCCCTCATACAGACTCCACAAACCAAGAGGCCGTGGAGTCAAATGCAGGTAAGAGACAATAAGCAATAGCACTGGTATCGACATTCATCTAATTTCTTTTTATTTCATTTAGGCAGCCAGCACACCTCGAACAGCCACCTTGACTGCGGGTGTGTCACCCTAGTCGCCAAGGAAACATTTGAGGGAAAGTGACAGGCAATGTGAACAGCCACTTCTCCATGTAAACAATACTCTTTCTCTCGGATGACTCCTACGCCTCACCACTCCAGCACACTTGTGCACAAAGATGCCGCAGAGGCACGTGCAGGTCAGAGGCAAGAAGCAGTGGCACTGGTGTCGACATTTACCCAATTTCTTTTTCTTGCACTGAGGCAGCCAGCACACCTCGAACAGCCACCTTGACTGCGGGTGTGTCACCCTAGTCGCCAAGGAAACATTTGAGGGAAAGTGACAGGCAATGTGAACAGCCACTTCTCCATGTAAACAATACTCTTTCTCTCGGATGACTCCTACGCCTCACCACGCCAGCACACTTGTGCACAAAGATGCCGCAGAGGCACGTGCAGGTCAGAGGCAAGAAGCAGTGGCACTGGTGTCGACATTTACCCAATTTCTTTTTCTTGCACTGAGGCAGCCAGCACACCTCGAACAGCCACCTTGACTGCGGCTGTGTCAGTAGATTCCTGTTGTACATATGCTCATAATAAACTTCAGTAAACCTGAACTTCATAATAAACTTGAAGGCAAATGGGACATTGATGCATTGTATTTTTGAACATTTATTGTACACATACAATACATGTTATACTTTGCAGTGCTACAGAGCGTATTTTGAAGCTTCCCCCTATATTTTGCACCTTTAATTACGTATGTGTTGTGTGGCCCTCAATGCAGTTCATGTTGTAGCAGCTGCTTTGTCTGTGTATCGCACATTGGCTTAAGCTCGTGATATCCACATACTTCTCTCACATATACAAAATAAAGTTCTATGTAGTCCTCAGTGTTACAACAAAAAATGAAAGTAAACAATCCGATCGTGGAATTATGTTTATTACAGTGATTCCTACGACAGTTACTGAGAAGTTGACAACTTGAACTGGTCAATCGGTCCATAGCCGCCTCTATTTTTCAAAAATAAAGGAGGCTATGATCCGTCATGGCAAGGAATTGTATGTATACATAAAAAAGGGGGTATGTGTGTGTTTGTAGTGGGGGTATAGGATTAGGGCGGTACGAAAAAATGTACCAACACCGTCCTCTAGACCCATTCCGTTAAGGTACCGTAACAAAGCGTATTATGCATAAAGTTCATACAACCAACTCTGATATTACTACAGACGCCAGGCGACGCGAGCTACATTTGTCATGATGCATTCGCGACTGCACCGGATGCCCTCCACATTATTCTCGTTAATCGTGCTCACTGCGCCGAGGCAAAAGAAAGACAATGGGCGCAGGTGCCTTTAAAGTATCTCGACCTTGCGAGGCACGGCTGCGCGTGCCTGGGGAGCTGTCCGTGCGAACACTCCCTGGCACACACTTGCCTCGGCGGCCCCAACCTACGTACCGTTCTGCTTCGAGCTTTGATCCCCCCACTGTCCCTCGGGTGCCCTGGAGTTCCTGCGCCGCCTGCTCTACTATCATCTCAGGTGCTCTCCTGAGACTTCCGTTTGTCGGTTACATGTGCCCTACAGCTGGATCATTACTTATAATAACAAAAAACCCGATCTATCGTCACGACGATAGATCGCGAAAGCGGCTTTTGCAACATACCGCGCCCGTGCGAAGATAATTACGGAACGCCAACGAGGAATCTGACCACAGCTTCGAGCTCGTAACGTCGTCGAGTGACACTCCTGCAACAGGCGTGACCGCTGAAAACCGCATACCGCCAGAAACTTGAACAGGATCATCCCTCGGTTGCATAACTGCCAGCTGTACGGCCAACATGGACCACACCCACACCATCCCGCAACATAGAATAAAGAACCGACTTATAAAGCCCAAACACACGGCTGCACGCACACATCACAACATCACAAGCGAGACGCCATGCTGCTACGCTGCTACTGTTGCCGGATTAAAACTGACTACTGTCACCAAGTCTAGCAAGCGTCTCAGGAGCTGGCAACCTCGGCGCGTAGCAACATGGCGGCGCTCTTGAGGTTCCCGATTTTAATGCATGGGCCCTATGGGTAGCTTGTCCTCTAGAGTCAGTATAGTAACTCTATGGATTCGGCGACGCGTTGGTCGTCGTCGGTGTGTCGGGGGTTCTCTCGTTTGGCGCGGGAGAGGAGGGACTGGGCGGCATATGGCGCTGTTCTCATCGCCGCGGCGTTAACCTCGCGGGTCAATACGACACGCCACACGGTTGCGTCGAACAGAGGCAGCACCGATACGCGCCGAGGTGACGAAGGCTTCGCTTTGGCGGCGACAGAGATTAGGAAAGGAGGAAGGGGAAGAGGGGGCGGGAGGCGAGAGTGTGCGCTCCCCAACTATCGGGGAGTGCGGATTCACGGAGCAAGCGCGCGAACCGAGGGCGGACCACAGAAGGGAGAACGAGTCGGCTGCGCTACATCGACACGCCTGTTATCGTTGGGCGTGGGTTATGTGACTGGATTATATAATCATTCGAGCGTCGGTCTTCGCCGCTGATGTGCTCGATGAGCAGAAGACGATATCTGGTCGCGCTCGCGGTTGACAGTCTGTGGCTCTCAGCGGACGCTTCATTTAGTCACGGTTGTTGTCCCCCTCCCCCTCCCCGCATTCGGTTCTTGTTAGGTTGATTAGGTACGGCATTTCGCGAGGTTTGCCTAAATGGTACTGAAGGAAGTAAATTAAATGTCGGAGTATAAGGGGGAGAGACAACGAAGTATTTGTTTTGCTGGCTGGAGGCTAAAGACCTGTTTGTACATGATCGAAGATTAAGCTTAAGAAGCTAGCTGCTAATGTACTTCGGGTAAAGGTGCAGTCATGTAGAATGTATTTCAGGCTTAATTTCAGCGCGTCATCGGCTTGACTGCTACATGGTGAGCATCAAAACTGACCACTACTATGATGAATTAAGTATATGATAACCTTGTTTCCTTGTCCTTGTTTGATACGCCAACAGCGCTAAACGCATAATCAGGCGTAAAAAGACCCTTTTGTGTGTTACACCCATAATAATTTAGATGTTTTTGCAACCTAAATCTAGGAGTGGCTTCTCACTAACAACGCCTCCCTATTTAGGCAGATCCTTTTAGGTATGACCTTCATGTCAGCATAGATGTAGGGGAAGTAAGCGGTTGAGCTGAATTAGTTATTTTTGCAGTTGTGTTGATCATACACGAATTCTTTTTCACAAAAACTTCGGCCCTCTCCCCGCCTCCCCACCCCACACAAAGCAACCATCAATAAACTACATTACGACCTATGGAGTCAGGCAAGAAACTCTGCAATGTCCGATGCTAGATGCACACCGGCACCGTGCAGAACGTAAACGCCATTAATTATTCCGAGCCTCGCGCTGGGCGCAGGCCTTGTGTGCCATTAGGATAATGCGCAAAACGTCACGCGCTTCTAGCAGCTATTGCATCTGGCGTCGACCCTCTTGAGAATCACACCTTTCTGCGCGTCGGCAAAGGGAACAAGGGGAGGCGCAGCGAGCACCCGCTGAGCCCGGGTCACATGAATACGCCATTCATGAGGACTGGAACGTGTGCCTGCTGCGGCCCCTCACTTTCTTTCTCCAGTCCAGCATTTTCTTTTCTTTTCTTCGCTCGTGTTGCGCGCTCAGCGCAGTCGAAACACACACACCGAAGCTTAAAGGTACGTCCACACTAGCCTCAAAAACGCGCGCGACATGCCGCGCGCAGCGAGCGGGCACGCGCGAGGAAAGCAGAGACGAGGCGTGGGGCTTGGAGTATCAGTGCCAACTGATGTTTATTCTTTGTGCGACGGCCCTCTCTCGGCGGCCGGCTGGCTACGGTCGACTGCGGTCGGCTCTGTTCCGCGCTGGCAGCACCGAGGCTTATCCGCGACATTTTTGTGTTCACTACAGCACTCTCCCCCTAGTGAGAACACGAACGAACCAACACGACAAAACACTCGTGTGATTAGAGGTTGAGGCGATTTGGCGCATTTAGACGTCTGCCACTGCGCGTGTGGTAGGTGCGAGTATCAGGCGTGGCTGCGTTTTCCGCCCTGGTGGAAACCGCTGCCCTGGGACGAGGCACTTTTGTATGGGTTCCAGGCGACGGGGTGGAGGTGGGTGTCATGGACTGCGTTTCCATGTACGCCGGTTTAAGTCTGTCCAACGAGACAACTTTCCGCCACCCCCGCATTTCGATGGTGAACGTCTTCCGCCCACGACGAAGAACCTTGAATGGCCCATCGTACGGTGCTTGTAGTGGTCGTCGTACAGCGTCGTTCCGCAGAAAGACGTGACTACATGACTCAAGCTCGTTGCTCACGTGTGTCCTCCTCTCTGTGGGCTGTCGCGGAGGTGTAGCTCGAAGCTTGTTCATGATGTCACGGAGGCGAGATGCGTAGTCGCTGGCAGAAATGCGAGCTTGCTGTTGGCCAGATGCGAAGAAATCACCGGGCAGACGTAGCGTCGTGCCGTAGACAAGTTCCGCAGCGCTGCAGCCGATGTCTGCCTTGCACGCTGCGCGTATGCCCAAGAGCACGATAGGCAATGCTTCCACCCAAGAGTCATGTTCACTTGCCATAAGTGCTGCTTTCAGCTGCCGGTGAAACCTCTCGACCACTCCATTGCTCATAGGGTGGAAGGCCGTAGTCCTGATGCGTGAGGCGCCGATGAGTTTCGTCAGACTGGCGAACAACGCAGACTCAAATTGGCTTCCTCTGTCCGTTGTAAAGGAGGAAGGTGCACCAAAACGACATAGCCAGTGGTTGACAAAAGCGCGAGCAACAGTTTCGGCTGTCATGTCGGGAATCGGGATATCTTCTGCCCACCGCGTGAAACGGTCGACCAAAGTGCAAGTACGTTTGGCCCTGGCAAGGTGTCAATGGTCCGACTATGTCCATATGGATGTGGTCGAATCGAGCATCTGGCCCTGGAAAAGTCTCCAACGGTGTCACCGTGTGACGCTGAACCTTGGACCGTTGACACCTAAGACACTCGCGAGTCCACTGTCGGGAATCGCGGTTGATGCCAGGCCATACGAAACGTGCCGTGAGCAGCTTCTGGGTCGCCCGGATTCCTGGGTGTGAAAGCTCGTGTAACGAAGCGTATACCTCCCGACGGAGGCAAGCAGGCACGAATGGTCGAGGGCTACTTGTAGATGTATCGCAACAAATGTCTCCTGCTCCGGGCAAAGGAAACCACTGTAGGATGAGTGACGACGATGTTTTCTGCAAACGGCGCAGTTCGTCATCGTCGCGTTGAGCGGCCGCCACTTTGGCGAGGTCTATTCCCGTGTGAGTGATGGCATTTACTGGGCTGCGCGACAGAGCATCGGTGACAGCGTTGTCTACTCCTTTTATGTGGCGAATGTCCGTGGTGAATTCCGATATGTAGGACATCTGCCACAGCTCGCGGTCTGTGTGCGTGCCGCCATCAGATTTGAGGGAGCGTAAGGCGTAGGTGAGAGGCTTGTGATCAGTCATTACAAAGAATTCCGTCCCTTCTAAGTAATGACGAAAGTGCCGGATTGCTGCGTAGACGGCCAACAGCTCGCGTCCGAAAGTGCTGTAACGCTGCTCGGTGGGTGTCAATTTCCGAGAAAAGAAAGCGATCGGTTGCCATACTCCTTTGTTGAGTTGTTGAAGGACAGCACCCACAGCTGCGTCCGAGGCGTCGACCATGACGCACTGTGGGACTCCCGGTTGCGGGTAGGCGAGAAGTGTGGCGTCGGCGAGGTGTCTCTTGATCTCTTGAAAAGCCGCTTCGGCGTCGTCCGTCCAGAGCAGCTCCCTAGCAGCACCTTCGTGTGTCGACAGCAGTAGGTGGAGAGGGTGTAGAACGGTCGTGCACTGAGGTACGAAACGTCGGTAGTAATTTATAAGGCCAAGGAACTCGCGGAGCTGGCGCTTAGTGGTGGGTCGTGTAAACTTCTCGACAGCTTTAACCTTGTCTGGATGAGGTTCAATGCCAGAGCTTGAAACAACATGGCCAAGAAAAGTCAGCTTCTCGGCACCCAGCTCGCACTTGTCCGTGTTCACCAGGATGCCATGCTCCGCCAGGCGCTGAAACACGGATCGCAGATGCGCCTCATGCTCGTCCGGTGAAGTGCTTGCGATGAGTAGGTCGTCGAGGTATGCATGGCAGAAGTCGAGGCCATGCGAAACGCCGTTGATAAAACGCTGGAATGTCTGTCCGGAGTTTCGCAGGCCGAACGGCATGCGTAGGAACTCGAACAGGACGAAGGGCATGGTTATCGCCGTCTTCGATACATCCTCTGGAGCCACGGGGATCTGATGGTACGCCCGCACGAGGGCGACCTTGGAGAAAATCGCCGCACCATGTAGGCTGACGTGACATCATGAATGTGAGGTACCGGATAGCGGTCGGGCACGGTTGCTTGATTGAGGGCTCGATAGTCGCCGCAGGGTCGCCAGTCTCCTGGTGTAGACTTCGGCACCATGTGCAGTGGAGACGCCCACGGACTAGCGGACGGGCGGATTATGCCGAGCTCGAGCATGTGGTCGAATTCCTGTCGAGCTGCATGCAGCTTTAGCGGGGACAGGCGACGTGGGCGTGCGTAAACTGGTGGGCCTGTGGTGACAATGTGGTGGCATACATTGTGTTTGACGGCCGCGCTGGCCTGTGGTGGCCGCGTCAGTTCGGGGAAATCGCCGAGGATGCCGGTGAATCGTGTAGCGCCAGGCGGTGCTACGAACGTGGGGCTGAGGGGTGGATGCCTGGATGGCTTCCCGCGCACTTCTGCTTGTGACATGGGGTCCTGTAAACGCCGGTTGCGGACATCGACAAGCAGTCCGAAGTTGCGCAAAAAGTCCGCTCCCAGGATGGCAAATTTTACGTCAGCCACGACGAAAATCCACCGAAACGTCCTCTTGAGGCCCAGGTCCAGCGAGAGGGAGCGTTGCCCGTACGTCGGTATCGCCGTATTGTTGACAGCTTGCAACGGTGCTGCGCACGGTCGTTTGCGGTCAGCTGGCGACGCCGGCACGACACTAACTTCCGCCCCTCTGTCGACTAGGAAACGAGCACCTCTTTCCCGATCGGTCAGGAAGAAAACCGATGGGCGACTGTCCGGCGGGGCGGGGGCACTGGTCACCCTCAGTGCTGGCCCGGGGCGTTTCCCAAATTTTCACAGGGAGACACACAGTTCCGTGCAGCGTTGCCGAATTTGCGGTGGTACCAGCACACCATACGTTGTTGTGGTTGTGATGCGGTACGCTGTCGTGGTCGCTGGTTTCCGCTCGAGTGCAGCGCTGCGACGGTGTCTGCGAGGCGAGAAATTTCCTCTCGCATCTCTTGCAAGGAATAGGCGGACGGTGCGTCTGCGTGCACCGACGCGACTGTGGGCACGGCGACAGCCATGAGTTTGTCGGCGAGCTCGGCCATCTTGGCAAGGTCTGTCCCGCCCGACGTCGTGAGGCCTATCCGTAAACTTGTGGGAAGCCTTTGCAGGAACAGTTCCCGCACTGAACGACCGTCGCTTGCTGTCGCGTCGCCGGCCAGTTGTTGCATGTGGCGTAGCAACTGGCTGGGTCGGCGGTCGCCAAGTTCGGCCTCCCGCAGTAGCTGTTGGAGACGCTCGGGCTCTGTCGGTGTGACACGGCGAATCAATGTCTCTTTTAGCGTCTGGTAGGCGTTCTCTGCGGGTGGCCAAATCTATTCTAAATTAGAGGGAGCCTTAATTCTTCGTGGACGCTGCCGGTCCGGTGGGAGGAGTCTCCACAATATCAGTGGTGCACCAAGGGCAGACGGTCAATGGACTTTCTGTTCGGCACGGGGAAATTGCAGAATTGGAAGAGGTGACGATCGCCATGGCAGCTTCGCATCCTACTTCCGAATACATCATTACAGACTCGCAAACTGCATATAGAAATTACACGCGTGGCCGAATTGCACCGCTAGCTTGCAGGATCCTCAAACAATCTGGGGTCTTCGCTTCGCGCAAAGAGCTGATTTGGGTGCCAGGTCACGAAGGTGTAGAGGGAAATGAGTGTGCACACGCTGCCGCCCGAGCTTTTCTCCCCCGGGGTCCCTCCTCTTCCTTCCCAGAAGACTCGGACTTCCCAATGCCATTAGTAACTTATGCAGATCTATGACAGCACTAGCGCTTATCGCGACGAAAATACCCGGGCCCGACCGAGGGATTAGATAAATCAGAATAATGTCATTTGCGAAGATTACAAACCATGTCATTTTATAACCCAGTCAAGCTACATGCTATTGAGCCACAATACTTTTCGGCCGAGTGTAAATCCTGCGGGCAGAAAGCAGATTTGTACCATATGGTATGGGCCTGCCAGGCTAATAGTGCCTTAGAGACTATACAACAGCCAACCTTGGAAGGATGGGAGGCAGCCCCGTCCAGCTCAGCCCTCGAGGACCAGCGAGCCCTCGTGGAAAAAGCTAGGGCGGCGGCCTTAGCCAACGGAATTCCGGAATAAGAATCCAACCACCCTTTTCCTAACTCCCTTCCCCTTTTCAATAAAACGTTTTCATCATCATCATCATCTCGTTCATTACATAACGAGGGTTTTGAATGCAGCAACGTTGATGCCTTCAGGTAGCACGTGCGGTTTTATTGACCAGTGGCCTCCACCTAAAACGATCACGTACACGTGACGCCTGCGATAGAAAGGATGTTCCACATCCGCTGCCAAAGAGTGGTGTCGCTGGCTAACACTCCCAAGGTTAGTTCTAGTAGTAACACATAAATACCCTAGAAAGTGTATGGGAAGATGGCGCCGCGGTAGCTCAATTGGTAGAGCCTCGCCCGCTTACTGCAAGGACGTGGGATCGTTCCCCACCTGCGGCAAGTTGTTTCTTCATCCACTTTCGTTTCTTCAAATTTATCATTTCTTTATTTCAGTTAGTAAGTACAAGTAATTTCCCCTGTGTTGTCCTTGTTGTGTCTGTTTGTTGGCTTCTTGTGACATCTCTGTCATTGGCATTTGAAGCTTGAACCTTCATCTCGCTTTGTTTCTTTCCAAATTCTGGGAGCTGCCCCTCCCTTGTTGCGGCAATAGATGAAGAAGCCCTCGAACACCTTCCTGGAGCCAAGCCATCACGTGGGGTCGCGTCCAAGAAACATGGAAATGCGTCAAGTGACACGGACAGCGAGGCAACCGAGTTGTACACGGACAGCGTCGACTCGTCGGACGATGATGTCACACTTGTCATGAACCGAACCACAAAAAGAAGACTGCTACGGAGGTCATCGTCACTAAGTGTCTCCACCGTGAAGACAAAACCACAGCGCTGGCCGTACACTATGCTCTTCATGCCTGCGGACCCAGTGTCCAATCAGCGACTCCTAAACAGGCAAGTCCTTTCTGCGTTTATTTATTTATTTATTTACACATACTGCAGCCCCTGCTGGGGCTATAGCATGAGTGGATAATACACTATAATACAAGAAAGAAACACAATAGGCAACAAAGAAAATTTAGGCGCAGTGTTGAGGGAGTACAGACAAGAATTCATTTAATGGGAGAGAACGGTTGGTTCCTGGTAGCGAATTCCGTGTTTCAATTGTTTTAGGGAAAAAGCTATACTTAAATGTATTAGTGCGTGCAAAAAAATGGTGTAATGTTAAGCGCGTGATGTCTCCTACTAGAAGAGATTTTTGCAAAGGTGATGTATTCATTACTGGAGAGGCGACAAGATGAGTGAATAATGCCATGAAAAATTTTTAAAGAATTAACGTGTCGCTGTTCGGCGAGAGATGTCAGGTTGAGTGAGGTCATGATTGACGATGGTGAGAACTGGTGGTCATAACGTCGGTAGACAAATCTAATGGCTTTCCTTTGTATGGCCTCAACTCAGTCTATTTCGTACTGCTTGTAGGGATTGCAAACGATACTACCCTACTCAAGTATAGGGCGAACAATAGTTTTATATAATTTAGTGTCGCGCGGAGAATTAGACAGAGTACGACGTAAATAACCGAGTTCTTGTAGAGCTTTAGTCGTAATGGAATCAATGTGCTTTGACCAGGACAGGTTAGTGGTGAACGTGAGACCAAGATATTTATATTCAGAAACGCGTTGAATTAAATTATCATTAAATCCGTAGCTGAAAAGGAACGGGTTAGCTTTATTGGACATGACGACAGTCTTACGGAAGTTAATATTCATTTACCATGTTTCACACCATTTAGAAAATCTGAAGAATGATTCACTAAGGCGAACATGCTCAGAGGGAGGTGAAATGATGTCATACAATACGCAGTCATCTGCACACATTCGAATTTTAGGTGATATCTCGCGTGGCAAATCATTCATATATAGTAATAAAAGTAGATGTCCGAGGACCGAGCCTTGAGGGACGCCTGATGACACATCCACCACCGAAGAATTGATCGAGTTAAAGCTTACGAGTTGAGTGCGGTGAGACAAAAAACTTTCTATCCAGTTCACTAATTGAGGGTTGTTAAGAATGGCATTTAGTTTGGGCAGTAGTTTTGAGTGAAGTACGGTATCGAAAGCTTTGGAAAAATCTATGATTATAGCGTCAATTTGAAATCCCTTATCCATGTTAGAAGCTATGTTATGCGTGAACTCGACAAGTTGTGTTATGGTGCTAAAACCGCGTCTGGATCCATGTTGTACATTAGAGAGAATGCTGACATCTTATGAGGGAATTTCTTATGACATTATGAGGGACTTTCTTGAGGGAATCGCGCCCGGAAGAATAAACGCACGGAATAATGTCCTTGCAGTAGATGTTCTACAACGTAGTGCACTGCAAAGCCTGCGACACGTAACAGAAATCGGCAAAGTACAAGTGCGATCTATGATACCTACAGGCTGCAATGGCACTGTCGGCGTTATTTATGATGTAGATATTTCTATACTAACCGATGACTTACCGATATTAATAAGGCCAACTACAGAAGCCCCTCATATCACGCACATCACAAGACTTGGCAACACACGTTGCCTGAAGCTGTGGTTCGAGAGAGACAGCCTTCCCTCACAAGTCAAAGCTGGTCACGTCCACCATCTAGTCCGCCCATACGTGCCGAAGCCCCTGCAATGCACGTATTCAGCAGATGCTGAATATTCAGCAGATGCCTCATTCAGCAGATGCCTGCCGCGCAACTGTTTTAAAGTGCCCTAACTGCCATGGTACTCATGAGGCCTCATGCAATGATTGCCCGCGGGTGAGGAACGAGTGAGCAGTACTCAAACGTATGGTACGGGACCATTGAACACACAGAGAGGCTGCCGCTACTCTCAGGCGACGACGATACCGCCACCGAAGAGCATCACGAAGAGTTACATCTACTGAAAGGTATACGCCATCTTCTGACAAAGCGGCTGCTGTATCAACGTCGACTTCCACAAAGACAGACACTGCGAAAACAAAGAAAGGGGCAAGACTCGCCCCTCCTGAAGAGTGGCCTACACTTCCACGAACACAACCTGCATCGGAGTCACATCAAATTGTGCCGCCCTCAATGACCTCACGAACCGCGGATGCGACGACGACTGAGGATCGCCAAGTCATAGTGATGCTGAAGTCACTTATGGACGTCATGCGCATTCTACTGAGCAGCATGAAAACCCCGTCGGCACAGAGCGCACTGCAGGTGCTGGACACCTTGAGTCCGGTGCTTGCGGCTCCAGGGTAAAACGACGGCCCGAGAATTGCTGTCGTTTCAAGAGGAGGTCAAGAATGCATCTGTCGTTCAGTGGAACGCCAGAGGGCTTAAGTCACGCATGTCCGACTTTCGACAGTTTGTCTTTGCGCACCAATTCCCCATCATCGTGATTTCCGAGCCCAACCTGTCAACTCCCATCAGACTGTCCTGGTATGAGTGCTTTATGTCCTCTACCCATGGAGAGTGCAGCAAGGTTGTTGTGTTTATACGCCGTGACTTGACTTATGTACATCACCCAGTGCCTCCTGACGAAGCAAATCAATACGTTTACTTAACAGTGAAGAAGAAAAAGCTCACGCTCACAATTCTTGGAGCCTATTTATCTCCGACAAGCCATCTAGATTGTGAGCGCTTACGGGGAATTTTGACATCGACTCCACAGCCGTGGGTGCACACTGGTGACTTTAACGCCCACCATTACCTCTCCAAAGTGAAGTCTAGAGGCAGAACATTGGTGTTCTTTGCCTATGAACTCGAATTGTGCCTGTCAAATGATGGAAGCCCTACTTATCTGCGTGGATCAGCGTATAGCAGCTGCTTCGACCTCACCTTCGTTTCACGTTCGCTTTCGAGAAGAGTGCACTGGTTTTCGGATTTAGAAACGCGGGGTAGCGACCACATCCAAACCTATATGAAGGTCGAAGGTTTGACTAGCTCCAAGTCCTCTAGAACCGTCCAGTACACCGATTAGCCTAAATACAAAATAATAATGAAAGACTGTTGTCGTGACGGCACCTCCTATAACCTACAGGGCACGATAAAGGATGCCATATAAACCACTACGCATTTACTTTCGAAGAGTTCTTCCCGCACCGATTTCGACACCGAACTAGTGAATCTTCGAGCAATTCGCCGTCGTGCGGATCGAAGATATAGACGCGCGAGGTCTAATTATGATTTGAGATTGGCTAGACGAACACAAAAGAAAATACAGCGTCACATGAACAAGCTGGCTTCGCGACAATGGGTATCTTATTGCGAGTCCCTGGATCCGCGGAAACCTTTGTCGCTTATATGGAGGACTGTTCGTAGCTTTCGCACAACCTTTGGTCAGCGCCACCCATTTATATCTCTGGCACTCTATCTACAATGTAGAGATATTGACGTCACTGAATCTTTCAGCAGAAAGATTGCTGGCGAAGCAAATTCCGATGGAACGGGTACGGGAACGCTCGACCACCCACTGTTCTCACGCGATCCCCGCATGGAATTCCCTTTTTCTATGGAAGAACTACAAGCTGCACTGGCTTTGTGCAGGCGTCCTTCAGCGCCAGGACCTGATGGCATTACATACCGTGCCCTGTGTAACCTAGGAGACCAAGCTCAAAGGCACTCTTGCTCCTGTACAACGACTCCTGGCAGACGGGTACGGTTCCGCAAGAATGGAAGTCAGCTCGCCTCATTCCACTCCTCAAAGCTGGCAAGTCGCCTTTGGACATTTCCTCATACCGTCCGATCGCACTTGCCAGCTGTGTCAGAAAAACAATAGAAAGAATGATTTTAACACGTCTGGAATGGTACTTAGAGTACTATGAAATCTACCCAGATGCTATGGCCGGATTCAGACGTGGCCGTTCGTCAACAGCAACGTTGTTGACTTGATAACATTTGTGCAACACCAAAAGGCCTGTAAGCGAATATCTGCTGCTCTGCTTCTAGACGTTAAAGGGGCTTATGATAATGTCACCCATGAAGCCATCCTTAGCACGTTAGAAGCCTTCGGACTTGGTGGTAAGATATATATGTGGGTGTGCAGCTACTTACAGAGGAGACCATTATACGTGCACACAGAAAATGGCCCGACATCCGAGCATTACGGTAGCCGAGGAGTCCCTCAAGGCGGATGGCAATAGGGGCTTGTTGGTACGGCATATCTTATTTTGTTATAGCGCAAGCTTGACAAGGACAACAGAAGGCACATCTGACACACACAGCGGAAGCTAAGACATCTGACACACACAGCGGGCTAAGCACACAAGGCGGAGTGCTTAGCCCGACTCTTTTCAATCTCACCCTCTGTGGATTAGTTGACAACCTGCCAAGCACCCTACGACTTTCCATCTATGCGGACGACATCTGCATTTGGGCATCAGGTGTGACTCGACTTCAGCTTCGCGCTCGGCTTCAGAAGGCAGCCACAATAACACCTTGCTACCTTCGTGAACAAGGACTTGAAATTTCATGCGGGAGGTGCGCAATGGTGGCATTCACGAGGAAGCGAATGTCTGCTTACGGCGTATCTATTAACGGGCAACTTATACCATACAGCAGAAGTTACAGGTTATCGGGAGTCGTAATTGACAGAGACCTATCTTGGACTCCGCACGTGAATTACGAGAAAAAGTGGCTGACTGCTATCTGTCACCTGTTCAGGTTCCTTGCCAGAAAAAGTTGGGGTGTATCTATACACGCTATGCTACAGCTGTACATGGCGTTGTTCGTTGGATTCCTGCGATACAGCCTGCCTGCAATATCCAACACCTGCAAGACTAACCTGCGTACGATTCAGAGTATTCAAGCCCAAGCCCAAGTATGTCTTGGCTTACCACGCAGGGCATCAACGGCTGAAACCATTGCCTTTGCGCAGGGTTACCCAATCACGACAAACATTATCTTTGAGACAAATGCGTATGCATCTCAGGCACAATGCTAGGACCCCTTCCCACCTCTTGGCGAGCCTCACTGCTGAAAGGCCCTGCTCCACATTTAGCGGTATTGTCAGTGCACATCGTGCGTCGTTTACTTCAGGGTACGCACCAAGCCAGCGTTTTCTGCGTGGTGTTTGAGCCGTCCACAAGTACATATAATGATTCCAGGACTTCAGGAGAAGACAGATCTACCAGCCCCTGCTCTAAAACAGTTGAGCTTACTTCTTTTGCGTGAAAAGTACAGCAACCACGTGCACATATATACCGATGGATCGACTACGTCGAGCAGTTCTGGTGGTGCCGTGGTTATACCAACGCGAGGAATGACACTGCGGTTCAAGACATCGAATGTCACGACCTCAACGGCGGCAGAACTAACGGCCCTGCGTCGAGCGCTGGAATTAATTGATTTTGAAAAACCTAGAAAATGGGCTGTGTTCTGTGATTCATAAACGGCATTACAGTGCACGCAGTCAGTTTTCCGACACGGATGCCATGACCAATTGACATACGAAATCGCGAAACTTTACTATCACGTCCAACAAAAAGATCACGAGGTCGTTTTTCAATGGGTACCTGGCCATTGTGGAATCAGTGGCAATGATTCCGCCGACAACGCTGCTCGCACAGCACATCAAGAAGAGCACAGCGTTCCATTTCCGCTTTCGAGGACAGACGCCGCAAGGCAGCTTCGACACCTGGAACGGAGTCTCACACTGACCGACTGGAACTCGCCAAACTTACGACTTACACGACTGCATCGACTAAACCCCTTCCTGCAACTCCGACCTCCCCTCGGACTTCCTCGACGTGAAGCTGTGCTTCTCTGTCGCCTTTGGTAAGGAGTTGCCTTCACAAAGGCGTACTCTACATTAATTGGAGTTGCTGACAGTGCGGCATGCGAGGTCTGTGGCACCGAAGAAAACATCGACCACCTGCTGTGCCACTGTCCACGATACACCACAGAGAGACAAAAACTTGCCAAAGCTTTCCAAAAACTGGACAATCGGCCGCTTCTGTGCAGGTGCTGCTGGAACATCGCTCCCATCGCCCGTCGGCACATAAAGCGGCGAAGACGCTTTTGTACTTCTTAAGGACGACGGGCTTGTGCGACCACCTGTGACTATTAATGCAATTTCTGTAAGACTACACACGTCAGCGAACTCACCGCAATTTCCTGCTTTCCTTCCCTCCTCTCCCTGTTATTTTTGTTTCCCCCTTCCCCATTCCCCCGGTGTAAGGTAGCCAACCGGACGTTATTCTGGTTAACCTCCCTGCTTTCTACTTATCTCTTTCCCTCCTGGTGGAGCTTATTTTCGCTTGTACATGGCATAAGGCGCCGTAAACATCCTACCATGCTTCGCGCTATCCATAAAGGCAAACATTTATTGATTTACTAATTTATTTATTTATTCAATTGTTTATTTAGTTCAATACCTCTAATGCCTGAAATTGTTACAGAAGGGAATGGATAACAATATACACAGAGAACAAGAACAATATAATGCGGCTGCTAAGAGTATAAATAACATTCAGCGGCAGCTTTAATGCCATTACATCGGTCAGTTGGGCAAATATGGCCAGGTGGTTCCAGTCGGCATACTCGAGCTTTGAACGAGCAAGAGATTTATAAAGAAAGCGTTTTAGAACAGAAAATGGCTTGACAAAGTTTCTCCGTAGATAGCCGAGCGTGCGACTCGCATTGTTGATTATGTAATCGACATGACTCTACCAGGAAAGGTTAGAGGTAAATTTAACGCCACGATATTTATAGCATAAAACATTTTGCAAAACACTGCCGTTAATAAGATATTCGGGAACGCTAATACAATTAGTGTTCCGGGAACCCGCGTTACCTTAAATTTGCTAGCGCTTAAGTCGCATGCTCCACTTAGTGCACCTGGAGGAAACCTAATTAAGATCTTGTTGTGGAAGAATATTGTCAGTATTAACGGAAATATTTCTGCAAATAACGCAGTCGTCTGTAAATAATTGAGGATGAAATACTATTAGGAAGGTCATTAATGTAAACAAAGAACAAAAGAGGGCGCAAAACAGAGCCCTCGGGCACACTAGAAGTTACAGGAGAAGCTGAAGAATTGCACTTGTCAGCGGTAACAAATGGTATTCTGTTAGCTAGGCGATGTTCCATTGATGCGAGTGTATTGAGGTCAATGCTTAATTTACTTAGCTTAAAACAGAGTAACTAGTGACAAACCAGAAGAAAAGCTTTAGAAAAGCGCAAAAATATGCAATCAATAATTAGTACTTCGTCCAATGCCCTGAAAAGGTCGCATGTAAAAGAAAGCCTTTGTGTTTCAGAAGAGAAATGGTTATGGAAGCCATGTTGCTGGAGGCGAAGAATGAATTTGCATCCAAAAAGGCAATCACGTGGGAATACATTATGTGTTCTCGGAGTTTACAAGGTACACGGGCGAGGGATATTGGTCTGTAATTTAAGAAATATTGTGCATTACCAGACTTAAAGAACAGTACCACTTTGCCCACATTCAAATCAAGTAGCAAGGAATACGATTCTAAGGACTGGGAAAACAGTTTTGATAAAAAGATTGACGAATAAATGTCAGTGCTCTTTAATAAACTTCGGAGCGATATCATCCACGCCGCAAGACGAAGACGATTTCCGGTCCCAAATAAGCTCCTGCACAGAATCGCACTCAATAAAAACAAGATCCATAATGAGGAAGCTATGTTAATTAGTGCTGGGAAAGGAAACAACCGAAATTGAAGAAGATTGGAGAAAATACATCTTTGAGCAGATAACAACTATCAGCACTCGAAATGGCTAGACCGTTACAATCGATTAAAGATATTGTGTTACACTTGTGACCGCCTATGACAGTAAGGTAGGAAAGGAGTCCTGATAAAAAAAATTCTTTGGCCTTTTCAGCTGCCTCGTTGTATAGAGCAGCATATTCGCGATAAGTACGTACACCACTGGCTTGGTTCGTTACTCCGTTTGGCTTTCCAGAACACACGCTTGTTCCCGTTTAAGAGGTGGTTTAAAGAACCACCTTTTACCACCAATATTTACATTAATTATCACGCAGTTATCAGTGATTATGTCAGTCACCTCTCCACCTACATCGTAATTACGTAACTTCTTTTCGCGAACACGAGAGCGCATCCACGTTCATGACTCCACTTCCTACGCGTCGTGCGATGCTTCGGTGGTATGCTGCGTTGATTTGAAAGAGTTGGGATTAGGAAATAATAATTATAAAGCAACAATTCTAGATTACGCGTTCATTCAAGTAAGAAACGTACAGCAAACGTCATTTTGAGTAAAAATAAATTTCATTGTGCAAGCCTCAGTTCGATTGAAAAAGTAGGGGCATTTGTAACGTTGGCAAGCTTATTAGCTTCGTAAAATGGCTGTATGTCCATTTTGCTACACCCTCCTTTAAAGAAGGCCTCCCGATAAATTTTGTTAGAAACTTACAGCCCATGACATGCATGTGCTGTATGAGCATGACATGCGGTGCCAGAACCTTCTGCGAGGCTGACCTATACACTCACTCACTCACTCACTCACTCACTCACTCACTCACTCACTCACTCACTCACTCACTCACTCACTCACTCACTCACTCACTCACTCAGGGTGTCGGAAAGTAATGCTGGTCGTTCTGGTCTTAGCTTTTAGCCTTAGTCGCCAGTGCCGCTTCAAGCTCCTCCACCGAAAACATTACATCCATGCGGGAATCTCGTGGCACAGGAGTGGCACATGGTGTAAGTGGGCGTTCGAGCTGCGAGCTGGCAAGTCTTGAGCAAAATTATTTAGCAATGTTTATTTCGCTGCGACCTTGGTGCAAAGCGAGGGATTTGAAAGGAACACGCTGTTGCGGTGATACGCGAAGTCCACGCACAGTTCTCCATATCTGAGATAATCGCTGACGTGGATCCAACGACTCACAGAAACGTTTCCATCTTTGAGATTGTAGTGCATCAATGTGGCGTTGAATCTTCTTTTGCATTCGCCTTGCCTCGGTTAGCGTTGGCGTGTGACACCACGTGGCGACAGGAATTTCGCCCGAACTTCTACCAGGATTCGTCGAAATGAGGGTTGACTTCTCCTGCGAGGGTTAACGTCAGGCACCTTGCGCACAAAGGGCCTTCTACCAGGATTCGTCGAAATGGGGATTGACTTCTCCTGCGATGGTTAACGTAGGCACCTTGCGCACAAAGGGCCTTCTACCAGGATTCGTCGAAATGGGGATTGACTTCTCCTGCGATGGTAAACGTAGGCACCTTGCGCACAAAGGGCCTTTTACCAGGATTCGTCGAAATAAGGGTTGACTTCTCCTTTCCTTGCTCGGTAATGCAGGAGGAGGGGCCCTCTCTCTGTGCCTGTCACGTGATATCGACGGAAGCAAGATCCCGCCCACACTTGTAGAGAGCCTACTTAAGGGGCTCCGAAATGTACCTTTAGATACTTCATGCTCTTCTCATTTTCTTTCATCTACCTTTGAATAAACCGTGCAAGTTTCGCACTAGCAAATCGTCTTGCCCTTGCTCGGTCGCCTGGATGCCTGCAGCCCGCCGACAACGCCACACTACCCAATAAGTAATGTCGGTCGAGCTTCGATAGGCAGGCGCCGCTACTTCTCGGCAGCACTACGGTACGCTACCCTGAAGTACGCAACAAACTGACTGGCAGCGATTGGGATACGGAATCCTGGAGACCCCAACTTGGACGACAACTACGAGATCGTAGCCTCTTCGTCCTGGTGACAACGTTCGGAAGGAAGGTGTCTGGATCATGACTGCATATGGTGAATGCACGGCTTTTCTTCACTGAGATATCACTTGGCTTTTACGTAATTTTTGGAAAGTACAGTGAAGTGATTTTTCTTTAACCGTCGACGGAAGTTTTTAGTACGTCAAGGTTGTTATAAAGTGAAGAGTTAGCAGCAGTAAGGGCAGCCATGAACTTGAAGGCACTAAAGAAGCCGGAATTGTTGAGCTTGGCCAAAGAGTTGGGCCTCCAAATTGCCGAATCAAAGAGAAAGCCGGAGATCATTGAGGCGATCGAAGCGACCGGGGCAGACGACGAGGAACTGACGGAATGCCTAGAGGGCATTAAAGAGAGAGAGGAAGAGCGTAAGCGCCTAGAGGAAAAAGCGGAGCGCGAGCGAGCCGCACGTGAGGCCAAAGAAGAGCGCGACCTCGAAATGAAGCGCCTAGAGATTGAGCTTCTGAAAGCACAAAATAGCGAATGACCTAGCACAAAGGCATGTGAAAGCGAGAGCAGAATGACAGACTTGATGGCACCCTACGCAGTAGGAGGGGACATAGGTCTTTTTCTGGTACAGTTTGAGCGCACTTGTGAGAAGGCAAAATTCGCGAGAAACACGTGGCCGCAACACTTGCTTACGTTACTGCCACGTGAGGTAGCTGATAATATCACCCGCATGGGGAAGGAAGAAGCAGAGGACTTCGATGAAGTCAAAACAAATCTGCTTAAAAGGTACAGATTATCAGCGGAAGCATTCGGCGAAAGTTCAGGGAAGTCGAGAAGACCACGAGTGAGTCATATTCAGATTTTGCATACACCTTGGAGGTAAACCTGAAGGAATGGCTCAGAGAAGAGGGTGCACTCGGCGACGCTGAAAAGACAATGCAGTGCGTTGCTTTAGAATAGTTCTACCGCTGGCTGCCGGTAAACATCAAGTATTGGGTTCAGGACAGGCCAGGCGTAGACACTATCATGTGAGCGGCCAATCTCGCTGAGGAGTGCGTAACCCGCCGTGCGTTCGAAGGCAACGAAGCTCCTAGACTAAATACAGACCCACAAGCCAGAGCGATGGTCAAAGTCGAATCAGTATTAATCAAAGGAAAGGTCAGATTCTGTGAAAAGTAGTGACGAGAGCAAGGGAATTGGGAAGAGTCACCCGAACAGAGGGCAGAAAGGCAAAAGAGAAAAGCTTTCGAGGCCAAGAAACCAATAGTTTGCTACAACTGCCAGCAAACGGGGCATATCTCCGTGGGATGCAAAAATTCCAAACTAGTGTTGATGTCACTAACTAGTAACGAGGAAAATCTGATATTGCTAGAACCGTACATTCGAGACCTCGTGGTACACGGCAAACCGTGTAGGGTGCTTCGTAGTGCACCCGTCGTACGTAGAGGAAGGCCAGTTCACGGGAGAATGTGCTTGGATAAGGCAAGCCGTGGAAACCTCCAGTGTTTGTCTCCCTGTGGCCAAGATTCGTATTGAAGGCCCTTTTGGAGTACTGGACACTGAAGCTGCCGTCTCGGCACATCTCCTGCCTCAGTATCCATATTTGTTTTCTAACAAATCAGAGGATTTGCTGCGACGCAGGGGAATCGGGTTTAGTGAAGGGATAGTGCAAGCCTTAACTCGTTCCAAGGCAAGGGAGCTCGCGGCCAAGGCAGTGTACGAATGTCCAGTGCTGTAGGAAACCGGTTTGACGGAGGATTCATCAACCAGCACCAAACAGGACAGCTCTATAGGGGATAATGCGGAAAGTACACCAGCTAATGAAGAGGTCAGGAAAGCAGCAGAGCCTGAATGTCTCGCGAGGCAGTGTGCAGACAAAGGTTATTGAATGTAAGCCCTGCCACATTGATTGCTGAGCAGGAAAAAGATTCCACCCTGCGTAACCTAAGGCCGGACGCTAAAGAAGGTGCGGCCAAACAGAACGCGAAGTTCCTGAAGAGGGCAGGCGTTCTCTATAGAAAGTACACCAGTCGAAAGGGAGTGCAATTCGACCAACTCGTGGTGCCGCATCCCTATCGTGAGCAGCTCCTGCACCTGGTTCACGGGGGATTCAGGGCATCTGGGCATTCGTAAAACAAAGGACCGCTTATTGCAGGAATTTTACTGGCCCGGCTGCTTTCGAGAAGTAGAAGCATTTGTAAGAAGCTGCGACACATGTCAACGCATAGGCAAGCCCGGAGATAAGGATAAAGCGCCAATGAGACTTGTTCCCATTATCACGGAGCCATTTCGCAGGCTCATAATAGACACATGGGACCACTTCCCGCAACGCAGTCTGGCTATCGACATATTCTTACTGCACTATGCCCCACAACGAAATTTCCCGAGGCAGTGCCTCTCAAAGAACTAAGCTCGGTGGAGATCGTCAAGGCGCTTTTATCTTCGCGCGAGTAGGGTTTCCCGCAGAAATCCAGTCAGACCAAGGATCCGTCTTTACAAGCGCCCTGACCTCGACGTTTCTGGAAAGGTGCGGTATTAAAATTATCCATAGCTCAGTGTACCACCCGCAGTCAAACGCGGTTGAGAAAGTCCACTCAGTCATGAAACGGCTTTTGCGAGCCCTTTGTTATGAGCACAAAGCCAATTGGGAGAGTTGCTTGCCTGCAGCAACGTTCGCGCTTCGAACTGCACCGCACGAATCAACAGGTTTTTCACCTTCAGAGCTCGTTTACGGACGCTGCCTTCGCTCCCCTCTCTGCATTGTTCGAGAAGCCTGGGAAGGCCGGGCAGACGATCCTTCGGTTGTGGCATACGTGCTAGAGCTGTTGGACCATCTGCACGCTTCTCAGGAATTAGCAGGGCAGGAAATGCGTAAGGCACAAAGCAATGCTAAGCATTACTATGACAGGACGGCTCGCTGGCGACGCTTTGAAGTGGGGGAAAAGGTAATGATCCTGAAAGCCTCGTTGAAAAACAAACTAGAGGTTCAATGGGAAGAACCGGTTGACATAATTCAGAAATTATCTGAAACGAACTACGTAATCACGGTACCGGGAAAACGAAGGACACCACCCAAGTGTACCATAGCAATCTACTTAAACCCTACCGGCAGAGGGAAGCCATTGTGAACATGTCCCTTAACCAACCTGAGGAGATGCCTGTCGACTTTCCAGAGTTAACAGCAGTGACGGAGGCAAAAGACATTCACGAGACCATTGACAAGCTAGTAGAACAGGTGGAGTTGAATCCCAATCAAAGGGCCGAACTGAGGGAACTCGTGTTTGAATTTAAAGACGTACTTTCAGACACACCGGGCAGGACCACTGCGATCGTTCACGATATGGAGTTAATCTCGTCGGACCCAGTTCGTTCGAAAGCTTATCGCGTTTCGCCTCGTCAACGTGAAGTCATGACCGCTGAAATAAACAAGATGTTAGAGCTAGGTGTAATCGAGCCAGGAGAGAGTGATTATACCTCGCCTCTTATCTTGGTTGAGGTCCCAGGAAAAGAGCCGCGGCCATGTATCGACTACGGCAGGCTCAATTTAATCACGAAGGACCAGACTTATCCAATACCACATATCGAGGAAAGGCTTGAGAAAGTGAGCAGTGCTAATTTCATCTCTACACTCGATTTAGTCAGAGGGTATTGGCAGGTTCCGTTGACCGAGAGGGCAAGCAGGCTTGCAGCGTTCATTTCCCCGATAGGACCCTTTCGTCCGAAAGTCCTGAGCTTTGGATTGAAGAATGCGCCATATTGCTTCTTCTAGCCTTATGGACCAGGTGCTACGAGGAATGGAGGACTTAGCACTTCTGTATCTCAATGACATAGCAATATTTTCTTCATCATGGGCCGACCATATGCAACACCTGCGAACCGTGCTGTGTCTTCTACGAGAGGCCAACTTAACTGTTAAGGCTCCCAAATGCCAATTAGCGCGCGCGGAGGTAGCTTATCTAGGTCATGTAATAGGGCAAGCCCATCGTCGGCCTTCCGAGGTTAAACTGACCGCAATAGACAACTTCCCGCAACCACGCACCAAGCGGGACATCAGATCATTCCTTGGCCTGGCGGGTTATTACCAAAGATATATCCCGCGGTATTCCGGGATTGCGAGTCCTTTAACGGATGCTCTCAGAAAAACAGAACCACAAACGGTAAAGTGGGATGACGCAAAAGAAAAGGCTTTTGGTATGCTGAAGAACGCACTAACGACATATCTTATTTTGTTATAGCGCAAGCTTGACAAGGACAACAGAAGGCACATCTGACACACACAGCGCTTGTGTCCAACGAGTCAGCCAGTGTTGAACGCGCCCGACTACTCTAAGCCATTCATTCTTCAGTGTGATGCAAGCGACAGGGGTATGGTGGTGGTGCTCTGTCAAAAGAGAGATGATGAGAACGAACACCCTGTACTGCAGTACGCCAGTCAGGCACGTACCCAGGGGGGGGGGCGGGCCCCCCCCCCCCCCGAAATCAAGTGGCATACCCCCCCCCCCACCCCACCCACGCCACCACTCCTCACACATTCCTAAAGCGCCGCCAGATCAATGTTGAGACTTGGCAGCTGTTCATCGGTCAGCATTATGCTGCCTTTTTCACTCCTTTTAGATGGCGGTAGTTATCGGCATCTCTTGTAATGTGAAGGACAGTTTTCTCATAGATTTCGCACCCGCGCGATTAACTCGAGATGCGTTCAGTTGTCACCATCTATTCAACCGTCAGGCGCATAGCTGTTGCTTTTGTTAGTTCAACCTTCTTTGTTTAGGCTGATCCTGGGACCAGGAGAGGGATTCGGCTGTTACTCAGCTGGTCTGTACTCTCATGGAACGAGCTGCGGCCGGAGAAAACGCCAATTGCGTTTAACTTATCCCTTTGCTTCATTATTTCTTGAGTTACGGCTCGCCGCGACGCTGGCAGATGCCCGGTACCATATACACGTGATATGGGTTAGATATGGTGGGAAATAACATAATGTGAAAGAGCGTCCATCATGAAACCCTGCAATGACCCTTAAACCCATAAGCAAGATGACTGTCGCCCGTTTCCTCGTCTGTTTTTCCCTAATTCTATATCACTTTTCGTGCAAAATTGGCAACTGGAAACAAAAATCACAAGGAGTTGAGAAATTAAGCGATCTACTAAGGGAGAGAGCCAAGGCAACAACCAAACTGCAAGCAAAAGCGAACAATAAAAAAGTTAACCGTTGTTTATGAGAATATTTATGGATCAACATCTATTTATTTAAAAAGAAAGTAGGGAAAACGCCGCCGGAAGTGGAGGACAATTACTTGTTTTGAATGACGCTTCTACGTACAGTTATCGGTGGAACCGCCTCACGTAGCCACTTTTCTGCTGTGCTTATGTGGGTGTTTTTCTAACCTTTCGCGGTGAGCGCAGTACGTCTAGAATCGCAGAGTCCTGCGCTCTACGCGGTTGTATGGGACTGGCGGCCGCACAGCGTTACACAATTCGCGGAACTGTCAAAACTGATCAACAAGGCGAAAATAACTGATATTCGAAACTATAACATGAGAAAGACTGAAGAAGCCGTAAGAAATGAACGCAGCCCGAAATCAGTAAAAAAGAAACCTGGCATAGGACAAACCATCATGTATGCACTAAAAGATAAGAAGGATAATATCATCAGCAATCTCGAAGATATAGTAAAAGCAGGGGAAAAATTCTAAGCGGACCTGTATACAGTACCTAGAGGAGTCACGATACCTCACTTAGAAACAGTAGTGAACAGGCTACAGAAACTCTCCTATAGCTATCGATGAGGTTAGAAGGGCCCTGCAAGACATGAAACGATGAAGAGCGGGAGGAGAAGGTGGAATAACAGTTGATTTAATCAAAGATGGAGAAGACATAATGCTTGGAAAACTGGCGGATCTTTATACGAATTGTCTATCGACTGCAAGGGTCCTAGAAAACTGGAAGAATGCAGACATTATACTAATCCACAAAAGAGGAGACGTTAAAGAGTTGAAAAATTATGGGACCATTAGCTTGCTCCCAGTATTATATAAAATATTTACCAAAATAATCTCCAATAGAATAAGGGCAACACTGGATTTTGTCAACCAAGGGAACAGGCTGGCTTCAGGAAGAGATACTTTACAATGGATCACATCCATGTCATCAATCAGGTTATCGCGAAATCTGCAGAGTACAATAAGCCTCTCTATGTGGCTTATATAGATTACGAAAAGGCATTTGATTCAGTAGAGATACCAGCAATCATAGAGGCACTACGTAATCAAGGAGCACAGAACGCTTACGTAAAAAGCTTGGAAAATATTGCTACATGCGTGTGGTATTTGTTTGTTTTAACGAGGCGCGTAGGCGCCATCACTCCAGAAAACAGGAGGAAGGACGAACTGGGCTCGCGCTGTGAATCTAACCGGTCAGCGCTGCAACCGTTGTTGTAAATATATTCTGTAAATAGTTTCTCGTCTTACTGACTCGTCCGAATTCGCGTAAGAATATCTACAGAGGTTCTACAGCTACCTTAATTCTACACAAGAAAAGCAGGGAGATACCTATAGAGAAAGGGGTCAGACAGGGAGACACAATTTCTCCAAAGCTATTCACTGCGTGCTTAGAAGAATTCAAGCTATTAAACTGGAAAGGCTTAGGAGTAAAGATCGACGGCAGATATATCAGCAACCTTTGGTTTGCCGATGACATTATTCTATTCAACAACGTTGCAGACGAGTTGCAACAAATGATCGGAGACCTTAACAGAGAGAGTGTAAGAGTGGGGTTGAATATTAATATGCAGAAGATGAAGATAATGATAAATAGCCGGGCAAAGAAACAAGAGATCAGGATCGCCAGTCGGCCACTAGAGACTGTGAAGGAATACGTTTACCTAGGTCAATTAATCACAGGGAACCCTGATCATGAGAAGGAAATTCACAGAAGAATAAAAATAGGTTGGATCGCATATACGGCAGACATTGCCAGCTCCTGACTGGAAGCTTACCATTATTATTGAAAAGTAAGGTGTGCAATCAGTGCATTTTGCCAGTGCTGACATATGGGGCAGAGACTTGAGAGCAAGTTAAGGACCGCGCAAAGAGCGATCGAACGAAGATTGCTAGGCATAACGTTAAGAGAAAGAAAGAGAGCGGTTTGGATCAGAGAGCGAACGGGCATAGACGATATTCTAATTGACATCAAGAGGAAAAAATGTAGCTGGGCAGGTCATGTAATGCGCTGGTTAGATAACCGTTGGACCATTAGGGTTACAGAATGGGTACCAAGAGAAGGGAAACGCAATCGAGGACGACAAAACACTAGGTGGAGCGATGAAATTAGGGAATTCGTGGGCGCTAGTTGGAATCGGTTGGCGCAGGACAGGGGTAATTGGAGATCGCAGGGAGAGGCCTTTGTCCTGCAGTGGACATAAAACAGGCTGATGATGATGATGATGATGATGATGATGATGATGATGATGATGATGATGGAGGTGGTGGCCCCCCCCGAAAAAAAATCCTGGGTACGTGCCTGACGCCAGTAGAAAGCTTTCAGTTCGTGAGGAAGCATACAGTGCATCAGAAAAAGAATGCGCCTGCGTAGTATGAGCGGTGCAAAAGCTAGCTTGCTATATCGCCGGTTCAAGGTTCACCATAGAGACTGACCACTGTCCCCTCACATGGCTGCAGTCCATGTCTACGAAAAACGGTCGTCTTTTGCGCTGGAGCTTGGCTCTTCAACAGTACAGCTTCGATATTCGCTACAAGAAGGGTAAGCTTAACGGCAATGCCGACGGTTTGAGTCGTTGCCCCTAGAGTAACGAAAGCCTCATGCTCATCCGGGTTTCCGTGGCATTTTTTCATTCGTTCATACGTTTTTCGGAATTCATACGTTTTTCCGAAGTGAAGCCGATTGTTAGCTGATTTTAATAACAACGTCTTAACGCTTTCAAGAAATGGCTGTTTTTAGTGTTCAAGGGGGGAGGACGCGCGTAGGGAATGGGAAAGGTGTAGCGGGTTTTCTTTTCTTTTAAAGCCGGGTGTGTCTTGGGGGAGGGTGGCTTTGTGCTCGCTGCTTTGTGGTTGAGGGTCCGGCACTGTTCTTGTGTGGTTGCTTGCCCACGCAGGAGACAAAAAGTTGCGAGACCTGCTTGCAAGACCAATTTCACCGGACCGGACCAGGGAGAAAAGTCACAAGAGCGCCACGAGGACTGATGACCACTCCCAGGAATCTACCTGCTACGAACTAAGGGTTCGTCACCTCTAAGGGGAATTCTGCTGCCGAAACGCCGATCCCTCATACAGCGGCAGCTGGCCCCTACACGTCGGGATCTTCCTCCCCGCCGGAGATGCTGTTAGGGTTGGCGTCTGGCACCACGTGCAGAGAAAAATTTCAACCGACGATCTCACCCTGCCTCGTCGAAATGAGGCGTGACTTGGCCTACTATTGTTGGCATCCCGCACCTCGTGCACAAAGAACTTTCTGTCACCCGACCTTCTTCCGCCAGGCCTCGTCGATATGAAGCGTGACTTCCTAATTCGCCATGACCGTTTCTAGTGTCTGCCTGAAGCCCCGCAGTGTACAGGCATCTTTTGTGTGTGTGGGTGTGCGAATTTAGAGAGACCCTTTCCTCGAATTGGACCTAGAGGAGAACTTCCACGAACACGCAACGCGCAGAAGAGGCGGACAGGCGTCTACAATTCCAGGAGGCGAGACCTCTTCCTTGCAGCACACTCGTTATAACCAGAGGAGGAGGGGCCCTCTTTCTGTGTCGGTCACGTGACGTCGACGGAAGCAAGATCCCGCCCACGATTGTAGAGAGCCTATTTAAGGGGCTCCGAAATGTACTTTTGAACACTTCATGCTCTTCTGATTTTCTTTCATCTACCTTTGAATAAACCGTGCATGTTTCGCGCTAGAAAATCGTCTTGCCCTTCCTTGGTCGCTATGGTCTACCGGATGCCTGCAGCCCGCCGATAACGCCACGCTACCCAATAAGTAACGTCGGTCGAGCTTCGATAGGCAGGCGTCGCTACTTCTCGGCAGCAGTACGGTACGCTACCCTGGAGTACGCAACAGCATGCAGTCGCCGCCGGTACTTGCACATTTCGACGAAGACTCCGATACCGAAATCCACACTGACGCCAGTAGCCTAGGCCTCGGTGCAGTCCCAGTCCAGAAGACGGACACGAGCGGGTGATATCTTATGCTAGCCGGTCGCTGTCAAAAGCGGAAGGCAATTATTCTACGACTGAAAAGGAATGCCTCGCCATCATTTGGGCTACAGCAAAATTCCGCCCTTCCCTCTATGGCAGGCCATTCAAAGTCGTCAGCGACCATCACATGTTGTGTTGGCTAGCTAACTTAAAGGACCCTTCAGGACGGCTGGCGAGGTGAAGCCTCAGATGCCACATACTGCAAGAATATGACGTCACGGTAATCTACAAGTCCGGACGAAAATACTCTGACGCCGACTGCGTATCACGCGCCCCATCGACCCCACGCCGCAATTAAGACGACGAGGTCGACGACGCCTTCCTCGGAATAATAAGCGCGGAAGACTCCACTAAACAGCAACGAGCAGACCCGGAGCTAAAAGGCCCCGTCGAGTATTTGGAAGGGAGCACCGACGTAGTCCCTAGGGCATTTAAGCGCGGATTGTCTTCGTTCACTTTACAAAACAACCTGCTCCTAAAGAAGAACTTCTCACCAGTCCGCGCCAGCTACCTTCTTGTTGTTCCGTCAGCGCTGCGTCCAGAACTACTGCACGCCCTACATGACGATCCAACCGATCCAACCGCTGGGCACATTGGATTCTCCCGAACGCTGTCGAGGATACAGGAAAGGTATTACTGGCCGCGTCTGACCGCCGACGTCGCCCGTTACGTCAAGGCATGTCGAGACTGTCAGCGACGCAAGACACCACCGACAAGGCCAGCAGGATTAGCCGATCAAACCCCCTTGCCGACCATTTCAGCAGATCAGGATGGATTTGTTGGGACCGTTTCCGGCGTCAACATCCGGAAATAAGTGGATCATCGTGGCGACGGACTATCTCACCCGCTTCGCTGAAACTAAAGCTCTACCGAAAGGCAGCGCAGCCGAAGTGGCGAAATTTTTTGTCGAGAACATCCTACTGCACCAGAAGTCTTCATCACCGACAGAGGAACAGCCTTTACAGCAGAGCTCACCCAAGCCATTCTGCAATACAGCCATACAAGCCACAGGAGGACAACTGCCTACCACTCGCAGACGATTGGTCTCACGGAACGCCTGAACAAGACCCTCGCCGACATGCTATAGCAATGTAGTACGTCGACGTCGAGCACAAGATGGGGGACGCGGTCCTGCCGTACGTAACCTTTGCTTACAACACGGCGGTACAAGAAACAACACAGATCACGCCATTCAAGCTTGTGCACGGCAGGAACCCGACGACGACTCTCGACGCCATGCTGCCGCATGTCACCGGCGAAGAGAATCTTGACGTCGCCACCTATCTCCAGCGCGCCGAAGAAGCCCGACAGCTCGACCGCCTACGGATCAAGAACCAGCAGCGTACCGACAGCCGACACTACAACCTCCGACGACGCTTCGTCGAGTACCAGACCGGTGACCCTGTTGGGGTTTGGACCTCGATACGCTGACGAGGACTCAGTGAGAAACGAATGCGACGCTATTTCGGACCCTACAAGATCATTCGACATATAAGCGCACTGGACAGAGGTCGTGCCAGACGGCATTTCGCATTTACAGCGGCGCCGCGCACGACATGAAGTTGTCCACGTGGTGCGTCTTAAACCCTTTTACGCACGCCGACCAACTTCCTTGTTTTGTTGTTTCTTTGCCACGGGTGTTTTTCTTTATTACTTTCGTTTGTTTGCAGCATCGGGTCGATGCTTTTTTTAAAAGGGGGGTATTGACATGTGTGCTTGCCTATCTTTATCGGGCGGCCACGTTTCGCCGCCTAACAAATGTTATCACACAGCGAGGAACGCGCCTTCATATATTGGAAGTTTCTGGAGTGTTATTGATGCTTCTATCCGCTGTCTGTTGTCGCAGAACCTTGCGTAATCTGTGCGCGACGCGAATGGTGTAGAACTTTGTGGAAGGCACGCGGGTCCCAGCTATTACTCTGGAACATTCGACGACTGATGTATGAAAGCCGACGCGCTTGACCCACTGATCAGATTTGACGATCGCCGACTGTGTTCGCCGCTGTCGCCGTTCTTTAAGTCTAGCCTGTTTTTGTGGGCACAGGTTCGCCCAATAAAAGTTAGTTTCGTTTTCCACAGTATTGCTACTGTGTTCTTTATACGTCACTACGTCGTGACAATATTGATTGCCAGAAACGCTTCAATCAAAGGGCTTTAGCTATAGTAGTGAATAAGAGAGGAATGGCATCGAGTGAAAGGAATCGTTGCATTATACTAGCCCAGATGCAGATTGTGAATCTCAAACATGACGCTCAACCAAACTGTCATACCAAGCAGCTCGACCACTTTAGAAGTGCAAGGGTTCAAAAGAAAAGCGTAGTATGCCCTGTAGTCTGCCAATTGACAGACAATCTTCTAGATCAAGTGTATTTTGATTTCACAAAGTTTTTTTGGGAAGCTTCAATTCATGACACCATAGCACAACTACTGTGTTTCATTGCACAGGGTTTTGGGCATATGGCATTGCCAACATCTATCTGCGAAACTATGGAGTATCAGTATGTCATTGAAATCATCAGTACTGTGTCATATTTGTCAATAGCTGGCATTGATGGAGGCTATTGCTCTCAGCGATTCTCATGGGATCCTTAACCAGTTCTCTGGTGCTAACACTGATGACACTTCCCTTATTGAGAGATGCTCATGGCAGCTCATACAATCTCATCTCAGGGAGCAACATTATTGTTTCAGTTGTTACAACTGCACATAAGTGTCTTAGCAAATGGCACAGACAATATTCTTGAGGCTTCCACACACAAACTTATTGAAGTAATACCTCTTGCAAACTTAGCAGTACACAGCTGCTTATATGCCATTGCCTACAACGCTTTTACCTGAATGAATGTGCTTCCAGGGGATTGTACCATATACCAACCTGTGGTTGTTTTTCAACCTACCACACAAGTAATCTTCTACTCAAGTTTTGCACACGGGGCACGTTAGTGTGGAAGGTCATCTACATTGGCAACAATAGGCCCTTTATGTCTGGTTTGGGGCAGGTGCAGCGAAACACTTCAGCACTTGTTTTTACAGTGCCCAGGCTTTAGCTGGGCAATGCCCAGCTGCTTATAGCTGCTAAGTCCTCACTTTGTGCTGCTGAGAAAATTTCAAAAGCATGGTCTTCCATGATCTTCACTCAATTTACATCACATCATCAGGTTTCAAGTCAATACAAGGCCCACAATGTTGCTGTAGAATTCCTATCAGCTGAAGAAAGTCCTCTTTCTTTCCTCTTCTTCGAGTGGGTGGACATGGTGTTCATTTCCAGAGACAGTTGCTAGCCTGCTTTCCTTTGTCTTGCGTGGTTGTGTTTATACATTTCCATGCAAATAATAATAAACAATAATTAACTCCAAATGACTTGTGGCCAGACAGTATGTTCTGTAGAGTAATATAAACACTGGATGCAACAGGTTAGACTACAAATTTCTAAGAGGTATTGGCTTATTACTGGTCTTAAGCAAGCAAGCAAGCAAAATACAACCATCCATTTAAAAATATGTGAAATAAACACTGCGTATCGGAACAGCCATGTCTTCAGTGTCGAATTTCAATGCTTCCCTCATTTTTTCATATTTTACTTCAGTATCCCTCTAACGAATGGGTCTAGCTTTTGCAGGCTTTGAACGCTCACCCTCAACCAAAGGGGCTGTTTCTTCTCTGGAAACTAGCTGCACCTGCAACTCGCCGCATATTGGTGACAAAATGCAGCCAAATATGTATGTAAAACACTTTATTCATAAACTTCCAGAAAATATATTCTATAATGTCACTGTCGACAAAGAGCTGCTGAACAGTTCTACATGCTCCTGTGACTTCCTCAAGCAGGTAGAGCCTCCTTAAAGATACACAATCAACATGTGCGCACGAAAAAATGTACACTTCAAAAAATATATGTGCTATTTAAAGGCCGCTTCAATCTGGCTTGCATTAATATATCATACACAACATAAATTCACGGCACAATATCATAACAGTTGACTTGAGCAAATAATCATCATCTGGTATTAGGCTGGCAGGTGGCAAATACATTCAGTTCACCACAAGGACAAATGTGACCATGCCATTGTAACAAATCTGCAGGGCATGGCCTCTGCAGCAAATGCAAATAAACACTTTCATATACTATTTGGGAGGTGTTGCAAGCATGTACTGAAACTGCCAGCTGTAGCATGTTTGTTGTTGTACAGTGACACATTTTTTTTTTTTTAATCTAGGCACTAATGTGACATTTCCTGCCACCAGGTGACCTTGTCATATTAGAATTAGACTGTCATATGTTAATACTGGGGATCACAATCATCATTATGCTGGTAGCAACACCATCAGAAATTAACACTTTTCGACATCACCTTGCGATGCAACCTAGTGTAACTAGTGCAAACCAGTGCCAAATGTATACACTAAAACGAAGGTCTTGCATGACTCCTGTACCCTCAACACAACAAGATTCACAAAAGGGGACTCAGTGCCAACATGAAACACATTTTGCAAGCTTAACTTCCAGTCATGACATGGTGCCATTTCCTTTTCCATTGTTCCTTAGCCACATGAGGCTTGAAGACATCTGCCTTCTGTCTACTTTTGAAACAATTTAACTCAACATTTCTCATGTAGCCACCAAGCGTAGCTTACTTCTAATCGCAGAGAACTTGCTGGCTCTGAAATGTGGCCAAATACAAGAAACATGCGCTGCTAAAAAATTACAAGCAATACAAATGGTGGTCATGGCATCTATCGTTTCTGAATTTCTCCCCTCAAACAAATCTATGCACAAGATGAACCTCTTTGAGAGAGGTGGTCTACAAAAGACATGTTTATTCTGTATCAGTGCTCAATGCACTTTTCTCACCAGCCCTCACCACTCAGTTTATCACTATGAATTTGCAACAACTGGTCCAGTGCAACACCACTTCAGCAGGTGTAGACTGTTTTAGTGCATGGTGCAACACCCCCTGACCTAATTAAATGCGCTCAGAGAGTCAGCTATGTAGCAGCCGTTTCCTATTACAGTGACTAGGAATGCTAGCATCAGGCTGAACAAGGGCACAGTGAATAAGATGCACAACTCATACAACTGAAAAATGACATCTCGGAAAGTTCAGACAATGCTAAAGCAAAAGTATTTCCAATATAACCAATAGCAAAGCCAAGCTGCTAGCAATTGCACATTTTCACAACAGGCAAGTACTCCGTGCTACACAATTTGCTTTTAAGAAGAGCACTTGACAGTTTCATCAGCGTCTGCCACATTTGTGTAAAGCAGCCCTTGAGCAGGTTTTTGAACCTAAGCTTCAAAATGGCATGGTGCAATTTTAGACTAACAAAGTAGATTTCTGTAGTCAGGAAAGTGACATGCTATAGCATAAAGCATTAAAACTGATCAACCCAATAGCACCTAAGATATGGCCAGGAAAAAACTGAGTGCAGGACCATTTGTTCAGCAAACAAAATGGATGAAGCTGCAAAATACAATTTTGTTGTGGCCTAGGTGTGTTGCCTGGAACTGCGACGCTTAACCATGTAGGCTGCATATGTGTTCCATCTACGTGCCCAGGCTGCAAGAAAACGCTGCTTTTTCATGGCTTCAGTACTAATCTTATGTATTTGAACCTACTTTTCACATGCATTGCCTTGGTTTGTATGAAGGATACTAGGGTCACTGGCTGACCAAGTGAAGGTAGTCTTTACTAAAATGAAACAGTACTAAATGCTGGACAACAGAGATCCACAATGTGCACTGCATGTGATGGCTCATACTTTCTACTAAAAATGTTTCACGCAAGAAAACCTATCCTTCATTATATCTTGATGCAATTCCTGGATATCTGAAAAATGGTGTACCAAGATATCACCAGTCAGTGTTCTCTTGCATATTTTTAGAAGCAACAGTCACCCTTACAGCACCATGCTGCAAGGCACTGCAGTCACTTCTTAGGGGCTAAAGATCCAGTTTCTAGCCATAACACATTTTATCACAAAGACAGCAATGAAACATTCTTCAGCATGCCATCTTCCATTCACTGTGCCCTTTCTGATTCCTGTCAATCAAGAAAATTCCATTGACAAGCTTATTGTGTACACATACACATCAAACCATGAGTGTACAGTGCAAAAGACTTGTGCTGCTGCCGGTCACTGAGATCACCATGTCACGTAGGGGCCAGTGCTTTTCCCATGCGTGCAGAAGCCTGTACGAAGCGCTCGTACATTTGTGTGGCCACGGTGCAAGCGTAGCTTATATCCCGGCGCTTCATGGGGTTTGGATCCATGCAGACGGCAACCAGGGCACGTAGCTGTTGGGAGGGGCAACAGGAAGGGATGTGCTGTAGATTTATTATTCAAAGAATGCCAGTGGCTCTGCACAGCAGTGGGTTACAAGCCACTTCTGTAATTCAGTGTTCATATGCATGCAGCCTGATAGCTCAATCAGACAGCAAATTCAGTGCCACTTTGAATGAGTGCACTTCACTTCATAAGGTGCCATTTTGACAGCTTGGTGCTACAAAAAGAAATCAATGTGATCATTAGTATTTGGAAAGGGGTCATTAATGTTGTTTCCTGATTATGAGAAACATGTCTCCGAAAAACGGTTGAGCATCACCATACCTGCACAGCTAACCAATATTCTAATTTGCTGTAATACATGCAGGACAACAATGCGACAGCAGCAGCAGCTGAAATTGAGCATAGGAAGTGGAAGATTATCCTTGATCTTTAGTCAATTGAAACAAACACAGGTGGAATCATCATCATCATCCTACATTATGTCCACTGCAGGACAAAGACTTCCCCCAGAGATCTCCAATTACCCCCATCTTGTGACAGCTGACACAGTGGAATAATCACTGTGCAAAGATATTGTACCTTTTTGTGCGTGCTGTTGTTGTTTACTCTTACATTTTTTTATGTTGTCAAGATTGTTCACTTTGAAGGAGGGAGAAGGAATCAAGAAAGTTCACCAAATGCACTTGATCAGTTTCTTCCACAGTTTCACTTATCTTTGCTGTCATAATACTACCCGATTTTGGCCTATCCCCCACAGTAGATTTGTGCCATTCTTGAAGGAAATCATCAGCAAGCACCATTGAATGCAGTCTGCAGTGAGCGTCACTACACTTTGTTGTGTGACAACCTCTGAATGACACTACAACGCCAAACGGCTCTCGCATAAGGTGGCACTTGTCCACAGTGACACTAAATTTGCCTGTCAGACAGGCATAAGAAGTCACCATTTGCATGCTGCTCGCTGGGCAGTGTTGCACCTTCCACACCACAGATGATGTTATTGTCACACTTACTTTGTCTCTAAAGGACACACAATAAAATACATGCTATCATTCCTAAAAAAAAAAAAATTATGGTCCAAAGTGGGCTTACACGGGTAAATACCCTATAATAAATAAATAAACAAATAAATCCAAAGTTCACGGTTTCAGCAGTGCAAGAAATCTTGTATGTTATCATAGCAGCTTTGTTGGCTAACATGCTGCAAGCCATCACTGTCAGCCTATGTTCACTGCAGGACGAAGACCTCTTCCAGTAACGTACTGTGACTGAGCATTTCTTTTATCAGGTTTTTACTAAGAACTTAGGCTATAATTATATGACTAAAATATAATATTCTGATTCAATCTGTGCACGTCCGAGCTGAGGACCTGTAATCTAAGTAGCATTGTGCACATTAGCATGCACCAGGTGCCAGAAAAATGAGTCTCGACAACCATGCCAAGCACACGGTTACTATGCCAGCTATGTTATTTGTCACTAATAACAAATTCCTGACAGAAACAACATACCATAAGCATGAAACTAAGATATTTTGAGCACAGAAGAATTGGTTTTGCTGCAGCTGAAAGAAGTATGTATGATTAATTATTGCAACATTAAGCCTAAAAGACCACGAAGCTCTGCCGCAATGTTTTTGCAGAAGTTTGGGATGGTGATTGATTGGGGTGCTGCATAGGAGGTTGCTGATTGCATCCTCTCATGAAGCAAAGGCAGACAAAAGTAGTAGGTGATGTGTCCTTGCAGTGCCCGGGGATCTTCATCACGTAGCACAAAGTGCCGTTCCTTCACGATTTATTTTTGGGCCAAAATGATAGGATTTTTGCCATATTGTCTCAGCGCACTAAAGTCATCAGGGGTTTCTGGTATGTCGACGACTTTATTATTCTAATGAAAACAGGTGCATAGTGCTTCAAGCAAGAAGTCGTGCAGATGCTACGCAATTTTGAAGACACTCTGAAATTTCCCGAGTCACTTATGAGGTTTCTGAGTATGACATGATTAGGAATCTGGACCTAAGGTTCCACCTTTTGGAGTGGTAAGTTTGCTAATGCTAGTATGAGCCTTGTGCTCAGAAGCCTCTGCTTTTTGTTTGGGAGACTCAAAACAGGTGAAAAGAGGGATTGTGCACTTGGCACCAAACAACACAAAGTCTTGTCACCATGACATGAACATAAAGCTTCAAATGCAAGTGTTGAGGCTGAAGAGGGCAGGTTTCTCTCAGGAAATTGTTAGATCTATCACTGAAGGCTTGCTAAGGGAGGTTAAAAGCCCTCACCAGAAGGAACTGAGTCTGTTGGAAAAGAGGTCGGCAGGAATGAAGATAGCTGTTATTCTGTACCTACACGAAGTATATTTTGTAGGCTCAGAAAGATCACAAAGAGTACCAGGGTACGGGTTGTTTTTGAAGCCCTGGAGAAACTGTCATGGCTTTGCAGATCTTCCTCCACGCTCCTCTAAAAAGGGTGCATGATCAAACATAGGCACAAGTTTGTGGGCTGTGTGAAAGGCATGTATTCAATTCCTTTGTCATTCGGTAAGAGGTATGATGGCCAAACTAAGCTCGGCCTTCCTTTGGAAGCATAATTATGATGTATGCAACTGTGTGTCTGGTCACTTAGGCATTCCTGTGAGTGATTGAGAGCGTAAACCTAGGTTGAATGCTTGTGCCTCGTTTTGGGAAAAAGTGCCAGCCAAACTACTCAAAAGATCTTGGAAGCAGCAGAAATAGTGTCTAGGCAATAGTTGTATAAGTAAGGCAGATACAATTGACATACATAAAGAGCTGACACTCCTGTCACGGTCACAAGTAGAGTGTGGTTTGTGATACTGAATCTTCATCACGTGGTACCACATGCATTCCTTTCGTTTTCTTTTAGTTTGCCTAGTTGACTTGATGTCTGTTCTCTAGATAACACAATGAGTGTACATATGTTTGCATGTGTATAAATAAGGTCAGTTGGAAGACAACACCCAGTCTCCTGGTTAGCCTAGAACAATGTCCACACGTTTACGACAAGTCTTGTGGTGACTCTTTTTGCCCGCAAGCCATGACTGTAGCACTGTGGTGTATCCTGAGTAAACCCTTAAGGACGGCAAAAAATGAAAAAAATTTGCAAATAAGATAGATTTTTTTTTACATGCAAATGGTTTTGAGAATTATCAGGGTGTCGACCAAGGTGACATTTACAAATTCCCTGAGTTTTCCAGGTTTTCCCTGAGTGCCTTAGCAAAACTCCCTGAGTGATGCAGAACTATGTTTTAGGTCAAGACGGGCCGAAACCATATTGCCCAATGCTGTCACTCTCTAGTAAGCATAAAAAATTATGAAAAAAACGACTTACCTAATCCAATTTGAATACTAAGGAGTAGTGTTTATGTTATTCAAAAAGAGAATAGAAGGGAGGGGTTAGTAAAATGCACAGCAAATTAGATGTCCTTGAAAAAAATTGCAAATCGAGTCGGACATTCTCAAATATGAATAAAAAGGAGATGCATACAGAAACAAATATTTTCGAATATGAGCTATTTCTATCAACTGACAGAAAGCTCAGTGGTATGAGGCCCGAACTTTGTCACAATTGAGATTCTCTCTCAACAGCTTGTAACTCAACCTCAACTGTCCTGATATACCCTTAGCCCACGCACGACGCCTCAGTGTTGTGTTTTACTGCTTTAAAGAGTTTATTTTGGTTTGGATGAGGGACACCTGCATCTCGGCATCAGCAAACACATTGTTTTTTGAGCTCAAGCTCCTTCAAAACGGTAGCAGCACGCTTCCTTTCCCGGGAAAGTTAATTCCTCAATGCATAGGTTTTTTCTGTTATTGTCTTTCTTCCGCCACTCGTTCGCCCCACGGACCATTTGAAACATCTTCTTGGTCAGATGCACAGTCCACGTCCGATTTTTCGAACTCCTTAGGGGCCGCGAAAACGTCAGAAGAATCGGCCAGTTGGAAAAAATAAATGCATGTCACTTACTGCCCTTAAGGGCTCATACCGCCACAGGTACATTCGAAAACGCTCTGAAGGCCTGTCGGTACACGTATTAGGCATATCGGTGCTCGTACTATGACAGGAAATACCGGGTGCACGAGTGTACAATTAAGGAATACATACTAAGTCGCGTGGCAATAGCCCCTTCCCACGTTTGTTATGCTTCATTGCACTACGTTTGCGCATGCTTCACCAAGTAACATTGCTGTACAGAGGCGAAGGACTCTCGAGAACCGGCATTATGCAATGCACCGTGCTTTCCAAGCTTCTAAGTCAATCACGAGGACCACAAAGGCGGAGTCGGTGCCATTGCTGACAGCAGCGAATTCTTTCAATAAAAAACACGGCGCCCAATGGCAAGAAGCTTCATAGCGAACGTAGAAGCAGCTATAGGTCTAGCGTTGCTGCAGGGGTGACTATGGCTGCCAGCGGATCTGCATGCGAGAGCGCCGGTTTGAGGCGGCAAGGTAATCAAAATGACAGCGGTGGTGGCGTTGATTAATGCTGTTTCGGACCTGCGGTAACGGCAAAACGTCTGGAAAATCGGACGGCAAAGAATTCTTATGTCAGAAATTTTAGACGTTCTGATACATTGACTCTATGGGGTACACGGTGGTGCCGCGAAGCCGTCCAAATTATCAAGAATCCGGAAAGTCGATAGTTGACTGTACACTGCAACTCCTCCAGCCGACGACAAGACGTCACAGAGGATTCATTACGATTCCTGTCTGTTAATCGAGCCAACATTACCACGGCTTTCGACCTTCTCAATAAAATTACAGCTAATTTTCCTGATAGAGGCAGAAATTCGGAGTTTTCCCTGAGTTTTTACAGACTACTCAAAATCCCTGAGAATTCCCGGTTTTCCCGGTTGGTAGACACCCTGGATTATATAAAAGCAAGATCAGATGACAAATTTCTGTCAGAAAAGTGAATTTTACTAGGGAAAAAAAATGCTTCACTGCAACAATGTGCTTCACTGCACACAGGTAGGGTTAAACCTCAATATATTGAACTTCAATATAACAAAATTCTCAAAACAACAAAGTACTTATCTTCCTGCCCACAAAACACTATATATTTAGCACCTCAATATAATGAAGTGTGTTTATACAAGATATCAATATAATGAAATTTCACCACCACTTCAAAGGAATACCGAGACTATAAATGGAACCTTTCGCGGATGCAGATGGTCAAATGGCTGAATTATAAGTGGCTGCTTGCGAATGCACCCCTCAAATTACACACTGTGCAACCAAGAGCAACCACCGAAGTGGAGCAGCATCATGTTCCATATAAAGTCCAAGTCCCTATGCGATAAGATGTTATTGCACCCTGCGCACTGTATGCCTTGCGAGCGAGTGAAAGTGCGCGAGGGTGAGCCAGAAAGGATCATGGCTTAGTAAGCGCCATTTTCCCGCATGAGCAAGTGGAAATGGGGGAAGGAAGTGAGCTCGCAGTAATGCGATCAAGCACACGCGAGGTGATGGGAGGGAGGAAGTGGAGTGAAGGTTTAGTGCACGTCTCCATTTCTAGCACAACAATGGTGTCAGCATGCCTGAGCGCATACATGTATACAGCCTGCGTGTCCTGTTTTAGATGTAATCTGCTGCGTTTTTAAAGAGTGGGCGTGCCGAGATGGCATATTATAATGTGCGTTGCCTTCCCGTGTGTTTAGTACTGGGGGTTGTGTAATCTCAAGTTTCGGAGATGTGTTGAAGAGATAGGTAGACAAAGCATTCGCACCCTGCTGCCGGTGCTTTTCATGATAGTGTCGCTCCACTGCGGGTGACACTATGAGCCGTGGGGTCGGAGTGGCCGCAAAAGCATGGCTGGCTTCACTTTGTACCGCTGATGTGAAGATATTGTTGACATGGCATGAAACCGCACCTTTCGTCGCAGACTCTCAAATTCAACAAAATTAATTTTCTCATTCAAATTTGCTTTTTTTTGACTGCCCAATAATTCAGAAACTTTTGCAGCCTCTTCCGTGAAAGAAAAATTCATTGGCAACTGTACTTATTTACATAAAAGGTCTAATTTCTATGTAACAAAATTTCAATATAATGAAGCAAATTGCCAATTTTACCGACTTCGTTATATAGAGACTTAACTGTATGTCTATGCTCTCAACTTCACTTTTCAATGGCTCCTTGTGCCATCTTATGTTATATATAAAAAAGACAAAAGAAATGCGTGCCATCTGGAAGAAGCATGGAGCAATTAGGAGCCTAAATTGTGTTCAGGCCTGCAGGAAAAACAAGGAAAGTGCTGGACAAGCTAGTCCCATCATTCATCTTATTTAGAAGCTTGTGCTTGACAAGCTGAGTTTGCCTTCTATCCTTAAAGGGTTAATAAACCCAAGTTTTTTGATAATCCGACTCTGGAGCCTTCTCTGCATCGTGTCTGAGAGATGACGAACCCTGCCATAGTGTCCTTTGTGCAATGCAGTGCGGAGGAGTGTCATGCACATTCCTGACCATCACTCGTAGGGTAAGCTTTGCACAAACCAATCTTTGCAGTCTATGTTCTGCCTATGTCTATGTGTGTGTATGCTGCATTGCAAGCTACTGTGGATTCACAATTCCAACCTACCCAGATGAACACCTTTTAAGTTACTACCTACTGAGCTAATCAAGCAGCTACCAGACAAAAGCAAGAAGGCAAGTGCATCAAGAAGATGAAGCACTGAAATATTGGCTAGCCAACTGCGTTGTGCAGAAATCCAGCGAGGTAGAGTTACAAATAGCAGAAAGTCAGTGGCATCCACTTGAAAGCAACACGAAACTAGCACATGAAGCTGATAGTATGTGCCTGCCCCGGAAAGTCAATGGTACCAGGTTCAGTTCCTGGACCAGGACAACATTATCTCGAACTGCTGATGATGTATACAAACAACATCACAAAGGTTACAAAAAACAAAAACAGAAACAATGCACCTAGAACCATATGTGCGAAGAAAGTATACTGGCGCTTCTCAAAAAAAAAACAAAGACAAGGACAATTTCGCCAATAAAATCAGTTTACCATACACAAGTACTGTCTTTGTTGTGTTTTGTGATCCCAATTTTAACCCTATGTATACATACAGAAGTAGAATCCCGAGGAGTCTAAAAAAAGTATGGTGGCTTCTAAAAACTACTTGGGGTACAAGAAGTGTTGTGCCCAAGTTAACAGAAGGTTATTAACTCACATAAGGTTATTAATGAGAAACCTGGAACTGTGGTTGTTTGATCATGTACCATGGTGATAGTAGGAAGTATGGGCCTTGGAATGACATTCTAATGTCCTGCACTGTATTAGAAGTTTGTTTCCTTAGCTGGCTTTGTGAATTCTCTTTGCTCTAGCTGGGAATGGTTCCCACTTTGTCCAAGCTTAGCAAATTTAAAGTGTTGCCATGAGTAGCACACAATAATTCAAATGCTCCGTTTGTTTAGACTATTTGGTGCCAAAACTCCATAATGGTGTGGTGGCATAGCCACCGGCAGTGACCACGATTATGCAAACATATATATTGTGCTCATGAGCAAAAAAAATTCTCAACCTCTAACTCAGCACAACCTCACATGATGTGCAACTTCTTAGCAGCAAATTTTGCATGCAGATTGAAATACTACAGAAAAAAGTCACAGTTTCACCTGAAAGGCGAAGCAGTGATTGTGATAGCACATTATTAGACAACTGTACAAATTATTAAGGATATTAGTTTATTTGGCTGTGTAAAATGCTGTTAATGTTAGCTTACTAAGTAAATTAGCAAGCATAGTGTGACGCATGCACAGGCAAACATGAAGAGATCTCACTCGATGACTGCGGCACTGGCTGTCAGGACGCTGATATGATGAAGAGCGGCAGCTGCGGTGAGCGAATTGCTCTTTGTGCTGCCTCTTGTCTCAATGCAAACTAGGCACACAAGAGCACAGCGCACACGAAGCCATCAGCTGTCTTGGGTAGCCTAATCGTTGCATCCACTGCAGATTACCTCCAAAATAGAGCGCATGTGGCTGCGCTCAGCCACGCCACGTGCAGCTGCGGCTGGAGTAGAAGAGAAGTGCGCTAACATGCCCCCCTCCTCCCTGCTAGCGCACACTCATCTTCCGACTCTCCACCTCGTGCACGTGACAAGACAGTGCAGATCCTCCCCGCCCTACTACCCTGCTCATGCGACATCAAGCCACCATTCTATTCGGTTCACCTCCACACACTTACCCTTGCACCTACAGCATACGGCACATGGCCACAATCTAATCGCAGTTGGACTTTATACGGAACATAACGACGACGGTGACAGAGACACTGCCGGTGGAAATTTGCCTGGGGTGTCCATATAATTTTTATTGCACTAAAAAGACAATTGATCAAAAATGAAGAAAAACATTTGTTGCCAAGAGGCCTCACAATGATTAAGGTCAAGTCAATTACACAGCTTTGCAGCTAGAAACAGTTATTGCTACAAAGTCTCATCATTGGAAAGACTACAAGCCAAGTCAATTGCAGTCCTTGCAATTTTGATTATTTCCATGATGTACGAATTGGCGACAATAGAACTGATGTAAGCACTCGTGCCACATCTTTCTTCTACATGCTTTCCTTTTTTCTTCTTGGAGGTCTGTGCACTTCTAAGTTCTCACTTTGCTCAGGGACCAAATGTAGCCCATTATGTCCAATATGAAAAGCAAGTGCAACAAAATTCGATTGTTTGCCAATGTGCACACTGTGATGGTAATCAGCCTATAAGAAAGAGGCATGAAGTGTATCGGAAGCCAGCAGCAGTGCAATAGTTATTACTGCTTGTACACAATGGAATGTGGACAATATTCTGTTGTGTTTGCCTCACCAATGTGATTCAGTGGCCCTCTCATGTCCCTGGACTGAGCTAAAAGACAGCTTAGTACTCACCTCATCCGAGTAGAGGTTGCTTGGTATAGGTGGGTATTCGCTTGCCACAACCTTCTTCACAAGAGAGTAAAGGTTCTTGCTCTCATTGGCGAATGGGGACTGCAGAGCTGCCATCTGGGAGCATTAAACAGGACAACACATAACTTGAGTGACAAAACAAAGGCAAATTTTTAAAATTGCACGCTTCTTGAAATCTAAGCTAACAGTCAGACAGCAATAGTAGAAAGAGAAAATAAGAGTATCGTTAAATGTAAGCTACAAGAAGTAGCAAAAGCAAGAATGTTTGACATAAAAAAGAGTACCTATTGGTGTTAGCACCAATGCCAGTATCAAGCACTGGTGCTAGCTAGATTGTTTGCCCACACACAATCACTCGTCTCCTTTGTCAGCCCTCAACAGCTCACAACCAGCACTGTGTGCTCTGTCAGAGAGTTCATACGCACACAGCATGTGGAAGCACTTGTGCTGTTAAACAAGATGCTGTAATCTGGCTTCTGACGGCTACAGCAGTGGCTCATATTAGTTACGACAGGCACTAAAAGGGTTGGTAATGCACGGTTTGCTGTGTGTGCTGCATTTTTTAACTGAAGCTCAGCTACGAATTTAATGCTGCTGCCCATTCTTATATATATTGGCTTCGATTAATATATGGTAAGCAATCCTGAATGTTTTTGCTTGTCAGAGAGCATAGCACCATGTTCATGGTATGAAGGACAAGCTGCACAACCTTCGACAAGGGGGAACAAATAGATTTCATTTGCAGGAAAACTAGCTTCGAGTACATTTTAGGAGACATGATGGACAGCAACATCATCACGTGTGCTGGCAAAGTTTATTACCATGACAGACATGGACATACAGCAGGTCTAGAAGACTTCGACTTGTTCTGTGCATACTACAAGCAGCAGTTCTGCCAGATTTTTTCCCCTAGTAAACGGGTGTCGGGTTCTGATGATGTGTGGCGTATTATGGCGCAAGGGCCAGGTATGGCCAAAGAGCGTTATGACAAATGTAATGTTAACGGTGCATTGTGAATGGTGTAGACAATGAATTCCTCATGGTATATGTGACATGGCTGTAAAAAGGCCTAAAATCTGTCGCTGTGGATGGCGGAAAATATATTGTTGCTAAAATAATGACACTAAGTAGTGCTGTGGGCTATGGCAATGGGGTTTCGTTAAAGCATGATGCAATAAAACATAACGTTGACATTTTAGCTTCAAGAAATTCTTTGGGTACAGGGGCTGTTATACGTGCGCTAAAAATTCTCTGGCCAAATGATTTCCAGAGTGTCTGTTTCAGCTAAAAATTCTAAGACTAGTTTCGTATTGAAAAGCAGTTCATTGCTAAGAAAAAATTTTGGGTGAAGAGGTATATTTTCGCGATATGCAGAAATGAAATACTTTTTCCTCTGTGGTTCTATTGCAGGGCATTGAATAAGAACGTGCAGGACTGTGAGATTTTGGCCGCACGTACTACAAGTTGGAGGATACCCCCTAGTGAAGAAGTAAGAGTGAGTGCCGTAAGTGTGTCCTATTCTTAATCGGCAAAGGAGCACTTCGTTATATCGTGATGTTCTCTCCGATATCCAATGTCCTAATTTGGGTTTGATGAAGTACAGTTTATTTGATATCTGAGTATTCCATGTTTCTGCCAGTGAACTTTCAGCTTGTTGCGCAAGAATGGTTTAAGATCAGTGGCTGGAATGAGTATGTTTGTGTCCATTCAGCTAAAAGCTACTGAGATAGCTTTCTCGTCAGCAGCTTCATTGCCTTTTATGCCACAGTGGCCAGGTACCCAGCATAGGATGATCGTTTGTTTAGTACTATAATATTCCTGTCAAGCGGGCAAGTTAAGTGCACTTACGGGGAGTGCACTTCGGGACCTTGAGTCACACTTAGGCAACATGCTTCTTAACGAAAAAACAGAGTGCACTCGCAGTAAAAAAAAAGAAAATGGCGACAGACTAAGAGCGCATTTTTAAAGATATAAATTAACAAAAGAAAGCTGCTAAAAAGCGATTGTTTTATGTAGAATTATATATAAAAACAAACTTCATTTATTTGTCTCAACAAAAAGCGAAGATGTTTTTATTATAAGTGTGTTGCAAGTCAATGCTGGCCAAGACGAATGCCTAGCGAATTCAAAACAACATGGCGGCGTGCGGCGAGGCGGCAGTTGATCCTGCTCATGATCCTGCTAGAACAGAATATGAGCGAGTATATATGAGCAAAGACGGCGAGTTCGATATTTAGCTACACTGCAAAATGCCACGCACACGGCTCAAAGCACGACCGGCGCGGTCAGCACGCTTTCACACCAAAATAAACACGAACTGAAGGAACATGGCGGCGCCGCAGTGCCGCATCATTCTGGCGCCGTTAGTTGCATACACAATAAATTCCTTTCTTTATTGTGCTGTTTCGCTTCTCGCTAAACAGAAATTATATTGTTAAAAGCTGCTCAATAACTGAAATGAACTTTTGTGTCCTTTTTCTATGCATTATATTTTGCGTCGTTGAAAGCGTTGGTGGCGAGGCTAGGCACTCCTTCAAACCGTTGGCGGCGAGGCTACGCACTCGGCCAGCAAAGTGCGTTCCGTGAACGTACTCCGACTTGAGTGCGCTCATCTGAGAGTACACTCCGCTGCGACGTTAAGATTTGGGAAAGTGCACTTAAAAACCGAGTGCACTCGCCGTGAGTGCACTTAACTTGCCTGCTTGACAAGGGTATAAGCTGAGCATAGCAATGTATACAATTGATTAAAGACAGTGTTTTATGCTTACGTACATTCATTAGGGCTAGGACTACACTCAACGAGTCTGTGAACACAATAGCCCTAGTCATATTCATTTGCTTGATGTGCTTTACTGCAGAGAGTATTGCATAGGCTTCCGCTGTAAAAATACATGTATGTGGGTTCAATGTAACAGATATTAAAAATGCTTGTCCTAGTGCTGCATAAGCAACACCAGAAGGGAACTTAGAGGCATCCATGTAAAATTTAGCACAAGAATACTTCTCCTGAAGCTCAAGAAAATGTGAACGTATGTGTGCCTCAGGTGCTCATTTTGATATTTCTGCAAACGACATGTCACATTCGATAGACTTCCACTCCCAAGGCGGTGGAAGCTGCATAGTTGCAATTATGACACTCTCTAAAATCGGCGCAGCCGTTTCTTCAGACAATGCTTCCAACCAAAGGGACAGAGGAGGTCTTGTGCCTGGCGGTTACGGAAAAGCCTAGCCGTAGACAGGTCGTGAATAACTGAATGGCATGGATGATGGAAATCTGATTTCACCTTGAGGGTGTAGAGAGACTTAAATATGTTCTTTGAAGATGTAGGGCCTATTCGTTAGATTCAGCATACAAGCTTTCTACGGGGCTAGTCCTGAACACACCAGTAGCAAGACGGATACCCAAGTGGTGGACGGAATCGAGCACCTTCAAAGCACTAGGTGTGGCAGAGTTATACACAATGGCTCCGTATTCAAGGCGTGACCGTATAAGGCTTTTGTACAAGCTCAAGAGGCATCTTCTGTCACTTCCCCAAGATGTACGGGACAAGAGCTTCAGTAGATTCATTGTCCTCCAGCACTTCAGTTTCAAATATTTTAAGTGTGGGATAAAAGTTAGTTTGGGGTCTAAAATGAGGCCTAGAAATTTATGTTCATGACTCACAGATAGCCGTTCTCCATTAAGGTCAATAATGGGCTCTGGTATTACGCCTCTCTTATTGGAGAAGAGAATGCATGTACTTTTTTCAGGGTTTAGTTTAAAGCCGTTCTCTTCTGCCCACTTAGACAACTTATTCAGGCCAAGATGCACTTGTCGCTCGCAGATACTAAGATTACATGACTTGTAACCTATTTGGATATCATCCACGTATATGGAATAACACATTGCACATGGTATGATAGTATGGAGCGAATTCATTTTTACAAGGAATAATGTACAGCTCAGCACTCCACCTTGTGGCACACCTGTTTCCTGAGTAAATAGACAAGACAGGACGTTACCAATCCGAACATGAAATGTGCGGTTGCACAGATAACTCTGAATCACGTTTAGCAAGTTGCCTCAGATGCCCATTCCAGCTAGATCACGAAGGACTCCGAAACGCCAAGTAGTATCATATGCTTTCTCCATGTCTAAAAATACTGATAAGAAAAACTGTTTGTGCACAAAGGCATCCCAGATATGTCTCGATACAGACAAGTTGATCTGTTGTGGATCTATGTTCCCTGAAGCCGCACTGCAAGAGATCTAGTATCTTGTTACTTTCAAGAAAATGCGCCAGGCAATGGTTAGTAATTTTCTCAAAAAACTTACATAGGCAGCTTGTTAGGGCTATATGCCTATAGCTGCTGGCCAAAGACGGGTCCTTGCCCTCTTTCAGAATAGGGATTATAACTGCTTACTTCCAGGCTGACGGGATGTAGCTGGCAGAGAATATGGCGTTGAAAACAGAGAGAAGTGTTTTGTGTGCTTCGGGATGTAGGTGTTGGATCATCTCATAAACTATTCGATCGGTTCCAGGAGCTGATTTATTACAACTATGTAGTGCAGCCTGAAATTCCGCCATATTAAAAGAACGGTTGTAGGATTCATTGCTCTTTCCTTTTCGGTCCAGAGGTAGTCGCTCAGCTTGTTGCTGGTAGCTAAGGAATGCACCGGAGTAATGCAATGAGCTAGAAATGTTTTCAAAATGTGCCCCTAGAGAGTCAGCTTGGTCCTGAAGAGTATTTTCTTGCGTGTTTACTAACGGTAGAGGATGTGTTTGCCGACCTTTGATTTTATTCACTCTGTTCCAGGCTTTTCGTTCGTCAGTATAAGAGTTAATGCTAGAAATATATCTTTGCCAGCTTTCCCTTTGGGCATGGCACCGCGTTCTTCTACCCTCAGACTTTATTTTCTTGAATATGATCAAATTCTCCGTAGTTGGAGAGTCTCGAAGGCTGTTCCACGCATTATTTTAATTTCTACGCGCTTTCTTGCAGTCATCGTTCCACCATGGAACACGTCGCTTACAGGGCGATCCATTTGTTATGGGGATACATACTGACGCCGCATCAACTATGAACGCCATGAAATATGCCACTGCATCTTCGACAGAAAGATTACAGATGTCATTCCAAGTCAAATGTGTCAGCTCCCTGTATCTTGTCCATTCGGCACAATCGACTTTCCACAGGAAAACATGTGGACAGCCCTCATCACCTTTTGTTAGTTTTATGACAATGGGGAAATGATCGCTCCCGTACGGATTCTCAATCACGTTCCACTCCAGATGCGGCAAGAGTGAACTCGATGCAATGCTCAAATCGATAGATGAAAATGTTTTGTTTGCGACACTGTAAAATGTAGGATCTTTTCCATTTAGCAAGCAAGCATCTGTAGAGAGGAGGAAGTTTTCAACTAAGCGTCCTCTGGCATCACAATGACGGCTTCCGCAAAGGGTGTTGTGTGCATTAAAATCTCCAACGACAAAGTAGGGTTCGGGCAGTTCATCGATAAAGGTGTGAAATTCTGTTTTTGAAAGTTGGTAGTTCGGGGCGATATATACAGAGCTAATTGTGATCAGCTTATTAAACAGTACCGCACGGAATGCAACTGCCTCTAGGGGTGTATTAAGCTGCAGTTGCCGGCAAGCAACACGCTTATCTACAATTATTGCCACACTGCCAGACGAGGCGAGGGCGTCGTTGCGGTCTTTTCGATAAACGGCATACTGCCGGAGAAAGTTCGTGTGTGAAGGATTAAGATGTGTTTCTTGGACACGCAGCACCTTTGGACTGTACTTATGTAAGAGTTCCTTAATGTCGTCTAGGTTGTGGAGTAAACCCCTGACATTCCATTGTATTATCTGTGTATCCATAATGTGTGTGTTTTATGCTGTGTGTCTAAGAAACGTAGATTATATTAGCTCACGACACCTTTCCAGGCCCCATGATACGAGCTCTATCTTTCCTTCCAGCGCACTCGAGAGAGCTGCGCCATTCCTTGGGCGTCTGAGACGCCGAATTTGTGCTCGTATCCATCACCTCGTCTGAGGAGGTGGATACTGCCCGCGGAGCGGGGATTTTCGCGGGAGTGTTGGGGCGATCTGCACGAGCAGTGACCGTGGGTCCAACAGGCTCGAGGGTCTGCTCTTCCTCCTTTGTGGGGGCTGGAACAGCGCTGGCTGTTCCGGCCGGGGGGGCTGATGATGTGACCGTCGTCATACTCCGTGTGACTTGGGCGGCTGCCGAATGGTGTAGCGCTGCCCCCCGGTGCGTCACATCACTGTAGGACGGACTAGATTGGTTCATCGAGAAGCGCTTACGTGCCTCTTGGAAGGAAAGGTTCAGTTTGACTTTGATTTCGATGATTTGTTTTTCTTTTTTCAGGATGGGCAAAAACAGGAGTACGTGGGGTGATCGCCTTCACAGTTAGCGCAGCGGATGGTGGAAGTGCAAGTGTCGGACGAGTGCTCGTTTGATGCACACTTTGCACAAGTAGTGCGCCCTCGGCAGCTTTGCGAACCGTGTCGGAACCGCTGACACTTGAAGCATCGGCGTGGGTTAAGAATGTATGGCCTTACACGGAGTTTGCATTATCCTGTTTCTATTGAGTCTGGTAAGTTGCCTGTTCCAGAAGTGATGATTATGTGCCTAGTTGGTATTTCTTTGTCATCTCGCCTTATTTTTATCCTTTGTACCTTGACGACATTCTTTTCTTGCCATCCTTCTAGTAATTCACTTTTGCTAAGTTCGAGAAGGTCATCTTCCGAGATGACACCGCACACTGTGTTCATCGACCTGTGTGGGCCTACAGAAACAGAAATGTCCCCAAACGCTACAAGTTTTGATAGTTTGTCGTATTATGCCTTGTCGCGAACTTCGAGCAGAAGATCACCACTTCCCATTTTTGTTACTTTATAACCTGGGCCTATTGCTTCAGTTAGAGATTCGGCTAACAGAAATGATGATATCATTCCAAATGTCTTCGTTTCGTGCTGGCTGTGGACAATGTGGTATTTGGGGAAAGATACTTTCGGTTGCATAAATAAGTCGAATTGTTCGTCGGTGCGCCCCCTCTTCAGGAGCGATCAGGCAATAGGGGAAAAGTTTTTGCCATAAAAATAGAAAAATTCGGCGGCAATGGTGGCCACCCACCATCGAGCCTAACAAGGGGACGCTCCAAGATCAGAAGTCTGCAGACGCCAGCCATGCATCGCTACTAGAAGCTAATATAAAATACCCAAGGTTGGATAATTACACCAGGTTAACCCTTGCCGCCCAGAATACGGAAGTGAGGAGAAGACAGGAAAGATGAAAAAGGCGAGAGAGAAAGACGAAGATTGAAGAGAAGGACAGGAAAAGGCGACTGCCGATTTCCTCCAGGTGGGTCAGTCTGGAGGTGCTGTCTGTGTGAAGCAGAGGCCGAAGAGGTGTGTTGCCTCCGCCGGGGGGCCTCGAAGGTTCATACACCCAGCATTGGCTCAACTCCCAGGATTCCCCTTTCCCCAGACATGGCTAAGCCGTGCACAGCTACACGCGGGAGGGTCCAACCCTCGTAAGCTCGAGTACGTGGTGTCGCAACACACCAAACGCCTACTGACGCAGACGCCCCTGCGGGGGGGGTGTCGAGTTCTGTCTGGCTTTTCGGACAAATGATTCATATTTTGTCCAACCTAAGTGCTTTACCCCAGCATCGACAGCATTTTGGGACAGCCCCAAAATGATCTTCAGGTGGCTTTAAAGGAGCCTTGCAAGGAGAGGCTCTAAATTATGCAAGCAGGTAATGTTTTGGAAGACAAAAAAATTACTCACTTTTTGAAATACTCTTACGAAGAGGAATCCCAATGCACAAACATATGTACAAATATTTGCATGGGGAAAAGTTAGTAGTAATCGCGCAGGCTGGTACAAAGGTCACAGATTAGGAGACAGTCTACAACTTCCTCTCCGTCTCCCTCTTAAGCGCGTGATCCTGTCTAAATGCACCGTAACATAACCCCCAGGGCTTGGAGTGCCATCCAGGTGCTTGTTAGAATGATAGCGAACTAGATGAACAGTACGGTTTTAAATGGGACACATGAACGGCGTCAGTTTGTAGCTGGGACAAGAACAGCATGTCTTCAACAGAGGCGATTTCGTAATTTAAGTGACCTAATCGTTGTAATACCGAGTAGGGCCCAGTATAGTGTGACAGCAGCTACTCTGGCAAGTCGCGGCCTGTGACATTATGGGACCTTTTCTCAGAAGCTGGCGAGACAACCTGCGCCACCTGGAGGATGTCCTTGAAAGGTTGTGTGTCGCCGGGTTGACTCTAAACCCGAAGAAAGCCCAAATAGCTGAGACTCGTATTTCCCTATTGGGCTTTACCATCGACAGGGGTCGTGTTCTGGTGTGCGAATAAAAGGTGCGAGCTATCCTCGAATACCCAACGCCTGCAAACATTCAGGGCCTTAGGCGCTTTTTGGGAATGGTGAACTATTACAGACAGTTCATCCCGAATTGCACCACTCTCCAAGCGCCCTTGACCACACTGTTGAAAAAGTCAGCACGATGGAGCTGGGGTCCTGAGCAGGAGGGTGCCTTTCATGCACTATCCCGAGCTCTAGTGGCCACAGCCAAACTGAAGCTGCCCGACCTCAACAGAGAGTTCGTTGTCCAAGCTAACGCGAGCAACCGGGGACTTGAAGCTGCGCTGCTTCAGGATCATGACGGCTTTCTTCGACCAGTCCCCTTTGCCAGTTGGTCACTTAACGCTGCCAAGCACAACTACAGCATGACTGAAAGGGAGTGTCTCGCTATAGCTCTTGCTCTCTGGAAGTTTGACTGCTACGTCGGCATAGTGCCATTTGTGGTGGAGACGGACCACATGGCACTCACCTGGCTTAAGCACTAGCGCGAGCCCTCAGGCTGCCTCGCGTGCTGGCCGTTGACTCTGCAGCGGTACAACTTTGTTGTGCGCTACCGGAAAGGGAGTTCGAACGTGGTAGCTGATGCCTTGTCATGCACCCCCATTTCGGCATCTGACCGTTTGGTCTGTCACTCCCATGAGCATTCGCACAATGTAGAGACCGGAGCCTGAGTCTCCCATGACTCGAATGGCGCCAATTCACACTCAGTAGAGACTGGAGCCTGTGTCTCCAATGGCTCGAACGGCGCGACCCCCGACGGTGAAACGATCCTCAGATTGCCAGCCTCAGGAGAGGACATTTACCTGGTGGACCCCATTAGTTCCTCTGGTATCGTCTTCAGCAGGCAAGAACTTCTTAAGGCACAGCAGAGCGATCCATTTTGTCGACAAATCGATGACGGGCTCACAGAGACGGGCTCTCAAGAGGAGCAGGTGGCAAAGCCGTCGAGTGCACACGGGCAGCGGGTACTGCTGTTTGCACTGAGTGCGACGCAGCTGGTATTGTTGCGGGCACGTTGGATACGTATCTGCTTGACGCCGATGCAGTTCTCTTGCATTATATCCCATCTGATGAGGATCCCCAGGAGTCTTGCAAGGTGGTGATAGCCCGCAGTCTAAGGAAAGCCACCCTGAGCTATTTCCACGACTCGCGGTTTGCCGGACTGCGAGTGGCCTTAAGAGAGTGCCAACACGTCTTGTATATAGGCGACGTGGTCTTCAGTGGATGTCTGAACTCGTGATGCCAACTCTTTCCTGGAGACGACCTTCCGACCCAGTGGTTTTCCAAAGATATCCCGCAGCTCCTGCTTGCAGGTATCCCAGTCACAGAGTTCTTCTTCGTGGTTTTGAAACCACACTCGTGCAGTTCCCACCAAGTAAAATATTATGTTTGTCAGCATCACTGTGAAATTCCATTTGTTGTGGTAGATCAACCACTCATACATCTCCAGCCAGTCGTTGACATCGGAACCATCGGTGTAGCAGAAGGTTCCTGGATCATGCGGATGCATGAGTACGACAGTCGACGCAGTCTATGCAGGCGTTACAAACTAGGCACCATCTCCTGCGACATCAGTGAAGAACCAAAGCGGTGGCCACTGCAAAGCTCCGTTCTGAGTCGTTACCCCGCACCTCCACCAAATATTACGAAGAGGAAGCCCGATGCACAAATGTGTGTACAAATATTTACATGGGGAAAAGTTGGTGATAATTGCGCAGGCTGGTACTAAGGTCATAGCTACCACTTCCTCTTCATCTCCCTTTTGTGCCAACGGTCCTGTCCTGTCTAAATGCACCGTTACATAGATTACATCTGAATAGATAGATCTGAATCTGAATTACATCGACATCTGAATTACATCAATAGATTACATCTGAATGCAACAAGCCTTTTTCTAGAAAGACAGTGTCACTACATAGTGTAGTGGTAGGCAACAATGGCATGTAGATTCAATGCAATGTTAGTGTGCAAACAGCCATTTTCCTATTTGCTCAACAAGGCATGGCAGCTGCATTTCTGAAGTTTGGGAAAGTAATGGTTGGTGTGGGGAGGGGGGGGGGGGGGGGCAAACACCAAAAAATAAGGTTAAAGTGTGCCATGCTGCTTCAACCATGTGTTTGTTTACCAGCACCTTGAGTGCATGACTCTATTGAGACCAGTATATATGGCTTGCACAAAGAGATGCGTGCACTTTGCATCTAGGAAAATGGCTAATTACTGTTTGCGTACAATGTTTTATTTTTTTGTGCGTATGTATGTGAAAACTACTTTTACTTCCATAATATTACAAAAATGCGGAAGACCATGAAGTAGATTGGAAAGGTTGCAAGAGTGCCTCCATAAGCATAGAGCTTGTTGCTGCATGGCCTATTAGGCCTTCTAGACTAGCAGGGTGGAAGAGCAGGGTGGAAGAATATGACAGCAGGCACAATAATATACATGTTCTTCCTGCATAAAGTATACACAAGTTATCCACAACTTCACAACTCCACAAGCTACATTATCCTTAAGCCCAACGTTAAAGATAATGCAAAACATCTTGATTTATTTTTATGGAAAAGTGCTCAGATTTGTATGCTTCGCTGTAGGGGATGGGAACAGCTGTGATTGTACAAAACAATAATGCTCTCTGCTTATGATTTGTAGCACTTCCTGAATAACCTGAAGAGTACCTATAAATATGCGTACATGGCACAGAATACTCAAATTTCTTTTTTACTTCACATTACGTAAGCTCATAAGAGTTGATATTAGTCCCATGTGTAGCCTCCAATAATGGACAAATATGGTTATATGACAGCAGGAGTAAAAGGTGTAATCAGACTACGTGTTTCGCTGAGGCAATTTCACCAGTTACCTTTTTTAGGTACCTGATTGCTAGTAAGCACATGCGGCACATTTATTTCTTTCAAAAGATGAAGCACCAACAGATACAGCACACCAATGAAGAAACATCAGTGACAGGACAAGGTGCTCTAAGCACCAATGCACCAGGCACCTTGTCCTGTCATTGATGTTTCTTCATTGGTGTGCTGTCTCTGTTGGCGCTTCATTTTTGGAAGCTATGAACCAACTAGCCCCACAACGTGTTTACTGCTAGTTGCACATTCAGACAGCACCCTGTTTACAGCTGTGAGCCAAAGTCAGTTTTGACGACTACACCAGTCTTTAATTAGTTTCTCAGAGGATTCCATTACACATCTAAAACAAACGTATAAATCACTGTACATTGCAGAGGACACAAGCAATGCAGAGCTATGAATCATTTGCAAATACCAGCATTACCCTATACAACAAATCTCTGATCTGCCCATCAATTGTGTACCATCAAGCTGCTACCAGAGATTTGCATACAAGGACAAGGACTTGGTGTGCAATACACGATTAGGGACTCCTCAATTATTAATCACAACAAGAACCAACAGCCTCAGCAGGTGCTGTTTTTCTGGAACAGCGCATTATTCCCAAGTGTAACAGACATTATTCCCAAGTTTGCGGCCAGCTATGCAAGTCTTGTCACACGAAACATTCTCCAGAGTCCTTAAATGTGATATCCCAACTTCTTAACTCAATGACTGTACAACCACTCTTTAATGCAACCTGCTTTCTACTATTTGACATAGTCATAGTTCTTAAGAGTAGCTGCTGGACTCAAAATCATCTACCTTAACTTGCATTCAACATTCCCATTTGCAACTCACAAGTTCCAATGACACAGCTGGCTTGTGCTTTGAACATCAGTGCACCCCACATGGTTTTGGAAGCCTGCAAGTGACACTCAGTGTCATACAGCTTGGCTTACCTCATAGAGAAGGCAACCGGCTGACCATACGTCTGAACGAAAGTCGTACTCCAGCTCCTGAATGCGTTCAGGTGACATGTAGAACGGCGTTCCCACTGGAGGGAAAGCATGTGGTAAATGCAGTGGAAACTGGATGGAGCTCTGAGCCCTACACCACACATGAGGGGACAGAAAAAGATATGCGCAAGGCTGGCAGATCACACTTTTAAGATTTCTGGCATTTTTGTTAAAGAAAAAGCTGGCTCTACAACATATGAAATCGCAGGTGATGGCTAAACTACCTTTACTCAATTCCACTCACACTCAAGCCTCAGCATTTAAAATGTGAGTGCGTGAAATTAAACATTTTGGCACCCTTTTTATAGATGCAAGTTCTTTTTCTGCCTGGAGTCTACACAAGTTGCCTAGGTGTTGTTTAAAAAAAAAATTAACTTTAACTAGGTGACTGCAATTTCAGCCACTTATTGCCACAGTATCTGTCATTCCAGAGAGCTACTCTAGGAATTGGACAGTAATAATGCCATCTGCCTTTCCCTTTTACATGATTTGGTGGTGCGCAAATCTCTGACGTTAGAAAAGGTAAAGTTTTGACTTTTTTCGAACTGCAACCTAGTCAGTATGGCTTCAATCAACATGTTCATATACCATATTAAAGGGGCCCAGCTGCAACACTGAAAATGGAAAAAAAAAACTATGTAACCATGAGATGATGCTGTCATGAACGTCACAAACCAAATAGTATTCCTGTACATGTAGCTGGAAGCCCATGATTTCTCTCAAAAGGCTGCCCTAGGTTTTCCTTCAACTTTTTGAAACCACTGCCAGTTTTCTTTCCTGACTGTTATGCAAGAGTAAACATGACTGCTACTGCGTGGATTACTTTAAACATCGCAACTAAAGAGTGCCTGCAGAAAACGCAAAAGCCAACACACCTCATCATTGATCTGGTGGTGGCACCATCTGGTGGCAGAGAATACTATATTATGCCAATACACATTTCAGACTATAAGAGTTATGGCTAATTAGCACAAAATCGAAACAGAAAGGGGGAGGGGACGAGGTCAGTGCCATAAATACTATGGTCTGAAATAGTTCAGTATGAGCCGACTAGCCCAGCAACACATACTATTAAGTATGGCCCCTGAGATGGACAGAATGGACACATTATTAAGGTCATGCCTATATAAAAATATTGTTGCAATGATCGTCGAACTATGGTGGGCATTGTTCTACATGGGTGCAGCGGCATACAGCTTTGAATTCAGTAGGAATTATGCAAATGAAGGAAGGACTGTGGATGTAGTAGTAGCAGCATTTGACTGCCAGTGACTCCATTCATAAAAGGTGCATCTAAAAACTTCATGCTGGAAAAAAATTCTTGAGCATGCCCTTTAATACTACCATGCAAATTTGACACCTCCAATAAAATGTGTTGCATCCCCCCCCCCTAAAACAACTCTCCAAAAATGCTGTAAACACATAGTTTCAGACTTGCCAACCTTAGATCTTGAAATATACTACAGTTGTAGCCCAAAAATTTTAAATTTGGTGAAAAATACATAAAAAGACTGTTTGATTACTCAAGTTAGCTGTTTATTAAAGGTTCACTGGGTTTGCTTTGTAGAAATGCTGTCAACAGGCACTCTTCTCTATACATTTGCAGCTAGAATGATCCGCACCACAAATGTTTATGAAGTGCTTTCATGACATAGTCGCCTAAGTTTTTATTTGAATATGGCTGGCTTGGCCTGCCTTGAAAACACAGTAAAGACGTTTCAAGAGTCTTTCAATACTCACACTTGCAAGCTCATTGATATTGAGGATAGAAGTAGGCATCCGAACATAGTTATTCATGGTATCCTTGAAGAGCCAAATGAGGCGGAATCTGATCTAAAGCGCAAAGCAATTACAGAAACACTCAAGAATAAGCTAGGTGTTAAGTGTGTTTCCATTGGCCATATTCACAGACTTGGTAGGACTGGCCCTAAAAGACCGGTCATAATGTTTCTTCAGGATTATAATGAGAAAGTAGCAATATTTAAAAATGTTTGTAAACTGAAGGGAACAAACATTTTAATTCAAAATGACTATTCGCAGGTCACTTTGAAGAAGCATAAGCTATTATGGGAAAGTGCCAAGCATGATAAATCGCTCGGAAAGAAGATTTCACTTCAGCATGATAAGCTACACATTAACAATGATATGTTCATCTGGAATGACAAAATAAACCAACGTGAGATAGCCTCTAATTCCCGTACTGCTCAACATTCTGACTGACCAGTCAATGAGAAGCTTATCAGATTACTAAACATTAACGCACGTAGCATCCCGAATAAGACAATTCAACTGAAATCAATTCTTTTGTCGCACTTGCCACATGTTGCAGTTATAACGGAATCCTGGCTTCATAGCGAAATTAGCGACAAGGACGTAATCCCGCCTGCCTACAAAATAATTCGTAGAGATAGGACTTCTAGGGGCGGTGGGGTGGCTGTTGTTGTGAAGTCGTCCGTGGAGGCCATTCTGTTATCAGAGTCAAGCAACACCGAAACTCTGTTCATAAAACTGAATATTTATGGTCGTGTTTTAGTTTTATGTGCGGTGTACAGACCACCTGACTCTACCCCCGATTATTTATTTAGGATAAGTGAACAGATGGCAGAGTTCAATAGAAATAAGCTATTAGCGGTTGGTGATTTTAACTTGCCGGGCATTGACTGGGATCGTTATGTCAGGTGCTGGTTCTGTTCTCAACGCAAATGTGCATTTTGACATGATTCTCGACCACAACCTTGTACAAGTAGTTCGTGAACCTACCAGATTTGGTAATGGTCTTGGTTCGCTCCTTGACCTTGTCTTTCTTGAATGCTCCTTTTCTGATTACTCTGTATCTATCGAACCTGGGCTGTCTGACCATAAACTTATTGTTGTATCGTTCCTGTTGAATGCTACCCGCGCGCATGGCACGCATGTGCCTACGATGGTGAAAAATTTTGCACAGGCTGATGATGTGCAAAAGCAGGTTATCTTGATTCTTGTCTTTCTGAATTTTGCTAGAATGACGTTCTGCAGCTTTGGGAAAAGCTTAAAGCAATGTGTTTATTCTGCATTGATCAACCTATACCTAACAAACTTTAAAAGCCAGCTAAACATACATCATGGATAAGTAGACACACTATTAAATTAAAACGTAAAGCCAAACGCCTAAGAAAGAAAGGCCTAGCTACAGACAATTTAACAAATGTTCCGTGTCGCCCTTTCAGAGGATATTGTAGAAGCAAAAAATTTTTATTTCAGTAACACTTTACCAAATTTTATTAAGGAAGATCCCCAGAAATTCTGGAAGTTTATTAAGGAACGGAATAAATCTATAACGAACATTATCCACGATAGCATTCCAATAACTGATCCCAAGGCTGTTGCTAACCTTTTAAATGACCACTTCCACAGTGTCTTCTTCCCGCCTACTGAACCCTCTTTCCAAACTTCAACGTCCTGCTCTTCTGACGTTAACATTTCTCATCAAGGTGTACTTAACATGCTCTTCTGGTTACAAGTAAAATCATCTGTTGGTCCAGACTGCATTCCCAACACCTTCCTTCAGCGTTATGCGGAACAGTTAAGTAAATTTCTTGTAGCAATCTTTCAGGCCTCTCTACATTCCGCAGTATTTCCGCTCGACTGGAAAGTAGCACGCATTGTCCCTATATTTAAAAAAAAGGTGACCCAAGCTCAGCCTTTATTTACCAAGCGATTTCCATATTATCCTCTTCTCGTAAACTAATTGAACACATTGTTGCTGACTACATTAATGATTTCTTAAACGAGTGCAACATTTTATCTCCTTTCCAACATGGCTTCAGGAAGGGGTTCTTGACAGTCACCCAATTAAGTACAGTCATTCACTTGTTTGCTTCTGTCCTTGACAAGGCTGGCCAAGTAGACGTGATATTTTTGAATTTTCAAAAAGCTTTTGATGTAGCTCCTCATGACAAGTTGATATGTAAATTAGAATTCCTTGGTCTTCCTGGCTTTATCTTGTCCTGGGTTTCTGCTTACTTAATGCATCGAAAACAGTACGTAGTGATTGATTGGCAGCAGTCCGATTCTCTTTCAGCAACCTCTGGCGTGCCTCAAGTCAGCGTGCTTAGCCCACTACTATATCTTATTTATTGTAACTACATAGTTGATGTAATAGAGGCCCCTCTCAATATTAGTCTGTTCGCAGGTGACTGTATCATTTTTAACTATATTAATACAGTTAATGATCAACTATCTCTTCATTTAGCCTTAAACAACATTCTTGAGTGGAGCAACAAGTGGGGAATGAAACTTAACTCAGATAAGTCTGTGGTTCTACGTATAACAAACAAAAAGCTACCCATGAAGTTTTCTTATTCTATTGGCCAAGGCCCCTTGGCCGAAGTGAGCGAGTACAAGTATCTTGGAATTACAATTACCAACAACCTAAATTGGAATAGCCACATTGCTGCTGCCACCTCTTCTGCTTTCCAAAAGCTACATTTATTTCACCATAAGCTTAAACATGCATCCCATGAAGTAAAATCATTAGCCTACACCACTTTTATTCAACCCAAATTGGAATACGCATGCGTTATTTGGGACCCGTTTACCAAAATCAACATTAACGCCTTTGAAAGGTTACAGAGAAGAGCAATACATATTATTTTTTCCAAATTTGCCGAGAAGAGTCTATAACTGAATTACTGCGGAGAAACGGTTTTTACACCCTTCAAACGAGGTGAAAAATAATACGCCTGAAGTTCCTTTACTCCTTCATAAACCGTAAATTTTCTTTAGATCCTCGTCCATACATAACTCTTTCTGCATCCAGGAAAACCCGTCATTCCCACCCCCTCGCTCTCTCCCCTTACGTTGCCAGGACTAACCTCTTTAAATTTTCTTTCTTTCCTCGAACTATAGAAGAATGGAACCTGATACCTTTCCATCATCTGAACTCCCCTGAATCAATTCAGATTCATATTATTAGTATTTCCTAAGTAAAATTGCTGTTTTGTGCTATATTGCTTTATTTCTTAAGTTTTATTTTGCAATTCTGCCTTTTGTACGCATATTTCTTCTTTGTTACTTTGCCCCTCCTGCTTGGGTCACACGGCCTGCAATAGATGTAAATAAATAATGGAAGCCGAAATTGCAGTTGCTTTTATAATACACAGGTTCTATAAGATGGTGTTGTTGCACATGTAAGTCTGTATAACTCAAAGGTCTGAAATATGAGGTTATGAAAAATCAGTCAGTGACTGTATTTGCATTCTTTCAGTATAAATTTTGCCCTAAACTAGGTCAAATAAAGAATATAGTAAAATTATTGGTGTCAATATCAAAACTGTAACAAGCTCTAAACATCTGACATTCTTGGATAAAATCATAACAGTTAGCAGGTATGTAGCTTGGACACCATGACCCCCCTATCTCGAGAGAAAGCCAGACACAACTCAACATGACCAGCTTAATTTTTTAAAGATACTTCTGGTGACACTGCTGCTCGAATTATTTTCACAGAACAAGCCAAGCAGCTGGATATGTGTGCGAGTCCGAATAAGTAACTTTGTCAGTGCATATGACGATGATGTTGCTCTGCACTGCGTCCTTTGAAAAGCACTTGTGGTTCTAAGCTTAAAGGGGCCTTTAAACGCATAAGACCACCTGCAATGCATCTGTACCCAATCAACAACAACTTTCGGTCCCAAACCATTTCTTTAGTGCTGCAAAAATGTGCTGCATGACAATCTAAGCCAGTGGTGGAGGCCAAGGAGATATAGCCAGTCGAGAGCTAAGAATTTAGAAAAAGCACTTGCTACAAAAGCACGCTGCCCCCACTCCGGTAGGTACTGTCACTGGTGGTCAGTGCAAAGGTCGAGGTGTATTATCTTGTGGCCTCTTTAAATTGTCCTGCAATAGAAGTTGTCATTGGTCAGTAGAGTTTGAGTAGGGACAGTTGTCCCCAAACTGTCACATACGCGGCGCTGCTTGATTACTTGGGAGCAGCCGACTGTTGCACACGTCCATACCACTGTGCCCTCTCTCTCCAATACCGCAGGCAAACTGGCGCTGACCGATAAGCGCAGTGGCTCCCCTGTCGGAACACCTCCTGCAGCACGCACCTCACACCGGGCAGAAAGCGACCTTCTTCCATTCGTTTTGTGAGCACTGCGACCTCGATTGCATGAGAGTGAGCATGCGGTGCCACAGTTTCTTTTGGCACACCGGCAACCAGCCGCGCCGGCTGAGCAAAGAAGCCTAACGGCACGGCGAAAGCGGGATGTCGTGTGTAATGGCAATCCACCTTTTGTGACACCTAACTGCACATGCGCAGCGCCCTAGCGGCTGAGGACCGAAGCGATTTGGCAGGCACACGGCTGGACTCAACTCTCTTCTCCGAGTGAGTCGAGTCCAGCCGGCCGTGACAGGCGTTGCACTTGTCAATTGAATAGGGCACAAATCGTTTCTCTTAGACTGTTACAGATCGGCACATATCCGTGTCTGGCCGTTCTACACGATGTTTACCCTGACGTATACAGTGACGATGCCTGCCCGTTCTGCGGGCAGACTTCCATTCTAGCACACATGCTCTGGGAGTGCAGGTCGAGATACCCCAAGTTTAGCAAGGAGGAGTGGTACTTGCTTCCGTGTAGCCCGGCTCTAGACAAGCAAACCGTGGCTGTCCGGCGTGCTTGCGACCGGGCCGGTGGGCTAGACCTACCGGTTCTGACGTGGGACTAGCTGGGTGCGCGACGAGTTTACGCACCTCGCTGGACCTCAAATAAAGTTCTTTCACTTGCTTGTCAGCCTTGCCATTATCACTGCCGCGTGCACGGAACGCCTTTCGAACATTAGTGCCATGGAAATTTGGCTCAATGTCAATGTTGTGTGTTGCTTACGGCTGCACCTCCCGTGACCATCCCAGCAGAACAGTGCGATTTTTCCTATTTCCATAGGTAAAACGCGACTGACAGCGCCGTGAAGCCTGGATTATGGCTGTGAAGCGTCAAGATGTGCAAGAATGTCTATGGCAGCTGTCAGCAGCATCTTGACTGTGCGAGAAGCACTTTGTGACAGGTATGTATTGGCGTATGTAGTTTACCTCTCTGTTTTTGTCGTTACTGACTCATACGAATAACCTCGACAAAGACGCAAATATATGTTTGAGCTAGCGAAACAAACAATCTCTGAGCTTGTGCGAGCTGGCTGAGTGAAATGCGAAGGGTGTGTGTGTGTTCTCCTTTCTTTTGCTATCGTCTCTAAGCGGCCACCACTAGAACGCCGTCACTTTGTAACTTCACACCACGCATACTTACAGCTTTATAAATGCTCAGAGAATGCTTGTGATGTCGGTGTAGTTATCTGTTGGAGCCAAGCACGCCTGCACTGCCGGGCTGATGTGGGAAACAGCTTGCACTGTGGAAGTAGCTGATGGTGCTAGTTAGCAATCGTTGATAGTTGTCGTTTCGTCATTCTTGTTGGCACTAAGTAATATTTACTTGCAGAAGGCTTATGTTCATTTAGCGAATCGTGATGTAGTATGGTATGTACTAAGGCTCATTTTCCCACCTGGCGTCTTCTGGAGTCGAGTAGCGCGGCTTATTGTGTAACTGACACATTTCAGGAGCGCCTTCGCTGTCACCCAGACATATGGACTTTATACCGATGCTGTTTGTGAACACGGACCAGTTAAAAAAACTGACGCCATCGACCATTATGTTCGTACCGCGGCACATTCTAAGAGGAAAACAGGTGCCCCACAAACAGGTGTCACCGATTTTGGGCATTCTGACCATATTTTGGCATTTTTGTAATGCACACACACTTTATGTGGGTGAATAACATGCGCAAATTGGCATTATGTTGGCCTCCCCACTGCCTGTGTAAGTATGTACGCCTAGCACTATGGCACACCATAAAGCAAGACATGCACTCAGTGGTGAAACATGATATTTGCCCTAAGAACTACACCTCGCGCCCTATTTGAGTCATGCATTTTTGTGCAAGCTCATACTATTTTATTATTTAAGCACCTCACGCCACAGGTGTTGTGGTTTCAGGTCAAGGAGGAGCTTGTAAAGCGTTGCCGAAGCGCTTTTTTCAGCTGTTCACCACGCTGAAGAAACCTCTGGGTACAAAGCATTCACTATCGGGCTCCATGGCTAGCTGACAACGACAAAATATGACGGCGTGTACACATTGTTTCGGTCTTGCCTCATACGCTGCTTGTTTGGTCACAAGTCTCGCGTGGGGCGGCTGTCGCGGCATGCAGTGGCAGCTACGAAATTGTTTTTCGTGGCCACTGCACGATGGTGCCACAATGCATTGCAAAAGCAGGATTGTCCACAGCCGTCTCCCCCCCCCTCCCCCCTCCTCTTCCTCTTTTCCACAAGTTTCGATCCCGTGAAAGCCCTAACGAGAGGGAAAGCGAAGAAAGACAGGAGGACGGGCAAGAGAAAGTCAACAGGTCCAGAGCGTCTCCTTACACCCGACCCACGACTGCTCCTATGCCCCCTCCCCCCCCTCGAACACGTCCTCATCGCTTTACTCCCTCCGCGCGCCGTCAGTGCATCGACAACAGCGGCACGGGCGCGCATTTTTCCGCAGGTGCAGAGGGGGTAGTCGAAGCAAGCGCTGCATTTTCATCGAAACCCGAGCACGATCGCACGGTACAGGACGGCGGCTGTCGTTCTCACAGCACTCTTTATGCCTACATGCTCCAAAAGGACTGTTCCCTTACTGTTCACACATGTGCAAACAGGGTGAGCTACAGTGGTTTAGCAGCGAAACCTGTGACTATGTGGTGCGTGGTGCATCTTGAAAGTGAAGATTATTTTTACACTGTATCTACGAACCTCCTCGCAATCCTCCAGAGAATGCAAACAAGGTGCATACTGACTCGGGGAAGATATACCACTGGAGACCAAGTTAATCTCCCTACAGCAGCACACATCTTTTGTGCCCCTAGGGCAGTATTCTTGGACAATCAATTTCAGTGATACTTTCACTTTTGTGAGATTTTGCTTGACTAGCATCGTATGTATTGGCATCCATGAGGCACAGTGCAAAGCATGACGTCTTGCATAGCATCAGAAATGCTGATGTCCATAGATGCTAACACATCTGGTAATAGCCATGCGAAATCTCGCGATAGTATCCCAGAAAGTGATATTCGAAAATTTCATCCCTGGAAAATTCTCCGAAAATTCCACCCCTCAGCCTTGGTCATGTGCTGTGGTCACAACAGAGACCACATCACATGATCAAGGCTACGGTGATAAAGGAAACAGAGGGAGAATAACCAAGAGTCATTGACTGGTGCGTGTGTACATATTACTTTAGAGGTATGCGTTGTTGTGCCACATTGCGTGCCTATCAATGAGGCAATGGACACTCCTACCCCTCCCCCCATTGTTCTTCTCAAGTGGTTGCCCTTGTGACTGACAACATGCAAAGTTCCACTAGACTGCCGACCCATTTCCTGAGGTCGAATTGAGGAATCCGGTGGCGCGCTGTACCAAGACTGCTACCGTGATGAATGGGAAATCAATGCGGGTGACCTCAGCAGCCCTGCCCCGCCTTGTTGCTGCCGATGATGGATCGCCAAAGGGATTTAAGGTGGAATTGGCACATTGTTAAGAAAGAGGGTTGCCACCAGCTGCCCCATTGGTCTGGTGTGCTCTTTGGCACCACTACTTGTATGCTATTACCTGCTATATATGTACACAGTGTATAAAGCTTTTCGCCTCCTCTTTGTCGACTCCAAGAGTCCATTTCTCATCCTCGACCCCAAGTCGCAATAATGTCTACAGCCAAAATGCTGGTTTTTAACTCATTATAGTGCATTATATTGAAATTCTAGTGTAGTTCCGCACACCTGCCAGGGGTGGCAGATCAGCATCCTTGTCTGTTGACCTTTACTTCTTTTAATTATGTGTTTATGCAGGAGCACATACCAAAACAAAAAATTAAGCTGTCAGCTAAGTGATATGTCCCAACATTCTCCATGCACATTTAAGGCGTGCAGAAGGTTTGTACGAACTACAATATTCAAAACATAAGAAAAGTACTGTGCCTACAGCTTGTGTATGCACCATTTCTGAAGGCTGCGATTAGCTTTGCAGTACCACTTACACAACAAGATTACTATTAAAAAATGGCTGGATATAGAGCCCAGTTACTGGCGACATGCTCAGCTTCATGAGTGCGAGAAGCACAGTTCATAGTGTGCGCACAGTAATTGCTAATAGGTTGTGCTTCCTAGTGGCGTGTCTCTCATTGGTACAATGCGGTCAGTTTCATGACATTCGCCTGTCAACACCGCAGCCTTTCTGAAGCGCTTAATGCCACAGCATTGTTATTTGGCACCATTGCAAGTAAAGCAATAGGCAACTTGTAAACACTGCTGCTACGTATTTAAACTGCATTCCAAAGGCAACCACTAGTCATAGGCTGATCCTACATGGAATAGAAGCCATGTGATGAAACTGCGTTGTTACCGCAGACCGTAAGAGCACAAAGTTAAAAGAATGGCAAAATATTGCCATCTCGTGGGGATGCTAGAAAACTAGCGTGCTCTTTTAGCCACATCATTTCCCTGATGTACGTACTAGCGAGAATTCTTGATGGAGCCCGGAATAAAACACTTTTGTGTTAAAATACTGGTTTGAGTTTGTGTTCAACTGCTTGCATTTCATTTTGGTTCATTTCTGGCTCAGAAAAATTTTGATTATAACGGTTCATGAACCAATTTTGTGCAATCCACTTACTCCTCCACCTCGGCAAAACATTGCACAATGCTACCAACTCGTCCGCATGCGCAAATTTTGTCAGAAGGAGGTAGAGATAGACTCTGGCACACATCAGAAAGCAATTGGTGTTTGTGCATGAATATCAGTTAAAGAAACTTAATAGAGTATGCAGCACACAGGGTAGCATCTCCAATGAGGTTGCTTTTTTTTCCTTTGTTTGTTTTTTATCTAACATCATCCATACTGAGTATAACAATAAATTATACCAATTAAGTACTTGTAAAATGTAAAGAAAAGGTAACAGTTTTGCCTGAAAGGCAAAGCACTGATTGCGATAGTGAATTATTAGACAGCTATACAAAGTAAGATTAGTCCTCTTATCAGTTGCATAAACTGCTATAAACATACGCTTACTGACTAAATTAACAAGCATGTTGTCATGTCTGCACAGGCAAGTACGAACACATCTCACTCGATGATCGTGGACACTCACTGTCAGAATGCTGGCGTGATGAAGAGCGGCAGGAGCAGCGAGCGAATTCCCCTTCGTGCTGCCTCTCGTTTCAATGCGAACGCAGTGCACATGAAGCCATCAGCTATCTCAGGTCTGCTAGCCTTCGAACCTGCCGCAGACTGCCTCCGATATAGGACGCACGAGGCCACGCCCAGCCCCAACAGCTGGAGTAGAAAAGGAGATGCCCGCTAACCAGCCACCCTCCCCCCCCCCCCTCGTCTCAGCCAACTTGTGCACATCTCCCCGCTCTCCCCCTTGTGCACGCGAGAAGACAGTACGCACCCTCCCCACCTTCCTCTCTTGCAAGCACGACAAGACACCGCAACATCAAGCCAACATCCTTCTCGGCTCATCCTCGCAAGCTTTTTTGCTTGTGCCTACAGCATATTGCATGTGGTGGTGATGTTATCGCACTTTTACTTTATATGGAATGCAGCGGCAACGACGACACCAGAAATTCGCCTGAAGTGTCCACGTAATTGTCAACACATAAAAAGAACCTTATGTTGATAACTGAATTACTGTGTGGTCTTTTCCTTCGTAAATGCACATTGCTCGCCTCAATGTTCTCAGAGAGAGCCCTTGAAACAGCATTTTGAAGGTCCGGCAGCTCCGCAGAAGCAACAGGGCCATCATTCAAGATACAAATTTCCACAAGTGCAGATGTGCAGCATAACCAGTGAACAGACATTTGCTAGCAGTAGCACTGAACACCAGTACCTCATCCGCACAATGCAAATACGCACACTCCAGGCAGCATGCGCCATGAGAAACAAGAGTGGAGAAGGGACAAGTGAGCACAAAGCAGGAAAAGTAACTAAAGACCAAACACACTCTGCACTCAGTACTGATCTCGCTCACTTCTCATACTGCTGCTGCCACCAACTTAGGGTCATGCCACACATGGCCTTAATAACAAGGTTGAAAAGGAAAGATAACACTATTCACATGGCCCTCAATGCTTTACACTTGCTAGAGAACTTCCCTTACAAGCCTCCTTCAGCATGCTACATAGACACAAGGGTGCAGTTTTAGGAGCTAAGTGAGAAAAAGAGGAGAAACAGGGAAGGCATGGCGTAGGAAGTATCTTGTAATTTGGCACTATGAAATCTTGACTGAGTGGCTATTCATGTTGCTGGCATCCCAATGACTCCTTGTTGATGCTGTGGAACTCTCAACCATGCTCTTGGGACAAAGGAACAACAACACAGTAGTGCAAATGATCATCATCATCATCAGCCTGGTTACGCCCACTGCCTCTCCCATACATCTCCAACAACCCCGGTCATGTACTAATTGTGGCCATGTCATCCCTGCAAACTTCTTAATCTCATCCGCCCACCTAACTTTCTGCCGCCCCCTGCTACGCTTCCCTTCCCTTGGAATCCAGTCCGTAACCATTAATGACCATCGGTTATCTTCCCTTCTCATTACATGTCCTGCCCATGCCCATTTCTTTTTCTTGATTTCAACTAAGATGTCGTTAACTCGCGTTTGTTCCCTCACCCAATCTGCTCTTTTCTTATCCCGTAACGTTACACCCATCATTCTTCTTTCCATTGCTCGTTGCGTCGTCCTCAATTTAAGTAGAACCCTTTTCGTAAGCCTCCAGGCTTCTGCCCCGTAGGTGAGTACTGGTAAGACACAGCTATTATACTCCTTTCTCTTGAGGGATAATGGCTACCTGCTGTTCATAATCTGAGAATGCCTGCCAAACGCACCCCAGCCCATTCTTATTCTTCTGGTTATTTCAGTGTCATGATCCGGATCCGCAGTCACTACCTGCCCTAAGTAGATGTAGTATTCCCTTACCACTTCTAGTGCCTCGCTACCTATTGTAAATTGCTGTTCTCTTCCGAGACTGTTAAACATTACTTTAGTTTTCTGCAGATTAATTTTTAGACTCACTCTTCTGCTTTACCTCTCCAGGTCAGTGAGCATGCACTGCAATCGGTCCCCTGAGTTACTAAGCAAGGCAGTATCATCAGCGAATCGCAAGTTATTAAGGTATTCTCCATTAACTTTTATCCCCAATTCGTCCCAATTCAGGTCTCTGAATACCTCCTGTAAACACACTGTGAATAGCATTGGAGAGATCGTATCTCCCTGCCTCACACCTTTCTTTATTGGGATTTTGTTGCTTTCTTTATGGAGGACTACGGTGGCTGTGGAGCCGCTATAGATATATTTCAGTATTTTTACATACGGCTCGTCTACACCCTGATTCCGTAATGCCTCAATGACTGCTGAGGTTTTGAGAGAATCAAAGGCTTTCTCGTAATCAATGAAAGCTATATATAAAGGTTGGTTATATTCCGTACATTTCTCTATCACCTGGTTGATAGTGTGAATATGGTCTATTGTTGAGTAGCCTTTACAGAATCCTGCTTGGTCCTTTGCTTGACAGAAGTCTAAGGTGTTCCTGATTCTATTTGTGATTACCTTAGTAAATAGTTTGTAGGCAATTGGCAGTAAGCTGATCGGTCTATAATTTTTCAAGTCTTTGGCGTCCCCTTTCTTATGGATTAGGATTATGTTAGCGTTCTTCCAAGATTCCGGTATGCTCGAGGTCATGAGGCATTGCATATACAGGGTGGCCAGTTTCTCTAGAACAATCTGCCCACCATCCTTCAACAAGTCTGCTGTTGCCTGATCCTCCCCAGCTGCCTTCCCCCTTTGCATAGCTCCCAAGGCTTTCTTTACTTCTTCCGACATTACCTGTGGTATTTCAAATTCTTCTAGACTATTCTCTCTTCCAGTATCATCATGGGTGCCACTGGTACTGTATAAATCTCTATAGAACTCCTCAGCCACTTGAGCTATCTCATCCATATTAGCAATGATATTGCCGGCTTTGTTTCTTAACGCATACATCTGATTCTTGCAAATTCCTAGCTTCTTCTTCACTGCTTTTAGGCTTCCTCCGTTCCTGAGAGCATGTTCAATTCTATCCATATTATACTTCCTTATGTCAGCTGTCTTACGCTTGTCATAAGAAGTGGACCTCGTGTGCCATTTACAGCCATGGATCCATGCACTGAGAAGATGTCAGCACTCATTTGCACCTTCAGTGTTACGGTTACAGTTATACCTACATCCTACTACAATCATTGGTTTTCCCATCCATGAAGACGCCCTTTCTTCTATTCCCAGTAACAAGCATTTTTTCAAGTCACTTGACCCAATGGCCTAATTGTGAGATTCAACATAAACATGATTCTATGGAGCTCCTCAAACTTTGTTTCGGCTGCAAGGAACGGCAAGGGTCTTTGCCAAGGCAGTCGTAGTTACCAGCACATACCCAGCATCTGTCCCTATCCTAGCCTACAGCACAATTTGTGAGTCATAAAGTGGGGTGCACGAACTAAAGAAATAAAGGTATATGATTCAACTATTTCATTCTGGACAAGCAACCATTATTACTTTTTTAGTTCAGGTTCAGACACATTTCAAGAATATCAACTAGGGAGGGTGTCCTTTCAGTTTTGGTTAAGATTCCGGTTCTCTTTTCGTTCTACATCCTGGTCATGCCTGGCATGAAAAGAGTGAGGTACTGATGCACTAGAAATACAATGACAAGTTTTTTGGTCCAAAAATGTCCCCATGCTATAGCTTCATCCCATGCATCGAAATGTTTAAATTGCAGAAAGACAGTAACTTCAGGTATAGAACAGGCCACTGACAATAAATATGAAAGGACTTGCCAAAAGAGTTGGCAGCAACACTGCTGGGATTGAAGAAGCGTCCCAGTCCTAGGTCTCCCAGCTTGACCCTATCATCACTAGTGATGAACACGTTGGCCGGTTTCACATCTGCACATATAGGTTGCACGTAGCAAAACAGCAACTCTGAACTAAATTCTAAATTCTCGCATTTCCAAAGATGCATACACTTAATTTACACAGAAATGTTTGCCAGGAAACCTTCATTCAAGCTGGCCTGTAAAATTCAGTTAAGTAACAAAAAAATAAAAGAGAAATAGAGCTGTGAGAAACATATTTGTTGCATAAGTACACAAAACAAGGAAAATGGGCAAAAAGAAGAAATTTGAAGTAAATATAACATGCAGTTGATCACTGTGCAATAAACAAACTGGGTGTACAAATGCCTTTTTTTTTTGTTGTAGCATTTTGCTGCAGCAAGAACTACAACTAACAAAGAAACGACGGATTTAGTGACATAATGAGTTATCACTAAGGAAGAAACAATGAGTGGCTGTGCACCACCAGCATAAATTGTAATGCAAACAGAAAAAATGGATCAAAGCAGCTGGTATGCATAATTAGATGGAGGTGCGACACACAATTGCTCAGCAGCCAGTTTTTAAGCGCGGTGCAGTCGCAAGTGCACGTTTTAGAACCTGATTCAAGCCAATGTTACAATGCAAGAAAAGCTAGAAATGGAACAAAGCACTGTAGCATTTTGCCCATGTCTGCATTTGAATTTATGCTGACAGTAAGTTAATATTGTCATCACCACTGTTTCTATAATGTTGCATTGTTTTCTTAAAGGGACATTAAAGAGAAAATTCATTTGACCTGTATTAGTAAGTTATCCTGCTGCAATACCAAAAATGTGGGTCATATTGCGAGAAGATGCTTGGTACGGAAAAGACACAAAGACAAAATACGGGTGACAACGCCATCTTGAAGTTTCCACACCAGCCTGCCATGATGTCATGGATTTTGGCAGTGTCTCGTAGAGCCTAGTTAATTTCTTATCGGTAAAGAAGGACTACACTGCATTCTTAAAGAACCAGAGTCTGAACTTCACAGGTTGCAAGAACTTTTACTGAGCCCACAACAGTGGAATATGAATAAATAACTTGGAATCTGTGACATCACACTGATGTGCCGGCGCTCGGGTTTCAAGGTGAAATTTCAAAAACTAGAACTTTGAACTTCATTTTCTTTTTCAATAGTCAACTTATTACACCAAAATAAATGAAAGAATGCTTTGAAAGACTGCTTTATCAGCATGAAATTATTTAGTGCTTTTCTTTAGTGTCCCTCTATTGCTCCTACCATCATGATCAAGCAGTATTTTCCTATGTGCAGCTTGCTCTCTTACCACCACCACCTTTGATCCAAGGAGCCAAAGGCTGCATAATCGATCAATCACTTTCAGATATTCTGTCACTTTTGCATGATGTGGTGTATGGCACAACACCTCACTGGAGCAACAGGTGTCCCACCCACTGGCTTAGCCAATCGGTGTCCACTGAAAGTGCCACAATCCCTAAAAGTGCTTGACCAGGTGCATTAGTACAAGTTTTGTTATGTTATCAGCAAAGTAGGCACCACCAATAGACTGATTCTTTTTTTCTACCCTGTTAATAAACAAAGCTGTCTATGACAACTTTATTGATGCAAAAACACCTTCTTGAGGCAGTTATGCTTGAATGCAAAACTTGCAAAAGTCACTAATGAGGAGCAGGTGTGTTGTTTAAATAAGTAGCACAAGCTACAATGCCTCTGATGATGGCTATGTAAGGATAGTGATTTCAAACGGTGGTGACTGGTCCAGGAAGGCAGTTCTCATCATGCTACACACATAGCAAGAAATGTTGTGCAGACCTGGTGTTGTGTGGCATCCATGAGGAAAAAAAGAAGACGCCATACAATCTCCTTTGCCTATGCAATTGAAACTGCTACGGACATTAACAGCACTGCATTTTCCTTACAGCAGGTCTTGATGCTCATATATTTGATTATAACCTAGCTCAGAATGCAACATGGAATGCCATGGCTGAATACCTCTGTGCATTATCCTCTTCAAGTGCATGTGCTTGAGGGCGGCACACACCTGTGAGAAGTACCTCCAGATGGTTGGCTCGGGAACCAGCTTACCATGCTGCCTGAAACACTACAGCCAATGCAATGCACTTTCAGAGAAAGTGTCGCCACTAAACAAACATTGAACTTTTTCAGTGAGCCCAAAACCAGTAACAAAAGATGTTTTAGAGCACTGGGATTGGTTCCCATGTGGATGATACACTTACACACCCTTTGTCAGCGCAGGAACAGTAATGATTTTACTAAACGGGATAATGATTTAACGCACCCATAAGGAAGCTTCACAGGAAGGCCACTTGAGAAGAAAACAAAACAAGTGGATGCATGTTTGCGTATTTTCGCTAGTGTTTTGTTATCCCAGTTTGAAACTTTCAGTGTGTTCCAAGTGAACATTCTCAATTACCATGTTTTCTTGCAGCACAGGAAAGAGTGAAAGGGGAGAAAAAATAGAACAGACTTCAGTGATTCCTACAGCTCTGAACTCATTTACAGTGACAGCAGCATTCTCCTTCAGTGAAGACCAGCATTTCCTTCGTTTTCGTAGCCTGCTTCTTCCTCAAATAATTGCACTCACCCATTACAGGGAACTGGACAAGAACCCAGCAGTTATAGGGTGGTTTGTTAAGGAAGAAGGGCACATGATGATGATGTGTGGTGTTTTATGGTGCAAGGGCCAGGTTTGGCCAAAGAGCGCCATGACAAGTGGTAATGTTGACGATGTATTATGGATGGCGTGCACGTAGTTGTAAAGAGCCTAAAAAGCAATCTCTGTAAAATGCATAAAAGCTATATGTAATAAAATTATGGCAATGACTAGTGAGTACTACTAAGAACACAAAAGATACATTGTGATAGAATGATGATATTTAAAAATACATGAAGGTAGATGTTTGCAAGAAGCACTACTGCCTAAGAGAGCCCTTGGAACGGAAGGGCCTGAAGGCATGTGCTATACAAAAATATATTATCGCAGCGGCATCCTCTGGAGAGAGGATGTGCTACAAATTTGTAGGGCTAACAACATGTAAGACAAAATCGTTTAGGAAATTTAGGACTGCTCTGGTGTCAAACAACGGTTCTTTACCAAGAAAAATGACAGGATGAAGGGGGATGTGCTGCCGGTATGCTAGCGGAAACTGTTTCTTTCTCTCTGTTTTGGCTTCCCGACACTCCAGGAGAGCGTGGAGGAGGGTGAGCCTTTCACCGCATCTACCGCAGGATGGTGGTTCATTTCCAGTTAGCAAAAAACTGTGTGGGGCATATGTGTGTCCTGTTCTAAGACGACAGAATAGGACATCTGTTTGTCGTGTTTTTGTTGTGGAGGGCCAATAACCCAGTTTTGGTTTATTCAAGTGAAGCTTATTATTTGTTTCAGCATCCCATAAGCGCTGCCAGTGGGTCCCGAGTTTCTTTCGGATGAAAGGTTTTAGATCGAAGGCAGGTAGTGCGGTGGTAGGATGGATATCTTGTGATGCAATTGATGTGGCTATTTGGTCAGCCAGCATATTACCCTCAATGCCCCTATGTCCAGGTACCCAACATATTATGACTTGTTGCTGAGACATGTACGATGTGCAAATGACGGAATAAAGCTCGGTAAGTACAGGGTTTTGATGATTGCGGAACATTAGGGCTTTTACGACGCTTAGAGAGTCCGTGTATATAATGGCTTTGTGCAACTTTGCTTTCTTGATGTGTTTAACAGCACATAGAATTGCATAAGCTTCCGCAGTGAATATGCTTGTTTCCGGATGCAGTCCGCCAGACTGGGAGAAGGATGGTCCGATTGCAGCATAAAACACGCCGGCATGCAACTTAGAAGCGTCAGTGTAAAATTCTATGCACGAGTACTTAGATTGAAGTTCCAAGAAATGCATTCGAATATGTGCCTCTGGGGCGTGTTTCGTCACCTCTACGAATGATATATCGCATTCTATGGGCTTCCACTGCCATGACGGCAATGGCTTAGCTGGGGCCATCAGGCTTTGCTGTAGAATTGGGACTTGCATATACTCAACAAGCTTTCTAATGTGCAGAGAGAATGGTTCTGTAGCTGCAGGTCGATTATTAAAGATCATTGCAGATGCCACGTCGTTTATGCTTACATAAGAAGGATGGTTGCGGTTTGTGTTCACTTTTAAAAAGTACATGAAACTGGAGTATGACCTCTGAAGTTGAAGTGACCACTCATTAGCTTCAACGTAGAGACTTTCTACAGGACTTGTCCGGAAGGCACCGGTTGCCAAGCGGATACCTAAGTGGTGAACAGGGTCAAGCATCTTCAAGGCGCTTGGACTGGCAGATTGATATACTATGGCCCCGTAATCTAACCGTGTGCGTATAAGACTTTTGTACAGGTTCATCAGACACTTCCTGTCGCTGCCCCATGTTGTATGTGATATAAGTTTAAGAAGGCTCATTGTTTTTAGACATTTCTGTTTTAGGTGCTTTAAGAGTGGAATGAAGGTCAGTTTTGAATCTGATATGATTCCTAAACATGAGTGTTGTTTGACAATTGGAATTTGCTGTCCATGTAGTTCTACACTGGGCTCTGCAAATAACCCTCCTTTTTGTGTGAAAAGGACACATGAGCTTTTAACAGGATTCAGTTTAAAGCCGTTTTCTTCTGCCCATTTACAAACTTTGTTCAAGCCAAGCTGGACATGTCGCTCACAAATAGAAAGGTTGCATGACTTGAAACCTAATTGTACGTCATCTACGTATACCGAATAAAACATGCTCTGCGGTATAGATAAGTGCAAGGAATTCATTTTGATTATAAAAAGGGTACAGCTTAATACCCCTCCTTGCGGCACACCAGTTTCTTGTGTAAATGGCCTGCATAGAGCGTTGCCCACCCTAACGCGAAATGTACGGTTTGATAGGTAACTTTCAATTACATTAAGCAGATTCCCTCGAATACCCATTTCTGAGAGGTCTTGCAAAATCCCATATCTCCAAGTCGTGTCATATGCCTTTTCCATGTCTAAGAAAACAGAAAGAAAAATCTGCTTATGGAGAGAAGAAGAGCACAGTCATATAAAAACTTACAATTTAAAGTAAGATTTAAAAAGAAGAAATATTTATTACAATATTTGAAAAGTAACTAATTGTGTGATTATGCAGAAAGTATAGTTTTGATTAGAATGTTGTAACCTTCTTATTCTTTGTGATGTACTCAACCAATGCCTCCTTTACTAGATGCCCGCCGCGTTGCTTGCTTTCCCATTGTAGCGGCGATTCCCTTAGTTGAAGTTAGTTCAGCATAAATTCCGTGAGGCGGCGCTCATTGCCTTTTCAACTTCCGGGGGATGTGGCAGCGGCGACTGAATGCATCCGCTGGCGCGTTATATGCGCGGGCGTCTGTTAGCGAGCATTGTCGCGGGCCTTCAAGACAGTGACAGATGCCATGTTAATCTCAGAGGCCGCAGCATGTGATTGCAAGTTGCAGGCGTTCGCCATGAGAGGCGCTCGTTGCCTTTTCGCGGAAGAGAGAAAAGGGAGAGGGCCCGGAACCGAGCTTACTGGACAACGCGGCAGGCATCTAGTAAAGGAGGCATTGACTCAACTTCCTTTCTGTATGACATAGTAATGCACGTTGTAAATTTGTAACTATGTACAGGGAAAGACTTTAGCACTCTTGGACTCCCCCTGTCAAAGTAGGCTATATTTATTTAGTTAATATACATACCTTTATATAACTTTATATACATAGTTGGTTGGCCAAAGGGTTGTGCAATAATGTTTTTTGTTCACGGTGGTTCATCATGTCACTCCTTAAATATATTTGTTTCAAGTAATCTTGGTGCATCATGTTTATTTTTGTGTGAAGCAGTCACAGTGTTTTGTTTACATCGTTCAGTAGGACAATGTACAAGTACCTTACCTGCCCAACGTGACTGCAATATAACATTTGGGATGACCTTCAAATCAGAAGTCTCCTTACATTAATTTTTTAAATTTAATTTTTGCATAAATAAATATTTAGGCTGCAGGCGAGGAGACAGTTGCTGCATTAAAAGCTTCATGTACAGGCTTCATTACTCGTTTTGGAGGTCCCATCTGGGGCTTTTCAAAAGCATTTAGAAAAGCAATGAACGGGAATAGTTGGTGGATGTTCATGATCGTGTTGCACTTAGTGTTACACTGACGGAAGAACTAATGCACAAACATAAAGGAACAAATTGTGGATGTACGTGGCGTAAGCTACCAACTCGTTTAATACTGTTTGAGAACACGCTTATGTACGAGGTATATATACAAGGTTAGATGCAACAAAACGTGGATGCACTTGCGCTACGTACAACCACCTTTTGTTTCTATATGTTCATCCATTAGTTCTTTCATCAGTATAACACTAAGCGCAACACAATCATGAACCTTCCAATAGACTTTGAGGGCAAAACTTCTACTACAACTGATGTCACAAGCGAAATGATGCCCTGCCACCTATGAGATTTAAGCACTTTCATTTTCTTTGCACATCTGGAGTACAACTATATAGGGCACTTGGTGCTGTTGAATACTGTGAGCTACTGTGTAAGCTATGTGGCACAATTACTGCAACATCGCTAATGGCATGCTTTCTCTGTTTTTTTTTCCCACCAACAAGCTTATTCTAGATGTACCCTCTATTGTGGATATGTGCCATGTTTGAGGCTTACCATCATTGTCATGTAGGCCTCCTTTGTGTCACCGACGCTGTTTTCACAATCATGACAACGAAGAATTGCACATGAACACACCATGAACAATTTCTATGTGATGCACTTAATGCAAGCCTCGTACACTGCAGTGTTGCTTGTTCTGGTTCTGCTTTGCTCTCAGAGTCTCTGCGGAACGCAAAGCTTCCCACTAATTGCCCAGCACTGTTGTGGCACGATAATTCAGTCCTTAGCACGCTCGACTCCCAAATACACATTGCTTTACTGGCATGGGTTCAAATCCAAGTGGAGGCATTTGTGAAGTTTTATTTTTCTCCACGCTGTGACGATGGTGATGCTGGGGAAGATGAGATGGCCTAAAACAATAAATCATCATTGTGTGTCATCGATTATGACGGTCGGAGTCAGTGTAACAGGATGGACAGATGGGACAGACAAACAGACAAGGCAGACCCAGTTTCGAGAACTTAACTGCTGTTGCAGTAAAAGGACCCATGAATTTCCATATAAAAACATGCATCACAAGGTGTGCTGCATCTTTTATATATTAGTACACATGCATTTGCTGGCAATATTCTCCCATAGGTTCAAAAAAGGATTACCATACGCATTGCCATATGAATCGGCACACTCAAATAAAGATCAAGGCAGCAACAGCAAGGCCATACTTGCATCAAGTAGTGCCATTACGCAGTACATGAATCTTACATTACATACAGAAAGGCTAGATTCTGTAGGCTAACCCTGCAATTGCTGAAATGCTCCACAAAAAATATTAAAGGCAGCATTTATGGCACAAAGTTTAGGACGATTCAGACAACCACAAAGCCAGAAGTGAAGAATAGGATACAGAGACATGGACTATATACCCCCCTGTTTCTAAGCTCTATGTAAGTTATCCTGGACTTGCCGAAGAACTTCAAATGAAAAGCGTTCTCTCTCACACATAATAAGAAGCTCCATAGGAGTTTTGCACCATGTGCCACAGGAGCCGTTTATGAGGCACTACTGACAAGATGATGTGTGGCGTTTTATGGCGCAAGGGCCAGGTATGGCCAAAGAGCGCCATGACTAATGTAATCTTTACAGTGCATTGTGAATGGTGTAGGCAATGAATTAGTTAATGAATTTCTCATGGTATATGTGACATGGCTGTAAGGAGGCCTAAAATCTGTTGCTGTGGATGGCGTAAAATATATTGCTGCTAAACTAATGACACTAAGTAGTGTTGTAGGCTATGGCAATGGGGTTTCGTTAAAGGCATGATGCAATAAAACATAACTTTGACACTTTAGCTTCAAGAAATTCTTTGAGTACAGGGGCTATTATATGTGCGCTGAATGATTTCCGGCCAAATGATTTCCAGAGTGTCTGTTTCAGCTAAAAATTCTAAGACTAGTTTCGGATTAAAAAGCGGTTCATTGCCAAGAAAACCTTTCAGGTGAAGAGGAATATTTTCACGATATGCAGAAATAAAATACTTTTTCCTCTGTGGTTCTATTGCAGGGCACTGAATAAGAACGTGCAGGACTGTGAGGTTTTGGCCGCACTTACTAGAAGTCGGAGGATTCCCTTCAGTCAAGAGGTAAGAGTGAGTGCCGTAAGTGTGTTCTATTCTTAATCGGCAAAGGAGCACTTCGTTATATCGTGATGTTCTCTTCGATACTCAATATCCTAATTTGGGTTTTATCAAGTGCAGTTTATTTGATATCTGAGCATTTCACTGTTGCTGCCAGTGGATTCTCAGCTTGTGACGCAAGTATGCTTTAAGATCTGTGGCTGCGAACGGTATGTTTATGTCCGTGTCACTAAAAGCTACCGAAGTAGCTTTCTCGTCAGCAGCTTCATTGCGTTTTATACAACAGTGGCCAGGTACCCAGCATAGGATGATCGTTTGTTTGGCACTGTAAGCTGAGCATAGCAATGTATATAATTGATTAAAGACAGTGTTTTATGCTTATGTACATTCATTAGGGCTAGGACTACACTCAACGAGTCTGTGAACACAATAGCCCTAGTCATATTCATTTGCTTGATGTGCTTTACTGCAGAGAGTATTGCTTATGCTTCCGCTGTAAAAATACATGTATGTGGGTTCAATGTACTGGATATTAAAAACGCTGGTCCTAGTGCTGCATAAACAACAACAGAAGGAGACTTAGCGGCATCCGTGTAAAATTCAGCACAAGAATACTTCTCCTGAAGCTCAAGAAAATGTGAGCGTATGTGTGCCTCAAGTGCTCGTTTTTATATTTCTGCAAACGACACATCACATTCGATAGTCTTCCACTCCCAAGGCGGTGGAAGCTGCGTAGTTGCAATTATGACATTCTCTAAAATCGGCGCAGCCGTTTCTTCAGAAAATGCTTCCAACCGAAGGGACAGAGAAGGTCTAGTGCCTGGGCGGTTACGGAAAAGCCTAGCCGTAGACAGGTCGTGAATAACTGAATGACATGGATGATGGAAATGTGATTTAACTTTGAGGGCGTAAGAGAGACTTAAATATTGTCACGTAGTGGTGACGTTGAAGAACACAGTAGCACCACTGTGAACGACAAAACTAAATTTTATTGGGCGAACCTGTGCCCACAAGACAGGCTACACTTATAGCACAACGATAGCGGCGAACACAGTCGGCGATCGTCGAAAATCTGATCAGCGGGTCAAGCGCGTCGGCTTTTATACAACAGTCGTCGAATGTTCCAGACTAATCGTTGGGACCCGCATGCCTTCCACAAAGTTCTACACCATTCGCGTCACGCGATGAAATCTGATAGCACAAGGTTCGGCGACAACAGACAACCGAATAGAAGCATCAATAACTTTCCAGAAACTTCAGATGCATGCAGGCGCGTCCCGCGCTGTGCGATAACATTTGTTAGGCGGCAAAACGTGGTCGCCCGATAAAGGTAAGTACGCGTGTCAATACCCCCCTCTTAAAATGCATCGACCCGATGCTGCAAACAAACAAGCAAAGAAAACAACAAAATAAGGAAGTTCGTCAGCGTGCGTAAAAGGGTTTCAGACGCATGACGTGGACCACTTCAGATCGTGCGCGGCGCCGCTGTGAATGCGAAATTCCGTCTGGCACGACCTCATAGTCCAGTGCGCCAATACGTCGAATGACCTTGTAGGGTCCGAAATAGCGGCGCAACAGTTTTTCACTCAGTCCTCGTCGGCGTATCGGGGTCCAAACCCAAACACGGTCGCCGGACTGGTACTCGACGAAGCGTCGTCGGAGGTTGTAGTGTCGGCTGTCGGTCCTCTGTTGGTTCTTGATCCGTAGGCGGGCGAGCTGTCGGCCTTCTTCGGCGCGCTGGAGATAGCCAGCGACATCAACATTCTCTTCGTCAGTGACGTGGGGCAGCATGGCGTTGAGCGTCGTCGTCGGGTTCCTGCCGTAAACCAGCTTAAACGGCGTGATCTGTGTTGTTTCTTGCACCGCCGTGTTGTAAGCGAAGGTTACATACGGCAGGACCGCGTCCCACGCCTTGTGCTAGACGTCGACGTACATTGCTAGCATGTCGGCGTGGGGTCTTGTTCAGGCGTTCCGTGAGACCATTCGTCTGCGGATGGTAAGCAGTTGTCCTCCTGTGGCTTGTCTGGCTGTACTGCAGAATGGCTTGGACGAGCTCTGCTGTAAAAGCCGTTCCTCTGTCGGTGATGAGGACTTCTGGGGCACCATGTCGCAGCAGGATGTGCTCGATGAAAAATTTCGCCACTTCGGCTGCGCTGCCTTTTGGTAGAGCTTTAGTTTCAGCAAAGCGGGTGAGATAGTCCGTCGCCACGACGATCCACTTATTTTCGGATGTTGATATCGGAAACGGCCCCAACAAATCCATCCCAATCTGCTGGAATGGTCGGCGAGGAGGTTCGATCGGATGTAGTAATCCTGCTGGCCTTGCCGGTGGTGTCTTGCATCGATGACACTCTCGGCATGTCTTGACGTAATGGGCGACGTCGGCGGTCAGACGCGGTCAGTAATACCTTTCCTGTATTCTCGACAGCGTCCAGGAATCCCAGGTGCCCAGCGGTTGGATCGTCGTGTAGGGCGTGCAGTATTTCTGGACGCAGCGCTGTTGGTACAACCAGAAGGTAGCTGGCGCGGACTGGTGAGAAGTTCTTCTTCACGAGCAGGTTGTTTTGTAGCATGAACGAAGACATTCCACGCTTAAATGCCCTAAGGACAACGTCGGTGTGCCCTTCCAAATACTCAACTAGAGCTATTAGCTCCGGGTCTCCTCGTTGCTGTTCTTCGAAGTCTTCCGCGCTTATTATTCCAAGGAAGGCGTCGTCATCCTCATCATCTTGCGGCGGCGGGTCAATGGGGGCGCGTGATAGGCAATCAGCACCTGAGTGTTTTCGTCCAGACTTGTATGTTGCAGTGATGTCGTATTCTTGTAGTCTGAGGCTCCACCGTGCCAGCCGTCCTGAAGGGTCCTTTAAGTTAGCTAGCCAACACAACGCGTGATGGTCGCTGACCACTTTGAATGGCCTGCCATATAGGTAAGGGCGAAATTTCGCTGTAGCCCAAACGATGGCGAAGCATTCCTTTTCGGTTGTAGAATAATTGCCTTCCGCTTTTGACAACGACCGGCTAGCGTAAGCTATCACGTGTTCGTGTCCATCTTGTCTCTGGACTAGGACGGCACCGAGGCCTAGGCTACTGGCGTCAGTGTGGATTTCAGTATCGGCACGTCGAAGTGCGCAAGTACGGGCGGCGACTGCATACGTCGTTTTAGTTCTTGAAATGCGTTGGCCTGCGGCGCTTCCCACTTGAACTCGACGTCACATTTAGTTAGCTGTGTCAGCGGCTCAGCGATGCGCGAAAAGTCCTTGACAAATCGCCTGTAGTAGGCACACATGCCAAGAAATCTACGCACTGCCTTCTTGTCGGTGGACTGCGGGAACTTTGCGATGGCAGCTGTCTTCTGCGGGTCAGGGCGGACTCCAGACTTGCTGATGACGTGGCCTAGGAACAGAAGCTCATCGTAAGTGAAGCGGCACTTTTCTGGCTTCAGAGTGAGCCCTGATGACTTGATGGCCTCTAGTACTGTGGAAAGCCGCCTAAGGTGATCGTCGAAATTTCCGGCGAATACAACGACGTCATCCAAGTAAACGAGACAGGTCTGCCACTTCAATCCTGCTAAAACCGTGTCCATCACGCGCTGGAACGTTGCAGGCGCCGAGCACAGTCCAAATGGCATAACCTTGAACTCATAGAGGCCGTCTGGCGTGATGAAGGCGGTCTTTTCGCAATCCCTTTCGTCGACTTCTATTTGCCAGTAGCCAGACTTGAGGTCCATCGATGAGAAGTATTTAGCATTGCAGAGCCGATCCAATGCGTCGTCTATCCGTGGGAGGGGGTATATGTCTTTCTTCGTGATTTTGTTCAGTCGACGATAATCGACGCAGAAACGTAGGGTTCCGTCCTTTTTCTTCACTAAAACAACTGGAGACGCCCACAGGCTTTTCGACGGCTGGATGATGTCGTCGCGCAGCATTTCGTCAACTTGTTGTCTTATAGCTTCGTGTTCTTGCGTCGAAACTTGGTAAGGGCTCTGGCGGAGTGGTCGAGCGCACTCTTCAATTATTATGCGATGCTTTGCGACTGGTGTCTGTCGAACCTTCGATGACATCGAAAAGCAGTCTTTGTATCGTCGAAGCAGACTTCTGAGCTGCTGCCACTTAATCACGGGGAGACTTGGATTTATGTCGAAGTCTGGCTCAGGAACTACGGTCGTCGGGGTGGATGCGACAGAATCCGAGAGGACAAACGCATTGCTCGTTTCCAGAATTTCCTCGATGTATGCGATCGTCGCGCCCTTGTTGATGTGCTTGAACTCCTGGCTGAAGTTTGTCAGTAACACTTTCGTGTTTCCTCCGTGCAGTCGAGCGATGCCTCTTGCGACGCATATTTCACGGTCGAGCAGTAGACGCTGGTCGCCTTCGATGACGCCTTCTACGTCAGCGGGTATTTCGGTGCCGACCGAAATAACAATGCTGGAGCGAGGCGGGATGCTTACTTGATCTTCGAGCACACTCAAGGCGTGGTGACTACGAAGGCTCTCCAGCGGTATTGCTTTATCTTCCGACAGCGTTATTGACTTCGACTTCAGATCGGTGATTGCGCCGTGTTGGTTCAGGAAGTCCATACCGAGAATGACGTCTCGTGAACACTGCTGGAGGATAACGAAGGTGGCAGGGTAAGTCCAGTCATGAATGGTTATTCTTGCCATGCAGATTCCAGTTGGTGTAATCAGGTGTCCTCCAGCGGTGCGAATTTGAGGGCCTTCCCATGCAGTCTTAACCTTCTTCAACTGGGCGGCGATGTGTCCACTCATGATGGAGTAATCAGCACCTGTGTCCACTAAGGCGGTAACTGCGTGGCCGTCGAGAAGCACGTCGAGGTCGGTGGTTCTTTGTCTGGCGTTGCAGTTAGGTCTTGGCGTCGGATCACGGCTGCGTCGTGTTGAACTGAAGCTGGAACATCGCGTCGTCAAGTCGTCTTTCGTCGGTGTAGTCTTGGCTTGCTGACTTCGTCGGGACGGCGCCGTGTCGTCATTAGGTCGTCGAGATAGTTTCTTCGTCGACTTCGGCGGCGGCGGAGGATCTTCATCAGTTCGACGAACAGCAACCGCACCTCCATCGGTTGCTGCTTTTAGTTTTCCGGATATGGGCTCGCAGAGCGGCCCCGAGCTGAACCAGTGTATGGTCGGCGCTGCGGTGACAGGTAGCGGCCTGGTGACGGCGAACAGGATGGTCGTCGAGAGTTCCACTGAGTGGCGGCTAGGTAATCGGCGATTTCACGTGGACGCTCCTCAAGCTGCGGATGCGGCGCGTTGACGGCGAAGCCTCTCAGTCCCAAGTCGCGGTATGGGCATCGGCGGTACACATGGCTGGCTTCTCCGCAGTGATAGCAGAGTGGGCGGTGGTCGGGGGCTCGCCAAATGTCCGTCTTCCTCGCGTAGGTGCGCTGGGCGACGTATTGGCGCGCTGGCGGCGGCGGACGACGGAATTGCGGCGTTGCAGGACCCTGGCGCGGTCGCAGAGGGGGGCCTTGACGGCGGCCGACGGCGGCGGCGTAGGTCATTGCTTCCGGTTGCGGTGATTCTGGTTAACCCTAGGGACCCCAAGGGATCGGTGCACCTCTTCTTTCACGATGTCGGCGATCAAGGCCACTTGAGGCTGCGACGAAGGCAAGACCTTGCGCAGTTCTTCGCGCACAATGGCCCTGATGGTCTCGCGTAGATCGTCCGTGGCCAGCAATTGAATTCCTGCGTAGTGGGCAGAGCTTGTACGGCAGTTGAATTGCCGGTTCCGCATTTCGAGTGTCTTCTCGATGCTGGTTGCCTCGCGAAGGAACTCTTCTACGGTCTTCGGTGGGCTTCGTACCATTGCGCCGAAAAGTTCTTCCTTCACACCACGCATGAGAAGGCGGACTTTCTTCTCCTCGGGCATATCCGGGTCGGCATGGCGTTAGAGACGGTTCATTTCTTCCGTGAAGATGGCAACGTTCTCGTTAGGTAGCTGCACTCGGGCGTCCAGCATGGCTTCGGCCCTTTCCTTGCGCACGACGCTCATAAAGGTGCGCAGGAAGCCGCTACGGAAGAGGTCCCATGTCGTCAAGGTCGACTCCCGGTCCTCAAACCACGTTCTGGCGGCATCTTCTAAGGCAAAGTATACATGCCGCAGCTTGTCGTCGGAGTCCCAGTTGTTAAAACTCGCGATTCGCTCGTAGGTCTCCAGCCAGGATTCTGGGTCTTCAGTCGCTGCTCCATGGAAGGTCGGTGGGTCCCGAGGTTGTTGTAGGATAACGGGGGACGCTGGGGCAGCCATTTCGGTTGTTTTGACCACGATCTTCTTTGTTGACTCAGGTAGAAATCCGTGCTGTAGGTGCATTCCTTGCAGTCTGCGGCTAGCACGCTGGTCTTGGGCGATGTTGGTTTTGTCCTCGGGCTTCGGGCTTGGATCGCGGCTTTGCGGGGGCGTTGGGTACATGAACGCACAAGCACCTCCACCAAATGTCACATAGTGGTGACGTTGAAGAACACAGTAGCACCACTGTGAACGACAAAACTAAATTTTATTGGGCGAACCTGTGCCCACAAAACAGGCTACACTTATAGCACAACGATAGCGGCGAACACAGTCGGAGATCGTCGAAAATCTGATCAGCGGGTCAAGCGCGTCGGCTTTTATACAACAGTCGTCGAATGTTCCAGACTAATCGTTGGGACCCGCGTGCCTTCCACAAAGTTCTACACAATTCGTGTCACGCGATGAAATCTGATAGCACAAGGTTCGGCGACAACAGACAACCGAATAGAAGCATCGATAACTTTCCAGAAACTTCAGATGCATGCAGGCGCGTCCCACGCTGTGCGATAACATTTGTTAGGCGGCAAAACGTGGTCGCCCGATAAAGGTAAGTACGCGTGTCAATATGTTCTTTGAAGATGTAGGGACCATTCGTTAGATTCGGCATATAGGCTTTCTACGAGGCTAGTCCTGAACGCACCAGTAGCAAGACGGATACCCAAGTGGTGGACGGAGTCGAGCATCTTCAAAGCACTAGGCGTGGCAGAGTTATACACAATGGATCCGTAGTCAAGGCGTGACCATATAAGGCTTTTGTACAAGCTTAAGAGGCATCTTCTGTCACTTCCCCAAGATGTGCGGGACAAGAGCTTCAGTAGATTCATTGTCCTCAAGCACTTCAGTTTCATATATTTTAAGTGTGGGATAAAAGCAAGTTTGGAGTCTAAAATGAGGCCTAGAAGTTTATGTTCATGACTCACAGATGGCCGTTCTCCATTAAGGTCAATAACGGGCTCCGGTATTACGCCTCTCTTATTGGAGAAGAGAATGCATGTACTTTTTTCAGGGTTTAGTTTAAAGCCGTTCTCTTCTGCCCACTTAGACAACTTATTCAGGCCAAGATGCACTTGTCGCTCGCAGATACTAAGATTACATGACTTGTAACCTATTTGGATATCATCCACGTATATGGAATAACACATTGTACGTGGCATGATAGTATGGAGCGAATTCATTTTTACAAAGAATAAAGTACAGCTCAGCACTCCACCTTGTGGCACACCTGTTTCCTGAGTAAATAGACGAGACAGGACGTTACCAATCCGAACATGAAATGTGCAGTTGCACAGATAACTTTGAATCACCTTTAGCAAGTTGCCTCGGACACCAATTCCAGCTAGATCCCCAAGGATTCCGAAACGCCAGATAGTATCATATGCTTTCTCCATGTCTAAAAATACTGATAAGAAAAACTGTTTGTGCACAAAGGCATCCCAGATATTTGTCTCGATACGGACAAGTTGATCTGTTGTGGATCTATGTTCCCGGAAGCCGCACTGTAAGGGATCTAGTACCTTGTTACTTTCAAGAAAATGCACCAGGCGACGGTTAGTAATTTTCTAAAAAAACTTGCATAGGCAGCTTGTTAGGGCTATCGGCCTATAGCTGCTGGCCTAAGACGGGTCCTTGCCCTCTTTCAGAATAGGGATTATGACTGCTTGCCTCCAGGCTGACGAGATGTAGCTGGCAGAGAATATGCGTTAAAAAGAGAGAGGAGTGTTTTGTGTGCTTCGGGATGTAGGTGTTGAATCTTCTCGTAAATTATTCGATCGGTTCCAGGAGCTGATTTATTACAACTATGTAGTGCAGCCTGAAATTCAGCCATATTGAAAGGACAGTTGTAGGATTCATTGCTCTTTCCTTTTATGTCCAGAGGCAGTGTCTCAGCTTGTTTCTGGTATCTATGGAATGCACCGGAGTAATGCAATGGGCTAGAAATGCTTTCAAAATGTGCCCCTAGAGAGTCAGCTTGGTCCTGAAGATTATTTCCTTGCGTGTTTACTAATGGTAGAGGATGAGTTTGCCTACCTTTGATTTTATTCACTCTGTTCCAGGCTTTTCGTTCGTCAGTATAAGAGTTGATGCTAGAAATATATCTCTGCCAGCTTTCCCTTTTGGCACGGCGCTACGTTCTTCTACCCTCAGACTTTATTTTCTTGAAAATAATCAAATTCTCCGTAGTTGGAGCGTCTCGAAGGTTGTTCCAAGCTTTATTTTGATTTCTACGCGCTTTTTTGCAGTCATAGTTCCACCACGGAACAGGTCGCTTACAGGACGATCCATTTATTACAGGGATACATATTGATGCCGCATCAACTATCAACGCCGTGAATTATGTCACTGGATCTTCGATAGAAAGAATACAGATGTCATTCCAAGTCAAATGTGTCAGCTCCCTGTATCTTGTCCATTCGGCACAATCGACTTTCCACAGGAAAACATGTGGACAGCCCTCATCACCTTTTGTTAGTTTTATGACAATGGGGAAATGATCGCTCCCGTACGGATTCTCAATCCCGTTCCACTCCAGATGCGGCAAAAGTGAACTCGATGCAATGCTCAAATCGATAGATGAAAATGTTTTGTTTGCGACACTGTAAAATGTAGGATCTTTTCCATTTAGCAAGCAAGCATTTGTAGAGAGGAGGAAGTTTTCCACTAAGCGTCCTCTGGCATCGCAACGACGGCTTCCGCAAAGGGTGTTGTGTGCATTAAAATCTCCAACGACAATGTAAGGCTCGGGCAGTTAAAAGATAAAGGTGTCAAATTCTGTTTTTGAAAGTTGGTAGTTCGGGGGGATGTATACAGAGGTAATAGTGATCAGCTTAGTAACAGTACTGCACAGAGTGCAACTGCCTCTAGGGGTGTATTAAGTTGTAGTTGCCGGCAAGCAACACGCTTATCTACAATTATTGCCACACCGCCAGACGAGGCGAGGGCGTCGTTGCGGTCTTTTCGATAAACGGCATACTGCCGGAGAAAGTTCGTGTGTGAAGGATTAAGATGTGTTTCTTGGACACGCAGCACCTTTGGACTGTACTTGTGCAAGAGTTCCTTAATATCGTCTAGGTTGTGGAGTAAACCCCTGACGTTCCATTGTATCCATAATGCATGTGTTTTGTGCTGTGTGTCGAAGAAATATAGATTAGGTTATCTCAGGAGACCTTTCCAGGCCCCGTGAAACAAGCTCTCTCTACCTTCCAGATGCGCTCAAGGGAGCTGCACCGTTCCTTGGGCGTCTGAGACGCCGGATTTGTGCTCGTATCCATCACCTCCTCTGAGGCGGTGGATACTGCCCCCGTGGCGGGCACTTTCGCGGGAATGTTGGGCCGATCTGCTTGGGCAGTGACCGTGGGTCCAACAGGCCCGAGGGTCTGCTGGTCCTCCTTTGCGGGGGCCGGTACAGCGCTGGCTGTTCCAGCCGGGGGGGCTGATGGCATTACCGTCGTCACACTCCGTCTGACTTGGGAGGCTGCAGAAGGATGTAGCGCTGCCCCCCGGCGCGCCACATCGGTGTAGGATGGACTAGATTGATTGATGGAGAAGTGTTTGCGTGCCTCTTGGAAGGAAAGGTCCATTTTTACTTTGATTTCGATGATTTGTTTTTCTTTTTTCCAGCATGGGCAAGAGCGAGAGTATGCGGGGTGATCCCCTTCACAGTTAGCGCAACGGATGGTGGAATTGCAAGTGTCAGACGAGCGCTCGTTTGATGCACATATTGCACAAGTAGTGCGCCCTTGGCAGCTTTGCGAACCGTGCCCGAACCGCTGACACTTGAAGCATCGGCGTGGGTTACATGGAGTTTGCAGTATCCTGTTTCTATTGAGTCTGGTAAGTTGCTAGTTCCAAAAGTGATGATTATGTGCCTAGTTGGTATTTCTTTGTCATCTCGCCTTATTGTTATCCTTTGTACTTTGACGACGTTCTGCTCTTGCCATCCTTCTAATAATTCACTTTCGGTAAGTTCGAGAAGGTCATCTTCCGAGATGACACCGCGCACTGTGTTCATCAACCTGTGTGGGCCTACAGAAACGGGAATGTCCCCAAATGCTACAAGTTTCGAGAGTTTATCATATTGTGGCTTGTCGCGAACTTCGAGTACAAGATCGCCACTTCCCATCTTCGTTACTTTATAATCTGGGCCTATTGCTTCAGTGATAGATTTGGCAACTAGAAATGGTGATATCATTCGGACTGTCTTTGTTTCGTGCTTACTGTGGACAACGTGGTATTTAGGAAAGGACACTTTCGGTTGCATAAAAAAGTTGAATTGTTCATCGGTGCGCCCCCTCTTCACGGAGCGATCAGGTAATGGGGGAAAAGCTTCTGCCATAAAAAATTGCAAAATTTGGCGGCGATGGTGACCACCCACCATGGAGCCCAACAAGGAAACGCTACAAGATTGGAAGCCTGAAGACGCCACCCATGCATCGCCACTATAGCCTACTATAAAATACCCAAGGTTGGATAGTTACACCAGGTTATCCCTTGCCGTCAAGAAATACGGAAGTAAAAGAAGTGAAGAGAAGACAGGAAAGATGTAAAAGTGGGAGAGAAAGACGAAGATAGGAGAGGAGGAGAGGAAAAGGCGACTGCCTATTTCCTCTAGGTCGGTCAGCCTGGAGGTGCCATCTATGCGAAGCCGAGGCCGAAGAGGTGTGTTGCCTCCGCCGGGGGGCCTTAAAGGTCCAAACACCCAGCATCGGCTCAACCCCCAGGATCCCCCTTTCCCCAGACACGGCTAAGCCGCGCACGGCTACACACGGGAGGGGCCAACCCTCGTGCTCGGGTACGTGGTGCCACAACACACCAAACGCCTGCTGACGCAGACTACCACTGACAAGTGACAAGGTGCACTTTCCTGAGCAAAAATGTACAAATCACGGATCCTGTGACCAAGCAGATTTTGTTCTCTGCCTATAAATGTAACTTCAAATTAAGGATTGCAGTTCTAACTTGCATTGGAAAGCTTTCCAGTGCACTCGTCAACTTCCGTTTATGCATCCAAATTATGAATAAAGTAAGTTTTTTGGTGAACCCGTGGTCTGCATATGTTTTCTGACAGGTGCGCATCTGCCAGACAGGATGACGTGTGAATGACTGCCAGAGCAGGAGCATCAGCTGACGCTTTAAATCTAAAGGGGGTGGGGGTGGGGGGAGGTTTCATTTACCTGCACACTGCGATGCACTTAGTGTGAGCGACAACTTGTTGTGACAAATATTCTAGGAAGGAGCCAATTTACAAATGCAAATGAACTGCTAGAAGGATACCATATTGACACGTGTACTTATCTTTATCGTGCAACCACGTTTCGCCGCTTAACAACTGTAATCGCAGAGCGAGGGACGCGCCTGCATGTATCCGACGTTTCTGGAAAGTTATCGACGCTTCTATCCGCGTGTCTGTTGTCGCCGAACCTTGTGTTATCAGATTTCATCGCGTGACACGAATGGTGTAGAACTTTGTGGAAGATACGCGGGTCCCATCAGTTAATCTGGAACATTCGACGACTGATCTATAAAAGCCGACGCACTTGACCCGCTGATCAGATTTTCGAGGGGGTCCTTGACGGCGTGCGACGGCGGCGTAGGTCATCGCTTGCGGCTCACGCTGCGGCGATTCAGGGGCTACTCCAAGTTGTTGTTGGAGCTCCTCACGCACGGCGTCGGCAATCGAAGCCACTTGAGGCTGTGATGATGGGAACAGCTTTTGTAGCTCCTCCCGTACGACAGCTCGGATGGTCTCGCGTAGGTCGGCGGCGGCGAGTGACTGAACTCCGGCGTAGTGGGTAGAGCTTGTACGGCGGTTGAATTGCCGGTTCCGCATTTCGAGTGTCTTCTCGATGCTGGTGGCCTCGCGAAGGAACTCTTCTATGGTCTTCGGTGGGCTTCGTATCATTGCGCCGAAAAGTTCTTCCTTCACACCACGCATGAGAAGGCGGACTTTCTTCTCCTCAGGCATATCCGGGTCGGCATGGCGGAACAGACGTTTCATTTCTTCCGTGAATATGGCGACGTTCTCGTTAGGTAGCTGCACTCGGGCATCCAGCATGGCTTCGGCCCTTTCCTTGCGCACGACGCTCGTAAAGGTGCGCAGGAAGCCGGTACGGAAGAGGTCCCATGTCGTCAAGGTCGACTCCCGGTTCTCAAACCACGTTCTGGCGGCATCTTCTAAGGCAAAGTATACATGCCGCAGCTTGTCGTCGGAGTCCCAGTTGTTAAAAGTCGCGATTCGTTCGTAGGTCTCCAACCAGGATTCTGGGTCTTCAGTCGCTGCTCCATGGAAGGTCGGTGGGTCCCGAGGTTGTTGTAGGATAACGGGGGACGCTGGGGCAGCCATTGGGGTTGTTTTGACCACGATCTTCTTTGTCGACTCAGGTAGAAGTCCGTGCTCTGGGGGCAGTCCTTGCAGTCTGCGGCTAGCACGCTGGTCTTCGGCGATGTTAGTTTTGTCCTCGGGCTTTGGGCTTGGATCGCGGCTTTGCGGGGGCGTTCGGTACATGAACGCACAAGCACCTCCACCAGATGTCACGTGGTAGTGACGGTGAAGAAAGAAGCAGTACGGTGGAATACAAAACTAGCTTTTATTGGGCGAACCTGTGCCCACAAAACAGGCTACACTTATAGCACAACGAAAGCGGCGAACACGCTCGGCGATCGTCGAAAATCTGATCAGCGGGTCAAGCGCGTCGGCTTTTATAGATCAGTCGTCGAATGTTCCAGATTAACTGATGGGACCCGCGTGTCTTCCACAAAGTTCTACACCATTCGTGTCACGCGATGAAATCTGATAACACAAGGTTCGGCGACAACAGACACGCAGATAGAAGCGTCGATAACTTTCCAGAAACGTCGGATACATGCAGGCGCGTCCCTCGCTCTGCGATTACAGTTGTTAAGCGGCGAAACGTGGTTGCGCGATAAAGATAAGTACACGTGTCAATATCAAGATAGGAGAAACTGCTTACACCAATGTGTGTGTTTGCATATTTGGCCCTAAAATAATATTTTTTTTATTGAGAGGTATGATGATGATGATGTGAGGTGTTTTATGGCGCAAGGGCCAGGTTTGGCCAAAGAACGCCATGATAAGAGGTAATGTTGACAATGTATTGTGGATGGCGTGCACAATGAATTTCTCATGGTAGATCCAACATGGCTGTAAAAGGGCCTAAAACCTATTGCTCTAAGTGGCGTAGAATATATAGGTGCTAAAATAATGACGCTGACTAGGTAGTTATGTGGGCTATGGCAATGGGCTTTCGTTAAGACATGATGCGACAAAACATAACAGTGACACCAGAGTTTCAAGAGAGCCCTTGAATACAGGGTTGTTAGTCACGTGCTAAAAGTTGCATTGCCAAATGATTTTCAAGGTGTCAGTTTCGGCTAAGAAATTTAAGACTGTTTGCAGATTAAAAAGCGTTTCACTGCTAAGAAAAAAAATGCAGGGTGAAGGGGGTACATTCTTGCGATATGCAGAAGCGAAATACTTTTTCCTCTGTTTCTATTGCAGGGCACTGAATAAGAACATGGAAGACTGTCAGACTATTGGCGCATTTAATACAAGTCGGAGGATCGCCCCCAGTCAAGAGATAAGAGCGAGTACCGTATGTGTGGCCTATTCTTAATCCGGAAAGAAGTACTTCCTTGTACCGCGCTGTTTTCCCACTTATTCAGTTCCCCAGTTTGGGTTTTATCATGTGAAGCTTATTCATTGCTTGTGTAACCCACTCGCCTTGCTAATGATTCCTTAATTTACGGCGCAGAAAAAGCTTTAGGTCTGTGGCGGGGATGGGGATATTTCCATCTTTGTGAGTAAAACTCACTGATGTAGCCATTTCGTCAGAAGCTACATTGCCTTCTATACCCCTGTGGCCAGGTACCCAGCATAAGACGATCACTTGGTTGCACATATTTGCGGAGCACAACAAGGTATATATTTCATTCAAAACGGAGTTCTTGTATTTTCGTTGGCTAATCAGGGCTCTCACTAGACTTAATGAGTCTGTGAAGACAATAGCCTTAGCGATATTTCTGAGCCTTATGTGTTGAATAGCCTTAAGTATAGCATATGCTTCCGCTGTAAGGAAGCTGGTGTGGGGGGGTTTAGTGCTCCAGATGTTGAAAATGAGGGTCCCAGAGCCGCATAAGCAACACCAGCAGGAGACTGAAGCATCTGTGTAAAATTCATCACAGGAGTACTCCTCCTAAACTTCCAGAAAATGTGACTATATGTGTGCCTCCGGGGCTCATTTCGATGTTTCTGAGAAAGAGATGTCATATTGGATAGTCTTCCACTCCCAAGGCAGTGGAAGCCGTGTAGGAGCCATTAGGACATTCTCTAAAAGACTGACCCGTTTTTTCTGAGAGAGCTTCCAACCGGAGGGACAGAGGACTAGTGGCTAGGCGGTTACGAAACAGCCTAGCAGTGGACAAGTAGCGAATAGTAGAAAGACAAGGATGTTTAATATCTGAGTTAACTTTCAGGGCATAGGAGAAAGTTAAGTATGTCCTTTGGTAGTGCAATGACTATACGTGAGATTCGACGTAGAGGCTTTGCACAGGGTTACTAGACCTAAAGGCACCTGTAGCAAGGTGAATGCCTAAGTGGTGAATAGGATCTAGCATTTTCAGAGCACTAGGTTCAGCAGGATTATAGACTATTGCTCCGCAGTCAAGCCGTGTTAATATTAGACTTTTGTACAGCTTTAATATTGAGAGGCATGATACATGTTAAAAATAATGTGTGCTTGAAAGTGTGGGTTTCCTTTGCACTTTAGTTTTAGAAGTGCTATCAGTGTTATAACCAGTTTTATACCTTGTTTGAGATGTGCTCATAGCATCAGATCAATCTTAAGTCACGACTGTTGTAGCTAGCCAGTTCCAGACAAACAGGCTTGGCTGCTGCATGCAACACATGTAGAACTTCCATAATTGTTGCAATGACAATGTCTAGAATGCCCGATGATGCAGTATACACAAAGGCTGATTGTACACTATCCATCATGTCTCTATTGGCTCTGCCAACCTGCATCTCTTCTTAGTAGGAACAACTTTACCCAATAAGTCTCGTCAGTTCTTTTTTAGATGTAGAAACAGTTTGTTGTAGGCTGTATGTATCCATCACTTCTATGCAACAATATGGAACTATTTAATTAGCCCTGCATAAGGCACAAATGCCTGCTGCATTCAGCTTTTGCAATTCCTAACCACGAATGTGTGTGAGCATTGTTATGCACTAATTGCTAATTTCCAAAAAGAAACTAACAACTTCACAAATGGATGTTATACTATGTATACAGCAACTCACAATAAGAGAAACATCAAAGTTTGCAGCCAGCACTTCACAAACAACCAGCTTTTAACAATGCTTGCATTCCTTCAGAGGGCTTGCTGCAAAGCCAGGCACTGCAAAACTTGCAAAAAAAAAAAAGTACTTGGTCACTTCAGTAGGCAATTCATTTATTCATATCCAGTTAATTTGAAGGCTTATTTCACACTTTCTCATAGAAAGCAATATGGAAGGCAGTTACTCTATATTGCACTCCATATTTGATACTGAATTTTCTGTCCAGGACAGTACAAGTGCCACATGCATAAGTGAAATTTAAAAATTGTTATTAAAGCACAGAATGTTGACCCTTGAAGGACAGGAAAAAAATTGCGATAACTGGTAAAAAATACAGGATTTCTCTAACGTTCCGTAAACAATTCAGGTTAATTTTTAAAGCATAACCACATCATGACTTTACAAATTTGTTCAACACATGTGTTTGTCTCTTTTGTTGCATGTGGATGTTCCCACAAGTGCACCGCCTTTCACAACAGCAATGACCAGCCAACCAGCCCACCAATATCTCCTCTACAAATCTGTACTGCGCTGAAGAGGACAAGACCACAATGAAGAAGACAGGAAAACTGCTTCTTCAGTGTGGTGTTCTCCTTGATAGTCCAATTTATAGAGTATGAACCAACTAGACCAGCAGTATGCATTGTTAAGCTCCATTCTGAATTTGAATTAAAAATTCATAGTTCAGTGAAAAAAACATGTGACAGAAGGTGGGCTTCCCTATGTAGTCACCTTTTCTAAATTACATTTTACAACAAAAAAAGTATGCATAATTATGTCTTCCACAGAAATATAAGGCTTTTGTGAAAAAATTTGCATTATCACAGTTACTCTGTCCTTAAATAATGACCAACAAGAATAAGGGGAACGAGGGGCTTTATTCTTTGTTATAATCATATGCAGCAAACAGACAATGAAGCCAGAGAAAGCATCAGAGAAAGTAACTATTATATTTTATTGAAATGCAGAAATAATGGGAAAAATGGAACTGAAAGTGGACAAAAACAGAATTTGCCACAGGTGCAAGCAGAACCCACACCTTCTGCATTACGTGCACGGTGCTATACCATTGGCTACGGTGGTGGCTATTCTACCATCAACTTTCTTGTGTATTTGCATATGTGTACGAGATTAGCCCTTGGAGAGGTAGCCGGTGCCACACGGAGTTATGGTGGTGGAATGTTGAACTTCCTTTCAACCACAAGGATTACCTTCAACTGCAACAGCAAGAATTAAGCTACCAATGCCATTTTCCCTTTGTCAAAGCCTTTTTGAAAAGTACAAACACAGACAACTTGCATCCTACAAATAAAAAAAAAATTTAACATGACTTCAATATTTCTGTTTGGATCACAGAATTTAAATTTGAAAAACTGATATTCAATTATGGCAAATTATATAAGGCTACTAGTATAATTATTGTAGCCTGCTTCATTGAAGAAAATCCATGCACATGGTTCACTGGCTGCTTCAAGCATTTGATGGAACATGGCTATAACGGCGCAATTTCAGGACAGGACACAGAAAGAATGCACACAGGAAAGTTGCTGAATGTGCATTCTTTCCGTGTCCTGTCCTCAAACTGCGCCGTTATAACCATGTTCCATCAAGCCAGCAACCAACTAGCCCATCTAAGTCTGTTAACTGCTTCAAGCACTTGTCAAACTTAGCTGGCCTTTCACCTTTCGCTCATTTACAAGGTACCCATTCGAACACACTTACAAACTGCATTGCTTGTAACGGAGTATATGACTCAAGTTTTTTTTCTTTTTACCAACTCCTCTCTTTTTTTTTTTTTAGTTTCAGAAACACAGCAATACCCGGTATTCAATTCACTATTTATACACGTACCCCTATTAATTACACAAGTGCCACTTCAATCACTTCATACTGACTGTCTTGTCATATCAGTTTGTGATGTCAGAGTCCCAATGTTACTTGCTTTAGCTATCTTTGTACAGCTCTCCAATTTTTTAATAACTTTGCAGCAGCATCGACCGGTATAATGGTAAATGTGTCATGAAGCACATCTGCAAAAGCAGCAAGGGAAATGCATGGGCTCAGAGTCCTCCTGTCTGAGCGTTGTCTGCTGGGCTATTCCATTCAGCTTGACATAGTTGCTGATGCTTATCATTGCAACCGCTTACTGTAATTACTGTGTGTGCACAAGAGCTATGGTCAATCTCAGCAGATGGCAGTTACGCATTGCTTGCTCAAAATAATATACGTGCTTGCATTGGAAGCTGTAAGCAGCAGGGGCCATGCGGGGCTGAATGAGATAGCCTATTAGACGATGCTCAGATAGAAGCACATTCCGCATGCATGAACCTTACGTTTGCTACTCTCGCAGGTGCACTCTGAGACAAGGTGTGCCAGTTAATGTACCTGTGACAGGATTAAAAACTGGAGAGCTGTACAAGGCACTGTAGCCTGCTTGGCCGGAAGGAAAAGGAACGCACCCACTGTCAACAGCGGACAGGTTCTCCACGCACAGAACAGGTTGAACGGCCAGAGAAGTGACAAATCCAAACCATTTCCCATGGCAGCAAGCCGGACAGCGCCTAGGTTTGCAGCAGGTGATGCACTGAAGGCAGTGCCTGCCGCCTTCTTCGCACTTTCACAGTGCATTGCTTTTTTAGGTGCTCAAAGAAGCTGACGCTGCACAAAGTGCTGGCGCAATGCTCTAATGTTCCCTTCATTCACATTTTACAGTGTACCTTCATCTCAGTTTTACTCTGTGAAGCAGTCATGGCTAAAAGCACCAACTGCATAATAACAGAAAAGAATGTTTCATGTTTACTCGCCATTCTGCATGCGTAAAATATGTAGTGAAACTTGCCTTTATAAACTGTGCCAGGTCACCACCATCTGCTAGCTCAAGTACAATGTTGAGTTCCCCATTCCAAATGAAGGAGCTGTGATATTTTATAATGTGCGGATGATCTAGCTTCTGCAGAAAAGAAAACAAAATATATATGTATACATATATATATATAATGTGGGAAGAAAGGCTGCAGGCTTGTGGAAAAGAGAGATTACTGGGATTATGCCACCTCAAAATATGCTTTACCTTGGTTAAATGATGCACTTATCTCCATCATAATCATCTTCACCACTCCTACAAGAGCCAGACACACATGCTATCACCATTCCATTGCAGCAAAATCAACATTTTTTGAGTGACATTGTTGCAGACGATGACCACATTGGTTTTATTGTCAATGCTAAATAATGCGGTAATAAACTGAACACACTGCAAAATGCTACCTGCGTGAAATCTGGGTTGAAATCGAACAAGTGGTTTAGCTGGAACAGCCATGTATACCTGGTGTTCCTATTCATATGCAACACTCAGTACATCATGCTAAAACATGATAACATTTTTATTTTCTGGCTTCACGTTACATTTTAAAAGCATTCTATAACCTGAAATTTTCTACTTGCATATTTTCTTTTTGTTAGTGAACGTTCGAACATTTTAAACCACAGAAAAAAATTGCAGCAAGTGCAAGAGCGCCCCAAATAATTTGCTTCAATACTTGTTACTACAAGCCTACAAGCTAATTTAGGTTTCTGTACATAGGCGGCGGACTCGTCCTGACATCACAATACATTGGCTTGCTCCATTCCCACAATCACTGCAGCTTCCATATGCAAATGCAGCCATCACAAACACATACAGTACTATTGCTCATTTTTTTTTAAATGCCATCATTAAATTAAACTCTATGGTTTTCTGTGCCAAAGCCACGATATGATTATAAGGCCTACCAAAGTGACCCTGGATTAATTCTGACCACTTGGGGGTTCTTTAATGGGCACCTAAATCTAAGTACACAGGCATTTTTGCATTCCACCTATATTATATTGCAGCCACCGCGGCCGGATCGAACCCATGATTTCGAGTTCAGCAGTTCGATGCCATAGCCACTAAGCTACCATGGCAGCTTGATAATGTCATCATACCTATAGCCTTATTGCTACATGGTGTTACCAAATCTTGCTCTCTGTCATGACATTATGATCATATCTATGATTCCAAGTCCAGCATTTCAAGACCAATTTTAGTATCGAATTGAAATATTTTGTGTGTCCGTGCCTTCATATTTGGTAAGCATCATTTCTTTTATGTGCGAGAAATTGGTGGCAGAAATTCTACAACTTTGAAAACCTATGTAAGCACTTCTTCAAAGCAACCAGCTCTCAAACTGGCTTTGTTCATAAACAGCATGCAAAACACTGCAAAACTGTTGATAAAGACATGCAGGCACATTGTTGTAACACTGCACACAGAGAAGATCTGTAGCAACATGTAAATCCATGTTGTTTCTAACATTTCTGATGTATGATAAGCAACGCTCATCATTGGCTGCATTGGTACAAGCTCCGAAGTATAACTACAGTAGTTTGTGCTAGGTCTCACACAAGCTAATGTTGCAGGATGCCATGGGTTACTAATTAAGCAAACTGCTTTACCAGTTTCAGCTCACTTCTTGCTGTTTGTACGAGATTCGTTTAATTTTTTTTTCAACTGATGCTTCGAGAATTCAGTACAAACTTAATTGTGTGTGATCAGTAAAGCTAATTCACAAGCCTACAAACATACAGCTTCATACTGTCATCACCATTTGTAATTTGACATTGGTTACTGGGTCATTTGAGAAAAAAAAGAAGAAATGTTCCGTTTCTGCTGAGTACAACAATGCTTCAGGAAATGAGGAGGAGGTTCACATAGTTGACCCATGTATGAACAAACTTAACAAAATTATATAGGAAAGTAGCCGTCAGAAACTACGAAATCTCAAGGCAGAATGAAGAGTCCCTTAGCAGTTTTAGCGCTGCTGCTGTATAAACGTGCTGACGAAGTGTGCTAGTTTGCAACAGGTATTCAAGCATTTAATATAACCGATATACATGTATGAACAAATCAATTCTGAAATAATATTGCAAGCATGAAATTAAAGCCTATTATAATATGTGCTGCAGTGCACAGCTACTGAATTTTTAAGATCCCTGTATATGAGTCAAACTTGCTTCGGCGCACTTTTTAAATAGACTGCTATAAGATCTGAACAGAAAAATTTGAGTTTCATGCATGTAGAAGCAGAAAGTTAAATGACAATGAGAAAACATAAAATAAATGCCTATACGCGCGGTCAGTTAAAGTTAATACCAACTAATATTAGTTAAAGATAGATGAAAATTCCAACTAAAGGTGCTGTCAGAAAAAGCACAAGCTTCGTTCCTGCGACACTTTGGGTTGGTTTTCATAAAAGCACTGCCTGCTTCAAGATTATCCGTGAAGACATTTATCCATGGTAGCTATCCCACTTGCTCGCAAATTTTTAGATATTTGCAGACATCATTGGTGATCTTTGTAAAATGCGCGCAAGAAAATGAAGAAATCGCCTTTCGGCCAAACATCGCGCTTGCTGATAAAAATGTAATCGCAAGTGACATACATACAACATACAACTACTATGTTTACCTGAAGAAGGGCTATTTCCTTCACGCAGTCATTTTTGGCCTTTTCGTCACGCATGTCTTTCACCTGGAAGTGAGCAAAATGGAACGTTTACGGCAGGCGCTCGTATGTGTTCAAAGTGCCAGGTCAATTACAGCAGCTCAGAAATGCTCGACAGCGCACGTACCACACCGCGATCGCACATATATAATAATCAGGAAGAGACAAGCTGAAAAAAAAAGCATGCGCGTATCGTGCTCAATGGACCGTCAAATGAATATGTGAATGGCAATCAAGCGCAAAGGAATCGTAGCGGTTTGACAAGATGGGATTCCTTCCCGGCTGAGCAAAGCGTGAAACGTGTCAAAATTGATCGCGCGATGCACGAACCTTAACTTTCTTAAGGGCCACAAGTGCGCCGTCTTGGATAGTTCGAGCTTTGTACACCACGCTGAAGCTACCCGTGCCTATTTCGTCGAGGAGCTCGAAGTTTCCCAGACCACTTCCACCACAGCGCTTTAAACCCGCGCCCGACGGCTGCAATCCAACCGCGGCTGCATGGGCCATCTCGAAACGCCTCGGATGCGCGGAGCTGCGATAAACAGTCGTGCTGTTCAACCAGGGAACAGAAGCAAAGTTGTTACAGATTCGTCGCACACACCGCCCCGAACAACGACTCGCCTGTCGCGTTCGGCTGCGGCGGAACTTGTCAGCGTCTTTCTGCTTTCACATGGGGGGAAGCCGGCCCGCCCCGCAAACGGCGGCAGAAGAAAAGCGAAACAGTGGTGACAGAGGAGACATGAGGAGAGTTAAAACAGTTCGCATCGTTATGGATCTTTGGGATTGGCTGAGCGGATGGTCACGCGCTGCGGGCAAGGTAAATATACCTGGTAGCGAAGCTTCCATAGGAGCCCATACGTTCAAAACATGGCGGTCCATCGCCGGTTCATGGGGCTTAGCGCCATCTGTATGTGGTGGGAACACTTCCGGCGGAAAAAAAAATAACGTGACGCCATGTCCGTTAAAACCAGAAGTGACGTCATTTTGTTTTCGAAGGCGCGAAATTTGTTTTGTTGTTCTTCCTTTGGAGCTGTATATTCAAATGCCCCGCCATTCGACTTGATGGGCGTTTCGAGCTTTCAGCGTGGAAAGCGATGCAGGAACAGGCCAGCCGTACGGTTGTCGGAATCGCATCCCTGCGCCGAACATACTTTCTTTGGAGGCCGACGAAAGCTTTAGGTGTAGAGTGCTGATCCTATTGTCGGATGCCAAGTCCGTCTGCCAGCGCAGTCGCACGAAAACAACTACACAATTACCTGGCGGTCGTAACTCACTACTTTTGACTGAACAGATTAAGAAGCACTGAAGCTACCCGCGTCACCAAATTCAAACAAACTTCGACAAGCAAGAAAGCACAAATTGTGAGGGGGGCGTATTTCAACAGGTGATACGAGTGCGCCTTTCTGCCCATTTCAAGACGTGCATTGCACTGCGAGTGATAGTGGCGTCAACGCCCCCTGTAGCGATGGGCGCTGAAAAGAAATGCATTTATTAATAATAATAAAATAAACGTATTTATTTAACTCACCACGAATATATAAAATTGACTAGGAATTTTATTTTCGTTGAATTAATCTAACTGTGTCTCGTTTAAATTAAAAAAGGCATTTTTCTTTCCCAATGTTTGTTCCCTCCAAACATAGTCGCGCTTCGATCGCTGCTCCCATAACCCCCCATGCTGATGTCGGTGACAATCTGTACTGAACCGCTTTTCGCCCGAAGCTTCGCGACCTATTTGAATCGACCTTGCTGCGGGCGCCGACAAGCGCTCGTACACGACCTACTGGAACTCCAGACCACGACCTACTGGAACTCCAGACCTGCACAGATATCCGGCTTCTATGGGAGCAGCTTGCGCCCACTTTCGTTCAACCGACTGCCGTAGGTGGCGCTTTTATAACCTGTTCGTCTGCTACGCGGTGGGCGGTTGTGCGGCGTTGTAAGTAGTACGGCAGCTGTGGTGTTGCGACGAACATGCTTCTCTAGTTGATGATTTTTGCTAACACAGTGACAGAGATGTCACAAGGCTTTGATCGGTAACTTGGCTCCAAAAGTTGACTCCCCGAAACTAAAGAATGTCGGAGCGTGTAGTCCGCTGCTCTCTAAAATAGCGTTAAATAGCCGCTCCCACTGCCTTTTTCAAGGAGATTATTATAAATCCCATTGTGTATAGAGTTCGCAACGTACCCAACAGTTTCATTGTACACGTTGTAAAATTCGCGTCTGCGCTCTTTAGAAACTTGAAGCCACCGTAATGTTCGACGACAGAACGATTACCACTCATTTTAACTCTTAAATGTTGTCCGTGAATGCGTCACGAGCTCAAAAAGTGAATTACGCACACAGCTTCACTGCGTACGTATCTTCAGCACCACCGTTATGCTGCCGCCGTACTACGCGGAAAAGCTAGCTTTACAGTTTGAAAAGAGTTCCGTGACACGATTTTTAAGGCCTGCACTGCAGCACGTTTTAAAGCATTGGGATCGCTTAATTTTTTGCGCGCTTTCTACTGAGCTAGACATCCAACGATATTAAAAACAAGATATGCTCACCTTCCCTTGAAACAGAATCGATCAGACTGTTGCACATATCGGGTGGAGGACTTACTAGTGTACTTTTACTATACTTTTACCAGATCATCTTCCTTTCACTACGGCACACAGTAGTAAATCCTAATGTCATCTACGACATTAGGCTGTCTGTAATCAACTAAAGAAAGCTAGATTATCCTATGAATCTTTCTAAACAATTTTTCCAGTCTCTTAAGTAGGCTAGGAAAGGGAAATTTATGCCGTTGATCTAGCATTGCAGCGGCCACCTATGCTCGTTGTTTACATTTCTTGCACCGCTCATCCTCTTCTAGTTTCACTATTCAAACGCAAAGCATTCGCAAATATGTCTTCTTTTGTATATTTGTGAATTTATTCATTTACCGCCAAAACATGCGCTTTGTGCCTGCCGAAATGGCAAGACAAGCGCTGAACAGATCGCAGAAGCAGACGACAGCGAACAGGTTATGACTAGCGCCACTCTGCTCGTACGTTCTTTCCCTAGCGGCAAAAGGGGCGAACTAGACCAGGCGTGCTGGAGGAGGGAGATCTGTGCAGGTCTGTAGTTCAGTAGATCGTGCTTTCGCCCACGTTCGTTCAACCGACGGCCGTAGGTGGCGCTTTTATAACCTGTTAAATAACCTGCTAAATTATTAGGCAGGAAGTCAACAACAATACAACAACATATCCTAGACGAAGACGAAAACAGACTGGAAGGAGAAGCAGCAATAAATTACATCCAAAAAGTAACAGCCGAATCTTTCCAAGGCAAGGACGAGGTTGTATTTGAAGAAAAAAAGAGCATGAAAGAGACCCAAGGGGGAAAGGAGCTAGTGCTTACAAATTTAAACTGGAAGAAAGCGGAAGAGAAAATTCCTAAGCGCACAGCCACAGGGCTAGACGAGGTTCCCGTTAGGCTGATAAATGAACTGGGACCAAAAAGTAAGGAAGCTCTCGTGAAAGCAGTTGAAAAAACTTTAAAAGATAGACGAATACCGGACAGTTGGCGACAAAGTAGAATGAATTTAATTTATAAAGGTAAGGGGGAGAAAGACAGAATTCAGCTCGTATAGACCGTTGACCATTACATCGGTAATATACAGGCTAGCAATGCAGGCAATCAAATTAAAGCTTCAAGCATGGGCAGAAAATAATGGCATTTTGGGAGAGCTTCAGAATGGCTTTAGAATAGGTAGGCGTTTGGATGATAACTTGTTTGTTCTTACTCAGTGTATTGAAATATCAAAAGCAGAAAGCAGACCGAATTGTATGTCGCCTTTTTGGACATTACAGGAGCATACGACAACGTAGACCGCAGCGTTTTGTGGGATATTCTGGAAGGGGAAGGCTTAGGTAACGATTGTATACAGCTTTTGAGAGAGATTTACCTAGAAAATACTGTTTGCGTTGAATATGGGAAGGGATGAGGAGCGCGGAGAAAGTTCATATCAACAAGGGACTGAGGCAGGGGTGCCCTTTATCCCCGCTGCTGTTTATGATGTACATGGTGAGGATGGAGAGGGCGCTAGAAGGAAGTAATATCGGGTTTAATCTCTCATATACAAACAGGCAGGTACAGTAATAGAGCAGCAACTCCCAGGTTTATTTTATGCGGACGACATTGTGTTGCTTGCAGCAAGCAAAGTGATTTGCAACGTCTGGCTAATATCTGTGGACAGGAAGGCAACAATTTAGGTTTGAAATTTAGTGTTAGAAAATCAGGTGCTTTGTATTCAATGAAAACAGTGAACAGACAGTGGAGATACAGGGCCAAGAAATACCTCGGGTAACAGAATATAAATACCTTGGTATATGGATAAACGATGGCAACGGATATATGGAAACACAGGAAAAAACCATAACAGTCAAGGGGAAGAGAAATGCAGCCATAATGAAGCACAGAGCGCTATGGGGATACAATAGGTACGAGGTCCTCCAAGGTATGTGGAAAGGGGTAATGGTTCCAGGACTTACTTTTGGAAATGCGGTTGTTTGCTTTAAATCAGGGGTACAATCAGGACTCGACTGGAACCAAAGGTCAGTGGGTCGCCTCGCATTGGGCGCTCACGGGAAGACTACAAATGACGCTGTGCAAGGGGATATGGGCTGGACTAGTTTTGAAGTGAGGGAAGCTCGCAGTAAAATTGAGTATGAAGAACGGCTGAGGATTATGGAGGAAAGTAAATGGGCTGGGAGAGTGTTCAGGTATCTGTACAGGCAAAACATTGATTCACAGTGGAGGAAAAGAACTCGGAAGCTTACCAGCAAGTATGCGGCCTGTGGGGTGGGCAACACAGCAACAAACAAGGTCAAGCGGAAAGTCAGAGAGGCTGAATTAATCTCATGGGTGGCGGCAATGGAAAAGAAAATGAGTAACTACTTAAGGGGAAAAAACGAAATTAGGAAAGAAACCATTTATGATAACTCCAAGGGAAGCTCATTACTTTTCGAAGCGAGATCGGGATGCCTTAGAACACGCGCCTATAAAGCGAGATATAAGAAGGAAGAAGAAGCATATGTGCTTGCTGCGGTAAAGCTAGGGAAACGACGGAGCATATTTTATTGGAATGTGAAGACGTCTATCCAGCGGTCGATTTAGGCACCACTGGCCTCGAGCCTTGAAGCTCTTGGGTTCAGCGGGAGCAGTGGTAAAGCAAACAGGTCCGCAATAGACATCAGTAAGAGGCGATTGGAGGATTGGTGGAAGAAGGACGGAGACTTACAAAAGCACAGTTCGCAATAGGGTATCAGAAAATTTGGACGTGGTAGTTCATAGTGTTTTTTTTTTTCATTGGTTAACCTAGGTAGGATATTAGGTAGCATAGTAGCAGGAGCTTGGTGGCGCAAGCCACCGCCCCGTTCCAAAGGGGACGCTCATAACATCCATCCGTCTGCTACGCGGTAGGCGGCTGTGCGGCGTACGGCAGCTGTTGTGTTGTGACGAACTGCTTCTCTAGTTGATGATTTTTGCTAACACAGTGACAGTGATGTCACAAGACTTTGATCGGTCACTTGGCTCCAAAAGTTGACTGCCCGAACCTAAAAAACGTCGGAGCGTACCGCAGCTCTCCAAAATAGGGTTAAAATAGCTGCTCCTATTGCCTTTTTCAAGCAGATTATTATAAATCACATTGTGTATAGAGTTCGCAATGTACACAACAGTTGCATTGTACATGTTGTAAAATTCGCGTCCGCGCTATTTAGAAACTTGAAGCCACCGTAATGTTCGACGATAGAACGATTACCACTCATTTTACCTCTTAAAAGTTGTCCGTGAATGCGTCGCGAGTTCAAAAAGTGAATTACGCACACAGCTTCACTGCGTACGTATCTTAAGCACCACCGTTATGCTGCCGCCGTACCACGCAGAAAAGCTAGCTTTACAGTTTGAAAAGAGTTCCGTGACACGATTTTTAAGGCCTGCAGTGCAGCACGTTCTAAAGCACTGGGATCGCTTAATTTTTTGGAAGCTTTCTACTGAGCTAGACATCCAACGACAATAAAAACAAGATATGCTCACCTTCTCTTGAAACAGAATCGATCAGCCTATTGCACATATCGGGCGGAGGACTTATTCAGTATCTTTTACTATACTTTTACCAGCTAGATCGTCTTCGTTTCACTACGTACGGCACACAGCAATAAATCCTAATGTCATCTACGACATTAGGCTATCTGTAATCAACTGAAAAAAGCTAGATAATCCTATGAATCTTATTAAACAATTTTTCCAGTCATTTACGGAGGCTAGGAAAGGGAAATTTATGCCGTCGATCTAGCATTGCAGCGGTCACCTGTATACTCGTTGTTTACATCTCTTGCACTGCTCCTCCTCTTCTAGTTTAACTATTCAAACGCAAAGCATTCGCAAATATGTTTTCTTTTGTATATTTGTGAATGTATCCATTTACCGCCAATACAAACGCTTTGTGCCTGCCGTAATGGCAAGACAAGCGCTGAACAAATCACAAGAGCAGACGACAGCGAATAGGTTATAACTAGCGCCACTTTGCTAGTATGTTCTTTCCCTAGCGGCAAAAGGGGCGAACTAGACCAGGCGTGCTGGAGGAGGGAGATTTGTGCAGGTCTGGAGTAGGTCGTGCCAACGCCTCCTATAACATACTATGCCTGCCTGGAACGTGAGCCGCAAACGCGCTGCCCTTCCCTCGCCTGTACTCTCCTCCTTATGGTGCGGTGGCGAGCGCCTCTCGCGGCCAGCCCTTGTAAACACGCTGGTGCGCGGTAGAGTTAGGGCGGCGCTGGGTGCACGCACGTGGCAGCAGACGACCCCAAGTGGAGTCCGCTGCTGCCACGCATGATGACGTCACAAAAAGAAAACTTAGAAAAAAATACATGAAATGCTAACGTTATCGTTTTGTTGTTAAATACACTACGCCTAAATAAATAAAGCATTTATTTTGTGCAGCGTTTTAAAATCGAAAATGACTGTCGGCGCCTACACGCGTGCACGCAGTGGGAGGACCGTTGCGATTCCTTGTGGCTGTGTGGTGTGTACAAATCACTGTGTAATATCGGCGAGTACGAATAACGTTGTCGTTACGAAGCTACAGAAGCTTCGAACGAACTGTGCTGCATCCACGAAACAGCACGACATGTCGCCTCATTTGGACTGTCGGTTTCGAAGAGTCGTGGTAGCACAGCGCCGACTGCATATTGGGTCACTGTGTAATATCGGCGAGTACGAATAACGCTGCCGTTACGAAGCTACAGAAGCTTCGAACGAACTGTGCTGCATCCACGAAACAGCACGACATGTCGCCTCATTTGGACTGTCGGTTTCGAAGAGTCGTGGTAGCACAGCGCCGACTGCATATGGTGCCGACACGGATCATGCATATTGCAGGGTGTGTCGTCTGTAGCGATTCTTTAAGTTGTGTGTACGCCGTCTGGCAAAGTCGGATGCCTATTTGGCCTTGGACACCACGTCGACACACTGCTCTCGAGCTCGAAAACGCAGAAGTGGTGCGCGTCGGCATTGACGTCGATGTAGGGTGCATACACATTTCCAAATCGCTGTGCAAAGTAAGGGCGCCTTTTGTAGATGAGCAAAGTGCGTTCAAACATTTCGCGTCGCCTTACGCACGCAGAAGCCTAGTAACGAAAGCCTGGACGTGAAACGTGAATCTAACAGAAAGGCCTGTCCCCGCCTGAAGGCAATGTCAGCAAGTGTCCGTGACGAGTGTCAAGTGACTCACACGAGGCTGGGCGTTGAAAAGTGTCTCTCGAGTGCCGCTGCTTCAGTCTGGCCAGGGCCCAACCCGCTTTCATGAACCATTTGAAATGCCCAGTGTATTAGTTGCTATAGATTGTGGTGCAGCGAGACAGCCATTCCATAGCAGCCATGAAAATTACCTGTGGAAGTAATAGTAATGCGATAGGCTTTCGTGGTGATTGTCATATATGTATCACATGCATCGGAGTGCGATCATTTACACCCTGTGCTTGTGTTTAGATGAATGCTTTATCTTCTGAAGATATGGTACAGCACCTGGATCTTGAGTGGATCTTTCACTGTGCAGGCTATACCAAAACCTCTCTACCTTTGTGTGCTTCATTTTTGCCAACTGTCTTTGCTCCACAAAGAAGGCCAAGTTTCTTTCACTGAGTTTCACTCACTAAGGGAACAGGCTTGTGCGACTTGCAATCAACAGGGGTCAAACACATGTGGTAGAGCTTTAGTTGTACAATATTCAATTGGGTACCATTGTACATGCACCCCTAGGAAATCATTTGCTATGGCAAATACTAACGTAGTGGCATTTCTTTTTAAAATTTGTATGTCTTAATATTATTGTTAAAATATAGAAGTATGTCTGCAAATTTAATAAATTTGGAGATCCTGACGTAATTCCTAATGCATGTTGGTACATTATATTATTCCCAATGGACTCCTCAGTATCGCTGTTATTTCTCAGCATTCTCCCACAACAGGTATTCTTTCATCTCTGAAACAAACGAAAGTCCTCCCGCTTTTCAAATCTGGTGACTAAGGCATTTGTAGCTATATATATAGATTGATCTTCTTAGCACCTTATTCAAGTAAAATGTTAGAATACATAGGTTATAAGCATACTGTTGAATTCATTGAATCGCATAATGCCCATGTAAGTTCGAACATGGTTTTTTGCATGGATTTAGTATGATGTCGCAGTTAACTCACGACGTCACTCATGCTTGTGTTTTCTAGCAATGTCAATCATGATTAATAGTTTGCACTTCATTTGCTTGCTTTTTTTCACATTGCATGGTGTGTGCATATTATTCTTGTATGTATACCTGAATAAAAAATTCAGTTGCAAGTCAGTGCTCCTGTTGCGTTTTCACTGTCCTTCATACTTTGTGCACTGTTTCTACTCTTTCAAAAACGCACTAACTCGTCCAGCTCTCAGTATGGAAGCTTAAAGTCAGCTGTTAAAATGAGAATCCAATAAACATGGAAACTGTCTGTAGGACAATAGCAATGATTTTGCTGTTTGCAACATGCAGTTTGTACATGTTGGTACAAGAAGATTTCAGAGAGATATACAGAGTGTTACAGTGCGTAAGGTTGCATGGTCCCGTCCCTGCCATGAATACTACAATATCATCATAAGTGTGCACAGGTCTTGCACTGCAAGCCAGAGACTTGCTCCAGGGCTTTCTTATTTTATTAAGTGTCAGCTGCTTGCATTGATAATGTGGTTGGTAAATTGCTTACCTATTTCCCACCTAAGTTCTCTGCATTTCATTCTGCTGTATTTATTGAATTGTTTTCAGCACTGTTCTTTCAATGACATCAAGGGTTACATTCATTTTGTGTCAAGGTGTTTTCTAATGCACCAAGATTAAAGATTCTGACAAGTTTTCAAAGCTGACACAATGGCAAAAATATTCTCAGCCATAAAGTGTGCTCATTGAGACACCAGGCACCCTGTCCCACAAAACATCAATCAATTCTATTTTTAGATAAAAGCACATCAGTTTCTTGCTTGTCAAGCTACATCTCTAGGCACCACATGGTCTTTCCAAAAAGAAGGTTGCACAAGTATTTAAATGCACTGTTTAAAAGTTTACTGTTAAGACTTCTGTTTCCTTCATTTCAGTTGCAGTATGTGAAGTAGGTAGCAAGAGTGTTCAGCTTTAGTGCATCTGCTGTTGACAGAGCTAAGCTTACATGAAGGTGAAAGGGCATCCCTGCATATATCAAGCCAATGTAAAGGTATGGCTTGATAAAGACATGTTGTGCTGGAAAGGTTAATTAAAGGTCAGCAGGATTCTCTGGTAATGTGGCATGCACAATACAGCTGGGATACAATATGCAGATCACTTTGCAATTACTCATTCGCTTCTTGCTTTCTTTCTGCAGCATAAGTCTGCATGCTATGGTGTTATTTATCTTCATAACATCATAAAAAAATTGCAATTCATTGCTCCACCAAAGGCACCATCAGCCAGCTAAGCCATTCTTGACATAAAGCTTCTCAGCCTGGTCTCTACATATGTTAGCTTTGAGAATGTCTTTTCACACAAACTTATCACAGGAACTCTGGAAAGGAGGTCAAGAACGTAACATAAATCTTTGGAAACTGATTTGTCCAGCCCAGTATCATTTTACAGTCCTGGCTTTCTTGATGCCAGTTTGGGACTTAAGAAGCTGCAGCTTAGCATGCAAGGTGTCGAATTATATATATTTCAGAGGAGCTAGACTTGAAAAGCCATTTTATTATCCCCCACATAAAGGTCCAAAAGGCTCTACATGAAAACTATGAGATAAACTTGCGTAAATCCCACGCAATGTGAAAATTGATGTTATGTGAAGTATTTTACAGGTAGTTGGCTATGCCAAGGTGAGGTATTGCTATCGGTGATTCGAAATGAACACTCGTGTGAAACTTCCTTTTGAATTTCAAATGGAGGTGACCAACAACGGGTGGGTGTGCTGCTGCTGAGACACCTGAATCTTTTCATGTGAGCCATCTGGTTCCAACGCAGGTAGCGTGAGAGTCGCATGACAAAGCTGGAATGACGACAATGCAGCGAACACGATGGCATCACAAACATAACACATCCACACATCTAGTGGCACAAGCTAATATACAACTTGGGCTACTGGGTTGGCATAAAAACATGTAAGAGTAACAACCCCATTATTGAAATCTTTCAATACAAACTATAACAAAAATTTTGTGCTTTGTTGCACCTATAAAACTACATCAAAAAAACGTATACTAACATAAGCAAATACACAATAAAAAGTCCATTACAGCAAAAGCAATATTGTATTACTTATGCGTATTACTTTATTGATGAGGCCATGAAAGTAGAAATGCCAGGTGATAACACTTGCCAAAGCTCAAGCAAATGTCTCGTTTAGTCCACTTCCTGTTTGGTGGACTTTAATTTGCTGGTCATTGATGCTTGTACACGTTGACATAGCTCCTGCCAGTCATGGCAAAAGCTGATATTATTGTGATTATGGCATGCAGTTTTTAAACTCCAAGCCCAGCTGCTGCTCTTTTTTTTAAGCATAGCTTCCTTCAGCTGCAGCAATAATATAAAATTAATATGTGCTGGGCCAATGTACAGATATTTCTGTACTCTTGCAAGTCATCCTATCTTTTTACTTCTCCCATTTCTGCCCAGAATGATGCAGTTGATTCGATTTCCAAGGTTGCTTTTGCATTGCTTGTAATTAAGCTTGGAAGGCAGCATTCTCCACTCTTTTTCTGTCCTTGCTGGATTAAGCAACAAGCGAGAATACTGCTTCATGTGGCCCAGTGGTTGCTTTATTTTGTCCTCCAGTGTAATAGCAGTTGCTACGAACTTAGCAAGAACCTGGTCCAGATGCCAGCAATCCTTTCTGCACCTTCGTCACAGATGTCTGACAATGCAAATTATTGGCAGAAAATTTGCAGATCATGCACTTCAACTTGCTCACCAGCTTCAATGCATGTTGCTATGCAACGCTTGCAGCAGTTTGTCCAGTTAACATATTCCACTGCCAAAAAAAACTTGTGTGTCTGTATCAGCATCACTCTTTTCTCTGGTGTTTGGTCGGATGAAGTTCTGCAAGAGAAGAATCTGCCAGTCATCGCACGAGTTCTTGGGTATACATTAACCAAAATATTAATTGAATTGGTTTAAGCAATGTAGGTAGTTGGGCGAGTTGGTTCAGCATTGCAGGCTTGTAAATGTATATAAGATACAAGGACAATTAAAAGAAAGCACAAGAATCAGTAGTGCATGTGCTACATGTACGTTGTCCTTTCTTTTGTACTTGTATTTTAGGTGCATTTACATGTCTGAAATTGTTTAAGCATGTCGCATCTTAGTTTCAACAGGTACGGCTGACTAGATATTGTGTGGTTTTTGGTTTTTCTGCATGGGGTTTACATTTGAGAGAGAAAGAAAGGAACAAGGAAGGCCGTGTAAGTTAACCAGACGTACATCCAGTTGGCTATCCCTGCATGGGGGTGAGGGTATGAGGGTTTAAAAGAAAAAAAGGAGGCAAGTCGAGACAGTTCACTCGTACAAAAGACAGATGGTGTCTATAAGTATCTTTTCAGATTCGTTTATTTTAGAAAGTCATAAGAGCATGTATGCATAGCTTTCTTCATTAATATGGCCAAGCACCCAGGATCCTAGCCTCTGTGAAAGGTCGACTATCCAGTTGTGTGGGTAAACTCTAAAAGGGCTGACATTGGATATCAAAGACTGACAGGGGAGGTGTTCAATGGTCTTTTTGCAGTTACAGTGGTCACATTTAATAACGAAGGACAGTGAATTTGTAAAGGCACTTGATCAAGTATGCCTCTAATTACCAGGGGTTACAAAGAAGGCCCAGATGTCATAAACAGTTCTAATAGAGCTTTCTCTCACTCCGAAGGGGAAATGGTGATGTTGCAGCACGTGCAAACATCTTTGAAAGTGGAGGCTAGTGAGTAACAATGGTTCTTGAAAATGTAGCCTGAGAGCTCACCACTTTCAAGCAAACGAGATGGTACTCAAGCAAGATGGTGGAATGTTGAATATGTGCTCTGAGCCCTTTAGTATGTATAGCTATGTAGGCCGAGATTAGGTCTCTCTGCTGATTGCAATTGTAACAATTCAACTGTCAACAATCGTGAGTGTGTTTTACACACAGTAGATTCAAGAAAATGCTACCTCGAGACGTACCATGGCTGTATCACCAATTTAACCACTTCAGAGCTAAACTTGCATTTCAAAATGCTAAAGGTCTCGTTAACGGCCATGTGCTCAAGAGGGATTTATTTAGAATTATTTGTCTAGCATATGAATGAATGAATGAATGAATGAATGAATTTTATTTCTCCTGTTTACAACAGAAAGGAAGCAGAAGCTAAAGGCCATGTGGCCTGACGAAGGCTTCTGCTCCCGCAACAATTCGGCACGCAGGCCGTACGCAGCAACATGTATCATACATACATACTGAAATCAACTGGAATAGTCACGAGACAATATTGTTTTCGTGAAACAAAACATGTATACAATAAATATGAGAAACGAACAGGATACTCAATGTACGATGCATTTTGTAAGCGAACAACCACAACCAAAGAACAAAAGAAACAAAGGACTGACAATTTATAGTGTGGTTCTAATCAGACGAACTCAATATTGTTCAGGATGAGAAAATGTTTGAATGATTTATTCGAATATTCTATAATTTCATCTTCAAAATCACGTAGGCGGTTTAGTAGTGCAGGTGCCTGGTAACTGACTAGTTGTTTTCCGTAATTGGTTCGTATTTTTGGTGTTCTCATGTTATGTTGTCGAAGGCCGTAATGCGGATTGGTGGGTACATTCAAGATGTACTGCGATTTGTTCTGTTTAATGTATTGCAGCAACTTGTAATAATACACCTGGTTTGCCTTTAACATAGAGTGTTTTATAAAATATGGTGTGGTTCTAAAGTTTTGCACAGGGCCATAGTATCCCTCGAATGCGCGTAGTACTCTTTTTTGTAGCACTATTAGTTTATTATAATTTTTTTGCGAAGTAGTGCCCCAAATTAAAATACAGTAGGTTAATCTAGAATAAAAGAGTGCGTAGTATAAAGAACTTTTCAACCATGGAGGGACCAGAGTACTGAGTCTGTATAAGCAGCCAACAGTTCTGCTTAGTTCGATAGCAAGTTTGTCGATGTGCATGTTCCAGGCTAAATCCTCTTGGAACCACACTCCTAGAAATTTTTGACATTTTACCTGTTCTATCAGCCCGTCTTCAAAGAGAATAGCCGCAGTGCAGTTGCGTGGTTTATTAGTAGGAGCAAATATCATATATTTCGTTTTGGATGAATTCATTTGTAGCTTATTATGTTGTAACCAGCAAGAGAGTTGCTTCAGGTAATTGTTAACTTTTGATTCGAGCTCTGTTATAGTAGCAGCTTTAAAGAATATGTTAGTGTCATCTGCATACATAACTAATTCGGGAGAGTCAGGTATGTCACACAGATCATTAATATATATTATAAATAGAAGAGGTCCAAGTATTGATCCTTGTGGAACACCCGTTACGATTTCCGCGTAAGATGAAACATCATTATTTATACTGACATATTGATAGCGATTGGTTAAGTAATGTCGTAAAAGTTCCAATACGATACCTCGTACACCGCACTGTTCCAATTTGCTAATTAATAAACTGTGGCATACTGAATCGAAGGCTTTCCTAAAGTCTACAAATAAACCTAATGTGTACATTTTATTTTCAATATTTGTTATTATTTTATGTTTGATATTAAGAAGAGCTACTTCACAAGATTTATTTTTTTGGAATCCATACTGCATGTCACTAATTACACTATATTTACTGAAAAATGTTTGTAGTCTAACATTCAGGGCACTCTCGAATACCTTTGATAGAACAGGTAAGACAGATATCGGCCGGAAATTTGTCATTAAATGTTTGTCACCTCCTTTGTAAATAGGGCATACACGTGCTATTTTTAGACAATCAGGAAATATACCGGTTTCAAACATTCTGTTTATGATGTGAACAAGGACAGGTGCAATAATATCCGCAATGTATTTCATTGGTACTGGTTTCACATCATCGTACCCAGCAGAGACGGTGTTTTTTACTTTGAACAGCAGTTGCACAACTTCAGCAGGTGTAACAGGTGTAAGTATCACTGAGTTAGTAAGACTGAATTTATTCACTATAGATGTGGCCGTGGGCTCCGCCCTGTCGGGATACTGGGTGCTGGAGACGAAATATTCATTTAGAGCAGCTGCTGCTTCTCTGCCTGTCAACAGGCCAGTGGCTGTCTTTATGTTAATCTCCGTATTCTGTCTTTTCGTAGATGTTAAGTCTCTAACTTCATTCCAAACTTTCCTAGGGTCATTTTTTATTTTAGCAAATAGCCGTTCATAGTACTTAATTTTTGCTTGCTTTAATGCACTGTTGACCTGATTTCTGTATTTTTTGTAATCGGTCAACAATTGCACACTCCTACATTTTACGAACAAGTGATACATTTTATTTTTTCTTGTTATCATTTTTAGCAAAGCAGCGTTTATCCAGGGTTTTCGTATTTTCTTGCTCCTCTGATTGGAAAATTTCAACGGAAACGCTAGGTCGTAGCACGTAATCATTTTATGAAAGAACAATTCGTAGGCTGCATTTGGATCTTGTTTTTCAAATACAGAGGACCAGTCTGTTGATAGGATCAGAGCACGAAAATTTTCTAATGCGCTTGCGTGGAAACTGCGAATCTGCGCTTTTTTTCCTCCTTCCACTCGTTTGTGCGCGTGAGGAATGAAACAAAATACAGGGAGATGATCACTTATATCAGCGGATAACAGTCCCGCAAGGCAGTCAGTCGGGTGTACATTGGTTATGCATATATCAAGCAAGGTAGCCGTTTGCGCCGTTAGCCTAGTGGGTTCTGAGATTACGTTTGTGCACATGAACGAATTGATAAGACCAGCAAACTGTCTAGATGATATGTCGTCCGACAACATATCTATATTTACGTCACCCATTATGATAAAGGGGGAGGACGAATGGCTAAGGAAATGTAGTACCTGTTCTAGGAAATCAAAGAACGTCAGTTTGTTTCCCAATGGTGGGCGATACATAACCACAACTGTGACATATTCTAAGCGTACCATTATACATTCTATATTGTTCGTTACAAGTGAAAATTCTGAAATAATCTCATGTACAAGACACTGTTTAACATAGACAGCCACGCCACCTCCTCTGCACTTTGTTCTTACTAACCCATGGTATGTGTAATTTTCACAGTACGGGGGGTTATCATTCACAGTAAGCCATGTTTCACAATACAACAAGATGTCAAAATTATGGGCGATTGACGCAAATAAGCAGTTCAGTTTGTCCTCTTTGTTTTTTATGCTCCGCACGTTTAGATGAAATATTTTTAGCAGTTTACTGGTATGAGACACTAATTTATTGAAAGACTGAACATCATAATATGTGCAATTCATACGATGAAACTAACTAAAAAAGGAAAGAAGAGAAGCAGGCCAAGACGCTCACGTTGTCATCTTATCAATGTCTTCCATACTGGCGATTCGAATAGCAGGTGAATTTTCGTCCTTGCGTACGAACACTTTGCCGCCAGCCGTCCATACGAACCGCCATCTCAGTTCCTTTTTTCTTTCTACTGCGGCACCAAGAAGTCGTTTGCCATACCGTGTGAGGTGTTCGTTTACGAACACCTTTGAGGACGATTGAAAGCCCAGCGTGGTTGTATCCATTCTGCTTTTTTTAGCTTTACTAAGGAAGGCGTTCCTCTTGGTTCTGCGGACAAACCGAACAATTATATTTGCTTCATCATGTCGAGCAGTAGGCACTCGGTGGCAGATGTCGATATCAGCCTCCGAGACCTCTTCCTTAATCAGCTCACCAATTTGCTTCACGACGACTAGTGGTTCGCCTTCAAGTGGAATGCCCTTTATCTCAATGTTATTTGAACGTTGATATTGTTCCAGTTCCTCAATTCTGTGTGATAGCTTGGCATTCTCAGCGCGAAGATCCTGGTTTAGTTTTAGAACCTGCTGTATTTCTGTTTTCAGCTCAGTGACCTCTTGAAACTTATCTTTTATGGTCCTCAAGTCTGCCCTGAGCTCCCGCCTTAAGTCTTCGATGGCCTTAGCCTCTTTCGACATTACACAACAAATATGCCATACATGTACCCGCCTGTTGTGTTAACTAGGACAGGGACCATTGATTTATATTTGCAGAGGCTTTGTAACAGTGAGGGCTGTCTTTAGGAATTCAGTAGCCACACAATTCATGATTTGTGGTGCAACAAAAATATATGTGAGCTGTGCTCCACAAAGGCAATGAGAAAATCACTTTTGCGATAGTGCATTTCGCACGGATGTAAGTGTAAGTCAGTGTGCTTTTTTTCTTTTTTTGCTCACTTCCTTTCTTTAGTCCCTTGCCGTCTAACATGGAGAATAGTTTTCCAAGCCTGGGGCTGGGGCTTCTCTAGATGCAATTAAATTTTATCTCGAAAGAGAGAGAAGAGCTAGACGTTGAAGATTTCACAGCCACTGACAGTCCACAGTACACTCTAAAAAAAGTTTACATCCTTTAGGGCTTGTCTTGTCCTACAGCGATAATCGTCATATCTGCCTTACTTGCATATTTCCTTTCTTGAAAACTCGGTGCTCGATACTTTACTGTTGAGACTGCTGTGTCAAGCTGATTACGCACAAGCCGTTCGTGACTAGGAAGTACCGGCCTCGCAGCATTAAAGAAAGGAAATGTGGGCAAGATAAATGACGATTATTGTTTGGGGACAAAATACAACCCACAGGGGGCAAACTTGACCGCAACATAGACATCTTGTGGGCTAAATTGTACAAAATGCAGTGCAGAGGAGCATATGTGCTAATATATATATATATATATATATATATATATATATATATATATATATATATATATATATATATATATATATATATATATATATATATATATACACACACACACACACACACACACACACCTACACGTGGGCAAAGGTCTTGTATGTGTTTCTTAATGGTTGTTTTTTTGCTTTATCTTCACCACAATACAGACAAGTTATGTGGTGAGTTATACAAACTAACTGCATTGCTGTGAAGCATACTGAGATTGAAAAGGGGCTCAGTTCAACTCTCACGGGGACTATAATAAGAGTCCCTAATTACACGCGTGCGTACACGTCGTCTCCGGTCACAGTATGAGCACAGAACCATCTTATATGTGTACCGACATGCATTCAGAGGTGTTTCTGGTGTGGTGTTTTAAACCGTTTTTTTTGCCCTCAGGATTCCTCTCTGTTTGCGCCCTCTTTACACAACCGCTCGCGAACAACAATAAAGCCAACTAATAAACCCAGCTATTCACTGCAATGCATAATTGTTGTCTGCAAATGGGCTTTGCAGCAGCATTAAGTATTATGCAGTGAAGCGCTATCCTAAAAATTTTAAACTCCGGTAAACACATTGCACTTCATCATGTTTTCGCAATGTTCAGTGTCTCGCAGGTAGCCAGTATATAGGTAGCCAGCCATATATATATATATATATATATATATATATATATATATATATATAGTTCATCGCAGCCACTGCAACTGCTGAGAACATATCGTAAAAACTTGATTTGCACACACACACACACACACAAACACACACACACACACACACACATACACACACACACATATATATATCTATGTGTGTGCGCGCGCGTGTGTGTGTGTGCAAATCAAGTTTTTACGATATGTTCTCAGCAGTTGCAGTGGCTGCGACGAACTAGCTTTTACACCAAAATCTATCGGCTTCATCGCATAAAATTTTTGCTGCAGTGAAAATGTATTCGACGTGTACCATACATATCCGACTGCACTGGTACAATAAACCATCCACAAAATTAAGCCAATAGCTGTTTAGCTTGAGTTTCGTAGTTTTAATGTCTTCGTGCGAGTGAGATGTTCCCAACTTTCTAGTTTTTTGTCAGTGAAGTTCATTATTACGTTGTACTGCAAAGAAGCTGCATGTCAGAAGTACATATTCTTTACTCGTTGCACAGTGACTAACAAATTAGTGGTTCTCGCCATGAACTGCTGTCCATATTCACAATGGTCACAGTGATCTCACAGTTCCTGCAAATCAGTACTCATTCAGCTCATACTACGTGTCTTTTGGTGTGCGCTACCAATCAGTGATTCATTCTGTCTACTGTTTGCAGTCGTCCATTAAAGCTGTATGTGTTAGTACTTAGAAACTGGGACAATATGCAATGATTTACTCATTTTTATGTGTTGTATTTACATTTTAAAATTTTTTCCTTTCTTATTTCCAATGCAATACAAGGCGTTGTGCAGGCTAACGATGCGGTACTTGTAAATTTATTAAGATAGCTCTGTTTTTTGAACACTCTAAACATGCATGGTTTTGAATTTGTCTTCGGTTATATGTGTAAACGGCAGGAACTCCTTTCTGGTATAACGTTCTTGGTTGCAGTGAAGGATGTATAAATATAGCTGATTTCGTAATAGCTTCACGATTTTTTTGCGCCGCAGTTCTTTGATAGCGCACTACCAATACATACAGAATACACTATAAAAATGTCTTTCCACACTACACATTAGAATTTTTGGTGAGGTGTTTGCACCTGTGAAATTCAGGAGCCGTTGTGTTGTGGCTGCCCAATTTCCGTGTCCGACATTTGTGGCACGTTCGCTAGTATAGGAAACAAAGGTGGCAGTCAGGAACTGCTCTGCTTCCTTTTTACCCAATCATGCTGGTGTTCTGATGGTCTATCTTTCAGGTAGTCAGAGTTGTCAGTTGATAGTTCTGTATCTACTGTCATCAAAAGCTTCATAGTTAGCCTTTGCAAAACATGAAATAGATTATCATATCTTGGAGGTGAAGCAGTGCACTGACAAGGACAAGGCGAAGACACCTAAGAATTTATGACACTAGCTGCAAGGTATGATGATTAATCAGCAACTAGCCCAGCTTTCCACATTAATGAAATATATCATTTACTTGTAGCGTGAAAGAATGACGCAATAGAAATGTCAGCTTTTCATATGAAAGTATGCATGCACGTGATTCATGCATGTGTGCTTTTTTGATCCAGCGATTCTACAAAGGCAGCCCTGTCAGAATAACTTATTCTTATGTGAGAATAAACCCAAGGTATTGTTGAAATGTTCTTTCCCATACTCACTTGAATGACTGAGATGCCCTTGTACTTAACTAGGGATAGCTAGTTGGTCAGCACACTTGGTCAGGCAATGGCCTGGCCAACTAAGGTACCACTTTGCCAGAAATTAATGGTGGTTTTAAATTACACCTTATTGTGCAAGGTTTTGTGTAGAGAAAGTAGATCACCACACAATAAGTTAAATGACTGACAGTCACTGAACAAAAGAATCTTCTGCCTGGAGTCAATGTTTGGACAAAGGGACTTGCCTTATTAAAAACTGATTTCCACATAGCTCATCGCTCGCAAGGGTCGAGGAGGATATCAGGTGCGTAAGAGTAAAATGAAGGCTGTGGAAAGGGGAAGTGGAAGGCTTTGAAGGCAAGGATTAGTTTGCAATAGTAAAAGGGGTGTGCTAAGGGTTCTTCCAAGTGGAGTGACGAAAACAACCCACAAAACTTCAAATGAACCATTACATACAAGTAGGCGTCAACCTACTGTGGCAGCCTTTTAGGGAAACCTAATTAAGGTAAGGCTTGCACTGTCAACTCTGTGGACAGCTGAAAGTCTCATAATCATTTCACGTTATGTCCTGGCCATGACCAAATATAATCTGGAGCTCCTACTGTTCCACTTGCCCTTTGTATTTACTATGATATAGTGTTACCTGAAAACTCATCTTTCTTGATGGACAGCTCTTAAACTTGCAAAGCCTTTGCTCACTTTCACATACTCGGGCTTCTTAAGCACAATGTCAATTTTATTTGCTTTTTGTCAATGGGTAACTGTTCTAAGACCTGTGGTGTACAAAAATTATTTATCTTCCGATGGTGCTTACTTGTTCAACATCTCCCAATATTGCCCACCATTTAATATTTAAGACAACAGCAGTTATAGTGGACTAAGGATGACTGTATTGACTGATGGAACTACCCACATAAAAATATTTCACTTTTAGTACTCTTAAGAGTTCAGCATTTGAATTGTTGAACATTCAAATGTGGTCAAGTACACTGGGTTACAATTATTGGATTGTGTCTACATTAGAAAGAAAAGAATGAAACTGCTGCCATGTCATGTATGGAACACCTGGCTTATAAATTAAGTCATGAACTCAAACCCTAGCAGGAACACGGATTTTGTTTTTTCTACAACAATGGTTTTTTTGTAGGATCATTTCTGATCACTAACTCAGCCACGCTAGCACCTATGAGTGGTATACATGACGGCTAAATTAATATTTGGTACATTATATTTTAAGCTTGTTTTTTTAACTAGTATATGCACTTGAACTGATTTGACTAATGGTTGTGCAGCTTTGCTAAGGTTCCCTTCTTTATATATTGGATATGCGTTTAACGGGTTCACGGCAACTCCATTTTTATTAACCACTCTGTTGTGGCAATCTAAATGTACTGACAACCATCATCTTGCACTCATTTCTCTCCTTCCAAGTTGAAAAAGAAACACAAAAGAAAGAACCATGGTCACTAAGAAAAATGTTTTGCCTTTAGTGTACTTATCTGACTAAACCTGTATTCCATACATACTAATACAACTAGGAAGACGTTACAGCATGGAGCCCCTCTGGTTGCTTGAAAGTTCCGAGATTCATGCAGCTCTAATTAATATCAATATAAGTGACCTTTCCTCTGCATATGTTCCAAGTAGTACTTAATGAACAGGATTGTGGAAGTATATGCCTAATGCTGATGCTATTAAGCCAATTTGTCAAGACATTGCTACCTGATTTGTGTGAAGCCTGTCTGCAGCTCCTTTTTATAAGTTTAGGTGTATAAAAAAGGGTAATATTATAAACCTGATGATAAAGCAGTCATTGTAGAGAGAATCTGCTTCATATTTTAATGTCTGGAACAGGAGCCAGAAATATCACCTATCTCATCTGCCATTGTTAATGATGTGTGGGCATGTCCTACATACATCATTCTTAATCTGCTTCTGAGCCCCCCACCCGGGCCGGGCCCCTTGCTTTAAATCATTGTCCAAACAAAAAGAGCATGTAGGTGGCTGTGCTAAGACTTGTTCTTTATTGCCTTTCACTGAAAGCCATATGACCCCAAGCTCTTAACAGTATTCCTTTGTCTAAGCAATGCAAATTTGTGTCATCAAGCTTATTAAAAAGAACTGGTCTGCCAAAGGCATTTTCATAGTAGCCTAATAATTTACCCGCAGTTTCTTTGCGAAAGCTACCCAACATCTTTCACCGCATGCCTTGCATTCTTAGACTTTTGTCCTTGCTGTCTAGTTTTGGAATTGCTGACGTGCATCATTTCAGGCGTGCTTTCTAGCAAGATTGGTAGACTTAGCTTTCCGTCAATTGTACAAGCAATACTTGCCAGGTGTGCAGCTTGTGTTCCACTACTTGATTCTGAAATGAAATACTTGTACACATAGTGGTATGTTTAACATTTTCCGTGCCTTCGACGAGCTAGGTTCGTCCGTGGCTTTTTGCTAAAAACGGCCAAAAACAAGCTCAGCTCATAAACAGTATTTCGCATTCTCTAGCATTGCCATGGACAAGCCAAGATGTGTCTCAATGCTTAGTCAGGCTTTTGATCGAAGGCAATGCATAATCCATGGGACAGCACAAGAAGCAAATTTATTCTTTCTGAGCAGGTAAAACACGTTGTCAACTGAGGTTTTAAAAATACATTAGCCACTTCTCATCAGAATGAAATGAATTATGGGGTTTTACATGCCAAAACCATGATATGATTACGAGGCACACCGTAGTGGGGGATTCCACATTAATTATGACCATCTGGGTTTCCTTAATATGCGCCAAATGCACAATACATGGGTGCCTTTTCATTTCGCCTCCATTGGGGTAACAGTGCGGCATGGAAGGGGATAAAAAAGCGCTTGGTAGTACATACTGCACGAGTGTGCTTAACTGAGCTGGTTAGTGCACGTTTATAATTGAATTTACCAGTGCTGAAGAGTGGCAGAGAGAAGACGACAGACAGCGTTTGAGGGGTGAAGCCTCAAAACACCGTAAATAATTCAATATAGTAGCTTCTTTACAGCCACTTTTGTTTTCCAGGAGGATACTATGCCTTGATGTCACGACACAGTATATGGTCATGTGGGAGCAAGACATTACGATGTTATGACACTCGCTCTAGCTCATTCAGTCGTCCACTGTGCTGCTACATTGACCTTCAAAATTTGCAGTGCACAAGTCGACTGAGCTAGCCGGAGGCCTCAAGAGAGTGTCAAAACATTGCAATGTCCTTTTCTCACATGACCACATACTGTGTTGTGATGTCACTACATAGTATCCTCCCAGAAAACAAAACTGAAACCGGCTCCAGGAAAGCTATTATACTAAATCACGCCACTCCAAGGCTTGTTATTATATTTTTAGAGCTCTAAAGCCTTAATTTAATGAGAGAAAAAAAGGAATAATTGAAGATATCATGTCAGTACCTCTTCAAATGGAACTTTGCAGACAATGTTCGGCCTAAAGTGTATTGGGTGCTTTGAATAAGCATTTATGGTCTTAGGATGTGTTGTAAATGCCAAAGAAAAGTCGAAGGGGGACAGCCCCCGGGCATAGTTTTGTTGGTAAAGTACTTTATTTAAAAAACCTGAAGGAGCTAAGTAACATCTTTTTGGTGCAAATATTGGCTTGCATAGCTGTAACTGACACAACAATTGTTGAAGCTTGAAGCAGCATCGACTGTGTCACGGGCACTCAAGCAGTGGGCATTCCTTCTCTGGACAAAGACCTAGAGTGAGGGGGGCAGGGTAGAATTGAAAAATATTGCCGTCCATTATGAATGCAAGGACATACTTTATGTTATGCACAACATACGGTATCTGTCAACAATAAACTTGCGCACAGTCATAAAATACAGATATGCCTTCTCGTGGATAGACATACATGGCTGCCTTATACACGACATTTAGCATGACAGCTATTTGGCTTTGCCAAAGTATGCAGTAGTCTAACAGCCATGCAAGACTGTATGGCAAAATCTATGCAAATTAAAGGGCAGGCTATTGCTTCATGTCAAGATAACTTGATTCAGTACAATACCAGTGCAATTTATATCTCGGTATATCTGCCCAAAATAGACCCTATTTACACATTGCACTTCTGCCCACGTTAACTCTCACACTACTGCACACAAATGTTAATGTTCTTTTCTTTCCCATTGCCGAACTCCTATTTTGTTCACCACCATAGAAGTTTGACTAATTAATAACCTTTCTGCTAAGCAAAAACTGCACACATTCAGCTTATGCAAGCCACAATCCCGATTTGCTCACAAGGAACAAATTCTATTCCATCTATTTCAGGCTGAGTTTGCACAGTTATGCAATTTTGAAGCTGTGTATAATGTTTGATGTATCGTACAGTGGGGCAGTGTTATATTAATATTGTGTTCAAAAGGAAATCCTTTTTCTTTAACATAACGTATTATTTTCACTCTTTTCTTGCATTCGGGTGCTTGAGTTGTTTCCCGCAATTTTTCTGCATTCAATTGCGTGACTGTCTTTCCAAGCTGCCAAGTGCCTTTGCTTCATCCTTGTGCTCCTCTTGACGCCTTCAGTATGATGCCTGTCCGTTTGATCACACACGAAAGTGCAAAAACTCTCTTTTGACTTATCGTTCTGGTTCTTATCATGACTGCCACACCTTATCTCAAAGAATCCTTGTCTCGTTTTTCTGCAAGCTTCATCCCCCCCTCCCTCTTGCTTTGTTTTGCGTTTTTGTCTTTAGGATAAAAGTTTAACATTACTTTAGCAGTGGTGCTAGATGGGCTATCAGTCCCAGTTAAAGGTAAGCTGTCGCCGTCTTCAGGGCAGACACAGCACCCATTGACCGACACAGCATAGCAGACCTGCTGACAGAGAACAGAATGGCTTTTGTGGCACAAATTCAGATTAGCCTCCGAGTTTCTGTGCTTCTGGAGCTATGACTGTTGCTTCTGCAACGCATCTGTTTGCTGTGAGAATATCGCTACTAAAGTAGTGTTAAATTCTTGCAGCATTCTTTAGACCGAGTTACTTAGCTTTATCAATGGGCATCCTCTAGTCATGTGAACAAACCCAGCTCTATGGCCTGCTTATTAAAATCCCTGTTGGCTTGGCGGATGTGTAACGCGCTTTTTTGTCTAATTTGGTCAATCGGACCTCGAGCTTCACTTTACTGCAGCAGATGTCCAATTCAATGTATTCACAAGCCTCTACGTCACTCTCGTTGAAAGCAAACTAAGTTGAACTTAACAACTATTTGTGACATAGATGTCACAAATAGTTGTTACTGACACATAATAGTTGCACACTGACATCAAAGAAAATTACTTTTCTTTGATGTCAGTGTGCAAGAATATTCCCATAATTCTCAGCCACTCAATGTCCCATATTTCAGTCTTTTAGGTCCCTAGGGCACTTGTGAGTGCACAGACAAGGATGCTACATAATTGTTAGTAAACACTAGTGATCCTTGCAGTTCCTCCCATCTTTAATACTGCCATGGTGGTACTGGATGCTTGAAGGGCAAAGCTTCCAAATTTCAGATGGGATGACCTGAGCGTTCCAGCCTTGCAGACCTTGGAGAGCCCATCACGATGAAGGCACAGATTATTGGCAGACACACAGCTGGTGGTTTCAAGGGCTAGGCCTGCACGATCAGCCTTCCGATGAGACTTGCTATCCCAGCCTTGTGAGCTATGGAATAGTCATCGTTGTGGTGGCAAGATAAGTCTGCACTCTATGCGCCATTCACTTCAAGGACTAGGCCTTCAAGGTGGATGTCACTGAAGAAATTTATCGTCCCAGCCTTGCAAGCTTTGCAGTTGTCATTGCAGTTGTCCTTCGCATCGATAGGCAGGTCATTGGCTGCTCCAAGGGCTGGGCTGACAGGTTGTGTCATTCACCTCCGGGGGCATCCTGGCTTTGTGAACTTTAGACTTGTGCTGAAGGGCAAGGTCAGACAGGAGCTGAAGCAAGCAGAAGGTGCTCCCACCTCCCAAACTTACAGATGACGCCTGCAGCCACAGTACGAGTCCTGGGTATTATGGCACAAAATGTAAAGAATCGAGACAGATGCCATGGATACCCTGATCTTGCTCCTTTAATGGAACTCTAATGTGAACGATCATGATAGAAGAGTGGTGCTATCTTCCTTTTCTGTTTGCAATAGGTATGAGGGCATTCAAGGCAAGAAAACAGGAAAATTAAAGGACCTATTTGTACATATTAAGTAAGGGACTAATCACTGCGGACCACGAAGCCCCGGGTGACAAAAATGAAGGGAATAGCTGGAACATGGATGAAAGCCACATAGGAAGGTTGCCCCATGGATTGTGTTGAAGACATGCAGTCAAGACTTCACTGGACCAGGGCAACCAGTCAAAACCTGGCCAACACATCGCTACAAGAGTACGGTTTGTAACTTCACCAGGCTACAGAATTCTAACACAAGGCCTGTGAGCTCCCGCTTCTGTGGCCAGAACACAAGCTTCTCGATATGTTTCCCGCTTCTTTGGCCAAGTGTGGACATTATGTTCGAGATGTCTTGGACCCTTCGGTCAAGCCTGTAGTTGCTGGGGTGAGTGCAGGGCTGCTTCCCTCTTCTCACCTTGCAGCAACAGTGAAATGTTTTTATTGGCTGAACAATACTTTTTTCATTTGCTTTGTTTTGTGCCACTGCTTTATTAATTGTAGTCTGCTGTTCACGTCGAAATACCATCTTACTCTCAGCTTCTAACTTAAATCTTTACGATTTACTTCCCCTTCCATGGGTGCATTAAACTTTTATTGCATGTATGCGATGGATTTTTTTTTGGGGGGGGGGGGGGGGGTACTATGAGGTTTTTGGAAAGTTACCAATTCCAAATATAAATAACCGACATGATATCTACTGATTATTGGTAGCCATGTGGAAAACAGGCAAACGCAATGAATATGTAATGGCTAAAAAATCACTCCACATAGTTAGATGGTCTGTTGAGATTTTTAGGCCTGCCAAAGTTATAAGAACACGACAGTGCAAGCCATAAAGTACTTAAATTTAGAATATACAAAATAGTATTCGGTTATTCACTATGTTGACTGTTTATTAAATAAAGACTGGCAGATTTTATTCCGTAATGATGCTGCGAACAGCCATGCAGCTCAGTATAGTTGCAGCCGCAATGGGTCTGTGCTGCGCAGAAATGTAAATGAAGTTTATTAATTAAATATTCACATAACATCTGACGAGAACTTAGTTGCCATATACATGCAGCCGTGCAGGTAGGTCTCCATGATCAATGAGCGCAAAAACAATTAGGCCATAAAAATAGCTGGGTGGCTTGTTTTACTCGAAATTGATTTTGCCCAAACTACACACAAATGAAAAATCATCACATAATATCTATCTCAATAAGACAAACATAAATGAGGGGGGAAATGGTACGACGAGGAGGACAACAAAGCCAGAAAGATTGGGCTTGGTTCGAAACCCGACAGCAGCTTCAAAGCATGGCCAGAAGGTTGGTCCAGGATGCTAGAAAATATATGTATGTTGGGAAGAGTTCGAGGGCATTGTGGTCAGCTTCATGCTTGATCCATAGTACTATCTGCAATGCGTGTCAATAATTGGCCTCCTGAAAGTTGTTTCCTATGTAAGCATGGCTGTGTATGTTTCAGCTCAAGAACAGGACCTGCTTCTGTGCCTGAATTGACAGGTGAGCACGCTTAATAAACCAGAGCGTGTCAATAGTGTACTGAGCAGGCGTATGTTAGCAGGCTAGGATTTTATTTGTCTTTAGTTATATTTCTCATCATTTTACCTGTTGCACAATGCAGACCAATGAAGGCCCAAGCACAAGAGGGAAGATGAAAAAGTGAATGCATACATGACTTTCTTTAATGACAAAATGAATGTTTTCTGCATCAATGTCATAATACATACCTGCCAACTTTTTCAATTTCATCACAAGTCAGATTTTTAGAGGTTGCTTATAATTCTTCTATTGACACAAATAATTATAATGTGGGCATTTCTTAGGCACTTCATCATCTGCACATGACCATCATCACATCGTGTTCTTCATCTCTTGTGGGGACCCAGCTTAAGATTGAACTGCGCCTTCAGTGTGATCGGTCCACCATGTCTTCGGGACGTATTAAAGGTCATGCTAAATGCTACATCCCAGTAACATTTTTTCATTTGCATCTTAGTAAAGGCAAAAACTGATCTTAACGGAATGCAAATATTATCAATGGGCAATTTTCAGAGCCAGACTACTCAGACCCACTCAGGTATTCAGGCTTACTGGCAGCAGTGCCACAATAAAACGGCAGGTGATATTTTGGCTGACGTTACATGAATATTTTGCGAATAAACATCACAAACATTTCTTTTTCTATGACGCAGATTATGTTTGCTGCGAATATAGAGCAGCGTGCCTTTTCCTAGAGCCTCTACAGAATGAAGCCATGTAAGGTTCCCAGAAATGTTGCATAATTCAGTTTCCTTAAATCAGCTTCGCCACAATACGGTCTTGTTATGCAGTGAAGCATATGCAATGTACGACGGCGAAGCATATTATAAAAGTGGAAAGGGGCCACTGTCAGGGACATATAATGTGTTCCTTAAAGTGACAATAAAGAGAAAAATTATTTCTTCTGCATTAGTAAATTACCTTTCTACAACACCAAAAACACCATTCTTACCAGTATAAGATGCTTGGTAGACCAGAAAAAGTGCAAAAACAAAAGACGGGTGGCGACGCCTCCTTGAAGTTCCCAGACCTGGTCGCTGTGACGTCATGGATTTGGATGGTATCTTCTAGGTCCTACTTAAGTACATAGCGGTACAGACTGTCTACATTGTGTTCTAAAGGAACCAAATATGAAGTTTCTGGAATTTTTACTCGGCCAACGCTGCCCAAATGCAAAAATATACTTTGAAATCCCTGACGTCACACTGACGCAGCTGTATCGAGGTTTTGGCGTGAATTTCAAATACTGATACTTCGAACTTCATTTTCACATCTAATAACCAAACTATTGTTTTAAAATGACTGCCTGCAGGGTTCTAAAACAATGCTTTATTAGTCTAAACTGATTTATTGGTTTGCTTTAGTGTCCCCTTAATGATACGTCTGTGCACCCTCCGTCTCCTGTCAGTAAAAGCACCAATACACCTATTTATTGTACTAGCAGGCCATCAGAGCTACTTTGGACATGGCTGGGGCAATGTGAGCTGTTATTTCAACTACCTTGCAAGGATGTAGCTATTATTCTAGAAATATTAAACACTTAAAAAACATGAACACTATAAACTTTGGCTTGATAAACAAAACGTTACTTTCTTACAGCTAGGGCCGCACTTTTCACCCCAGAACATGGGCCTTAGATCTCCACACAAACAGCTTTGAATGGCTGCCAGTAGTTATTACATGTGTCGGTATTTGTAGTATGACAGGAGACAGCAGGTGCGTGCATGTGTAATTAAGGAACACGCATGTCCTGTGACAAAAACCTCTTTTCATTTTTGACATGCTTCACCGCGTAACACAGCTGTATTACGGAAAATCTGACTTTAGGAAACCGACTTACACAACATTTTTGGACCCTTGCCCAAAGTCAACCGAATTTCTTGTGCAGAAAACAATTCCCAGAATTTTTTACCATATTTTAGTATTTTATGTCTGCAATGGTAGTACTTTTTGGATTTAAAGTTGAAGAGTCTGTAATACAAATGGTTTGTTTGTGTGTAAAATGTCTATCGGGGTATCTTAAGCACATGTGTAAGCACATGTGGTGCGCACGTCTGTAATTAAGGAACACACATGTCCTGTGACTACAGCTGTATTACGGAAAAACTGACTTTAGGAAACCAAATTATGCAACATTTTTAGACCCTTGCCCAAAGCCAACCAAATTTCTTGCGTGGAAAACAATTCTCAGAATTACTATATTTCAGTGTTTTCTGTCTGCAATGGCAATACTTTTTGCATATAAAGTTGAAGAGTCTGTAATACAAATGGTTTGTTTGTGCATAAATTGTCTATTAAGCGCCAAGTAGAACACAAAAGCAAGATGACATACAACACAGAAAAGCTTAAATTTGGCCTGACAGCACAAGATAGCACGAATTTTAGTTCTTGTGTAAATGTCTTTTGACGATAAGTTGAAAAACCCTGTTCACTTAATGTTGAAGATAAAAGCTATAAGGAAAAGTACACAAATTCTTAAGGAATGAAAATGCACAAGGTAGGCTCATCAGAAAGTATAAGCTTTGCCTTTTAGTGAGAGTTTCTTGCAAATTTAAATGTGGTTTGTAATGAGAGCTAATTTTGAATGCTGATAATTGTAAAAATTCTATCACATTGAAGTCGTTTAATAAGGATCTAGCTTCGCTTTTTCCTCCAAGTTTGGCGTCGGCATCTAACCAAGTAGACGTAGCAGGATACAGCTGTACAATGGACAGGGAAAACATGAATATTTACAGGACAAAAGACTCCTGCCAGATAGACTAAGCGGAAGGGCTCTGCACTTGTGTGATGGGTGTATTTAATAGCTCATGCAATTCAGAGATGCTCAAACAGTAAACATGTTTAGTACCTCGTAGCGGCATGACTGTCACCTCTAACGCAGGCGAAAAAGATGAGCTCACATGCAGGTAGTGCGAGAATAGATCACGCTAGCGCACTTGACCAAAGCGGCCGCGGTGTCAGCCTGCCCCGAGATCCCGTAGCACCATGGCTGGCTTAAACAAACAGTGGCTACGGCAGCTACTTCTTTGCTCTGCCTCCCTCAAAGTGATGACACAGCTGACCGAGCCCAGCCTTCCCACAACTTGGTGACCAGGACGACTGAGCCCTGCCATGCCAGCATCAGCGCACCGACTTTACCAAGGCGAGTAGTGACGTGGCCTCGCACGGTTTGGCAGAAGTCTTGCGATTGTAGGGGGCATGGGAATTCTACATTGACATGCTGGACATCTGGATCATCCCGCTAAACAACCATTTCCTTCTTAACAAGGTTCCAGGCTCCGGCTCTCAGCCCCTGCTCTGACTTGTACAAGGACTCGTGGGCAGCCGTCCTTGCTCACTATGTCACCTCGAGCACTCACTCTCCTCCAGCTGGTGCTCCATCACAACAGCTCTCGCCATCTATCGTGTCATTCTGAATATGGTCGTCCCACATCACCTGCTTCCACCCGTGCCGGTCGTCGGCATGCGCCGACCCCAGCATCAAACCTCTACGTGGTCCATGAGCTTCCTCCCCCAGCTCAAAGGCAGCTGCTCGACGATTCTTTCCAAGAAATACACTGGGCTAAACGCAAGCGCCTTCGGCTACTTTACAGCTCGTCGCTGTTCTTCCTTAGACGTCCCCACAAGCTGCCCGCTTTCCACTCGGGGCAACTCACTCATCACCAATTCAGAGGCTCAGCCACCGACTCAACAAGGCACAAATTTCACTCTCGCTGGCGCGGCATTGCCACAAGCACAACCTTCGTGATGCATTGAGTGACCACTGCAACCCTGATGCTATCGGCATTCGAGATTCCACTGAAAGCAGCAGCAGGCAAGCTTTCCGATGTTGTGCTCACATCTTCCGCAGATGCATGGCCTACCGAAATTTTGCAGGAGCAACTTTGCCATCTGGTTTCTTCAGCTCGAGAATCACTTCTAAGTCAACAACATGAGTGACCAACACTTGCGCTATCTCCACGCAAGTCCCAAGCTGCCAGATGGTCTACTTTTGGAGCTCCGACTTCTACAGGCCCGTGCATCTACGAGTGCCTGTGGCAGGTTGCGATTTCTCACTTTGGTATCATATGTGGCTGCGCTTCACTCACAACCTATGCTGCCGGTGCTGCTTGGTGTATATCTCTCAGATTGCGAGAACCCGACACTACCAATGACGACACTGTCTGCACACTTTACCTGGGGGCTTTACCATTGGACTTTATTTCAATTGCACTTCGCACTAGGAGATGGGCTTTGTAGCCGCGCGGCTATCACTTCCAACATAGGCAAAGAAGATGGGCTCACGCACAGGCAAAGCAAGAATAGAACATGCTAGTGCACGCGACCTGAACGGCTGCTCCCAAGATCCCGTGACACCATGGCTGGCTGGCTTGAATAAGCCTAGTTACCTCTTCATGCTGCCTCCCATAAATTGGTGACCAGGATGACCAAACCTAGCCTTCGCACAACTTCTTTGTACATACACCTCTGCTCACAGTGCTTCCGTCGCAAGTCTGAAAACATTGCCTTAGCCTGCAAGTCATTATTGCATTCATGTAATTAACAATGAGGACTTGTTAATTTGAATTCCAGCAAAAGGGTTAAACAACTACACAAGTCGGAAATCAAAATGGAGCGACTCCCATGCATTATGGGAACCCATGTTATGGTAACATTTTGCTGGTAACCCAACATTGTTATGATTAACGTGAAGTGTTGCTAGGCGGACCAACATGTTTGTGTAAAATGAACTATGTGTGTAACAAAAGCAAAAAGACGTCAGTGACTATGATTGTGTGACACTGACAGCATGATTTCTACTCCGGCCATTTGAAGTCAGCTTACAACATGCAGACTGTTGCGTTCTACATGTGTACTGGACGAGCATATGAAAGAAAAGCATGGATTGTCAAGTTATCAGTGATTATGTGCTATACAATCGTACGTACCTATGGCTATGTCATGTGATGTATGTTAAAACAATGATGGCTTCATAGGTTTCTCAGCCCAAAGCAGTTTTTTAAAAACCCATAAGGGATTTCTTCAAAAAAAAAAGCTTCATAGCTGAAAAAAAATTTTCTCCAGGTCCTGGGATGGAACCCAGGACATTGTGCTAAAGTCAGGTTGATGAGAATTTTCCTTTTCGTGAACCCTCCTTGATTTTGCGGGCTTTCACAAAACTGATTTGCCATTAATCGGTCTTAGGAGCAGGCAAATGGTCGACGCCCCTAACTTTGACCGCCTAAATGCCTTGGGGTAGCATACAACAGTTTATTGGCTACTAGCCTGCTTCTAAGGTCACATGCAATTAAAATGAATTATATTAACTAACACATGCAGGATTGTTTTAATAACATATCCCTCCATGAACTCATGCACTGCCCAAGATCATAACACGCAAAAAGCACAGTTCACATTAGTAGGCCTTGCAAAGCGTGCCAAGATGCACACCATGAAATTTATTTGAATTGTTTGAGTGCTTCCTATTATGGCCATTTAATGGGACACTAAAGGCAAATACTAAGCAGATATTGCCTATTAAAGTAGCATTCCATAAACCTCACAGTGCTTCTTCCATGCCAAGAAGAGATAGTTTACGAGAAAATTGCATCTGAAGGGTTCGCATACCTAGAGAGCAATTCAATTCGCCTGCTCCTGAGGACAGAGTGGTGACGTTGTGCCATCACTGCCCTTCACTTCCATTGGTGAGTAAAACAGTACCCTACAGACGGTGCTACAGTTTTCTGTGCAAAATGCATAAGCCCGGCCATGTAGCAACCGAGCCAAGACAGAACGTTGGACTCGCCGCTGCAACTGCTCTTGATCAAGTAGCACGGACTGTTCGGGAATCCCGCAACATCACATAAACATCGAATTCTCTGTAACTTGCAGTTTGTGCGAGTTTCGCGAGCCAGAAAATCCAGCTCTGCATGTGACAACGAAACTACTAAAACATGTAAGCGTGGGCGATGCTTTCAAGGGTAACCTCAATGGGTTCTTTTTTCTAAATATCAAATAGAACTAGATGAATAGCATTTTCTTTCATCTTATAATGCAATGCAGCAATCTTTTTATTACTAGTAGATAAGTCCTAGCGACAGAACTTTAATGAGGAGTGCCTTCATCATCGGGCTGGTACTTTAATGTGCTGGGGCAGCCTCTAATTGCGTATTGCAGTTACTTCCGTTCATCAATTACTGAAGCTCTGTTCGCAATAACAGTGATGCCTTCGACGTTTTCAAGCACTAATCTATTACTTTAGCTTGACTTAATAATTGCCTTTAGTGTCCCTTTAGACACTAGTCCCTCTGACCTGCATAGGACTTGCCACAGCAGAGAGGTATTGCGCTGATAACCCCCACAGCACAACACACAAAGTGCTTGGCATGGTTCTTTGTACATCCTTGTCTCTCAGTACTCGTGTTACAAAGACACAATTGGGCTAATCACTTCGGTGCGGGAGAAACCATTGGGGCACCACATCTACTAGTCAAGTTTTTCAATTTGTGGCTAATTCAGAGCACATATGGCACGAAGTCATATCTAGTGATATCTGTTCTTCTTATGTCCGATGGTGTGTCCTAGTGAGGAACGCTTCACCTTTCAAAGAACAGATTTGGTAACGGCATGTACAACCAATTGAGTAAGTGGGATTTCAAATGCCTGTTCATTTGATCAAATCACATCAACAGGCCACTTGCCCCAATTGGGCAAATGGCCAATAAACCATCATACCCTGTCTTAGGGCATCAAGGGGCAGCCGAAGTCAGAGCCCTTGAACCTGCTGATGTATTTTATGATGCCTGCAGTTAAGACGTCTGCTGCTGTGGCTGTGAGTGGTAGTGGCTTATGCCAAGGGGATGGGAGGGTGAGTGCCACAGTAGCTGAATTGGTAAGGCACTACATGCCTAATGAAGGTCGTGTGGATTCAGCTCCTACCTACAGCAAACTATCTTTTCGTCCACTTTCATTTCCCTTATCCATACTATTTATAAATTCCAAAAATGCATATTTAATTTACCCTATGCTTTCTCCGAGTTCATTACCTATTTTCATCATCTGGTCAAACAATTATGGCTCAGCTCGATAAAGGCTAATTCAGCTTGGAAGATAAGAACATCCGAGGAGGCCAAAGGAAGTGACTTGGTCGGCAATTGTGGATACTGTTCAGAATCAGCTTTAAAAACATAGAAGGTTTTCAGCTAAGCGCATAGCAAAGACAGTCAACTTGTCATAAAGGTGCTTAGAGTAACTACTCACTAGTGCACTAAACATGAAAGTTTTAGCTAAGTGTGCCCAAATTGCTGACAAGAAATGCGGAAATAAGGTTACTTGTCAATCTAGTATATGCTCCTGACAGAGCACCTTGGTGGCGAGCGTCGCAACACCCGTCACAGCAGAAGCGCAACTAGCGAACAGGTGGGGGAATTAGGTCATGTGTGCCATGGCCGAATCCATTTCCCGAAAGCTGAAGAGCAGCTCGACAAGGACTTGCTAATCAAATGTAAGCGGAACAGACGCCACTAGGCCTGAGGTGTACAAATTGTACACCTCATGTACAAATATGCGCACAAATTTACCCACAGCTTCAAGAACATGCCTGCTAGATACAATGTCCCATTTGTTCCTTTATACACCTGTCAAATTAGCCCAATTGTGTTCTCGTACCTAAAGACAAGGGTGTATGAAAAATCACGCCAACCATATTGAGCATTGTGCTGTGGGTTGGTCATAAGATATCTCTCAGCTGTGGCAAGTTCTACGTGGACCAAACGGCCCAATGCCTGAATGACTATTTGAGGGAGCATTCAAACAATTTAAATAAACCGGATGGTGCAGCACACATTGCAAGGCCTGCTCATATGAGCCGTGCTTTCGCACATTATGATCCTGTGCAGGAGTAGCAACAAAACATCGCATGAGCTCACGAAGGTATATTTTATCAGAGAGTGCACATGTTAGTAGCACTTCAATTGCCTTAATTCCCCAGAGGTGCACTTGTATAATGGCTATTTGTAGCATTAAAAGACAAACTAACACTGTCACAACATTCACCTCTTGCCTGTGCACAAAATTTGTACACTATGTTTCATCCTTTGAATCATTAAATCAGTTAGTAGTTCGCACTTTCATGTGTCCTTTTTCTGTAAATAGATTTTCGCACACAAAAACAATGTGCAGCAGACTTCACCAATTTGCCCAAGACGAAGTCCTAGTCAGACTCAAAAATCTCCTTCAGAGATTTTCTTACTGTGATGAGAATTTCTGTCACTGCATGGCACTCTGTTCGAACAAGGCCTTCACTGATAAGATGGGAGAAAAAAAAGGTTACAGAGGCAAAAATTGTCACATTGGCACTCAGATATATTCCCTAATGCAATGCCTAAAAGATTTTTTTTTGTTGGACAAGAGGATCAGGGTAAGGCTCATGACTAATGAGCATTCTATTGCACAGATGAAGGGATTAACCAAACAAGCCCTGCGAAGTCAAGGAAGCTTCATACAATGGAAACTTGGCATTTGCTTGAGAGTGGCATGCAGGGACCCGCAAACCCACACCGGTCATATTAGCGTGCATCTCACATCTATAACCTAATGCAGGTTCCTGCAATGAACCTACATCATGTTTGTAAACAAGTTGCGAGGAACATTTGCGCAAACCTGGTACCTCGCATAGCGCCATCACAAGAAGCAATACTAAATAGCAGCTTATCAAACTAGCTGGAAGAAATTTAAGAAAATTTCTTCGTCTTCAAGACAGCCAAGCTTTAGAACAAAATTGAGCCAAAGTAGAACTATGAGCGGCTGGGCCACGTTCTGCAATATTTGTCTTCATAGTTTACATTGGGGTTGCTCAACATGTTCCTTTAGAACTGTGGCGAGCAGGTGCTCAAGCAAGTCGCGATTCGCTAGCCGCCAAAATCCGATAAACAAGGGAACAGTATGAACATGCAAGACAAGAAACAGTACAGGTAAATGCGACATCGAGTGCCATATAAAAATTGCAACAGCTCACTTACTTAGGCAATATCTGCAACAGCAATCCTACGAAGGATGAAACTTTTTTTTTTTCGCGATCGATGCACAACACTAAGCGGCAACTGCAGCAACAGGCATTTGGAACGAGTTTAAACGTTTTTTACCATAAGAGCAAAAAGTTCTGCCAAACTGAGAGCCCACATATGCTCCATTCACATCAGTAAATTCAACAAACAAGAGCAACAGCACTGAAAAACGTAACAGGAGCTGCACAAGACCACACTACCAACCATAAACGCGCTCCAAGGCATAAAGAAACGAGCTGCTCCAGCGTTGCGCCCAAGTGTGGCTCGAGATCGCAAGCTCGAACACCATCCGGTTCTTCCAGCGCAACTAACTAGAACAACATTCTATCACACAACACAGTAAGAAACCGTAAAATTCTGTTTTAGCTAAGCTGAAAAGCTGAAGCAGCTCCAGCAGCGCGCGCAAAACTATAAACCGGAACACGCCATACTTGTTTAAACAACGTCATCATAACTGTGACGTCACTTCCGTGCGTGGCAGCAGCGTTTTAGTATGGCATTTCGCTCCTACCACGTGCGTGTCAGCAGTTTACGCCGTAGAGTTAAGTCAGTCACGGGATGAAAAGAATAGACAAAAAAGTGAGATAGCAAAAAAAAAAGAAATTGTGCCAGTTTTATTAAAATAATTTGCTTTATTAATAGGGTGTAGATCTGTGATAATATTTGCTTACAAAAGTGTGAAGGGACCTAAAGCCCCTCCATACACGCGCGTGGATGGGGGGGACCAAACACAGGCAGCGGCGAACGTACGGCAGTACGGCCCTACTGAATCAGTTTCCTTCGCTCTCCTCTCACTTTCGCCCTTTCGCGGTAAGCTACTGTAGCTGGTGCTGCGTGGTGCAGCGTTGGTTTGTGACGGCGCGTTCCTCAGCAAGTGGGTCTTGCGTCTGCGAGGCGTCGCGACAGTAGCCCGCGTGCATTTCGTCAGAAACGCATTTTATATAACCCTTCATCGTGCGATCGTGTCTGTGTGGCAGCTTCGCTGCGTAGCGCCGGCTTTTTTTGTCAGCTTTGTTCGAGCCTACGTGCGTGTGTAGGCTCTTGTCTAGCGTGCCGAACGGAACAGCAGATCGTGAAACCATGCCTCAAGACGTCGAAATGACCGAACACGACAACGCCGGTCAGGCCTGCGAACCCGGTCAGAAAAGCGCTGTCCAACTCAAGAAGGAGGCCAAGAAAAGAGAGAAGCTGGAAAAATTCAAGCAGAAGCAGGAGAAGCTGCAAACTGCTCAGCCCAAAGCCGACGTAAGTGGGACAGTATCTTCCCTTCCCATATTGATATTCCTAGAGCGATCGTCACGGACAGGACCTTGAGTCAACGCGGCCGTTCGGAACCACGAGCCGGTTTCATTCATTCCTTCACAGTGCAAGTGCCGCGTGTAGCGTGCGGCGTCCTTAATAAAAGCCGCTCTCTTTCTCTGGTCGCGATCTGCCGGTATCTATAGCAAAAGAGTTAAAAGCGGCGCTTATTCTAAACTACCGAGAACACAGCTCACAGTACGTACGCCCGTCTGTATTGAGTGTCAGTGCACATTGGGCGCCCGAACTTTTGAGACATCCATTCTGCCTCTTTATACATTTTTGTTATTTGCACCAAACGCAGCGTTCACCGCGGAAATAAACGTCTCTGTCTGTTCGAGCTAGTAGTTTTACCGGCCATTCTGAATGGGTTATCGAGATCATTAAACATACTGGGCACGGCTTTAATGATGCACCAGAAGCACTATCGCCCGCGTTATTGTTCGGGAACGTCGCGCTCTCAAGCACGAATCAGCACCGAAATTCGTACGGACACGCAGCCGTAGGCGCTTTACTACGACAACGCAAGTCCGTGCTAGCGCTTTCCAAAAGTGGCACCTGCCCATCGTGGGGGATCAGCCAAGAATTCGGCAGTTTGTTCAAAATTAGTTGAAGTTGAGAAAATGAACACTGTTTGGCTGGGGAAAGACTTATCATTGCACAGTATTCGTAGCGGAACGGTCTTATTACTGTATGGAATAAATCGCAAATTAAAAGAATAATTATAAATTAACTTATAAAGGTAGACAATGGGAGGCAAGAATAAAGTATTTTAGCACATTGCAAACATTCCAGTGGCTGTACCCCAACATAGAAGATTCGTAGGGAAGCAGAACAAGGAGATTCATGCAGAGGCCAAGCTTGCTTATAAGGACCTCGAGAAACCTTATGAAGGAGTATCACCAATAAGCAAGCAGAAAGTGGTCATTTGCTTCTGATACACCACAATATATACACAAAGGAGATTCTGCCAAACCATACCTGTGCAGATAGAAATTGAGTGCTGGGTTTCGGCAGCATAGCCTCAATTATGCAACCTTTAATTTGCTTGTTGGGCAGAATTTGTGACTCCAGGGGAATAGTAGGTGGTGGTAGTCAGAAGGCGAGGTCAGGCTAATTTTATAAAACTCGTCCAGCACCTTTAATCTCCAAAACCTAGCAGCAGTGATATAGGCGGTCGGGGCAAAAACAAACTACAGGGCCATCCAGGGAAGCCTTTGCCTTTGAGATGGAATGGAGGTGCACTCATTCAAAGGCAAACCTTTATGCCAGGTACCAAAATTAAACAGGAAAAACTCAAATGAGACGGAGCCAATAGATGTAATGCTTGCAAAACTTTGAAGTCTCTACACACTGTAAGAGATAAACAGAGAGTTGCTGATAATAGCTAGTGATCAAATAAAAGGGTTCAAGTTGCGCAGTGCTAATACTACAGCCAAGAATTCTGCTAGATAGATAGGAGTAACATCAAAAAGTCTAGTTGAACAAGACCACTCTAGAGAAGGAGAAGAAAATTTTTTACACCTGCTTTTTCATTATATCTGTGATGCAACTGTCACTATTTTAGCATTGGTCTGAAGATGCATTTAGTGATCATCCAGATAAATCATTGAGAATTCATGAAGAAAGAAACTTAGCATTAGGGGGGTAGGTATTCTTAAAATAATGTTGAGGACGATGGGGGTATCATGTGCTGGTGTTACTTTAAAGCTTTACACTGACAAAGATGCTTGAGAACAAGTTAAGGACTGCGTAAAGAGCGATGGAACGAAGAATGCTAGGCATAACTTGAAGAGACAGAAAGAGAGTGGTTTGGATGAGAGAACAAACGGGTATAGACGACATTCTAATTGACATGAAGAGAAAAAAATGGCGCTGGGCAGGTCATGTAATGCTCAGAGTGGATAACCGTTGGACCATCAGGGTGACAGAATGGGTACCAAGAGAAGGGAAGCGCAATAGAGGATGGCAGAAGACGAGGTAGTGCAACGAAATTAGGAATTTTGCGGGTGCTAGTTGGAATTGGTTGGCACAGGACAGCGGTAATTGGAGATCACAGGGAGAGGCCTTCGTCCTGCAGTGAACATAAAATAGGCTGATAATGATGATGCTGTTGATGATGATGATGACTCAAAGGCTCGAGTAGCGCTTGCAAAAAAACCACCTGTGGCTTACGAAAACAGGGCCAGTCGACATTAAGAGACGAAGTCGGCTGCCTTATAAACACTGTCCGGTGTCTTCTTGAATGAGATTCCTGCAGTCGCAAAATGGTTTGGAAAAAGAAATCTTGCCATTAACAAAGGCACTCATACTTACAGGTAAAATACAGCGTTTGATATGGACTTGTTGATAATTTGCATGTTTTTACTTCGTTTTTATCCAGAAAAAGCCCAAGGAGAAAAAGGAAAAAGAAGTCATCACTTATGACAAGCCAACTGCACCAGGAGAAAAGAAAGGCAAGCAGATTTGCCATATTTTTTTGGCATTGGTGCACAACGTAGCCACATAATTATATATTTTGTTTCATTAGTTCACCAGCCCTTCTGTACAATCAAAAAAGAACCTACATCCTATCCTTTTTTATTTATTCCAATCTTGTAACTACAAGCACTGAAAAGCATGCACTTGAGCAGGTACTTCATAATACCTGAGTTTGAATGATATATAGTGTATCTATCACATTCCACTTTGAACGTGTTAAACAATTCTAGTCTCTCACTGATGATTGTAACACGCTTTTCTAAAAGGTTGGTGCCGTTGTCTGCTGTTTCAAATCTTTAGCTATGGGAAATGCAGAGTAAAGCATCATTGCTACATTGTTATTGCAATTATATCTGAAAGTTGATGGTGAGAAAAAAAGCTGCATTTTGTCATGCGCATGTTACAGGGCACAGGCAGGCACAGAATGTGAATCAACTTTAAACAGTTCATTTGGTGAACTTGTACTCAGCAAGACAAGAACTCAAATTGGAACAGTTGTGATGAGCAATGTTGTCTGTTATCGAATCTAAACTCGTGGGTCAAGTCTATTCACTAATTTTGTATGTATTACTTTACAGTCCAAAGTAAACAGTGGTGCTTGTGTACATTTAAGAATGCACAACACTATTTGTGTCACGCATGCAGTATTATTATGCAAGACTATTTCGTTATAGAATTGCCAATAATGGGGAAGAAATTCAGGATATAGCAGGTGCATCTTGCAGCAAATGATAACTTTGTAACAGTGATGATCTGGTCAGAAATGGTTACTGGCAGAAAATAAAACAACACATGCGTGACAGTGCAGCTAACCAGTAAAAGTAAACATCTTTGACATGAATCGATCTGCAAAAATGTTCACGTATCATGATTTTGGTGCACGTTAGAACCCCTGGTGGCATAATTAATATGGAGCCCTCAGCTTTACAATGTTAAACCCCTTGAATAAACAAATCGATTAACTCTATCTGACATGGTAAAACCTAAAGAAGTGAACACTTCTCCAGTCAAACATGTATGGTCATCCCTGAAGAAGAGGTCAAATCACTCTCGAAATGTCAGGCCACTTGTTATACAAATGCGGCTGGAGATTTCACCTCCTCATGCCTCATTTGTTCATTACAATCAAGTGCACTGTTGTTGCTCAAGTAGCCATATTATTGTGAACACACCAAACCAAATGGCTGCATAGCCTGAAGGATATGCAGCCACCTTCTTGAGGTGTAGTCAAGGGGTAGTCTATGTTCTGATGTTGATGATAACTTCCCTGTGCAGACACATCAGGTCCAATGCCAGATGCATACAGCCCACGATATGTGGAGGCTGCCTGGTATCCTTGGTGGGAAAAGAGCCAGTTTTTCAAGCCTGAATATGGGGTAGGTTTTCACTTGGTTTGGCTAAACAGCAATTGATGTCGCTACTGTTATGGTGATCTAATGCTTTGTAGAAGCTCTTGCTACTGTGTGCTCACAACTTGGCATCCTTGTGCTGAGTGCGATTGACTGCAAAAATGTACAGTGACCCATGTTTCTCCTTTAAAAATATCTTTTTTTTATTTGTTGTTTACTGCATGTTCTCTTTTTTTTTTCTCAGATTTTGCAGCAAAGATAATATTTTATGGTCTCGTGTAACACTTGACACTTTGACTTGTCTGGTGGTTTGTCATGTAAAAAAAAAAAGATATGTGAATTTCCCTTCGAGCCCCTGTTGATTTCCACATGCACTCCCAGCGAATAATGGAAACTAATCTTGAAGGCCATGCTTTGTCATATTGTGAATGCAAGAAGTGCCCAGGTAATGGGACCATAGCCACTGCATTTTGGACATCACACACTGCGAGATTACGAGAAAGCGTTTGATTCTGTCGAAACCTCAGCAGTCATGGAGGCATTACGGAATCAGGGTGTAGACGAGCCGTATGTGAAAATGCTGAAAGATATCTATAGCGGCTCCGCAGCCACCGTAGTCCTCCATAAAGCAAGCAACAAAGTCCCAATAAAGAAAGGCGTCAGGCAGGGACATACATCTCTCCAATGCTATTCACAGCGTGTTTACGGGAGGTATTCAGAGACCTGGATTGGGAAGAATTGGGGATAAAAGTTAATGGAGAATACCTTAGTAACTTGCGATTTGCTGATGATATTGCCTTACTTAGTAGCTCAGGGGCCCAATTGCAATGCATGCTCACTGACCTGAAGAGGCAAAGCAGAAGAGTGGGTCTAAAAATTAATCTGCAGAAAACTAAAGTAATGTTTAACAGTCTCGGAAGAGAACAGCAATTTACAATAGGTAGCGAGGCACTGGAAGTCGTAAGGGAATACATCTACTTAGGGCAGGTAGTGACGGCGGATCCGGATCATGAGACGGAAATAATCCGAAGAATAAGAATGGGCTGGGGTGCGTTTGGCAGCATTCTCAGATCATGAACTGCAGGTTGCCATTATCCCTCAAGAGAAAAGTATACAATAGCTGTGTCTTACCAGTACTCACCTACGGGGCAGAAACCTGGAGGCTTACGAAAAGGGTACTACTCAAATTGAGGACGACGCAACGAGCTATGGAAAGAAGAATGATAGGTGTAATGTTAAGGGATAAGAAATGAGCAGATTGGGTGAGGGAACAAATGCGAGTTAATGACATCTTAGTTGAAATCAAGAAAAAGAAATGGGCATGAGCAGGGCACGTAATGAGGAGGGAAGATATCCGATGGTCATTAAGGGTTACGGACTGGATCCCAAGGGAAGGGAAGCGTAGCAGGGGGTGGCAGAAAGTTAGGTGGGCGGATGAAATTAAGAAGTTTGCAGGGACGGCATGGCCACAATTCGTACATGACTGGGGTTGTTGGAGAAGTATGGGAGAGGCCTTTGCCCTTTAGTGGGCGTAACCAGGCTGCTGCTGCTGCTGCTGATGATGATGATGACACTGCGAGAGGTGCAGATGAAGGCAAATTCACATTTTTTTCTTTACAAACCAGCAAAGTAATAGTGCAAAGTATTATATTGAATGATCCAGACCATGAAAGGCAGCCCTGCTGGAAAACTTGAGCAATAACCAAGTAGGGGTAAGCCTTTCTTCAGAAAATTTTAAAGGAAAAATGCAGGTCACTGTAGGTAGTATGAGAGTTACGAGAGAAGTTTTCTTACAGCTAATATGTGCACTCTATAATTGACAACATCAGTGTGTACTTGTGTGTATGGCTATAACACAGCACCTCTCCGTTGCAAGTTGCACTTCTGGATAAAAGGAAAGGTTTTCTTTTTCTCTCTTCCAACTTTGACAACATTTTTCTATTTGCACAATGTTATGCCAAGTGCAGTAAATTTTGAAGGATGTGTCTGGCAGTATATATGTTTTTATTCTAGACACACTTGCCATCTTGATTGATAGAACAGCAGAGGTGAATGCTGAGACACATTGAGCCTATGTAGAGTGATAGTTAACGTGAAATAGCAGTTTATAAATACATTGCTTCTAGGTTGCAGTAGGTTTGGTTGCATCAGTCAGTGGTTTTTGTTTTCTACACTGGCATTCGGTATTATAGTAGCCTGTATAAAAGCTTAAGCTTTTAAATGTTGTTACCCAGATTAAGCGTTACACCACCCATTGCCTCATGTTAGGCAAAAAAAAATTTGGGAGAATGAAGTAACAGGGTCTTCTTTACAGAGTATAAAATAATAAAAAAAAATTATTAACCCGCTGGAACCTATGGGCCCTTTGCCAGTACCGCTAACAAGATAGTTTACCTGCGCAGCAAGAATGCTACGACTAGTGGCACAGGCTGGGTTTGGCAGAGGAAGTACTAGTGCAGCATGACATATTGTATTGGCATAGTCATTCCCTCAAGACATCTGTACATTTTCCAGTTGAGATGCATGATTTTGCTATCACTTTTCAGAAGCGTAAGTGCAGTGTTGCCAGTGAAAAGCCAATGTGTGGCAGAGGCGTGAAATGACCTCACACGCATCTGCCTCATGCTAGAAGCAGCCTGTGCTGCACTAAATTTGAACCTGAGGTTCTACTCCACAACAATCATAGAAAGAATGTCTGCTGTTCATGGAAACCAATTTGTACGCTTCGCAATGGGCCACTGGTTAACTCATTGCACTGGTCTATGAAATCAGTCTTACTGTGCAATATCATTGCCTGCTCTCTCGTTCTCACTCTTCATGTTTAAGACACATTCTGCCTTATAGTAAATTTCTCTGGTCAATTTGGAGCAATTTTTTTCTCTTTTGTCGACAACAGTGCCATTTCTTGGATTGGTGTGGTACAAAATTGCAGGTTTAAGGTTGTGTATTAGAAGAGGTTTAGTTTAAATTGTAAGTAAAACATTGGATTTTACACCTAATGAATTGTACAGGAATGCCTTCTCGCCCATGGAACTAGGAAAAACTGTACCAATTTAACCATTAAAATTCACTATTACTTTCAAAGGTCTGGTAAAGAGAGGAGCTATGTGAGCTGTCTGTAGCTCAAGCAGAAAAACAATGCAGCCAAGAATGGCTGAGGAAAGGGCAGACAAAGCATGCCTATGTATGTTATTCAAGTCACTGTGTGCATTGACAGGTGCCACTACAAGATAGTGTCCCAAACCCATTTGTGACTATGGTCCCAGACTTGCACCTTGTAGTGATACCCTCTGCCTTCTTTCATTTTTCACAAAGTATCATCGGTTTGATATCTGCGCCCAATATTTTGTGTTGCGCAGGAAGTGCCATAATTCTGGGCTGCAATATTGTAGCAGTGCCTTCTACACAATTCTACGCCACTCTTATCCACCATTCATGGCTGGCTGATCCCATTGGTTATGTGGACAGATAGTCGCTTTGACCACTGCTAAAGCATAAAAACAAGTAGCATTGGAAGAGGCATTGCTCCAAGATTATGTCCCCATTCATGTGAGAACTGGCTAGTTCTGTATTGGACCATATCTTGCTCTAGTATGTGAATTTTGAACATCTGATAAACAAAATGTCTAATTCCTAGAAGTTTGAATTATGGCTTGGCAGCTGTGTATGTATTTCTTTATCTTTTATATTGACTGAGAGTAATAAAGTGGATCTGGGACATTCTTTTAACTGCCCACTATTGCAGTTCAGATAGTTCCTTGCACGGTTTTGAGTTGAATGCTTAATAAAAGAATGGCAAATAATGTATGTGTCAAAAGAAAAGTTAGTGAGCTTATGAAGTTCAACATAGAAGCAGGTGAAAAAAAAAAGTATTAATGAGCATGAAGTCGACTGTTATAAAAAGAAGTAAACAGGACAGATGCTCTTGTTGGCTTGTTTCTAGCATAGCCATCGTCTCTATTTCACACTCATTAGTCTCTACCAGTAGACTCTGAAGCAACTAGCTCAGCAACAATTAATTGTAACTTGGCAAATAAAAAGACAGGCATTCCATTTTGGTTTGATTTTTGGGTCTCACTTGCAAATCTCATCACTGGCCCAATAATGAGATGTGCATACTATTCAGAGTGGCACTGTCTTTATACATAGAAGGAGCTTCCATTTCAAGGTAGCTCTAATACCGTGGCTGTCACCTACACTTTTTGAAGGTGTCATTTTTAGTGTGCCGGCATGGCATGCCAACACCATAGGCAGGGCAGATGTGCATTTTGCAGAAGTTCCTGGTTAACTAACCCAAATGTGGAAGAAGGGGTGAACAGTGATGATATAAGAAAAACAACAAACTAACAAAAAATGAAATGGTGGCAGCTGCATGAGAAACTGAGGTTGGTCTGGTAAAAAATAAATCAAGAGGACGGGTATCTGTCGAAACCTGAGTCTGCCTCGAGTTGAAGTGGCAGGCAGTGCCGTTAGTATCCCTTTATACATTTTTTCAATAATGTAGTGTTTGCTTTTTGTGCTTGCTTTCCTGATGAAAAAGTTGCAAAACTTGTACATGTTTATTATAACTGGTTGACCGGCCATCCAGCTAGGGCTATGGGGCAAGGTGAGTGAGCGCCTCGCATAATAATCTGCCTTTTTCACGGTGCGATGGTGCATGCGCCCTGCCCTAGCAGATTAATCACAAAATGTTTTGGAAGGGATGCGCGTGTAGCCCGATCTCTGGGGAAAGTCCCTTGAAAAAAAAAAAAAAAGACGCACGGACGCTAACTGTTGCAAATACTCGTGCTGTGTACTGCATTGTTGGCGCTATGTCTGTGCGGTGCTGCAAACGTGCATAGTGAGACTGCAACTCCAATTCTAAAAGAGAAAGTGGCCAGGGCTTCGTCCAGACTGCACTGTGAATCACATAGTTGCTGCTTTTCATTGATGGCTAGAAAATCTATCGACAAACCCCTCTGTTACACATGAGTGATACTTCAGAAGCATCATATTGCTGACAAAGTCTTCTTGCAGTGTGGACCCTCTCTTGCTAGCGGTGGCAGCGCGTGTCTGACTTCACATACTCATTTAAGGTCAAGCAGTACTGTGTTGATACAAGATCGACAAGACACTGACGCGAACGATTGGCCAACTATTCAGCACAGTGTGTCGCGGAGAACATTTTATCATACCAGGCCAACAACAACGTAACCAACGAGCGTGAGTTATTGTAGTGCGATGGGCTTTGTTGTCATTGGCATCAACAAAATCAGCGGGCCGGCCATCATTCAACCAAACCCCACGCGATCAGCCGCTGAACCAACGCGATAGTCACAGTGCCTTCACTTGTACTTATAATTAATCGCGCTCAAAATAAGTCGAAACGTGTTTTCAAAGTTGAAATTCATTAGCTTCAGCCCTTGCAAGCTGTGCACATGAAGTTTGAGCCAGTGTTGATACTGTTTAGATTAAATTTTAGCCTGGCACCGTTGAGTTTGTACACCTGCTACTGGTGGACCGGAACTTAAAAATCAGCAGTTAGGACTGAGGAAACTTTTTTTTTAAATTCTATTCTGGCCTTAGCAATTTGATGTCAATTACCCTTCGCATGGCGTGTATGCAATGAGCAGTAAGTGGCAACAGAGTGCTGTGCCAACATTTGTACGTCCCCATTCCTGAAGGTCGCATTAGCTACCTAGAGGGGTGGGTCTGTACGCGTTGTTCTGCTGACACATTTCTTAATGTCAGAGATGTATTGTTTAACTCTGCATCAAACGGAAAACAAGAGACGGTGCAGTCGGTACAGTAGCATAAACAACCGCCTTGCACAGCTACCAACGGTGTCAGTGATGGTTTCTGCATTTTCACTAAAGAACTATACACAGCCTATAAATTAGTGCTTATGCCGAGCCCAGTTTTCTCTAATAATACTTTATGGCAGTATGATGAAGTTAAAGAAAAGTGGGAATCAGTAATAACAGCCCATAATGTATGTGTCTGGATCATTGTTTCTGTTAAGTGGCTTGGCTGCTCATATTGACTTGTCTCAGGGTGGAACAACGTGTCTCATATGCGCAGATATGTATGTTTCGCTACGTTTTGACATTATTTCATATCAGCGGTGTGCCATTTACACAATATTTGAAGCTAACAACTATCTATGGCTCTAGATGTCGATGTAAATTAATGCACTTCATTGGTAAGGCCTACATGGAAGGCTGCACATTAAGACTGCTTGAATATGTGAAATGTCAAAAGAATGTGTAAAAGGAATACAAAAAGTGAGGTGCAAGAGCAGAATTCAGTGATGACAAACTCTAAGGCAGCTGCATCGGCAGACAGAACTCGGCGTGTCTTTTTCGGCTGCTCTGTTGTCACAACAGCGCACCCAGACCTTCTCACCCGGTAGTCGGTGAGTGCTACGGGGCTTCCAGGTACGACATGCTGCCCCAGAGAAGCCATTCATAATCGTTATCTATGAAATGCACAATTGACTTGCACTCAACATGCGTGCAGGTACACAAATCAACCAGCGAAAGCGCCGGCACCCTTCCAGAATGTTTTCAGTGGCGTGTAGCAGAGGGCAGCACAGGAAAACGAAAAAGACGGATTGCATGCAGCTTTCACTGTTAAAGACCTTGTGTTACTCTAAGACCTTGTGGAATAACTAAACAGTGATAGTGGATACAAGGCATTACAGAAAAGAGCACAGGAAACACGCAAACATAAAACATGCTCATGGCAGTAGCATGAAGCCGTTGTGTCCCATAATTGTGGGAAGAGGCCGAGCATAAGGATTTATTGATTTATTTATTTATTTATTGATGTGGTTGTGTCCTAAAGTAACCGAGTGCTATGAAAGATGCCACAGTGAAACAGTGTGGATTTGCATTCTACTTACATTGGAATGCAGCTGCCGCGGCTGGTAATTGCATGCGTCACCTCATGCTGACCGGCAGATTACCACACCCACTGAGTCACTGCAGTGTGCCACGTCAGAAGTCGCAAAGTATCTTATCCTTCTGAGACTTACAAATGGAAAATTTTTGCACTATATTGGAGAACAGATTCTTGGGTGCTACTAGTATGCAAGCAGCTTTCAGCCTGCAGAAAACTGTTAGTCAGCAAATACTACTAGGACTTATATTACAGTGTAGCAGTTATGGTCGAAGCTTCATTGTTTCTTGCCTCACCAGAAGCTCTCGAATTATTGGCATTCCTCTCAAGCGTGTTCTGCGACACCTGTCGAAAATCAAGCACATCAACATGTATCTACACAGGCATTTATTCCATGCATAGAAAACCTCTTATGAGGGCAAATCAGAAAGTCTTTGCCCCTATTTTTTTTTTAAGCCAAATTATGGCTGTAAAGGCGAAGTCAACATATCTATTCTCAGCGGTGGACCTTTCTGGGACTGGCCCGGCCTTATTTGCCGATAGCTCTGCGGCACGGCACTGCTGTCAATTGAAGATGGCAGTGGTGCTTCACACATCCACGGTGTACGAGCAACGAGGTGTGATTCATTTTCCATAAAGCAAGGGGCGAACGCCCATTCAAATCCACAGGGAAATGCAGCCCACATAAGGAGAAAGGTGTCTCGTTTTGAGAAGTGAGGTGGTGGTGGTGTGAGTTCGCAAATGGCTGTGAAGACTTGCATGACAATGAGCATCCTGGAAGACCGTATTCCTTGCTGACTGATGACAGCATTTCTCAAATTTAGTGCTGCGATAGGACAAATGTCTGAACCGGCGTGGGACTATGTGGAAAAATAGTGTGAGGTATTTAGAGCAGTACCAGGCACGTACCCATGGAGGGGCCTGGGGGGGCACCCCCCCCCCCGAAATTAAGTGGCATACCTCCCCCCCCCCTCCCTATTCGCCCACGCCACCACTCCTCGCAGACATTCCTAAAGCGCCGACAAATCAATCTACCAGGGGTTAACATTCAGCTGCCTTTTACAGCGAAAGCAGTGTCTGACTAACTTCCGTAGTTTTTTTCGGCATCCGTTAACAGAAAAACTCATTATGTGGGCCGATCCTGGTAATCGTGCAAAAGGGGTCCATTATCAATGACACATACGCCTGTGGACTCGGGAACCTATAACGCGCACTTCAGAATCTTCGGGATGGGCCCACGTATGGGTAGTGCTTAACGCCTGCTTCACCTCCACCGCGGGTGGGCCCGTCATTGCACTAACTTTGGGATGGACCCACGTATGGGGAGCGCTTAACGCCTGCTTCACCTCCACCACGGGCGGGCCCGTCATTGCACTACCTTCGGGATGGACCCAGGTTTGGGGAGCGCTTAACGCCTGCTTCACCTCCGCCGAGGGTCTGCCCGGTGTTGCACTATTTTGAGGCTGACCCGCATCTGAGGTGAAACACTTTGCTTTTCGTTTGAGAGCTTTGACTATCGTCAGCTTTCGCTGCCATTCCATCTTCACAGAGTGGACTGATTGTCAATTTTTTTCACTCCTTTTGTATGGCGGTAGTTATCGACATCTCCTGGGGTTTGGAGGCCAGTTTTCTCATCGATTCGGTGCCCACGCGATTAACTCAAGATGAATTCAGTTGTCCCCAGCAGGCAGGGCTTAAACCTTTCTTTTTTTTAATGTAATTTTCTTTGCCCACCACCATTTTCTGTCCCCATCTATTCAAGACATGTTGGAATAGATGTATGTGTTATTGTAATTTATGCATCATTTTTCAATAAATTCCGCAGCCATCTGTTCCGTTGGCCGTGGTTTTCCTTGTGGTAGACTCCCCCCCCTTTTTTTTACAATACAAAATTAATTAACTACGCTCCTTTTATTTATCTTTCTAATTTGGCAGCCTGCAATACTTAGGTGCAGCAGGCAGGGCTTAGTCTTTGTTTTAATTATTTTTACTTTCATTAATTTTTATTCCCCAACACAATTTCTATGTCCCCATCTTGCAGCAGGCAGGGCGTAGTTTATTGTTTTAGTTATAATATTTTATTTTATTTATAATGCCCAACACAATTTTTATGTCACCATCCATTCAACGATCACACGCATCGCTGTTGCTTTGTTAGTCCAACCTTCTTTGTTTAGACTGATCCAGGGGCCAGGAAAGAAACTTGGTTCATAGTGAGCTGGTGTGTATGTTCATGGAAGGAGTTGCGGCCGGAGAAAACGCCAGTTGCGTTTAACTTTTCCTTTTGCTTGATTATTTCTTTGAGTAATGGCTTTCCGCGACACTGGCAGATCCTCGGAACCAGATATCCGCGATAGGGGTTAGATAAGGTAGAATATAGTATATTGCGAAACAGTGTCCATCATCAGACCCTGCAATAACTGTTCAACTTATAAGCAATATGACTGTCACCCCTTACCTCGTCTTGTTTTCCCTAATTGACAGTACTTTTCGTGCAAAATTGGCAACTGGAAACAAGAGTAGCAGGGAGATGAGAAATTAAGCGATCTACTAAGGGAGAAAGCCAAAGCAACAGCCAAAGAGGGAGGAAAAGCGAAAATTGTTTGTGAAAATATTTATGGATCAACATCTTTTTATTTAAAAAGGAAGTAGAGAAAACGCTGCCGAAAGTGGAGAATAATTCCGTGTGTTTTGAATGACTCTTTTACAGTTATCAATCCATCCCCTGAAGTAGCCACTTCCCTGCTGTGCTGATGGGGACGTTTTTCTAACCTTCTGTGGTGGGCGCAGTACGTCTAGAACCAGAGCGTCCTGTGTTCTACGCGGTTGTACGGGATTGGTGACCAGGCATCATTACGCAACTTCCCAAATAACAACACGAGTCGGTTTTGGCATTTGGTAGAGCAGTAAAAGAAGGATCCAAAAGAACTGTGGTTGTTCCGCAAATATACATTTCACTATAATTCTTCCAGAGATCAGTCACAGAATGCTACTAGAAATTTTTATTTTGCACTTTTTCTGGTTAACTTGTTCTTGGCAAGGTTCTTCCTGCGCATCTTTCATGCACGAGTCCATTTGATGTGGTTCTTTGTTTTCCAAGAAGAGGTGTATCTCACAGGCATACCTGTGAGATACACGTTATTTCTATTCTCTTTTGCGGGTTTACACGTCTTTATGGCAAATGGTGGGCATTATTCGCATTTGTACTAGTAAAAGTACCCTCCCCCTTATTTGCATAGAAAAGTTACCTTAGGTTGGCCCCTCCCCGAAAAAATCCTGCATATGTGCCTGAATAGTATACATATTTGTAATTACCTATATGTACCTTATTTTGGCTAATAAAGAATAGGGGCAAAGGCGTTCTGGTTTGCCCTTGTAGATCATTTTTATCGCTAAAACACAGCAAATATATAACAGAAATGCATATTTTAGCATAGAATGTCTTTGTTAGGTCAGAAAGGCCTCCTAGAAGCCTAATGTTCAACATATTGGACGGTGATGTGCATAAAGCCGAGGTTGTTTAGAAAGCGAAAAAAAGACCTGCATTCACAATGTTTTAGCATACAAATTACCATAGGATAAGCATTTAGCAAAACCTGTCAATTGGATTTCAGGACTCTGGAGGTTGTGGAAATGCAGATGTGAGGAGATCCTGAAATGCATTATTTTTGTACCCTTTAATACTATTGGTAAGATTGAAATTGGATTTTTTAAGAACTTTGCTATCTTCACGCTCAACCATTGCGATTACACAGCTTTTGGGCATACACCATTGGACAAAATGAGAGTGGAAATTTGTGTGATAGTTGGGCACATCAAATCAATTGTGTACTCTTTACAAACAATATTTGAACACCACTGGAGCCTTTAGACACAAGAACATTGCTAGAAAGTCTGTACAAAAACAATGCCTTATTTTTCACACATACAACAAAATGTAGAAGAACTGCATGAAAATAAATGGGAGTTTTAGAAAATGCCGAGAAAACTATTTATGTCTCACGTTTAATGACACCAAATAATAATGTGAGGGGGACTTGAGATGCTTCTCGTTATAGGGATCATTTGGCAGTTTCATGAACATTCCAACATTCAAAATGTTGACAGCTCTGTAACAGCATAATGAACGTAGATGGCAAGAAATACACATGACAGACAGGTGCTGATGTACATGTTCCTTCCCGTCTTCGTACTTTGCGCTGCTAGAAAGCCGTCGGCTAGATGAACCAACTTGCCCACATCAAGGTATCGTTTACTTAAAATGGATTGTGTTTCGCATATAAAACAGTCAACAGCTTTTTTTTTCTTATCAGCCACACCTATAAATCTTCATGACCTTTTGTAAAAGCTTTCTTTCTTAGATGTGGAACTTGACACCACTTGGGTCCGGTATTCAAGCACAAAGCCATAAGTTGCTTGTTACCTGATGCACTCTTATTGGTTACTTCCAGAAAAGAAACAACTATACATGCGCTAAGAGCTCGAAGAATGCTAGCAGAGTACCTTTTGCGAGGTGTGAAACTGGAAGAATTTATGGACAATTGGTGCCATGATTACCATGCCACAATTAATGTGCCATGATGAACGAGAAGTGTACAGATTCTTATGTGCATCAGCAAATTGTCCCTTTCCTGGTTTTGAGATTGCAACTTTTTACTTTCTTTTTTGTTACCCTTCACCCTTCTATAAATATGTCTGATCCAGAAGAAATTCATTGTTTGATCTCCTTGTGTGTCCAATGTGTTCCTCATGCGTGGTGTTTAATATCTAGAAAAACAAACGGGGACCAAATAGCCGCGTACATCCCCTGTGAACTGCACATCATTTGACGTTTTCACACTATGGACAATCCCTTGAGATTTGGCTTTTCTGCTATACACCTGCAGACTTGTGAGGAGACTAATGATTGTTAGTTTCACTAACCTATATTAAAACAGAATCCTAGGCTTGATCAAACCAGGCATGTGAGAGATTGAAGCTGAAATCACCAAAGGTGTTTTGTGTATCATTTGTGAATCACTCTTGTTTTGTTGCCACAAAAAGCATTCTCTTAATGAATCAGGACTGTTGTTTGTTGACAAGGGTAACATAGAAGTGTCATCACATAGCAGTAAGCACCAACTTTGTCCTCACGGAATAAAAGCTCCTGATTCCACACATTGGGCAAAGAAGTGAGGAGCTTATTTGTTCAGAGAAGTGTGGCCGAGAAATTTACGTGTAGCAGAAATTTGTTTGAATTTGCTTTAGTAGGAATGCTGGCTTGTACAAAATTTGTGTGATGGAGGGGATGATGCACAATGTATGATGTAGACGATGTTCTTCACCTTGTACATGCTTGTTTGTTTACATGTGTGTTTCTGTCCTTTGCATTACAGTAAACTCTCACTTGAGTGAACTTCAAGGGACCCAAGGAAATAGTTGACTAAACTTAAAGTTCACTCAACTGAATGTTCAATAGAATATGGGACAGCCTAAGGCACAGCAGACAGCGACTGAGAAGTGTGAAATGCAATTTATGGAGTTATGTAAATCAATATATACGAAGTGCACAATAGTTACATTGCTGCCTATCTCACTTTGAAAATAAAATAGAATTTTCATTTGCATTGGTGCTCTTAAAGCGCAAAAAGTAACAAAGCTGTCCGGAGAGTCTGTTTGTGTGTGCTTCCTCTGGCACAACTTGTTGCTGAGACACGGAAGTCTCACAGCTTTTCAAGGCATCCTACAGCCTCGACTAGAGTTGCAGGATTTGAATCTGCCTCTGCCATTGCATCCTCCTCGTCGCACTCTTATTCGGGACAAATGCTGGAAACAGTTTCCAGATCCGATTGTTTAGCACAGGTAACAAGCTCACTGTCACACTGCACGTAGTCTTCAAACAAGGTGTTGCTGTCAACATCCAGCTGGTGACAGACCTCTGTTCACATCCTGGGGTCGATCACCTCATTGTGCTGTTCCTCTTGCTCACTTTCATCGCACAGGCGGGAAAAGCAGGATTTATGCCAGCAGTTTCTAATTGTAGCCGGTGTTACTGTTACGCCACTAAAGGGGCTATTTGGGGGTGGTGAGCATTGGCTATGCCTGCACTGCAGAGTGCAATACTTCGTTAAACTGATTTGAAAAAATGAGCGTAGGTCCACTGATCAAGTTAGTTTAACAGAAATATTCGCTTTTCAGAAATTCGTATAACTGAAAAATGTTTGCTTAGAATACATAGAAAAGCCACCTAGGATTTTCTAAAAGTTCATTATTCTGATATATTCATTAAACTGACGTTCATACAACTGGGAGTTTACTGTATTTTGCATAACTTTTGTGCAACAGCAGTGGGAGTTTCGGTACTGCTTTAGGTTTCTCGCTCTTGGTGCAATGCACTGCTTCAAGACTTGGCACCTCACTGAATTTGGTTACTCTGCTGCATGTGCATAGGGTAGAGACATCTTGGCTGAGAATCCAAAAGGGCGCTTTGTGATGGTGATCCCGCCTCCCAATGTCACTGGCACCCTACACCTGGGACATGCTCTCACCTCTGCCGTCGAAGATGCCATAACCCGCTGGTGAGTGCTTGCTGTTGTTGCCTTTCTAGCATTTCAACCTGCGGAGGAAAGGCTCAAGCTGTCCGGAGAGCTCCCCGGTGATTCCATGTCATCAGATGATGGCGCATGAATGAAGCACGGGGAAAGTTTCAGAGCAAGGAAAATTTATCAGAAGAAGGGGCAGACTAGAGAAGCCTCAGCCTGGAGCCAACATTTTGACAGCGGGGACTTATTTTAGCTACTAAGTGCTTGTTCTTTACTGTGGCTTGGAGCATTTGTGACCATAACTGACTGCAGCTGAGAGCTAACTTTCTACTTCCTGTTTCTCCTTGTTTGACCTCGAGCCCTGGCAACCTAGTGTAGCTTTGTTATAACCTCTTGCAGAATCGTGCATTGTTGAGTCACTGAAAGTGGCAGTGGGGAGAGATGTGGTGCAGATTTAGACAGGAAAATGATTTCTTGGTCAAAATTGCACTGGTGTGGCTATCAGAGTTGTCTGTGTGGTTTGTACTTGAATATATGGCCATGTCTTAAATTCTGTCCTCAAAGTTGCAGACATCAAAATTGCTGCTTTTTTTCTTTAAATGGTAGAAATGTCATTATTTATAAATAAATAAATTTAGTTCGAGGTACAGTATTAAATTGTGCACCACTTGTGGTGTTGTCAAGGTTTTTATTCTGCATGGTTTGCCTGGCGTACAAATGTGTGGTTGTCAGGATGCATCACTTGGCTTGGCTATTTACTGTTGACAAAACGGAGCATCAGGGCATGGAAATAATCAATTTGTCTGAGAAAACATAGTCGCCATTTGTCATTTGCACATGGAGCAAGAGTGGTGTTTAACAGCTCTGTAGAAACATTAAGCATGAAAGCCGAAGCCTACGAGTGCAGGCAGCTTTTGTGTGGAGCACCTCACCTGACTTTGGAGGGCCTGTGCGTGTTCATGGGAATCATGGCACAGTGAATTGATTGTTGATCTGGACAACATGGTTGTACACTCATCGTGCTTCATTAATTTATTGTGTTGAGACAAATTGTTAAGTAGAAACCTTTCAGCTGGTGTAAACATTTTGGCAGCTGGACACCAACATCTGGTTTTTCTAGAGTACATGTTCAGGTGTGCATTGGTCGCAATGTAGGCCCTGTGACACTAAAGACGATGAGCAAAATGGGAACAAGGTGAAAGCAGGAGCCAACGTTTTGCAAGTGGCCTTGTCTTCTTGAAGGCGAAATATGCTTTCCTTGCCACGATATATATATAAGTGGGGTTCTTCTAGAGGGGAGAGGGCGTAAGGCGGGTGGGTGCGGAAATGAGCGAATGTGTGTTAGCGGCGAAGGTGTCAAATTGAGAATAAAGGAGAGCTGTGCACAAGGCCAGGGACATGGCCGTCTGTCAATCACGTGTCAACGCCCGTGTGTCAGCCGGCGTGTCAATGGCGTGCACAGCAGCCCTCTATTACCTGTTTTGCTGGTGGTCATGGGCTATCATGTCTCTGAAAGAGATAATAGAAGGAGCAGCAGGAACCGATGCTTGTGAAAAAGAAAGACTGAAATGGAATGAATAAATAAATAAATAAATAAATAAATAAATAAATAAATAAAAACGGAAAGAAAAAAAAAAACGCTAAGAAACCAAACTAAGCCAGAAGGCATATATTCTGCCATAGACCATCTCCCTAGTAACTTCACACCCGGCCCCGATGGAATATGTTCTAAATTACTCAAAATAGCAAAGCCTGTAATATGCCCCATCTTAGCTGCCATTTTTCAGCAATCAATAGATACGGGCTGTGTCCCAAGCTACTGGAAAATTGCATGTGTCATACCCGTTTTCAAATCTGGTGATGCTTCTAACCCGTCAAATTACAGACCGATTTCGTTAACCAACGTCAGTACAAATTACTAGAACACATAATCTCATTGGCCATCATGAGCTGTCTGGCGAAGTATAACTTCTTTTTTGCGAATCAGCACGGATTCCTCCACAGTCGATCTTGCGAAACACAACTCTTCGATTTAATTACTGACCTTCATTGTGCTGTTCATGCTCACTCTAAAATAGACGCCGTATTTGTATATTTTGCCAAACCGTTCGATAAGGTTCCACACAAATACTAATAAAAAACTAGACAATCTGAACATTGATTTGAAGGTTATTTTTTGGATTAAAAATTTTTTGGCCAATTGCTACCAATCATTCTTTGTTAATGGTCATTCATCAACCCTCTCTCACGTTAAATCTGGAGTACCACAAGGGTGTGTGCTCGGACCAATCTTATTCTTAGTTGATATTAAGGACATAAGCATTAACCTGGGTTCTACGGTCAGATTGTTTGCGGGTGATTGCATGATATACAGTCAAATTAATGAGCCTTCTGATTCACTTCAGTTACAATCAGACTTAGACAAGATTAACAATTGATGCACACAATGGCAAATGAAAATTAATACCTCGAAAACAAAAGCCGTGACATTTATCACAAAATCTGACCCCGAACCTTGTCATAACACTGTAAACAGCATGACTGTAGAATCGGTACCTGTCATAAAATATTTAGGGATCCAATTAGCATCCGACCTTTCATAGAACATTCACATAGATACAGTTATTAACAAGGCTTCTAAAACACTTGGATTTCTCAGACGCAATCTTCGTTTAGCTAATGCAGACACTAAGATTTTAGCATACACCACATTAGTGCGCTCGCAGTTGGATTATGCCTCTTTGATTTGGAACCTGTACCAAGCATACTTAATAACAAAATTGGAGTCTCTTCAAAATAAAGCCATTTGATTCATATCGAAGAACTACTCGCGTACGGCAAGTGTGACTGAAATAAAGAAAGCTCTCAAGTTACCTCTTCTTGAAAGACATAGAACGCTTTCCATTCTGTCCTTTTTCCACAAATTATATCACAGCCACTCTTTCTTTGCTATGTCCCGTTTCATGCCAGCGCATCGCATATTCCCACGCATTGACCACCAACTCAAAGTTGAACCCATGTTTGCTCACACTTATCTCTTCTTTCATTCGCCTCTCGTCCTAGCCATCCGTCAATGGAATCTTGTGCCTGGCACCATTGCATCTGTCATTGATTACGAAGCATTTGTAACCAGCTTGAAACGTCACCTTGAGCTGTAACCTTCATCCTTCCCCTCTCCCCATTTTATATATGTGTGTATATATATAACGCTACTCTCTGTAACAATTGAATGTTTGTTGATGATTGTTGCTATGTGTCTTTATATTTTAAGTTTTTCTTTTCAACATGCTGTGAACGGTCAACGACTTCTGTACACATTGTAGTGCTGCGTTGCTTTGTGCTTACTGTTGTCCCCCCTATGTAATGCCTGCTTGGGCCTTTAGGGTATTTGAATGAATGAATGAATGAATGAATGAATGAATGAATGAATGAATGAATAAATAAATAAAGAAAGAAACAAACAAAGAAATAAAGAAAGAAAGAAAGAAGGAGGTGTTGTTGCCTATAGCTTTAAATTTAGCGTAGCGAATAGATTCTAAAGCTCGACACCCTCACCGCTAACACACCTTCACTTGTTTCCGCACCCACCCACCTTACGCCTTCTCCCCTTTAGAAGAACCCCATCTACATATACTGTGGTGAGGAAAGCATATGTCGCCTTGAAGAAGACAAGTCTACTTGTCGAAACGTTGGCTCCTGCTTTCACCTTGTTCTTGTTTTGCTCATCGTCTTGAATGTCCATCTCCCGCCTTCCCTGTGTTTTCCCTGTCACACTAAAATATTACGAAGCACATGCTACCACATAACATGTTGCCATTTACAGTACTGCAGCTTGCAAGAAACAAAAAAAAATAAAGGGTTTGAACATGGCATTGTTTGTGCAGGAACAGTAGGCAAACTGAACTTAACAAATCCTTTCTAAAATTTATTCATCATCATCATCATCATCATCATCATCATCATTATTATTATTATTTAGCTGCTCACCCTCAACAGGATCTTTGCTCTGAGGATGGAGTAAATAAATAGTGTTTTTTATAAAACTTCACTTACCTGTTGGTACAAAACATACCTGTTAACACTTTTTTCCTTGATTTTGAAAAAGCATTTTATGAAGTCGCACATAAAAGGCTTCTCTTGAAGCTGTAATCTCTGAACCTAAGCCCTCTTGCTATAAATTGAATAAGCAGATGTTGTTAGTGCAATTTGGTTTTGCTAGCAAATGCTACTCTCCAACTCCTCCAGATGCTTGAGGCATACCCCAGGGCACTGTCCTTGATACATTGCTCTATTTAATTTATATCAGTGACTTACCTACCAGCACTTCCCCTAATATTTGATTATTTGCAGACAATTGTATTGTTTACCGCCCTATCACAAGTAATTCAGACTGTGCCCTGCTTCAACGAAACCATAACAGTATTGAAGTTTGGTACAAGCAATTGTTAAGGAATCTGCATGTCAGCAAAGTAAGTCTACTTTCTTTTCACTGGAGGCAATTGTACATTTCATGCAAGTATAGCATATTTGGCTCTGAAATATCCGTCCGCTCATGTAAGTACTTAGGTGTTACTCTAACAAATAATCTTAACTTGTTTTGCCATATCGTGAATATTGCCTATGAATCCAACCAAGTCCTTGGTTATTTGTGTCGCTTTCTTTGCATGGCATCTTGTTCCATGAAGCTACTAGCCTACCTCACCTTTGCCTGTATGGAATTGCAATATGCATGTGCAATATAGGACCCCAACTAGGCTAATGTATGCAAGGTATTAGAATCAGTACAAAATTGTGCAGTTCAATTTGTATGCAAGGTATTAGAATCAGTACAAAATTTTGCAGTTCAATTTATTACTCCTGATGGCTCTTACAATACTTGTGCATCTAGACTAAATTCTGAAACAAATCTTCTTAACCTTGGAAGTTCTGCATAAAGTGTCTAGATTATGTCTTTTTAACAAGTTCTACAATTTGCCGTTAAAGTAGAATCAGTTGTATCATCACCAAACTATTTTCCCCTTTATATAAGCCACGCCATGTACAACCCTGTGGCATAGACCACTGCTCACCTGAAATTTTTCCTGTGAACTGCTTCGGACTAAAAATATTTGCCATCCAATGCCACACACCGCACCAATCTGCTTAACATTTCAAAGATGCAATCAAAGCGGTTATCCTCTAACTGCAGGCCAACCCTCATGTAACTAACCTCATGGCCTGGGGCTATTGAGGAAAGCCCAGCCCCCGTGACACTAACTGCCATGTTCAGCACATTTGTAGGATATATTTCTCAGCTAGTATGCTCTGACCATGCTGCCTTATGAAAGGCATATCATAGAAGGGTTGTGTAGCGTTCGAATTTGATTAGAGCTGGAAATTTAGTGTTCATGCGCACAACTTTAGTCCTTGGGCAACAGAGGAAATAACATAACAGATGTGAACATAGTTGTTCCAACTGACAGATAAAATGAAAGCTAGTGGTTTTTCTAGGGAATTATTTTGGTGTTCCATTTATAAATAGCGCACAAGTTGGAGCAACTGGTCCTGCTTATTCACAATAAATTTAATTTGTTGAAAATTGTTGGCAGTGTCTTACTGCAGAGAAAAATGTGTGACTGACCCTATACATAATAAAGAACTCAAATGCTTATACCTTATGTCCACTGTTTTTGGCATAGCTGTGATACTGGCACTTCTCCATTCTTCTCCTTAGTGCCCATTTATGTGGCAAACTTGAGTCGAATGACAAGGGTCACCATGTCAATGCTGACAGCATCCCCTGCCTTTTTTTTTCTTGTATGCAAGCTACGCCGTGTACACTCAATTCCTTTTCTGTCCTGCTTTCCATTATGCAGAGAAAGGCAGGCAAGCTAGGGGCTTTTACCACTTGACAACTGAAGCGCTTCCACCTGTAGTTGCCATTTATTCCACTAAGAATACTGCTACCTGGTGGTCTGTGTGACAGCTCTGACGTGATGACGATCATCCTGTCTTGAGCTCCTATGATTCAGGAATATAGCAAGAGCAGCTTGAACTTGCCCCCACTTGCCCCCATTCACAGTGGCTTAGTTTGGAGGCCAGAGCGCACTTAGCACCCAGCTAGTCACCACAATCACACCTCTCACTTTGAAGTAATCAGGCTTAAGAGGTGTTCAATATTTTTTCCTGTTAGTGTTTTGTTCTGGTGTGATGGTACAATGACAAGCGAAAATCTCAACCACAGATGTTACAAATTTTCTTTCCTTCACAGCCTAGACATACAGTCATTGCATAGCCCTTGTCTGCCTTTTCAACTAGTCCAATGCATTGAGTCAATCTCATGTTGCATGGCTATGCTAGAAGACTGAAATTTGTTTTTATGCATTTATCTCCCAACTTTTTTTCCCGGGAGTTCTAAGTGTGGCACTGGCATCTGCGTTGTTGTCTGCTTTTGATATTACAATTGTGTTAAATACAGGAACCGAATGAAAGGGCGTACCACGCTGTGGAACCCTGGCTGTGACCATGCGGGCATCGCCACTCAGGTGGTGGTCGAGAAAAAGCTGTGGCGTGAGGCAGCGCAGACACGCCACAACATTGGCCGTGAGGCTTTCCTACGGGAGGTCTGGAAGTGGAAGGAAGAGTATGTGTGTTTTGTTGATTGTTTGTTTATTTATTTATTGGTTGTTTTTGCGGTGTCCCATTTTCACCTAGAGCTGTTGAAAATTGGGCTGGTCGTAGGTGCAGTTGCATTCAATATGAACTGCAACACAGTGGTTGTGCCCGAATGCTCCCCAAAGATGGCACTGCACTGCCATGTCTGGGGCTCCTTCGGCCATGCCCACTACGTTGCAGCTCGTATGAAACGTGACTGTACATGTAGAAGCTGCCAAAATAAGATCATCGCTTTCATATCTCAAAGAAAGGCATAAAAAAAACTGAAACAGTACAATTAGTCCAAACTGCCATAAATACAGTCAAGCCTCATCATAACAAAGGTGCATTTAACATAAAAAATACCTTCCTTATATTCAATATTCATTGTAAGGATACATAGTGATATAGAATTATAAAAAAAATATTTAGGAAAATATTTCATGCTCACATCTATGTGAAAGAAACGCCAGTGTGATGCCTCCTGCAGGCCAGCAAAGGTTCTCCTGTGGACTCTGGCAGCCTGTTGGTGGGCTGCTGTATCAAAATGTGGCACTTAAATGCTAAATTAAAAACATACACTTTGCACTGCCATTAACACAGAACTTTTCAATGGGTGTTGTCACACGGGATCAGCACGTTGGCTTGCTGGCTGTGGGCCAGCTAAGCCAAATCGCTGGCCAAAATACACATGCATGTCTACAATGTCCCGTTTCAAGTTGATTTTGCAGAATATTTTACACTTTGGCTACAAGATTGAGCTGTGAACAAACATATATTCACTTTGCTGTAACCAACATTGTTTTTGTTCTTTAATTTTCGGTTTCGTTAATGATAAGGCATGGCTAAATAAATTTTAGGGTTATTTCATTACGTTTTAGTACTCATCATATTCGTGTTCATTATATTGACATTTCACTGTAGTGCCTAATCAGTTTGATGAGAATATTTTACTGTACCTAGTTGACATTACATTTGGTATATAAGATACCAGTTATATTAGGATTCTATGGACTCCTTAGTTTTTATGTGGCGCACTGTGAACTGCTGTTGCACCATTTATAGCCCTTCTATGTAAAATGCAAGGCTACATGCTGTTTTAGGGGCAGCATACTACACCTTCAATCGTGGATCATAAAGTACTCTTAAATTTTTTAACTATTTTCTTCTACATTTGGGTAGACTGCATGCATAATAATGTACATGGTGAATCTATAACACCAGCCAGATGCAAGAACGTATAGTTTTATTTCAGAGAGGAATATTCGAAGTGAACCTCTATGGTGGCTGCTATTAGTGCCAGCTTCTCTTTCCATTCTACATAACTGACTATCATTTTCTGGCTTGTTCTAAATAGCAGGTGAAATCATAGAGTGTCCAAGCTTCTGCTTTTCAATATCTCTCAGCATCACATCTGTCTATCGAAAAAAAAAAAAGAAATTGGGTTGATTTGAAACAATAAACTGACCAGCAGCACAATACGTATAAGCAACCTTCATCATGAAAATGCCATCAAGTAATACAGTCGAACCTCGGGTGATTCCACGACAGATCAACACAGGTAAAACATTTCATATTTTAGATTTCATTGAATATTTTATATCTTATGCGCATATCACTTGGTAGCACTGAAGTGAGTGTGGCTTCTTTGCCAAATGAACATTTTAGGAGGAAAAAAATAATGAGATTCTTCAGTGTGGAGGTGCCTATTTAATGCACAAGGCATTTTCACAAATTCACAACAATGTGAAATGCAACATGTTACAGCTACAAAGAATACATTCTTGTGTGTAAAACCTAGACGTAAAGAAAGGTCAGCTAGCACTGTTTCAGGCTTCCGTGCAAAACGGAAGTGTTTCAGAAAAATTCCTTAATTTGCTACAATCTTCAAAAGTTGCTATATTTACGATTTTTTATCAACTGAACCAATACATGTAGCCTTTCAATATTTGCTGGACTGTGAGACCTTAACTTATTCAACAATTGTGCTGAATATTCTTGCTGCATCACAAATGATCATTTCTACGATTTGCTTCAAATTTGAAGTTTTGACAAAAATGAACGCTATTAAAAAACCAAAATAAAAAACCCCATCGCAATTTTTTCTCAAAATCTCGTAAACTGTTCACAGGCACGTGAAAAAGAATATTAAAGAACATGTTGCATTAGTTTGTTTGTAATCACAATACAGGTGGTAGAAATGAGAGCTTTGCCAGAATGCGGCAGGGTGCTAAGAAAAAGGAACATCGGGGTCAAAAGAGCGTGCATAAGGCTCTGACCTGCCTAAACTTGACCGTAATTGCGAAGTAAAGGCAGTTTTGGTAAACTAGAAATATTATTTCAACCACGCCCTTCTAAAATGTCTGAATTTCCAATATAAATTTGTGGAGTCATGCCTCTCCTCGGCCATCATTGGCGCCCATATTTAGTTCATGCTTTCAGATGCGGCTGTTGTAAAAATCGTCTCTTTTGATCGAGTTCGTAGAGTGTAGAAGAATGGGAAGTGAATCCACGGGAGGCGATGAATTCTTACCAGAAGAAGACGAACTGGGAGGTAGAAAGAAGTGCCTACATCCACTTGAAACTTTGCTTCACATTCCTTAGCAGAAGTCGGATTCGCGACTAAGGAACTCTCGCCTGGTGCTAAAGCAAATTCAACTCGGTGGCACAGCAAGGTCCAAATCTCACTTCGTAGAGTGCAAGCGCCATTTGGACCCCTCAGGTACCAAATGCGGCATGTGCACCGAATAGTTCACCAACTTTACAGAAGCCTATGACATGTGGTCTTCGTACCAAGAACGGATGCGCTTGTTGGCTCTGCTGCCAAGCCAACTGGAGTGCCAAAAAGTTCAAGCTCTCATTCCAAATTTGTCAGCCTACATGATATACAAATCCCGACGTTGTGCGAGAAACGTGGAATATGGTCAGCACCAGGCGCGCCTGAGAGAACACGGTTGAACCCAACAGACGTCCAGACTGCTGTGGAATATTATACCAAAGACGAGCATGGATGTGCTCGGCAGAATCCCAACAAAAAGGATGTAGTGTCTGTTTCGATTGATGGGAACAAAGAGTATGCTGCCAAGAGGTTCATGACCCGCTCGGTATGGGAGACATATCGTCTCTTTAAGGAAGCCAATCTGGATACATCTATTGGGCTCTCAAAGTTTTTTTTTCTCTGGCCAAAATGGTTTCTTCTTGCTCCACAACAAGAAGTGTACCTTTGCATGTATTGCGGCAACGCTACACAGTGTGTTTCTGCGCTAGAAGTGCTCACTGAAGGTGCCTACACAATTACTCACCTCAAATTACTATGTCTCTACACCTCGCCCACGACTGATTGTTTCCTGGGCGATTGTAATTATTGTGCAAATGAGGATGCTTTAACTACTGCAACTTTGGGAATCCCTGAAGAGACAGAGGTAAACAATGCAGTGTGGAAAAATGGCGACCTCGTCAAAAAGACAGCACAGGCTACTACCTTTCTCCAGGAGCTTGGAGTATGGCTTGTCAAGTGGATCACCCACGATTACATAAGGGGCATTCAAGCATCAGCAATACACGACGCCAAACGGAATCGACAGCATGGATCCCGTGTCTTTGACCTTGCAGAGAATTGGACAGCTGTTGTACCGAACGAAGTACAACCATGCCATTGGCACAAAAAAAAGCAGGTCTCACTATTTACGTGTGTCATCACGAGTAGAGGATCCATTCAATGTTTTGCTGTCATCAGTGATGACGTATGTCATGATGCTGCACACGCTTGCTTTGCACTGGAAAAAATCTATGAGTGCATGAAGGAAGAACTTCAGCTTGACAAACATGTTACATACGTGTCTGACGGTGCCAGTAGCCATTTCAAAATCAAGTATCAGCTTTACGAGCTGTCACAGAAGGAGCACGCATCATCAAAGTGGCTTTTTTAGGCCACAGGACATGGCAAAAACGCTTGCGATGGTGTTGGTGTCTTAGTAAAGCACCAAGCCTCGCTCTATAATCTCAGAGCAGACAGCACTACAGTCATTAGGTCAGCCTCTGAAATGGTGGCGCAGATGACCACAACGCTGAAAAACGTAAAACTGCTCTATGCAGATGCGGACGAAGTAGAGACCTTTCGCCGCCTCAAAGAGAACCAGTGGAAATCTTTGCCACGTGTTCCAGGCATGCGGTCTTGACACATTTGGTCAAGCGAGCCTGACGCCAGCAATTTCGATCGTGTTGCATTAGTGTCTCGCACTGCTGCAGGTAATTGGAAAAGGATCAAGCTTTTCTCAGCGTATGCATCGGCTGTGCTCGAAGTTCCTTGTGCCCTCTCCCGGCCTCCATGCGGCATATGCAGGTCATCATCAAGTGTACACTGATGTGTCAGTAAGTCAACAGGCAAGCAACTGTGCCACTGCGTATTGGATTCACTCCATTAGAACTGCGTGATCTAGCCCTCTGGATCAGTTGGCCGTATAGAAAAATGCGGAAAGCGCTGCCAGTACTGCAGCGCTTTGCGCACTTGGGATGTGTTCTCAGCACGCTATCATCGTTTAGCATTTGTCAGTGGTGCTTCAACTATCTCGTACATCGTATACCAGCAAGTTTGGCTGAGAGTTCATCTGGTCCTGCGAATACTTCAATGAAAAAATACATGCTCCACTTGAGGCTTTGCACAGAAGACAATTTCCTCAAGAGTGCGTGGAACAGGTAATGTTTCGCAAAAGACCCAAGTATCCGAAAGAGGAAGTCTCGTGCTTCTTTCCAGCTTTTCCAAAAAACTGTGAGTTTTTCGACAAGTGGTGATCCTTAGGGACTGTGAACTTTTGATTATATAGGGTTCTAACAGTTCCTTTTTTTTCTTTTTCTTCAGAGGTGGTAAAATAAGCAATCGCTGGAACTATCCCCCAGCTGGCCCTGCCTTAACCAACACCATTGCCACTCCCACCACCGCCTCTTATGTTGTATAGTGACGTTCATGTAATGACCAGTATGACATTTTTAGAGGCATTTACCTGCCGTACATTTTGTTACCTGTGTACATTCATAAAGAGTTGACCGTTAATTCTGTAGCACACAAAGAAATACAAACCTACATTAACAGAAGGCACAAATTATCTACGCTGCAAGGCGCACGCACTTGCTGTTAAATAAACTGAGCCACGTAATGGTTATGTTGACGCTTTTTTATTCCTATTCAAGCGAATAAGTAGTGTTCTAAACACACTTTCATACAGAAGTATTAATTATAAGGTCAACACTAGCTTTACGTCGCAATTACAGTCAAGTTTAGGCAGGTCAGAGCCTTATCCACGCTCTTTTTACCCCGATGTTCCTTTTTCTTAGCACCTTGCGGCATTCTGGCAAAGCTCTCATTTCTACCACCTGTATTGTGGTTACAAACAAAATAATGCAACATGTTCTTTAATATTCTTATTCACGTGCCTGTGAACAGTTGCTTACGAAATTTTGAGAAAAATTTACAATGTTTGTTTTTATTTTGATTTTTTAATTGCGTTCATTTTTGTCAAAACTTCTAATTTGAAGCGAATCGTAGAAATGATCATTTGTGATGCAGCAAGAATACTCAGCACAATTGTTGAATAGGTTAAGCTCTTGCAGTCCAGCAAATTTCAAAAGGCTGCATGTATTGGTTTAGTTGATGAAAAATCGTAAATATAGCAACTTTTGAAGATTGTAGCAAATTAAGGAATTTTTCCAAAACACTTCCATTTTGCATGGAAGCCTGAAACAGTGCTAGCTGACCCTTCTTTACGTCTAGGTTTTACACACAAGAATGTATTCTTTCTAGCTGTAACATGTTGTTTTTCACTTGTTGTGAATTTGTGAAAATGCCTTGTGCATTAAATAGGCACCTCCACACTGAAGAATCTCATTATTTTTTTCCTCCTAAAATATTCATTTGGCAAAGAAGCCACGCTCACTTCAGTGCTACAGAGTGATATGCGCATAAAATATAAAATATTCAATCAAATCTAAAATATGAAATTTTTGACCCGTGTTGATCTCTCGTGGAATCACCCCCTTGATATAACGAAGTTGTACTTGCAGCGAAAAACTTCGTTAAATTGCGAATTTCATTAATTTGAGGTTCTAATGTTCCAGCAGTGGAAATCATTTCACAAGTTCTCAGGACATTCTTGCTGGATAGTATCTTGTCAGTAATCACTTATTAAATCCCAAGAAGGTCGCGCTATAGTAGCATGGTTATGAACGCCAGTGCACACAGTGCAGATTGAGCTGAGAGCAATGCATCGCGTGACGCCATAAATCTTAGATACAATGGCGTACCGTGCTTAGTGCCTACAGCCGTAATCAGATAGCACCCTCAAATTAAAAGCAAAAGTGCAAAACGATACAGATTTAAAAAAAAGAAAAAGAAATGTAGCAGTTTTGCCAGATAGGTGGACCACTGAAGGCGATAGCAAGGAGAAATCTACTTGAAGCAAGGTTCGTAGTTTCATTGATGTCACGTGTGCTCAGGCAAAGATCACTCGATGAGCAAAAAAACTCGCTCTCGCAACGTGAGCGAACACTTTCGCACGCCTTGGAAACTTGAGATTACGCGACCACCAACACTAGACACGCGGGAACAGAATGCACATAAAGGCACCAACCATTTCGGCTCGGCCTTTGCACTTGCGAAGATCACCTCCAAAATGCGGCGCGTGGTCTGCATATGGAGAGCCATGCGCATCTACAGCAAGGGTACAGGAGAGGAGATGCACGCGCTAGGGGAAGAGGGCACATAGGCGTGTGTTCCTTGTCCCCCTCTAGCGCATGCTTGATTACGTTACCTCGCACTCGACCCTTCTCCACTCCCCTTGCGCTGAAGGAATCATCAGCTCCCGTGTTTCTCCGAGCGCTTCGAGCCACCTTGCACCTGGCCTCCGCAAGTTGTTACGTGAGAAATGGCACAGTGCTGTTTCCTGTATACTGTGTTGTGGCGTGTGCACTTCTACGCAGTTTTTGCCACTCAAACTTTTTATACGGAAGGAACGATGCTTCAAGATAACTTTGTCCTTAGCAGACATTTTATCATTTCGTGCGAGATTCACCAGCCATAGTCTCCAAGTACCTGCTTGAAATGGCCGAAAAGTTCGTTAAATTGCGAAAGAAAATACACAGTTTATAACAGAACTAAGATAGGGAAATAAAAATAGTTCTTTACATCACGAAAAGAATTAAATTGAGGTTAGTTATATCGAGGTTTAACTGTAGCATATGCATAGCATGCATGCTTTAAACAACCTGTTTATATCATCTCTATTTAGTGGCTCTAAGTATTCCTGTGTGTTGTAGAAGTAAAGAGACTGACAGTTATACAGTAACAGCTTAGGTATATTTATCTTTTGTGTTGATGGTTACATTGTGTAATTTCAGGAAAGGAGACCGCATCTACGAACAGCTGCGCATGATGGGTTGCTCAGTTGACTTTGACCGTGCAACATTCACCATGGACCCTGTGAGTATTGTATAGTTACTTTCCTTTTGAACCCTGTCAGGCTCGCTTGATCAAGGAGCTATGATTGCGAATGCATTGCACAGATTTTGCATTGCTGTTGCACAGTGATACTCTTGATCATCAATTCACGGTCCCATCAGCTACATTCCAATGAGGGAGGGTGGATTGAAGTAGAACCTAAGAATGTTGGGCATGGTCATTGTGTGTTAACATGTGAATACTGTTTCACAGCATCAGTAACTTTCACGCAGTGCTGTGAAAGCTGTGGCACTATTCATTTAGGGTAGAAAGCCCCAGTGGTACGCTTGCTTGAGCTAATTGGTTGCCTGCTTACACAGGAGGGCTGAAAAATAATATTTTAAAGGGAAATGGCAAAGGTGACTGTAACTACAATTAGTGTTTATTATTTGTCTGCATCACCTTAAAATGAAAGACTCAAAATGATAGGTGCAAAATATACTTGTAGCCTAGTTACAGGGCAGCTTGGCTAAATTTGCCTATGATTCGGCTACAATATATATTTTGTTGTTTGTTTAGGAAATGCTGTGGTCATTAAAGACCAGGCAGGAGGGGAGAGGAGCAGGTAACCAATTTTGCACACATCAAAATCAATAATTATACAAGAGTATACCACAGCCGATCAATAAAAAACAGAAGAGATGAGAGTAAAGGGACAGTAAAATAATGAAAGCCAATGTCTAGCACACACACACACACACAAATATATATATATAATATATATACATATACACATATATATACACATATATACAAATCACTAATATGGATGAGATAGTTCAAGTGGCTGAGGAGTTCTATAGAGATTAATACAGTACCAGTGGCACCCACGACGATAATGGAAGAGAAAATAGTCTAGAGGAATTCGAAATCCCACAGGTAATGCCGGAAGAAGTAAAGAAAGCCTTGGGAGATATGCAAAGGGGGAAGGCAGCTGGGGAGGATCAGGTAACAGCAGATTTGTTGAAGGGTGGTGGGCACATTGTTCTAGAGAAACTGCCCACCTTGTATACGCAATGCCTCATGACCTCGAGCGTACCGGAATCTTGGAAGAAGGCCAACATATTGCTAATCCATAAGAAAGGGGACGCCAAAGACTTGAAAAATTATAGACCGATCAGCTTACTGTCAATTGTCTACAAACTATTTACCAAGGTAATCACAAATAGAATCAGGAACACCTTAGACTTCTGTCAAGCAAAGGACCAAGCAGGATTCCGTAAAGGCTACTCAACAATAGACTATATTCACACTATCAATCAGGTGATAGAGAAATGTGCAGAATATAACCAACCCTTATATATAGCTTTCATTGATTGCGAGAAAGCGTTTGATTCTGTCGAAACCTCAGCAGTCATGGAGGCATTACGGAATCAGGGTGTAGACGAGCCGTATGTAAAAATACTGAAAGATATCTATAGCGGCTCCACAGCCACCGTAGTCCTCCATAAAGAAAGCAACAAAATCCCAATAAAGAAAGGTGTGAGGCAGGGAGATACGATCTCTCCAATGCTATTCACAGCGTGTTTACAGGGGGTATTCAGAGACCTAGATTGGGAGGAATTGGGGATAAAAGTTAATGGAGAATACCTTAGTAACTTGCGATTTGCTGATAATATTGCCTTGCTTAGTAACTCAGGGGACCAATTGCAATGTATGCTCACTGACCTGGAGAGGCAAAGCAGAAGAGTGGGTCAAAAAATTAATCTGCAGAAAACTAAAGTAATGTTTAACAGTCTCGGAAGAGAACAGCACTTTACGATAGGTAGCGAGGCACTGGAAGTGGTAAGGGAATACTACATCTACTTAGGGCAGGTAGTGACTGCGGATCCGGATCATGACACTGAAATAACCAGAAGAATAAGAATGGGCTGGGGTGCGTTTGGCAGGCATTCTCAGATTATGAACAGCAGGTAGCCATTATCCCTCAAGAGAAAGGAGTATAATAGCTGTGTCTTACCAGTACTCACCTACGGGGCAGAAGCCTGGAGGCTTACGAAAAGGGTTCTACTTAAATTGAGGACGACGCAACGAGCAATGGAAAGAAGAATGATGGGTGTAACGTTACGGGATAAGAAAAGAGCAGATTGGGTGAGGGAACAAACGCGAGTTAACGACATCTTAGTTGAAATCAAGAAAAAGAAATGGGCATGGGCAGGACATGTAATGAGAAGGGAAGATAACCGATGGTCATTAATGGTTACGGACTGGATTCCAAGGGAAGGGAAGCGTAGCAGGGGGCGGCAGAAAGTTAGGTGGGCGGATGAGATTAAGAAGTTTTCAGGTACTACATGGCCACAATTAGTACATGACCGGGGTTGTTGGAGAAGTATGGGAGAGGCCTTTGCCCTGCAGTGGGCGTAACCGGGCTGCTGCTGCTGATGATGATATACAAATCACTTTGATTATACAGCCACATTCAATAATTACAATCTGAACAATTATCCCTGCAGATTATACAAAAAGAAGTAACATATTTTGAAAGCAGCACAATAAATAGTGTAAGCAGAACACAAAAGCTCGGGCTCAGTCAGTGTTCATACCGAGCAAAGCTTTCTCGAAGTCATCAGCACAAACGACATCTGATGACAAATTGTTCCACTGAACAATTGTTGGAGGGGAAAAAAAGAATATTTAAATATGTTTGTCTGAGCAGTGTATAGGAGCAGGTTATGCACATGACGATGCCTGGATGCGCATTGTAAGAACGGCTGTATCTAGGTCTGCGCAGGTATATTTACCTTCCTATTATAAACGGAATGCAAAAACTTCAGGCACACAATTTTGCGGCGATTTTCAAGCACAGGGATGTCATTTTTCTTCATTAACTTGGTAGGAGAATCTGTTGATCGAAACTTTCAAAAAATAAAACATACAAGGGGTCTTTGAACCATCTCAATTTTTTTTAATATCTTTTTTGTAGAAAGGGTCCCAAACCACTGATGCATGTTCTAGGTTTGGTAAAATGTACGCTTTATATGTGAGCATTTTCAATTCGGGAGGTGCTTTTTTAAACTTGTGTCTCAGAAAACCAGATTTTCGTGAAGCTAATGCGCAGACCTTTGTTATATGCGTGGACCGTGAAAGCGTGTTAGTAATGGTTACTCCCAGGTGTTTATATTCATTTACTTCATGTACTGGTGTTCCCTGTACGTGGTAATTAAGTGTGAATGGTTGTTTTTTTCTTCGTCATGCATAGCAGGACCGTTTGATTGGGGTTTACTACCATTGACGACCGGGTACACCATTCACTAACTTTTGTTAGGGCGAAATTCAAGTCAACCTGATCATGTTGACAGGTTACTTTCTTATATAGAACGCGGTCGTCAGCACACAATTGGATATTAATATTAGAATCAACCATATTTACTTAATCATTTATATATTATTAGTAAAAGGATCGGCCGTAGTACACTTCCTTGGGAACCCCTGAAGATACTGGTAATATGTTAGAAGCATGTCCCTTCACCTCAACGATCTGAGCACAATTTGAAAGATACGCATCTATCCAACTTATGATGAAAGATGGAAGATTAAGGTTTCGGAGCTTCAGGGAAAGTTTTCCATGAGGGACACAATTAAATTAAATCTACCTGACCAGACAAATCAAGTGTCAATGCGATATCGTGGACTGTTGTTACAAGCTGCGTGCACATTGACAAGTGTTTTCAAAAGCCATGTTGAGCTGAAGACAGCAGGTTATTACTTTCGAGGAAATCGGTAATAAAATGAACAATAAAATGTGTTCGAGTACCTTGCGGAACGCTGACGTCAGAGAAATCGGGCGTTAGTTTTCTTTCAGCAGGTGATCTCCTTTTTTGCGCACAGCTACAGCTCTGGCGAGGCGCCATTCATCTGGTAAGGTTGCCGTTTTGATCGATTCACAGAAAATAGTAGTTAAGATTGTGGGGTCTAATGTGGGATATCTCACACCGTACTCTTGGGACAAAGGAACGACAACACAGTAGTGCAAACAAACACAAGGGCATTTATTGCACCTTTCATACATCAATGCCTGCTAGCCGAGTTGCTATCCACTAAACATGCCGATGGGCGCGCGACAAATCTAGAAGTCCGACTTACCGCGGCCGCAAGCGAGCGAATATGTTCGCCCCATGCTGGATCCCAACGCCTGGTCGTTCGCGTGTACAGTCACGCGAATCGTGGCGCGTTCGAGGGCGGCCACGCGAGGCGGTCTCGCAGAAGCATGGGTCGCTGCGCACGCGGGAGACATCAGTCCCGCTTGCTTCCCGAACCCAAAGAGAGCAAGCGCTTTCCTTTCGGCGCCCAAGTAACCTGGGGGGCGCGCAACACTAGCGCCATCTCTCGCACTGCGCCTGTACCACTCGGACCGCCGCGTGTGCGGTGAAGCCGCACGACAGGAGACGCGCTATGCGGGAAAAACATCAGGGGAGGCGCGAGGGTCGCGCATCCCCACAAGATGTGCAATACTGGTTCTGCGTATTGACGCAGGAAAGAGTTTGGAATTCTGTGAGGGCCCCCAGAACATTCTTCTTTTATATTCAGTAACTGAGAAGACACACCTTCAAAGGTAATGAAATCTGGATGTAGCCAGGATAGAACAAGATCAGGATTTGTATCATCTTTTAAAGAAAACACAGAATGAAATTTCTAGAAATTTCTGTGAGATCTGTAACTGTTACATCATTGTGTTTTAATTTTTCTAAATCAGAAGCTTTATTTCCCATATTGCGCCAAAATTTTTCTGTATTACTCTTTAAGTAACTTGGCAAGGTTGATGAAAAATACTTATTTCGAGATGCAGATAGCGCGCAGGAAAGTTGAACTTGAAGTTGTTGAATGCGGTCAGGATTTCTGTTTAATCTCTTTTTGGCTCTCTTTAGCCTTCGTGTAAAGTGTAAAATGTAGCGGGTAATCGAAGGGTTTGTTCGCCTCGTTTTAATATGGCAATCAGGAACAAAGTTATCTAAACAATGCTGTACAGTGCTCTTAAAAGAAAGCCACAAAGAAATGGCATTAGTGTGGGGTAGCTGGTCGACTAGCCGCCACAATACATCAAGAATGGATTCATCATCAGCTTTTGCCATATCGTTCACCATTTTCAGAACTCTTTTTGGATTTTGTGTACAATCAACAAGTTTACAAGTGACTAGTATCAACTTGTGATCTGAAACACCCTTTTCAACAGCCACAGCGCACGAAGAAGTATCTCTGCTGAGAAATACAAGATATAGTATCGAGCCATGATTGGAAATTACCCGCGTGTTCTCAAGTACAATTTGCTCCAAGTTGCAGGTAAACATAATGTCAAAGAGAAGACTATCAATAAGATCTGAAGCAGACTTTTGACCACTTGATGGAAGGTAGGTTAATGTCGCCAGCCATTATGATGTGACGACACTTTAATGACAACATGTAATCATAGAGTAGTGATAGAAACTCGGGAGGGGAAGATGGTGGCCGATAGACAGCGCACAAGACAAACATATGGCCCTAAAAGTTTACATTAAAAAAAAAAAGGCTTTCGTGGTCGTCAGTCTGCGCGAGTACGCTGACGACAAAACTATCTTTGAGTACTATCGCCACCCTTTCACCTCAACTGGTGTGATCGCGTTGAAAGATTTGATATGAAGGAGAGATTACATTCACATCACCGATGTCACCATGTAGCCACGTTTCAGAAACTACAGTTATGTGGGGATCGTATTTAAAAAGTTGTTCAAGCTGTTCAGTCACCTACAGTTCAGTGCACCTACAATTTTACTATGAGCCTGTCCATAACATTACTGAGCAACTGAACTATTCAAAAGTGAGTACCATTCTTTACTAGACATGTTGTATTTTGGTTTGCATGAGTTTCATGGGGAAGGGACTCAATTTAAAGCTTTTTCTCTTGGTTCTGTGTGCTGACAGTGGTGCTTTGCTTGTGCAGAAAATGTGCAAAGCAGTGACGGAAGCATTTGTGCGCCTGCATGACCAAGGGCTCATCTACCGCTGTTGCCGACTCATCAACTGGTCTTGTGCCCTGCGCTCAGCCATCTCTGACATTGAGGTGTGCACTACTTTTGTTTTTCCGGGGTTGTCCTATGTAGTAGTTTGCTTCAATATTTAGTGCCCATCATGCGTTTTGTCCGAGAGCAAAGTTATTCGCATATAAACCACTCAACCAGGTGAGCCAAGCTGGAGCATTGTTATATTGGTAGCACGCATACTTTGCTCATACAAAACACAAATTTTTATTTATTTTATTTACAACATACTGCAGTTAAAAGACCAAGCAGGGGGACATAACGAAAGCAGTTGACAAAAGAAATTAAAAAAAGACACACACACACACACAAAAAGAAAAAACATAGTGACACAGTAGAACACGGTATGATACATAACTATAATCAAAAGTCAGCAGGATAGAGCAAAAATGCAAAGCACAACCAAACAGATGCACAATATGAAAAAAAGAGACACCACAGCTTGTACTGTGTTCACAAACAGAAAGGTATGCAGCTCTCAAAGTCAGGATTATCCCCATCACAAAACGCTTCCAACGGTAACGCATTCCATTCTTTTATGGTCCGAGGAAAAAAATGAACACATTAAAAAATTTGTGCGCGCAAAGTAAGGGTCAAGAGTATGTACATGTGTATGTCCAGTTTGCCTAGAATTTCGGTGTGTTAAGTAAGTTTCAGGTTTAATGTTAAATTGACCAAAATATAGTCAGGGGAGAAATTTCAGCCTAGCAATTACTCTTCGTTGTTGTAAAACAGGGATGTTAAGCCATGAGCGTTGACAATGAGTCATTTCTCTTGTAAGCATTAAACATAAAATGGACCGCTTTTTGTTGCACCATCTCAAGTTTCTTAATATCTTTCTTGAGATATGGATCCCAAACAACACCAGCATAATCCAATTTAGGTCTTATAAATGCATTATAGGCCAGTAGTTTTATTTCTGATAGAGCTGTCTCTAGTTTGTGCCTCAAGAAACCTAGCTTTTTAGAAGTGGATGAGCATGTTTTAGTAATATGACTTGACCATGTTAAGCGGTTTGTAATCGTAATACCTAAATATTTGTATTTATCAACCTCTGTCAAAGGACAATTATTGAGAGAATACGTGTAATTAAGAGGGAATTTTTGTGTGTAATGCACATAAAGACTGATTTATTACTGTTTAGTTTTATAGAGCAATCCTTACACCACTTGGAAACGGCACAAAGGTTAGATTGTAGGAACTGTTGATCATTGGGAGTGATAATGGTTTTAAAAAGTATGCAGTCATCTGCAAATAACTTTATACTTACTCTTAACATATCTAAGGAGGTAACAATGTCATTTATGTACACTAAAAGAAGAACAGCTCCAAAAATGATACCTTGAGGGACTCCTGATGTTACAGGCAGAACGCCAGATGTGCAGTCACTCACTTGTACATATTGCTTACGATCAGAAAGGTAGGAGCAAATCCAGTTAACTAGGTTAACAGGTAGGCCTATACCTTGTAATTTCGAAATGAATTTGCTGTGTGTGACGAAGTCGAACGCCTTACTAAAATCCAAGAATATAGCATCTATTTGATTTCCCGTATCAAGCGATGCGGCGAACTCGTGAATTGTTGTGGCCACTTGTGTCATTGTTGATAATTCTTTCCTAAAGCTGTGCTGGAAAGGCGACAGATAGTTGTTTTCTTCAAGAAAGGAGTTGATGTAATATGTGACTATCTGCTCTAATAGTTAACATGTCGTGCAAGTTAAAGAAATGGGCATGTAGCTTCCGACGTTCAGACGATCGCCTTTTTTAAACACTGGCACTACACGTGCCGTACGCCAATCATCAAGAATTAAGGAATCTTCGAAGGAAAGATGGAAAACGTGTCAAAATATCTGCAACCGGTTCGGCATACCTCTGCAAAAACGTGTTCAGAATAATATCTGGACCAGCTGAGGATTTCGTTTTTAGGTTAAGTAGCAAACACAGCACATCCTCATATGTTATAAAATCGGGAGACATTACTGGAAGAGAGTTATCATGCATTGCCTTTTACTTGGAAGTGGTAAATAGGGAACAGAAGTAATGGTTAAACTGCTCAGCAATTTTCGGGGCATCATTACTGAGACAACTGTCAACGAATATTTCACGGGGTACAGCATATGTCTCTTCTAAATATCACCAGAATCTATCAGGGCTTTCTATCAAGAAGTCAGGCAATGATTTAGTGAACTACCTAACTACCTAAATTTAGCATCCCAGAGGGTCGTGATGCTGCCCATCATGTTATCACAAAAGTCCCACAAACAGTCCAATATGGCGGGGTTGTCAGCTTTAGTAAAATCCTTAATTAGTGTTTTTTGCTTGCCTTTTTTGTGACATCGTAACTCCTGGCGGAAAGAAGAGACACACCGCCTTATGATCCGAGATACTGTCAACCACATCCACAGTGTATGTAGATATGTCGTTACTAATAAAAATTTAATCAATTGTTGAACAGGTGCTACCTACTTCTATGGTATACTTTGTAACAGTTTGTTTCAAATCACGCATGATCATAATATTCACTAACGGGGTTGTGTCAACATCAAAGAATGAAGCGGGGTTACGCCAGTCAATGAAAAGAAGTAATAAAATCACCAGCAAGTATAACCTTTTTATTAGTAAACAACGCCATGTGATCGCATAGTTTGGACATGTATTCAGGAGAAGCCAAAGGGGGTCTATATGCAGCACATACAATAAAAGAGTAGCCCCAGCAGTTTACCCGTAGGAACAAACTTTCGTGACCATCTGTTTGGTTCATAACAACACCAGACAATGGGTTTTTTAAGACTATGGCTACGCCACCACCCCTAGGTGGGAGATCTCAGCAGAAAACAGTATAGTTTGGAGGAGATAGAACCGAACCACTAACGTTTTAATGTAACCAGATTTCGGTGATTATTGTTATATGTGGGTCATGTTCAAGAAGTAACAGTTCAAGCTTTCCTACTTTATTTACAAGGCTTCAAGCATTGAAATTTAGTATTCTTAAGTGCTTTGTCTCCGCATGCTCATTACGTCAATGTGGGACGCCCCTTTGTATTGGTAGTGCTACACGTTTGTTCTTAACGTTGTCCCATGCAAACGGTGTACCATCAATTTTAAACTTATCATGAATAAGAGATGTGCACTTCTTATTCTCTCAATCATAGCTAGCGCTCTCCCAAAGAAGTTTATGCATGTGCAGTGTTTTGTGGCTGTAGTCACTTTGGATGAAAATATTTGTTCCTTTAAGCTTGCTCGCATTTTGAGTGACAGCTTGTTTTTCAGTGTACTCTTAGAAATAGGCAGTTACTGGGCAGCGGCCTCGATGGCGGCCAAGACGGTGAATACGGGCTATAGATTTGCATTTAACTGCGAGTTTTTCATCAAAAACGTCATTAACAACACTTTTTCTTAAAGATGCGTCACTTTCTTCGCTCTCTTCAAAACTGTCATAAACAATAACATTCGACTGCGATCTTTGATGTCAACAAGTTTTCTGCTTTACAGTCACCATATTCTGAAGGGACACAGACGATGATTCAAGTGCTGTAATTATCGAAGAGTTTTCTTTTGGCTCTAGTCATCGAAGACGCGAGTCGCAATCATGAATGAGTTGCTTACACTTGCTAAACTTCGTTTTCATCTTAGCAACATCAGCACGGATATCGGCTTGCCCCCTCAGAACATTTTGAAGCATTTCAGCTGTAGTGGCTCCCGGGTTGGGTTCAACATCACCCCTTAGCAAAATTGTAAGAACTACGTAACAGTCATAAGCAGTACTCAAACAAATGCCTGGGCAAGGCAAAACCAGTAAGAAAAGCTCATCTCTGCACCTAACTTTAAAAAAGGAACAACTGACCTGTATAATGAGAACAAATTTCTTGGTCAGCAGCATGGTTGCAGCCGTTTCTCCGTGCCCACTGGTGAAGAAATCCTGTGGTCATGGTTTTATACTGTCCGTGGCGCATGACATCACGAAAATGTGTATATCTTGAAGGGTTGTGTCCAGCGTGCCTTGTTTGAGTTATGATCTTGATTGCGGCCATGTGTCGGGACTTCTGTTGATCTCGAAGTGTCCTTCCTCGACCCACATCTTGTGAAGTTGTACCGGCGATCGTCAGCAGAAAAACCTGCATAACGGGAACAAATTTCTTGGTCAGCGGCATGGTCGCAGCCGTTTCGCCATGCCCACTCTAATAGCAAACTGGTCTGCATTTTTATTTAATAAGGAATATAAGGGACGGGCAGATAGTGAGGACTACCACTTGTGAGGATTACGCTCATACTGTTCAAATGGTCAGGACTGTGTGAGCAACCACAAAGGTTAAGTCTGGAATGGAAAGTAGCATGCAATTCTCTTTTCATAGTCTATCTTGCATATAAACTTTCATGTTCATGTCTGGCATCATGAGGCTGCACAGTACACAGCTTGTGGTGAAATGGCGAGATTTTATCTGGTGTTGATAATTGCTTTTTTGCATTTTCTTGTTTCGAGTTTTTTTTTTCTTCCGAATTGCATGCCAAGCTATGATTTAGCACATGAATGTAGGTTCTCTGCTACAATTTGTAAGCTGGTACATAGTGTTAGCTGGCACTTCAAAGCACTATACTAGTTGTCGTATGAATTTAGAGATAGCTGCTCCTGTTTGTTTATATTTGTTACTTTATCTCTTGTTTACTGGTTTACATAGTATGTAATTACAATGAACAGAGTTGGGAGAGAAATTGAATCAGCTTATCATAATTCTGGAGAATAATGCTTCTAACACTCATTGTGATAAAGCTGAAGGGATGCTGCAGTTACAGTAATTATAACAATTGTTTTATAATTACTGTTTGTGAGCATTAGTGTGAGTACTACCTATATCACGGCAACAGTACTTATAGTGGGCAATCCAAGGTCAACTCAGCAGCCCATTGGTTGACTGAGCCATCATTTCAATGATGGAATTTTCGCCTCAGAATAAAACTGCCTGTTCAGTAGTGACTGCATGGTTGAGACCGTCCTCAATGTTTTCATGTGTGTGAAGTGGTGTTGAAGTTGGCCCAGGGTGGCCCATGCTTGTGACTATAGGCCAAACTCGCGACTATTCACGCAGGGGTGCTGTCGCTTTTGCACGGTGTAGTGTTCAATTTGATGCCTCACTTGAGTGCAAATCCTTTTAGTGCAAATGAGGGCTCCGACATCGCTAGAATAACTGGTAGGAAGTATCCCATTTCTTTCAGCACATTCCCACCACAGCGTGCCTCATAATCAGAGATCTTGGTTTTGGCACGTAAGACTTCAGAAAGAAAATATGAAAAGAATATTCTCTACTTTCTTGAGCATGACTGATGTGGGCAGCTGTACAAATTGTGACTCTATGTGCAGGTGTATGCATTGCAGCTAGTAGGTGCCCAGAGTCTTTGCAAGTGTACGTCCTGCAGTTGACGAAGTAATGAATGTCTGCTCATCTCTTGATGCTAATTTTTTTGCGCCTATAGGTTGATAAAAAAGAGCTGCCTGGACGCACTCTGCTCCCTGTGCCAGGCTATAAGGACAAGGTGGAGTTTGGTGTGCTCATCTCCTTTGCCTACCCTCTGGTGGATTCGGGTCAGTGCATTCCCATTTGCTAATTGGAGTTAAGGTGACCTGGACTGTGGTACAGCGCTCTTTTTGTGCCAAAAACGAAGTGAAATGCTCACTTGGGTGGAATTGAGCACGAGGGGCTCTGTGGAGCACACAACACCGCACGGCTCTCTACATGGAATATATAGAAATTTGAGAAATTGAGTAATAGATATTAGATTAGCAAATTGAATTATTTCAACGTTCACTATTCAATTCAATTCGATTTGATTCATTGATATTCTAGTATTCACACACCCCTAAAAGCATTCTTGTTAGTGGTAAAATGACAAGATGAGCAAGTAATTGGTAGATCTACAGTGTTGAACAGAAAGATGAAAGTGTAGGTGCACAAGTATCATTTTAGAGAAAGTGTAGGTGCACAAGTATCATTTTAGATGCAGATAGAAACCAAGAAAGTTAATTGTGGAGCCCAAAGGGACTCGCAGAACTCAGTCTCGGGACAGTCGGAGTAAGGGGCATTGGATCTATAATGTATACCTGGTTTTGGCTCATTACACTGGTGATAGCTGCTGCAGCATTAAAATACTAATTATTCTTTTTCCTTGAAGCAACGGGTGGTGTGCAAATGAACATAATGCCTTCTGGACACATTACATGGCGACACTGCTTGTGATGCCTTGACCATTTCCTCCCTATTTGATTTATCACAGAAACAGATGAGGAAGTGGTGGTGGCAACAACGCGAATTGAGACCATGCTGGGTGACGCCGCCGTGGCTGTACATCCAAATGACCCACGGTACTTTGACTTCCATGGAAGATATGTGGTGCACCCTTTCTGTGATCGGGAGATCCCCATTGTCACTGATGAGTTTGTTGACATGCAATTTGGCACAGGTGAGTGGGAAAAAGCCGTTGTAGATGACTGTGTGTTTGCCTCTTTCCCACCATTGGTTACATACCGTATAGCCTGGGTAAGAGAGATACTACCATTTCATTTGGATACAGACAGAATGGCAAAAACATTGCAGGAGTAAGAACCTCAAAATTTTGGTGGTATTGTTTTTCATAGATTAATGCGCATGCAAGTACATTGACAAGTAATGAATGCAGGAGAGGCTCCCCTCATGAAAGTGTCACATTTTCTTTAAAGTATTTCTGTATTTCCAGAAACTAGATAGTTCTCTTATTGCCAGGGCGTAAAGTGGAGGCACCCCAGTGGTACAGCAACAATAGCACGATGTAGTCATGCACCACACATGTTAACACTCAAGATAGGCATATGTGGGAATGAGGAAGACAGCTCAGAGCACAAGCACTTGCACTCTAATTTTGAGAGTTGGAAAAGGGATTTGGAGATGGGTAATGATGACCTCCCATTGAAAGGGCCACCTCATGAGCCCTCCAAACAGGAAAAGGTGCATGCCGTAGCTGGGAAAATGCACCATGAAAGGCTGAGTGACCGAGTTGGCCCAGTTAAGGGGGGAGGCTACCCTCGGATACTAACTTTCTTGTTTATTAAGATATCTTAATGAAATTTTCAGAATAGACTCATAGCAAAAGCATCAGTAGAACTACAAAATTTCATGCAGTTATGCTCACTGGTTCTCAAGTTACAGCAATATGTCAGAATGGTGCACATGGTTTTCTCATTCCAGGCCGGGAGAATTTTCAAAAGGTGCTGCAACTGTGAAATTCACTATGATGATTCCCAGATGGATATCTCAGGGCAAGACAGAGGCCTTTTTAAAAATTTCTTTGCTGAAAAATTTTAGCACACCACCGAATTTAGTGCTGGTGATTAAGATTTTATCAATCAAATTTTGATTAAATATCACAAATCACAGACACAATATATAAAAAAGGGCTTGTCTTCCCCTCAGAAATTTATTCAGATACACAATAAAAAAAAAAAAAACTTCCGGAAATCTGATGAGTGGTTACAGAGATATGGCTGGAACAAGCAGCCTCACCAGCCAAAAAAGTCATATTGAGAAAATTAGCTTTGAAAGTTTTGAGCACATATATTGGTCTAAAACGACCCTGCAGCGTGACTGGAGATGTCCTTAGGCACACTCTTCTCTTGCCGCCTTTCCACCTTCTCTTGCGATCACTTCTTGGCCTTTTTCAAGTGCAGAGAATCTTTCTTGGCTGCCCGTTGAATGGCCAGGTGGCCAGGTGTCAGCCCCACTGATGAGCATAGCTCTTGGGTGGCCCTGTGGCAGCCAGCATTATATCTTAAAACTGCCTTATACAGTGCCGTCTCCCCAGCAATCAGCGATGCATGCTGCTCTTTGGGCATCCGGGACCACAGCACAGAGTGAAATGATTCTGATGCATTCTGCGTCTTTGCTCCCAGGCAGCGCTGCAGAAGAGAAGCCTGTGAGAGGTGCTCATAAACAAATAGCAGTGCTTCTGCAGCATAGTCTGGAAGATTGTATCGATGCTTCAGAAGTGGCACACCATCACTCTTGCTGGCATTATGACGACACCCCTGTCTGCACCCTCAGGGCACAAGTCGTGGTGGTACGATGCCATCACTGCACGCTGCATGCAGCCACATAGCTGGAATTGTTCCGTAGGGCCCAGCCATAATAGTCGGTCAACTTGTCGATGAGGGCCTTTGTCAGCCTCCCTTCCCTCGTAAAGCCTTGTCACATTTCTGCACAAGGTTGCGCAGTGCTGTCCCCATCCTCTTCTGGACGTGGTTCAGGCATTCCTCTTTCGAAATGGGGACTAGTCCATAAACATTTTCTTGCACAAGGGCAGAGAAGGTGGCACTATCTCCGTCAGACACGAGCATTGTGTAACGGAGGTTGTGCTTTGGCACCGAACGTGATAAAAGGATGACAGCTGCCTCAACCTCCATCCTCCCAGACAGAATCAGTGTTTTTCTGGCACACATAATCCTTCTGCCAGCTTGCCTAGCCTGGGTCTCCAGGCTTTGGTCCGACTTGGCAACCAAGGCACTGGTTCGATAAAACAATGGCATCCAAGATGAGGCCCGTGTGATATTCAATTATTACACCAACTTCAATATGGGACGTGTGGTCTTGCTTGTGCCATGTTACATCAAAGTTTACTGTGATATCTGTGCTGAAATATGGATCTACTTCCTTATAGGTGGTTTTCACAGCAGAAGCAGATTCTGCATAGAACTCGTCTATGCACTGTGTCTGCGGTTCCCTGAATTTCTTCAAATACTTCTGAAAAGTCTTATGATGCAGGCCATGATGGGGCATGTTCATCGCTGCCCAAAAGTCATTGAGGGCTGTTTGTCCCTTCCCTATCTGTTTTGTTTCCACAATGGCTCTTATAGTCACGTCAAAGGCCATTGAGTCATCCTGATGAGCAGAACTTCACGAGCTTGCAACTACTCCACAATGTAAACATAGCAGCTCAAGCATTTTTGCAAGTCCAAGTTGGGTGCCTCCTTGAACCTTTATCCCAGTCACGAAGCATCCATTTGCACAAGAAGAAATTTTTCGCCTTCGCTTGTAGGGTGGCAGCTTCAGGATCGCACTCCATTGCTTGAAATTTTCGCTCCGTTGCTGACATAGCGCCAAGTCCTCGTTGCACAGCAGCGCATTCTTTATTCGCTGCCTCTTTCTCCTCACACGTTGGGAAACATGTTTTCAAGTACACAGTAGACAACGCGATCGCACTGTCCGAGGCAGATGAAAGGGAGGATGTGGAAGCCACTGTCGACGAGCACGAGACACCAGGTACACTCGTCACGACAAATTCTTGCGCAGGTGGAGCAGGCATCACATTGCCAGAAGCGTCGACGCAACCACGCTCTTGAGTAGATGAAGCAGAAGCTGCCCCACAGGAACCATCGGTGCAATCATCGTTGGCGCGCGAGCGAGCGGCGAGCTTTGTCATGCGGGCGAGCTTCATAGAATGCTTGCTTGCACTGAACACGTGTAGCATCTCGAGTTTCTTTGGGTGCATCGTGGCCGACCGCACAACAATCGGCAGGCTAAACACAACAATGGTCTTGTAAAGATGGTTGAATATGTTGAAAACTTGGAGAACATGCGAACGGCTGCAGAGATAGACAGTGGCAAGCGGAACACACAAAGGGTGCCGGCGATGGAGGAGCCGAAGCAGATGATGGCCGGACGCATTATGTAGGAGACCACTACGTCATCGCACGCAGCAGCCAGTGGGAGTCGCAGGCTCCCCCGCGTCCTTGAGGAGCGCGCGCTTCGCCCAATCTCAGCTTCGCGTCTCAGTCACTGGAAACTTAAAAGCTCTCGCGAGCCCTCCAATCATGAGCGACTTACGGCTCTCCCGCGCTGCCGCTGCCACCACGAGTGGTGGGGAAAGAAAAGCACGAGAATGCATGAACAAAACAATGCCAAAATGGCGGCGCCCGGGGGAGCGGTGGAGAAAAGGTGTTCACGCCAAGTAGGGTATTTTGAGCACTCGCTCGCTGCTCGAGGGCTGCCACAGCTCGTTATAAACTTTATTTGAAATAGTTTTGCGGTGAATTAGACGTTGATATTTACAGAAATGGTAGTTTATAAGACATGCTGTCCTAATATGTGGTTTTCCAAAAATTGACTTTTTCGCGATTTTTCGGTTTTCAAAGGCCGCATCCCCGCTTAAAGGGAAGCTGAAACGGTTTTCAATTTCCATGAATTGCTGGGATTGGGAAGAACAGACCTAATAATTTACGGTTCCGAAATTTTTTTCTTCGTTTTGTTAATATAAGGGGCGGAAATCGCTTTCTAAATCACCCCCGCGGACACGCCCCCATCGCTTCCCGGAGCGCCGGGTGAGGTGGTTGCCAGAACAGAGAACCGGCGAGAGTGACGTCACTGGCGGGGACCGAGCTGCCGGACCGGCGTGCTGGCATGCGCTGGCATGCCTCTTTCCGTCCTGCGCTTTACTGAACGACGCTACGAGAGATTTGCCGCCGCCGCCGCTCACGTTTGTTTTGCGATTTTCGTAAACTGTTCTTTCCTTCTGTGCTGCGTGAGTGCCTACAGCAAGGGCGCCCAACATGCCCTCGTTCTATGCAGCATTCGGCTGCGCGAACACACGCGGGCGAGACGATGTTGTGTTTCGCAAGTTCCCGAAGGACAAGAAACTTGCAGCGCAGTGCGGTGAGGAGAGATAAGTTCGTGGCGACGAAATCAACTGTGCTGTGCTCGGACCATTTCCGCGATAGCCGGATAGCGTTACGACAAATGCGGAAACGCGTTGTTGCCAGCGTTGCTATACTCCGTTTCATACATCAGGTGCAACGCTGTGGAGGCTTGGGATACTTCTTGCAGTGGCTGCGTTCGCACTTAGAGAAAGTTCGGTGTTTCTTGACCCGATTTTTGAGAAAAGTTTTCATATATAAGCTCAGTTCTGAATGAAAAAAAAAGAATTTACCCATAGAAACAATCCGTGTACTTATGCGGTTGCTAACACGTTCTTTTAAATCAATTTTCTTTTCGGCATTCTTTCATTGCAGCCTGTCGCGGCAGCTTCACGTGCATGCTCGCGCGAGCGAACGCCGCTGTCACGCTGCGAACCATAGACGGAAACGCGCGCAGTAATAAATTTTGGTAACCGGACTTCGTGCGTAGCTTCCACAGCGTTGCACCTGAGGTATGAAATGGAGTATAGGCTTGCCTAGTGACATTCGACGTACGGTTGCAGTTATCATGTTTACCACACGGCGGTGCTAAAACTGCCTAATATATTTATGTCAACACTAGCATGGAGCGCGCATACCGATTCTTGATCGAGCAATCGCAAAGTCGTCGAACCATATTCTGAATATTGCACATATAATCCCCCTGACCATCTCGATCTGGATGTGTATGATAAGCAACTTCCATGACTGTACCTCGCAGCGCTACATGTGCGCGCTTTGCAACGCGGCACTTATGTTCGCGATCGTGTATCAACGCTCAGAAAACCACGGGACTTTAGACAAACAGCGGCAAGGTGCTTGACATCGGGGAATTGTACCCGTGTTTACAATCTAATGAGAAGTTAGTGCTTCGGCATTCTTCCAGCAGCAAGTTCTCAGTGACACTTTAGCGCATTTTTTCTCCCGTCATTGGAACGTGCAGCTACATGAAAAAAAAAAAGCATACGTAACAGCTAAGATTTCCAACGCGCGAGAAGGTGCACACATCGCTCTCGCTTTTGGCACACTCAACATCGTCGTTGCCGCCGTTGCCACCATCGTTTTCCGTATCGGCTGTCGGTTCGAACATGTACGGCTAAAATACAAGCTGTCCGAGACAGCGAGAACGTTCCATAATGCTTACAACTCAGCTATGAAGCCAGAACAGAACAGCGTGCTACGCTCTGAAACGGCGGCTCCGACCGGCGACTGCCGCCATTGACGTCACAGTGGCTCCGACCAATCACGGGCAACAGCGGCGTTCGCGCGATACCCTGAGGCGCTGGTGCGCGTTTTCATGAAAAAACAGCCGCTTGCGCTTGTTTCCGCCCTTTTTGAACGAGATATTCGTGTTCAGGGGACTCAAAACTTTAGAATGCCGCAGAGAACTCATTTTTTTCGAAAAGTGTTTCAGCTTCCCTTTAACCCCATAGCAGACATGGGTACGCCTTGCATCTCAAGGACAAACAATGCTAACCCCTTTTAGCACGACCATAGTGAGTACGGTTCACGACATGGCTGTATCTCACAGATGCAGAGACACTTAAGTAAAATATTAGGTCAAGCTAAAATGATAGATTAATGCTTGACAATGTCTAAGGCATCAGTACAGTTGAACCTCGATATATCAAACAGTGCGGTGACTGCGAAGTAGTTCGATATAGCCAGAATTCGATGCATAAAATCACGTAAAAAACGTCTAGAAAACTTCTGCAAATCACTCAATGAACCAAGGGCGCGATCAAGAATTATTGTTCGGAGAGCACGTTCGGTTGCAACGCGCGCAATTGGCCTAGGCCGCGCCGACTTCTAACCCCGGAGTGCGTGGTCGATTGTGCCGCGTGTAATTAACCTAGGCCAATCGCGTGCAGTGCTACTGAATGCGTGCTCCAAACAGCGATCCCCGATTGTGCACCAATCGTGGCGCAGTAAATACTGACTTGAAGCTTCACAGAAAGTATTTATGTATTTATTTGGCTGAGAGTACTGCAGCAGTGCAGCCTGCTTCTTATTGGCAGCCGCGTGCATAAACACGGGCTCCTCAACGTAGACTAAACAATCCACAAGCAATAGGCCGCGTTGCAGTAGTGGCGTAGAAGGGCCAAAGCAGTTGAAGTCGGGAGCGCAGCAACATCAACGCTTTCGGAATCAACCTGGGCAGCGTCTTCGTTTGGCCGCTACTTCTTCTGCAATCTCCAGGTCTGTCGATTGAAGTATTTTGAAACACTGTCAGTAACATTAATTAAGTAGCGTCTGCCAAGGCGTCTACGAGTGAGCCCAGTGAGCATGCGCTGTCGCGGGGCTTTGTGGATGCAAACCGCCAGTCCTCGCGAGGCGCAGCACCGAGGAGGAGTCAGTGTGGCAAGCAATGCGTTGTTGACATCGTCGAACTAGCCAAGCCGCCGTGTGCATAGGCCGCTACGTTTAAATGGCACCCGTGGCCTGATCAATGTGTGCAGCTATAGTGCGCAGCAGTCGGGAACGCCCATTGTGCCACCGCGATCTTTGAGGGTGTTGCGGGAAAACTCACCGCCAGTCAACAGAGCGTACGTGGTCTGGGGTGACGGAGTTTGATATATCCATATTATGTTCGACCCTATACGAAATAAAAAAATTTAAATGTATGCGATTTTCCAGGTGATATAGAAAGTATTTGATGTACGCAATAATTCGATATATCCATGTTCCATATCCATATCGAGGTTTGACTGTATTATCACAAATAGAGTTTAGTAATTGAGAAATTACGGGAAAATTTGAACAAGATTTGAGACTTCCCCTTGACCTTCAGGTACTAACTAGCCCAATGACATAGGCATGCCTCATTATATATCTTTCTGTAGTATTCAACCACTCGTAATAAAATAGATTGCACTGCATTATAAGACGGAAGAAAATGCTACTTGTCCAGTTCTATTCAGTTTTTAGAAAAAAGGACTCATTGACACTACCCTTGACAACAACACAGGCGGTCAAAAGTTCTTTTTCGCTTGACTCTGCACCACCCGCGCTTTTGCGTTTCAGTAGTTTCAGTAGTGCTGTGCTGGTTTTGCTGGCTCACGAAACTCATACAAACTGCAAATAGCAGAGAATGCTATGCCATGTGATGTCGCGGGATGCCCGAACGGTCCACGCCACTTGACAAAGAGCAGCTACAGTGGCTCATTCAACACACTATCTTGGCTTGATTTCTCCATGGCCGTGCATTTACGTTTTGCTCACTGACAGCAGTAGAAGGCGGTGATGGCATATGCAACGTCATCACTCCCCGCTCGGGGGCATTCAATTTGAATTGCGCTAAAGGTATGCCAACTCTTCAAAGGCTATTTTCTCTTGAACTAAGTCATTTCTTGGCATGAAATGATCGCTGCGAGGTTACTGGAATGGTATATTGATCATCTATTTTGTCTTAATATTTGCCTTTAGTGTCCCTTTAAGATTGGCTACTGTGACATACCTGAAGCACAACAGCAGTCTGAAATGAAAGACCTGTTCAAGTTTTCTAGCATCACGAAATTAGTCAAGAAATTTTCATTATACATTAGCAATAGCGAGAAAGCACTGATCTTGACTTGCTGTAGTGACTCATTGGCTATGGCGTTCTGCTGCTGAGCACTTAGTCGGGGGTTCAGCTCCCACTTGTGGAGGCTGCATTTTGAGGAGAACCTCCCCTCCCCTCCTCCCCATTACTGTGTCCTTAATAAGCCTGTACTATAATGCTTTGCGACACCAAACCCTACAGTTTGATTTGACAGTGAAATTTTGATGTCTCTTCCCCCTGTGTTGTAGATATGCATGTCTCAAGGACACTTAGCCCTGAGTGGCAGTGCAATTGCATGTTACAGACTTTTTGTTAATGGTAGCCAGATGGCATTGTAATCCTTCTTGAATATATGGGAGTGTGAAATGGAAAAAGGCAAGACATATGTTTTGTATAAATTGTGCGCATGCATGTATGAAAGATCAGTTAGAACCATAGAGTTTCTAAATAAGTGCCCTAGAGGGAAATGTAGCGTTAGTGTCTACGGGGGTTCTCATGAGCGTTGCCTCAACCTACATGGGAATGATGGGAAGTACAGGCTTCGGATTGACTTCGGTCTTTAGACTAGTGGTGTTTCCTTCTGGTGCAGTAAACAAAGCTATACTCAAATATTATCGCGTAAAATCTAATTCTATTTCTGCAGTATGGTATATAATGTACAACACGCTACATAAACTGACTGACTTTGAATGACTTTTTGAATGACTTTGAGATGGAAGCATGGTTTACTATGGTTTGTCACCAGGACACATCAGGGTATGCATACTTGTGCGATTCTGGTCCCAATTTAACGCCAAAGAATAATTATTTATTCATTTTTGCAACAGCAAAACAACCGTGCATGTACTTATATAAAAATACTCATCAAGTATTTCTGAAAATAGAAATGCTGTATTGTGACAAAGCGTTGCGCTCTTGAGCGGAATGCTACAAGTGTCGTCTGCTACGACGCCTTCTCGCTGCACTTAACGCGAGACTTTTCTCGCAGACGACAGGCATTTGCGAACTCTCTCGCTCTTTCGAAAGGTTGCGTCTGCTGTCACGATTGCTGAACGTCTTCAAGTACTTTTAAGCACATCTGCTGCAGTGCTAGCTAGGACGCTAGTGGCCTCCTACGAGTATGCTTCATCATATTTATATTGGTGTACCGCTTCTGAAGCGTCACAGCGTGGCTTTGCGGGTGCCCATTGTGCGACACTAGACTACAGCTAGGAAGCAGCTATCTTTCCTACCACAAGTAAGTTTGTGTTCTCAAAGTCCTAAAACACGCATTTCAATGAGCACATTAACGAGCAATGCAAAATGAAGCTCTCAATAAAATTTGATTGTCAAGCCAGTAGAAGTACAACTGTATATGTATTGTATCAGTTGTGCCTTCTTTGTCCTATTCTGAAGTTTCATAAAGCACATAACGCTACAGTGCCAACCTAACACGCTTAACAAACCAAAGTCCAAACGCTCAAAGCATGTTCTTTCAACGTTTACGATGCCGCCGCTTTCTCGTCAGGGCTTCGACGCCACACCGCAACACAAGCATCGTCCAAGTCGCTGGCCCAGTGCGCTATCGCCACTCCGAGCAACATAACAAAGGCAGAGAGCTTTGCGTTGCACTGTCCCACTGCAGGTTATAGCGATTGTGCTTGGAGCGAAACCAAAACTGCCAAAAAAAATACTCGTAGACTGGTTCGCCAGTCAATAGAATGCCAATCCGAAGCCTGTACTTCCCATCATTCCCATGATGGTTGAACGATCGCAGCGCCAGATTTGCCTCTAGGTATACTAATATGAAACTCTATGGTTAGAACTAACAGCACATCTTTTTTGTCCCTTTCTCTTTTGCGCTGACATATATTCAGAATGCAGTACCAACTCGCTCAAACTGCCACCTTACTGAACCTTTCTTGAGTTTATTACTAAGAGCCGATGCCAAGTGCTTGTCTCTAATTTGTAATGGTGACATTTTGAACAAGAATCACCCATTCTAATGGATTATTTCTATGTGTAGGGGTCACCCTGCTATGCCCAGAATTTTATGGCATCATATGAATGTGAGAATGCAAGGATTATTGTATTTGAGAGCGTCTTTGTCCAGCTCTGCAAGGCACACACACTTGCACCTAAGCAGAAGCTGGATATACAGTCGAACCTCAATATATCGAACAGCGCAGTGATCCCGAAATAGTTCGATATAGCCAGAATTTGATATATGAAATCACAACAAAAAATGTGTAATAGACCTGCAGGGTGTCTACCAACCGGGAAAACCGGGAAAACCGGGAATTCTCAGGGAATTTTAACAGTCTGGGAAAACTCGGGGAAAACTCAGGGAATTTGTGCTTCTATCAGGGAAAATTAGCTGTAACTTTATTGAAAGGGAACGAAAGTCGTGTTAATGCTGGCTCCAGTAACAGAGGAATCGCAACGAATCGTCATTGACGCCGTGTCATCGGCACGATGTATTGCCAAAGTAGTTAAAGACCGATTTTCTAGACGCCCGATTTTTCGGACATGCCCGATAATTTGCACGGTTTTGCGGCACCACCACGTACTCCATATAGTCAATGTATATTGCCCTGACTGCAGGTCTGAAATGGCATTAATCAAAGCCGCCACCGCCGCTATTTTGATTATCTCGCCGCCTCGAACCGGCACTCTCGCGGGCAGATCCGCTGGCAGCCGTAACCACGACCGCGGCAACGTTAGGCCTAGCTGCTTCTATGTTCGCTATTAAGCTCCGTGCGGTGCCGTGTTTCTCATTGAAATAATTCGCCGCTATCACCAATGGCACCGACTCCGCCTTTTTAATCCTTGCGATTGGCTTTGAAGCTCGCAGAGCACAGCGTGTTGCGTAATGCCAGTCTCCGAACGTTAGTTTCGCCTCAGTACACTTTTGTTAGGCGGTGAAGCATAACAAGCGTGGGAAGGGGGCAATTGTCACGGGACACAGTATGTATTCCTTAATTACACATGCGTGCACCGCGTCTCCTGTCACAGTACAAGACCTGATATGCCTAATAAGCGTACTGGCAGGCCTTCAGAGCTTTTTCAGACGTGCCTGTGGTAATTTTAGCCCTTAAAGGCAGTTAAAGACATGCATTAATTTTTTTCAGACTGCCCATTTTTTTTTCTTTTTTTTTTGCGGCCCCTCGGAAGTCCGAAAAATGAAATGTTGACTGTACAACTGACCAAGGGGATGCTTCAGATGATCCATGTGGTGAAAGCGTGGTAGTAGGAGGATGAGAACAGAAAGAACCGACGCACTGAGGAAATAACGGGAAAGGAAGGGTGCCGCCGCCTTTTTGAAGGAGCTTGAGCTAAAAAAAACTAAGTGTTGGCTGACGCTGAGACACAGGTGTCCCTCATCCAAACCAAAATAAATTGTTTAAGCAGTGAAACCAAACACTGACATGTTGTGTACAGGCTGAGAGTATGTCAGGACAGTTGAGGTTGACTTCCCAGCTGCTGAGAGAGAACCTTAGTTGTGACAAATTTCAGGTCCTCATACAGATGAGCTTGCTATCAGTTGATAGAAATAGCTGATATTAAAAAATATTTACTTATGTATGCATCTCCTTTTCATTCGTATTTGAAAATGTTCGACTCAATTTGGAATGAGCTTTACCATTTCTTTCGCTGTGCATTTTACTAACACCTTCCTTCTGTTTTCTTTTTAAATAAAATAGATATTACTTCTTACTATTCAAACTGGATTAAGTCATTTTTTTGTTTCAGCATGCTTACTAGAGAGTGACAGCATCGGGCAATGTGATGTCAGCCTGTCTTGACATAAAACAAAGTTCTGGCTCATTCAGGGAATTTCGCAAAGGTGCTCAGAGAAAACCTGGAAAACTCAGGGAATTTGGAAATGTCAACTTGGTAGACACCCTGACCTGTAAAAATCAATCAATGAACCAATTGTGGTGCAGTAAATGCTCACTTGAAGCTTCACACAAAGTATTTATTTCTTTGGCTGAAAGTACTGCAGCAGTGTAGCTCGCTTCTTATTGGCAGCCGTATGCTTAACCATGGCATCCTCAACATAGTCTAAACGATCCACAAGTGATAGGCTGGTGCCTTATATTGTGCTGCAGTAGCGGTGTAGAAGGGCCAAAGCAGCTACAGCCTCAGTTGAAGTTGGGAGTGGGGCAACATCTTGTGGGATCAACCTCGGCCGCATCTTTGTTTGGCCGCTACTTCAGCTGTGATCTCCACAGCCATCAAGTGAAGCATTTTGAAACACTCTCAATAACAAAGTATGAAGTGGTGTCTACCAAGCCGTCTATGAGTGAGCCCAGTAAACTTGCATTGTCATGCCTCTGTGGAAGCAAACTGCCATTCCTCGCGAGGTGCGGCAGGCGTAGAGCGCACCACCGAGGAGGAGTCAGTGCGGCAAATGCAATGCGTCGTTGATGTTGTCGAACTGGCCAAGCCACCATGTGCGTTCGCCTCTACGTTCAAATGGTGGCCTTGGCACGATCGTTGTGTGCAGCTATAGTGTGCAGCAGTCAGGAACGCCCATTGCGCCACCGCTATCTTCGAGGGCATTGCGGGAGAGTATATGTGGTCTGAGGTGGCGGAGTTCGATATGTCCATTTTACATCCGACCCCGTTCAAAATAAAAAATACTTGCAATTTTCCTGGTAATATAGAACGTTTTCGATGTACACAATAATTAAATATATCCATGTTCAGCATATTGACGTTTGACTGTACACTGGAACCTCATTGATACAGTACCATTTCATACGATTTCCTGGCTCCAGTGTTCGTGATTTACATGAAAAGTGGCCCAGTGCAGCTACACTTCTTTTTTTTACCGGTTAATATTTTCCAGTAAAACACGATCTTTAGGCACCAGCATTCATTGCATCGCCAAGCTGTCATGGTGGGATATGTTTTCTGGCCACTAGATCCCATGCGAACAAGAAAAGGCATGGGGCATATGCGATCGAGAGCAGTACATGCCCGCCACAGCATGTTGCACGCATTACAGTGAAATCTCAATACAGTAGCCGACCAATTTTCCAGACCTGGAGGGCACCGAAAAATAGTCAGAATAAAAGAACAGTCCGAAAAATCCGTGAGTCGCAAAACCGAACTTTATTCCAGCTAAGCTGGACTGAAAAAGTCGCGGATGGTCTCTTGTTTGAAATTCCTGCTTTTTGTAACAACGTCTACATGCATCTGTGTAAGCGTCATGATCTCGTCATACACACTAGACAATAATATCAGAGCGTTGACAACGTCTTGCGTTGATGGTTGCGAGTGGCCAGAAGTGTCGTCGTCGGACTCCGAGTCACTTTGCGGCGGTGCAGTCACCTGGCACACGATCTTGTCGTCCGTAAGCTCTGTGCACAACTCTGTGTTGTTGTCGATCACGGCAAACTCGTGAGAAGTAACAGCAGTGGAAAGGTCCATCCCAATGCTGCGCAAGTCGGCAATCAGCTGCTCTCAGGTGTCGATGTCTTCAACGATGCTGTTTGCCTCTTCGGTCACGGGCTCTTCAGAGTTGCAAAATCCAGCATGCCTAAAACAATTTGCAATCGTCGAAGGCTGAACAGCCTTCCAGGCATCCGCTAGGATGCCGAGTGCTGAGAACAGGTTAACAGAGTACGTTGTCAAAGCACATGAGTGTGCGACCAAGTAAACAGTCCCAGTAGTGCACCTCGAGGTTTTTGATGACCCCTTGGTCCATCGGCTGAAGCACACTCGTATTCGGCAGCAAGAATTTGAGACGAATAGCTTGCAGGTTGTTTACAGCACCGTGCGGCCCGCAGTTGCCTACGACTATTACTACCTGCCTCTTCTAGTGCTCAAACATCTGGTCCAGACGGCGGACGTAATCTTCGAACAGGCTTTGTGTAATCCAGGCCTTTGTATTGCTGCTTACCACACAGGAAGGTTTTTTGCACCCTTAAAGCAATGCTGGTTTTTCGCCTTTGCTATCACTAGAAGGGGTAGCTTCTTGGTGCCAACCACCTTTGGCCCGACCATGACAGTTACTCTCTCCTTACTATGCTTCCCACCAGCGTGGGCCTTATTATTAAAGGAAAGCGAATGGTGAGCATTTTGAAGAATAGGCCTGTCTCGTCACAATTAAAAATGTCTGCAGGAGCATACTCTTGTAGCAGAGCCTTCAACTTACTCGTCCGGCAATCTGTGACAGTACATTGATCCACGGCACTGCTTTTTCCGAAAACTTTCTTGAAAGAAACTCCTTGCCTTTTCTTAAATCCACGGATCCACCCATCGATGAACTTGAAGTGCTGAATGCCCATTTTTAATACGAGCACCTCAGCTTTCTGCTTGAGCATGTTACCCGAAACGGGGAGGTTCTTTGCTAGGACACCTTTCAACCGCAGCTGCAGGGCCTCGTCAAACTTCGGATGTTGTCCTTTCCAGTCATTTTTTGTAGTTTTGCAGTGCGACTGGTCGACTGCAGACAAGATCTCTTTTTTGTTTTTCACGTAATCAGACAAGGTCTGTTTGGAGATATTAAACTCCCTCGCAAAATCGACTTGGGTCTGTCCTTGCTCAATAAGCCTGATGATGGCAGCCCTCTTGTCCAGCATCATGGTCAAATATTTTCCACGCTTCTTTGACACGTTCAGTGGAGGCGGGTGAAGAGCAGGTGCCATGGCGTCGAAAACACATCAGCATTGTGCTGAATGAACGGCCACAACACGCTAAAATAGCGATGATATGTTGTATGGCGGCTAGTAATGGCAGGCGATGATTTCAATTGCACTGTACTAGATAAAAGCCAGCGTAGCACTGCTGGACGAAAACGTGCGCGACACCACCTACGACATTCAGGCAAAAGTGATGATGATGGTGGTTATCGTGAGCATCACCTGGCGTTCATGGGTGGTGTCCAGAACTGGCAGCGCAAGACCAGTTTCCGGCTCTCAAAATCGCTTCTGCCACAGGCAAAAGCTTGGCCTTTAAGATCAGCATTTCTTACAACAGGCACCACCATTGCCGTGTAAATTTGGGCGCCTCCTATACTTGCTAATCAAGTTACTATACCGATCCAAGCTACTTCATGTCCGATCTGAAGCTAGCCATGTGGCTCAAGATTCAAACTAGTGTCTTCCCTGACTCATAGCGCTGGTCCGTCGTGGCAAATTTTGTCCGCAATATCGAACTTCTGGCTTTATGTTGTCCGAAAAATTGGTCGTGAAAATGCATTAGCTCTATGGGAACCCTGATGGTGCATTTGTGGAGTCCAGAATATCCATCAAGCCCGAAGTCTTGGAGTCCGAAAAATCGGTCGGCTATTGTATAACAAACTTCAGGGGACCATGGTAAACTGTTTGTTACTCTGAAAGATTTTTATAGTGAAAGCCCCAGTGTTAACCATTGCGCCCATCAACCCAACAGTTCATAAGTTGTCGCCATATGAGCTATCATGAAAATGTCACTGTTGGCTCTCGGCACATGCTGTTGCTATTTTCCGTTGATCCCGCTGCCACGGAGCACCATATAATAAGAATGACACGCACGAAACAGATGCTGACACCGAGAAAACTACTGACAAAAGGGTAGCTGTATGTCACCACCAAAGCGCAATGTTTCTTGCTTTTTGTTTGTTTTTCACATTTTTTGCCCATGGGCACCGCAACTGTCTCGCTTGCGGCAGGCACCTTAACTATGTCAAAGTGCGAGCACGCATAAACGACACCGTCTGTCAAGTGCAAAGCCATGTGGCATCCCCCTGAGAATGGCGGTTACATTTTATCACGTGCATGTAGCTAGTACAACTGCAGATAAAAGCGCGAAAGAAAGAGGCATGTACAGAAAGAAGGGTGAAAGAAGGAAGAGGCATGCCTCCATTGCTAGGCAACTCTTTTCTGGGCGGAGCATGCACTTGCAAAATCTGATGCGTCATCTCCTCCGCTCGCCCAAGCTTTTTTTCTCTGGCGCCGTCTCAGGTTTTCTGAACCCATGCGCCGTAATGTGCGCTCTGTGCGCCTTGTCGTCTGCTAGCCTACTGTTTCGGCTGCTGTGAAGGATACACAGAAATCTAAGAATTCCCAGATTTCTGGATATTAGTTCGTAGTACTGAGGCATTGTTAACATCACAGGAAAACTGAATAACGATCGTTATTCTGAAAGTTCGGTATTCTGAAGTTCGTACAACTGAAATATTTTTATATTGAAAGTATAAGAAGTCAGCAGGGGATTTCTGTAAAGTTCGGTAATCTTAAAAGTTTGTTAATGTAGCGTTCATAGTAACGAGGTTTCTGTACTTGCCTACCCGTGTCACGTGAAATGCCAGCACGCACTAAGTTTCTTCATCCGGTATGAGCAAATTTCTTCTGTGGGTCGTCGCACGTTGCATTCATAGCTCTCGTCACCAACCCTATCAGTTTCACAGCACGTGTGGCATGATGCTATTGGAACCATACAGCACGTTTTTAATAGGCAATAACTCAAATGCACCCCGTTCCCAGCTACAGGTGGCACGAAGTGAGCTTCATGTTTTGCTCTGGCGGCATCGTATTCTGGCGTCGTCCACCAGCTTGATTTCGTTTCGGTTTCCCATCGCCGCCTTCACCCTTTCAGACGCTGAATTATTCTGTTGTTTGAAAACTTAATTTCACCGCATTTTTAATCTTCAGAATCGTAAAAAGAATACAGCTGCGGAATAGATAAAGAATTTTCAATTCTTTAGTGAATTTTAGTGAAGTTTACAGAATGTGGTATCCATGTGAAAACTCACTATGGGAACATCAAAAATGATAACATCAACTATTTATGCGTAACAGGCTTGAAAATTCTCTATGCAGCCACTTGAATAATGCCTGATGCAAAATATTGGTAAAAAACAATGAAAGAGATGAACCTGTTACGTATAATGACATACTGACTCCGAGCAACTACACGCAACCGTGCACCTTCCCATTCGTTGTACTAAAATGTTTTGCACATGTTATTCAAACTAGCAGCACTATTCCCATGAAGTGTGTTTCAAGATGTATGCAACACATTTTAAGTAGCAATATTTTCAACAATGTTTTTGCTGTTCATGCACTATCTTGGTGTACACAATTGCTTACACAGTGCCGTAATGCGTTAAAACACTACGCAATAGAAAACAACAAAGCGCATCTTGGGCCGCTTAGGCCTACGCGCCTGATGCGCGAGGCATCTTGCACCGCAACTCTAGGCATCTCGATTCTGGTGGAGTGGGCACAAAATCCCAGAATGCCCAGCCAAAATGCCCTGCCTGAAGAAGCTACTGACCCAGGCCAAATTCGAGGAGCATGAATGTAAGCTTGACAAAGCGGCAAAAACGAAATCGCCCGTCTCAGCCTGCATGAGTCTCACCAACTCAGCGTACGTTGGTGTATCATGCTGAAACAATTCACACGACACTTAGCAATGCATAGATGGTGATGACAGTGAAGTGTGCTAAACTGGTAGCGACTTCGGATCATACGTTTTCCCGGTTGGTAAATTTTTTCTTGTGTTCTTTCTTTCTTTTTAAAAAACATATGAATGAAGTTCTACTGTATGTACCTTCATATAAGCAATAGCATATGGTGTCATGGAACTGTTGTCTGTGCGTTATGCCACTGCTGTCAGTAGGAGAAGCTTTAGGATTAGTTGCCTATGGCTTGTTTGTTGTTTGTTAGTCGAGTCCCATAGCCTTTCAAGGAACACCATGCCTTGTAAAGTTTTACGCCTTTAAGCAGTGTCATACATTCGTTCAATGCATTCTTGTTACTGACACTTACTGAATATACCCACCTCATGAATGCACCCCCCACTTTTCCAATCAATAAGTGTTTTTTTTTTCTTTTCCTCACACAATGATTGTACCCCGAAGTCACTGCGTGAAGTAGGAGACATGGTACGATTCGGCGTGTGTGATACTGCATCTGACGCGCTGGAACGGCAGCCGGATTCAAGGCATTTTACCGTGCCATAGTGCCTGATTGTACGCCCTGCATGTGACAAAAGTAGGAGGCACACGGCATGATTTGGCTCCCGATACAGCATCCGACCCGCTGGAAATGAAGCATCCTGTAGTAGTGTAGCACCGAATCGGATGCCTGCGTGTGCCAGGCATCTTATCTGGTGTTACAGCATGACAAGATGCCTCGGATGTGGCTGCTGTTCTGGTGCATCAGACGCCGCACCATGCTATGTGTCTCCTACTTTTTAGAGGTGGTCACGAAAAAGAATAAAAGAAGTCACTCAAAATTTTACCCAGCGTAATGAACGCACCCCCAAACTTGCACAAATGTTTCAGGAAAAAAAGTATGATCATTATGCCAGTAAATACATAATATATAATGTAGTGTTCTGTGAGTTCCAGTTCAACATCGACCTACCAACTGCAGTTCACCAAAAATTGCAATGTAGCAATATTCTGGGGCCGTATTCTGTAGGGGTTCGGTCTGGCTGTTGCCATTGGTCGGCACTTCGTTGTCGTCATCCCTGGTGGGCGGGATGACAAATTTTGTTGACGTCACACAGGTTGTCAATCATCTGGAAAGGAACCGGTTCCCTGCTATGAGAGGAACCGTGGAGAAGTGGTTCGCTCGAGGGTTGCGCGTGGTGGCGAGCATGATGTCAAGGGTTGCTAGGGCAACCGTGGCTGCCGGCTAGTCTCGCGCCAGCTGATGAGCCGGCACCTAGACGAGACGAGACAGAGACGGCAATGGCGGCTCCTTTGGTTGTGCTGCTGGCGAGCGCCGAAAGACAACGACACGACGAGAGGCAACGATGCGACGCGTTCGGCATGGCCGATGAAGAGTTTCGAAGGCATTTTAGGCTCTCCAAAGACATAGTGCGACATCTTTGCGATGAGCTGAAAGAACATCTCGGACCTCAAAGATTTCGTGGTGTCAACACTATGATGAAAGTGCTGTGCGCGCTGCTTTTTTTTGTCACCGGGAGCTTTCAACAAGGCGTTGGGAATGAAGAAGCGATTGCACTGTCGCAGCTTTTGGTCAGCCGGATCATTACAGCCGTCGCCAAGGCCATTACGGTTGTGGGCAAAAAAAAAGCGTGGGTTAGATTCCCATCCACGGAGCAAAAGAAAGCTGCCGTCAGCTGCTGGCCCAACACACATGACGCCTTTGCTAGGTAGGGGTGCTCCTCGACAAATGAAACGAGTATTTCGCGTTGCCTCGCTGAAACATGAGGACCAAGCCGCCTGTCCTTGTGCGACGACATCGTTTCGGTTTCGGTGCGTGAACAAGTCCAAAACGTAAACAAAGCGAGGCAAGTTGTTTGCATAACGTATGGCACATCACCTAGCGACTAAATAAAAAAAACAACACAAATAAAATTACAACTCCCATTAGCCGTCTGCGCCGCAAGCTCGCATTTATTACTGAAAATAATATTTGCAAGTGTTCTATACAAACCAAGGTTTTTTTATCAAACCAGCAACATCCTTCAATTGCTATACCATCCCCCAAGTACAAACAAAAATGATGACGCGATCTTCCGGCAGACCGCTGCTCATTGGTTAGTTCCCCTCACGCCGCCCCGTTCCACTCTTTCTCCTAGTGACGTAATCCAGACGTAATAGCCAGACCGAACCGGTTCCTATGCGAACCGCTCTAGAATACGGCCCCTGATTGGTTTCTTAGTTTTTGTCGCAATCTGACTTCTACTGCAAATCTCCGTGTGTGTGACCTCTGCTCTACAGGCGCAGTGAAGATCACTCCAGCACATGACCACAATGACTATGATGTTGCCATGCGCCAAGAGCTTCCCATCATCTCAATATTTGAAGACGATGGCACCATCTCGTCAGGCTGCGGGGAGTTTTCGGTGAGTTCTGCATTATGCAAGCTTTGCTTCATTCAGATTATCATAATAAATGGGAGCATATTTTATTACTCAAAAAATAAAAGGCTGTAAGTATGAAATAGAAATAGTGTTATAAGTGCCTTTGCACAAATAATGACATCTGTTTGAAATGGATGTGAAGGTTGCACGTGGCATTAACACAGGGTGCTCTGAGCATGCAGAAATGCGTGCAGGATGTGCCCGATTCACTCTATGCTGGGCAGGCTTGATGCCAGTGATGATGAATGTGGCTAGTGGGGCCTTTCCTTTGGATTCAATTCTAATGTGTATCTCAATTTTAGTCAGTTGCTTCCCTCACCCCAAAAAAGTGCTTGTTGGAATCAAGTACATAAGCACAATATATTAGCCCATAGTACCATTATCAGTCAAACCATGTTATAATGAAGTCGGATTTGATACAAAAATACTTTCGTTATATTTGGTATTCATTAAGCATATATTTGTTGCATGCTGATATAAAAGAAAATTATAAATTTGCTTTGTTATATTTAATATTTAATTATATCTGTGTTTGCTATATTGAGATTCTACTTGTTAGTGTTTTTAATTGCTGCAATCTAGGAAAAAGTATACCATACTGGGCATGTTATAGGGGATGAAGCGGTTTGAAGCCCGAAAGGCTGTCCTGGAGGCCCTGAAGAAAAAGGGGCTCTACCGAGGCACCAAGGACAACCCCATGGTTGTGCCCATTTGCAGGTACTCCTGACACTCTCCAAACTACTGTGATTGAACGAGACTCCTCTCTCTTAATTTGTGTTAGGGGAATTCCACTAAATTACTTGTTGAGCACTGTCCATGTTTTATTGCAGTCGTATGCACACTTTCTAGGACCATTGAAAGCAAACATTGTTGAAATCCATGAGCCCCATTGTCTCCCTTCCGCAAGCTCGCATAAAGGAATCAATTATGTTTGCAAATTTCAGTGGCTTCTGGTTTAAAGGTTCATTGAAAGCGAGTGTGGGGCTGCATCATGACACACCGAGATTCATTTATACCTTTAGAAGAACATCACCGACGCAATGCATAAGTCACTTGCAGCATTACTGTTAAGTTACAGCAAAATATGTGTGCTAGGTCGAAAAAACAATTATGGGGTTTTACGTGCCAAAACCACTTCCTGTTAGGTCGAAGCTGTGACATTGATATGGGTGCAAGCTCAGTGCAGAGCTTTAGCTGAACACTTATGGTGGCACTTCGCTCAGACTATTGTATCCCAGCAACTGTCACACAGCCACTCATGGGGAACGCTAGTGCTCATGCATGCAAAGCTCATGTCATCGGCAGAACGTAAAATGCTGCTTTTGCTCCTCTAAAAACGGTGATTGGGCAGAGCATGACAGTGCGTCCACTTGGCTTTTTGCCCAAGCTGACCGTGTATAGCTCACATCTCGGGGAGACATTCTAGCTTGGGCACTTTCTGCCATTAAAACTTCTTCATGCACGGACCACTGCCACTTGAGTAAAAATGCAGATAGGGATGGCTTCAGCTCCCGCCCATGTACCATGTAACAAAAGTGGGTAACAAAATAAAAGGTTGTGACTGAGGCACTCTGCTCCGATAGAAGGAAGGAAAGGGAGGAATGTCACTTGCAGATGGCTTTGTAGAAGGGGGGAAAAAGCTCTTTCATCTTAACTTTGACTTTATGAAAAATTATAGTGAGCAAATTTAATTGAGTTTTTCACAGAAATATGCAGTAACATTATCAACAAAAAGTGTAATTTAAGAGATGAATACATTATAATAAGCCCGATTTTCTTTTCAGCCGGTCCAAGGACATTGTGGAGTATCTGCCGAAGGTCCAGTGGTTTGTGAGCCTTTCAAAGATGGCTGCCGAGGCTGTTAAGGTTGGTCTATATCCAATATTCTGTGTGCATGAATTACAGCAATTACGTTTAATTCAATCTCTACAGAAGGTCCTGGCTGGCACCAATGCATTTCTATGGTCCAAAACTTTTGTTATTTTGATCATGAAATTGACTTATTCAATAATTCAAACTTGACCTGTCAGCACGCACTTGTCTGGCCCCAATAGTTACCAACATGGCTGCAGCACATCTGCATTTAGGGACAGCGAATGTGTCAAAGACTTATTATTTACGGCTGAGAATGCCAATTTTCGGCAGATTTCTAAACAAAAATGCAGGTCACAATGAATGGTTACCATATTTACCTGATCCTAACCCTCGCCTTTTTCACAAGAAAATTGGTCAAAAAATTGCCTGCTCATATTAAAATTGCCTGCTCACGTGTTGGCTGGGGCTACAGATGTGCGCATGGCACAGTTTGGCTGCCCAGGTCAGGCTTGATGCTAGCAGAAAGTGGTCAGTGCAGCCGGACAATCAAACAAAAATGGGCCGCCCAGTCCCGGCCCGAATCCACAAATTGTCTCATTCATAAATGCTTTTTAATTGCCATCATCCGGCTGCTGTCGCTATTAATAGATCAGGCATCAGGATCGGCTGTAGCTTTCTCTTATGAGTAATTCTAGCATAAGTAACTTTTGGGAATAGTGGCCCAGCTTAAAAACGAGCTCCCGCCATCAGATTAGGCCGTCAGCAAAGGCGGACAAAGTGAGCTCTCCACTTTTTACTTGGTGCACCTGCATGAAGTGACTTGAATTTCGATACGTTGCACGTTCACTAACGTAAGGTGGGCGAATACCATAAGCACTTTTCGTGTATGAATGGAATACGAATAGTAAATAGTGAATATCGAACCGAATAGCGAACTGCAGATGCATATGTGTATTTACAGCAGGAATATTTATTTCTGCATGTGTATTTACCATGCCAGTACTGAATAGAAAAAGAGAGAGAGAGCCTCACCAGGGCTCACGAGGTGGTGAGCTCTAATAAGAGAGAGCTCACAAATAAAAACTGCGCTCATTAAAAACTGCACAAATTACTTCTCAACATCTTTAGAGTCTGGTTGAAAACAAGCTTTAATGACTAGCAGCTGTATGAAATGAAGCTTTAGAAATACACTAAATAAATGGTTGCCAAAAAAAAAAGAACAGAAGTTGTAGTAAAAAAGAAAAAACACAGCCGAAAGATTTGTGTACAATAAAGACATGTAAAAGAACCACTTACAAGAAAAACATCTTTGGTCGTAGCATAAAAGATAAAAATGCTACATGACTACACAGCCGAAAACATTAAATGACAGACTGCAAGCAACACTCACAGGTTGTCATGTAGGCTACCGCCGCAAAATCGAAAACAAAACTTTGATTGTTCATTGTTCCTGCATTCCTTCGACTATGTTTGTTGTTGTTTCACTTCTGATAATTTGAGATACTTCGTTTAGCAGATGGAGAAGACTAACAAGACATTCAGTTGTTGCAAAATATTTGGTCTGGTTGAAGTGCTTGAAAATACAAAATAGTTCCTTTTTAAATACAAGTATTTAGTTTCTAATATTCTATTTTTATTTGAAACTTTGAATATTCACCCACCCTTAACAATAAACGAAAATGAAAGGGACATGCATGACTATGTCCTAATAATATCTTGAAGAGCAAACAGAAGAAAACATGCGAAGAAAAGATTTGTTGGTTTACTCTGCATATGCCGGACAGCTGCAATCAGCTTTGTATGACTTCCAGGGAAATCGATAACATTCCACCTTTGTCAGCTTCCAGGTGGTGTTTTTGTAGCCATTGTGGCATCTGTGCACAACCCAGTACTACACAGAAGTTTATTTCGAACCGACAAACATGTTCATGTAGCTAGGGGCCATTTTCACCCATGTGTGGTGGAGCTCAGAGAAAACAGGTTTTTCATCGGCACTTGCTGCAGTGGCGCTGCATCTGCGATTTGAAACAGCAGCACACGAAACTTATCACCGGTCTACCTATAACTGATACCTGTACCACTTATAGCGCAGCTGTGCTTTAAGTGGTATGCATTATATGGAGTTCTATGGGAGGATAAACAGTAGTAGTTGGAAAAGATCGCATTATAACCAATCCTGTACTATAAATGGTTACGTTATAAGTGGTCTGAGCTCTTAGAATGAGCCTGCATAATCGAGGGCTGAAAACGGTGCGTTGTCATTGAGCTATGCAAGCATAGTAGGTGAGTCGCCATCGTTTGACGGCAATAGCGGTGACGCTGGCCCTGACACGGTTTTGGTTTTGTATTTCATTGCACCACACAGGTCATTTTTGGACTAATATTATTTGAAAAATAAATAAATAAAGTGCACTTTATGATCGGGTAAATACTGTAATTATTCAGTTTTCGCTTAAAAGTTGTCTATGGCAGGCTGAAAATAGCCGTTTTTAGCAGGGGATTTTTTTTTAAGGATTTGTTTGACGTATTCACTGTCCCCTAAGTGCCACCAAGACAGATGCTGGCACTAGAGGGGTCACCATTGGTGTCAGGTGCATGCTTGCTGACCAGTCAAGTTCGAATATCCAGCAAAGACCAAACTTAAGATGAAAATTATAAAAGTTTGGGCTCACAGAAATGTATGCGTATCGGCTGGAACGTTTGCTTGGGATCGAATTAACCAGGAAGTCTACTGTAATTTGTTTTTCTTTTTGGCTATGCAGCATTTTCACTAAAAGGAAGCAAACCCAAATAAGTGGCCCGACTTGTCCAAAAATAACCTAAAGCAAAGGGAATATATTATTTAAAGAAATTATTTTCAAATCTGACTTGGTACATTGCATTTCTATGTACATATTGAGAGGTGGCCAGCTCTCTCAAGAAAGGATGACTGAAACATGGTTGCCATTGTTTATTGCATCATCATAGAGGTCTACCTTACAATTGCACTAAGTAAATGATGATTGCTATTAGGTTGTTCTTCTTGTGTCTGATGAAAGTTGTGCATCTAAAGCATGAATGATGTAGGACACATTTCTCACATTTTTTAAAGTGATGCATCACCTATATTCAGCTTCACTATGAGCATGTGGTGACTCCAACAGAGACGTGTGTTTGGCTTCATTGCTTCTGAAACTGGATACCTATGGCGTGCATTGTGACCTTGGTAATAGTGTGGTTCTTGCACAGCATGAAACAGATGTACCAATGGTTGGTCATGGGACACTGAAAATATGTTTCTTGGGGCTGGAGGGCCCAAATTAATCTGCCAGTTTGGAATACCTGATGGTTTGAATGTGCCAGAAGGTGAGAGCATTTGTCAAATCACCAATTTTTCTCTGGTGATTCTCGCAAGTGACTCAGCGAAAAGGACGAGCCTAAAACCGCCTATAAAAAGCGTAACTGGTCACTTTGCCTTGTATTCTTCAGTGGTACTGTGGAAGAAATTTGGAGAAGCTGATTAGCTTTCATAACTTTTCTTATCTTGCTTTTTCTTTCTTTGTATCTATGTGTGTGCTTCCATCACCAAGCCAGGCAACTTCTCGTGCCCCACTAAACTTGCTCTTCGTGTTTTTGTCTCTTACAGGATGTAAGGGAGGGCAACTTGAAACTGATCCCTGAGCACCACATCAAAATCTGGAACTACTTTCTCGAGGACGTTCGGTGAGCCTCAGCTTTTCGTAGCACTAAGTGGAGTATGCACCGCAAATGCAATGTTGAGGAGTGTTCAAGAAGTTTAAATAGATAACACAAAAAAATTGCTTGTGGGAAAAAAGAAAAATGCCGATAATCTGTCTGTGCTGCCTTATGACTAGTATTTCCCGTGGCATTGCTGGCAAAGTGCTTGTCCGCTTGACCTTGATCAGGCATGAACTAACAACCTGCAGCTAGTTCTGTAACACTGCCACCTCCACACTTCCTGCAAAGTGCATTAATTTATAATTGAAGAGGTCATGCCACTATATTTCCGCACAGCAACTCTTGATTTCTCTGTGTTCTTTGTACACCATTTGATTACTCCGTAAAATGTGAGTGAATTTGGTGGTCTAGATATCCTTAAAACAAAAGTTTTAATTTATTTGTCAGTGCCTTGCCATTCCAGGAACTCCACATTTGCAGCTGTTGAAAGGCATTAACCACAGCCAGCTACTAACGTTATTTGCTGTAGGAGCTGCCGACGTTCGTTTTTGTTTGCATTATGTGAAACGCGAACAGTGCTTCGCTGGAAATAACGCGGCAACTTAACAATACAGTCGAGCCTCGATAAAACGAGCCTGGATATAATCAATTATCAAAAATTGTCTGCTATTGTGTAAGCATGTTTTGCTTTTCCTAGTTTATGCGGGTCCACTCGTGGCTTTTCCGGTGGCATAGTAAGCTTAGGCTTTAGTAGACAGTTGTCATATTTTCTCACCGGGCACGAGCATGCCTCGACGGAGCAGAGCAGTGTCGTAATGAGATACAAATCTAAAATGTTTCTCACCAATAAAAAACAACAAATAAAAACAACAAAACAGTCGAACCTGCAACAAATAAAGCTAGAGACAACGAAATCTTGCCACAGCAAAATATTTTTGTATCCCCGGTGAATGCCCATAGGAATCAATGCATTTTGTATCTCTTGACAATGACACTCCAGTAAAGTGCAATATCGTATTAACCCTTTGAGGGTCGAATTATTTTGAAAAAAACTTTCCCGGGTGGTCAAATTATTTTATTGCGGATATTGAATGTACAAGATGTATAAAGTCGGGAATAAATAGTAAAAAAAATTAGGGAACAGTATTTTGGTGTCGGCATCACTCAGAACTGCAATATGTTCAATAGTATTTTAGAGTGTGGTACTCCTTGAAACACGAGTCTCCGCGCAGCCGCAGAGAGCGACAATACCTCATGAGCGGCGGTGATAAACGAGCTAAGAGCCGTGCCAATCAAGATAGAAATCAACTTCCGCCGCCCCTGCGATAGCGTGCCGACAAAGATAAAAATCACGTTTCGCGCGCCTCCGTTGCGGCGGAACCGAACCGCGAAAGCGCGTTGCCGCTGAGAGCGAGAATACCTCGCGAGCGGCGGTTATAAACAAGCTAAGAGCAGCGCCAATCAAGATAGAAATCAACTTCCACAGCATTTGCCAGAGTGCCGACAAAGAGAAAAATGACGTTTCGCGCGCCTCCGTTGCGATCACGCGGCGAAACCGAAACCGCAAAAGGGGTGTGGCCGCAGTCTGCGCGACGCGCTGAAGCTTGAAGTCAGTTCTGTTTATCTCCCCAAGAAGGTAGCACACATTTCAAACGCTTCTTGTAAGACCTAAGAGGTGGCAGCACCTCCCAGTAAGCGTGCATCGTCATTATGGCGCGAAATTTCAAACGGAGGGTCGAAACCGTACCCGTACGGCGAAGACCTTGCGGGACAGAAAACCGCCGCCGTACATGTACGGCAAAAACCTTCAAAGGGTTAAAGACATTTGCCGAAACGTTAGTCCCCGTGTTATCTACCGATGTAACGCACGCTCACGAAGTAAAAAAAAAAAAGAAAGTGCCAAAGTGCATTTTCTGCCACTTAAGTTGTGTAAAATACCACCACAACACACTTGTGTGGCTACTGTCATTTTTGTTTACGAAATCAGCAAGTGCCGGAAGCGATCGCAGGTGTTAGAAATATGTTGTGGCGACCATCTTGTTTGCCGATTGCCAATTTTAAGTGGCATGGCTACATTGCCATCGACCTGTACTGATGATAATTTGCGTACCATGTGCAGTGCATGTAAACTCTCTGGCTTGGTGTGCATTGAAGTTCACCTGTGGTGTGCAGAAAAAAATAAAGTGCAGTGAAAACGAAGTCCACGTCTCACTGATGTGGGCTTATTTTATGGTGCTTGAGGCAGTGTGGCTATTGCATGGGCTGCCACGCCTCTGGCCATGATTGAGAACTAGGAATGCATTATGTCACCGAAAGTGATCGTGTGAGACATACCGTTTCTGAAATATGTGCCCATTACAATATGCTGTTTAAATGGCCGCTCATCACAGTCTTGCGTGTCACTCCATGATAGTCTTTTCGCGGTAGGGTGGATGTGGTACGCAGGGATTTTCTTAAATGCAAGCTGTAATGTAAAAATCTGTCCAAGTTGGTGTTGGAATCAGGTTCATTTTGGCCGCTCACGGAAGCCTAAAATGGCTTTCACCGAAACTACAAGACAAACCCGGTGGTGCCGACATCTCCAGTTTGGCATCCAATGCCCAGAGCCATTCAGTGAAAAGTAGAGTGCCATCCATGCATTCTTACGGAATGCACATATTGGACCAGGATGCTTTTTGTGTTCTTGGTGATCCCTTTTCCAATAACGAACTGCTGCAGGTAGTATGCTTCACTGCACTGCAGTTGTTCCTCTATTAGTATGCTCCACCATATTACATGGTTGTGTTTTGGTGAAGCTTACTAAAGCAAATCCGTCATTATGGAGGGCAATTATGACCCTTATTGCGCCAGCCATCCGTACTTTGAAGATGAAACTTGCTCACTTTTGCTGTTGCCCTTCAGATTCAATGTGATAGCATCTGCCAAAACAGTGCCGTTTCGTTGACATGAATATTTCTGATGAAGCTATATAGTTGGGTGCAACTTAAGAAGACAGGAGAGGCCTTACCCAGTTGACCGAAGCGCTGATGCGAATTGGCCCAGTTCGAAGCGTGGGCTGCCATGCCCTCCGTCGGCAGGGTCACCGGCCGTCCAGCTCATGACATCAGTCTAGAGTGCGCGCCCATTGGTAGAGGCTTGTGTGCATCCGCCTTTGAGGGACAAATACTGCTGCCTTCTAAAATGGTACCCAACTATAGAAGTGGTCACAGTACCATTAGGAGAAGTGCACTTGCAGGGGCACGGCAGAGCACTCGATATTGGCGGCGAGGAGTTACGGAGTCGCCATCTATCGGAAGCGCCTCGCTGGCGTAGTATGAGGGATCACGTGGCACGCTCCTCATAGGTTCTGCTGTCAGCGGTCACTGAAAACACCACACGCGAGCTCTCCCGGACATTTTTGTAAGTACTTTCGAAACGAGAGAAGTTTCTTAGTGTCTAAATAATAATCTTGGGTAAGCTGAAAGCACACAATCGTTTAAAGACGCTATTTATTTACCGAATACGTACAGTGAACGCCACTGCGCGCGGTTGCCGCGATGGAGTCTCCCGAACCGGCTTCTTGCGTGAAAGGTAGGTAAACGCCGAGAGCAAACTATGTGAAATATGTTCTTATAGTGTTTGTATAACTAAATGGAGCGTAATAGAACGAAGCCTAAATGCAGCGATCGCGCAGATTCGCAGCGACCGACTGCGCGTCTGCATGCTTGTCCCTACACTGTTTCGATTTCTCCGCGCGCGCGTTTTCTCACCGTGCTATGAGCTTTAGGCCACAGAATATGAGCATTTGACAATATACAAGCAACCATTGTTGCGTGGACGCTATCAGAGCTGTTCAAAAATAATTTCATTGTAGAGGCTTCGACGCCTATGGGGACTGTAATGTGCCGTCGCGACGATTCAATCTTTCTTTCTTCTAAATTCTTTGACCTTTCAGTATTATTCCTCGAGTTGCATCGCACTGTATGTTTATCGGTGTTCTCAGGGTGCAATTTCCCGCTTCTCCTTTTTTGTAATCAGTGCATTAATTCATAACACAAACATGACCATATGCCATGCTTTTTTTAAATGTGCTTCTAACCGCTGCCTTTCCACTCCACTGAACTTGCCAGTATCTATAGCATCGGCAAGTTCATAGACCAAACCGTCATGACATTAGTCGGGCAGCGGACTCGGGCGAGCGTCTCAGTGCGCGTTTTCAGAACATCGCAGACCGGACGCCGTAGCAGAAATCTTCCTCGCGTCTGTGCTTGCTGCATACCCGAGTTGTAGCCGATGACTGTTTGCCGGTTTTATGTTTCGCGAGCCAAGCTTCACGCAGCTTCTTGTCCTGCGGCTACGTGTGAATAAGGCTGACACCGGCCTCCGTTACGTGTGTCCGGCCTTGCGGCACCGAGCAGTAGCCGACCATGTTGCGCGCCTTCAAAGGCAGCCACTACCTATTGTAGTGCTTTGAAGCGTTTTGAAGGAGACGCTCGAAGTGGGAAAATTTCGCCACTAAATGAGGACCGCAGCGTACGAGGGTATTTAAACTCGTTTTCAGCTCGCTTCGGCGCGCCCGAAGCAGCCGACGCGGCCGCTATGTCCACGTGATCCCTCCTAGCACGTCACGCCGACGGTGGCGCCAGCTTTTCTAGTGGTGGAGCTCGAGGCCAATATCGAGTGTGGCAGTGAACGGGCGCTTGATATACGCCTAGTACAATGCTATACTCCTACATGGTGTTTCCAAGGCGGTGGTAAAACGGTTTGATATAGACAATAATTTGATATCTCTGAGTTTGATATATCTGGAATCGACTTATTCTTACGGCCCCTTCCATGTAAGAAAAATCCTTTGGGAACTGTACTTATTTGCATAAAGGGTCAAACTTCAATATGGCGAAGTAAAGTGCCGATTTTACCTACTCCATTACATCAATGTTTGACCCCTTCAGGTGCTATGTACACAATTGTATACACCAGGGTAGTGCATCAAAAGCAAAAGCAGTGATGCAATTATAATAATATTTAAAATGTGTTGCAAACATCTTAAAACACTTTTGATTAGAGCTGTGCTGCAAGTTTTAATAATTGATTCATTTATGAATCTTTTACTAGAAAAAGTCTGGCTCGAAGGGCTATACAGGGGAGTGGGGTAAATAGGAGAGGAAGTGATGACAAATGATGGTTTATCCTGTGGGGTCTGGGTGGGTCAGACAAACGAGATCACTCGCGGGATGCGGCAGGTGCTTTCGTCCAGGTGGTCCAGGTGTCGGCGTCCCAAGAGAGAGTCTCCCCCGGTGGTGCGCTTTTATGCCTTTTTACCTTTTTGCAAGGGGAAGTCCTCCTCGCCCGCCGGATACATTTCCCTTTCCCGTGAGCCGCGTGGGGTACGCGCGTCACAAAAGCGATGGAAAAAGGGAGGGCGCGTCTATGTCGGCTCGAACGGGACGACGCGGGTACGCGGGAGAAAATGGAGGCGGGTGCTCTCCACAATCCCCGCCTCATATTTAAAGCCCTTGAGGGATTGCAGCATTGTGCAAGCTGATCCGTCACTGTTGGGTAATGTCCAATGCTTAAAAGTCCTAATAAGCAGCTTGAGGCATTTCTGCCGGGTGTCATTGTAGCCAGGGCACTCCCACAACATGTGTTTTGTCGTCAGTCGAGCTTGTGTATGGCACGTCCAGCAGGTGATCATTGTTTTGGGGGCAGCATCATAGTCCAGCAAGAGTCCTTGGCTTCGTTGACTTCCATGCTAGAGCTGTTTGGTTTGTTGCTGCCTAAGGTGTGACAGTGCCCCCACTTGTGCAAGGCCCCCCCCCCCCCCCCCCCCGAACTTTCCGTGCCATTCCGGGAAAGCGCACCCCCTCCCCCTCTGCTCCTCGCTCTTATCACGCACCGCACCCAGGCCACACTGGCCTGCCACATCCAATTCATGAAAAGAGGTTTCCATGGCTTTTTTGTTTTGTTTCTTTCCTTCTTTCTTTCTTTTTGTAAAGGCGTGTCCCCGTTAGCGACACAGCAACTTGCCACACGCTGTTTGCAGTTTGTGGACTACCGACCGACTGGTCTTCCTGGCAAAAGGCAAGAGCTGCCTGTCACACAGTTCAGAGGATCTCTCTGCGACAAAGCGGCGTGGGCACTCAGAGACAGAGGAGTGGTCGCGGCTACGCTGTGGCGCCCCAGGCCTCACCACCGCTGATCACTCGCTGCCGATATTGTCGCTAGGCTTTTTCTGGCTTACTTCAAATCTGTAGCAAACGGCACTTCAGAACGAACCGCCGACACTCCCAAGCAGCAATGTTTCGTTACCGTTTTGTTGCCACTTTACCCTCTCTTCGCAATAATTTTACACTAAGAAGGAAACATACTGATGTTTGCGGCACCGCCAGCATGGTCAAGCTGCAGTTCACTGTCCGCCGTCGGCAGCCATGCACTGCAGCTGAGCTTGACTTGTATTGGAACTCTCGTTAGTGCTAAACGTTTGACCGTGGACTTTAAGTGCAATGCTGCAAACATTTTTTTGCAACCGACTCAGAGGAGTCTTCCGATAGTTTTGAGAGTGATGAACAGAACTAACAAATCTTTGGCTTAAAAAGTTCATGTTAAATAAAATTCTAAATCAATGCCCACTGCATTTTTTTTTCTTGCGGGATTTTGTCGTCGCCATCTTGAATTTTGGTGCTGTTCTGGGATAGCGCCCCCTCACCTATGCCGATAATTTCGACTTGCTTAAGGGGGGTGCGCTTGCTCGGAATTTTACGGTAGGCCAGCACTTCCACCACAACTAACTGATAGTGACAGTGACAGTGATAACTGGCTGTGCCAAGACATATCACTGTCGAAGAAGACACCCAAGTATTTTACCGAATTCACATAGGTGACAGGCACGCACCGACAGGGATAACAGCCGTGAACATGTAGAAAAACGGGCACTTCCTCTGTCAGAGGAAGTGCTGGCTTTGAGCACTGTGTGGTAGGTTTTGTGGCAGCGAGCGGTCATTTGTTAGAGTTTTCACCACCAGAGCACTCCTCCTCTTATGTTTGGCCACGCTCACATGTTCGGCCGAGTCTGGGTTGTTTGGCATAGGTAGGATAGGGATGGCCAGGTTGGAGTGGTCCATTGCCTCATTCTCGCTCGCTAGCACATGCACAGCTTTGTTACCAATGCCACCCGCTTGTCTCGGTACCCAGTCCACCAGCATGTCAAAGTTATGGTCACTGTAGAGCCTCCTGCCCCAGATCTTTATGTCCCCGAGTATGGTTGCGACTCTCGGGATGCCTGTGAGTTGCCCTGGAGGTCAATGTGGCCAGGCGCAGCATACAAATGGTGTGGGTTCCCGCACCACCATAGTGGCTGCCAATGTGCCAGATCAAGTGAAACTGTTTGTGCCAGGTGGGCTTAAGTTGCCGCAGCCATTCCTTTGGTGTACCACTTTCACTCAACGGGACACCCAGAGTCCACACCTACTGCTCAGCTGGACACTCAATAGGTTGACCAGTAAGGCTGAGGGAGATCTTGGGCCGTTCATTTTCCCACCGACGAGAAGAAACATTATTTTTTCAGAAGACAGCTTCATGCCAGTAGGTAGTAGTTATGTATCAATGGTGTCAAGCACAAGCTGTATGGTGTCGCAAAGTTCTTTGGTAGTGACACTGGTGTCTTTTGGGTCCGCCCATAAAGTGATGTCAACGTTGTAGAATCTCAAGTCGAGGTTCGTAATGCACTGAAGTTTCGTTGTCAGGCCTCACATCACATTGTTGCACAGAACTGGGGACAGAATGGCACCTTGGGGTATGCCTCCAGTGTTAGGGGACACCTTAGGTTGTCTCCGAGTGTGGCTTGATGAAGACAGACCAGTGCAGATCTTGAATGTGCGGTTTGCTAAGAACGACTGCATGACGTTTACGATTCGAGTTCCGGCACCAGCCTTCTCAAAAGCTGTCAGCACTGCTGCGTGTGTCACCATGCCGAAGGCCTTCTTTAGGTCCACAGTGACGAGGACCCCTGGGACCCTGAGTGGCCGACCTGATTTATCTCCGTCAACAAGATGGTGCAGCAGGTGGAGGCTGTCTTGTGTGCATATACCCAGTCAGAAACCAGTTTGGGTCGGGTCAAACTAGTCTGGGTTCTCTTCCTCCAGGTGGTAAACAAGCCAGGTAAGCACCATGTGCTCAAGAAGTTTGCGCAGTGTCAATATCAGTGAAATAGGCTGAAGGTTGTTGATGGTGCTAGGCTTCTTTGAAGGTTTGAGTATCAGGTAGATGATAAAATGTCTCCATTCCTTTGGAAGTTCGCCCGTGCACTATATGTCATTGAGCTCCCCAACTAGCGCTAGCTTCTCCAGCTTGTCGAAGTTCCATATCATTTACCACATGATACTGTCCTTGCCTGGTGTGCTGCACATGTTCGCTGCTTCTATTGCAAGAGTGAGCTCTTGGATAGTGTATGGCTAGTCTTGGCCAGTTTTACTGGGTGGAGGCCCGGGGTTGTAGAGTGTCAGCTCTGACGGTGTTGGTATAATATGTGCAAAGGGTTTTGGTAAAATGAATCCGAAGGAAGCAATCTGGATGTTTGCATTCTTTCTTCATGTAGTGGGTTCGCTTCTTTCATTCTTTTACATCTGACCCGCCGTGGTTGCTCATTGGCTATGGTGTTGGGCTGCTGAGCACGAGGTTGCGGGATCGAATGCCGGCCACGGCGGCCGCATTTCAATGGGGGCGAAATGCGAAAACACCCGTGTACTTAGATTTAGGTGCACGTTAAAGAACCTCAGGTGATCGAAATTTCCAAAGTCCTCCACTACTGCGTGCCTCATAATCAGAAAGTGGTTTTGGCACGTAAAACCCCATAATATAATATATATTTTACATCTGGTATATATTTCAAGTGGCTAGATGAGTGCTTTCCAAGTATGCGAGACAATAAATACAGTCGAACCCGCCTATATTGAACTCGCAAGAAAACGCCTATCAGTTTGATATAGAGCATAATTCGATATAAGCCTGCTAAATAATTAAATGTCATAAAAGCGCATACCATTTGTAAAATCACTTTATTGATGAACCTAGCTTAGTTTTGCATAAAACAGTCCTGCATTTTCTTCTGCTTGAGCAATTTTGCTGCCTGCGAACCATGCACTTCTCCACATTGTCTAAGGAGTCGCTCGGAGCAGCTGAAGCTGCAACCTTCTGGAATTCCCGCAGAAGCACCGGACTAGCGCAAGCGCACCAATAACTTCGGAGGATGTGGGTAAAGGACCGTTGTTGTTTTCCTCATTGTGCCCACTTTCACTTGTGCTTGGTACGATGTCGGCAATGTAGTCTTCGTTTTCGGGCTCTCCCGTGCTCGTGACACCATCATTTGCCCTCACAAACTTGTCCACCATGGATTCGTCAACAACTTCGGGAAATTCTGACAGCTCGCTCCAAACTTCGGCAACACTGGCAACGACTTCATCGCATTCATCAGAATTTACAGTCATCACCGAGCACGTGGAAACCGGCACGACTGAAGCAATTTCGAATGAACCACTTGTACACAGCCGTGCGTACGCATCGGGCGCCACGGGCATCGGGTCGCGAGTTTGGCCGCTTTAGCCCTAATCTCCCCCATATTTTTCCAAGATCATGCTGAGAGTGCTCCTCGGAATCTTGCAAGCTGCGGGGACATCCGACTTCTCACTACGTTTGACCCGATTTATGGTTTCGAGCTTCACGACGAAAGGTGCATTCTGCCGCTTCATCGCAGCAACACTGCGGCAGAAGGCCCACAAGGTGCGCACACAATGAACCAGAAAAGTAGCGAGACAACTCGCCCTTCCGCCATCTTGCACGACGAGGGCACAAGAGCCTCTGATTGGCTGTCTGAGCGAGCGCTGCGGGTGGGCCAGGATAATTTTTTTGCAGGGGGCTGTCGATGGCTCGTCCGAGGCAGCGCATTCTTGGTAGGGAGAGCGGTTGGATGGAGCCGCGCCACCGGGTTTCTCCGCCACCGTGAGGGAAAGCCAACTTCTGGGGGCACTTTTCCGCTGCTTGATGTTCGATATATTGGGAGTTGCTGCTATTTTTGTTTGATGTAAGCATAATTTTTGCTATATATACTCATTGTAACTATACCGTGTGCAGAAATTGTTCGATATATAGAATAATTCGATGTATATGGGTTCGATATAGTCAGGTTCAACTGTAATTTATGTTCTCATATTTCACATTCCTGTAGAAAGTTATCGCATGGAGTCCATATTCTGTAAACTTGAAAAAACCCACTGGACTATGCAAAATTCTTAATACATTCTGCAGCAGTACGGTTTTAATGATTTTGAAGATGCAGAAAACAAGGTGATACAAAATTTTCATTTGGCAGAATTAATTGTTGCCAGCAGGGGTTAACTGTAACAAATAAATCTGGGTGTCTGTGCCAAAAAAAAAAAAAGGACCCAGAAATCCTGGAAAAGAATGTGATATGTAAGTCACACCTACTTTAATGCGGTCGGCAGGATGAAATGCTACAATGCATGCTTCTTCTGTCTTCTTTAATTTGACCTACTGGACAATTCAATCGGTTTCGTTGGTCCTGCCAAGGTCATATTAATGGAAGTCAGTTTTACTGAGTTGGGGAAACTGTTTACGTGCCATTTTAGGAGCTCAGTGTAACCAAATTATCCATGCTTTGCAGACATGACACTGCCACAGTTCTTGATGTCCCGTTGCAAGTTATTAATGTGGCAGTTGCTGCCATTGGAGGAGCTTTGAGCTCCTAATTCAAGGAGCCCATCTTTGATAAATTAGAGCCCAAAGGGCTGTGGGACTTTCTAGATTAGGTTCTACACTTTATTTTCTAGAACAGGCTTTCTACACTTTTCATTGCACTGTAAAGCTCCGAAATGCTGGTCAACTATGTCTGGCCCCTTTGAATTTAGTTTAAGAACTTCTGCATTTCTACACTAGTTTTTGGGGATCGAGGTGCCCTTCTCATGCCTCATCCCTCAGCTCGCACGATGTGCTTAGCTCGATCTCCAGTACCTGTCACTGCAATGGCAACATGTTGGACACGACTAGTGCACCAGAGCTAAAACCGTGCTTTTCCCTCCCTTTGTCAAGTCACTGCACGAGCATACATCACTGGGACGCACCTTGATAGGTTTCCCAAGTGGCAGCCTCCGGGCTCCCTCTCCACCCGAGCTCTCTTCTGCTGAGCACTTCATTGCATCGGCAGATGCTCACAGGCCTGCAACAAGTTAGTTACGTGGGACCTTTGCTCTCATGACTCCTCGTTCTCACACTTGAACCGCTACCTTGTTAGTCCTAGCGTAGCGGGCGCACATTCTCGATCAGTTCTGTGAGCCTCTGCCTGTAAGCACTGCAAGTGTTGCACTGTGCTGTGCCTTGGGTTAATAAATTAATCCGTGCTTGTTTGTGATCTGATTCCGGAGCCTTCTCTGCATCACGTTGGAGAGTCGACAAACCCCGCCATAGCATCTTTGTGCATTGTGAAGTGGAGGAGCATTGTGCCCATTTATGACTGTCACTTGTAGGGTGAGCCTTGTGCAAACCCATCTCCACAAGTTTTACTATTGCATGTTTCCCTCAGTGATATATTGTAATCATTGGCTTGTAAGCACTTATAATTATGGTGCGCCAGGTTTTATCTTTGCTAAGGAATAAGGTTTGTGTTCCTTTCCCTGGACTAGGTCAGTAAACTCGCATTGTTTATGTAGATCTCAAAATAATCCCGCAAAACCTTGCACCTCCAACCAGGTGAAAAACTTCTGGCATTTTTTACCTGGATGGAGATGTCGCATGCTCTGATTTTTTTATCTGTGAACTTTTCCAGGGACTGGTGTGTTTCACGGCAGCTGTGGTGGGGACACCGGATCCCAGCCTACTTTGTCAGCATTGAAGGGGAGGGCTCGCCACTTGGAGCTGTAAGCCGTTCTTTCTTTCTGCTCTATTTATTCTCATCAGAGTTTCTGCCAACTCGAAAGCAGAGAAATGTCTTAGAATCTTACAGTTCGTAGAAAATTTAGCGAAGAGACAAAGTTTGTGCCATAAGGGGCCCACTCTGTCACTGACATTTGAAATACATTTTGAATAAAATCAAGCATCATGTACAGATGCTTTGGCAGGCATGGTTGTGGGGAAACCACAAACTCGGAAAACAATTCTATGCTCTTCTTCGAGCTTTTCTGGTCCGATTTTCGTAGATTGTGATGCCAGGAGGGTCATGCGCATGATGTCACCAAGGTAAAAGCTGTTAATTGGTATATCAACAAGGAATGGCAATGTCACTGTGATGAGCGATGACTGTGTGTTCCATCAAGGGAGGAGGGCTTACCCATTGTGTGCCACTGATCCTTTCTTGATGCTTTCATTCAGTTGACATCACTCGGAGAGCAATCAGAGGCAGACACTGAAAGAGCCTTTCTTCTGCTTCTGTATTCTGGTTCGCTGATGCAATCCATAGCTTTCACTGCACTGCATGTAGTTGATGAGACAGAGTACAGAAAAGTACATGGCGACGAGGAAAGAGCACCCATGGGAATGGTAGCGAAGGCAAGTCAGAGACCACGGCAGCCATGTAGTCAATCAACAAACACCTGTAGCCTTGCTGTTATGGCATCATTTTGAAAAATCCTTTTCAACTATATGTTCATTGTAGACTGGTATGCAGCTGCCACCATGTGATACCGGTCACGTGTGCACTTCTCATCACGATCGGGGCCGATCTGGATCGAGCTTGATCCGAATCGAGTGTTATTACATGGTTATTTGTGATTGCAATCATGCAGGGTCCGGGTCCAGACAATTGCAATCCATTTATCATGATCAGGCTTCGATTGCGATCGCAGGCTGACGTCTGCACTCTCTAGTGCAGTATTCTGAAAACGCTACAAACAAAAAGTGAAGGCAGCTCAATAAAAACCCTTTTTATTAGCAATAGTATGGTGTAACAGTAAAATATTGTCCAAATATAACTATATTTTGCAAATATTAATTTGTGCTTAATTATGCAGTTTTGAGAGTTGCCGACGATCAGTAGACAATAATAGCTCGATGCGGATCGTTGGACCATGTAGCAGCTACCATTGTTGATGGCGATCACGAAGTCTGATCCGAATCGGCCCTAGTCGCGATCTGAAGTGTATATGTGACACCAATATAACAAATTTTGGAGCTCCAAGTTGTTTGGGGCCCTTAAATATTAAAACAGGTACCATACATATGGTAGCTGCCTGAATTCTGGCTGTGCTCAACTAATAACCTTTCTCCCACTTATGTAAATTAGCTAAAGCTTGTACAAATGAACCTTGTTGCAACTGGAATTAAATTAGCTTCAAGAAAGTAATGTGTATAACGAACAAAACACAGCTTTCCTTGAAGGCCCCATAGAAATGACTGCTTGTTGCATAATTTAAATGACAAATTTTCCCCATCAGTGGATATAACAAGCTATTTTTCTTTTCCTCGAAGCTAAAGTTAAGTGGCAATCTGGTGACACATAATCACTTTGTAGTGTGTAGTGAACTGTCATGCGTGGCATTTGAAAGATTCTGGGTCATGCACTATGAAGTGCAAAGTCAAGTATGCCCCACTTTGACACTATGCATGACACGCACAGCTTTCCCCAAAAGTGTATACTACCCCTCTGTTGTAACCAGGGTACACACAATCTCTTGAAATCCTTGAAAACTCTTGAATTTAGAAAAAGAGATTTAAGGGCCCTTAAAAACCCTTGAAAGTAAATGTTCACCCTGAATTACCATGGATGCTGTCTATTGGAAAACGATCCTAGATATTTTATTTCCAGAGTATCGCTAAGCTATGCATGCTACAAATCCTTGGTGGAAAGGAAGTTCCTGCCATTTGGCTTTAGTGTGACGAGTTTCTTTGGCTGAAGCTGGACACTACTAACCATCAAGCTAGAAGCTGATTGACATTTGTTACAATGGGAAAGTAAAACTTGAAAAGCCACTTGAGAGATTGAAACATATTTTGTACTCAGCATATGCTTAGTTGCAAGAACTTGCAGCTAAGAAGAATGAGATCTTACTATTTTCCTGTGCATGTGTACGAATAAGGTTTGTTTCCCCCTCCTTGAAATCATCCTTGGAATCCTTTTATTGTCCTTGTATATTAAGTCAAATGTTCTGTATGAACCCGGGTTGCAACATTTTGTTGGGTTTTCATTGTTTCAGTGCTCACCACTCGCCAGACTGCCAATACTTTGTGTGTGCATTTCTGCAATGTTCTGTCTTCTTCGTGCCTATGCCTTCTGAAATGTATGCAGCTGCAAATAACAGATTCAATTGCTAACATCCTTCCAGGGTGTCTACCAAGCAGGAAAACAGGGAAAACTGGGAATTCTCAGGGATTTTGAATAGTCTGGAAATACTCAGGGAAAACTCAGGAAATTTGTGCTTTTATCAGAGAAAATGATTCAATTTTATTGAAAGGGAATGAAAGTCGCGGTAATGGTGGCTCGAGTAACAGAGAGGAATCTTAACGAATCGTTTTTGACGCCGTGTCATCGGCTGGAGTTGCCAGTGCGCACAGTCAACGAACGACTTTCCAGACGCCCGATAATTCAGACTGCTTCACGGCACCACCACGTACCCTTTAGAGTCAGTGTTTAAGAACGTCTGAAATTTCGGCCGCAAGAACCCTTCGCAGACCGATTTTCCGGACTTTTTGCCATGACCGCAGATTCGAAACGGCAATGAAAGCCACCACTGCCGCCATTTTGATTACTACCACCACCGCCCTTGCCGCCCCGAACCGGCGCTCTCGTAGGCAGTCCCTCTGGCAGCCACAGCCAATATAGTGTCAACGCTAGGCCTAGCAATGGCACCGACTCCACCTTTGTGGTCCTCGCAATTGGCTTTGAAGCTCGGAAAGCACTGCGCATTGCACTATGTTAGTTCCCGAAAGTCAGCTTTGTTTCAATGCAGAAATGTTACGCAGTGAAGCTTAACAAGCGTGGAAAGCGGCAATAGTCATCGGACACAGTATGTATTCAATAAGAGCAGCATTCCGGGCCAAGTTGGTAATCCATTACTCAAGTATTATTGCACAACAATAAAGACACGGACGTAAGAGAAGAAGAACACACACCAAGCGCAAGTTTTTAACTGCGGAGTTGAAAGCTTGCACTTGGTGTGTGATCTCGTACGTCCGTGTCTTTTTTGTTGCACAATAATACTTGAGTATGTATTCATTAATTATATGCGCATGCACTTGCCGTCTCCTGTCACAGTACAAGCACCGATATGCCTAATAAGTGTAATGGCAGGCCTTCAGAGCTTTTTCAGATGTGCCTGTGGCAATTTGAGCCCTTAAGGAGAGTAAAAGACATGCATTCATTTTATCGAACTGACCGATTTTTTTGATGTTTTTGCGGCCCCGAGGGAGTCCGAAAAATCGGACGTTGACTGTACAATTAAGAGGATAATGGTATGTGCGGTGAAAGCGATATGGAAGGACGATGACAACAGAAAGGACCTGCATATTGAGTAATACAGAAAAAAATAAGTGTGCCGCCACTTCTTTGAAGGGGATTGAACTAAAAAAAAAAAAAAACAAAGCGTTGGCTGACATCGAGTTGCCGGTGTCCCTCATACAAACCAATATAAACTCTTCAAAGCAGTGAAACACAACACTGAGGCACTGTGCGGGGGCTGAGAGTATATCAACAGTTGAGGTTGGCAATTACCAACAGTTGAGAGAGAATCTCACTTGTGACAAAGTTCGGGCCTCATACCTATGAGCTTGCTGTCAGTTAATAGAAATAGCTCATATTCTAAAAGACTCGCATCTGTATGCATCTCCTTTTTATTCATATTTGAGAATGTTCAACTCGATTTGCAATGGGTTTTACCATTTTTTTCGAAGATATTCTATTCGCTGTGCATTTTACTAACCCCTTGCTTCTTTTTCTTTATGAATAAAATAAACACTACTCCTTACTATTCAAACTGGATTAAGTCACTATTCGAACATGAATAAGTTTTTTTTTTTAACATGCTTACTAGGGAGTGACAGCATTGGGCGACATGGTGTCAGCCCATCTTGACATTATGCAAAGTTCTGTGTCACTCAGGAAATATTGCAAAGGCACTCAGCGAAAACCTGGAAAACTCATGGAATTTGGAAATGTCAACTTGGTAGACACCCTGCCTTTATGTCTGCAACATGTGCAACACCATTGAAGCTTTAAAAAATGTTAAGGAGTACAGTAAATTGGGATAGTAGTTGGTAATACTTCAGACACCCAAAAAGAAAAGAATGACGGGGCTGTGCACATTCTGTGTGTTTTGTGAGTCTTTCTTTTCTTTTGAACACTTTGTGCGTGTGTTTGTCCAATGTTCTGTCTTAATCATGCCTGTGCCTTCTGAAATATATGCAGCTGCAAACAACAAATTCAGTTGCCAACACCCTTCATGTCTGCAACATGTGCAACACCTTTGAAGCTTTAAATAACGTTAAGGAGTACAGTGAATTGGGATAGTAGGTGATACGTCAGACACCCGAAAAGAAAATAATGACTGGGCTGTGCACATTCTGTGTGTTTTGTGAGTCTTTCTTTTCTTTTGAACACTTTGTGCGTGTGTTTGTGCAATGTTCTGTCTTCATCGTGCCTGTGCCTTCTGAAATGTATGCAGCTGCAAACAACAAATTCAGTTGCCAACATCCTTCATGTCTGCAACATGTGCAACACCATTGAAGCTTTAAAAAATGTTATGGAGTACAGTAAATTGGAATAGTTGGTAATACATCAGACACCCAAAAAGAAAAGAATGACTGGGCTGTGCGTATTCTATGTGTTTTGTGACTCTTTCCTAGTCTTTGTATTTTGTGTTGTAGAAACAATGAAAAGTTGGCTGCAGTAGATCACAGTTTTTTTTTTTAGCATTGGCTATTGCCTGTTATTTTATCATACTTTATGTGAAGAAACAAAATATCTTTTGCTAGGCTAACTAACAAAGAACTCTGGAAGCTGGGCTATTGTGCTGAAATTTCTTTAACTGTCTTGGATGCTACATTGAGCTTTTGTATATCCAAAAAAAATGCTGCATTTTAGCCTTTTGGAGGTTGCTGTTCACCTCTGTGCCAGTTGTCGTAGCTTGAAGCTTGAAGTTGAGATGCTGATGCTTGCAAACGGACTGTATGAGTCATGGTCACGGTTTTGTTGATGTGTGAGGAAGGACGAAGAGGGTCATTTGGTTGACTGGTTGGCTGTACCGTGCTGGGAAAGTTCCACTGAGCAGTGCTGTTGTTGAATGGCGGAGAATACTTCAGCAACTACAAAGGGTCTGGCTTTTGTACACGTAAGGAGGCAAGCCTCCTTACTTAGCAGCAAAAAAAGAAAAAACACCTTAGTCATGTTCTCTTTGGCATGTCACTGATAGCAGTCGCAATGGTTGCAGCCAGTGCATTTATCATTTGTAGTTTAAGAGCATGTGCAATGCCCAATGTTTGGCACATTGTATGCAGTGGACTTCAGCTAAAGAATTCTGTGAATCGATGTCATAGCAAAACTTATACTAGCCATGATTATATCAATGAGATTCTATTGTAATTGCTTTCAAGTAGGGGTGTGCGAATGTTTGAAAATTTTGAATATTATACTTATAATATTCATATACGATTCAAAAACTAGGTATTCGAAACAAATCGAATATATTCCTGTGTGCAGGAGCAAATATGGTTCATAGCGTTTATTTCTATCCAAGAAAGTGTGTCTGGTTTGTGCTCCATTTTGCGATAATTTCATGCTGCTGGCACAATTTCACCTATAAAGCACGCTTAGTCACTAGACGGCGAAGCTCTGTAAGAAAGCTAGCCTCTCAGTAGCAAGGGGCATGGGTTTGCGTGCAGCGAGGGTGCACCCTTTTGCAGGTTCCACCGTGAGCTTATCCAATGCTTCTAGTACTTGACAAGCCACAGGTTCAGAATCACTGTCTTTTTTTTTATGCCCATGGTTCTTCGAATCAAGCGAAGCATAAACCGCAATCGATTAATATTAATGCCGGTAGTTGTCGTGACGTCAAGACGACCTCATCGCCAGATACATGCCAGTTACGTGTGATATCCCTGAATGCTAGAAGCATTGTAAACAAAATAGATAGTCTTGAAGTTCTGCTCATTTCTTACGATCCTCACCTACTGGTGATTTCCGAGACATGGTTACATAGCGGTATTCTTGATGAAGGAATTGTGCCACCGGACTACGTCATATACAGACGCGATCGCGGCTCACGTGGTGGAGGCGTTGCTGTGGTTGCGAAACGTGCAGTAAGCGTAACGCTGCTTGAACAAATTGATCAGCATGAAAGTTTATTGTTGCACGTTACTGCGCATGGTCACACTTTTTTTTCTTAGTGCTGTTTATCGTGCACCTGATGCAGCGGATTCTTTCATGTATAGTTTATTTGACTGCTTACTGCCTTACCAAAACCGGAACCTAATTATTACCGGTGATTTTAATTTCCCTGCTATTGATTGGGATAAACTGTATTATGGCCTGTCTGCCTCATGTGATATTATTCTTGATCTGATGTTTTCTTTAAACCTTAAGCAAACTGTTCATGCATACACCTGAGAGACATCTGTCTTAGACCTTTTCTTTGTTAGTCAAACCTTTTTTGATGGAGTGCTTAGTGTTGAAGCTGGAATCTCCGACCATCGTCTGTTGTTCTTCTGTTGTGTTTCGTCAGTTGTTGCCAGGATGCGACCGATTAAAATGATCAAGGACTACGCACGTGCTGACGATAACGCAATCATTGACTCTTTACAATCATAGTTAGATAACCCTTGCAGCAATGACCTTCATAGTTTATGGCAGCACTTTAAGAATACAGTACAGTATACTATTGAACATTTTGTTGTCCTTAGAAAGGTTTGTATTAATCGCCGCAATCCTTGGATAAGTCGTGAAATTATTCAAATGAAACGTAAAGTAAGGCGCTGTAGGAAGAAAAAAATACCTTGTCTGCAACAGTTCCAGGTTCTAAAAGAGGAACTTGCCTATAAGTTAAAACTAGCAAAGTCCCGTTATTTTGACACGACGCTCCTTGAATTTATCAGAAGTGATCCCCCAAAATTTTGGAATTTTCTAGGTCGCAGGACTAACCACTTGACCAAAATTCGAGTTAATAACAGCGTTGTAACCGACTCCACGATCATAGCGCAAGGTTTTAACTCGTATTTTCAAAGCGTGTTCCTTACGGAACGGGCAACCACAGCAAGAATTCCAGTTGAAGATCCTGGTGACGTACCAACTATCTCTGTGAACGGTGTTGTGTCTATGCTGCGTAAACTCGCAGATAAAAAATCCGCGGGTCCCGATGGGCTTCCAAATGCCTTTCTGAAGCGTTTTGCAGCACAGGTATTTGTTTTCTTAACGAGGATCTTTCAAGTCTCGTTACTTTCGGGAGATGTGCCGGAGGACTGGAGGATGGCCCGCATTGTGCCAATTCTAAAAAAAGGGGACAAGCTAACCATTTCTAATTATCGACCAATCTCAATCACTTCCTCTTGTTGCAAGCTGCTTGAACACATAGTATCGGGTTATCTTAACTCCTATCTTGCTGAAAATAACATTTTATCACCTGCACAACATGGCTTTCGGAAAGAAATGTCCACTGTGACACAGTTACAACATTTCATGATTTTTCTGTTGTGCTTGATAAATCGGTGCAGATTGATGTATTTATTTTAGATTTCCGCAAGGCATTTGACACAGTTCCCCACAGTAAACTTATTTATAAACTGGAAAGTATTGGCGTCCCTACTCACCTTGTTAATTGGATTAATGCTTATTTAAAACACAGGACACAGTACGTAGAGGTTAATGGTTGTAAATCTGAAGTGCTTCCAGTTACGTCAGGTGTACCCCAAGGAAGCGTTTTAGGCCCGCTGCTCTTCTTAATTTATATTAATGATTTGCTGGCTGCTATTTCCGAAAATGTCTCTGTCAAGCTTTTTGCAGATGACTGCATTCTCTTCAAGAGCATAAACGAGTGTAATGATCATTGCCTCTTGCAAAACTCACTATTAGCTGTTCATCAATGGTGCCTTAAATGGAATATGCAACTTAACCTAGATAAAACTGTCCTCTTGCGAATTTCGCGCAAAAAACAGGTTTCTCCTTTCTCTTACAGCCTTCTAAATCATTCTATTATGGAGGTCACACATCATAAATACTTAGGGGTTACAATAACAGACGATTTAACCTGGTCTGCGCATATTGCAGACATTTGTTCCTCATCATTTTCCAAGCTGTGCTTTCTGAGGCGGAAGCTTAGAGGCACTCCAAGTAAGCTTAAACGTCTTGCATACATAACATTCATCGGGTCAAAATTAGAGTACACGTCGGTCTTATGGGACCCATTCATAAAGAAGGACATTTACCAGCTTGAGATGGTGCAAAGGAAAGCGATTAGGTTTATTTATATCAAATACAGGAGGCTTGATTAACCTACGACACTAATAAAAAGAAATAACATCCAACTGCTTCAAGTACGTAGGAAAATGTCCCGTTTGTTGTTCCTGCATAACCTTTTAGCACATAAACTAAACATTTCACATCCCACAGAACTTAAACAGTTATCGTCTAGACGAACACACCACACAGGAAGTCATTTACTGGAACCAATTTTTGCATGAACTGAAACATTCAAACACAGTTCTTTCCCGAGGACCGTTTCCGACTGGAACTTTCTTCTAGGGGCCATCTTCCAGTCCCCTAATTTCGTTAAAGCTCTAGAAGAGCATTTGTTTGAGTGAATGAGTGCTGTATATGTGCGTGTCCGTATATATATGTATGAATATGTACATGTGTATACATATTTTTCTGCTTGTCTATTAGCGGCAATCTCTTAAACTGCCATTCTTTCTTTTTCTTTTTTTATGTCACAGTGTATTTACATGCCTTGTATAGCCCCTCCTGCATGGGCCATAACTGTTGGCCTGCAGTATTCTGAAATAAATAAATAAATATTACTTGACAGCAAATGCGATGAATGAGGAATGGTACAGGGTCAGATGCCTCCGAGTTTATGGGAAATTGATGCGGTATAGTAAGGCACAGGTTTGCGAGAACAGGCAGCCAGCAGAAATTATTCAATTTTGCAAAGCTAACATGAGCCAAATACACAATCTTTTAGTATAATGGCTTAGTAGTTAAATGTTTTTACTAATGACAATGTAATTGCACTGTTTCAGCATGTTAATGTAAACCAACTCGCTAATAAATCCGTGTGCATATTATTATTCAATATTCGATTCAATATTCGATGCTAAGTATTCGATTTGAATTTGGAAATTTTGATACTTATATACCCCTACTTTCAAGGTTAATTAACCACATTGCAATGCAACATGCTTGCAGTTGGTATTATCTAAAGGAAGGTTGCAGGTACAAAGGTATGGATGTTTTATTTTTTTTATAATTATAGGTTAGGGAAGCAATATTCTTGGGCATCACACATTGCCAATGCAATGTGGGGTGGAGGAGAAATATATTTAGCACTTGCTTGATATGTAGGCTTTGAAAGGTGACAACAGAAAAGCAAAGGTGTAGCAAAAAGTTCTTGCAGTGCTGATGTTTGTGCTTTATTGGTGCTGTTTTATAAAGTGACAGTGTAGCTTCCTCATGCTGTAGCCTTCTATTCTCACCTAAAAAACAGTTTAATTTTTGTCAAGTTAAAGGAAATGTCACTCATTTACACAACAGGCCACCATCAAGAATCTGTAAATTCCAGTGTGACACATTCATGCTTAACTGCTCTTAGGTTCCAGCAGTGTGCCCTTGTCAGATCAGCACCCTGATGCACTATGTTAAAATTATTTCTAGTGCACGTCCTGTTTTTTCAGCACTTGAAATTTAATTGTTGCCTTTGTTCCTATTTTTAGGAAGCTGACAATGATCACTGGGTCAGTGGGCGCACTGTAGACGAGGCAGCAGAGAAAGCTGCCAAAAGGTTTCATGTGCCCAAGAGCAAGATCATCCTAAAACAAGGTTTGCATAGCTTTTCGTCTCTAAGATGTTCTGGTTATGATCACATCAATATACCTCATTTTACAAAGGTAAAATTTCAGGGTGTCTACCAACCGGGAAAACCGGGCATTCTCAGGGATTTTGAGTAGTCTGGAAAAACTCAGGGAAAACTCAGGGACTTTGTGCCTCTATCAAGGAAAATTAGCTGCAATTATTTTGAAAGGGTTGAAAGTCACGGTAATGCTGGCTCGAGTAACCGACAGGAATCTTAATGAATCGTCTTTGATGTCCTGTCGTCGGCTGGAGGAGTTGCCAGTGTACAGTCAACGACCGACGTTCCGGATGCCTGATAATTTGGACAGCTTTGCGGCACCACCGTGCACCCCATAGAGTCAATGTATCAGAACGTCTCAAAATTCCGGACGCAAGAACCCTTCGCCATCCGATCTTCTGGCGCTTTTTGCCGTGACCGCAGGCCCAAACGGGCATTAATCAAAGCCACCACCGCCGCCATTTTTATTATCTCACCGCCTCGAAGCGGTGCTCACTGTAGCCACCACTGCGGCAACGCTAGGCCTAAGTGCTAAGACGTTCGCTATTAAGCTACTTGCTGTTGGGTGCCGTGTTTTCCGTTGAAAGAATTCGCTGCTGTCAGCAATGGCACCGACTCCGCCTTTGTGGTCCTCGTGATTGGCTTAGAAGCTTGGAAAGCACGGTGCGTTGCGTAATGCCGGTTCCCGAGAGTCCTTCGCCTCTGTACAGCAATGTTACTTGGTGAAGCATATGCAAAAGTAGTGCAGTGAAGCATAACAAGCGTGGGAAGGGGCTATTGCCACAGGACACAGTATGTATTCCTTAATTATACACGCGTGCATTCGGTGTCTTCTGTCACAGTATGAGCACCGGTATGCCTAATACGTGTACTGACATGCCTTCAGAGCGTGTCTGGGGCGGTTTGAGCCCTTAAGGGCAGTAAATGACATGCATTTATTTTTTCCAACTGGCCGATATTTTCGGACGTTTTCGCGGCCCCGAGAAAGTTCGAAAAATCGGATGTGGACTGTGCAACTGACCAAGAAGATGCTTCAAATGGTCCGTGCGGCGAACGAGTGGCGGAAGGAGGACAAGAAGAAGGATCTATCCATTGAGGAATGAAAAGGAAAGGAAGCGTGCTGCCGCTGTTTTGAAGGAGCTTGAGCTCAAAAGACAAAGTGTTGGCTGATGCCGAGATGCAAGTGTCCCTCATCCAAGCCAAAGCAAACTCTTTAAAGCAATGAAACACAACACTGAGGTGTCACGCGCGGGCTGAGAGTATGTCAGGACAGTTGAGGTCACCTTACAAGCTGTTGAGAGATAATCTCAGTACCACTGAGCTTGCTATCAGTTGATAAAAATAGCTCATATTCGAAAATATTTGCTTGTGTATGCATCTCCTTTTTATTTCTATTTGAGAATGTCCGACTCAATTTGCAATTTTTTTCGAAGACATTTTATTTACTGTGCATTTTACTAACCCCTCCCTTCTATTCTCTTTTTGAATAACAAACGCTACTCCTTAGTATTCAAACTGGATGAAGTCGTTCTTTTTAATTTTGTTTTTTATATGCTTACTAGAGAGTGACAGCATCAGGCAATGTGGTTTCAGCCCGTCTTGGCATAAAACGTAGTTCTGCGTCACTCAGGGAATTTTGCAAAGGCACTCAGGGAAAACTTTGAAAACTCCGGGAATTTGGAAATGTCAACTTGGTAGACACCCTGTAAAAGTAAAAAAACACAATTGTCTAGCTCTTGCATATTATGCTTACTCCTAAGTAAACAAAGCCTTGTGAGAACTTCCAGAAAAGTTGAGCAAGGCTGCTCCTTAAATAATGTTATCTGGCCTCCGAGATACTCATAACGCCAATTTGAATTGGATATGGAGAAATTTTGTAGAGAAATCGTAATAGGCAGAAGGGTATTTGCTCAGATGTTGGAAAAGCTTTACTTATGTGAAGGTTTTTGCACACTAGATATTACTGTTTTGTTTCTACAACATGTCTTATTTCAACAAGTTACATAACTATGAACATGACAAGAGGGAAGACTTAAGTATGTGTTAAAGGAATGTTTAGAGTGCATTACAATTGTAACTTAAAACCTGCAATGTCAAGCACAGGAGCTAAAGCTAATGACCCTGAAAAATATAAACAATGCTCACAAACAGGAGACCCATACCAAAGGTAATTTTAAATAATCAGTGATGCTTTTTGAGGGTGCTGGTTGACACATCTTGCAAGGGAGCTTTGTAACTCTCTTGCTCAAGGTCAACTCGGGGACTTTTTTATGCTGCAAGGGAATGGCTCCAAAGTATTGGCTGAACCCATGCTGCATAGCTTCTGTGATGTGCAGTAATCCAAAAATCAGATGTAATCGTATTGTATAGCTAATGGCCTTTAAGGCAATAGGCAAGGCTGTTTTGTAAGTAATAGACAGTTTTAGTATAGCGCACGCTATACCATTGTGTATGCTATAAAATTGCTGGTCGTCACTGCGCATGCGCTGAACGCTAAACGAAATAGCAGGTATAGCGGGCGTACGCAACGCAAACGAGTTAGCGTTAGCGTTTTTGCAGGGTTTGCGGGAAACATGGCGGCGGTCCCGGCTGCCCGCTTCAAATAGAATTTGCCGTTGCTTTTGTAAAATTCACTTTATTCGTAGCAAATGACTGTGTAAGTGGCTTATGCTTAGTGTCAGGCCACTTCGACGACAGAGTATTATGGATAACCTCGAGGTGTTATCGAGATAACTTCTCGTTTCGAACGAGTCGAAGCCTAACGAAAGAAACATTCAAGATGTCAGCGCCACCTATCACTACAGGTGCGAAATAGCCGCAACGACGGTATATGGCCTCTGGGATCTGAAAATATCGCCGGCCAACTAAAATTGTAGAAAATGTGCGCTGCTTAGCGTAAGCTACGCTATAGCGTATAGCGTACGCTATAAGCTGCGTATGCTAAATTAAAACTGTCTAAATGTCCTTTCCGTCACACAAGCACCTCAAGTTCTTAAAAGAAGTAAAGTTGTCCTTATCTCTAGAAAGATGCATGCAATGTCACATGGAGGTCTTCCTTCCTCTGAGAGAGCTTTTGATGGAGGAACTTGGTGATTTACCTTGATATGTTGACAACTGAAGCAAGTGCCTTCACTTCCAGTTCACTTGTGTAATAAGGGATTCATTAATGCTATCTGTAATAAATTGACCTCTATGTGTGATTAAAGTTTGTTGCACAACATAAAAGGTCAATTAAAAATTTTGTGCTTGCGATTGCCTGACTCTGTGTACCTGGCATTTTTTTACTACTGCTAGTGCTCTATTTTGGTTAAGCTGTTTAGATTATGCAGGCTATCTTAACTTCGTTGCTTTTCACATGCATTTGTCACACTGATTTGTCTTCTTTTGAATTCTACTTTAAGCAAGTGAGGCTTGTTAGTGTTAGTGACATTCTTAGATTTTGCATGTTGGTGCAGCGAAAGTTGACTCTGATGTCAAATACCATGAACATGTAAAATGAGTTGTAATGTAGACTAGCATAGGCCAGAAATGGCTACTTTTTCTTGTGGAAACAACTCAACTGGTTCACGCCTGTTCTATTTTATTGGGATTGAGGTGTGCCCTATCACCTTTGTGCAGGTATTTGCCTATTTTGCCGTCCCTCCGCCTCTCCCTTTCCTACCTGCAATAACATGCAGGGATGGCCTGGCTGTCACTCATCTGTCACTCCACCCTGGAGGCTTTATTGAGTAGTGTTCCAGTAACCAGTTGTGGGGAATTGTGCTCTCGTTCTGGCGGCCGCACGTGGCGCAACGATAAGGTCGAGCACAGAGGGAGACTCGCTGGGACCACACAAGATGTGTACCAGTTTTTCCTCTTGTCTGCTGGTTCCTTTGGGCATCACTCGCTGTTTGGACTTGCACTCATCTATGATACCGTGCATCAATGGCGAGCACATACCTTCTGTCACTCCTTTCTGAACACTAAACCCTAGAGTGGCGTCTTGCACCCATGTGTGGTTGTACAGTCATCGACCAATAACTCGGACTCGACGAATTCAAATGAGCCTGCTCAAACCATCCGCATTGCTATGCAACTTTCCCTTCTTATATCTAACGGAGAAGTTGTATTCTTGGAGAGTGAGACTCCATTGGAGCAAGCGGCCATGTTTGTGTGACATTTGATTGAGCCACGTCAGAGGACAGTGGTCGGTCTCAAAGATGAACTTCGCTTCGTACAAGCAACACGACAACTTCTGGGCGGCCCAAACTAAACAAACGCATTCCTTCTCTGAAGCGCTGTATGCTTCCTCTCTTACAGTTATTTTACGGCTGGCATAGTGGATAGGATGCTCCTCATTGTCGCCGACCTGACAAAGTACCACACCCATACCTCTGTCGCTTGCGTCGCATTGAACTATGAATTCCTTTGTGTAGTCTGGCATGCGAAGCACGGGAAGAGAAACCAATAGCGTTTTCAAACTTTGGAAAGCGTTCTCTGTGTCCTTATCCCAGTGTACGCTACTTGTTGCTCCCTTTTGGAGGGCGTCCGTTAAAGGACTTGCCATTTGCGAGTAATTCGGAATGTACCGTTGATAGTACCCCACAAGTCCCAAAAATGAATGAAGGTCTGTTTTCGTGCGCGGCTGAGAAAATTGTCCAAACGTAGCTGTCTTCAGCTCGGCCTGGCTGACAACATGGCCCAGATAACTAATCTGCGAACAAACAAATCTACACTTTTATGCTTTCATTGTAAGCCGGCTTCACTAAACCATGAGAACACCTGTTTGAGGTGCGATACGTGTTGTTCCCAGCTGTCTGAAAAAATTGCTAAATCATCAAGATATGGCAAGGCGAACTCCTGCAAGTCTCTTAGGACAATATCCATTAACTTAGAGAAGCTAAACGGCGCGTTCTTCAGCCTGAAGCTGAGTGCGAGAGGGTGAAAAGTGCATACAGATGAGATGAATGCGGCATAGCAGCTGGCACTTTCTGAAAGGGGAACTTGCCAGTATCCCCGCACGAGATCTATGGTTGAAATGTATTTAGCAGCGCTAACTCTTTCAATTCGTTCCTCAATGTTGGGTATTGGGTACAGCTGATCCCTAGTGATGGCATTTAACTTCCTGTAGTCAACACACGGACGAGGGTCCTTGTTAGGCGTTTCTACCAGTAGTAGCGGTGACGTGTAGTCACTCTCAGCGGGCTCAATAACTCCCAACTCTAGCATGCGCTGTATCTCTGCCTCCATAATCTCTCTCTGTCTTGGAGACACCCTGTAAGGCTTTGATCTTACGGGTTCGGTTGATGTCAGCTCTATTTCATGCATTATTAGTATAGTTCTACCTGGCCGATCGCTGAATCTGTCGAGATATTCCCCTAACACCCCTTTTAGCTCATCTAGCTGCTCGGGTCTTAGAGCGTGCGAGCTTGTCGAATGTTTTACTACTTCTTCTAGGCCGATTTCAGAGTTGGAGGTCGCCTTATACTCCTTAAACTTTGTACTAGTGCCATCCTGCTCTTTGATGGTATAGTTAATGGCTTCATCAAATTGCAGTGATATATCCTCACCTCCTTCCTGCGACCGGGCATTTTCAGAGCATAGTTAGGATATGAAAGTTTGTGCAACACTTTAACGGGCCCGTCCCAGTGAACTTCAAGCTTGTTCTTTCTTGAAGGTTTGAGGATCGTTACCTGGTCTCCGGGGTTAAACGTACGAAGCCTTGCATTCTTGTAGTAATAGAATTTGACGTTCTTTTGAGCTACTCCCATGTTCTTTTTGACTAGTTCTTGGGTTGCGCTTAGCCGTTCCAGCATATTTAGCACATATTCAACCACTGTTGGACTCTCTCCTCTTTCCTCCCCACATCTCTCTTAACATTCTTAGTGGAGAACGGAGTGTCCTCCCATACACTAGTTCTGCTGGCGAGAACCCTGTAGCCTCATGTGGAACCGTTCGCAAAGCAAACAAAGTGGCCGGAATGCAATTCTCCCAGTCATCCTTGTGCTCGTAACAGGGCGCCGCAAAACTTGCTTAAGCACTGAGTGCCACCTCTCTATACACTATTGGACTGAGGGTGATAGACAGAACTGCGTATTAACTTTACCCCGCACTTTTGTAAGAATGTGGAAGTCAGTGCGTTGATCCTTGATCCGCCTGAATTTCGGCTGGAAACCCAACTCGTGCGAATACTGTCAAAAGCGCATCTACTACTTCGGTGGAGCTGAGCTCTTTCAGAGGGATAACTTCAGGAAACTTTGTAGCCGGACACAGCATGGTAAACAAGTACCTGTAACCCAACTTTGTATTTGGTAGAGGCCCTACCGTGTCTATCACAAGTTGTCTGAAAGGTTCTGTTATTAAGGGCACTACCTTCAGTGGAGCTTTCCATGTCTCTCCCGGTTTACCCGAGCGCTGGCAGGCGTCGCATGATCTTACAAAGTTTTCTACGTCTTTGAAACAGCCAGGCCAGTAGTGTTCCATAAGCAATCTTTCCTTTGATTTGTTTATGCCTAAGTGGCCGGACCACCCATTTCCATGACAGAGACTCAAAAGAGACTTCCCTGTACTTAGTAGGTACGACTAACTGATCTAGAATCCTACCCTTTCGGTCTCTCTAGTGCCGATACAACAACCCTCCTCTCTCTTGTATCGTCACATTGCGCCTAGCAATGCCTTCCTTAGCTGTGTGATGTAGTTTAGCTTAGCTGTCGTCATTCTTTTGCTCGGCTGCCAGTGACTCACTAGCCGCGTTTACACGAATGCGACAGTGTCGCATCGCATCGCATTTCTAGCGCATCACATTCATGTAAACAGTAGCAATGCGCTAGGAAGGCGCATCGCATTAATGCGCCAGGCGAGGGTAGATTTACGGGCGCGAGTCGACTCTCGCGGAGCATGTAAATGCAGGGCCGTCACATTAGGAATGATGGGAAGGAAGTAGCCATCAACATGGCGGCGGTCCCGGCTGCCCGCTTCTAATTGAATTTGGCATTGCTTTTGTAAAATGCACTTTGTTCGCAGCAAATGATTGTGTAAACGGCCTTCGCTTGGTCTCAGGCCGCTTCGACGACAGAGTATTATGGATACCCTTGTGGTGTTTTCGAGATCGCTTCTTGTTTCGAACGAGTCGAAGCCTAATGAAAGAAACATTCGAGATGTCAGCGCTACCTATCGCTAGAGTTGGAAAATAGCCGCAACGACGGCATATGGCCTCTGAGATCCGAAGATCTCGCTGGCCAACTAAAGCTGCAAAACATGTGTGTGGCTTTGCGTCCGCTACACTATAGCGTACGCTATAAGTTGCGTACGCTAAACTAAAACTCTCTATTTCTTGGCACTCAACCACCAACGTGCACTCGGCCTACTACCGGAAACCAATTACACCGGAAGTTGGTTGCTCTTCTCTTATGGGGAACAAGCGCTGGAGTTTTCATGGCGCCTGCAGCGCCGCCCTGGCGGTCAGAACATGCACATTGCAGCCTCCCCCGTGGACGAAAATTGCGTTGCGTGCCCTTAATGTCGAAGGAAAACAAAAGGGCGCCGACGATACTGTTGCGTATACAAGTGCCACAACTAAGTCGGGATGAGGGAGGATGTATCCTTTTGCGTCTTTCCATCTAAACCCTACGAACAAGCACGGAGGCAGCGTTGGATCCAAGCAGTCAGGCGAGCGGAGTAAGCTCCCGTCTTTTCGCCCTGTCAAGCGGTGTCGGACTGGTTTCTAAATCAAATTTCGCGTGTATCCTTGGTTTATTCGATAGTGAAGATGGTCAGCCACGGCAGACAGTACCAAACAGCAGAATCTGCAGTCGGTATTTCGTCGGAAACAAAATGAGCAATAGCATGCACCATCCGGCATATGTACCATTTTTCCTTCGCAATGCCACCGCCAAGCCCCTTCCAACGCCACCGCACCAAGTGAACGATACGAAAGGTAAAAATGATCCATTCATTGCCAAGAATTATGTGGGAGGGAAGCTGCCTTGTAATACGAGTTGTATGCGCATAGTGCCGGCGCACGCGCGACTAAGCCACCTATGTGTTTATAAAAATGCGCATGCGGATGAGGACTTGGCGCTGAGATGCATCCGGCAAATTTATGTAAATAGTGCTAAATGTAGCCAGGATTGTTACGGATCAAGCAGCAGAGCACTCAAACCTTTGCTTGCACGAGTCAGCTGGTGCGATAAAGCTTTCTTCTCCATTGACTGCTGTGGCGAAGTAACATCAGAATTTTTATGTCTAGCCAGAGAAATATGGAATATCTTCAAGCCAACTAATACTTACGAAACCATAGCGCAGCACGACCGGAGCCATAACTGCTAGATTTGCGAGGCAGGCACCCACGCAAGCATGGCATCGATACACGACGCAGCCGTTAAAGAAACACACGTGCTCGCCGCGACGCACTGTGAAAAATATATAAAGCTTAAAAAGCTTATTTCGTCATTTCTTCACTTGATGGCGCTAGCTTCTTTACAAAAACTCCACTTGAAGCGGCGCGAAAACGGAAACATACGAACTATAATACGGCTGCGTATGTGTGTGTGTCGTCTGGTTGTGTGGCTGGAATATGCTGCGTTTCGTCGCCAGGGCGGCGTGCAACGCACTCTTTCCGACGCACCGCCTATCCAGCGCTAGTTCCCCATACGACACCATGTGGCGCTATGTTCTCGCGAGAGTTAAGGCGCTACATGTAAACGGCGTCGCATCGCCTTTCCCAAATGCGCTTGGAAATGCGATGCGCCACTGTCGCATTCATGTAAACGGGGCTTCTGTCCACACGTAAGAGCTGATCAAAGTGCTTTGAGGCCGGTGATAGCAATGACCCTGTCTTGCTTGCGAGTGCATCAGCGGGCTCTTCCTGCAGGGGTGAACTTTGACACCCTAGTGATCCGCTCTCATGGAGCTGGTCAGCTGGCAGGCTTTCCTCAACTGTGTTTTCATCCCTCGAGCCTAGCTCGGATTCGGTTATTGAAGTTATCTCTTTTGCTGCTTCTGCTGGAGCAGCTTATGCATTTTCCGAAAGCGATGCGATTTTACGAGCTTGGCCTCGCATCAATGCCTGTACTACGCCCTCTCCCAGTTTAAGCTCTTTGTCACACAGTAACCCAGTTTAAGCTCTTTGTCACACAGTAACCAATTCGAACGATTCGAAAAAATGTAAGGGTACTGCAGTGACAAAAATTTGGAAACTGCAGCCTTGGTCACTAGCTCCCCTAATGGTCCACTGATTTTTACTTTGGCCATGGGCGGACACACGCTGTGTTCTTCTAAAACCTGTTTGATCCATGCTACTTCTCCAGTGAAGTCATCTACCGTCACGTAAGACGGATGGACTATGTTCATCGTGGCGGCACTGCCCCTTAGCACCCTGCATGGTTTGCCATTAACTTGCAGGTCGTGAAGATATGGGCTTAAAAGCTCCATATTCTCGTCTTTTTCATCTACGTAGGAAAAAACTACGCCAGGCTTTCCGCAGTTCACAGCGATATGTCCCAGTTTGTGGCACTTATAGCAGCGGATCGGTCTGAAAGATTAGAATTTTCTTTTCTGCTCTTTTTGTACGGTTTCGCCGTAAGGTTTCTCCTTGCTCTTTTTTGCGGGCTTTTCCTCCATGTCTGCAGGCTCCGATTGTCTAGTCTGCGAACCCCTTTTGAACGGAAATGGTTTCCGTGATCCATTTCGACCGTCCCAATTACCGTCCTTGGCGTTCAGCTTTCTACGCATGGCGTACTCTTCGGCTTATTCCACCGCCCTTTCTACAGTGTTTACATTTTCTCTGTCTTGCACCCACAGCTTCACAGATGGTGGGATGCTTTTGTAAAGCTGCTCTAGACACACGCATTCAATGATCCTGTCTCTGCTCTCCTATGCTTCCGCACTTTTCAGCCACTCGACTAGGTTTGCCTTTAAGCTATATGCAAACTCCAGATACCCCTCGCTATCTTTCTTGCTTGTGCTCCTAAACCTTTGCCGAAAAGCTTCGGCTGAAAGGCAGTATTTCTTCAGGAGACTAGCGTTAACTTTCGCATAATCATATGCATCTTCTGCACTGAGTCTGGCGATTACTTCTGCAGCCTCACATGGCAACATAGACAACAACTGCTGTGGCCATGTACTCGGACCGAAGTGCATCTTCTCGCAAGTCCTTTAAGAATTGCTTAGGAACAAGCCTATGTCGGTCCTGACCTCAAACGGCTTTAATAACCTGTCCATGCGGTATGATTCTGCCTCACTTGATCGTCCCAGAGCCCCTTCGCTTCCTTGAGACAACTCCAAATGTTTGCTTTCAAGTTCAAGTTGCATTTTTCTTAACTTGCGATCTTTATCGCGTTCCTCTCTCTCTTGTTCTTCTCTCTCTCATTGTTCTCTTGATTTCAGAAGTTCCAACCCCATTTCAATTTCTTCCTCACTGGCCTGTTCGGAAATTAGCTTCAATAATTCAGATTTTAGCATTTCCTTGCGTACATCTAGGCCCAGTTCCTCACCAACAATCAACAATTCGTGTCTCAGCAGTCTCCTTAACTCCATGATTGCTGCTTTACTGCCTTGGTCCTGCTCGCTAAACCTATCTAAGAAAACACAACCTAGCTAACAATCAACAGTCCAGTTTCCCTACTTTTCTAAACAGAACAACCACAAAATGAAGCCTAGAGAGTCAAAGCAAGAACCAAGCACTCATCGCAGACACAGCACCACGCCACAAAGTCTGTCTCACAGCTGTCAGCCAGGTTTGAGGATTGGGGGGTCAATCCCATCGCTCGTAGTCAGTTGTCAAGATAGGAGTCGGGCATGAATTAGATGGTAGGTGGCCCATGCCATCGTCCAACTTATCCACACTGAGGACGTTGTTGAAGGGAAGGACTGCATCTCATAGAGAATGAGGAATATGGGTTTAATTACAGAATCTACATAAGGACGTTGCAGTTCATCTGTCCAGCATGACTGCAAGAGAAAGTACACTGAGCAGCCGCACAACAGCGGTTTATAAACACTCGGTCCTCCCTCGATCCCTAGGTGAGAGAAACGTTTGATCAGTAGACGAGCCACCTTTGAGTGGGAGGGCTTCCGCACCGGTTTTACGGACCCCACCGAGGGTAGACGCGACTTCGCCGAACTCGGGGCTTACGTCAGGAACGGTGCGTGGGAAGGGGCCTCCAAAGACGTTCCCACGGGAACTCCCTTGCTCACGGCAGACCGGGTCAGTGGTGGCGTGTTCAGCCACAAAGCCTGATTCGTCGAACTCTTCTCGGCAATCGCGCGACAAAGGGTCGAGGACGCGGCGTGTTGTTCTCCGCACACAGTAGACTTAGCGACGCCGTATGGCTAGATGATGGCGGTGGCTTTCCAGGAAAAGTCCACGCCGCTCTTGCACCTGGCTGGCAAAACTTGCACCTCAGCAGGCCGTTCTTAACAACGGACACTCGAGGTGAATTGGTGCCAATAAAGCCGTGCTGTGATGGTATTGACGTGCATGTGCGGCCTTGCCTGTGAAGAGTTAAAAGGTGCAGTGCATTTGACTGGCAGATGTGACAAAGCCAAGTGAATACACTGTCACACTCCACTCAATCTACTTTGCTGGAGTCAGGGTAGGGTCCTAGCTTCATGTGCTGGCATGAGCGTTGTGCTCACACACATTAACATTCCTGCTGCGGAGCTGCATGCATACCGGACAGTAGTGCATACCTTGGTATGAGTGCAACGGACAGGAACCATCAAGCTAAATCTACCTAATCCTTTCTTTGGCCACTGACACACACCTACAGTTCTCTGCCGGTCTCATTTTATGCACTACTGAGGTTCGACGCCTGCAACACAGATGGTGGTGCTCATCATCATGCCAGCATTCCGAGACACCTCCAGTGCAATGCTAAACCTTGCTGTCACTTTCAGTGCTTTGCCTTCAGGCGAAACTGCCAATTTTTAAAATTATTTCCCCACTATGCCAGTTTATGGTGCAAGAGTGTGTACAGTTCATATGCAGTGAAGACGGTACACCACAGATGTGTCCTTAAGTTGAATGCACGATGTGGGGTCTTGGGCTCTGGCGGTGGTTGGGTGGGGGCCATTCTGTTGTGTTGCCAGGGGCTCTGTGTCCCTCGCCTCCTTGCCTGGACGGGGTGGCAGCGGGTCATAAAACACTGTCGCTCTGCTGTCACCCCGCCCACGGAAAGGTCAACAGGCTTTCCCCATTGGCCAACATTTTGGCGGGATTCGGGCCCTGCTTGCGTGCAATCCGGGTACGCGCGCGAGACGGGGCCCGGAGAGACCAAATCGGGGCGTCTGAAGGTGCGTACGTGTTCCTCGCTGCCGGCAGCGACCCCCCTTTTGTCCGCCGCCGGCCGATGGTTACTTCGGCTCGTCGGGGTCCCGGCCTCGGCGGGCGCATGCACTCTTCCGTCGTCTTGATGTCCTGAGGCAGTGTCTTCCGATCTTGCCCCCGTCTGTTCATCTGTAGTTTCTTTCTATTTCCCTTTTCTCTGCTGTGGGGCGTGCGACGGCAGGCGCTGACCATAGGATAGGCAGCCTCTTACTGCTGGGGTTCTTTGTTCTTTGTTCTCTCTGTCGCGGTGCGCCGTTAGCGGCCACAGGCAACCATTGGGCCATGTTTTATGTCTTAATTAGCTTCAGAGTCGGACGTGATATTAAAACGTGTGTTTGTATTGAGTCCCAGCTTAATAAATGTTCATTTTAGAGGAATTCTTTTATATACTAGTGCTAGGAAGTCACGCAAACACACAGGATGAACATGCCTACAAGCAGTAATCGAGCAGCGGCTAATGCCTCAAGCAAACAAAGCAAATCTGTAGCATTGACTAGGCAAACTGCTGCTTAGAGATTTGAGTAAGTTATTGTGGGGAGAGGTATTGTTGCTTGAGCCATCCTGAGAGAACGAAGGGAGGTGGATGAAGGTGTTTGTTGGCTTAGCTAGAGCAACACTTTGTTGCTTCACTCAAGTGAACATGATAAAAAAAATATCTATGCACTCAGTTTACTTCAATATGCACATGCCTCTCCTTTCAGTTGTCTTAAGGCAGTATGATGGTGGCAGGCTTTACAACTATAGTACTGCCACTTGCCTTTGTTGCCAGCACTGATAAAGGTACCAGGGCACATATAGATATTGCTTCCACAATTTGCGCATCTGTACCAAATATTACTGCGCTGCATGCAGCAGAAAACTTACAATCTCTTGTCATAAACAATGAAAAATTGCTTGCTCTTGCCTCCGCAATGTCGTCATGTACCGTTATCACAAGTAGTGATGCCCACCAACATGTAACTGCTGATATTTGGTTAAATAAATTTAAAATATGATATATGTGTGGGGATGTCGCGGCTAGCGAAGGACGAATCCCAACATAAAAACGTAACGCTTCTTTATTTGGTGAACGATGTCAGCGGACGGGCATACCAACGCCACGTTCGTAACGGTAGCGGGTGGTAGAAGGCGGCTTTTATCAGCCAGGCAGCCTGTTCTTATAGCCACCGTCGGTGACGCATACCTCGGGTGACATGGCGGTGGCGCTATGCTTTATCGACCATGCAACCCAGCGTGCAGCTGTGGTATGCTTGGCCAGATGATAAGATAGAAGGGTGCGCAGAAATATGCGCGGTGTGTGTCGCCACATCACCCCCCCGCGGAGTGGAGAGCCCTCAGGGCTTGAAAAAATCTGGGCAGCGTACGCGACGTCCGCTGCGCGTAGTGACGGAAGCAGGCTGCGATGTCGGCGGTCGTGGATGGACGTCCGTGGGTGTACTGGTATTCGCTGGTTCGGCGGAATCGGTGTAGGCCGGCTTCAGCCGGTCGATAGAGACGCGGACGGCGTTCCCTTTAATGCGCAGGGTGAAGGTTTTGTCGTCGCGACGGATGACTGGGTAGGGTCCGCTGTAAGGTGGCTGTAAAGGCCGGCGGACGGTGTCGTCGCGGAGAAAAGTGTGCGAACACGTTGCCAGATCCTTGAAGACGAAGGGCGCGGTCTTACAGTGGTGAGCTGCAGGTGACGGGCGGAGGGTAGCGATAGTGCGTCGGAGCCGGGCGATGAAATCGGTGGGATCTGACGTCGCGGTGGTATATGGCGGTGCAGCGAGAAATTCGCCTGGAAGGCGGAGAGGTTCCCCGTAGACGAGCTCTGCGGGTGTAGCCTGAATGTCGGGCTTAAAGGTGGCGCGAAGACCTAGGGTGACGGCTGGGATGGCTTCAGGCCAGGTTGAGTCCGGGTGGCACATGATGGCTGCTTTGAACTGTCGGTGGAAACGTTCGATCATCCCGTTGGCGCATGGGTGGTAGCTGGTGGTCCGCGAGCGTTCGAACCCGATGGTTAGCCCGAGCAGCCGGAAAAGGTGCGATTCGAACTGTCGTCCTTGGTCGGTGGTGACGCGGCGAGGGGGCCCGAAGCGGGCAATCCAGCCGGCGAAGAAGGCCGAGGCGACGTCTTCCGCAGTGATTCCCTCGAGGGGCCATGCCCCAGCTGGAGGCAAAGGCCCTATGATATCAAGGTGGACGTGTTGAAACCGACCAGAGGTCTGGGGGAATGCGCTGAGTGGTGAAGTGACATGCCTGGTCACTTTAGCGCGCTGGCATTGAATGCAGGAGCGCGCCCAAGTGCGGCAATCACGCTGCATGGAGGGCCAGACATAGCGGTCAGCCACGAGGCGTGCAGAGGCGCGTATGCCGGTATGGCTGAGATTATGTAGCTGGTTAAAGAGGCCACGGCGATGGGAAAGGGGCACGTAAGGCCTGCTTCGCGCTGTTGACATGTCGCAGTAGATAGTCTTTGTCGATTCAGGTATGGGGACTTGCTGCAGTTGTAGCGAGGACCTGCCCTTAAGAAGCTCCTGCAGTTCAGCGTCCGTAGTCTGAGCCTCGGCGAGGACATCAGCTGTTATCGGTGAAGGGCTAATAGCTGCCACACGTGAAAGCGCGTCGGCGACCACGTTGTCCTTCCCGCTGACATGTTGGATGTCGGTGGTAAACTGGGCGATGAACGACAGCTGGTTCTGCTGAACCGGTGGGAGTTTGTCGCGGCGCTGAGAGAAGGCGTAGGTCAGAGGTTTATGGTCGGTGTAGATAGTGCAGTGTTGTGCTTCGAGAATGTGGCGAAAGTGCTGAACTGCTTCGTATATCGCCAGAAGTTCTCGGTAGTAAGCTGGCGAACTCGACGGCGCGGGGGTCGTGGTTTCGTCGGTAGGACTGGCCGCAGAAGGGGTCGTTTTGCGAGCTGAGAGTTTCTTGGAGAAGAACGCCAAGGGATGCCAGGTGTTGTCTACGTGCTGCATAAGGGCGGCGCCTATGGCGATGCTAGAGGCGTCCGTGAAGAGCCCCAAGGGAGCGTCTGGCACAGGATGGGAGAGAAGTGTGGCGGTGCAAAGCGCAGCTTTGCATTTTTCAAAAAGTTCTGTTAAAGGCGGTGTCCACGTGATGGGTTGGTTTCCTCGTAGACCAGCCAAGGCATCATGGAGGGGAGCCTGGTACTCGGCTGCGTGTGGCAAGAAACGCCTGTAAAAGTTGAGCATGCCGAGGAAACGGCGAAGGTCTTTAGCGGTGGTTGGTTGAGGGTAATTTTGCATGTCTGAGATGCGTTCAGGTAAGGGTCGAGTTCCCTCTGATGAAACTTCATGGCCGAGGAATTTGACGACTGAAGCGCCGAGCGTGCTCTTTGGGACATTGACGAGAAGGCCGTGGTTGTCGAGGCGTTGGAAAAGGAGACGAAGGTGCCTGTGGTGTTCGTCGGCGTTGCGGGAAAAGACCAATATGTCATCAAGATAGACGAAGCAGAAGTCGAGGCCGCGGACGACTTCGTCGATGAAGCGTTGAAAGGTTTGTCCAGCGTTCCGCAGGCCAAAGCTCATGAAGGGAAACTCGAACAAGCCGAAAGGAGTAATTATTGCAGTTTTCGGGACGTCGTCCGGATTGACAGGTATCTGCGTGTAGGCCTTGACCAAGTCGAGCACGGAAAAAACGTGGCAGCCGGAAATGCGATGTGCGAAGTCCTGTATGTGGTGAACGGGGTACCTGTCTGGAATTGTGCGGGCGTTGAGGGCACGGTAGTCCCCACAGGGCCGCCAGCCTTCGGTCTTCTTAGGGACGAGGTGAAGTGGTGAGGCCCATGGGCCGTCGGAGGGGCGGGCGATTCCCTCCTGGAGCATGGCTTCGAACTCTGCTTTGGCTATGCGCATGCGGTCCGGGGCAAGGCGACGGGCGCGACAGAAAACCGGGGGCCCTGGGGTGGTCCGGATGTTGTGCAAGGTGGTATGCCGCACGTCGCGTGGCAACCCGCTGGGGCGCGTCAAACCGGGAAATTCGGCGAGGATGGCGTGGTACGGTGAAGTATGTTCGATGCTGAGTACTCTGATGCTTGGCTGGTGGGTAGTCGTTCGCTGTCCCGGCGCAGAATGTCCCGTTGTCGCGTCGATGAGACGGTCGTGGCGGCAGTCCGGAAGGAGGTTGTAGTGCGCCAAAAAGTCTGAGCCGATGATTGGCTCTGTGACGTCGGCGATGACAAAATTCCAATGAAAGTCACGGCGTAGGTTTTTAAGCTGGACGCGCAGGCGGAGCGAGCCGTAAGTTTTGATAGTGGAACGGTTTGCCGCGCTGAGCTCGAAAGACGTAGAAGGGCGGGGACCTTGAAGGTGGGCTCGCGGGTAGCAGCAAATGTCGGAACCGCTGTCGACAAGGAACCGCTGCTTTGTAATTTGGTCGGTGACGAAGATGCGACGGCCTCCAGGTTGGCAGCTCGCAGCCGTGGCTACGAGCTGCCGTCGGCGTTTCCCTGATGGTCAGGGCGTTTCCCTGAGCGGAGCAGGGTGGTCGACATTGCCGTGCTCTGTCCCCGAAGCGTCTATGGTAGTAACACCGGTCGTTGTCACCAGGCAGCTGCGACGCGGTAGGGTTCTGGCCACGGCTTTGCGAGTGGCGCGTCGGCAAGTGTTGGTCCAGGCGTCGTTGAATGGAGCTGAGCTGTCGGCTGATATCGTCGATACGCCGCGCAAGCTCTATGGTGTTCAGCGGTGCAGCGACAGCCTGGACGGTAGGCGACAACGGCGGCAAAAAGACCTCGATGGCGTGATCAGCGATGTTGGCGAGTTGGTCGAGAGGTAGCGTAAGCTGAGCCTGCAGAATTGCCTGGACGTGCGGTGGAAGTCGTTGAAGCCAAAGTGCTCGCAGGAAGGAATCCTGGACTTCCATGTTGCCCGCGAGAGCACGCATGTGGCGGAGGAGCTGCGAAGGCTTGCGCTCGGCTAATTCTGCGGACTGAAGTTGTCGCACCTTCTGGTCTTCCGAGAGCGACAGGCGGCGAATAAGTTCCGTCTTGAGGTGTTCGTAAAGGTTGGCCGTTGGTGGGTTGGCAAGGATATCCCGGACCTCGCTGGCGTAGCGGGCATCGAGGTGGGCGACGACGTAATCGTAGCGGGTCCGGTCTTGTGTGATGTGCGCAAGGGAGAACTGGGCCTCGACTTGGGCGAACCATACCTCGGGCGAGTCGGCCCAAAACGGCGGAAGCTTGACAGCGAGACGCCAGACGCCGTGCGGGGCAGCGTGCGGGATGCCATCTACCGGCGTTGTGACGTCCTCGGCGGAGCCGGCAGGATGCTGCTGCACGGAACCATTGAGCTGGTCGTGCCGTTGCTGAAGCTGTTGCTCTTGCTTCTGGATCACCTCTTGCTGCGCGTGAAGCTGCCTGTTGAGAAGTTCCAGCTGTCGTTGAAGGGCGTCTTGTTCGTCCATGGCGATGCGTTGTTGTTCGTTGTCCGGGTCACCAGATGTGGGGATGTCGCGGCTAGCGAAGGACGAATCCCAACATAAAAACGTAACGCTTCTTTATTTGGTGAACGATGTCAGCGGACGGGCATACCAACGCTACGTTCGTCACGGTAGCGGGTGGTAGAAGGCCGCTTTTATCAGCCAGGCAGCCTGTTCTTATAGCCACCGTCGGTGACGCATACCTCAGGTGACATGGCGGTGGCGCTATGCTTTATCGACCATGCAACCCAGCGTGCAGCTGTGGTATGCTTGGCCAGATGATAAGATGGAAGGGTGCGCAGAAATATGCGCGGTGTGTGTCGCCACATATGCATGCAATCTCAAAAAGACAGTAAATTATTTTATCTTTGCTCTGCCAGTCTACACACGACAGTTGCGTGTAGCTTGTGGGGATCTCTATCTCCTGTTCACACGACTTGGGCCATTTGCCTTTGCGATCGCTGGAGATACGCAGTTCCAGCCTTATTTTGGATAGCGTACATTCCCTGTGGCCGCTGGCGCTGGTGCGATGCGGAGCCTGCTGCTTGTGCGTGCGGCTCACATTACGCCATGCGCCGCGGGTAGGAACAGTGCCTGAGGAGCACGCCCCTCTCGCCCTCTCTTCGGCTTCTCTCTCCTTCAGCATCGGACTTTCACTTGACAGATTGACTTTCAGTGCTCTTGGCTGTCAGACGTGCGGACCCACTTGGTCCCGCGCCCCTCTGAGCAAGGCGGCCCCTTTCTGTTTGGCGGACCTGCTCGGAAGAGCCAGCGTGGCAAAGCAGACTTCTTGGGAGCTTTCACGTGCAGTCTGCGACTGCCACCCTAGTGCCATGTTCCTTTATTGTACACGCATTTTGTACATAACAGGGAATAAGCCCCCATTCGTTGGTACCACGGCTGGAGTCGTCTCTACGCCTTGCCGATGAGTTAGCGAACCCGCCGCGCCGCCCCTTTGTGTGCGCTGCAGAGTAGGGACAAGCTACATGTATCCTTAGACCTTAGCTAGCCGGGTCCGGGCACGTTAGCCTGAACCCCCACAAGCTGCATCTGCTGCATGTGGCCTTCTAAATGGAAGTGGTGTGCTGCGTAGCATAGTCTACCACAGCCACCAAGGGGTGCCGCAACGAGCCCTTTCGCCACCAAGACACTCAAGTTTTGGGCAGGGCTTTACCCCCTTGGCTTGTCCAGTCTGTAGCTTCCAGCACACTATAGGAGTTCAAAGGAGAGAGAAAGCTGCTCATTGGTACAATAACTATGTCTGACTCCACTTACTTGAAGGATTCAAAAATTTTTACTGGCAAGAGATTTGCGAGGTGACGTACTTTCATTATGAGATCATTCTATGATTAGTTAGAAAAGTGTTTCAGGGCCCCTTTAATTGCAAACTCACAATTCAACACATCCAGATTTGAAACCAATTTTCATTGACTAACATTATGCTCATTATATTGTGCTTATGCAGTTACGGCGGCTATAATGTATTCTGTAGTTTTGCTGTCTGCACAACTTAGGGTGTGGTGACGTTTCTTTGTGTGTGACTTGCGTGGTGTTAAGAAAGCCTGCTTTGAAAAAAGAAAATCACTTGTTTAATGCTTCAGGAGTTTTGTAAGTTAGTTGTCTCCTTAGTGGCCATTTTATATGCATCAATCTCCGCGAATCCCTGTGCATAGCCCCAATTCCATGCAACATGCACCCCACGTACCACAAGGAAAGAAGACAAGCCCGAGTGGATGCTCTACGGCGAAGACACAGGCAAGATCCGGACGCCAGATACACCGACGCAGCCAAATACCCGCAAAGAAACGCTTACGCCCTGAGCGTTGTAGATTCTCAGGGCAGAGAGCTAGCGTCTGCCACAGTCCGTGCACAAAACCCCGAGACTGCAGAAGAGACAGCGATCGCCCTAGCGACTACCACGTGCATGGACGCAGCTGTCATCTTCTCCGATTCTCAAGCAGCCGTCAGAAACTACGCTAAGGGTCGCGTGTCAACACAAGCACTGAAGCTATTGAAGCACCGCAGTACTCCGATCCCCTACACCTGCGTGACATGGGTTCCTGGGCACGAGGGGCTGGAGGGGAACGAAGCGGCACACGCCGCGGCCCGAGGCCACACCTGCCGGGCCAACCCTTCCTACTCTCGAGACGCCCGGTCTGCGCCAGCGGAGGCAGAGACCGTACACATCATGTACTCAGGGATCCTTCAACATCACAGGCTGGAACGCAGGGTGTACCCACCACCTCACCCAAAGCTCAACAAAGAAGAAAGCACTACACTCAGAAGACTGCAAAGTAATACTTATATCCACGGAATCATCATGCATAGACTGTACCCAACGCTACAAGGATACCACTGCCCAATGTGCGGCGTACCGGACACCTTAGCGCACCTGATCATCGAATGTCCATGGCATCTAGACAAAGACGCATTGCCTTCACCGAGAGACTGTTGCAATGCCAGACAAAGCGAAGACCTCATGGAAACGTGGGAGGCCAAGCTAGTCTCCGAGGACCTGGAACAACAACGACGTCTCGTTGCCAGGGCCAAGGAAGCAGCGAAGGCCAGAGGGTTCCAGGAATGAGGAGACCTCCCACCGAGAGTTGAACCAGGGCTTACCCCGGAATACTGTTTCCAAAATAAAAGTTTATTCCTCCTCCTCCTCCTCTTCTGTTACACTTGTGTACAGAAGTGGCAAGTGCATTTTGTATACGGGGCCCTTTGTTAAATAATCAGCATAAATTGAAACACGAAAAAGAATAATTAGGGTGTATTTTAGTTGCAAAAACTTCAGACTGTAACATGCAATTCCTCTGTAGTTTGTGAACATTCTGCAGTTTTTAACATGTAGTTCTAAGCTCTGTGTTGGACCCTGAAAGTACTAGTGAGCACGGGAAGGCAAAAATATCTTCTTTCTGATCCTTGCTTGTCTGCATTTCAGTTTATTTTGACAGTACTTTGGCTTTTGCATACATTCCTGCTATGTTTGTTACAAATTCTGCACTGACTTTTTTTTATATTATTTTAAAGGTATGTGAGTTTTGTAGAATATAGTACCAGAATACTTATCTGCAGGCAATGTATAGCTTTTGTAACAATGTCTGTTTGCAGTGAAATAATGAGTTTATATGTCTTTCTTGTCTTCTTTTTCTGACGCACTCAAAATGCAGATGAAGATGTCTTGGATACATGGTTCTCTTCTGGCTTATTCCCCTTCTCCATCTTCGGGTGGCCAGATGAGGTCAGAAGTTTACATCATTTACACTTCATGGCAGTTATTCGCACCTGTTTCTGTTATATTTACGTTAAAGACTGTGGTCAACCTGAGTGTGTGGTAATTGTTGTCTTTATGTAGCGATGAATGCAGGCAAATAATTTTTTTGCGCACAATGCGATTATTTTTTAAGTGGAAATTGGCCTTCCTTTGGCTTGTATTTTACTGTGCCTCACGTTTTGATAACTTTCTGAGACTGCCTTCATTGTAAAGACAGGTGGATGGGCATTGAAACAGTTCTATAACAATATAAGGACCTAGCATGCAAAAATGTTATGGAGGAAGTTATAGTAATCCCTTGCACTCCACAAGGCGTGCAAAAGCATATATGTAACAAGCTCAAGTCGCGTGCTTTGCAATAGCTAGAATAATAGAACTTCTAAGCGCTATGAGTGAATTGCCTAGGCAGTTAATTACGAGCTCAGTGCTGACAACCCATGCAGCCATTTTTTCTTTCTCCCTACAGAATTTCTCATGATAGTAGACATGACTGTTGCTAATTGCTTGTTCTTTGATGCCTCGTGCAGACTGCTGATTTGAAGGCCTTCTACCCGGGCACACTCCTGGAGACAGGCCATGACATTCTGTTCTTCTGGGTGGCGAAGATGGTCATGCTGTGCACAAAGCTCATGGGCAAGCTCCCTTTCACGGAGGTTTGTTTGCATTCAGAACTGTGACCAGTAGTTGCATTGAGAAGAGTTGAGCATATGGCTTTCACCAGTGGATAGGCAAAAGGGTTTTAGTATACAAATAGCTGTTGTAATAAAAAAAAGGAAAGAAGAAACCATCAATACAAGAATGGTAAAAATGCACACAAAATAGATGCTACAAGCACTGATTTGCAACTTGGTTCTTTTTAAATTATTTTTTACCACATACATACGTGCGTCAATATCTTGAACAAGATAATCCAAGAAATGGTCATCTTCATCTACCGATAATGCAGTGATAGGTGTATCTGCTAACTTGAAAAAAATAGGCCTCTATAATTTCACATTAGTTTATAATTTGCCCCTGCACTTACATTTTGTGCAAAGAACCTGAAGGTGTCTTCCTGACCAATAGTTTGTCTAAGTCAGCTTATCTTACTAAGAGTATGGCAGGGGCTGAAGCAAAAGCAAAGTATGGAAATAAAGGGGTCACCTGGTAAGAGGGTGTGGGCAGTGCGTAGCCGTGAATGTGGAACAAACACAGTTTTGGCACATAAGAGGCTTTGATAAGAATTACACTACACTATGCCACGGACACCATATGAGATGGGTTGTAATAGTATGTCATCTCGGGAAGATGGCTGTACTGATGATGAAAAGAAATCAATGTCTGTTTTGGTTATGCACGCACACTTCATGCCATTGCAGCAATCTAGTCGTGGCAAGGCTTGATGTGATGCTCACTTTGGTCAATCGGCCACAATAAAGAGAAATGTAAGGGGGGAAATATGGAGATGATGCGAATTGATACTTTGCATGTCCAGAAACAGCATTTGTGTTGTCTTATTTGAGAGCCATTGTAGCATCTCTGGTATCTTGAGCATTGCTTTAGAGCCTAAAACAGCGAAACAGTAGGCATTGATGGATAGTTCTTGTGTGAGAGCATTTTGTCAACAAAGTAACTTACATCACTGCAATATTTGTTCTTGCTTTAATTATTCTCATTTATTACTCTACAGGTGCTACTCCACTCTATTGTGCGCGATGCCCATGGTCGCAAGATGAGCAAGTCATTAGGTAACGTCATCGACCCCCTCGATGTCATCCAGGGTATCTCTCTGGAGGTGTGTACCCCTGCCTGCTCATTCTTCAGACAAGTCTTCTGTGATGGGAGCTCTAATAATGGCCAGTGGATATGTTTGGGGTTGTGAATCTTTCACTCTCTCTGTCTATCGCCTCTCTTATTCATCACAGAAAGCCTGGGTAGGTGATGTAGTGGCCAAGGAAGGGTTTCCGGTGTCCTCATTTGATGTACATCTTGCATAAGTATGAGACGAATCATGACAAAGAACTGACAGCTATTGCGTTGCATTGCTGCAGCAGGGTCATTAGTGGTGCTTCAAATTGCCAGCACAACTAGCCATGTTTCTTCTTGCAATGAGATCTTGGTGACCTAAAGGGGCCCTGAAACACTTTTTGAACATACAGTCCAACCTTGATGTATCAAACACGGATATATAGAATTATTGCGTATATCGAATACATTCTATGTCACCTGGAAAATCACATGAATTTATTTTTTATTTTGAACAGGGTCGAACGTAAAATAGATACATTGAACTTCACCACCCCAGACCACATGTGCACCACATGTGCTCTGTTGACAGGTGGCAAGCTTTCCCACAACACCCTCGAAGATAGCGGTGTCGCGATGGGCGTTCCTGACTCCTGCGCTCTATGGCTGCACACATTGATTGCACTGAGGGTACCATTTGAATGTAGTGGCGTACGCAATCGGCGGCTTGGCTAGTTTGACAACGTCAATGATGCATTGCATTTGCCTCACTGGCTCCTCCTCGGTGCCGCGCTCTGCGCCTGCCACGCCTCGTGAGGAACGGCGGTTTGCTTCCGCAAAGATGCACGACTGCGCGCATTCACTGGGCTCGCTCAAAGACCCCATGGCAGACGCCACTTAATACATACATTGTTATTGACAGTCTTTCAAAATGCTTTGATTGATGGATGTGGAGAGAGAGATAAATTTTATGGAATTAAACAAAATTTTAGGTCCTGTGGTTGGGGCCCCTAGTCCAGGGCTCCACTGGCATGAGCAGTTTGCTGAGCTTAGTCTACAAGAGCCAGTTGGCTATCCTGACCCTCGTCCATAAGTCGACAGAATAAAGACCTGACAGCCGCCTTATCTGCCTCTCATCATCACACAAGTACTCAACATGATGCCGTGAACCCTGAACGCACAGCTCCACCACTGACACCGACCAGCATCATGACCGCATCACTGCAAGCCTTGGACATACCCAAGTACACCGGATCAGCGGATGATGGGCCCGTGGAAGACTGGCTCCGCCTCTTTGAGCGCCACGCATCTGCTGCATCATGGTCGGAATGAAATATGGTCACCTACTTCAATGACTACGTCACTGGTGAGGACTGGTAGGTCCGCGGAGGACACGAATGCATCCCTACACGAGTGGATGACGCAACTCCAGACAGATCTCGAGGCAGCAACGTGAACAGTCACCACTGACCTAGGAACTGACAATATGGACAGTAGACTTGCCCACATGCTAGAAGCCAAGCAATCGTTACTGCAAAGATGGAAAGGGCAACGCCTGAACCGTCGGCTGCGGAAGAAGATTGCGGATCTAAACCGGAGCATCGAACAGCACTGCTCCACACTAACTAGGCAGCAATGGGACGAGATCTGCAACATGACTGACGGGCAGGTACACAGAGGCGGCTCTTGGAACCTTCTGAAACACCTCTTGAAGGGCGCGAACACCAAGACCTCGTGGAGGGACGTGATGAGCAAGCTGCTATATAAGGCGTGCAAGACCGAAACACCGGACGAGCTCATAGCAAGGCTGACGGCCAAGTACCTCCTTGTGGCGGATATGGCAGCTCCAGAGGACGCGACCTCCCCATACTTGGGTCGACCGAACGCGGAGCTTGTTGCCGATTTCACCATGGAAGAGATCATACAAGTGCTCAGAGGTCTCGACAGCCGATCCACACCGGGGCCGGATAACATAGCCAACAAGGCCCTCCACAATCTGGACGACGGCGGTGCAAAACAGCTCACTGCGATAGTTAATGTCATGTGGCGTTCAAGCAAAGTTCCCATAGAATGGCAGATGGCCAAAATGGTCTTAATACCGAAACCCAGCAAACCTCTCAGCATGGACAATCTGTGTCCAATCTCACTTGCGTCGTGCATGGGTAAGACCATCGAGAGTGCGGTGCTTAACTGTATTAAACCTTACCTGGACGACGACGAGATGTGTCCTCACAACATCATTGCCTTTCTTCAGGGGCTGGCGACGCAAGACGCTATGAAGCTGGTCAAAAGCCAGATACTAGTCAGCACAACAAGAGTCGTCAAGGCCATCCTAGGCCTAGACCTAGAAAAGGCCTTTGATAACATACGGCACTCCTTCATTCTACAACAAATCTCAACACTTGAACTTGGTCAACGTCTGCATGACTACATCCGTGACTTCCTGAGGGGAATGCAAGCCTCGCTACGAGTCGGCTCCCTGCAGTCAGAGCCAGTCGTACTGGACGACAGGGGTACCCCGCAGGGCTCAGCGATATCCCCTACCCTCTTCAACCTGGCCATGGTAGGACTGTCCAGGCAACTCACTCGAATCGAGAACCTCCAAGATACCATCTATGCAGATGATGTGACCATGTGGGTGGCAAAGGGGAGCGAAGGACAGATCGAGCACACTTTACAAAATGCGATCTGAACAACTGAGGAGTACCTCAAACCAACAGGCCTGCAGTGCTCGCCGAGCAAGTCTGAGCTGCTGCTATAAGACCCAAGAGACCAGGGCCCAAACCGAAGGAATGGGACACAGGCGCTGACCCATGTGTTCGCCTGTACACCGCTGAAGGCAACACGATTCCGGTGGTCGGTTGCATCAAGATGTTGGGCATGACAATAGAGGCGAATGGCTCAAACACCATCGCAGTTGCTAAGCTCACCACGAAGGCCGAGAACGCCACGCGCCTACTGAGACAAGTGGCCAACCGGCATCACGGGCTCAAAGAGGACAGCCTGCTTAGACTGGCACAGGCCTTCGTAATCAGTCACTTCGTGTACATCACGGCCATGCACATAGGTCCAAAGTGGAGAGAGACAAGCTTGACAGAGAGAGAGAATCAACTTTTGTACTGAGCCCTTAGTGACGGTTGGTGCGTGCTGGCACCAGATGGGGTGGAACCTTCTTCTCAGGTCCCATATGCATCCAGCAATTCCTGGCCCCTAGTTGCCAGCGCAAGCTGGGTCGGTAGGTCGGGGCTGGACAACAAGGTCTCCCATCGCTTGGGGGGGTTGGTGCTGGGGAGGGTGGAGGGTAGGGATGGTGGGGGGTTCCTGAGCTTAGTGCACTCGGCAAGGATGTGTGCTAGAGTGCCTTTTGACCGTCTGCAAAAAGGGCATGAAGTGTCATGCTCTGTTGGGAACATCTTGTGCAAGAGCACAGGATGCGTTAGTGACCCCACTTGCGTGCGTCACACGATCGTTTGCTGCATTTGGCTGAGTTGCGGATGCGGACGGGGAAGCCTACATCTGCCGCTTCTGTACATTTGCGTGATTTCTTTGTAGCTGTCACGTGGTGCGGTAGCTCTGGCTCGTCTTCGGCCCGGATTGAGAGTTCTCGGGCATAGTGATTGGCGAGTGCGTTGCCTTCCACTTGCGAGTGAGCCGGGACCCACACGAGCTCAATGGCCCGTCCCAGTGATTTGCATTTGGTGAGGATCGCTAGTGCCGCGAGAGAGATGTTCCCCTTGCGGTAGCTTGCGTAGGCGGTCTGGGAGTCTGTGACCACGGTCCTCACTCCTGGTTGTGCGAGTGCGAGGGCCATGGCCACTTCTTCTGCTTCGGCTGTATTCGTCATCGGTATCGACGCGCCTGTGACCAGTTTATCGATGGTGGTGACGACCGCCGTTGCTCTGGTTCTGTGCTTGAAATGCTCCTGCGTAAGATCGCCAAGATAGCCATGGGTCTACCCGTGCGCACGAGCACGGCGGCACTGGATGCATTAGGCATGTACAACACGCTGAGCAAGATTGCGGAGGCATAGGAACGGGCACAGATCACCAGGCACATTTGCGGGCAGCTGGATCCTACAAGAAATCGGCGTTGCGCCTCGGGAGATCGAGTGTAACAGCCACGGGCTAACACCCGACCAGAGGAAAAAGATCAGGGCAGCCCCTCTGCCCAGGAATATGAACCCAGAGGACAACATCGACAGAAGACTTGCTCGAGCCAAAGCACTCCTCTGACAGGCGGCCGCCTCCAGGAAAGCATGCTGCTTTACTGACACAGCCGAATATCCTGGCAGACGAGCCTATGTAGCAGCGGTGGTCAACAAAGATGGCACGGTCATCAACTTGGCACGGTCTGCACTGATAGTCCTGAGGTGGCCGAGCAGGCGGCCATCGGCCTTGCACTCCTAGAAGACGATAAAAGCTTGGTATACTGCCACTTCAAGAGGGCAATTCTGTCCTTCAGAACAGGGAGCATATCTCCGACCGTCGGCAGAATACTTGGTACTCAACACCTCACTCCACACTACATCATTTGGTTCCCAGCACACATGGAACCATTAAAGGGGCTGCTCCCTAGCCCCAACGAGACGGCACACGAGGCCGCATGAGACCTAACTAACCGTGCGAGCCCGGACTCCCTCTTGGCAGGATGGGAGAGCGAGCGCGACCCCCTCGTCACTTACAACAATCTCACCCAGCACTATAAGTTAGTCAAGTGAACCATGCTGCTACCACTATAAAGCACTCAATAAAGCACAAGAAGTCACGTACAGACAGCTTCAGGCGGGCACCTACCCATGCCCAACTTTCCTGCACAATATCTTTGCGGACGCGCACCCGCACAATGCATGTAGCTTTGGTAAGGATATAGCTAGCCTTGCTCACATGCTCTGGGGCTGCCCTCTGGCGCCGGAGACCAGGACCACCAATGGAAGAGTAGGACTGAGCTCTACGCAGCTCGGACCTTGAAGCACAGCTCTGGGCTGTCCATCAGGCTCACAACGCGACGGAGGGGCATGGTCTCTCTCTCCCGATGTGGGAGTGGACTGCTGCGCACTAATTGCGTGCACCGGGGGACCTCAAGAAAGTTATTCATCCATCCATCACACATATCTTTGAAAACAACGAATCGTGGGAGAAAATCAAGGAAGAGATGATCAGTCGATTTCACTTCTACATTGCTGACCCTTCCATTATCCAACAGCTCGAGAAATTTCGACTGTGTCACCACAGTCACCTGCAGCCTCCACTTACAGCATCAGTACCAGACAAAGCCTTGTATGAGTAGACCATCGATGAGTTTCCCATGTCATGATCCTCCCGAGAAGACGACACACATATGCATGTCTAGCATGATGATGACTACCGCGGAGCCTTCTTCGCCATCCACGCCCTCGACACCCCGCAGGAATTACGTCCCTGAACCATCTGATGCATACACAATGTTATGTTGTGCTCATTGCCCACCACCGGGTTTCGTGTCACATGACACTTTCACAGCTCTAAGACAATGCCGCATCTCAAGCGCAACTATTATTTATTCAGATGGAGCGAATTTGACTTGTTATCCGATGATAGGTCAGTGGGATATCACCGAGTGCTCCTTTTACACGGAAGGCAATGCAATTTCAGCAGCAACGGATGAACCACGTACATTAGTAGACCACACCACTTTGCAACACACAAGCTTTCTTCCATGTGCAACACCCGAACGAGCCTCTGCATCTGCAGAAACGTCGCACACGCAAAGCAGCATCACGCACTGCGGTCGGTGTCAACAACCATTTCAACCGCGGCATGCATAATACCGAATATGAAAGTCAGAAAGCGCTTCCATCTCGACCACCAAACTACCTCAACGGCCACAGAGATTGTTTCCATTCTGGAGGCAATTCGTTATATATCGGTGGAGCCGCATCAGACTTGGACTATATTTTGCAATTCCAAGCTGGCACTTGAGGTGATCGATTCTGCCCTTAGACGAGGACCCTACTATGTATGTCCTTGCTCAAGGGATGGTTGAATCACACGCTGTCGCCCTAAGAGCTGGCCATTGCATAAGGTTTCAGTTGATTCCGGGACACTATGGCTCACATGGAATTGAGCTCGCCGACGCGGAGGCAAAGATAGCCCACTTTAATGCCACGCCAATGTCCATCCCATTTTCAGGATCAGACACTTATGCCCTGGTGTACAGACTTCTGCGCGATAATACCGCAGTGTATTGGGCCTTGCCAGGTCATCATCATCACCGCCTTCACGAACTCGACCCAGAGATAAAAATAGGGATACTATCGAATATGCAAAGGTGTAATGCAAGCTTGCTGCACAGATTACGACTAGGTGTGGCCTTCACCCGGCACTACCTACATCTCATCGGCCGGGTGGACAGTCCGAATTGTGAGGAATGCGGTATTTCCTGAGACCAACAGAACACCTGTTGTGCATCTGCCCATGATTTGATGTATAGAGAAAATCGCTGGCAGACATCTTGTCAAAATTTGTCGTTGGACCATTAACTGAAAACATTCTATTGGGACCTCACCTGATCCTCGTCATCAGCCTGATAGTCTTAAGGCTCTCAACAAATTTTTGTATGAGAGCGGACTAGACAAGAGACATTGAAGAGTCTTGGAGCGTTCAAGATTTTTCCCACCATCTTCATCCTCATAATCAATGTCTTCTCTATTCTTTCTGTCTACACCCTTTCCCCTTCCCCCAACACCGAGTGGCAGGTCAGAATATTGATTCAGGCCGACCTCTCAGCTTTTTTATCATAATAAATACCTCTCTTGTCTGTAAGCCACGCCTCCCACTGTCTGTTAAAATCTTGTGTTTTTAGTTGTGTGGAATTTATATGTGTAGATTTGTGTAGATTTATATGTGTAGATGTGCTGTCTATTTGGGCACATCCACGTGATATGCGGTAACGTTGGGGTATCACCGCACCACGGGAATTCGTCAGTGGTGGTGACTACGGCTAAGTGTATGTAGGTTGAAGTCGGCGCCAACCCCTTGCCTGTTGACCGTTTAAATTTTGGTGCGGGCATCCATATTGCCTCCACTTGTCTCTTTGGTGTTCGAGGATGTCGCACAGTGTAGAGGGGAGCTCGTCACTTGGGACATGGAGATCGCAGAGGAAGTAGTGGCCAAACGGTCAACAGGCGAGGGGTTGACCTGGCCGAGGTTGCTCCCGCAAGTGCTTGATTTTGTGCCTCTCCCAACTTTAACTGATGCTGTAGCTGCTTTGGCCCTTCTATGCCACTACTGCACTGTAATAGAAGGCACCGGCCTATTGCTTGTGGATCGTTCAGACTATGATGAGGATGCCATGGTTAAGCACATGGCTGCCAATTAAAAGCAGGCTACACTGCTGCAGTACTTTCAACCATAAAAATAAATATTTTGTGGAAAGCTTCAAGTGAGCATTTACTGTACCACGTTTGGTACAAGTCCTTTACGCACTTTTTACATGATTTTATACATCGAATTCTGGCTATATCGAACTATTCTGCAATCACCATGCTGTTCGATATATTGAGGCTTGGCTGTAGTAAGAAAACATTGCCAATCTGTTGTAGAGGCTGCTCTGAGCATGTGAACCAAAGATTACTGCACTGCATGCAGCAGGGCATTAACAATCTCATGTCAAGAACAGCGACAAATCGCTTGCTGTCACTTTTGCAGTGCCATCATTTAGTGTCATCGAAACCAGCTAGACCCACCAATGCTATTGACTGATTTTATGATCGCGAGGGCTTTCTCAGTAATACAGTGGAACGCTGATTATACGACTTTCTCGGGGCCGCGAAAAAGCATTGTAAATTGTGGGCGTCGTAAAATTCGAACATAAATTATGTGTATAAGAACACTACTTATTTCACGCGACGGATTTACGAGAAACTTCAATCTAAACTACTAACATTCTCTGCAGGGCTTGGAAACCCAAATTGAAATTACCAAAAAAAGTAAATGCGATAAGAATTCATGCTGCAGTACAGGTACCAATCATGCTTTATTCAAACGAACCTTTACGGCACTCCACTGCCCACTGCCGCGATTCCCGCCAGCCAGCGCGAACTTTAAAAAAAGTCGGTAAGTTTCTTTTGGACCTTGTTTGATCCTTGAACCAAGAGCTTTCGCTCGAGTTGGGCAACATCCAAAAGGAGGTCCCCTGCGGCATCGCGTGAACAGATGACATTCCGGGTGCCGTCTATGTGCTGGAGCACCTCGGCGAACGTGGTAGGCACAGGCACGGCATCTGTGGCGTCGTCGTTGTCCTTCTCCAATGTCGCAGCGGTGTTGGCACTAGGCAAAGCCTCCTTGATGGCGTCATCCAGCAACACCTCGCCACAGATCGCAACATTGTCGGTGAAGCCTGCATTGGCCTCGAGCGGCATCGAGGTGGTTGAGTCCCCAGCAGAGGAGGCAGTCTCTCGCTTAAAGGCACAGTGCTTGAACGAGCTAGCAATTGTGCTTCACGACACTGCGTTCCACGAACTGGCAATAAAATGCACGGTGTCACGCACAGTGATATTTTTTTTACGACCCGCTGTGCTCCATAGCCGCCAGCCGATGCTGCACTAACCGCTTCGGGTACCCTTACTTGACGCACCTAATGATGCCGGCTTGTGCAGTTGGGCGAAAAAAAAAAAACCTTTATGTTCCTCAGGCTAAACGTATCGGGTGGGTGGCACGGTGCATTGCCCATGGAAAGCAATATTTTCCGTGCTTTAGCACCCATTTTGTTATCCAGCTGCTGCAAAAAATTGCTGAGGACCGAAGACGTCATCCACACCTTTTTGTTGAAGTTGTAGCAGCATGGCAGCGTCTTCAAGTTCTTAAAGCTCCATGGCTTTGCAAACTTTCCAACAACGAGCACGGGCAGCCTCTCAGAACCGTCCTCGTTAGCACAGAATAGTGCTGTCACACGCTCTTTACTATGCTTGCCACCATGACAGCTGTCACCTTTAAATGCAAGGGTTTGCTCGGGCTGCATATGGTAAAAAATACTGCTTTCATCGGCGTTGAAAACGTCGCAGGGCTCGTATGCAGCAATCATCTCTGGCAGTTACTCCATCCACTCGTTCACCATCGAAATGTCCACGGAAGTGCTTTCTCCATAGGAGCGGCTATACACAATCCTGTTTCGTTTTTTAAAGCGATCCAGCCACCCGTTCGATGCCCAGACGCAATGCCACAAGGTCCGCCTTTTCTTTTAGAATGGCGCCGACAACGTTTATCGCAGAGCTCCGTGCTTGATGCAGCCACTTGACGAGAACTTTTTCTAACGTCTTGTGCTGTCCTTCTTTTGCCGCTTTCCACTTGAGCCTGAACTTGTTGGCATTCTGCAATATCACCGCTTTGTTTGCCAGGATCGTCTTAAGCAAAGATTTGGGTATCTTAAGGTCCCGGGCAATGCTGGCTTTCATGGCTCCATGCCGCTTTTCTGCTTCCTCGATAATATTCAGCTTGTCGCCGAGCGACAGAACTGTCTGCTTTCAGGACATCATGCGTCGCGTTGCTCCACACAACTCAAAACCTCTGCTGAACGCTGGTCGCTAGGATTATGACTAAGAACACATGCGATAAACCTAGGCCTCTCCATGCTACCTTGTCGGTGATCTGCTGCTGGGAAACTGGAAGGAGAGGAGCTTCCCCAATGAGAGGCGACGCTGCCGAGAAGAGAGGGAGAAAGTGATTGTGGAGAAGAAAAGGCGCTATTTCAGCACAGTGAGCTTCGCAGGCGGCTGCTGGTGGGGGAGAGAGAAACAAACGATGAGACGAGGCAGGGAAGAAAGCTGCACCGGAGCAAACCAGTCGAGCGATGTCAAGTGCTCCGCATGTGGAGAGATCGAGCGAGGAAAGAGACCTGCGGTACTTTTCTTTCATCCGCCATTCCGTCCCGCGCTTCGTGAGGGTCGTCGTATAACGTGGGTCAGGCGTAAAATTGCATCGGATAACCGGGGTTCTTAATGCATTGCTTCTGTAGGGACTTCGCCGAGACTGCGCTAATCCATCGTAAAAACCGGGTCGTCGCAAAACCGGGGGACGTATATCAGGGGTTCCACTGTACATAATTTCTAATTCTAAGTTAAATAAATGAAAAATATAGGTATGTCTGCAATTTCAAAAAGACAGAAAAATTATTTCATCTTTCCAGTGCACATAGCTGTGCCAGCTGTGCATGGCCTCCGAGATGGCAGCAGCGTGCTGTGTAGCGTAGTCTACCACGGCTGCCACGAGATGCTGCGGCACTCAAGTTTTGTCTGCGTCTTTGCCCTGTTGGCTTCTTGAGACGCTATGTAGATTCCACTGCACTGGCAAAGACGAAAGCAAGAGAAAGCCAGGTATCGATGTGATAACTCCACTTATAGTTAAACAATTTTAAAAACCTTTTTGGCAGGATATTCTTGAGACCACATGTGATTCGTGAGACTTTGAGGCCATTCTATGATTACTTAAAAAAGTGTTTCAAAGCCTCTTTAAGGCAGCATGATGCCAGACAGATGACTTCAACATGGGAGAAGGGCCGACCTTTCCTCTCTGTCTTTAGTCTTGTTTGTGCCACACTGTTTTGCAAGTATCAATGTGGCACTGTTTTCCAAGTATCAACTTTCAACTTGCCGAGGGCTATTGAACCGTGTCATTTGGGTGGACTAGAAAGCAATGTTCTGGCCTTGTCAGCTGGCACGTGTTTGGTCATGATAGGGTTTAATGCCGATTATCAGGCTCGTACCCAAGGGAAGGCCCGAGGGGCCCGCCCCCCCCCCCCCCCTACCCGCCCATGCCACCACTTCTCACACACATTCCTAAAGCGCTGCCAAATCAATGTTGAAACTTGACAGCTACTCGACAGTGAACATTTTGCTCCCGCTTTCACTCCTTTTTGATGGCGGTAATTATCATCATTAGAGACTTTCAGCGTGTCCGGTATTCCGCCAAGCGCGGGTGGTTTGCCGGTTTAGCGGGGGCGTAAACGTAAGCGGCCAGATTGGTGGTGCCAGCTGGCGGCGCAAAGCCCAACCACACAAACACAAAGCTAATTACTATATTCTGCCGAGCTGCTGGTGTAAATGTTCGACAGTGGCGTAATCATGTTCACAATTATGCCGCTGCCAAAATACGCACGAGTAGCGAAGCAGGATATATTGGGTTACGGCAGTTTTAGCTCTGTGTTTGTATGGTTGAACTGTACGCTACCAGGCGGCTGCACCGCTCTGGCCGCTCACGTTTACGCCCCCGCAAATCCGGCAATCCGCCCAAACCACTCCCGTTTACCAGAATAGCGGTCAAGCTAAATGTCTGTATTTCCTGGGGTGTGACGGCCACTTTCCTCATCAATTCGGTGCCCATGCGATTAACTCGAGATGCATTGAGTTGTCACCATCTTTCCGACGGTCACGTGCATCGCTGTTGCTTCGTTAGTTCAACCTTCTTTGTTTATAGACGGATCCAGGGACCAGGAAAGGTATTCAGTTCATGGTCAGCTAGTCTGTGTGCTCGTGGAACGAGTTGCGGCCAGAGAAAACGCCAATTACATTTAACTTTTCCTTTTGCTTCATTATTTCCTCAGGTAACGACCCACCGCGACGCTGACAGATTTTCGGAACCATATACTCGCGATATGGGTTAGATAAGGTGGAAACTAAATTAATGCGAGACAGCGTCCATCGTCAAACCCGGCAATAACCCGTAAACTGACAGGCAATATCACTGTCAACCGTTAACTGGTCTGGTTTTACCCTGATTGTAGAGCTCTTGTCGTGCAAAAGTGCCAACTGGAAACAAAAGGAGTTGAGAAATGAAGTGATCTATTAAAGAAGAGAGCCAAGGCAACAGCCAAACGGAAGGATAAGCGAAAATTAACACATTTAACCGTTGTTTATGAAAATATTTATGGATCAACATCTTTTTATTTAAAAAGGAAGTAGAACAGAAAAGGAAGTGGAGAACAGTTCCGTGTGCTCTGAATGACGCTTCTAGAGTTGTCATTCGAGCCTCCTAACGTAGCCACTTCTCTGCTGTACTTTTGTATGTGTTTCTCAAACCTTTCGCGGTGTTCGCAGTACGTATACAACCGCAGCGTCATGCGCTCTACACGGTTGTACGCGACTGGCGGCCACACATCGTTTCGTAACTTCCCAAATAACAATAATGGTCAGTTTGGCACATAACATGGCAGAGCAGTAAACGAAGGATCCAAAAGGACCTGCGATTGTTCCGCAAATATATATTTCTCTGTAATTCTTCCAGAGCTAATTCAGAAAACGCTACTAGAGTCGGATACAAATTAAGTCTGCAGTGAAGCCCCGCCCACGCCCTCATAACCACCAGCCACTGTTCCTCCGTGAGGCTGCAAATAATTCGTACTTGAAAACTTTTCCTGTTACCCAAATAAGGCGGTAACCACAAAAATAAAATTATTAGCGCGTAATTTTATACACTTTGCCTTGCCTATTATAGTAGAATGGCCAAAGCCTAATTCTTTATTGAATGGAATTAACAGGCTTGCTTTGCTGCAACTATTTGTTGTCAACTTTCACTTCTGTTGGCAGTGAAGTTTCATGAGCAAAACAGGTTCAGCAATGAAATGAATGGCACCACAGACTTTTGAAGAGTTGAATGCTCAGAATCCATGCACTTGGTCTATGTCTGTTGCACATCCCCATTGCTTCCGCCAATGAAAAGACTCTTCAAGAACAGCCGACACTCCGGAGGTATCAAGTACGACGTCATATTGAAAAGGCCGCATGATGACGATTTTCTTTGCTTCTGTGATTGGCTGGCGAAGTAACGCAACTCCGTGCGGTTAAAAAATTAAATTATGGGGTTTTACATGCCAAAACCAGTTTCTGATTATGAGGCACGCCGTAGTGGAGGACTCCAGAAATTTTGACTACCTGGGGTTCTTTAACGTGCATCTAAATATAAGTACACGGGTGTTTTCGCATTTCGCCACCATCGAAATGCGGCCGCCGTGGCCGGGATTTGATCCCGCAACCTCGTGCTCAGCAGCCCAACACCATAGCCACTGAGCAACCACGGCGGGTTTCCGTGCGATTTGTGTACCTTGGTTGCCGACTGCTGTTATTTTTTAGTTGTTTTCTACTAAAGTAATCTTTATTTTACACTTCCGCTTCTTTACTTGTTCTTGGCAGTGTTCTTCCTGCGCAAGTACATTTGACATAGTTCCTTGTTTGCCAGGTAAAGGAGAGGTGTATCGCACAGGCGTACCTGTAAGATACACCTTATTTCATTTCTCTTTTGTGGGTTTACGCGTTTTTATGGCGAATGCTGGCCGTTATTCACATTTTTACTAGTATAGTACCTCCCCCCCTCATTTGCATAGAAGTTACCTTGGGTTGGCCCCCCCCCCCCTCCCGAAAAAAAAAATCCTGGTTACGTGCCTGCCGAGTATAGTGCTGAGAAGTGACAATGATAATGACTGTTGCATTCTTGTTGTAAGCAGCAGTATGAACATTAGTAACAGTGTTACTTAACACTAGTTTAGTACATTTCCGTTTATTTGACTCAATTAATTCAATTTTCTGGTTAATTTGATCCTGACCAAAGGTCGCGGCCGGCGCCCATGGGTTTCTATGGGCCTAAACTTTTTTTATTTTGATCCTAAAATTGGCCTTCGCTGGATAATTCAAACCTGACCAGTCAGCTTGCACATGCCTGACCCCTAGGGTGACCCCAATAGCGATCCGTTTACTCGCAACATCTGTCTTAGAAGAGCTTAGGGGACAGTGAATGCACTGAACACACGTCATCTCCCGTCGAAAATATCAGCTTTCGACCTGCCCTGAGAAAATTTTTCAAATAATAATGGTAGCTCGTGATGTACGAATATGGTATTTAACGAATCCTAATGTGCGTCTTCCCAGCCCACCCCAGGAAATTAAGCTGGAAATCGCGTTCACGCCGTTTATATGCCTTGCCACAAAACACAGCTGTATTTCGGCGAAGCTGACTTTAAAAATATTGGCTGCCACTGTATAACACGTTGTATTACACTTGGGGAAGGGGGCTATAGAAAAAAATTTATTATTTGAGATATGGCGCTGAAAGCTTGTGCATATATGTAATGTTATGTTGTTGTTTTGAATATGCAGTCCATTTTCGCTTGTCTCCTCTGGTTCTAATTCTATTCAAGATTCCTTTAAATAATTTTTTGCAGAGATTTACAAAATATCAGTTTCTGTGATTTCGCTATACATGGTATCAATGGCTTCTGTATGATTCAATAAATGGAATAAGATCAACCTTATTGCTCTGCCTTACCTAGAACAAGAGTTGCGAGACTTCAAAGGCACCAGAAATACAATTTTTCAAGTGTCAAATTCAGCACTTCAGAACTCATGTTCTAAGTAAGGTAGAGCAATAAGGTTGGTCTTATTGCATTCTTGAATCATGCAGAAGTCATTGATACCCTATTTAGTGGAACCTAAGAAACAGATATTTTGCAGATCATTGCAGGGGATAATTAAACTAAAATTGCATAAAATTTGAACCAAAGGAGATAAACGAAAAAGGTCCTTATGTTCAAAATAAGCACAGATCACTCCATATATATACAAGTTTTCAGCACTATACCTCGAAAAAGAAGTATTTAAAAATTGTTAGGTCTAGGACCCACATCTGCCCTTAAAGTGTGCCGCCATTTTATGTCGTCTTTTTGAGCGGGGTCAGTCGAAGTGAGCATTGCTTGCAGATACGAAAGCAGCAAGCACTCAATGCATTGGCTCAGCAAGCTGCATGACACAATCGTGTGCTGTGTTCACAGTCAGTAGCAGAACACATGCTAAGAGACAGACACCCACGCAAAATGCTATTGGCAAACAAGCATGTGTTCACCAAGCATCCGCATAAAAGGACAGCATGCGCTTAGGGGATGACAAGCTGTGCACAAATTGCACAATATGACCAACACCACACTGCACTGAGCACCACGTTTTAAAGAATCTGCGCCAGTTCTCACTCAGCGGGTTCTGTACACACACAAGGTTAGTGCATAGTTAGCCGCATTCCTGCCAGGTATGTATTAGCAAGGTTCCACTGTAATTGTAATTCCACTTGTGAATTTTTTAAAAAATTACATACATTCTTGCACTTTCAATACCATATCTGCTTGGGTATGTTATGGATATAATACTAGATTCCCAACTGCAAGAATAGCTGCACACTGTACACATGGCAGGCTTCGCTGCAGCACATTAGCCAAAAAGTGGCGCAGAGGGAATTTTTACACACATGAATCCAATATGCATCAAGCAACTCTGTGAGCAGCAGAGTGGCAACATAGTGGCTGTGTTGTGTAATGCTGCAAAATGGTCCAGTGGCCAGGTTTGTGGTTGCTAGGTGTTGTGTGGCATGTGGCTTCACGGCAGCACAACAAGCACAGCCATGAAACCACACTTCAAGGTGAAAGTCGCATATAACTCGTGGTAATAACAGCAGCAAAAACACTGTAGCAATGCATCTAAGAAGTGTTGCTCCTGTTTCCATGGCTTTGCAGCGCAGTATAAAGGTAAGAAAAAACAAAGGTGAAAAAAAAATATATATATTCTATTCAGTGCCTCACACTGCTGGTATGACGACTCATGTGGACTACAGAAATGTTAAGCGAAAGGCAAGGTGCAAAGTGCAGGACCGTGCCATCCCAGATACTAAAACAATTTGCTCTTTAAGTGATAGGCACAGAAGTAGTTGTGGTGCAACTGTTTTGCAGTAGCTTGCTCACTTATAGTAAAGAAAAAAAAAGGTGAAAACTGTAAGCGTGCTGTTCACACAGGTGCTTACTAACTTGAAGTGCTGAAGAGCAGTACTGCACTACTGAGCATATCATGCTGACTGGGCATTGCATCTTTTGTGGCTTTACTTTTTTTGGATGTTAGTCTGCCCTTTCAAATAAGAAATTTGTTACATGTGAGTTTGAACCTCGGTCTCCCTCAGAAAGTAAAAGTAGAAAGAGCGGAAATGTGGTCCATGAGTCCAGTTGAGCTTGTCTTTTGGCCGGTTAGAATGAGAACCCACATGTTGACATCGTCAACCGCAACTTTGTGTGGTTTGACCGGCAAGCGACGAAAAGTGCAACAAATCACGTCACTCATCACATAAGTTGATGAGTGATCCTCTGCTTTAGTTATGATTGAATAGTGTCAATTTGAAATTAGCATAATCTTATGGGCTGAAGTTCAGCTATACTGAACAACTAGCAATATTTGTGCTGTCTATTTTGACACCGTTAAATTCTATATGTTTATCTTCTGGCATCTTATCATTTATTGGAGAGCGCAACACCTGCACTGCTCTTCTTCCTGTGTCATCTCATTTTGTGCTATTTTATCTTTGCTTGCACAATCTTTTTTTTTTTCTTGTAATAACTGACATCGAGAATGTCAGTCTGGATTTAAGTCAGCAGAGCTACATCAGGAGCTGCATCAAGAGCTTCTCGATGTTTAGCAAGCTTGTGGTAGAATTTGAGGAGGAGTGGAAATTTGGTGCATGTATCACGTAACAGGTTATGTACAGATCAGCAAGAACTTTCACATGACTTCAATAAAACCACTTCATGTTCAAGTGGCACACATTCCAAGCCAGAAACTACGACAACCGCTCGTCAATGTTAAGGACAAATTACCAAAAGAGAAATTCCTAGGTGTTTTGTACGTTGTCCCATCCGCAGATTGTGACTATTTGTATATTGGCGAAACTGGTGACTTTGAAAGGTGTCTTAAACAGCACAATTACAACGTGAGAAAAGAAAATGTGAAATACAGTGCTTTGGCTGTGTGTGCCGCTTGAAGTGGCCATGCATCGACTGGGGAAAGGCACGTGTCCTTGCCAGGGAAAAAAGGGCTATCTCAACCCCTTTATCTTGAGTCGCTCATGATTCAGCCTACGCCACACACTCTGAACAGGAGCGATGGCAATCTGCCGTCAGTGTATGCAAGCTGTCTGCGTTAAAGCCCCTCCATCCACGCGCCACCGCCGACCAGGTTAAGTACCGCCAACCTACCTTCCTCCTCCACGCTACTCTCCCACTCACCCCCTAGCTTCCGGCGTCAAGCGGAACTTACGTAGCTGCAGCTTCCTGTTCCGAGTGGAAGCGACGCTATGTTTTTTAGGGTTGTTTACTTTCGCGTCGATGGAGAGGCTTTAATTGCACCAGGTGCAGTTTAAACTGTGAATGCGATTTCATCCAAGAACCACCGCCTATTGTAATCAGCAATCTGGTCGTGTTCGCTGATTCGTGTCAACCTGTGACGGGTTGTGCCTCGAGAGACAACGTACAGTGGAATGTAGTGCCTGGGCACTTGGAGACCACTGCCGTTTTTCGTGCATTTGGAAAACGGCGACCGCGAACTACTACTTCAGTGGAATACAACAGCTTGTCCTCTGCATTCTTCTTATGGTGACTGCCACAGCTCTGCTAAGCACGCGTCAGCATTGTCTTACAGCAGTCAAAGCGGAAATTCCCACAGCGCAACTCCAGGAAGCGGAAACGTTGGAACCGGAAATTTTGAAACCGGATTTGGTGTGAGGGAAAAGGGCGGCACACAACAAAGGTTGTCGCTACTTAGGAAAGCGGCGGTGGCGCGTGGATGGAGGGGCTTTAGTCTGCGTCACGGGGTCAAGACTATTTAAACGAGCTGTTCGAACACCTTTGTTTATTTTGCCTGTGAACAAGGCTCCCGTGTGGGAGCCGAAACGTCTTCTTTTCTTTAAAATTTTTCTTTGGTCGGCGTAGTGCCCCGGGTTTTTTCTACCTTTTCACCAAAACCACTTTTCCAAGTTGGGCCAATTAATGTGTAATGGTGCAGCACAAAACTAAGAGAAAAAGAATGTCACAAGCAGAAACACGTCAGTTCTAACTGGTACTTTTATTGTTCATTGTGGTCATATTGGTCCTTGATACATTTGAATGTTTTTTAGCTCATTTTTGGCTATTTTCGAAATGCACAACTGGCTTTTTAATATTTAAAAAATGTTTTTATGGCAGGTGCATGTCTGTTCTGATATCATCTGTTCACCCTGGCCTTAACTTTGCACCTTGCCTATTGATACTTTGCAGGACCTGAACCAGAAGCTCTACGACTCCAACCTAGACCCAGCTGAGATCGAGCGTGCCAAGCAAGGCCAGAAGACTGACTACCCACGAGGCATCCCCGAGTGCGGCACTGATGCCATGCGCTTCGCACTCTGTGCCTACATGTCCCAGGGTAGGTAGAGAGCATTATTAGGTCTGGCTTTCACTTCAGACAATTCCTAGGGGGCTGCAGGTGGCAGCCTGTGGCAAGTACAATAGACTTCCATTAATATCACTCCGGTTAACTCGATCTTTTGGTAAATTCAATCCCTACTGAAGGTCCCGGCTGGTGCCCATGCATTTTTATGGGCCCAAACTTCTGCTATTGCAATCTGATATTGGGCTTTGCCAGATAATTTGAACTTGATAAGTCAGTCACCCCTATGGTGACCCCAACAGCTATCCTTTTCTGGTAGCATCTGTCTCAGTGAAAGTAAGGGGACATTGAATGCGTTCAACACACTCTAACTCGAAAACACCTATTTTCTGCCTGCCCTAGGAGGATTCAAGCAATAACAGTAGCTCACATTGCCCGATTACAGTATATACCAGATTCTAACGCGCGTCTTTTTCTTTTTTTCCCCAGAAAATTAAACCTAAAACTGAGTTTGTGCGTTTGTATGCTTCGCTGCATGATACCGTTGCATTGTGGTGAAGCTGACTGAAAAACCGTGCGGCGAAGCTGACTTTAGAAAACTGGCTGCTACTGTTCAATGCATAGTAGACCCTTGCCCATTTTTCTTGCTAAAAGATCGGGTGCGCGTTAAATTTCTACTTTGTTTAGGAGCCTTAATGTTACCTCTATGTTAGTCTTCTACTTTGGACACACAGAAGTTTGATTTGGGGCGTCTTAGAATCGGGCAAATACTGCTAAATGAATCGGCTGTCTGTTCATAAGTTTTTTTCTGCAACTTGTTTAAATTGACCTGCCGGATAACTTGATGAGGAATTTCGTCTATCCCGTAAAGGTCGAATTAACGGAAGTCTACTATAAAGCATGCCACCAGGGAGACCTGCTTGGTTCTACCACTAGTAAATTTTGGCCACGCCAAGAACTTCTGCGATGGGAATACTTTGAATGATTCTCCTTCAGTATATCCGGTGGTTGTGTGCTGCACTGAAAAGCATGGGGCCTTTCATATGAAATTTTAGCTTTTTTCGTGTTGCACATTATTGGTGTAGTATTTTGTAGAGGTGTTTACAGGAGGTATTCAGAGACCTGGAGGGGGAAGAATTGGGGATAAAAGTTGATGGAGAATACCTTAGTAACTTGCGATTCGTTGATGATATTGCCTTGCTTAGTAACTCAGGAGACCAAATGCAACGCATATTCACTGACCTGGAGAGGCAAAGCAGAAGGGTGGGTCTAAAAATTAATCTGCAGAAAACTAAAGTAATGTTTAACAGTCTCAGAAGAGAACAGCAGTTTACGATAGGTAGCGAGGCACTGGAAGTGGTAAGGAAATACTACATCTACTTAGGGCAGGTAGTGACTGCGGATCCGGATCATGACACTGAAATAACCAGACGAATAAGAATGGGCCGGGGTGCGTTTGGCAGGCATTCTCAGATCATGAACAGCAGGTTACTATTATCCCTCAAGAGAAAAGTTTATAACAGCTGTGTCTTACCAGTACTCACGTACGGGGCAGAAACTTGGAGGCTTACGAAAAGGGTTCTACTTAAATTGAGGACGACGCAACGAGCTATGGAAAGAAGAATGAGAGGTGTAAGGTTAGGGGATAAGAAAAGAGCAGATTGGGTGAGGGAACAAACGCGAGTTAATGATATCTTAGTTGAAATCAAGAAAAGGAAATGGGCATGGGCAGGACACGTAATGAGGAGGGATGATAACCGATGGTCATTAAGAGTTACAGAATGGATTCCAAGGGTGCTTCTAACCAACACCACTTGGGCAATAACTCAGTGGTTAGCACTGTGGGCTGGCAGCGACACCTAAGGCCTCATAGCCACGGCTTAGTCCCTTCCCTGTCTCTACTGGCAAATTACGTTTTTTAAGACTTGTACATAATGTGAGTTTGTGACTAGCATGGGATGTCTATTCGACCATGATTCTTTGATTACTCTGACCTCTATTTAGATCTGCATGAACTCGGGCGGTGTTATTCACATTAACTTTTGTTGGATTGTGGATTCATGATCCAAACCTGCTCGCAGTTGGGACAAAAAGCATTTTATGCTCAAAGGGCTACAACTGTATTTAGGATCCTTTTGGACAATAGTCAAAAGAATTTCAAAGCTTTATTTGTATCCACTTTCAAGTATGAAAGCTTTGCATGGTGTGCCTGGCTATTATTACTTTGGCACTAAACATATGAATTGTTTATAACCTCTATGAAATACTGTAGAACCTCGTTGATATAATCCCATTATGTATGATTTCCCGGTTCTAACATTCGCAGTCAAGAAAAAAAAAAAAGAGACCCAATTGTGTTATGCTTATTTTTTACCTGAAAATATGATTTTTTTGGCACCAACGTTCAATATATTGGCAAACTGTGATCGTATGATAGGTTTTCCAGCCGCTGTACGCCAGGTAAACAAGAAAATGTTCAAGGCATGTGCAATCGAGAGCAGTAGCTGCCTACTGTGGCAGCTTGACCACAATACTTGCCTGCCTGTCCCACGTGAAAACGCCAGTGCGCACTCAGTTTCTTATTCTGGTTCCAGCAAATCTCCACCTGGATTGTCGCACGCCACATTCAGCTATCACCGCTATATTGTAATGAGCATCTTCACCTATCTGTTTCACATCATGTGGTGCCATTGGAAGATACTGCATGCTTTTAATAGGTAATAACCCAAACATGGCGCCATTCCCTGCTGCAGACTGCGACAGTATGATATGTTTTTTGACTTTTATATCATGTAAAGAAGAAAAAGCGTGAGGCGCGCACAGCTGAGAACAGTAGCTGCCCATCTCATATGAAAATGCCGGCATGCGCTTAGTTTCTTATCCCAGTACAGTTGAACCCACTTATAACAATATTCAAGTGCTACAAAAATTCCATTGTTGTAACTGATAATTATTATAACTGGGTTGCATGAAAAAAAATTAAAATAGGAGGATGGCTGAGCTGCTGTGAGAAAACTTTAATGGCAGGAAGGCCAGTGCCCCTCACCACAACCTTCCTCCATCTGGCTGCTGATTGTGTTTGCTCGTTTAACTGTTTAACTCTGCTTCCTGCACCCTACAATCGCGTGTAACAAGCTGTGGCTGTCAGCGTTCAAGAATAGCGCTGCTATAGCAATTGTATAGAGGGGTCTCAGGCGGCAAACGATATGTGAGCTCCGTCGAGGCATCACTTTGGTGGCTCCAAAAGGGGCCTTCTAAAAATTTGAGAAGGTGCCACAGCAGCCTGTCAGCTTGAGAAATCCAGAAGAAACACTGGGGATAGATGCCACAAGTATCTCGCTACCCACATACTTTTCACTGGCTTGCACGAGAAAACCCCTTGTCCTTTGGTTTTGCTTGCTTTATACAAAGCTAGCAGACATTCTTCTCCAAGGCATCCAGATGCTCCATATAGTGCAGCGGATGGTTCCTCGCGAAAACGAAGCCCTGGAGGGACTGACTCATCTGCCGGGCCTCCTGTGAGGACCATGTTGAGGCAGCCTGCCCTATCGCGTCATTGCCACTATCGTCGCGATTGCTATCCAATGCAAGCAAGTTTCCAAATTCGTTTCCAAATCTATAGCGGTGTGCTTTCTTTTCACCGTCAACGTCATGCATTGCCGATGCTGATGATCAGGGAGCGGATCAGCCATCTTCCGTTTCGGCGACGAGTCAAATGAGGCTGAGAAACCACATGGCCAGGAATGACTTCGACGCAAGCAACAATGATGAGCGCGAGCAACCTAATCCATTGGCAGGACTGTGAAGAATGAGGGGCCAGCAAGCAGTCTGGGAGCAGTGCAGTTGACGTGGTCCGTTTGTGTTTCGGAGGGTGGCACGGCATAGAGCTTAGAGCTATGGGCGCAGCCCATTTGTGTTCGAAGGGGTGGAAGGGTGATGGGAGAAAGGCGCATGAGGCTGGAAGTGTGGAGAAGGCTGGAAAATGCGCATTATTAGCGCATGGTGGCTGTTGAGGCAGCGGGCCATTGTGTAGCAGCTCGAATTTCTTCTTTTTTATGTTCGAGGATTTCACATTTAATGTTACCTTTCGGCACGGACACCCACTAGCCAGACTTTACGGTTAACCGATAATGCGGCATGGAGCATATTAGTAAGTAGGTTATTTCATCATAGAAAACATATAAAAGTTGAGGGTGCAGCAGCTTCTCATCGTTATACTCAATACATTGTTAAAATGTATAATTATAAGTAAGTTTGTCTGTACCAGCAAATCTCGTCCTGGGTCATCGCACGTGGCATTCACAGCTATCACCTCCAGCCCTATTGTGATAAGCATCTTCACCCATCTGTTTTACAGTGCGTGGGGCGTAGTGTCATTGGAAGCGTACTGCATGCTTTTAGTTGGCGACACCACAGACGTGCCACAGTTCCTTGCTGCAGGCAGTGCAATCTGAATGTCATGTTTTGCTCAGGCAGCATCTGGCGTGGCCCACCAGGTCGATTTCGTTTTGATTTCTGATCACCGTCCTAAAGCACTACGTAATAGGAAAACTACAAAATACATCTTGGCCCTCTGGAGCCCCCCCAGTTCGGAAGTGTGTCGGTGTCTTGTGCCGCAACATAAATTACGCAGATACATTACGATTACAATTACATTATGTACAATTGCATAGATACTTTACGTAGATGTCAACTACAGTTGAGCCTGTAACATTCTTTAGTTGCTTTGAATCCTATATTTTCCCGGTTAATACATCTTTTCCGACATTTTTTTTTCCCAAGAATGTATGAATGAGGTTCTACTGTAAAAAGCGATAGAGAAATAAAGGCTTCTTGAAGCACCGTCTGAATTCTCCTCAAAAAAGAGTTCTGTTAATTTTCAAACTCAGTCTGTAGAAAGGTGTCTTCTTTGTTCACTTTGGACTGTGCCATAAAAACAGGTCTGTATATTCATTTTTCATACAATTTGTGCTTACAAGCTGTTTTGTGCAGCTGTGAGATCAATGGTGAAGTCTGATAAACAGTTGCCTGCATTATTTCAGCTGAGAAGCACATTGTATATTTTTTTATTAAGTATGTTTTGTAACTGCTTGCTGAAGACTGCTTTAGTCATCAACTTACTATATTTGGCTTTGTCTAGAGCTCTTCCTTTTTCATCTGTTTTCCCTCCTCCCCTATATAGGGCAACCAACCAGATGTTCAGAGTTAGCATCTCTTCCTTCCATTAGTTACTGTCTTCTTTCCAGGAACTACTGTCCTGTAAGCTAGTGCAGTTTTTTTTTTAATATACTAGACTGTTCCAAGGACACCATCATATTTAGCTGCCTACAGCTACAGCTACAGCTATGCTCCACTGTGCATGACCTATAATATCATAGCCTTTAGATGCCATTTGAAGCTCCCCAACTATAGCTGCAGACACTCTGCAGTGTTCAAACCATTTTTCCTACATCTGGCTTTATTAAAACCCAGGTCGTGACATCAACCTGGACATCAACCGTGTGGAAGGCTACCGGCACTTCTGTAACAAGATCTGGAATGCCACACGCTTTGCACTCATGTCCCTTGGCGATGTCTTCAGGCCAGAGGCAATAGCCCCGGTTAGTGGTACTATTTCATGAATGCAAGCACTGTTGCATGAAAGGTCTGTGAGAGTCATTGTTCTGCTCTAGAGTCTGTTCAGTGTGTAGATTTACTGCAGGGGCAATGGATGATCAATGTCTGCATTCTCTTTTTCACATAAAGCTGTATCGTCAACAAGCTCTCAGGAGCTCAAATGTAGGGAAAATAGATAGCCATGTGACATTCGGTGCATTCATTTACCTATGGCCAAAATATCTGCACTGGTGCTGGCTCCTCTCCTGTGTGCTCAGCTGGAACAGCACTTCCACTTAATACCTCATCCATGGCTGTGGCTGCTGTTATTGAGCATGCTGTCACAGCTCCTGCTATACCTGTGCACTTAGGAAAGCATTCGTGCGTACACTTTCACACTTGGTCTCTGTCTCTTTTTCCGCCTTCCTTGGTTGGTAATGTATGTGCATGCCAAATTCATATTACCAACTTTCTTCACACATGTCGCCTGTCGAGAGGCTCAGCCATAGGAACTGCACCTCAACCATATTTGCTGGCCTGCTTTCTATGCCCACTAATAAATTGGCAGTACCCACCGGTGTGTTGCAGTGGCTTTGGTGCTGTGCTGCTAAGTGCGAGGGCGCAGGATCAAGTCCCGGCTGCTGTGGCTGAAATTTGATCCCGTGCCTTTGGGCTTAGCATCAATACGAATGCGCGATACAAGTGTACTTAGCTTAGCGTCGATGTGAATGTTCACTGCTCTGCGCTGATGCCACACTTACCAGTTATGAGGCTTATGACCTCTGAAATCAGAGTGCACGTAATGTGAGATTTCGTAGGCAATTACCAGCTGAATTCACCACTACTGACGAAAACGCTAGTCTGTTTCAGCAGCTCCTCTCTGTCATGCAGCATGTGATTTAAAAGGTGCATCCACAAGCAACCGCATGTAAATCAACCCTTTGACCATCTGCACCCATGGCAGTTTCCATTTATTGCCTTGGTATTCCGTAGCGGTGACAGGGGAGTTTCATTACGTATTGTAATCGCGTATAAACACATGTTGTTACTTGAGGTTCAAAATAAATCGTTATAAAAATTGATTACAGGTAAACATCTATTTAGTAAAACCTCGTTGAACCGTACCTGCTTAAACAGTAGTTTCATTGTAAAAGTAGTAAAACCAAATCTCTGACTCAGCAGCCATTGAACATAATGCGTTTTGTATCCGCATAAACTGTACCAGCTTATTGCATACGTATCGGTTAACACATAGTGTTTCCACTTTTCGTCAAGTAATCACAGCGGTGTGTCGTCTTCATTGGGCAGCCTGTCAGAACAACAAGCCTCAGAGATCGGAACAATGGTCTCCAAGCGCCCTGTGCGTTTGTGCGTGAAGCCACATCAACATCAACATCATTTCGGTGTTGTGCAAGCAAGGACTTGCGCCCTGACGCAGCTCGGAGGAAAAACATTGGGTGCTCAGCGTAGAAGAAAAATTGGACATCATTCGTGCTATCGAACGGGGCCCAAAGGCGGCGCCGGACTACGGTGTATGGCACTTGAAATACGAAGCTGCTTGGCAGCGCCGCTGTGACCGCGAAAAGATGCCGGCTACGAGGTTCGACTTTTCGCCATCGTTGCCTCTGTTGCCAAAGTATTGCCTAACAACAGTGATGAAGACGACACGGAATGTGACAGCACGGGTTATTCAGGCCCGACAGTGGCAGAAGCTGCGCTTTACGTCGGCCCCATGAATGCAATCGTCTCGACGAGAACAGCACCCCGCAATGAAAAAGGCGCCCCACGACTTCTGTAGCACTACCGTGCCCGTGCATGGAGATAGGCAATGGCAATGAGGAATCTGCCATGCGAGCATTTGCTGAGAAAATGGGGCTGGCTGAAAAGCTGGCTTGCAGCTTTAGTAAGTTTGAGGCCGCTGTCATCGCTGCTAGGCCGCCGCAGCATCAAACGAAAATAAGAGACCATTGTCACACGAAGTGAATAAATACTGCATGTTCTTGCCCTTTCATTGCACTCTCTCCGTGTTCCGTTTTAGATAGGTAAGTGGGCGATCTCATGTTATTTTGGTTAAGCAGTATTACCATTTAGTATGTGCTTTTTCCGAGCTCCGGCCTACTATGTTTTAACGAGGTTTTACCGGATAACGTAGTCGTAAAATTGGTAATTTTCTTCGTTATATCGAAATTTTGTTACATTGTAATTTGACCTTTTATGCAAGTAACTAAATTTTTTTCACACGGAAGGGGCTGCAAATTTGCAAAAATTATCGGCCATTCGGAAAAGGCAAATTTAAATGAGAAAAAAATTTAGTTTGCTGAATGTGATAGTCTGTAATGGAAGATATGGTTTCATGCCGTGTCATGATATTTTCACATCGACAGTACGAATAAGGTGAAGCCAGCCATGCTTTTGTGTCCACTCTGCCCCTGTGGCTGATATCACCTGCAGTGGGACCACACTAACACGAAAAGCACCAGCAGCGGGGAAGAAATGCTTCGTTTGCCTCTCCCTTCAGCACATCTCTGAAACTCGAGATTATGCAACCTCCAGTACTGCAGTGCAGTTCACTTATAACGATACAACATATAACGATATATTGGTTATAACGAGGAGTTGACTTACTATCAACTTATGCATTGGGGCTATGAGTAAAAGAACAACATATTGAATAATATTTTATTCACAGCATACCGGATACAACGATCAAATTTTGCCTTCTGGATGGCATTTTTCATGCAGAATCATCATGACATGTGCGTTGCTTATCCCTTAAATGAACAATGCCAAGACAGGACGAAAAGTTTGCCTACGTGAGTTTGTATCTGCTGCAATTACTGCACAGCACGTTTTGCTTCTGCACCGGTTTTGAAAGCCACGGAGAGCATCACGAGATGGTGCAGTGCACCTCAAGATGGTGCCAGCCGCTTCACGTTTGTGTTGCTTGCGATTGTGCTCCGCTATGCTATGGAACTGTGCTCGATGCATGAATAGAGAGAGGAAAAAGAAAAGCGAGAAACGAAGTGGTGTCCGCATTTTCTACACTCTCTCAGCAGGTGCGGAAATGCACCGCGGAAGCAGCGGCGAAGCAGCGGACAGCCCAGTTAGTAGAAGATGTTGCCGACAAAGTGCAGAGCTGTGTTGCTTGAGATGAAGCTGCAAATTTTGCATGGCTGAAAGAAGTACAAGCCCATGCAGGAGCGCCGTGATCATGACAGCTGCAACCAGGGGCCATGCCGATCTACGGAAAAAGCGGGCTTTGTGCGCCAAGGCAAAACTCCCCACGATATTTAAACCAGCACAGTGGAAGCCGCTGACATTACTGAGCCCTGGGAGCACGTCACAACTGACGATGAAACAGGTTGTGCTTCGATAGAGAAATTTCTGAGTGCAGATAGTGCTGCCTCGTTTTGCGGAGTGATCTCCAACGGAGGTGATCGTAGTCGCGGCGGTGTTGTGCGACGGAGGCAACAACAACAATGGCAGTGACAACAAGATTGACAATGGCCAATATTTGACACCGACCCCAATCGAGTCGCTCATTGATTTCATGCAAGCTAAATTATTGCCACCAGTGTTCGCACAGCAGCTGGATGCGAAGCGGCAGCTGCTGTACTTTCTTTTTGTTTTTTTTTAATGGTAGTCAAGATATAGTGATGATCGGTTATAATGATCGATGTTTCATTCCTAATATCATTATAAATTAACTGCACTGTAAATGTGCAGGAAGACAGCGCACGTGAGGCTGCATCATTTTGGCACGCCCACTCTTTGCACATGTGGCAGATTACTTCTAAAACAGGGTGCATGGGCTGCATATGCACTCAGCCGTGCTGACAGCCATGCACAGTGACAGCTGCTCTAAAGAGGGAGATGTGTGCCAACCTGTCCCTCCCTCTCGTGCACACTTGATCGTGTTACTACGAGCGAGTTCTGCTCTCCCCTTTCCCCTTGCTCATGTGGGAAGATGGTGCTCATCAAGTTAACATCCTTCTCGGCTCACCCTCGCATGCTTTTGCTCGCACACAAAATGCAGCATACAGAGTGTGATAGGATCTTCTCGCATGTTGACTTTATATGGAACATAACGCTGCTCAGCTTAGACGGTTGCTCCTGGTCATGCGGCACATGATTCGAGATTGAGAGGGGCGTTTTCAAATAGCCACTTGTAATTCAACAATTTTATTATCTGTGCCTGCGGGAGTTTCCATTTATTGTCTCAGTATGCCTTTCGGGCAGCATTAAAATTTCATTATAATGAAATTGTGTGTAAACACTTCGTTTCGGTGAGGTTCTAAACATGGTAACATGTCCTTGGACAATCACTTTCGGTGATACTGTTCCTTTCGCGTGACATAGTGCTTGTCCAACCAATCAGCTCATCCAGTTTTGCTCAACCAATCAATGAGCGCACACTGAAAGTGATATTGCTGAAAGTGGCCATCCAAGAATACGTCCCATTGTGTTCTAGGGACAAGAAGTTATAAAAAGCTAAATACTTCATTATATAGAGAACTTCTTTATATTAAAGTTTGTTATATTCTGGTTAACTGTAGATAAATGCAGTGCACGGCTGCATGCGAACATTGTCGCAACAAAGTATTTTGTATTTGCACCATCTAAACAAAATTTGTCAAAAAATTTTTCTTTTGTAGCCAATAATCTGTTGTTTCTGGGTCCGTTAAAAGCGCATTTGATTGCATTATAATATATTTGAATTCAAGTGAATTGCGGGGTTTTACTTGCCAAAACCATGATTTGATTATGAGGCACGCCTTAATGGGGGGCTCCAGATAAATTTTGACCATTTGGGGATCTTTACATGCCTGCAATGCACGGGACATAGGCGTTTTTGCATTTCGCCCCCATTCAAATGTGGCTGCCGTGGCCAGGATTTGATCCCATGACCTCGTGCTTAGCACATTGTAGTATAGGCAGACCAAACAAAATAAGGGGAATAGTTTGTTATATCAGAGAGTATCTTGTATCTGGATTCGTTGTAATGGGCATGGACTGTACTTTGTTTTACGAAGAATTTTGTTATATTGAAGTTTATTATATCAAGGTTTAATTGTATAAATTTGTGAACAAACAGTGTATAGATGGTATGGAAGCTTTATGGAGTAGATGAGCTTTTGTACACTTTTCTTGAATTCTGTGTTGCTGTCTGTACCTCTTCCCTCGCCCTAGCAAGTTATGTTATATGCCATGCTTAAAACACCGACAACACCGCCTGTCGCCAAGGCTGTGAATTGTAGGCGGGCTTGGGTGAGCACTGCTCCTGTCAGCGCCTATGCGTGTTCTGTTACGTTTGCGTTCTTGATCCTGATTTAACACTTCTGTGAGCCTTCAGCGATGTCTTGAAATAATTGTTGCGTAGTTCAGTTGCTTTGAAAAATAGAACTCGCCAGGCACCCACTTAGTTTCTGGTGCTGCTTCACGAGCAAGAGCGATGGCGGCAGTGGATCGCAGCTGTTCAACGGAGAAGATAAGCAATCGTGCTTTGCTTACTGCAGTTTTAGAACGATTAATATGTTTTTATTTTTTGCTTGATGTCGCTGCGCTTTTAGTGTGAGATTAGATTATTAGATTATGGGGTTTTACATGCCAAAACCACAATCTGATTATGAGGCACGCCATAGGGGCGACTATGGAAATTTGGGCCACCTGGGGTTCCTTAATGTGCACGTAAGTCTGAGTACACCAGTGTTTTCGCATTTCATCCCCATTGAGATACGGCCGCCGTGGCCGGGATTCGATCCCGTGACCTCGTGATTAGCAGCCCAACACCATAGCCGCTAAGCAATCACGGCGGGTTGTTTAAACTTGGTCGCCTCGTCTACAGTCCAGAAAACACAATAAACGTTAGGTTGTTGTTACTGACGAGATGGCATGCCCCCTTTGAAAAAAAGAAAAAAGAAAGAAGAAGAAAAAGAAAACGGGTAACAGAAAAGGCGTTCACAGGCAATCACAGGCGTTCACACAAGCCAGTCGATCTCAAGAAGCAGTGCTTGCACGGCCTCGTGATGCGATGTTAAGTTGCATCGATGTTGTAAAATTCTTTTTTCCGACAGAGGCTGGTCGTCCAACTGGTTCAGCACAATGGAAAGTGATTGTCTTTGCACACTCTACTGCAGGCACTGGCATAGAACATGACGAATGGCAAACATGGCGAAGCTGTGAAGTGCTCATTTTGTTTAGACGCTCTGAACAAAGGGCTCCTTATTAAAAAGTCAATGATGGCGCCTTCAAAAAAGTGTCACGCAATCTCCCATACATTGTAGGAATCGGCTCTTGCTCTACCTATCGGTGGCACTGAAATGCGACCTATAATGTAGAACGTTCGGTGTATGCTTGCCTCAGCTATCTGTATGTTGACTGTACAACCTGGCTTCTGTGAGCATTAAAGACTTTTGACAGGGCATTCAACCTCATTTTGAATGCCTCTTATTATCACTTCACGGTAGTGGGAAACGCCTGAACTTCGAAGCCCTGATGTCTGCATCTAATGCCGATTCACTTTATTCCAGCTGTGTCACGCGTTGTGGTCAATTCTGAAACCTTCATGTTACTTTTTTTTTCTTGCTAGTGGTGCTAGCGAGTGCTGGTTCTCTTTTTCTTCTTTTGCATGAAATGGGCCAATATATGTTTGTTACTTCACCGTAGTTGTCTCTGCTTTGACAATTATTTCAATGTAGCATGTGGTTTACAAGAATTATTTAATGCCATGCCGTGTATTTGCTTTCAAACTGTTAATATTGTGTCAACATACTCTTTTACCTAATTAAAAAGCGCTGCATTGGCTATTCAGACTTGGGGCATTACAACAGGCGATACAACATACGGTTTAATTCTGTATTTGGGTGCGAGGGTGATCCTAGTAAAAATGGTGGTGACACTAAAAAATAAAATATAAAAGCAATATGCTCTTGACTGGCCAGGGAGGAAAATTTTCAGCTGTGGCGTCTTCTGAAATCTCACTCACATGCTCCTGTGAAATCATTGAAACGCTCTGCTTGTTTAACAATGGAACATGTGAAATCCATGTTGTGCAGTGGTAAGACGCAAGCATAAAAACAATCAACTCTCAATTATTGCCAGAGTCCTATATGTACTATTTTTTTTAAGTTCATCGTGCTAGTTTGCAAGCTTCACCGTTGCTGGCTTCTCACGTGGCCGCGCCTGTATGAACCATGCATTCGCAGGCGCGACAGCGCTCCAACAACCTACTATAAACATACATGGCATGTGAACAAAGCAAGTGTGTGCATGAAGAACCTTGGTTCACGAGCCAACAAACGAAGCCATTAGCAGCCGGGGCGTTATAATGAAAGTAGCATATTGGCGATGTGCTCCACTTCATAGGCAAGCTTGTTGATGCTCGTCTGCGGCAAACACTTGGTGCATAAGGAGACAATGTCGTCCCAGACAGTCGGGAAATTGGACACATGTCCACTATTGTACAGTGCAATTTCCTTGCGCACACTAACACCACCGAAGTAACTATCTGGGAGGTGCACAAGCGGCAAATTGCACGCACACCTTCAGTCATGCATGCAGTGGAAGCAGGCGTCTTTGGCATAAGGCCCGCTTGCGGTTTCAACGGCCGCCGCTATGTGGCTTTCAGTGGCTTCCCCATAGGCGCTGTGCATAGTGTATTACAGCTTCATTGCCAGTAAGGCCTTCAACATTGCATTGTTTGAAGTTTTGTCAATAAACATTTAATTGTTTTAGAGCCTAACAGTTATCTGGTACATCAATCAAAGCTTGTCCTGCTCTCACTCTTGACTACTAGGCCCCCAAGGAAGAAGCACTTATGGACAAATGGATCCTGTCTCGGCTGTCAGCAGCTACAGAGCTGTGCAACAGAGGATTTGAATCATATGACTTCCCGCAGATCACCACTGCCATCTACAACTTCTGGCTTTATGAACTCTGTGATGTTTACCTGGTGAGAGCTCTCACTACCCAAGAATTTGCCTGCATTTTGGCAGGTCCTGTTCGTTTGTGTTGTCAACTTATACTACTTGTTTCTGCTTTGTTTTTTTCTCTTCTTGCATATGGAGTCATTAAAATTTGTCAACCGTTATGACAGTGCTGTGTTATAGCTAGGCGTAGGTATATGTGGGGCACGAATTGCTCTAGTATACCTTAAGGCCAGCTGCAATGAAATTTCACTTTAGCTGAGCTGGTTATATATGAGTAGTACTATATAGTAGTACTATTAAAACTATCTTGGCAATGTTTCAAGGCTGGCAAATGTCTAATTTTCTTATGAACAGCCTTTAAATAACATGTAACCTGACATGGACACCTAGTGGTAAGCGCATATGATACCTATCCCCTTGATCTCAGGGTTCACGCCCAGGCGCTGTGCTGGCTCTCAACATTCTGGGTTCTTTGTCATTTTCTGCAAGTCGTAATGGCATTTGCTTTTTTTTGTCTTTTTCAGTTTTGGTATCAGAAATGTCTGTTTTTGCAAGCTTTTTGTGATGCTTCCACTCGTATATCAGACACAAAATTTTGCATGGTAGTTTTACTTTACATCTGCAATATCTGAAACTAGGCTTCTTACGCGGTCTAAAATGTCTTTCCAGTTGGTTTTTAATTTCAAAATGTCATCTTCTGTTTTCCCTCAATTAATTGTAGTAGTAAAGTGTGTGCTGTTTTGTGGCTGATTGAAGCTCTCTGTTCATGTTTCCTGAGCAAGGCAGTGTGCAAGGCAGACTAGTTGTGCCATAGAGTGCAGAATCCAGTCATTATAACAAAATACTGTAGAGGGGCGCAAAAAAAAAAAAAACATGGAGAAGCCCTGACTTCGCTCCCTGTGGCACTGCACTAAAGCTCCTCTACTTCTGAGGCAGCTCCTTCTCCTCCCCCTGCTCACAGATGAGTGTCCTCTTCCTCTAGTCCTAATAAAAACCATTTCAACCGCTGCTGATGTGCTGATTGGGTGGAGCTGTGCGAGTGAGGAGGAGACGAGCAGCCTCAGCCAATCAGCGGTGGTTCAAATGGACAGTCCACTAGGTGGGCTCGCATAGAATACTCCCCCTGATCTACTGCTTTACCCATGCAGGAATCTCTGAAACCTGTTTTTCAAGGGAGCGATGCGGAGGCCAAGCGTCTTTCTTCTGAGGTGTTGCTGACCTGCCTGCACGCAGGCCTGCGGTTGTTGCACCCATTTATGCCTTTCTTGACAGAAGAGCTGTACCAGCGGCTTCCCCGCAGGCCACGTGCCAACCTTGCACCCAGTATCTGTGTCGATGCCTACCCTGAAGTGGACGAGGCAAGTGAAGCAGTCATTCTTTACTCTGGAATGCTTAAGCATATTATTCTGTGCAGGTTAGGTCCATAGGGTCGCCTTTCAATGTGCTGTTTCGTGGACATTTACAGTAAAACCTCATTAGATTGGTTATCATGGGACGGAAAAAAATGTCAAATGTCAAATGTCAAACCAAATGTCAAATTATTGAAGGTATCAAGAAAACAATAAACAAATGCTTGCTACGTCAACTCTTATTTATTTACTGAGTCAACCAGCAAATGCAATTTTTATTTTGTACAATATCGGTGCGGAAGCTGCAATTCTCGTCATCTCGTGACTGATTAGTGCTATCAGTGGCAAAGGCCTCATGACTTCCTTCTCAGCACAGCTGTGGCTCGCGTCTTTACCTGAGACATGCTTTTCACTACTGCGGTCACCTCCCAATAATTTTTTTCGTCAGTGAGCTAGTCGCCAACAGATCGTCTGCCCATAGTGACGCAGCTGGTGCTCTTCATCCTCGACAGCTTAGCACCGAGTCAAAGTGAAATCTTTTGGCCGCAACCTATACGTACGAAACCGTGGTGCCTATCGATGTGATCATGGACAGCGACCTGGCAGTTCTGAAGGCACACAGCTGACGCCCGCACCGAGTCAAAACGAAAGTACCGTTTGCTGCAAAAACTGATGAGAAAGCGCGGCTGCCATTGATGCGATCATAGATGGCGACTATGCAGTTAGAAGGTGTGTAGCAGATGCGTGCACCGAGTCAAAACGAAACTGCTGTATGGCACAACCACTGTGTACGAAACCGTGGTGGCTATCAACGCAATAATGGTGATGTGAACTCCGCTGCTTCATTTCGGTTAAATGCTCACACCATTTTTTCTCTTTTGCATTGCACATTTGCAGCGCTCTGTGCTTGCCAAGCTCAGAGAGTTGTCCAAAATAACCGATGTGCGGCCAAATACGTCTGAATTAACAAGAGTTTGATTGCATTAAATAATGCGTTTGCTTGCCAAGACCAGAGGATGGCGTTTGAATTACCGTATTTACTCTGTTGTAACGTGCACTCGTTTTCCGCGTCTAAAAAGAAGGAGAAAAAAATGCTCTCGATTGTAGTGCGCACCCGTTTTCCGTGACCTAAAGAAAGAAAAAGTCCTTTAGAGTACCACGCACCGCATTCTTTCATGCAGAAATGCAACTCTCTCTTATTTGGAAAAAAAAGATTTACTCCCGATGCAGTGAAGTTGCGATAAATAAAGAAAGTCGCAGTTTTGCCCAAAAGGTGAAGCATCGATTACGATAGCAAATTAGTAGACAGCTATACAAAAAGTAAGGATAGTAATTTTATCAGCTGTATAAACTTTTAAACATTCGCTTACTAGCTAAATTAGCAAGCATGGTGTCATGCGCACACAAGCAAACATGAACACATCTCACTCAGTGACTGCGGAAATTCTTTATCAACACGCTGGAGCGAGAAAGTGCAGTAGCAGGAGTGAGGGAGTTGACCTTCATGCGGCCTCTCGCTTCAACGCAAACTAAGTGACAAGAACACAGCGCCGTGCGCCTAGATGCATAGACTCTTCTCTTTGTCGCAGATCGCTTTCAAGATAGGGGCCGCGTGGCTGTGCCGTACGTAGCAGCCGCCGGTGTAGAACGCCTCTCCCGTTTGCACCAGTCCCGCACGCAAGTTTCAGGAACTTTGAATACCTGTGATGCTACGGCCCAATTTCCGTCCGTCTCCGCACACGTGATTGCTTTCCTTTTCATTGCGGCATCGTGATGAACTTGGCATGTGCATGCAGTCAGCACTCCCATGCTGATAAAGCAAACGCAGAAAACGGGAAGGCGGACGGTGCACTAACCTAAGCCAAAGGAAGCATTGCCTAAGCACACATACTGCAGCACATGGAGGAAGCTACGACAGCTAGGCTCAAAGCGTGTACGAGGCAGCTGTTTTGGAATGCCGATGGTGATACTGTAACGCAGATTTAGAGTCGTACTCTTTTCTAACGTGCAAGCAATTTTTGGACCCACTTTATCGGGAAAAAAGTGTGCATTAGACTCAAGTAAATATGGTATTCAATTTTCTGAAATAATGGAGGTCTAATTAACGAAGGTTTACTGTAGTAGCACTGACCGCTGGGCATATTGGTAGGATTGCAAGAAAGACAATGGCATGGGTGAAGAAAGGCCCACAGCACCCATGTCACGAACCTTCTCGCACTGGTAGTCTCTCCTTTTCCATTGCTGTATTTACCCGAATCTAACACGCACCTTTTTTCTGAGAAAATGGGTCTGAAAATTTCCTGCACATACAAAACCAAAACTGTGCTCACACCACTGCAACAGCCTACCATCAGAGCGATCAGACGCAGCATCATTGTAATCACAAAATGACAACGGAGCACGTTTTTGTGAAAGTTGCTGTGGGTTCATTTTGTGCTCCACTGTGGTCTGGAGCGGTGTTCTCAGTCAATCATTTTCGAAGATCACTTCGGGAGATCACTTTCGGAGCCAGGCTAATTTTTCTTTTATAAAACAGGGGCATGGTACATTCAGGTGCCCATTTATTTCCTTACGAAAATTGAATGCACGTTAGATTCGGGGGCGCATTAGAATTGGGTAAATATAGTATCTTCCTTGAACACTAAGAACTTTTTATGTGTTAGCCTAGTTTGGAAAAGCAGAACAGTTTGCTTTGATGTTGCTTTTTGAGGTTAAAACTCAGTGCCTGCAATATCGTCCTTTGTTCTTCCAGCTAAGCCGTCACCATGGTGTTGTAATACCGAAAATCCTCCTCCCAACAGCTTTTGCAATGTGGAATTCGTGAAAGTGGAATTTTTGAAAGCCTAATGATGCAGCCAGAAATCAAGGGCTGCACCTTGCTTTTGTTTGTCAGACCTGTGCATTTGGTCCTCTCATTTCCAAGCTCCATGCCTGCGCTACAAAGAAATTTATTCTTTTAGTGAATTCCATTTTCCAGCTATGAGTTAATGATGCATTTGATGCATGCTTCACTGACCAGATCCAATGATACATTGTCAAAAACTGAAGTTTTCCTAGTTTCGGTCCATTGTGTTGTACAGGCCTGGGCCATGTGCTTGGGCAGTACCACATGCAAGCTCCATGACACATGAGAGGCTGTCTGAGCTTGCTTTGCTCAACATTCACATCTTTAGGTACCATGCCTAGCATAATAAATTTATAGTTGAGCTCTTTCTTTCTTTTTCTTTCTTTGTGTACAGTTTAATCTTAATGATATGATCATGGTTGATCTGAATTTCAGGGTGATATGAATTTTGAAGAAGTCCTGGCCGTAATTCATTAAGCACAATATGTTATGTTTCAGGATGACTTGAATGTTTTCCCAGATTGCAGTAGATGATATGAATATCTGAGCAGGTACGGCCATGGTGCAGAGTTGTGAAGTCAACTTATGCATCTGCCATGATCCTGACAGAGACCTGTGCAATCGAAAAAGACTCACTGCGGCGTGTATTGAAGTCTGGCAACGTAGGTGAAGAAATGAGCACGAGATTCTGCACATTTCATCAGGACATTCTGTAGAGCATTGAGTGGATACTGGTCCAGAAAGTAATCAAGGAGTTTTTCAACTAAAAGTAATCGTCATAAATAAACAAGTATACCTATATTACCTGAACTTTGGTGTTGTGGCTATCATTTATTATAGCTAATGCGAATTTCACATGATACGAAAGTCTAAAGATTACCCAAGGGATTTGCATTATCGAGATTTTACTGTATCTTTACTGGAACAAAGTGTGAGGCATGTAACAGACCGAAAAAGATATAGCACTTGGTGAGTGGAAAACATCTACTTCAGGTAGATATTTCAGGTATACTCAAACGTTCATTAAACCTTTAGGTACCTCACGCACGCACACGCGCGCACACACACACACACACGCAGACACACACACACACACACACACACACAAACACACACACACACACACACACACACACACACACACACACACACACACACACAAAATAACAGTGAGCATGGGAGCATCATTATTTCTGCTGACATGTAATATTGAAAGGAAAACAGCTAAACAATGGGAAGGCCTTGGAAACAGTGTTGGGTGCATGTACAGTTCGAAAGCTAGTTGATGCATCCTAAACTATTGACTCTTAGCAGCATGGCATGGAACAGTAATATCTTATTGACTGAAATCTTTTCTGTCCCTGTATTTAATTTGTTCAATAGGTCTATTTTTAAAGGACTCTCTCAGTCATGCCTGCATTTCTTAAAATCTATTTGGCAGTTCCCAGCAAGAAATGAGTCCTTAGAAAAGGAGGTGAGCTTCATGCAGGACCTTGTGCACAAAGTACGGTCTCTACGTGCCGACTACAACCTCACCAAGACTAAGGTCCACTGTAAGTGCCTGAGCCATTTTTCCTTTCTTGTGCAGCAACCTTAGGTGTTTTTGTCGACTTATCTAAAGCCTTCGATTCTATTGATCATAAACTTTTGGTTCGTAAACTAACTTATTATGGCATCCAAGGCATTGCCCTCAGCTTACTTAAATCTTACTTGAGTCACAGAAAGCAATTTGTGCATGTAAATGGGTTATCATCCAGTGTCCTTCCTGTTCATGTAAGTGTCCCACAAGGAAGCATCTTGGGCCCTCTTTTGTTCGATATTTTCGTCAACGACTTAATTAACATTGATTCTGGCACAATGTACAGTCGCATTCATAAATTTGGAGACCATGCGAGCCCGTGGCCGTGTGCATGCGCGCGCCGTCTGGCGGCTCGGTGCCTTCTGGCGACTCGGTGCCTTCTGTCGAGAATATGGCAGTGCGCATGCACGTCCATCCTATCTAGCTGCGCACCCGCGAGCACGCCGTTCACAGGAATTTGCAGCCGCCGCCGCCAGTAGTGTTGTTCGCGAAGAGCAGTATCTTCTATTCCCTTGGTCTGATCTCGGTGATGTTTTTCAACTACGGAAGCGCCTGCTTTCCCCGCTTCTGTCACGGCTGTCTGGCCGATACCACGATGCAAGATATCTACTCTTTAGGTGCAACCGCGCACATCGATGGCAGCGGATACCTATCAGCGGTACGACGCAACTTCAAGACAGAAGGTGTTTCATTGGTTTTATGTCCCGTTGGTATGGCAATGGTGCTTCGCGGAAAATCCGAAGTGATTGGGTGATGCGCGAAAGTATAATTTTATATATTTATAGGTCACCATGGTGAGGGGAGATGGTGGGGGAGAGGGCATCGCCGGGCTAATGAGCAGATACGGCGACGCGTCGTCGCCTGCAGACGCCATTCTCTGGTTGGTTGTATTATGCAGCGTTCCTTGCCCGCGCAAGCCACCGCCTGCATTTTAACTGAAGTTGCATCGTCCCACCAATAGCTACCGTAAAAACCGGACTATAGGTCGGACCGGAATATAGGTCGATCCCCCAACTAACGAATTCTCAAAATGAAAAAAAAAATTTCAATGGCAAAAGTACCGAAAGACATGGCACCCTTACCGTGAAACAAAGGCGACTCAGGGGGTTGCACAATGGTGACAGTATTTATTTAAATGCTGCTCGCATGTGCACCTGGCCAAGTTTTTAGCGGTATCGCGCAACCATCGACCCGCGTGCTTGTCAGCACCTTATTAACGGCGCTGAGCAGCGAAACAAACGAGATACGCGCATGTGTACACATGCCCTTACTTTCGCTATTTCGCCGCTCCGTGCCGTGATGACAAGGTGCTGACAAACACGCGGGTCGATGGTAGTGCGATACTGTTAAAAATTGGCAGGGTGTACAGTGCACAGAAGGGCACGAAGTGCGCAAGCGCTACTCCGAATCAGAGCAACGCCTTTGATCAGAGTCGGATGACGAGTGCTTCTCGCTGCCCAGTCCATAGGCGCGTGCGATCTCTACCGCTTTCAAACGGATGCATTCGGCAGTCACAGGCAGCGGTCCTACACGCAGCTCTCGGACGGACTCCGCAACCTTGCCTTCCAGTTCTGCAGTCCGCTGCGATCTGGCACGAAATGACGTTTTATTTTGGTTGCTGCAAGTTGTAATACGTTGCTTTTGCCTCCGCCACTACCGAATGCTCTTTTCGGATACTTCAAGTTCGCGCTGTGCCGCCAGGTTGCCGTGGGCTTCCGTGTACTCAATCGCCTTTTTCTTGAAGGCGACGGTGAATTGACGTCGGCTTCCGCTTATTTTGAAACAAAATGAAAATGCAGCCTTTAATTAATATAACTTTGCGACAATAGAAATGCAAAATGCCTGTGTGCTGTGCCACAACGTCGCTAGCCGCCATAGATGCCGCGCTGCTGCTGATGGCGATGGCGGCTGTTTACTTCATCCGCCCGTTGTTGCAGGACTTCCGTAGTTTTTCCGCCAATGTCCGGTATATAAGTCGAGGGTCGACTTTTTGCGATGGTTTTTTGAAAAAAAGTTCGACCTATATTCTGGTTTTTACGGTAGGTATCCGCTGCCGTCACCGGGTCGATGGAAGCGCGCCGTTGCTCAGGTCTCAGCAAGCCGACAAGATTCCCCACCTAATGAGTACATATCTTGCACCGTGGCCAATAGACACCACTCGCGCTTTCTGCGGAGTGGGGCGCTCCCGGCACAAAGTGCTATCGTCGGCAGAATGCCATGTTCGAAGAAGCGCAACTCATTGTCAGGCTTTCACGCTGCTATGCTCAGATATTTCCAATGCGTTATCGCGCCTCCCTATTGGCGGACACAGACGTTGTTTGTGAAGTCTTACACTGTGAAAGTGTATAAGCGCATTTTGCGTATTGACGCTTAGTCTTCTGCAAGCATGCCGCCAGCTGGACAGAGCGCGAAATGAACAAAGATCTCCGATCGCACCCCTGGTGACAACGAACGCAAATTACGATCATCGGCCCGCGTGCCGGTGCGCAGCGAGCGAACACGCAGGCCAGCGACATAGGATGGACGCGCATGCGCACTGCGATACTCTCGACAGCAGGCATTGAGCCGCCAGACAGCGCACGCATGCACACGGCCATGGGCTCGCATGGTCTCCTAATTTATGAACGCGACTGTACATTATGTATGCCGATGGCACCACACTTCTTTCATCCAAATCCCTGGATGACCTGGTCTTACGTGCTAACAGTGTGCTCTCTAATGTACACCAATGATCCCTCGAAAACGGTCTAACAATCAACTCTGCAAAAACCAAAGCCTTGCTCTTTCATCCAAGAAATATGAATGTCGTGCTACCTGGAGATATTGTGCTTAACTCCTGTACTATTGAAGTTGTACAAGCAATAAAATGTCTGGGCGTGCACTTTGATCATGATATGACATGGCGCTCTCATCTAGATTTCCTCACCGGCAAACCGTCACAGGTGTTGGGTGTTGTCCATTCCTTTAGGTACCTGCCGCAATCCGTGAAATTGCTGATTTATAACTCACTTTTTTTCAGTCGCCTAAATTACTGCTGCCTCGTATGAGGGACAACTTCAGTCACAAATATTCACAAGCTGTTTGTTATCCAGAAGAAATTTCTTGTGTCATTTGTAATAAGCCTCGTGATTTTCATTCCGCTCCTCTTTTCAGTGCGCTGAGAACCCTTAAATTGCCTGCCCTATAAACCTGCGCTTGTTGTCAACCTACAGAAGATATGAGAAAAATATTGGTGCCCTCAGCTCTCTTGCTAATCTCACAAAACGAGAAACCCCTTACACAACTTCAGCTTCTGAGACTTGGTGTGTTCCTCAACTTTGTTCTAATTATGGCCAACAAATGTTATGCCACTGGCTGCCCAGTTTACTCAGTGATCTCACCAGATGCAATATCGATGTGCTCACTTGTTCCGAAAAAAATCTGCATGAAGTGTTTCTGCAATCTTGAATGTGTACTGTTGTACTTAGTGAATTTTGCCGTTGGTGTTCTTGCTCTTTTTTATTTTTTCTCCTCTTTTTTTCCTTTACACGTTTACCACCTGCCCTGCTGCTGCCATTGTAAACGTAACCTGGGGCCAGTCAAGCTGCTTTCTCTGCAGCTTTTTTCTCGTTGTTTTTCCGCCACAACCATGTACTTCTTGCTTGTGGAAACAAATAAATAAATTTAAAAAATGCCTTTATCTCTGGTTGAAAGGACTATGCATACATTACGTACTTAAATTTATTCCCATCTGGCCACACATTAAAAAAATTTTCTTTACCTTTACTGCTTTATTATTAAGTGTGTACATGTGTGGGCAGTGTCCAAAATAATTACTAGATTAGGATTGTTGATTGGCATCATGCAAACATATTTGTATTGCTAAATAACTTACAAGTAAACATTGTGCACATTATGACTAGGATAATTACAGTGGCCAACCAGTTTTCGGTGTGTTTGATTATCTAGGCAGCCTCATAATGCTAGAGGGTGGCTCACTGGAGGAATACGGTGGGCACCATAAAATTTTTTTCAGCTAGTCACTGGTGCATTCCGTAAATAAAATGGGGTTGCAATCATAAATGCACTAATTCCAGCATGAAATAATTTAGACTGTCAAAAGTTTGACAATTGAACCATGCTGACAAAGGGCTGTGTAGGTATGAGCAGATATAGTGTGCAGCGCACACACTGAGATAGAAAAAGAAGAGTAGAATTTGTGACTGTGCTTTCTGCCTCGAAACCCACTGCTTATTTGTGCCATTCTGTGCACATGGGAGCACATGCTTGTAGAATTTTTTTAACTGTTTGCTGAACTTGGTAGGCAATCGGCTGAGCCTTTCGCCCGTTGTTCTTGCCTCTGGCTTAGTGTACGTGCAGTGCAGTTGTCCCAGCAACCGGGAGACAGTGCGTTCACTGGCAGTGGTGATTGCTGCGCTCACCTCATCATCGGAAGTGGAGCTCCTCTCAGAGGGCACTATCATGCCAGTTGGGTGTGCTGTGACCACGATCTCTGACACCTGTCAGGCGTACCTCATGCTGAAGGTAAGGCACACCATGTGTGAGTGTAGCACCTAAAATGTATTCATAGGGAGCATCAATTCGCCAATGCTTTTCTGACAGTTGTCATGGTCTTTATCATTTGGAAAAAGTGTGTGGTCTTTTAGGTTGCTGTCATTGCACAGGTAGTTCGGAGCGAGGCATGTATGCTGTTGAAATGTTTTGCCACATCCTCATTATTCATCAATGGATGCGTTTAAATGCTCTATAGTCATGTGTGACAGCTGTGACCTTGGCATGCTCAGTGCAGATTATATTTATAGAACATGCACTTTCGGCAGCCTGTACTTTAATTTGCCCCCATTTTAATGTTTGATCATCCAAATCAAAAGTTAACTGACACACATTGTGGTGAGCAGTTAGTTGTACAGTAGACTTCATTAATTCAACTCCAGTTAATTCTTTTTTTCAGTTAATTCGACTCCGAAAGAAGGTCCCGGTTGGCACTCATGCATTTCTATGGGCTCACACTTTCACTATTTTAACCCTGAAATTGGCCTTGACCAGATAATTCGAACTTGACCATCACCATGTACTTGCCTAACCCCTATGATGACTCTAATAGCGGCCCCTTTACTGGTAGTGTCCGTCTCTGCAGCGCTTCGGGGACAGTGAATGCGGTGAACACATGTCATCTCTAATCGAAAATGCCTATTTTTGGCTTGCCCTAGGAAGATTTTCAAGCAGTAACGGATTAAGGTATTTACCCAATTCTCACATGCACCTTTCTTCCCCCCACCCCCCCCCCACCCTCCCAGGAAATTAAGCTGGAAACCGCATGTGAGGCGTTCGTATGTTTTGCCATATAACACCACTGTATTGCGGCGAAGCTCACATTGAGAGTTCAGCCGCCACTGTGCAACACATATGAGACCCTTGCCTGTTTTCTTACTAAAAAATCGGGTGAGCGTTAGATTTCTACTTTGTGCGGGAGCTTTTTAATGTTACCTCTACATTAGTTTTCGTCTTAGGACACAGAAAGCAGGCATGCATTAGATTTAGAAGTGTTTTAGAATCGGGCTAATACTTACTGCCAAATAAATCGGCAGTGAGTTTTGACATTTTTTCTCGATCTTGTTTAATTTGATCCGCAGGATAAGTCCGGTTAAACAACAAGCCTATCTCATGCTTTCAATTTCCACAAAGTTTTTCTTGAGGACAGAAGTTTACACAGGAAGCTTGCTGCAAAGCTCTCACCGGACATTTCATCGTTCTTTTGACAAATGATGCTTGTCAGTGGCACCAGTCTCTACAGCAGTCCCAGTGGATATGAGGAGGTCTAAGGGCTGCGTATTGAAAAACATTGCCCTAAACATGATTTGCACATTTCAGTTGCTTTATCGGGGATCAAGAAGGCGGCAAGTTGGGCCAGTTGGTTAGGATTCATTGTAAGGTTCATAACAGCGCAACGTAAGACACGGTCAAAAGGAAGCACCGTGTCATCGTTGTTACCTTCCTTTTGTCCATATCTTGTGTTGTGCTGTTACGAACCTTACAATGAAAACTTTATAGAGGTCCTGAAACTTTTTTATTAAATGTGCAGTTTCTTAGCTCTGTTGCAGTCTCTTACCCCTGATCATTGAAGGCATGTTGCATCGTAGTCAGCGTCAAAAGTTGATAAACCATGTAATCTGAGAAAACATTACCAAGCAGTTCATGACCGTAACCAGTAAATCTGTACCAGTAAACCAGTAAATCTGTACAACACTGTGTTGTTTACGTATACCTACTAGCAGAGACTGTTAATGCAAAAGCCAGGCTCCATGTCCAGTCTGCTGAAATACTAAGCATATTCTCAGATCCTGTGGTCTGTAGACTTTTGATGTTGAATGTACATGGAGTAGGGCTGGTGCCAGACTTGCACGTAAAGAATGATGTATAATTAATTACGTTACATTTTCTTTAGTTTTGGAATTGAACAATTACTTTTTTTACTCAGTAGCACTTTTTGGGGTCGAGCAATTCTTTCAGTAACAAATTACAGTTGAACCTTGCAATAACGAAATCGGTGGGGAACGTGAAAAAAATTTGCTTTGGAGAGAATTTCATTGTGAAATGAGACAGCACAGATAGCTAATACATTGCAGAATGAAAATTTACTGTAGAAATTTCGTTGCTGTAGAAATTTACTGTAGGAATACTGTAGAGCTTTCTCGAGGATATAGAACCACATTGCCGACAGTACAAAGTGCGTCGCATGTGTCGATCAGCAGAGGCAGCACTGCCGTGGGGCAGGATTCTCGGTCAATTGCTTTCGGAGATACGATCACTTGTGTATAACTCGGCACCAAACGCAGAGCAACAGCGCTCCACGCATGCAGCAGCATTTCTCCAGTACATGCCCATAGGTGCCGACACATCTGGTGCAGAGCGCAAAAGTGATCGTTTCTTGTATACCGGAAGGAAAGTCTTTCTTCTTTTCTTCTTTCTTTCTTTATTCAATGCTGCAAACCTTGTACAGGTCCAAGCAGGGTGGGTTAAATGGCAACAAAACAATAATAACAAAGGTAAAAACATCAAAGTGTGGCAAAAGGCAATAAAGAATCATTCCAATTGGCTACAGTGCAAGGAAAAAATGAAAACTTGAATAAATCTGTTCGCACAAAATACGGCGTCAGGGAATTAGGATGATGGTGGCATGTATGCCTCGACGTTGAAAGCGACAGATATGGAGAAGGGATAATAGCTAGATCTTGATTCCAAACCAAGAAAAGAAATTGCAAACGTAAATTTTTTCTTCGTTGTTCAAGACATTGGATACCGTTCATCTGCATTAATTCAGCGGGTGAGTCATACGAGGAAAATTTAGAGTAAATAAACCTTACAGCTTTTCTCTGTACCTTTTCTAGGTGGGTAATATTGTGTTTATTAAACGGGTCCCAGACAATGCATGCATATTCAAGTTTCGGTCTAATTAGTGAATTGTAAACAAGTAATTTTACGCTAGGGGGAGAATTTCTAAGCTTATGTCTTAAAAAGTATAGTTTACGGAATGCAGAAGAGCAGATGTTATCTATATGTAAATTCCATGATAAAGTATTAGTAAGTGTGGCACCCAAATACTTATATTTAGTCTCTTCTAGCAAAGGTGACATACCTAGCCTGTAGTTAAAAGAAAGCGGAGCTTTTTTGTGAGAGAAGCGAAGAAAGACGGTCTTATCAGTGTTAAGTTTCATGTCCCACATTTCACACTACAGTATTCAAAAATCTTAGCAAAAGAGGAGTTAAAATGAATTTGGTCGTTAATTGAAGTTTTTTCTTGAAAAAGCACACAATCATCCGCAAACAACCTGATTTGAACATACGGATCAAGTTCAGTAGTAATGTCATTAATATATAATAAAAACAATAATGGCCCCATCACACTTCCTTGGGGCACGCCAGAGCCGACCGGAAGGCAACCTGATTGTTGCTCATTAACTGCTACAAATTGGTAACGATTGGTTAAATAGTTTGATATCCATATGATTAAAATTTCCGGGAGGCCAATGCGTTTGAGTCTTAATATTAGTTTGTCATGGAGAATTCTATCGAAAGCTTTACTGAAGTCAAGAAATGTTACATCAATTTGACCATTCTTACCGATACATGAAGCAAGTGAATGTATTACTGTCACTAGTTATGTAATTGTTGAGTATCCTTTTCTAAACCCGTGCTGGAAATTAGAGAGGACTGTGTGCGCATCTAAAAATTCATTAATCTGGTTGGCAATAATATGTTCGATTAGTTTACAACATGATGATGTAAGTGATATTGGACGGTAATTTTGTAGTAATCTGCGGTCACCAGTCTTGTGTATTGGCACAACTCTGGCTATCTTCTAGTCGCTCGGTAATTGTCCATGAAATAATGAAATACAAAATAGAATAACTAGAAACTTTGCAACAGATTCAGCATATCTCTTCAGAAACACGTTAGGAAGGTTGTCAGGACCACATGAGTTTTTAAATTTAGTAACATAGAAACTACGCCTAGGTATGAAATACACCCGCCGTGGTTGCTCAGTGGCTATGGTGTTAGGCTGCTGAGCATGAGGTCGCGGGATCGAATCCCGGCCACGGCAGCCGCATTTCGATGGGGGCGAAATGCGAAAACACCCGTGTACTTAGATTTAGGTGCACGTTAAAGAACCCCAGGAGGTCAAAAGTTCCGGAGTCCTCCACTACGGCGTGCCTCATAATCAGAAAGTTGTTTTGGCACGCAAAACCCCATAATTTAATTTTTTAGGTATGAAATAAAATTTACATCACAGGGGTGAAACACTGCATCATTGGATGGACAAGCACCGGAATTTGAAAACACACTGTGAAAGTAGTCATTTAAGTGGTGCGCAATATCCCCGTGATCGGTAACCACAGAACCATCAACCAAAATTTGCGACACCGGTTTCTTTTTTTCACTTATATAATTCCAAAACTTTCTTGGTTCCTCTACAATGAAATTTGGCAGCACTGTATTAAAATAATGTTCTTTCGAAGAGTGTACTGTGCGTGCAAGACCTTCTTTTAATTCCTTTAAATGACCTAAAGGCAAGCGCTGTTTCTTTAACCTTTTTATCTTTCGCTTTAAGTGGATTATTTCACGCGTAATCCACGGCATTTGTCTACGAACAAATTTACGTTTGCTCGGCACAAGCTTATCTATACAGTAGTGGCACATATCTTTAAAACAGCGCCAAAGTGGGTTCAAATCAGTATCATTAAAATCGATAAGGCATGTTTCCAAATGTTCTACAGTGGATGCACCATCTGTACGTTAGTAGTCTTCGAAAGAAAGTTTCACAGTGTTATTAGATTGAGTACAAGCGACAATGAGTAAGTGAACACTCACAAGCAGGTGGTCAGAGATGCCTTCCACAACTTCAACAGTGTAATCAGGTAATCCTCTAGGCAAAATACCAAATCCAGTACAGATTTGCTAGTTCCTTGCACACGTGTCGGTTCCTGAACTATTTGAATTAGGTCATGTGTTAACATCATGTTAAGTACACTGTTTAAATTATTGCTGTTTTGAGGATGGGATTCAAAACGCTCCCAATTAACGCCTGCTAAGTTTAGGTCACCAATAAGTAGCAGTTTGCTTCTTTGGAACCGAGACATGTGCTCTTCCAGTTTGAACAGATAATCAGCTGATGCATCAGGAGGTCTGTAAATGGCAAACAGAATGAAGCTATGGCCCCAGCATGAGATTTTTATGCACAAACATTCAAGGCCGGGAATTTCTTCCAAGAGAACAGCCTGTATGTGGTCATTAATTAGAACTGCAACGCCACCTCCTTGAAAGGCCGATCCCTACGAAAAACTTGGTAACAATTAGGGAAGACATCCTCGTCGGCTATTTCAGTCCGCAGCCACATCTCGGCTGACGGCAATGTGGTGGTCATGTTCTAGTAAAGAAACCTCAAGTGGTTCTGTTTTGTTTACTACACTACGAGCATTTAGGGTGATTATGCACAAGTGCTTGTCACATTCTTTGAAAAGGCGTCAAGGTTCAAGCTGCTGAGAGCGTTGATTGTTTATCTTGATGCGCATGTTTTTTTGTCTCATCCCCCCCCCCAAAAAAAGAACAAATCTTTATTGACCCTAAGTTTATCATGAAGTAGGCGTACTTTTTTTACCCTGCAGTTTCTCATCTTTTGCGCTTTCCCACAGAAGCTTCCGTTTCTTTAGCGTTGCTTGTGAGTACTCATTTTGTACAGACATGCCTGAATTTTCGAGCTTGCTGCAGTTTTAACATATAAGTTTCTTTTCGTTAAAATCTTGCAAATAGATGATGACCCGTCGTTAGCTGCCTTGTCGGCCGAGCCTGTGAATGAAGCCAATTGATTTGCATTGTACTTGCATTTTATCCTTCATTATGTCGGTGAGAACTTTTTCCTTGAGGGCTGCTTCTGTTTCATCGTCGCAATCAGAAACGCCATGAATAATTACGTTTGACCACCTATTTCTGTCTTCGAGATCAGTTAGTTTCTTTGACTGGAAGCCAATAACGTTTTCTATAGACTTTAGAGTAGTTTGAACCTGATCCCCTTCCGTCGCAGAAGATTCAGATAACCTTTTGTCAAGTTGAGTGTACGTCTGTTGAAGGTTATTTATCAATGTTTCTATGTTAGATAGTTGGACTTTCATTTCTGAAATATTGTTATGGATAACAGTTTGACCCTCAGGCAACTCTTCAAACAATTCCTTCTGCGTGGGACCTGGGTTTGATTCAATGTCCCCACAGCGAAGCAACTTGCACACAAGAAGACATTCATAGGCAAGGTCTAAACACTTCCGTGGGCACGGCAGGACAATAATGCCACAACAACCAGTCCATAAAGAACTACTGTAAGGACTAACCTGCAGAACGCAGAACAGGGTCCTAGTTAGCGTCATTGCCAGTCAGCATCCGCCGTGCCCACAGAAGATGAACTGGTGAGGTGCTTCTTCTATAGTCGTGTTCTCAGGTGACGTCACACCGCGACTACGAGGTGGTGTCGCTAGTGGAGCCATGTCTCCAGGAAATAACCATGCTGTCATCTGGCGAACAGTGTTATCCGGACGAAGTTGATAGACGTCGACAATATCGCTTCTATCCCAGCACGTGTAGCCGCTCGTTGCCGTAGATGCGCCGATCTGGAAAATGCCCTGCAGAATGCAGAACAGGGTCCCGGTTAGCGTCCTTGCCAGTCGACGTCCGCTGTGTCCACCCGATTGCTCGATTGCTCGAGTGCTTGATTGAGATTACGGCCCCTTAGTGCAAATTTACGCCTGGCACCGAATCTGCACGCAATGCCTGTGATATAGCATTAAAACCAGCGTTCTCGAAGCAAGGAATGCATATTCCCGGACAATCGCTCAATCACGGCCTAATGCGTGGCACTCCATGCTGCAACTGCCATAATGCTCCACAACATGTTGGCCAATGAATCGAACCAGTATTATGGCTCGATAGTGATGGCCACTTTGGACATTGATTCCAGGGAATCACCTACGGACGATTACTTGAGCTTTCCATTCACCCTACCGAGGGCACCTTCTCTGAGCCCCAGCAACAATGAAGTGTTGTGCTTCATAAAGGACTCACACGCAAGCATTGTGTCATATAGTAACCACAATCTTGTGGGCGTGGTGTTCAACACCGTCCTCCCCTCCAGTGTGCAATTTTGAGCGAGTTTTCAGTGTATGTTTTCACAGGAAAATGGGAGAAAATGACCAGTGAAAATTTTGAAATGCAGTAGTTAGTGAACATAAACAACATGTGAGGTGGCTGCAGAGCACACATTGAAAGAGCCAGGCCAGCTCATTCTATTTACTGCATTGGTGCTATGTTAGTGAAAGTTGGGAGGAAAGTAACATTGAGGTAATAAATTACTTTTTAGTAACTGCTCAGTTACTTTCGTGGGGCAGTAATTGGTCATCTAATGAATTGAATTTTTGAATTAATAAAAATTAGTTGTAAGTGGTTACATTTTTCCTGTAATGTGTACAAGTCTGGCTGGTGCACACATATAGTGCTCATGATGTTTGGCTTATGCTTAACGAAACTGCGTTTTTTTCTCCTACCTTTTCAGCAATGTGCGTGTAAGCAGGGGTTTCCATGCAAGTGAAAACTGGCCCATAGTGGCTTTCATTTTCAGAAATGTGACAGGAACCATCTTGATACAATGGATGTGATGAAAGATTGCAAAGAACAGGAGACCAGAAAAGGGCAAAAAGGATTATATCTAGAAAGGATTATATCTCGGAGCCAATTTAATAGCATCACGTGCCACTTAGCGGCTACACAGGACAACAGGCAAGGGACAGCACATTTAGGAGAAGCACCTTGGCAGTGGTAGAGGCAGTAGAATACCCTGTAGGGGCTTGCATGTGGTTGTTCTTCGAAGGTGCTATCACACATTCCATATAAACCAGTGCTTACCATTCATGTTGTTGGAGCAGCTACTGACATCATGACAAGACAAGTGGCTCACCTAGTGAAGTATTGTGCAGCCACCAAAACACATCATCATCATCATCATCATCATCATCATGAGATTGGTTACGCCCACTGCAGGGCAAAGGCCTCTCCCATACTTCTCCAACTACCCCGGTCATGTACTAATTGTGGCCATCTTGTCCCTGCAAACTTCTTAATCTCATCCGCCCACCTAACTTTCTGCCGTCCCCTGCTACGCTTCCCTTCCCTTGGCATCCAGTCTTAATGACCATTGGTTATCTTCCCTCCTTATTACATGTCCTGCCCATGCCCATTTCTTTTTCTTGAATTCAACTATGATGTCATTAACTTGCATTTGTTCCCTCATCCAATCTGCTCATTTCTTATCCCTTAACATTACACCTATCATTCTTCTTGCCATAGCTCCTTGCGTCGTCCTCAGTTTAAGTAGAACCCTTTTCGTAAGCCTCCAGGTTTCTGCCCCGTACGTGAGTACTGGTAAGACAAAGCTGTTATACACTTTTCTCTTGAGGGATAATGGCAACCTGCTGTTCATGATGCACCCCAGCCCATTCTTATTCTTCTGATTATTTCAGTCTCATGATCCGGATACGCAGCATTGAAGAGATTATATCTCCCTGCCTGACGCCTTTCTTTATTGAGATTTGTTGCTTTTTTTTTTGGAGGACTACGGTGGCTGTGGAGCCGCTATAGATATCTTTCAGTATATTTACATATGGCTTGTGTACACTCTGATTCCGTAATGCCTCCATGACTGCTGAGGTTTCGACTGAATCAAACGCTTTCTCGTAATCAATGAAAGCTATATATGTAAGGGTTGGTTATATTCCGCACATTTCTCTATCACCTGATTGATAGTGTGAATATGGTTTATTGTTGAGTAGCCTTTACGGAATCCTGCCTGGTCCTTTGGTTGACAGAAGTCTAATGTGTTCCTGATTTTATTTGCGATTACCTTAGTAAATACTTTGTAGACAACGGACAGTAAGCTGATCAGTCTATAATTTTTCAAGTCTTCGGCATCCCCTTTCTTATGGATTAGGATTATGTTACCGTTCTTCCAAGATTCCGGTACGCTTGAAGTCATGAGGCATTGCGTATAGAGGGTGGCCAGTTTTTCTAAAACAATCTGCCCATCATCCTTCAACAAATCTGCTGTTACCTGATCCTCCTCAGCTGCCTTCCCCCTTTGCATAGCTCCCAAGGCTTTCTTTACGTCTTCCAGCGTTACTTGTAGGATTTCAAATTCCTCTAGACTATTCTCTCTTCCATTATCGTCGTGGGTGCCACTGGTACTGTACAAATCTCTATAGAACTCCTCAGCCACTTGAACTATCTCATCTATATTAGTAATGATATTGCCGGCTTTGTCTCTTAACACATGCATCTGAGTCTTGCCTATTCCTAGTTTCTTCTTCACTGCTTTTAGGCTTCCTCCATTCCTGAGAGCATGTTCAATTCTATCCATATTATACTTCCTTATGTGAGCTGTCTTGCGCTTGTTGATTAACTTGGTAAGTTCTGCCAGTTCTATTCTAGTTGTAGGGTTAGAGACTTTCATACATTGGCGCTTCTTGATCAGATCTTTCGTCTCCTGCGATAGCTTACTGGCATCCTGTCTAACAAAGTTGCCACCGACTTCTATTGCACACTCCTTAATGATGCCCATAAGATATGATGATGATGCCCAACTTACCCGATAATCTTTAAAGCAGAACTGGAATTTGGGCTAATCGGTAGATTCGTTATGATGTCTCAGTGTGCTGAGCAGAACATAAGAGATACGGGACGGAGAGCTGTGTGTCCTCTTCCTTTTGTGTTCTACTTGGAGTATAAGACATCACAATTATTCTTAAACCATGCTGTATCAAAGAACAGCACCAGAGACAGATACAAATGAACAAAGGTTTACCATGTACATTTATTGCTTTACCCTGGTAATTGGAATAATGAAATTCGAGAAATATTTTTCCTCATTACTAATTGAGTTTTTTAAATAGTTGAACATTGCAAAGTCGGCAGCAACACAATCAGTGTTGCCAACATTTCTTTTAGCTAAACTTAGACAAAGAAGTTGCTATGTATTCGCGAAATATTTCTGTAATGTTGTTCAAATATCTGCTAAAGCTGTTGAGGGAAATTTAAATAATGTGAGCATTTTGTAACACTATAATGTAGACAAACATAGTGCAACACATCTGCCAAAACTTTTCGTGTTGGGTGTCCGTGAAGTTGAGGAATGAATGGTGAAGCTGTCAGCTGGCTGTAAAGGGCTTTCACTTTACTACTAACACTTTTACAAAACAACAGATGATGACAGCTGGAATTATACACTTGCCTTCAGATTGTAAGGTTACATATTCAGCACAGTCAAAAGAATGCTGGTAACCTAAACTTCCTAGCATGCAAATGCAATTGGTACACAGCATGCCTGTAACTTTTCTAGAACTAAGTTTTGCAACATGTCTTTGGTCATGTCGTTCGTATGGCAATGACAGTTACTTGACCTTTATAGAAAGTACATGTCAAATACAAAGTTACCCCCTCTTCATCCACCTGATTGTTTGGTGAATTAATGATTTGTCTGGAAGCCATGAGAAACGGAAGCAGTGCATTCAAATTTGCATGAATCAACCCAGCTGCTTCGATATACGCCTTTCTACAGTCTATACATCTTATTCAGCTACTGCATTATAAATCCTACAATAAAATTTATTGTAATAAGTTTTGGTAATTTAATTTACTGTTACACTTGCCGACGTCCACCAATTGAACGCATTTAATGAAACTGCAGTGTACGCAGCATTAAGAGCCATTACCATGTATTTCTTTAGGAATAAAAACAAAAAACATGCACTTTCTAAGCACAATGTGAAGCCTGTTTCCCTCGGCAAAACTAACCGCAGTGCATAGCCTCCGTGATAAGAAACTATTGTTGCTTTATCATCATGGAGCTGATGTGCCATACAGCCGATTTTAGCCTCCTAGTTGTAAATTTTAGAATAAAGTGCATTCTAGAGAGCCATTTTCGAACCAACATTTTTGACATTGAAGTCGCTAAAATATCACCAGTTGTCCAGTCATGCTGCCGAGAAATGTTGCTGGTCGCTAAATAGAAAATTGTCTCTAAACTGACAAAAAGTCATAAAAGTGACCTAATAAATATGACGGAAATGATAAAAAATAGAGCAGTCCAGTTCATATCACGTAACTACGGTATAGACTCACGCATTACACAAGTTAAACTTGACCTTCCGTTGCCGCCATTAGATATCCGCCGCAACATCGCTCTGCTGTGCTTATTCTACAAATATATTTACACTAATGAACGAACCCGGTTACAACTGCAAATACCCCACTCTTTTTCATGCAGATTACATAATCAGTTTAGTTTCATGTGCATATACGGTAAAACAAATGCATTTAATTCATCTGCACTACCTCGTGCCATTCGTCTCTGGAACGGCCTCCCTGATAACATAGCCTCCATACCTAATCCTGACATGTTCCGCTAAGTTACTCACGCTTTTCCCACTTAATGCCGTTCACAAGTGCCCAATCTAGTGTATATGATCGTGCATTTTTGCAATGTTGTATATTATTTTCATAAACAGTATTCCTTTTGCTCTGTTAACAGTAACAAGTGTTCGTGTGCCTTCAGATATTGCTTTGTATTCCCTGTGCCTTCAATATTGTGTAACACAGTAATCTTTTTATTCCACTGTTCTTGTTAGAAATTCATACTTTTTATACCTTTACTGTTTAATATGCCCCCCTTACTTTATGCCCTGCCATAGGGCCTGTAAGGTTCTTTTGAATAAATAAATAAAAAAATCTAGCACAAGGTTGCTAAAATGGCAACACTGCGTGCAGTGTCTGAAGGCACTTGCAGATTTTTATGGCACACAACTGTGAAAATTGAACAGTGACATTAGGGAAGCGCTTTTCGAAAAACATGAGGAGGAGGTTTTAAAATTTTGAAGTGGCTCTAGACAGGTTTCAATGCTTGCAGTCACAGCTCTCTGCAGCTCACACAGCTGGAACCCATAATGTTGATGAAAAAAGTTGACCGAATCTGTTTGCACCTTTTTTAGGTGATACACTATTGTGGTCACCTATTCTGTATAAGCATTTGTGGAAATTGAGAAGATGCAAAGCTGATTGTGGAAACTCATCACAATCTGAAGTGAATAGGTCATCTCTTCAGGCTTGCTTAAGTGCTCACGTAGGCTTGCGTCTGTCTGATCAGTGTCATTTAAAGCCTTGTTGTATGAGGGTGCACATATTACACATTTGCTGCTGCAATAAGTCTTCTCTGGAACACTTGAAGGAAACAAAAAGCTGTAATGGTGGGCCATCGGTACTCTAAATTTTTGTTCTCATATGCCATGTATGTGAACTTGGCATGTATATGCAGGGTGTTGTGGACCCTGCAAAAGAAATGGAGCGCCTGTTACAAAAGCAGGAGAAGCTTGAGACCCAGCTATCCAAGTTGAAGACCGCAATATCTGCTTCAGATTACACTACAAAGGTGCCAGCCGAAGTGCAGGTCATAAACTTTGACAAGGTGAGTCTTGGTGGCAGTAGCATGTTTGCATTGCTCTCTCCCTCTTTACCCGGTTCATATGTGATTATGAGAAGTGTGCAAATACCTGATTACAGTAGAACCCCGCTGATACTTTCCTCGTCCGTGCATTTTCCAGAGTATAATGGTGCTAAAGCCAAGTCCCTGCAGAAGGTTCATAGTCACCTATGTGTTAGAATCCCCTTTGATATGTTGTTCCGAAAATGTTCCCGCATAATACATTGAGACTTTGGCTTATAAAAATATCGAGTGTACCATCTATGACGTAACAAATGTTAAGAAAAACGTCAATTGCACTAACACCCTAGCTGCGCACTTCTGACCACCACTAATGTGTGCTTCTGACACGACACGGTCTTAGCGAAAACTTGTGAACTTTCAGACACCTTACAGCGTGCCTTTCAATATTCAAACTCCGCCTGCATGACCGTATGCCAATTTGACCACCTGAACTAGTGAAGATAGCAATATTTTCTTTTGAATGCATCGCCGGCATGGTCACTGGCCATGTTGCCAGCTCCTCCTCGAAACCGAAACTAGCAAAGCCTAGTTGATCCAGTAGCTCTAGACCATGCCTAAACTAAAACTGCAGACAAGCCGAGCCAAGCCGCCAAGTGCTGAAAAGCTTCATCGGTTGCATTTGCCATTTGTTGAGTTAGTTCCGTGTGTCCATTGTTTTTCATTTGCATGATCAATAGCGACCTGTTCCATGGCGACTTCTTCAAGCAATTTCAAGTGGCGCCAAGTCCACTCTTGATGCCTGCACCAATGAGGGCGGTGATTAAGCTAACGAAGCGCCGGACAATGACTGTTACGAACATGGAGGAAGAAAAAAATACGAGGGTATGTCACGTGACAATCCTGGAGCCTAGTCATTAAAAATATAAAGGAGAAGTCAGCCCTGGTCACGTTATAGGCAAATGGTAGCTTCTAGTCGCCTACCTTTAAACACGAATTGTTAATGTATAGCCTCAGATATTTGGCAGTGCACCTGACTTGCCACAGGTGTTGCAACACTACGGAGGTCATGCCCACCTAATACAGTCGCTCTTCTTAAGTCTAATGGGCCAAGAAACTGAGCATGGACCTCAAGAACAACACCCACTTGTAACTAATACTTTACTGTCAAAGCAGCATGGCTCAAATTGAAAGCAAATACAAGTATCTGTTGGGAGCAATAAGATGAAACAGTGCAGAATGACGACTTGATGGATCCAAAGTGGATGCTGTCGTCTCGTAAGACAATACGTAAAAGTTACCACGTACCAAGCAGTCTCTTGAATACTCTAGCAACCTTGTGGGCCTATTGGTTCCCAAGAGCCACTGCACACATGGAGGCCCCGGAGAGAAAGGCGGCGTCAGAGGAGGTTGGCTTGCTGAGGCTGCCTGAGTGAAGTCATGCTCCTTCCTAGCTTTTTTTCCTTCTTCCATGGTTGCAAAGAAACCAGCAATCATTTGGCTATCGCAGCTCAATTGGCTTTGGTTTTGTTGCTAGGGGAAGAAGATTCAGTGCATGTATTCACTATACTTTTGTCTATCTGTAGCAACAGCATGACAATGGTTGCAGGCAAGTGTAAGTGCACGCAGCAACGCGTTTACAGACTTGGGCTGTTTTCTTAATGCTCACCTTCGAAGGTACTGCTATCAGTTTCATAGCACTAGATGCATTGACGAGTGACAGTGATCCTGGCACCGTGATAAGACAGCATGCTTGGTACTGTGCCAAGGATGCTGGCACTCGTAGACGCCGATGTGTCAGGCACTAGTCACATGAAATTTTCCAAAAGTGAAGGCATTTCTGAAAGTGGTCATCCAATAATACGACTCGGCTTTTCTGTAGACACCGATACTTCGGACTCCCAATTATTTGAACTTTTAAGTGGTCCCTAACAAGTCCAAATTGTGTGTCAGTGACTTTAAATCTTTCAGAGGCGGAGCCGCGCATAGTGTCATCATTTTAATGTTTAACAGATAGTTCTCGTGATTTGAACAGCATGTTCATGTAATACGCTTCTGGAGGAGGAGGAAATAACTTTATTGGGTCCTGAGGAACCCCTCCCCACCCACTCTTGGTTTAGTGGTTGGCAGAGGTCGCGGGCTGCACCCACGTTGAGACTGAAGCCCGTGAGCCTCCGCCCTTTCGTGAGCCCTCTGGACGGCCCGGAGCTGGGTCTGGTGGTCGTCGCTTCGCAGGGCGTCCACCCTGTCTTCGTCTTTGCTGAACACTGTGCCGCTTAACGCGGAGCATTGCGAGATACGCTTCTGGACAGACAGACAGACAGACAATGAACTTTATTTGATCCTGAGGAGCTTCAGCGGAGGCCCCTATCGGGGACCCGCGGAAGCCGCTGGCCGCGTCCAAGTCGGGGCAGGAACGCCATGATGTTCCGCCCTTTCTCGGGCCCTCTGGATTGCCTCTAGTTGTGTCTGGAGCGATGGGCTCCGGAGTGCCTCTTCCCAGTCGGCTTCGCTGGAGAGAGGGCCGTTAGGTAACGCGGGGCATTGCCAGAGCATGTGCGCTAAGGAACATATTACATTTTTTTTTCTTGTGGTCTCATAGAAAATGTATTAGAGGAGTTCTGCTTATACATTAGACACTTGTGATGACAAATTCATCAGAAGGAGAAGTGGACTTCGTTTATAAGCAGTGTTTACTTAGAAAGTGATGAACCACTAAAAGAGCTGCAGTAACATAGTACATGCACTCCAACAGCACGGGAGGTCATAAAATGTGTACGTATTAGGGGGGGGGGAGCCACTCTCTATAGCGCCAACTTGATAGTGGCAAAGAAATATTGACAGCCTTGAGCAGCTGCCTAGTTTCTCATTCGTCATTGCGTGATACAGTCAAGGAGCTCCCTCCATGTGCCAGAGTGGCCTTCACAGCACTCATTGCCACTCTATGTTGAGACAATGAAAGGCAAAGTTCCACCTTGTATGCTGCATCGAGCAGTCATCAGTGGATTTTGCACTTTGGTAATGTGGCCAGAAATGCACACAGTGCAGTTGGTACCGTAAAAAACTTTGGATAAAGAAATATTTTGAATAAAATTATTTTGTTTTGGATCACAACACATGCAAACCGTAAGTCAGAGTGAAAACATTCTTTTTTTTCCCCCATTAGTTGTTTTGTATTTTGCATGCAAAGACAGTATTGAGCCAAAACACTGTCAAATATGGGGTTCACTAAAGTTTACTTTTCTGAGAGTATGGAACTAATGAAAGCACATTGCACATTACAATTTACTTTTATGGGCCCATCTCTGAGCCCCTTCAGTATCTAAACGTGTTGTTGCTTGAGCTGCCTATTTACCTGCCATGGTGGTTCAATGGCTATGGCATTCTACTGCTGAGCACAAGGTTGCAGGTTTGGTTCCTGGCCATGGCAGCCACATTCAAATGGAAGATGGATGTAAAAACGTTTGCCTACAGAGCATTGGGTGCACGTTAACACATTCGAACTTCATTCAGCGATTCCATTCCTGCACCAATTGCGCCAGGATTATTATCAGGATGGCTGTGCCATCCTGATAAAATGACCAAAATTGTGCTGAACTGTGCCAAAACGAGTTTCAGAATTTGATGGTATCTACTACCAGCAACTGCACCGCCACCATGACAAAATCTGCACAGCCTCACCAACTCTGTGCCGTGCATTTTTGTTAATCCTCCTCTTACCTTCCAAAATCCTTGTTTCTTTGTAGCTGCGGGATGCTAGACAACAGGATCACAAATTTTTTAAAGGTAAAGGAAGTCAAAATTCTCCTCCTGTCTCGGAGTAATGTACAGTCTGTTCTTGCTCTCAGGTGACTGGTGCAACATGGTTTTTCTGCATGGTATGGTACGCTTACTCATGATGATGATAATGCTTTTGGTCATTGCCTTTGTAAAGGGTGACTGACGGTATTACCCGGCTTTTGTTCAGTGTTGCCGACAGCTCCATAGCCAAAGAACCATGAATGAAGGAAAAAAACGTGGACAGAACGTCACCTGACAATCCTGAAGCCTAGTGATAAAGACTAGAGGATATAAAGCAGAAATGGGCACTCTTTAACATGATAAAAAAGAAGCAGCTTTCAGTTGCCTCACTTTGGTTGCATATGAAACAAGTATGTTTTGATTAAACAGTCTCTTAAGTAGTCTGGCAAGCATGGGGGCATAATCATTCCCCAGAACCATTCCAGAGCCACCATGCAGATAAGCCCCCGAAGAGAGGGAGGGGCGGTGTCAGAGAATTGGCTTGCTGAGGCTAGCTGAGTGACATGACGCTCCCTCCACGGTGGAGATTGAATGTGGCCAAGGCTGAGACAAATGCCAATCTTGCTGAGAGCAGGACTAGGCTTGGAGACATCAAGCAAAAGCTGCAGCAACTTTAGAACTTGGTGGTGAAAGTTCTGCATGTCAACAAGTATGCCTTATGTGATGGCTAAGTGATATTAAATGTAATATTTTATTAAAGTCAAAATTCTGATAGTTTCGGGGCAGGAACTCTGCATGTTGACAACCACATTTTAGGTACTTTGAAAGTGTTATTCCTTAAATATAATGTTGAGTCAGTGTCCTTTGCCTGTGTATTTGTGTTGAGAAAATACCCGAGGAAGTTAATACATGATTTTTAATGTATGACTAGCTTTTCCTGTTTTTGACATTATTGGGGCAAAATATATTTAGTGCTGCTACTTCTGCCCAAGAACATTATCTCTGTGAGATCTGGTTTGGCTCAAACTGTTCTATCTAGCCCCTTATAACCGCTCTAAAATAAGTACTAAATCGCTCTTAAAATTGTTTAAATGCTACTTGCTCCTCCAAGGTACTCCAAATCGCTCCAGAAAATTAAAATTAGCATCTCTAAATTGCTCTAAATTACAAAATCAGCTAATCCAAAGTGCCCAAAAATGCAGAGTGAGTTTATCTAAATTGCTATAAATCATGGGTTCTCAAAGTGGGCTCTGTAGAACCCACAGGTTCCGCAGGCCCCTCCTTGGGGTTCCACAGGCCACTGATCATTTTTCTTGCTTCCGCGCTCGCCAAGTGACTAAGACAGTGAACACTAGGTGCGCGGCACAGTGCAACTCATTTGGTTTTAGTATGGCAGCTTGGCTAGTGCAGAGCACCGCATGTGCGCAATGCAAAAGAGCCAAAAATGGTGCTAGCGTCCAACTGAAATGAAGCGGTAGAGTCCGCATCACCATGGTCACCAGCAGAAATCATGCGCGATATGTTACTGATAGCAACGCCAGAATGCTTCGTGCCTAATTGTGTCCTTAAAGCCTCTATTCTTGCATTTATCGCCGCGCATAACCGTGGTGGCAACTGGCCGCATTGGCAGCTGGCCACATGCCTTCCTAAGTGCGCTGTTAGCCACCATGGTGTCTGTAGCGGTTGCGGCAAACAGTAGTTTCGTTTTGACTCTGTGCGCACGTCGGCCGCCTGCCTTCAAAACTGCGTAGTCACCATCCATGATCACATCAATGGCGACCACGGTTTCTGCCACACTTGTTACAGCAAATGTCAGTATCATTTTGACTGTGTGCTTGCGTCGGCCGGCTGCCTTCAGAACCGCAAGGTCGCCGTCCATGATCACATAGATTGCGGCTGCAAAGGAAGTCGCGCGATGCCTTTGCCGCTGCGAGCACTAATCAGTCGGTAGAGAGCAAGAATTCCAGCTTCTGCACTGCTCTTGTGCATAATAGAAACAGGATTTGCCAATTCATTCGGTAAATAAAAGCATGTTGACGTAGTAAGCATTTGTTTATTGTTTTCTTGATACCCCCGATAATTCAGGCTTTTTATTTTTCAGTCCTGTGAAATCCGAATTAATGAAGTTTTACTGTACTCGAATTAGAGCAGGCACTAATTGTAAGACTTTGTGATGAAATGGTATAAGTGTCCCCGTGCGATAAGCACTAAAGACTGCCATTATTTCTCGGCACGCCTTGGTTTCAGTGCTGTCCTGTTTTGGCTCATGACGTTTGCACCCAGCTTGGACCATGTGAGTTACACATTGCCATCAAAGTAGCCTGCCCAACACCACTGTTGGCACCAAGCGTGCACTATGGCTAGCCTCTCTAATAGGGATGTGGGGAGGCGAACAGTTCCTTGGCACTTCATGGAGCTTAGCAGGGTTTCCTGTGACCAACATGCTTGAGGACCCCTGCTCTAAATTGCAAAATTAGTTGATCCAAAGTGCTCCCATATGAAAATTCTGCTGCTCCAAAAAATTACTCCAAATCAAAAGTCCTCTGTAGCACCACTGTTAATACAAGGTCCTCCACATCTCTAATAGCCCCACATTGATATAGGACGTGAAACCCCGTCTGTTAATCACGCAAAGGTTGCATTCTTCTTCACATTTCTGCCACTCTTGATTTTTAGTCATTCCAGACACTTCCTGTGGACATGCATCAATCTCTTCCAATAACTTGAAACTTTGAGCAACCTTTTAACTACAGGTCAGTGTATACAGAGGCCAGTCTAGATGGTTCACACGCCCTTAGACAAAAATGTGGTGTTGCAAGTGCCTGGGTGGAATATTGAGATGCATTTGCGAACACTTGTAGACAGCAAGTATAAAATAAGCCATATATTCGCATAGGTGTAGGATTTTTGCAATAATGTGTGCTGTTGATGATATTATAGTTTATAGTAAAACAGCACATTTGATTTAATACACTTTGGGTGGGGCTTTTTACTGTTAACGCGTACTTTTGTAGTAACATGCTTTTGTGCGCACTAAAAAGTTGTGTCAGAGGCTGTAATCCTGTAAGCACTGCCATCGTAAACCATCATTAAAAAGGCGGTTTATTCAACACTTAGCTAATTTACTGTCCGTGACAGTAATCTCTCTGCAGTAGATGAAATTCATATAGAAGCCATGGCTTTTGCCAGAAAAACTGCTCATGAAAAAATAATAAATTAACACTGTGATATTCTTGTGGCTGCTTTACCCTTTCAGCTGTGAACTAATTCTGTGCAATGAAAATTTAGTTTCACATTTTTGCATCTACTTAACGAAAAGCACACAGCTTCAGATTGAATTTAAAAAATTTCAGTTTTTGGTGAGCTTTTTAATGTTTACACAATGTGGACTCTATGCTAGAACTCCCCACAGGGGCGTCTGCGTCAGCAGGCGTTTGGTGTGTTGTGACACCACGGACCCGAGCACACGAGGGTTGGACCCTCCCGCGTGTAGCCGTGCGCGGCTTAGCCGTGTCCGGGGAAAGGGGGATCCTGGGGGTTGAGCCAATGCCGGGTGTTTGGACCTTTAAGGCCCCCCGGCGGAGGCAACACACCTCTTTGGCCTCTGCTTCACGTAGACGGCACCCCCGGACTGACCCACCCGGGGGAAATCGGCAGTCGCCTTTTCCTGTCTCTCTCTTCGCACATCTTCGTCTTTCCATCTCCCTTTTAGTCTTTCCTGTCTTCTTTTTTTTTCTGATAACTTCCAACATTCCTGGCGGCGAGGGTTAACCTGGTGTGCTATGACCTACCTTGGTTATAACATATGTGGTTATAGCGACAATGTACAGTTGGCATGGCAGGGCTTGTTTCACCACATACCTTGCCTTGTCCCCTTGTTGGGCTCGGTGGTGGGTGACTGGCATCGTTGCTGAATATTCAACATATTTCATGGGAACTTCCAACCCTTTTTCAACCGATCCTCCCTCTAAAAGGGGGCGCACCGATGCTACATTTCAATTTTCTCTAAAACCCACTCAGACTTTCCCGAAATTTCACGTTGTACACAGTGACAAACCTGACAAGAAGGCAAGAACGATTTCACCATTCATTGTGGCGAAGTATCTCACAGAGACCATTGGAGGCGGCTATAAAATCACCAAGCTGGCCAGTGGGGACCTATTACTTGTGAACTGAAAGACAAAGCACAACATGACAAGCTAACGAACCTTGTACAACTTGGAGACATCCCTGTCAGTGTAACAGCACACCGAACCATGAATACGGCCAAAGGCGTAATCTCTGACATCGACTTGATGGACTTGACCGATGAAGAACTCCTGGAAGGATGGAAGGATGAAAATGTAATAAACATACAAAGAATAAAGATCAGACGGTACAACAAGGAGCTGCCAACTAAACACCTAATAGTTACTTTTGGCTCTAGCACGTTACCAGAGACATTAGAAACTGGATATATCAAAATCAGAGTTCGACCTTACATCCCCAACCCGCGACGCTGTTTTAAATGCCAGAGGTTTGGCCACGCTTCCCAGAGCTGCCGAGGGCGGCTAACATGTGCGAAATGTGGCATCAATGATCACTCTGCAGATGACTGTAAGGCTGAGCCCCGTTGTAGTAATTGTAACGGTGGCCACCCTGCATATCACGATCATGCCCAGTCTGGAAAAAAGAAAAAGAAATAATTACGATAAAGGTAAAAGAAAACCTAACTTTCTCTTCAGAGAAGCAAGACAATGCATCTCACCAACATTTGCACAGAGCACATCTTTCGCCGAAGTGGTACGTCGGGGGGCAGTACCACAACGGCACTTGGCGGACGCCAGCGCCACGCATAGCGAGCGTGCGGCAACGCCACCCGCCCCCACGGTGGGAGCAGCGAAGGCTGCCCTACCTCTCCTGAATTTGTCCACAGTGGAGGCCTCTGCTGGTGCTGGCACCAGTCAGCCCAGCTCCGAGGTCAAGACAAACCCACCAACCACCAGGACGGTGGGCTCCAAGGCCTTGTCTTCAGAGACAAGGCCTTCGCGTAAAACACACCGCTCGCAAGAGCGGGTGTCCAGTGCCTCTCAAGAGGCCATGGACACTACACCCAGTCAGAAGGCGCAGTTGACGCCTAAGGAGCGGCGCGACATTGTCGACCGCTCCAGGAAAGACAAAACTCCAATTACAGGGCCTCAAAAGGGCGCTGTAAGCTAAATCAAGTCCTCTTTGACACATAGCACAGCATTTATTTTAATATGGATACACTGATTATTCAGTGGAATATCAGAGGCCTGCTTTGCAACCTCGATGATGTCCAAGAACTCCTTAATCAACTAACTCCTAAAGTGCTGTGTATCCAAGAGACTCATTTGAAATCTAAACACAAACACTTCCTACTTCAGTATGTTATTTTTCGGAAGGATCGCGATGATGCCCTCGCATCATCCGGCGGCGTAGCCGTCATAGCTGACAAATCTATAGCCTGTCAACACTTACAGCTACAAACACCCCTTGAGGCAGTGGCCATTCGAGCTGTACTGTTAAATAAGCTGATAACCATCTGCTCCCTATATATACCGCCGCATTTTCAGCTCCACAAACAAGAATTCCAAACACTAATAGATCAGTTGCCTGAACCATATCTTGTGCTTGGAGATTTAAATGCGCACAGCAACCTATGGGGCGACTCGCGCTGCGATGCGAGAGGTCGCTTGATTGAACAGTTCCTTTTTTCTTCAGGTGCATGTCTTTTGAACGGGAAGGAGCCCACGTATTATAACATGGCAAACAAAACATACTCCTCAATAGATCTTAGCATTGCATCTCCTACTCTTCTGCCTTACTTTAAATGGAAAGTTATTAAAAACCCATACGGGAGTGATCATTTCCCTGTAGTTCTAAGCACACCAATGGCTAATGAATGCCTTCCACAATTACCTCGCTGGAGAACTGACTCGGCTGACTGGGAAACGTTCAAAAAGCTCTCTTGTCTATCCTGGGACGACATGTGTACTTTAAGCATAGACGCTGCGGTTGAATATTTTACGGTTTTTCTCCTTGACACCTCCTCCAAATGTATCCCTGTAACAAGTGGAGTGCCCACAAAACGCCGTCTTCCGTGGTGGAACGATGAGTGTCGAAAAGCGCGAAAGAAGCAAAACAAGGCATGGGGTTTACTTCGGGATTCTCCGACAGCAGAAAATCTACTCAATTTCAAGCAGGTCAAATCCCAGGCTCGAAGAACGCGGCGACAAGCTAGAAGAGGGAGTTGGAGAAAGTATATATCAGGCATTAACTCTTACACTGACGAAACAAAGGTTTGGAATAGAGTTAATAGAATAAAGGGTCGACAGTCTTACTCTCTGCCTTTAGTGAATACTCAAGGCGACAGCATGGAAGATCAGGCGAACTTTCTTGGCGCACATTTCGAACAGATATCCAGCTCGTCGCACTACTCTGAAACATTCCAAAGGTACAAAAGGCAAATAGAAGGACAACCATTAGAACGGAAAAGCACAAAATACGAGGCATACAATAGACCCTTTTGCATGGCAGAGCTTCAGGCAGCCCTAAACAGCTGCAACCAATCTGCCCCCGGATCTGACCGCATCCTATATGAAATGCTTAAACACCTGCCGCCTGAAACACAAAAAACCCTTCTTTCTCTCTACAATTCTGTATGGTCGTCCGGCCACATTCCCTCTGCTTGGAAAAAGGCCATCATAATTCCTATTTTGAAACAGGATAAGGACCCTTCTTTGGCAAATAGTTATAGGCCTATAGCATTGACGAGCTGCTTATGCAAAGTTTTTGAAAAGATGGTAAACAGTCGCCTGGTACATTATCTAGAAATTAACAAGAAATTAGATCCATATCAATGTGGCTTTAGAGAAGGCAGATCGACGACAGATCAGCTTGTACGCATGGAAATGTATATCAGGGAAGCGTTTGTGCACAAACAGCTTGTGTTGTCCGTGTTTCTTGACATGGAGAAGGCGTATGATACTACGTGGCGCTTCGGGATCCTTCGGGATCTTTCTGCAATGGGCATTCGCGGCAACCTGCTGAGAATAATTGAAAGCTATCTCTCTAACAGGACATTTCATGTTAGAGTTGGCAACGTGCAATCTCGACCATTCATACAGGAGACAGGTGTACCGCAGGGTGGAGTACTGAGCTGTACGTTATTTATTGTTAAAATGAATTCCCTTCACACCGTATTACCTCACACACTCTTCTATTCCGTGTATGTGGACGACGTACAGATAGGGTTCAGGTCATGCAATCTTAGCATTTGCGAGAGGCAGCTACAACTTGGCTTGAATAGATTCTCAAGGTGGGCGGACGAGAATGGTTCCAAATTGAACCCCCAAAAGAGCACATGTGTCCTGTTTTCTAACAAGAGAAGTGTACTACCACAACCCGATATTAACCTTAATGGAGAAAGACTAACTTTCAGCCCTGAACACAAATTCTTAGGTGTTATCCTGGACACAAAACTTAACTTCATTCCCCACCTAAAATATCTTAAAGAAAAGTGCCTGAAGACCATGAACCTCCTCAAGCTGCTCTCTCGAACAACCTGGGGCAGTGACAGGAAGTGTCTGCTTAGCCTGTATAAGAGTCTCGTACAATCACGCCTCGACTATGGAGCCGTGGTGTACCATTCCGCAACAGAGAGCGCGCTAAAGATTCTCGACCCAGTCCACAACCTCGGTATACGACTGGCAACAGGCGCCTTTAGAACGAGCCCTGTTGAAAGTCTCTTTGTAGAGTCCAACGAATGGTCCTTACATCTACGAAGAATATTCTTAAGTTTATCATACTATATTAGGGTAAAATCAGACACCGAACATCCATGCCATTCGATCGTTAGCGACCTGCGTGCTGCCAGACTTTACAGTAACCGCCCGCGTATTAGAACTCCTTTGAGCCTACGCTTGGAAGCAATGACAGAAAAAACAGACATACATCTCCCAGAAAATATCCTAATGCCTCCCACTCGCATTCCACCACCTTGGGATTGGCAGACCATAGACTGCGATACCTCGTGTGTCGAAATAACAAAACATGCACCTGAGGCACACATACAGTCACACTTCCTCAAACTCCAAGCGAAGTACTGCTGTGCCGAATATTATACAGATGCTTCCAGATCATCTGCTGGTGTCGCGTATGCAGCTCTTGGGCCATGTTTTTCCACCTCGGATTCTCTAAATCCCAACACAAGTATTTTCACGGCTGAGACGTACGCGATACTCTCTGCTGTAAAACATATCAGACAAACAAATCTCAATAAGGCCATCATTTTCACAGATTCATTAAGCATAATAAGGGCCTTAATGAGTTTTCGAAAACATAGGAATCCTGTTTTTAATAAACTATACATAAAACTATGCTTAGCTTTAATATACAACCAAAACATCGTCCTATGTTGGGTACCTGGCCATAGGGGCATAAAAGGCAATGTAGCTGCTGACGAAAGTGCAACGTCAGTCATCTTTAATGAAATGGATGTTAATAGACCCATAGCAGCAACAGAACTTAAGCCCTTCTTATGCCATAAACTTAGGAAGTACTGGCAACATCAATGGGATAATGCAGTACAGAATAAGCTACACGTTATCAAACCAAAATTAGGGAACTGGATGACTGAAAGACAAGCAAGGCATAAGGAAGTACTTCTGTGTAGATTAGGAATAGGACATACGTACGCCACTCACTCTTACCTTTTGACGGCGAACCTCCGACATGTCCCAAATGTGGCAACAGGCTTACAGTTATTCATGTTCTTATCCAATGCACTGAAATAGAGGCAGAAAGGAAAATGTACTTCCCCTCCGCTTATCTCCAACACATACTATTACACCCAGCATTCTTTCTGAGCAACGAACCCCTTTTTACTTTTGGAACAGTATTAAACTTTTTAACTGAAACTGACACCCTAAATGTAATTTGGCCAGGCTACTTGTAGCACGGCCTCCACCTGGAGGTCGTAGCTGCAATGAAACCATTTTCTAGAGCACGTGCCTCCCAGCCCTTGCTTTCAAGGCCTTGCTGAGGCACTAGTGCTACAGCCATTTGTTGTTTTACTGATCATCCATATCTCATGAAACATGTATTTTCATTGCAGACACCATCAATCACTGTCATGTTTTTATACTTGTATTTTACGCACTTCAGAGCGAATAAATTTTAGGCCCTTTTACAGCCACATTGCATCACATGTATATTTTCCACCTTTTAGCGAATATTTTTAGGCCACTATGCAGCCGTGTATCATATACTCCCCACAATCAACACTCGCATATCATTGACAAGCACGGATCATCGACTTGGCGCTCTTTGGCCACATCTGGCCCTTGTGCCAATAAACTCTACAAATCAATCAATCTATGCTAGAACTCTCTACAGGAACGTCAGATATGAGAACATGAACTATACCGTGTCTAGCATACTTGGAAAGCACTTATTTGGCGACTTGAAAAAGAGATGCCTGATGTAAAATGTTGTGAAAAACAACGAAAAAAGTGATGTTACCTCACGACGACAGTGACACCCCAAGCAAAAAAACCAGATGTCTACATTCCAACTAAAACAACCTACAATTTATAACTAAAGCATGCAGCGCAGGTTCACTCTGAAGTGTATTAAGAAGCATTCTACATGTTTTAAATATCATTATTTTAATTGAAGATCATGTTTTTGATGAAGTAAATTGGCTTCTACAAATCTACACACAGTGCCTGAAGGGGTCAAGCTAACATAAATTTCGGGGCAGTTTTTGCAATTTAGTAGTTTCTGCATATTTGTAATTTCATTAGTCAAGGACTGTAAAAGTATGCATAGCGAGCCACTGTGTGTCCACCACTCATTTGCCAAAAGACACCAAAGCTGCAGATGCATTGTTGCAGAGAAGGAATCCATAAAACATATCAACCTTGCGACATGACCTTTGCTATTCTTTTGTTGTGTATGACCCTGGTTTCACATTTCATGTTTTTCAGGTCCGCCAGACTGAAGGGGAGTTGGCAAGGATTGCTGAGACAATGTGTACATTGAAGCTCATGGACTAAACTAAGTTAAGATGGATGAATTTTTGATTAAAGATGGTTCTGGGTACATTTTGTATTTCCACCAATGTGCACTTGCTTTGGCAGTGCTTATTTAAATAAAGCTTAATACTCTTGTTTTGCACGTTTATGCTGTCAGCCTTTTTGGTTTCGCCATTTTTCACTTATACTGCTCTCCTCTGGTAAGTGGCTTCTGGTATTTTTTTGCTCTTTGTGACATTTCTTGTCTTTAGATGCCACTGTGTGGTCCATGGTACCTTGCAGGAATCTACACTTCTTCAGCCACCAATTCTGTATCCTAGCAAATAGTATTGCAGAGCAAATGTTTAACCGCAGTTATTGTGCTATTCAGTATCAGTGTTCAAATTTTGTTGGCTGGTTTCTCTGATCGAGGCACTTTGTGTGTATTTGCAGGCTTCTTTGACACTCGAAAAAACACTTTTATGTAGCACATAATGAGCAACAGAAAGCTGTATTGGGATTTTTTCAACAACAACTTGACTCATTCAACTTGGTTCATTTTGAGTAAAACTTGAAGCAGTGCGAAGAAGACCAAGACAACAAACGAATACACACAGAACAGGATGAGCGCTGTACTGCCAACTGGAAATTTTATTGAAAGATCAACCAGCTTTTATAACATGTCAAAAAACACCAACAATAACCAAAAGGTTAAAAGGCATGCGTACTGCCTGCAAGTAGAGGTGCTTATCTAAAAAATTTATCTCAAGTTTTGTTTGGCTGAGTGACACTGTGCTAACGCATTTATCTCCTGCTTTGGTAATGTAGTAAGCTTCTACAATTTCTCTTTCTTTTTTACCCTTTGCATGCTTCAGAAACCTGGTGTCATTGAACATTGGGGTACATGAGCATTAGTTGCAATGCGGAGCCAAATGGCTACCGTACCTGTTTTTTACATTGCTTTTATGCTGCCTAGCTTTATCATTAAAACATTGCCCGGTTTGTCCGATGTACGCTTGTCCACAATCTAAAGGTATCTCGTAAACGACGTCAGAGGTGCATTTGTTGAATTTTTTCTCGTGATTCGTGGTGCATTCCTGACATTTGCAATTTTTTATAACGTTGCATAATTTTGAGAGTTTACAGGGAGCAGAAAATGCTAAGTTGATTTGGTGCCTATTGGCCACTTTCTTGGGTTGTGGGATAACTTGTGAACATATGGTATTACATGAAAAGGTCGCTTTTCTTTTTCATGCTTTTTGATTTTTCTTCCCGAGTGTTTTGTTTTTTGCAGGAGTGTTTAGCACGCAGCTTTGATGTCAGAAGATGGGTACTCGGCTATTTTAAGACGTTCTGTCTGCTGTAGGAGTCTGTATTTCATTTGGTGCTCACAGGATTCGTTCATTGCAGCTTGAATACATAGAGGAGATGGCTATTCCCATTTTCACGAGTTTTGAATTAGCACTGTCATAGGGAAGCATGCCTTTCTTAAACCTAGGTTGATAAGCCCAGCAAACATGGTGGTTTGAAGCAAATGAAAGATTAATATCTAAGAATTAAATGTTAGTTTTATTCAGCAGTTCAAAGGTGAACTTTAGTCCCCCACCGTGCATGGTCAAAATTCTCTGAATATTTTTCATTTCTTCGTCAAAGCAATAACCAGGTCACTGCTTTAAAGAACCAGGTAGTCATCAAGGTAGCGATAAATGCGCGTAACTGAGGAGTGAACAAAGCAGCGTAAATGCGTTTGTCAGTGCTAAATAAAAATATATCGCTAAGCATGGGTGCGATGGATGAACGTATACAAATACCGGAACGTTGGATATAAAAGTTTCCGTCATGATTGATGGCTGTTGACTGAAGATGAAATTTCTAAGAGCGTTTTGAAATTGTCAACGTTTATGCCTACTGTGTTTCACGTACAGCAACCAGCAAACCATCGCAAGTCAGTAAAGCAGATCTACATCGACAGAAAACCCATTGATGCCATTAAAATTTGTAACACAAGGTCCCCTTAGTTCACTCACAAATTTTTCAGAACTTCGCACTTGGTAGGGGCCATTCACCGGCAGGTTCTTTAGATGGCCTTGCAAAAAACATCAGACTTGCAACTGTCACGAAGTCTTTTGGGGCACAATAACTCTTAATGGGTGGTTTGGCTTATGTGTTTTGCACATAAAGAACACTTCTAGAAACCGAGAATTTGCTAGTGAGCTTCTTTAATGGTTCAAGATTAAGTTCTGTGGGTAGCTTGAGATTAGCTTTTCTTTGCTCTTTTGGATCGAATTGGACTGCTTTGAAATTCTTCACAATTGCTTCCGCGGCTTTTTTTTTTTTTCAGAGGAATTCTGGTAGCAAGACAAACCCTCCTTCCTTGTCAGACTGCAAGACATTCATGTTGTGGTCCTTCATCCAGGATACCACTTGTTTTAAATGGTAGTTGATGTGCCTTCCTGTGATGCATGTTCTTCATAATGCAGTCAATGCTTTCTCTGGTTGCATGGTCCCGTTCATGTTCATTGGCCTTGTCTGCCATATCTCTGGCCATGGCCAGAAACTGATAAGCAGACAATTGTGGTTCATAGCTGAATTTTGGCCCATTGCCAAGAACTGCCTTCATGCCATCAGGAACAGTCGCTCCACCCAGAGTGATGACATTATTAGGACGCCTTGGTTTCGTATTTGGTTTCCCCAAGGAAAGCCTGATGCACTGCCAGAGGAATTCAATTGACTGAATTCGATTCTCTCCGTTCTCCTTCAATTGCACTTTCATCTTGGAAAATGGCATCTTGACGGTTTAAATCGCAAGCATTTCGTGTGCTCTGTAGGTACATGGTTATCATCATCAGCATTGCAAATGATATTCCAGGTTTTTTGCAGATAATTCTCTTTCACATATTGCACATGGTATCACCCTAGATATTTATTCCTTCATTGCTTCATAAATAAACTTGTAAGTCAGCACTGTGTGCGTGTCGCTCTCTCGTGTCCTTGTCTTTTTTGTGCTGTTCCCTTTTTCCAGTTGACTGCTCTGAAAGTTTCCTGTATTCTTGCAGAGAGCTGGTATGGTAGGCATTTAGCTGCGCATTGCAACAAATCCTCATGTGTCCCAATGTTCAATGACATCAGGTTTCTGAAGCATGCAAAGAGCAAGAAAGAAATTGTAGAAGCTTGCATTACCAAAGCAGGAGATAAGTGTGTTAGCACAGTGTCACTCAGCCTAACAAAATTTTGCATATTTTTAATGTTTGGCTAAAGTTACGTAGGACACTCGCTTACTCTGTAGACTGCCACGAGAAGTTCAGCTTCGAACATTCGTGTGTAGTCGCTGTCACCTATGTTTCAGCACATTGATTCAAGTGAGCACCCGGTAACTTATTCTTCATACCTGGCCGATATAGTGGGCATAACTTTGCGTGTGAGTTAGGGTGGATGTCTGTAAATAAAGTGCGAGAAATTTGCTATGCCCGGGAGCGGTGTTCTCCCTTTGTCACTGTACGTACGTAACGAGTGGTACTCACTTTTGCCAATGTTCCGGGTCTGAAGTCCTTTAAGTCCTCGAGGAAAGCTGTGCATCGTGAAGGGTGACCAGCAACATAGGCCATCCTTGTGTAGCAGTAGTCCGTGGGCTTGGTCACATAGATTCATTCCATTCGTTAATATGCCAGTCACTATTTTTGTAGCCAATCACTCCACACGGCTTCCCTCAACCGTTTCACATTTTGTAGCATGAATGGAGCCCAGTGCATTAGCGAACACCCAGTTGCATTTCCGACAGCTGATCCCACAGTAGCAGGAAAGAAGCGGTATTGATGTCGTTTTTGTTTGTTTTCGCTGAGACAACGTGCGGCACACTGCTGAAAGCCTCATCTCGTTCGTCTAGAGAAAACTGCCCCGCAAAAAGGGTCTATAGGCCAGTTTGCTACCCCACTCTGTCAGTTTCTACCTTGCAGAGAATAAAAGGGTGTGCACTGCCCGCTTCTGCAGTGCTTTTGATATTAATAATTGGTAATTTTTTTCCACTAACTTTGGCAATGGCAAAAAACGAGTGGCCTTAGAAGCCTTAGAACACACACCTATAAAGTGAGATATAAGAAGGAAGAAGCATGTGCTTGCTGCGGTAAAGATAGGGAAACTATGGAGCATGTTTCTTTAGAATGTGAAGACGTCTACCCAGCGGTCGATTTAGGCACCGCTGGCCTCCTTGACATATCAGTTTGCTCTTCTTCCATCATTCCATCATGCCCAGTTTTTTGGAACCGCCTAGTGAAAACACAAAATTAGCTTGCTATATCTAACGTAAGAGTGCAGGATTATAAAGTATTATAGTCAGCTGCACCCAACTATGGCCTACCTTATGGCATGAATTGTGGAATATATATATATATATATATATATATATATATATATATATATATATATATATATATATATATATGTATATATATATATATATATATATATATATATATATATATATATATATATATATATATATATCACACACACACACATAGCTGGTGCGCAAAGTATTTGAGGACACGGCTCTGAATTGCCATAGACATTAACATTCTCGTTCTATGTGTCTATGCACTTGTGGCGACACACTCCGCGCACATTTCTGCGCACCCTCCGTCTTCCTATCATCCGGCCCAGCATAACACAGCTGCACGCTGGAGCGCGTGGCCAATAAAGCATAGCGCCACCGCCGCGTCACCCGAGGTATACGTCACCGACGGTGCCTGGCTGAGAAGGACCGCTTTCTACCTTGTGCTACTGGGACGAACGTAGCGTTGGTATACCCGTCCGCTGCCATCGTTAGTCGATTAAAGAGTCGTTACGTTTTTATGTTGGGATTCGTCCTTCGGCAGACACGACATCCCACATCTGGTGACCAGGACAACGAACAAGAACGCATCGCCATGGACGAACAAGACGCCCTTCAACAACAGCTGAAACTTCGACAGCTTCACGCGCAGCAAGAGGTGATCCAGAAGCAAGAGCAACAGCTTCAGGAACGTTACGACCAACCCAATGGTTCCGTGCAGCAGCATCCTGCCTGCTCCGCCGAGGACGTCAGAACCCCGGCAGATGGCATCCCGTACGCTGCCCCGCACGGCGTCTGGCGTGTCGCTGTCAAGCTTCCGCCGTTTTGGGCCGACTCGCCCGAGGTATGGTACGCCCAAGTCGAGGCCAGTTCTCCCTCGCGCACATCACGCAAGGCCGGACCCGCTACGATTATGTCGTCGCCCACCTCGATGCCCACTACGCCAACGAGGTCCGGGATATCCTTGCCAACCCACCAACGGCCAACCTTTACGAACACCACAAGACGGAGCTCATTCGCCGCCTGTCACTCTCGGAAGACCAGAAGGTGCGACAACTTCAGTCCGCAGAACTTGCCGAGCGCAAGCCTTCGCAGCTCCTCCGCCACATACACGCTCTCGCGGTCAACATGGAAGTCCAGGATTCTTTACTGCGAGCACTTTGGCTTCAACGACTTCCACCGCACGTCCGGGCAATTCTGCAGGCTCAGCTTACGCTACCTCTCGACCAACTCGCCGGGATCGCTGATCGCGTCATCGAGGTCTATTTGCCGCCGTTGTCGCCCACCGTCCAGGCTGTCGCCGCACCCCTGAACACCATAGAGCTTGCGCGCCGTATCGACGGTATCAAACGACAGCTCAGCTTAATTCAACGACGCCTGGATTAACACTTGCCGACGGGCCACTCACAAAGCCGGAGCCAGAACACTACCCCGTCGCAGCAGCCTGGTGACAACGACCGGTGTTACTACCATAGACGCTTCGGGGACAGAGCACGGCAATGCATATGTCGACCACCCTGCTCAGCTAGAAATCGGGGAAACGCCAACGGCAGCTCGTAGCCACGGCTGCGAGCTGCCAAACTGGAGGCCGTTGCATCTTCGTCACCGACCAAATAACAAAGCAGCGGTTCCTTGTCGACAGCGGTTCCGACATTTGCTGCTACCCGCGAGCCCATCTGCAAGGTCCCCGTCCTTCTACGTCTTTCGAGCTCAGCGCGGCAAACCGGTTCACTATCAAAACTTGCGGCTCGCTCCGCCTGCACGTCCAGCTTAAAAACCTACGCCGTGACCTTCATTGGAATTTTGTCATCGCCGACGTCACAGAGCCAATCATCGGCTCAGACTTCTTGGCACACTACAACCTCCTTCCGGACTGCCACCACGACCGTCTCATTCTGCGCCAGGGCAGCAAACGACTACCCACCAGCCAAGCATCAAAGTACTCAGTGTCGAACATAATTCACCGTACCACGCCATCCTCGCCGAATTTCCGGGTTTGACGCGCCCCAGCGGATTGCCACGTGACGTGCAGCACACCACCTTGCACTACATCCGGACCACCCCAGGCCCCCCGGTTTTCTGTCGCGCCCGTCGTCTTGCTCTGGACCGCATGCGCATAAGCAGAATTCGAAGCTATGCTCCGGGAGGGAATCGCCCGCCCCTCCGACGGCCCATGGGCCTCACCACTTCACCTCGTCCCTAAGAAGACCGAAGGCTGGCGGCCCTGTGGGGACTACCGTGCCCTCAACACCCGCACAATTCCGGACAGGTACCCCGTTCGCCACATACATTTCCGGCTGCCACGTTTTTTCCGTGCTAGACTTGGTCAAGGCCGACACGCAGATACCCATCAATCCGGACGACGTCCCGAAAACTGCAATTATTACTCCTTTCGGCTTGTTCGAGTTTCCCTTCATGAGCTTTGGCCTGAGGAACGCTGGACAAACCTTTCAACGCTTCATCGACGAAGTCGTCCGCGGCCTCGACTTCTGCTTCGTCTATCTTGATGACATATTGGTCTTTTTCCGCAACACCGACGAACACCACAGGCACCTTCGTCTGCATGCTTTTCCAACGCCTCGATGACCACGGCCTACTCGTCAATGTCCCAAAGAGCACGCTCGGTGCTTCAGTCGTCAAATTCCTCGGCCATTAAGTCTCATCAGAGGGAACTCGACCCTTACCTCAACGCATCTCAGACATGCAAAATTACACTCAACCAACCACCACTAAAGACCTTCGCCGTTTCCTCGGCATGCTGAACTTTTTCAGGCGTTTCTTGCCACACGCAGCCGAATACCAGGCTCCCCTCCATCATTTAGTTGTTTGTGAGGGGGCGGGTATTTTCGTCTTATGCCTCTGTAGTAGTTTAGTATCTCTGAATAGCTTTGGGCTACCGGCTCGGGTTCCTCAGCGGGGTCGGTATTGTTGGATGCTCGGTTTGTTGCGTGCCCTCGAGCTATCCTATCTGCCTCCTGATTTCCCGTGATGTCGGTATGTCCCGGCACCCAAACTATCGGGTGTTTGGCCTGGTTGTTGACGGTTTTGCCACTTGAGCGGAGGATGCGGAGCGCGCTGTGGCTGATTCTGCCGTTTAGGTAGTTGCGGCATGCTGCTTGTGAGTCTGTGAGTATGGTTAAGGACCTGTTGGATCGGTAGCCCTCCGCTGCCGCTAAAGCCACGGCTGCCTCTTCGGCCTCAACTACCGTACGGTTCCGAATTGATGCGCTGGTGATTTATTTTAGGTCCGACCGAGTTGATCACTGTTGCGACTTTGCTTTTCTTGTGGTTTCTGTCCTGAGTGAAGACGCCGTAGCATGGCGACAGCTACAAACGGGAACATTCCCGTACCTAAACATGCTAAGCAAGATCTACCCCACGCAGTACGAGAGCAAGTGCCCATGGTGTGGAGACAAACCAACCCTATACCATACCACATGGGCTTGCCAGAAAACAGATGGGCTAGCCATAATAAAAAACCCGAGTGCGGAACAGTGGGAGAGGATGCTATCCAGCGCCATCCTGAAAGTCCAACGAGGACTAGTAAGGCATGCGCGCAGGGCAGCTACCTTCAGCGGAGCCCTGGACTAGGGGAACCGACCCTGGAGAGAAGATGGAAGAATCCATCTGAAGCCGCAAAAATCACTGCAAAATAGCGCAAATAAACGTTTTTCATCATCATCATCCCCTCCATGATGCCTTGGCTGGTCTACGAGGAAACCAACCCGTCACGTGGACACCGGCTTCAACAGAACTTTTCGAAAAATGCAAAGCTGCTCTCTGCACCGCCACACATTAGGCGCAAAGTGATTGAATCGGCCCCCGGGGTCGCTCCCCTCCAGGGTCCGATTCAGTCACTTTGCACCTAATGTAGAACCCCACTGTCCAGACTGTGGGGAGGCGTACTGTTCCTTATCCCATATGCTCTGGCAATGCCCTGCGTTACGCAGCTTATCGCTAACCATTCTAACCGACTGGGAGGCAGCCCTTAAAAGCGCGCGACCTCTCGGAGCAACTACGGGCTGTCCAGAGGGCCTGCGACAGGGCGGTGGACCACGATCTTCCTACCCCGACGTGGGTGCGGCCCGCTACGGCTACGGGGACTCCCTGAAAAGGGAGGTACCCTAACGCTGTTCCTCGGGACCATTAGTAAAGTTCTTTGTCTGTCTGTCTGTCTGTCTGTCTGTCTGTCTGTCTGTCTGTCTGTCTGTCTGTCTGTCTGTCTGTCTTCTCTCCCATCCTGTGCCAGACGCTCCCTTGGGGCTTTTCACGGACGCCTCTAGCATCGCCGTAGGCGCCGCCCTTATGCAGCGCGTAGACAACACCTGGTATCCCTTGGCGTTCTTCTCCAAGAAACTCTAGCTCGCAAAACGACCCCTTCTGCGGCCAGTCGCACTGACGAAACCACGACCCCCGCCCCGTCGAGTTCGCCAGCTTACTACAGAGAACTTCTGGCAATATACGAAGCAGTTCAGCACTTTCGCCACATTCTCAAAGCACAGCACTGCACTATCTACACCGACCATAAGCTTCTGACCTACGCCTTCTCTCAACGGCCCGGCAAACTCCCGCCGGTCCAGCAGAACCAGCTCTCGTTCATTGCCCAGTTTACCACCGACATCCAACATGTCAGCGGGAAGGACAACGTGGTCGCCGACGCGCTTTCACGTGTGGCAGCTATTAGCCCTTCGCAGATAACAGCTGATGTCCTCGCCGAGGCTCAGACCACAGACGCCGAACTGTAGGAGCTTCTTAAGGGCGTGTCCTCACTACAGCTGCAGCAAGTCCCCATACCTGAATCGACAACGACTATCTACTGCGACATATCAACAGCACGAAGCAGGCCTTACGTGCCCCTTTCCCATCGCCGTGGCCTCTTCAACCAGCTACATAATCTCAGCCATCCCGGCATACGCGCCTCTACACGCCTCGTGGCCGACCGTTATGTCTGACCCTCCATGGAGCGGGATTGCCGCAGCTGGGCGCACTCCTGCATTCAATGCCAGTGCGCTTAAGTCACCAGGCATGTCACTTCACCACTCGGCGCATCTCCCCAGACCTCTGGTCGGTTTCAACACGTCCACCTTGATATCATAGGACCCTTGCCTCCAGCTGGACGCTATCGCTACTGCCTCACCGCCATCGATCGGTACACTCGATGGCCTGAGGCATGGCCCCTCGAGGAAATCACTGCGGAAGACGTCGCCTCGGCCTTCTTTGCTGGCGGGATTGACCGCTTCGGGCCCCCTCGCCGCGTCACCACCGACCAAGGACGACAGTTCGAATCGCACCTTTTCTGGCTGCTCGGGCTGACCATCGGGTTCGAATGCTCGCGGACCACCAGCTACCACCCATGCGCCAACGGGATGATCGAGCGTTTCCACCGACAGTTCAAAGCAGCCATCATGTGCCACCTGGACTCAACCTGGCCTGAAGCCATCCCAGCCGTCACCCTAGGTCTTCACGCCACCTTCAAGCCCGAAAATTACTCACGCAGCAGCGGCAACGGGCGCACGCTTCAACGTTGCCTAATTTTTGCCCAACTACTTTGCAGAATCATCCGCTGCGCTATCACCGTCACCTGACCTACGGACCGGATAAGAAGCTACTGGCTCGGCGAAAGTTGCATGGCGCCGACAGCATCGACGACGGACGCTGGAAGCATATAAAGGAACGGACCACCGGAGGCTCTGACATTTCTCACGCAGCAGCAGCAACGGGCACACGCTTCAACGTTGCCTAATTTTTGCCCAACTACTTTGCAGAAGCATCCGCTCCGCTATCACCGTCACCTGACCTACGGACCGGATAAGAAGCTACTGGCTCGGTGAAAGTTGCATAGCGCCGACAGCATCGACGACGGACGCTGGAAGCATATAAAGGAACGGACCACCGGAGGCTCTGACATTTCTCACGCAGCAGCAGCAACGGGCACACGCTTCAACGTTGCCTAATTTTTGCCCAACTACTTTGCAGAAGCATCCGCTCCGCTATCACCGTCACCTGACCTACGGACCGGATAAGAAGCTACTGGCTCGGTGAAAGTTGCATGGCGCCGACAGCATCGACGACGGACGCTGGAAGCATATAAAGGAACGGACCACCGGAGGCTCTGACATTTCTCACGCAGCAGCAGCAACGGGCACACGCTTCAACGTTGCCTAATTTTTGCCCAACTACTTTGCAGAAGCATCCGCTCCGCTATCACCGTCACCTGACCTACGGACCGGATAAGAAGCTACTGGCTCGGTGAAAGTTGCATAGCGCCGACAGCATCGACGACGGACGCTGGAAGCATATAAAGGAACGGACCACCGGAGGCTCTGACATTTCTCACGCACCAGCGGCAACGGGCGCACGCTTCAACGTTGCCTAATTTTTGCCGAACTACTTTGCAGGTTGGTTGCTTTTCGACCTTTCTGTACTATACGTTATTTCTTGTGCTACCGTTGCTGCTGCTGCCGCTGCCGTTTTCTCTGCGATGTCTAAGGAAAGCTTGATCGAGTGCCTAAAGTGTCATGGCCAAGTGTCTGAGGGTGATTAGTTCATAACGTGTGCTTCCTGTGACTACCCTTACCACATTGGAGTTTGCTCTGGCCTTAGCGCCTCTAAATTCCGCAAACAAAAGGACTCTTTGAAAGCTACTTGGAACTGTGCAACCTGTGTAGTGGCTAGTAGTAGAAGCGCATGTGTCCCTGGTGAATCAAACGCCTCCAACATTGAGCGCAAACTAACTGAGCTTAACGATAAGTCTTCCATTCTCCTTCCGCTTGTCGCAAAAGTAGACGCCCTCCCTGAACTGGTCACGAAAGTGACCGGCATTGAATCATCACTCGCTCTTATCTCTGAAAAGTACGACCAAATAATGGACAAACTTAACAAACAAGAGAAGGATGTTACTTCCCTGAAGAAGCGGGTAGAACGCATTGAATCGGGTGCCTCGCCAGTAGTTGAGCAAATGAAGCATCAACTGAATGACCTGGAGCAGTACAGCCGACGCCTGAACATTGAAATTCACGGTATTGTAAAAACTGAGAATGAAAACTTGCTCGAAAAGATTAACGACCTGGCCCGAACACTGGAACTGCCCGAGATAACGAGCTCCGATGTTGACGCCCTTCACCGACTGTCAGCACGGCCCGGTAAAGAATCTGTTGTAATTGTTCGGTTTCGTTCAACCACCCTTAAGGAAGCGTGGTTACAGAGCCGCTCTGTCCTTAAGTTAAAAAAGCCTAACATACGTATCTTTGAAAACATGACTGCTTTCAACAAACATCTCCTGTGGCTTGCGCGAAAGAAGGCTGAAGAAAAATGCTACCGTTATGTGTGGCAAAAGAATGGGCATGTGCTTGTCCGTAAGGATGAGGGCGATGGCGTCATTCGTATCCGTAACGAACATGACCTCGAAAAAATGGTATAGGTGGTTAAGCCTTTGTTCTTTAAATGCGATAGCGATTTCCAATGCCCGTGGCAAAGGATTCCTGCCGTTATCATGATATCGCATCTTTCCGCAACGTTGTATCTGTGCAACAGAAGCAATCAAGTTTTTTTTTCTTATTACCATTTAAATGCGCAGAGCTTAAGGAACAATGAAGAAGAACTGCACTCTTTTTTTGTCTTCTGTACACTACAATTTCGACGTACTGGCGTTTAGTGAAACGTGGTTTACTTGTGACTGGGATGTCGTACAGCTCGATGGCTACAATTGCGAGGCACTGTGTAGAAAAAACAGGAGGGGTGGTGGCGTGGCCCTTTACATCAAAAATGAATTTTCATATAATGTTATACCCGAATACTCTGTTGTTAATCCAGATTTTGAGTCCCTTTTCATCACAGCTAACGTATTCACACTTGGAGTTATCTACCGCCCGCCCTCTGGATCCTTAGAAGGGTTTTACCGCTTTTTTGAACCAATGTTGGAGTATTTTTCATCTTTCACATCGGCAGTAATTATTTTAGGGGATTTCAATATAAACATTTTGAACCAAATGGATTTAGTTACAGAATTTGTCGATATTATAACGTTAAATGGTTTTTCAAATGTTATTGATGTTCCCACACGCATAACGGCCACTTCGGAGACTCTGATTGACTTATGCCTCACAAATCTCGTTAAAGCGATATTAATGCTGGTGTACCTACTACTGCTATCAGTGACCATATGTCTCTTTATTGTTTCGCTCCGAAACGCTCGGTGCATAGGGTGACACCCAGCTACAAGCATTACTGTTAGGCCTATAACGTCGAGTTGTATTGATAATTTTCGACAACTTGTATCGTTGATAGACTGGGGTACATTAATGCAAGAGACTAATCCTAATGACCTCTATGATGGATTTCTTGATAAAATTATTGGAGCATATGATCGTGCGTTTCCGATCAAGATAATTAAGAAATGTAAGAAAGCAAGAAAACCTTGGATAACCCGAGAGCTATTGCGTCGAATAAAAGAAAAAAATAAACTCTTCCATAAATTTATAAAACACAGACTTGGCAATGCTTGTAGAATTTAAAAAGATCAGAAATAAGTTGAGCTCAGATATTAAGAAGTCCCGAATTTCTTATTATGCTAGTAAATTTGCCGAAATATATTATGACCCTGAGAAAACCTGGCGCACTATCAAAGACATACTGCGGAAAACGCGAACTGACGTCCCTCAAGAAATGAAAATAGATGGGCAGAGATTAACTGGTAAGGCTCTCGCTAATGAGTTTAACCACCCCTTTTTGACTTTTGGGGTGTCGGAAGGGACCACCTGTGAGGATTTTGAAACATATATGGAACACAATTTGCCACAAACTTTATTTCTTTACCCGGTTACCGAAGTTGGAATTGCTGCTATAATTAAGTCCTAAAAGTAATGTTTCGTGTGGTTTCGATGGCATTAAAGCAGCCCCAATTAAAGCGGTCTCGGATTTGCTATCCGACGTAGTTTGCCACTTAATTAATACTATTTTGTTGACAGGAATATTTCCGGATAAAATGAAAGTTGCTAGGGTTTCAGTTCTGCATAAAAGTGGTCCTCTTGACTGTATTTCTAACTACAGACCAATATCAGTACTTCCGCTATTTTCCAAAATAGCAGAGAAAGTTATAAATTCTAGAATTTCTCAGCATTTATGTAAGAACAACCTAATATCCGAATATCAGTACGGATTTCAACAAGGTAAATCGACTGAGTCAGCATTATTAAACATTAGAGAAAAAATTGCAACTAATAAAGAAAATCAACTGTATACAATAGGCATTTTCCTAGAGTTTAACAAAACCTTCGATTCTATTAAACATCCCATACTGTTTGCAAAGTTACCTTACTATGGAATAAGAGGACTTCCACTTAAGTTACTGCGTAGTTACCTGACTAACCGTACTCAGTTCGTTGTAATTAAGAATGTACAGTCGGATACGGAATTCATAAGTTATGGAGTTCCGCAAGGATCTATATTAGGACCAACAATATTCTTGCTGTATATAAACGATATTGTCAACATCCCCCTGACCACAGACATTGTCCTTTACGCAGACGATACAAATGTTTTTTTTTTTTACATCTAATAACCTTTCGTCTCTCACTCGTACTGTTAACTTATGGCTTCAAAACTTGTCCTGCTGGTTAGATGCAAATAAACTCTTACTGAATGTTAGGAAAACCAAATACATTGTCTTCTCATCCGTTAATAAACCAGTTCACCTTGATAGTTCTATAACGTTTAAATCATGTCCATTAGAGCAGGCTTCAGAATACAAGTTTTTAGGGTAATATTTCATGAAAATCTTCGATGGACAAGTCACGTGAATTTTATAAAAGGTATCATTGGTAAATCAATTGGAATGCTAAATAGATTTCGGACGTTGTTGCCAATAAGATTAAAACGGCAACTTTATTTTAGTACTGTACATTCCCGTATACAATATTGTCTACTAGTTTGGGGGGGTTACATCAAAGTATAATTTGGAACGACTATACATCATGCAGAAGAAAAGTATACGATTCATTCAAAATCTGTCTAGTCGTGATCATACATCCCCATACTTTGCCGAGAACCGGATACTTCACATAGAAATGTTATATAAACAGCGTTTGTTGGAGTTGATATTTCTCGAATTAAATGCAAATCGTGAACTGTTTTTTCATACATATACAAATACGGAGACACCATATTATTTCAGAAATAAAAACTTTGTAAAGATTAAAACGAGAACTAGATACGGTGTGCAATTATTAAAATGGCAAATTCCGAACCTACTGAATTGTTATCCATCGTTTTTAGATACAATGGAGAGTGCTCCCTCCTTGCTTGCTTTCAGGAAACTAACTAAAATGTATTTCTTCCAACAGTTGTAATTTTGTTGTACATTTGTTTTGTTCTCTTCAAATCCAATTCTAGTCCATTGGCCTTAATATTTCTGTCTTGCTGATGATGAATGTGTTGACGACTAATTCTGTCATTCTTCCTTATCTTGCTTTATCGTGTTTGATACTCTGTACATGCATTTTTATTTGTATGTGTTTGATATTATGCAGTGTGTTTTGAAGCATGTTGCGCTCATGTTGCGTGCTGCGCGTGCTGTCTGGTGTCAAAGGCCTAGTCAGGTGGCTTTTAATGCCGCCTTTTGCCTATGCACCAAGACAAACCGCTCTTGAGCGTTGTTTTGGCAATAAACAAATAAACAAACATTCAGGCTACACCCGCAGAGCTGGTCTACGGGAAACCACTCCGTCTCCCAGGCGAATTTAATGGTTGCTGTACCACCATCCACCACCGCGATGTCAGATCCCACCGATTTCATCGCCCGGCTCCGACGCACCATCGCTGCCCTCCGCCCGTCACCTGCAGCTCACCACTGTAACACCGCCCCCTTCGTCTTCAAGGATCTGGCAACGTGCTCGCACACTTTTCTCCGCGACGACACCGTCCGCCGGCCCTTACAGCCACCTTACAGCGGACCCTACCCAGTTCTCCGTCGCGACGACAAAAGCTTCACCCTGCGCATTAAACGGAACGCCGTCCGCGCCTCTATCGACCGACTGAAGCCGACCTACACCGATTCCGCCGAACCGGGGAATTGGGCTTTAGGGAATACCAGTGCACCCACAGAAGTCCATCCACGACCGCCGACAACGCAGCCTGCTTCTGTCACTACACGCAGCGGACGTCGGGTACGCTGCCCAGATTTTTACAAGCCCTGAGGGCTCTCCACTCCGCGGGGAGGTGATGTGGCGACACACTCGGCGCATATTTCTGCGCACCCTCCGTCTTCCTATCATCCGGCGCCGCATAACACAGCTGCACGCTGGAGTGCGTGGCCGATAAAGCATAGCGCCACCGCCGCGTCACCCGAGGTATACGTCACCGACGGTGGCTATAAAAACAGGCTGCCCAGCTGAGGAGGACCGCTTTCTACCTTCCGTTACTGGGACGAACGTAGCGTTGGTACGCTCGTCCGCTGCCGTCGTTAGTCGATTAAAGAGTCGTTACGTTTTTATGTTGGGATTCGTCCTTCGGCAGCTACGACATCCCACACACTTAACATCGACGACACCAATCCCTCTGTCACCTAGCTGTCTAGCACATTTATTCCAGGGTATCAGCGCCGTGTTTGTCTCCTCCTCTTTCTGGTACTGTCGTCTGGCACTGTTTGAATTTTATTGTTTCCACTCTGACACTGGAGATGAAGCAGTAGCCTATTCCGCTAGTCGCCTTGCACGTCGACCGCTGCAATGTGGAGATCACGGCCTTCTTGAATGTTGTGAAATAATTTGTTTTGTTGGTGAGGCAAGAGTTCGTGGCCAATTATCATCTGTGACACATACAATTAAGCAGTGCCAGCGGTCAGATGTCATTCATGTGGGTGAATTTCTCCAGCAGGTGGAGGTCATCATGATTAAGAACCCTGAAAAGCCGATTATGGCCACCAACAATCAACTTAGCCTGCAGAATAAAAAATTAAGCTTCCTGTACATGACTTCATTAGGTGCCACTTCTAATTTATGGATTTGCTTAAGCACCTACAGTGCCTGCACCACCCAAGAACGTCTGGTTGCGAACTTCAGCAACCAAGTCATCCTGAATATGGTGTCTATATATATATATATATATATATATATATATATATATATATATATATATATATATATATATATATATAAGGATCAAGCAGGATTCCGTAAAGGCTACGCAACAATAGACCATATTGACACTATCAATCAGGTGATAGAGAAATGTACGGAATATAACCAACCCTTATATATAGTCTCCATTGATTACGAAGAAGCGTTTGATTCAGTCGAAACCTCAGCAGTCATGAAGGCATTACGGAATCAGGGTGTAGATGAGCCATATGTAAAATACTGGAAAATATCTATAGCGGCTCCACAGCCACCGTAGTCCTCCACAAAGAAAGCAACAAAATCCCGATAAAGAATGGCGTCAGACAGGGAGATATGATCTCTCCAATGCTATTCACAGCATGTTTACAGGAGGTATTGAGAGACCTGGAGTGGCAAGAATTGGGGATAAAAGTGGATGGAGAATACCTTAGCAACTTGCGATTCGCTGATGATATTGACACGTGTACTTATCTTTATCGGGCGACCACGTTTGGCCGCCTAACAAATGTTATCGTGCAGCGCAGGACGCGCCTGCATGTAAAAGAAGTTTCTGGAATGTTATCGATGGTTCCCTCCACTGTCTTTCACCGCAACTTGTGTAATCTGATTCCATGTATGCGCGACGCGAATAGTGCAGAACTTTGTGGAAGGCACGCGGGTCCCATCGGTTAATCTGGAACATTCCACGACTGATCTATAAAAGCCGGATGCGCTTGACCCGCCGATCAGATTTTCGACGATCGCCGGCTGTGTTCGCCGTTATCGTTGTGCTTTAAGTGTAGCCTGTTTTGTGGGCACAGGTTCGCCCAATAAAAGCTAGTTTTGTCTTTCACAGTACTGCTACTGTGTTCGTTAACGTCACTACCACGTGACAATATAGCCTTGCTTAGTAACTCAGACCAATTGCAATGCATGCTCACTGACCTGGAGAGGGTGGGTCTGAAAATTAATCTGCAGAAAACTAAAGTAATGTTTAACAGCTTCGGAAGAGAACAGCAGTTTACGATAGGTAGCGAGGCACTGGAAGTGGTAAGGGAAATACATCTACTTAGAGCAGGTAGTGACCACGGATCCGGATCATGACACTGAAATAACCAGAAGAATAAGAATGGGCTGGGGTGCGTTTGGCAGGCATTCTCAAATCATGAACAGCAGGCTGCCACTGTCCCTCAAGAGAAAAGTGTATAACAACTGTGCGTTACCAGTACTCACATATGGGGCAGAAACCTGGAGGCTTACGAAAAGGGTTCTGCTGAAATTGAGGACGACGCAACGAGCTATGGAAAGAAGAATGATCGGTGTAACGTTAAGGGATAAGAAAAGAGCAGATTGGTTGAGGCAACAAACGCGGGTAAATGACATTTTAGTTGAAATCAAGAAAAAGAAATGGGCTTGGGCCGGACATGTAATGAGGAGGGAAGATAACCGATGGTCATTAAGGGTTACGGACTGGATTCCAAGGGAAGGGAACCGTAGCACGGGGCGGCAGAAAGTTAGGTGGGCAGATGACATTAAGACGTTTGCAGGGACAACATGGCCACAATTAGTACATGACCGGGGTAGTTGGAGAAGTATGGGGGAGGCCTTTGCCCTGCAGTGGGCATGAATAGGCTGATGACAATGATTATATATACCGAAAGTTTGAACTGTATAGGCTACCTATGTGCTTTGAAAATATTTACTCAATACCTGCTTTCTCCCAACTCTTATGTGTTATACAAGGCACTTAGTTTTCCCGGTTTCCTGGGTAAACTATGTGATTGTGTTTATTCGTATTTCGTTGAAGTATAGGAATCGTGTTCTCAGTGACGAGCGATAAGTGTTTAATCTATGTGGGTTCATTGCAGGCTTTGTAGAAAGTTACTTAAAGAAGAGTTCCAATGAGGTGTTATACTGCCGCTATTCCAAATGTTTCCCAGACTCCTAAAACAACTGCACGAGGTATGAACTTCAAATTACGTGAAAATGGAGATAACTTTTATTGTAATGCGCTGCTGAACTTTCACGTACTTGCATTAAATGTAATGTTGTAGATAATTATTGAACTCGTCTTTTTTTCCTATTTTTTCTTTTTAATGTGAGGCTTGCAGTTTGTTTCTCGGGTGTCTTCGGTGAACTAAACAAGATACGTGCCTTGTTCATATCTGGGGAAAAGCAGGGGCACGGTGGGGGTAATGTGTAGGCAGCGTTCCAAGTAGGCGGGTTAAATGCACCTTTTTACCATAGCTTACGTATTTTAGTCGTCCGGAGCATTATTAGTGTTTCGCGAACAGCGTAAGACTTTTACGAAGACTTTTTTTTATGACAATCGGAGAAGTAACAAGTTGAGTCCCAACTTGTTTCTTTTCTCGTGATGTAGCAAGGTCCTACTTGATAATGCACAAATTCTGTCATTTGCTATTTGAAAATCTGATTGGCGGGCATCACCAACATGTATCACATGCTCCTTCACAGCGTTTATTTGTTACATAAAACTGCAAAGAATTTTAAAGCCTTCAAAACCGCTCAGTCCAATTTTGAGGAAATGATGCTTCATGTTCACTGAAACTCTGGCAGTCACTCTTCACTTTATTATTCTATTTATTATTTAAAGTACGCTCAGGGCCGTATGCCATAAAAGAGGGGAGTGGTTACAAAGCCGTAGAGTAAAACAAACAAACAAACAAGAGCAGTGAGTTTTGGTAATACAATGATTCTCCTGATTATACAATGTTAGCTAATGTAGTACAAAAAAAGTTTGTTATCGGTGATGGCTACGATACCTGAGAGAAGGTGGTTCCATTCCTGAGATGTACGGGGGATGAAAGATTGAAAGAAAGACTTCGTGTAGCAAGAATCAATCCCTGCGTTACTGCGATGATCGATGCAGTTCGAAATGTACTTGAGGCCATGATATGAAGTCGTCGTGAAGTGTGGTATGACAGAAAATTTTATGAAATAGCGAAACACGGCGACTAGCTAGGGGAATAAGTGCTGGTTAGCTTCATTAAGGTTATACTCTCGGTACAGTTATAATTAGAAAGAATAATACGAGCAGAGTTATATTGTACTAGTTCAAGTGAAGTAGTAAGACTAACGCGACTGGGATCCCATATTGCAGATGCATATTCAAGTTTTGAGCGTATTAGCGTCTTGTAAAGGTGTAGTTTTAAAGTAGACAGCGCTTTGGAAAAGTTGCACTGTAAGTACCCGAGCAGGTGAATTGCATTGTTAATGCCATACTCTACATTGGTCCAATTTAATTTATTTGTAATCTGTACACCAATATATTTATAGTACATGATGGGATCACTTTTGGCAGCGGCGGTTGCGGTCGCGAGCAAGTCGCTAATCTACTTCTACTTTTGCCACAGGTTGGTCTTTTTTTTCCCTTTGCTTTCCAACCATATTTTTCTCTGTGTATACCGCTGCCGCTGCTGCCAAATTTCGTGCTGTTTACACAATGCCTGAAACATAGTTCCAGCGCACATTTGAACAAGGACGAGGCGAGAAAGACAACACTAACGGCGGACTTCAACTGAGTTTTATTCATTGGAAACAGGGCTTTATGTACACAGGGGGAGGGGGTGGGGGACTGCTACTGCGCAGGACCACTCAAAAATATTTCCTTGGTCTAGGCAAAGGTCATCACAGGTGTCAAAAAAATAAAAAGAGAAACTTTTCCCTCTTTTTTTTTTCTCTCTTCTATTTACGTCACTCAGTACAATCTTGTTCATGTCCCGCCCTGCCTAGCTGATTCGACACATCCGTTTGCCCTGAGATAATCAATTTCTTTTGTCCCGAGTGCAACAGAAGGAGCACTGACACAGTTCTCGTTTGCATTGGAGATACAACACGCTTCAAATATTTCCCGGTGTTTCTGATCGCTATATTTGCGCAACACGCGTGTTCGTTCGAAAAAAGCCTCGCATGCTGGCTTGTGCGAGCAACGGCGTATGTGGTCGGCTAAATGACCAGCGCCACTTAGTGATGTAGCATTCCTGCGATGCTCTAGCAAGCGTTCATTCAGACAGCGCCCGGTTTGGCCGATATAGCATTTCCCACAGGCGAGGCGAATACTGTACACAACGCCGACGTCACATTCAACGAGGGCTTTGGTGTGCTTAATTTTGCAGGCTGGTTTCTTCTGGGATTGGTCTACAAGGCGACACATTCGTCCCAGCTTTTCCGGTGCTGAAAACACAACACGCACCCCGCACCTGTCGCCAACCTTCTTGAGGCGGTGAGACACCTGGTGCCAATAGGGCACTACGACAGGGCGCTTTTGCGGGCGTGCGTCTTTTTTCAGCCTGCGCCTCCCACCAGCCTTTGCCTCGCGAATCTGGCTCTTTACCACCGAGGCCACGATTTCTCCGGGGAACCCAGCCTTCTCCAGACGCCTTAGCTGGGCGTCGACGCTGTCGTGAACTTGATGTTCGCATGACTTGTCTAGAGCAGAGCGGATGCAGTTTTTTTGCTATAGCTCTTTTTACGAGCTTGGAGTGGGCCGATTGATAATTCAGAATTTGTTTTTTCGACCGTGGCTTGTACTGCCAGCACACGCGCGCTCCATGAAAAATCAGACACAAGTCGAGGTACCGGATGCGACCATCTTGCGGCAGTTCGTGCGTGAACTTCATTCCAAAGGCGTTACTAGCAAAAATATCGAGAATGTTGTTTATACTATTGCCTTTATCCTGAGCATCAGTCGTATTCATTACCACGAGGTAATCGTCGACATATCTAAAAACTTTCTGCACGCCTGCGTTGTAAAGGGACGCTTGAATGCGCTTGTCAATACTTGCTAAAAAAATATCGCTTAAAAGTGGAGCTAGGCAAGAGCCGATGCACACTCCTTTTTGGATAAAACAGCTGTCATTAAAAGTGATAATGGTGGATGAGAGATAAAAGGAAATTAGTTCTAAAAAATTGTCGGTTGATAACCCAGTCATGTTTTGGAAGGCCACTGGTGCCATGTCTTCAACGTGGCTTCTAACCGCGCTGAAAAGCTCAGGATGAGTCAATGAGTAAAACAAATCTTCTACATCGATAGAAAATGCAGACCTCTTTTGACACGAGGTTTCACAGCCAGAAAAATATTCGATAACCTCTGTAGAATTTTTTACCAGGAAAGGGTCTTCTAACGGAATGGTACTAAGGTGCTTCTGCAGGTACCTTGACAAGATGCCCTGCCAAGAGCCCTTCTCAGTGACAATAGCCCTGAATGGAACAGATTCCTTGTGGGTCTTTACGGTGAAGAAAACACTTAAAGACAAAATGTCAGCAGCGTTAATGCTCTTTCTTAATTTTTCTAGGTTGAGCTCTTCACATAAAGCAATAGCCTTTTTCTTCACTTTAGCTAACGACACATTCACTGGGACAAAGTTTTTGCGATAGCCCCATTTGCCTTCTGTAGAAACAGGCCTTTTGGCATCACAACAAAGCCGCCCTCTTTGTCTCCAACTAATAGGTTAAGATCTTTGCTCTTCAAGTAGTTAACAGTGAATGTGACAGGCAATTTTGGAGCAAAAGGCGCACCTCTATGTTGCAGTGACTCTACGCCTTCAGCTTTACATCGCTCCTGTTCATCTGAACTGGCTGCCGCGGCCACATTTCTGACTATAGACATCATTCGTACGGGTTCTTCTTTAGGCTGGATACAAAACTTAGGATCATGGCTTAGCACTCCTGCAACCCTTTCAGGCAAGTCACACTCACCGATGCAGGTAACTTGCTTTGGAGCAACATGCTGTCGCACTTGCGCTTTCTTCAACGCACACAGATTTCTAAGACACATGCTCCACAAAAACTCGGAAGTCCTTGTAGCCTCACTGTTGAGCGTTCGGAAAAGTGGGTCACCATTCTGTCCAGGCACTAACGAAGCGGAGTAGGTGCGCAGGCAGTTCTGCAGGTGTCTGATCTGTCGCCACAGCTCGCAGCGCATAATCTTCATTATCCTTCTTGAATGTCGGGCAGACGGGAAGCACGGTGCAAACAGGGCATGAACACCAGGTAGGACAACACGGTGGTCCAGAGCAAACGTGAGCTCTCTTGCACGGCATGTGGTCACTGCTAATAGGTTGACAAGGGTCGAGGAAGGGTTTGCACATAAAGGAGGAGGGGGGAAAGAGCCCAATGTACTAGAAAGTATATCGCTAAGTATGGACAGCTGGGCTAGTTGGTTATGATTAGCATTGTGAAACATAGTTCCAGCGCACATTTGAACAAGGACGAGGCGAGAAAGACAACACTAACGCCGGACTTCAACTGAGTTTTATTCATTGGAAACAGGGATTTATGTACACAGGGGGAGGGGGTGGGGGACTGCTACTGCGCAGGACCACTCAAAAATATTTCCTTGGTCTAGGCAAAGGTCATCACAGGTGTCAAAAAAATAAAAAGAGAAACTTTTTCCTCTTTTTTTTTCTCTCTTCTATTTACGTCACTCAGTACAATCTTGTTCATGTCCCGCCCTGCCTAGCTGATTCGACACATCCGTTTACCCTGAGATAACCAATTTCTTTTGTCCCGAGTGCTACAGAAGGAGCACTGACACAGTTCTCGTTTGCATTGGAGATACAACACGTGTTGCGCAAATATAGCGATCAGAAACACCGGGAAATATTTGAAGCGTGTTGTATCTCCAATGCAAACGAGAACTGTGTCAGTGCTCCTTCTGTTGCACTCGGGACAAAAGAAATTGATTATCTCAGGGCAAACGGATGTGTCGAATCAGCTAGGCAGGGCGGGACATGAACAAGATTGTACTGAGTGACATAAATAGAAGAGAGAAAAAAAAGAGGGAAAAGTTTCTCTTTTTATTTTTTTGACACCTGTGATGACCTTTGCCTAGACCAAGGAAATATTTTTGAGTGGTCCTGCGCAGTAGCAGTCCCCCACCCCCTCCCCCTGTGTACATAAAGCCCTGTTTCCAATGAATAAAACTCATTTGAAGTACGGCGTTAGTGTTGTCTTTCTCGCCTCGTCCTTGTTCAAACGTGCGCTGGAACTATGTTTCACAATGCTAATCATAACCAACTAGCCCAGCTGTCCATACTTACCGTTACACAATGCCGACCAATGCTGAGTTGGCAAAAGAAATGGACGCTTTACGGGCTGAGGTTGCTGTGATGCGTGACAGCCTGAACATGTTTAATGAACTTTTCGAGACGGTTAAGAAGCAGAATATAGATCTTGCTGTTGAAAACAGGGCTCTGAAACATAAAAATGTCGACTTGGCGCGCAGGGTTTCTGAACTGGAACAGTACTCCCGACTAAATAACGTAGAAATAAAAGGTGTCCCTGCAACCAAAGGTGAAAGCTGTCTTGCGGTTGTTCAGTCTATGGGTGATGCTATAGGATGCAAAATCGCTCCTGAGGATGTCGATACTGCACATCGTGTACCAGCTAAAAAGGAAACAAATATTATTGCACGCTTTTGCTCCCGAGAAAAAAAAACTGAGTTCGTGAAAAAGGCACGCAAGGCTCGCTTGACCACTGTGAACCTTGGGTTTCCGCAAAAGGATCAGAAGCCCTTATACGTAAATGAACATCTTACGCAAGAAAGAAAGCGGCTGTTTGCACAAGCTCTTGAGCTGAAAAAGGCAAGAGGCTGGAAACACCTCTGGACAGACCACTGCGTAATCAAGGCGCGAAAGACAGATGACAGCCGTGTGTACCGGATCTCTAGTGCGCGTGATCTTACTGTTTTCACCTAGCTTACTAGTGTTTGCGGCTGCATATCTTAAACCTGCGTAAGAATGTTTTCTTGTCAGGATCTTAAAAAACATTTCAGTGATGAAACTCCCAAGTTATCGCTAATACATTTCAATATTCGTAGTCTACGAAAAAACTATGACAGCCTCATAGCATTTCTTTCCATAATTAATCACAACTTCTCTTTTATCTGTCTATCTGAGACATGGTTGTCACCGGACGATAGAAATTTATATGCGCTACCAGAGTACAATGCAGAGTACTGCTATCGTGCTACGCCACGTGGCGGCGGATCTGCCATATTTATTAAATCATCATTGCCATACAAACGCCGCAATGATCTTGCCTTTTCTAATCTGATCTGCTAATCTATATGGTTAGAATTTGATCAGAGTGTTTTTTCAATTGATGGCCGGAACACAGTGTTAGCGTGCATTTATCGTTCACCATCATCGTCATACTCTGAGTTTTGTCTGCAGTTTGAAAAGTTGTTGCACGCTGTTGCGAACGAAAACAAAAATGTCATTATCTGCGGAGACATCAACATAAACATTATCGACCCTAATAGTCTATCATGTTCTGATTATCTTGCGTCTTTTCTTAGCTATGGCCTTGCTTCTCTAATCACTTCTCCAACTAGATGTGACATGACAGGATCCAATACGTTAATTGATCACGTATTAACGAACTTTACTACAGATCATACGGCAGGAGTCATCGAGCACAGCATAACCGACCACTACCCTGTATTTTTGACTTTAGGTAGAGAAAATTCTAAAGCGTCTGAAAAGAAAGAGAAAGTACATTTCGACTCTCAAGAATTTATTGCTATGATACAGTCAAATGACTGGACCGCAGTACTCTGTGAATCTTCCGCGGAAGAGGCTTATCAGTTGTTCTTGGCTGAAGTTACACGCTGCATTCATGAATGCACTACTACATCTATCCTAACTCGTTTCTTCAGTTCCCCTCGAAAACCTTGGGTCACGAAAGCGCTACTTCGATGTATATTGAAGAAAAATCGGCTCCACAAAAAGGTAATTTGTGAACCATTTAACTGTGAACTTAAATCTCGTTTCAAAAAATATTCTAACACGCTTGCAGCAACACTTAAATGTGCTAACCGAGATTACTTTCAGAACAAGATTTTGAATAATGGCAATAATACGAGGCGCAACTGGCAGGTCATTAACGAATTCTTAAATAATAAATGCCGTGAACATTTAACAAAAATAAAAACTGAGACACATACATACTGCCACCCAGCTGATATCGCGAATGCCTTCAGCGAGTATTTTAGCAGTACTTGCGATTCTCAAACAGATCCCCCATTACCGACATTGCCTCGTCATCTTCATTCTTTTTACTTGCGACCTACGAATGCAAAGGAAGTTCTTCATGTTATATCTTCGCTTAGGTCTACTGGACCTGGCCTAGACTCTGTTCACTCATCACGTATCAAGTTAGTTTCTAATGAACTGTCTCCTATCATAGCCGATATTGTTAACAAAATGTTTAAAGCAGGCATATTTCCCAGTTCTCTGAAAGTTGGTAAAATAACACCTGTTTACAAAAAAGGAAATCGTGAACTTCTGAATAACTACAGGCCTATTTGTATTCTTTCATTTTTCAGTAAAATCATTGAACCACTAGTTCATACACGTTTATCATCCTACCTTGCAAAATTTAATCTACTATCACCTAAACAGTATGGCTTTCGGCAGGGTTGCTCAACTGAGCTTGCGCTTCTAACCTTTCAAGAAGGCAATCGACCAAGGCTTGCTGGTTGGAAGTGTATTCATAGATTTAACAAAAGCCTTTGACACCATTAATCACAAAATTCTAATACATAAACTTGAATCTTGCGGCATAACTGGCCCAGCACTTCAGCTTATTTCTAGCTACCTAACTAATCGTACTCAAGTTGTTCAGATTGACGGCAAACTCTCATCTGCTAAGAACATATATCAAGGCGTTCCTCAGGGCTCGACCCTTGGCCCGCTGCTGTTTCTGCTATTTATAAACGACCTACCTAATGTTCTAACCACTACGGACTGTATATTATATGCAGACGACACCACTATTTTTACTTGTGCTAACGATGTCGACGACATCCCCCACAGAGCATATATTCAAGAATCAGGTTAAGAAATAATTTATGCAGCAACTCTCTTCATCCTAACCACTGCCTTTGTGATTGTAATCATAATTGACTTTGCTATTATACTACACGTGTATTACTCATATTTTTATTGTATTTTACATTTGCATTGCTTGTTCACTACAGAAGTCTTCTTCGCATTTTTTTGTCTTACTAAACAGTTTTAAGTTCTTCTTTTTTCGCGCTGTTTCTTATTTAGTCTGTATGCCACCGTAACCAATGCTTGATCTGTATTGTCTTTTTTTTATTTTTTCATGTATGGGAGTCCCCCTGACAGTTTGTAACTTTGGGACTCTCTGTGTAGTGCTCATTTTGCATACAATTCTTGTAAATCTGACATCTTTGATGAATAAACTTGAACTTGAACTTGAAGATCTAAGGGAGCATTGTTAAGATGGTAAGTGAAATGGTTAGAACTAGATCTGGATATTACATTTTTCATTTGCGAGAATCAGTAACTATGCTAGCCCTACACCGTAAGAAATGGCTAGCACAGGCAACTTCACACAACTGGCCTCAAACATGACGAACCAATAAAATCAAGTTTTCTTTCTCTTGAAACAGCAGATGACATACCTGAGGACAGTGTGTTCACAAAAAGTTTTTCAAATATACTCGAAGTTTGGCTTATCATTCAGCCAATCAATGATGGACGAGCAAGGGAAGCCTCAGCGTGGGAACTTATCTTCGTGACCGCCCTCACAAATATGTTTGATTTTGAAACGTTAGCTACAGGCTTAGGCTTCCCTTGCTCACCTCCGTTACTCAACTGACGTGTTCATCTCCTTGTAACTTTTTTTGCATTGTTTGAACACGCAAACCGAGATGTTTGTTCAACATGAAACCTTAAATTGCATTTTACAAGGATCCGCGAGCATTAATTGGGCATACTTATATGTTTGTTTAGTGTCCTTGTTTGCACACAATATTGGCATAGGTCCTTGTAAGCACTGTCGTCTCCATAACGTTCCTCGCCTTTCTACGAGTACTCCACTTGTGACAAAGCCTTTACTGCTGCAGCTGAACACTAAATGTGCAGTAGAAATATCAAGAACACACAATACGTGATCTAAAATTTAGTATAACGTTTTTTCCCTCTAGACGTCACGCCTATCGCCAATGTGTTATGAAAACAATGCGACATTGCAACTCGAGCTTACCTTACTGACAGTAGATGTTTGCTGAGCACTTCTTACGTTTCTTTTTTTAATCTAGCTGAAATTGTCGAAGACAGGCAACATACATATAATATGGAACACGTCAAACAGCACTGTATGCAACACAAGTAATAGTGTAGGCGAGCACAATATCGTTGTCTTTGCTTTAGCGGTACGCCAAACGCGACGAGAAAACTTCGCTCGAATTCAGCTTTCAATTCCGTTAAATAGATTGCTGTCTGTGTTTCTGTATGTTGTAAACACAGTAACTGACTGCATTAGCTCCACCTGACCTGTACGAAAATTGTGGTCATGTACTGCTTCATTCACGATTGACAATAAACTATGTAAGCTTACTTGTCTGACGTGTTTTTTTGCCAGTTGAGGCCTCTCGGTAACCTGGCGATATAATAAAGGTATCGATAGTCATTTTAGACTATCGTACACACGAACACCGCTCCGAGAGCGGTAGCAAATCACCCACAACCAGCGAGCGAACCCCACTAGCCGCTACCGTAGCGGCCATATTGCTCACTACGTAATGATGATGATAATACCACAGAACACCTATACAAACTTAGAGAAGGGAAACTGTACCTTCCACAGTGCTACGGAAATAAGCGTAGCGGTGGCGTCGTGAGCTAAAGTATGCGACCACAGGTGGCGCTGTACAACAGGAAACGAGAAAAAGAGGAAAACAAGAAAAAGGGCTCGCCATGCAATAGGTTACATAAACATGCAGGGCGGCAGAAGAAAGGAAAAGTGGGCAGAGATTGAGGAGCAGTTACACAGAGAACAAATAGGGGTGTTTGCGGTTACAGAAACGCACCTTAGAGACTCAGAAGGGCCACCAGTTATTGACAATTATGTTTGGGAAGGGTGCAACAGAACTAAACTAAGTCGGAAAGAAAGGGAGGGGGAGTCGGAACGCTCATCCATCAGGGAGCCAAATGGAAAAGAGTAAATTCACAATGTCAAGAGCATCTTTGGTTATAGGTACAATAAGTGGGAAAGAAACTTGGCTGGGCGTTACGTATTTGTGGACCGGAAAAAATTCCACAGAGAAAAATAAAGAGTTAGTGGAATGCATAAGCGCTGATATTAAGGGTTTCGGGAGTGGTGCTGAAATTGTCCTGTTAGGAGACATGAATGCCCACATACAGGATTTAGATGGCTATACCGACAATAACGGGAAGTCAATGCTGGACCTTTGTGAGCAAAATAACCTCGTGATCGTGAATACAGGGCCTAAGTGTGAAGGACAGATCACGTGGGAAGTGGGAAACCGGCAATCGACCATTGATTACTGTCTGATGACAGAAGGAATTCATGATAAGTTGAGAGAAATGGTCATCGATGAGAAAGGGTTTAACAGCATAGGGAGTGACCATAAACGCATCATATTGAAAATGGGATATGTAGTTGGGAAAGAGAGCAAGGAGAGCAAAATGGCCAGTCCAAATTTGAACGCTGAACAAATAGCAAATACAGTCACTAGAGTTGAGGAAGAACTTGGCAAATGGCCAAGTAAAGAGTGGGAATATGGTGAGCTTATAAGTGTAATAAAGACAGAAATACGGAAAGAGAACCAACATGTTCGTTGGAAAGGAAAAAAGAAACCGAAAAGCTGGTGGAACAAGGAGATACGAGAAGCGATCGCCGAACGACAGAAAGCATCTCGAGAGCACAGGCAGGCAAAGAAGGCGCAGTTGCCACAGGATGAAGTAACTAGTAGATGGGAAATATACCGGGAGAAAAAGTCTATGGTTCAAATACTGGTGCAAGCAAAATTAAAAGGTGAAAGTGAACGTTGGTTGTCAGAAATACGTGAGAAACAGAAGGCCGCACCTAGAATATTTTGGAACCACATAAAATTATTAGGCAGGAAGTGAACAACAATACAACAACATATCCTAGACGAAGATGAAAACAGACTCGAAGGAGAAGCGGCAATCAATTACATCCGAAAAGCAACAGCCGAATCTTTCCAAGGCAATGACGAGGTTATACTTGTTGAAAAAAAGAGCATGAAAGAGACCCAAGGGGAAAAGCAGCTGGTGCTAACAAATTTAAACTGGAAGAAAGCGGAAGACAAAATTCCTAAGCGTACAGCCACAGGGCTAGACGAGGTTCCCATTAGGCTGATAAATGAACTAGGGCCAAAAAGTAAGGAAGTTCTGATGAAAGCAGTGTAAAGAACTTTAAAAGATAGACGAATACCAGACAGCTGGCGACAAAGTAGAATGAATTTGATTTATAAAGGAAAAGGGGAGAAAGGCAGAATTCACTCGTATAGACCGTTGACCATTACATCGGTAATATACAGGCTAGCAATGCAGGCAATCAAATGAAAGCTTCAAGCATGGGCAGAGAATAATGGCATTTTCGGAGAACTTCGAATGGCTTCAGAATAGGTAGGTGTTTAGATGATAACTTATTTGTTCTTACTCAGTATATTGAAATATGAAATGTAGAAACCAGACCGTTATATGTGGCCTTTTTAGACATTACAAGAGCCTATGACAACGTAGACCGCAACATTTTGTGGGATATTCTGCAAGTGGAAGGCTTAGGTGACGATTGTCTACAGCTTTTGAGAGAGATTTACCTAGAAAATACCGTTTGTGTTGAATGTGAAGGGATGAGGAGCGAGGAGAAAGTTCATATCAACAAGGGACTGAGACGTCTACCCAGGGGTGCCCTTTATCCCCGCTGTTGTTTATGATGTACATGGTGAGGATGGAGAGGGCGCTAGAAGGAAGTAATATCGGGTTTAATCTCTCATACAAACAGGAGGGTACAGTAATAGAGCAGCAACTCCCAGGTTTATTTTATGCGGATGACATTGTGTTGCCAGCTAACAAGCAAAGTGATTTGCAACGTCTGGCTAATATCTGTGGACAGGAAGGCTACGATTTAGGCTTGAAGTTTTGTGTTAGAAAATCAGGTGTTATGGTATTCAATGAAAACAGTGAACAGACAGTGGAGATACAGGGCCAAGAAATACCTCGGGTAACAGAATATAAATACCTTGGTATATGGATAAACGAAGGCAATGGATATATGGAAACACAGGAAAAAACCATAAGAGTAAAGGGGAAGAGAAATGCAGCCATAATGAAGCACAGAGCGCTATGGGGATACAATAGGTACGAGGTCCTCCGAGGTATGTGGAAAGGTGTAATGGTTCCAGGACTTACTTTTGGAAATGCGGTTGTTTGCTATAAATCAGGGGTACAATCAGGACTCGACGGGAACCAAAGGTCAGTGGGTCGCCTCGCATTGGGCGCTCACGGGAAGGCTACAAATGAAGCTGTGCAGGGTGATATAAGCTGGACTAGTTTTGAAGTGAGGGAAGCTTGCAGTAAAATTGAGTATGAAGAACGGCTGAGGAATATGGAAGAAAGTAAATGGGCTGGGAGAGTGTTCAGGTATCTGTACAGGAAAAACATTGATTCACAGTGGAGGAAAAGAACTAGGAAGCTTACCAGCAAGTATGCGGCCTGTAGGGTGGACAACACAACAACAAAGGTCAAGCGGAAAATCAGAGAAGCTGAATTAATCTCATGGGTGGCGGCAATGGAAAAGAAACCTGCCATGAGTAACTACTTAAGAGGAAAAAACGAAATCAGGAAAGAAACCATTTATGAAAACTCAAAGGGAAGCTCATTACTTTTCGAAGCGAGATCAGGATGCCTTAGAACACGCACCTATAGAGCGAGGTATAAGAAGGAAGAAGAAGCATGTGCTTGCTGTGGTAAAGCTAGGGAAACTACGGAGCATGTTTTATTAGAATGTGAAGACGTCTACCCAGCGGTCGATTTAGGCACCACTGGCCTCCTCGAAGCCCTTGGGTTCAGAGGGAGCAGTGGTAAAGCAAACATGTCCGCAATAGACATTAGTAAGAGGAGACTGGAGGATTGGTGGAAAAAAAATAGGGAAACGACAAAAGACCGAGACGTACAAAAGCACAGTTCGCAATAGGGGATCAGAAAATTTGGGCGTGGTAGTTCATAGTGTTTTTTTTTGTGTCTTTTTTCATTGTTTAACCTAGGTAGAATATAAGGCAGTATAGCAGCAAGAGCTTAGTGGCGCAATCCGAGGCGTTCCAAAGGGGACGCTCATAACATCCATCCACCCATCCGGAAACGGGGTTTTGCACAGTATGGCCGCTTTAATAGGTGTTCTGTGGCTTTACTGGGTTTCTGGCTGCTGCGCCTCGATCGTGCTCCCGCCAGTTTAGTTGCTGTGTGACAAACGTAGCGCCTACATATATATGTAGGCGTATATATGTAGGCGCTACGTTCGCCACACAGCAACCAAACTGGCGGGAGCACGATCGAGGCGCAGCAGAATACATGTAGCGCTGAGTCATATCGAGTTAAGGCACACTCTGAACTGACTTTTAAGGGCATCCCGAGCGGTTTTTCGTTTATTACGCCGCCGTTACCCCGAGGTGTGCCACCGCGCTCCAGCTGTTGCATTTCGTGTAGGGCTACTGACTGAATGCGGTTTCCAGGTGGCACGATGGCCTCGACTGGGATAAACGCACACGACACCAAAGATTGAGTAAGCCTGAAAATATTTTATTTGCATTTTACAAGTACAACAAAAAGCACACGTCTACGCATCCACACAAACGCGGTTACATAGTCAAGAACATAGTCAAGAAATGGCTCATTAACAAAGGTAGCACAAACGCACAAGAAAGAAGACCTACAAAACGTACGGTCGGCTGCTAAGTATAATAATTTCCCTGTCACCGCGTGTCACTTTTATACAGCATCTTTACAGCACTACCAGGCCGGGTAGTTAGACGGAAAGAACGCAACAGCTTACGGCCGTCAGCTGCCTCTTCTTTACGGGTGTCATAATTATCCTAATCTCCGCATCAACGTCGTGCAAGTCCGCATACAGGTATCTGTATCTGAACCATATGTGCCAGCTTAATACATATGTAGTAAAATTATGATAACCACTGCGTATTATCAAACATGTATTGGTTTTGCAAATGCGCATTACAGCTGCCGGAACGACATACTGTAAGTGAAGCACAAGAGAACAAGGACAAAAGGCGGATACAACACTTGAAGAAGAAATGAAGGATTAGTAGGTGGAACAGCAAACAAGCGATGACAAAGAACACACGGCGCGCCACGTGTCGGGGCAGCGCCGAACATGCCGAGGAGGGGGTCTTCTGTTTTTGCCGCAAGATGGCTCTGCGTGTGCGCAGAGCGCAGAAGAAATTTAGCGGAAACGTACCAGGCCCCGTACACTCTCAAGTTCAACAAATGGCCACAGAGGGCGAAAAATCAATCGAGGCGCGTTTCAGCGTAAGCGCGCAAGTGGAGCTACTGTAATTTGGTCGAATACTTTAATTTGTGCTTTCTCTGCTAGGGGCGCTGAACATGCTGAATTTTTTACTTTACACAAACCATTGACATAAACAATCGAGGTATCTAAGGATGTTTTGTTACCTCAGCCAAATAGGCAGTTGATTTTCTTAAAATTTGATTGTTGAAGCTGCTTTTTAGTCATAGTGTTAGTGTTAGTGTTAGTGTGTTAGTGTAGTGTTAGCTGATAAGTATCTCTTTAGCCACAAAACACCGTATAATAATTTCAAGGCTGACATTGTCTGGCTCTGCTCTGCAATTTAATACCTGTATTCCATGAAATATATTAGTCATTTTAAACATCACATACCTACTTTGATATACCCGTAATTTAAGAAAAAGGAGTGCTCAAATTTATTTTTTAATGTGAGCCAAACTTCTTAGCACATATTGCTAACTGAAGTTCCAATTTCAACATTCCCATTTCCTCCCTCGCCTTTTTTCCCTCTTCTGTGCAGGTATTGCTTGCCTATGTCTTCAAGAACCTTCACGCGTGGCCTGTGATAGCAAGCTTTTGTGGGCAGCCAATGCTCTCCTACGAAGGCTGGCAGCGGCGGCAATTATATTCAAGATTTATCCATGCTCACCTTTGCTGCTATTTGTCACTTGTTAATTACACTTCCTGCATCTTTTGTAATTTATTTGGTAATAAAGTATGACTATGTGGCGTGGTGTGAAGTAGATGTCTTGCTGCATTTTCGCTTGCAATCATCTTTTATGCATGAAAAAACTCATCGTACAGTGTATGAAAGGTATAACAGCATATTATGATTTATCTTACAGTTCCGGTAACATGCAACGTACAAGGCATTCGCTAATTGATGGTGTATCGATGAAGTGGCCATTATTTCTGTGTGAAGTTGTACCATCATGTGGCGTTACCTTACAAGGGGCATACACAAAGTTACAATTTGCTTTTCAATGAAGCATAGACAGCAGCAAAAAATTTATTTATATTGCCAGTTAGAGTGGTTCGCAGAGTGTTTTTCCAGATTTGTACTATCCTTGATTTCTTAACAATTCATTGCAGCAGAGCGTTCTGTTTCGTATACTGATGTCAGGCAATTGTGCCCCCTGTAGCTGAAACCATGTAATTTTTACCTGAACTGCAGCATCACTGACAAAATGTTTCCCTGCTAGAAACTTTCAATTTGGTGGAGGCCCAGCAGGGCGAGGTTTGTCAATAATGACGTGTTTAATGCAGAGCTGTTCTTGTTTAGGTCAATGGGCATGATATCAATGGGCTGAACATTGGCATATGAGGATACAATACCGATCTTGTTTTATTTGCAAAATAATTCTGACAGGCGGCATTCAATTGATTGGTCTAAGTAAAAAGCACTAATTGACGAATGAAGCTCTACTACACTATTCCCATGGTTCACATCTGGAAAAACTACCTATGCATCACTCTATCCGACAATATAAACTTTTTTTCTGATGTCCGTGCCTCATTTAAAATAAATTGTAACTGCGGGCAAACCTCGTGTTACTGTAACAGCTGCCGCAAAAATTTGAGAGTATGTCTATACGAAGTCTTCAGTTGTTCTTGTCAAGTTGTCCAGTAGCCAACATTTAGCGTAACCTTAGCAGGGCTTACTGAAGTACTTCTAGACGTCCATGGCTACAAAATGTCTTCATCAAGCCAGCTAATAGACTTTTGAATTAGCCGTTCAAGACATCTTTTAGGCATCAAATAGCTGCTTGCGTGTTTCGTGGGCACAGTAGGTTATTCATCAAGCACATCTCAAAGGAGAACTACTTTGTAGCTGTTGTTGCGATCGTGCACTGGTCACGCCGCACCAGTTGCCGCTACGCCATGCGGCGCAATTTCGGAGCTCCTCAATGAACCCATTTTCTGACCATGGATGTGCGATTGTTACTGCTACCCCAAATCAACGGATGTTGCGACTCTGCCGGACACTGCCTACATCTACCTAGATGCAGCAATTGGGATGTTACGAGGCAGTGAGTGAGTGAGTGAGCGAGTGAAGAAACTTTTATTGGATTCAGCAAAACGGGATAAAACGTGCACCCGGCTAATCTCACGATGGGACTGACAGATCTAGCTTGTCGGGGGTGACATCAGATGCCAGTTACTTCGCTCCCACTGGCTCCGATATATATATATATATATATTGTGACGCAGCAGTAATCACGGCTTTTATTCCGCGTCAAAAGGTTAGGCGAACCGACCACGCCCACAGCAAGGAGCACACTCCAGAGCCAGCCCCACAAGCGATGATGAAGAAGAACCCCATATGAGCCCCACATGATGATGATCATGTACAGATGACAAAGAATAGCTTATATCTCGCTACACTAAATATATATATATATATATATATATATATATATATATATATATATTTTCTCTCCGCTAAGCGATAGTTTGCTGGTATCCTGCCTAAGGGAGTTACCACCGACTTCCATTGCACACTCCTTAATGATGCCCACAAGATTGTCGTTCATTGCTTCAACACTAAGGTCCTCTTCCTGAGTTAAAGCTGAATACCTGTTCTGTAGCTTGATCTGGAATTCCTCTATTTTCCCTCTTACCGCTAACTCATTAATCGGCCTCTTATGTACCAGTTTCTTCCGTTCCCTCCTCAGGTGTAGGCTAATTCGAGTTCTCACCATCCTGTGGTCACTGCAGCGCACCTTGCCGAACACGTCCACATCTTGTATGATGCCAGGGTTAGCGCAGAGTATGAAGTCTATTTCATTTCTAGTCTCGCCGTTCGGGCTCCTCCACGTCCACTTTCGGCTATCCCGCTTGCGGAAGAAGGTATTCATTATCCTCATATCATTCTGTTCGCAAACTCTACTAATAACTCTCCCCTGCTATTCCTAGTGCCTATGCCATATTCGCCGACTGCCTTGTCTCCAGCCTGCTTCTTGCCTACCTTGGCATTAAAGTCACCCATTATTATAGTGTATTTAGTTTTCACTCTACCCATCGCCGATTCCACGTCTTCATAGAAGCTTTCGACTTCTTGGTCATCATGATTGGATGTAGGGGCGTAGACCTGTACAATCTTCATTTTGTACCTCTTAAGTTTTACAACAAGACCTGCCACCCTCACGTTAATGCTATAGAATTCCTGTATGTTACCAGCTATATTCTCATTAACCAGGAATCCGACTCCCAGTTCTCTCCGCTAAGCCCCGGTAGCACAGGACGTGCCCGCTATTTAGCACTGTATATGCTTCTTTTGGCCTCCTAACTTCACTGAGCCCTATTATATCCCATTTACTGCCCTCTAATTCCTCCAATAGCACTGCTAGACTCGCCTCACTCGATAACGTTCTAGCGTTAAACGTTGCCAGGTTCATATTCCAATGGCGGCCTGTCCGGAGCCAGTGATTCTTAGCACCCTCTGCTGCGTCGCAGGTCTGACCGCCGCCGTGGTCAGTTGCTTTGCAGCTGCTGGGGACTGAGGGCCGGGGTTTGATTGTTGTGTTCATAGGAGGTTGTGGCCAAGTACTGCACCAGGGTGGCCAATCCTGCTCTGGTGAGGGAGTGCGTTACCGGTTCTGGTCACCGGGATCAGGCCACACTCCAGGCCTGTTTGTGCAATTTTATCAACACGCGGATTTTCTTCTTGTTCTTTTTTTTTAATCCGGTGGAAAATTGCCGGCACCGGGATTCGATACACGGACCTCTTGCACGCGAAGCTGGTGTTCTACCTCTACGCCACCGCTGCATATTATATCGACAGTCAAAAACTTCCCTCGTTTTGAGAGTACCTACATAAATGTCCAGGAGGGTTGCCGCGGGGTGTTTTTATTGAGCGCCGTGAGCGAAACCTCTGAGGAGCGCGCCGGCGTGATCCCTCATACTGCGCAAGGGAGGCGCTTCCGACAGATGGCGACTCCGTAACTCCTCGCCCCCAATAGACAAAACAAATACTGTAAAGTGAATAAGGCTTTTAAAAATCAAACCATCTCGACTATTTCTTTTATGAAGACGCATAACGGCGATTCTGGTGCAAGAACTGCGGCGACGAAAAGAAAAGGGAGCAGTGAAGAAAGACGTGCTCAAAATTTAGCCGCGTACATCAGTTTAAGGCTATTGGAGCCACACGGACTCTGGGAGTGGTGTTATCACTGTATGTATTTCGGAGACCCCGAGATTTCATACTGTAGCAGACGATGATGATGCCGTGTACATCGCAAAGTTGTTCTTGAGGAAGGTGTCCGTTACGAGTGGCTGCTGCTGTCGCAGTAAACGAGTTAAGCACCAGAAAAGTCGTCAAAGCTTACTTTATTAAAGTTTTTCTCTGTCTCTTTTTTTGAGGTCCGTAGCGCTTGCTTTCGTGTTACCTTAAACGAATCCATGACGCGATTATTACGACACGGGAAAGGAAGCTATGATCCTTGCTTACACTTCCGTGCTTCATACAACTTGCTTAGCCTGTCTTCCGAAGTTTGACTTCTGAATAAATTGCACCGTCGGAATTCCTCCTTGTACAGAGGGTGATTTAGGAAGAGTAAAAATAGTAGAACGCATTGACAGTGAAATTTATTTGGCATTGTGGTTCTGGTGAGCGGGCCAAGTTTTATTCATTGAGGACATGTCCCCATCATTTCTAGATCGCGAATGGCAGGCCAAGGCTGAGGCCAAGTGTAAATTTTTCCTCTTCTGGCCATCTTGCTTTCAGTCACTGGGACCTTTTTTTACTTGTGCTTGCCGCTTTTGGTAGCCCTGCCAGCAGTCCCCTTGGCCCGACGAGACTTCGACGAGGAGCTGCTCACCGCCTTCCTCGGTTTGTCCTGTTTTCTTCCGCGGCTTGATAACGAACGCGTACTACGGGCGTGACGGCGCCGTCTCCCGCCACTCCTGGTACTCGCGCTCGATGCAGAGGTGCTGCTCTTGGAATGGCGTCGGCGGCGGCCCTTACTCTTTGTTCCGCGGCTGTCCTGTGAGGCGGTGGTGGACCATCCACATCGGCTGACCTTGTGCTTGGGGCCACCGTGACCGCAGCGGGACGAGTGCCTTGATCTCCCGCGGCTCCTGCCCCTCGTGGCGCCATGACTGCTGCCGCCATGGGACTGACTCCGCGAGCGGTGCCGACGCTTCGGAGCCTCGGCCACAGCAGTGTGAGCGTCGCTCGGGGAGGAGCTCCTCGAGCGCGTCTTCCGGCTCACCCTGTGCGACTTGGGTCCTTTGCTGGTGGACGGGACATTCACGTTGGTGTCGGGCGGGGCTGCCTCATCGGCCTTTCTGGCTTTTCCGGTAGGCGTGCTGGCAACGGGTTTCGGCGTTGCCGTCTTCGCTGACCGTGTTCTCGTTTTTGGTGACGGCGGGTCTTTGGCGGGCCTTCCAGGCATTCGCTTGGTAGTGTGGTAAGCGGTGTACCGGGCCCCCTTCTGGAGGAGCCGTGCCAGTGGGGCGAGGGCGGCCTCCTGCCGGGGTCCGAGCCACCAGCGCTCTGATGACGGCCGATCGAACGCGCACTCGAGGCCCGTACAATTGCTCGTGGAGTGGCAAGCTTTTTTTTTTCTCGGTCCTGCCGATCTTCTCTGGAGCAGAGCTATATTTTATAGCATTGCCGTGCTGGGCACAGTTAGCGATGTAAAGAAATGCACCGCAAATAGAACGAGGAATGTACATTTGGCAAGTATGTTTTAAAGCGAAGGTTTCTTTGCCTTCCATTTGAAAGGTTAAAATTGGCCGGCCGGTCGTCGCTTCGGTAATGGGTCGGTATTTGCCGAGTAGGTTCGTTGTTTTGTTTTTTCGTCTTTTTTTATCAACGCGTTCTTGCTTGCAAACTCTCATGTGTTTGGTGCACTTATACATAAGCAATAATTTTCAGGGAATAAACACCCACTTGGGTCACTGGTTATCTGAAACTATAGGTATGTGCCTATTCTGGAACAATCGCTCAGCTTGGGTACGAGCCGTTGGGAGTCCAAGTGTGTTAGTATGCCTTAGATTCACATGGATATGTGTCATCCTTCGCTGTTCATACACATATCATCAAAAACCCATCATGGTTGTTTTGTGGCGTTAAGTGTTGCACTGCGAAACACGAGGTTGTGGGATCAAAGCCGGTCCGCGGCGGCCGCGTTTCGGTGAGGGCGAGCTAGATGCAATAAACATCCGTGTACTTTGATTTAGGTGTACGTTGAAAAAACCCAAGGTGGTCATAATTAGTCCTTAGTCCTCCACTATGGCGTGCCTCACAAAAACATGGTGTTTTTTGCACGCAAAACTCGATAATTTAATCTAAAATCTCATCAACATCCTTCCCTCGACAGCAGCATACATTGACATCGTGCTTGTGACGCAGACAGCTACATAACCGCTACAGTCAACGAGACTGTGTTCATGTCATCCGATACTGTATGGTAAACTTCGCTAATGTAGGCTTGTTCGCGTCGTTTAGATTGCAACACTGCGTTACATCTGCGTGTTTTATAAGGCATTTCCGATGAATATGTGTGATATTGCCGCGTTGTAGTGACGTCGAAGAATAAGAGGGCGGCACAGCTACGGATCACGAAACTAACTCGTTATTGGGAGCACTCGTGCCCACTAAACAACTAACACTCAAGTACAACGATAACGGTGAGTGGAGGCAGCCGTCACCGACATCTGATATGCGGGGCAAGCGCATCGGCTTCTACTTGAGTCATCAGAGGTCCCAGCGTAATCGCTGGTGCCTGCGTGCCTTCCAGAAAGTACTACACAATTTGTGTCGCACATGCCATCTCTTAAGCAAGGTTGAGCGACAGAACGCAAAGTGTAGAACCGACGATAACATTCGAGAAACTTTATATAAGAAACGTACGTTTTGCTCCTGGCGTGAATTGCCACATTTGTTAGCCGGTTAAACTGGGTCACCAGTAAAGGATAAACAAGCAAGCGTGTCAGTGACCCCGTCTTAGAAAGCGCCGTCCCGATGCTGCGAACATAACACGAGTGCGAAAAAACAAATTCACCGACTATTACGATACTCCCTATTGACAATTTTGAGCGAAGCTGTTAATTTCATTGCTTTGAATTCGAGATACATATGCGTCGAATAAGGGAGGTCTTCGGGGCCCGGGCCCCCTACCCGACGGAAAATGCCGAAGCGTACCCTCCTCCCCCACCTAAAGTTTAATTACCAGAGTGTTGTCACCCACATAATTTGCGCTTTCCTTTGACTTGGCTGTACGTCTTCACCTGAACTTTTATTGTGGGTAATAGCTTACTGCATCAATGTTGGTGCGGACGTGCACGGCTTTTAATTCATAATTTCGCTTTATTTTATCAAATCCTGACGACAGCATGACAAGCGAAGTAGAAGCATCAGTGACGGCTGTCTCATCCGAATTTTCTCACTTGAACATTGTTTTCAAATTGCACTGTAAACAACATGCACATGCACAATATATATATATATATATATATATATATATATATATATATATATATATATATATATATATATATATATATATCACAAAGTTAATTACATTTTTCAAAAGGAAGACGTACCCAATTAACAATTAGTTCTGAAGGTATGGATATATCCTATGCCTAGAGAATGAATATGTTGCTGCAGGTCCACCTCGCTCCAAATTGCTTTGCTTGCTTTTTGGACTCTGAAAAAAAAAAAAACTACTGATTTCGTTAACCCTTCCGCCAGAGTATTTTATCAACGGCGTGTGAAATGCACGTGAATAATATCGGTCTCAGTATTGCTTCTCCTTCCAGTAAGCAATGCAAACGACTCGTGAAAAAAAAAAAGAGAGATCAACAGAAATTCTTCCAATAAGTTACGAGCTTTAGTAGGGATGGAAACACTGTTAGTTACCTGCAGCGGTTGTATATATATTAGAGTTGTAGTTTAGGAAACGCAAGTGGCTTGCGTACGCAAGAGCTAGGGACCACGGTACTGCGCATGCGCAGACGCCTATTATTAACTAAATCTCTCTATTATCACGAAGATAACTAAGACGGGCACGCCGAAACAGAACAGCACTCCGTAATTATGGCTGACCCACAAAAAACCTGGCGCACAACTGCATCCTTCGTCGTCTTCTCTCTGGCGATCGGTGCCTCTAGTGGGCAGCTGTCTTCGTGTCAATATACAGGGTGTCCCAGTTAACTATGATGCAGCTAGATTTTTAGAAAATGTGCAAGTGCATTACTCATACAAAAACTTAGTGCATATCGTCTCCAGTACAGTTGAGTAGCCGCCAGTAATCTTTTGGTTACTGAGATCTATTTAGGTAATTGTAGTTGATTGCATACCTTAAGACGCGTACTTTCTTAATTAGCAAAATGTCAATAAGGCATTTGTATAGGGAGAGCCAAGGGACATCTAAGTACGGTATTTCCAGCCACGTACTACTTGCTCACTTATTTTGACCGACTGATGAATAAACGCCGTGAAATATGAAAAATATCACTTGACTGCGCTACAACACGCATCATAAATAAAGAGGAGTACATAGGCCCAGGTACGTGACTTGTGTACTTTGCAATTAACCTGAGACTTAGAAGGGACGTCAACAAAATGGGAACAGAGCATGCAGTGAGAGAGAAGCGTTCGGCTACTGAGAAGTGAAAGAGAAGTCGGTAAGAAAAATTTGAGATCCGCCTCTAAATTTTAACCTCCATGGATCCGTCTTCTGTATGAGTAACTTTTTTTGAACGAATTAGGAAGGACGGCACCTGACGATCCTAATATCGTACGGTCATTCACAGTGCCCTATAGCTTGCTTCGTTGAACTCATTACGTTTGCATTCCACATCGAATAATTAAAAAAAAAGGAGATATATGCGTACAATTGGTGATGGGGCGCGCATTTGGTGCAAAAATGTGGCATCGGAGGGCAGTATAATGTCAGTCCATTGTAAGCGCGTTTCATTTCAAAGCACACCATCAACCGCCCATCTACACCTACGCAGCGACGGTACTACCACCTGTAGTTCTATCGCGCGGTGAATATGACGTCCAGAGCGCCTTAACCTATGAGCAAGTAGGTTATGCACTTGCTTATCCGTGAATTTTGGGCAGGCTGCCGTGGGCATACAGACTCTGGTTAGAACCTAGAAACTGCTTGCCCGGTCCGTCCGTCCTTTCCGTTACGCTGACGAGTACGATGACCTGATGACAACGACTATCGTGAAGTCTTCCTCACGTCTTAAGGCTGTTCTCATCATCGGTCTTCATCCACGCTATAGGGCCAGTAAAAATAAAACATCGTCTACCATCTCCACTGCATTGCTTGTGGTGCACATACGGCGAGATCCAGCGACGCGACCAATCGCAGCCCACTGCTTCGACCCAGAGAACAGCGCCAGTGTGTGCTTCTGTGTTCTGCGTGAGAAAAATTAACTTGTCAAGTCCCACGCTTCAGTGGAGAATCATTGTTAGGCCAAGCTTTCTCCGATGTGTGCGAAAATGTTAAAGTAAATGTTGTGCAAACGTATAATGCTAATGAAGGAAACATGTGTAGAAAATGTTGGCAACGAAATGTAATTTTACATCCTCCTCTATAGCGCAGTTGATCTTGTCGGTGACGTCTGATGACGTTGTAACGTCTACATACAGCTCATACTCACGAGGTGGATTGGGCCCACCGGCATGGATAAAGAGCCATGCCAAACAATGACGAAATGAAGAAATAAACAAAGGACCAAAAAAGTAGGCACGCAGAGCAAAACTTTCGTAAGGCTTAGTTAAAAAAAAAGTGGGCCAGGAACTATTGACGATGCTTGTCAATGTAGATGATTATGGTGGAACGATATTCACGAGGACTGCGCTGGTCGGTGTCGTTTCTCCCTGATTAAAGAAAGTTGTTCGCTGTGTTAAATGAATAGTGCTATGGACGACGTGTGTTTCTTGCGGGGAGGCTATTTAGGAAGCGTTTGTAGGTAGCATTGTGTAATGCCATAGAGAACAGAAGCGTTAACCAGCACATATGTAACGGTAGTATAATAGACAGCCCGTGCATCTCAAGAAGTAACAGTTGGCCTTCGACTACGAACATGTCCCTCAACTATTGCGTAAGCGCACGCGCATTTTGCATCGACGCCTTTGTATCGGCATCGCAAGTCCAAACTCTGACCACCAGCGAAAGTCAAGGAGAAATAGACTATTTAAAAAAAAAAGAAGTGTACGATGGGCGGCACCAGGGTACACGTAAGCGTAAGCTTCGGGATTCTTCAGTTAACTTACGCATAGTACCTAGGCACGTACGGAGGATTTTTTTTTCGGAGGGGGCCCAACCCAAGGCAACTTTGCTATGCAAATGAGGGGAAGGGTACCTTTACTAGTACAATTCTGAATAATGCCCACCATGCGCTATAAAGATTCGTAAATCCGCAAAAGATAATTGAAATTGGGTGCATCTCACAGGTATGCCTGTGAGATACACGTCTTCTTTACTTGGCAAACAAAGAACCACATAAAATGGACTCGCGCATGAACGATTCACAGCAAGAATCTTGCCAAGAAGAAGTTAACGAGCTAAAGTGCAAAATAAAGATTTCTAGTAGCGTTTTTTTGAATTAGCTCTGGAAGAATGAGAGAGAAAGGTATATTTGCGGAACAATCACAGTTCTTTTGGATCCCTCGTTTACTGCTCTACTAAGTGTCAAAACCGACTCGTGTTGTTATTTGGGAAGTTGCGTAACGATGCGTGGTCACTAGTCTCGTACAACCGCGTAGAGCGCAGGACGCTGTGGTTCTAGACGTACTGCGCCCACCGCGGAAGGTTAGAAAAACACCCCCATTAGCACAGCAGGGAAGTGGCTAGACCAGGCGGCTCGATTGATAACTGTAGAAGCGTCGTTCAAAACACACGAAATTATTCTCCAATTTCGGCGGCGTTTTCTCTATGGTATGGTATGAAGAACTTTATTTAGGTCCTGAGGGATCAGTCTGGGACTGATGCGGGCCGCTCCCACGTCGGTACAGAGAGGCCGAGCCCCTCTGCTATCACACGGGCCCTCTGGACAGCCCTGAGCTGGTCCGCCAGCACTTCACTGTGCAGCATTCGCTGCCACCACTGTTCACTGAGTGAGTGAGTGAGTGAGTGAGTGAGTGAGTGAGTGAGTGAGTGAGTGAGTGAGTGAGTGAGTGAGTGAGTGAGTAAAGACTTTATTTAAAAGCAAGGTATTTACGGATGACCTTGTTGTTAGGCAGCCACGAGCCCCTGGGCCCGGGCGGCTTCTTCAGCTCTCTCGATGGCCTTGGCCTGCAGGTCAGTGTCGGAGCTGAGCAACACGGCCTCTCACTGCTCAGTATTACTTATTTCGTGATTTGTGTGATTTTCGGCTGGGCACGACCACATAATATGGAATAGATCCGCTTTTTTCTTACAATGCTTACATGTATTAGGGTATTGGTCCGGGTAGTAGTAGTGATAGGCTACGGGGTTGGGGTAGGTGTTCGTCTGATGTCGTCTCCAAGCTACTTCTTTGTCGCTTCTTAAGTGATTTGTGTGCTGGCGGGTACACTGCCCTGGCTAACCTGTAGTGCTGAGTTATTTCCTGGTGACTGAGCATGCAATCCCTCTCTGATCCAAGCGTGAGCCGTCCGGGAGCTCGGTTGGCGAGTCCTCGAGCGGTGGTGTGGGCGGCATTGTTGCCGGGAAGGAAGGAGCGTGCTGGTGCCCAATGATCTGGATTGGTCGTGGGTGTTGATTGGTGTCTACTATTACTACGATTATGTCTACTAAGATTGCGTACCGCTGCTCTGGAATCACTAATAATGTAGTGACAATGTCTGGAGGCTATTGCCAGAACGATAGCCGCCTCTTCCGCTGTTTAGGAGCTTCTGGTGCGAATTGAACCACCAGCGCGTATTTGACTTGAGGAGTCCACCACTGTAAGGAACATACAGTTGTGTTTTATGTATTCTGCTGTGTCGACATAGATTACGTCTTTGAAGGCGCGGAATTTCTGTTGTAGGACTTTGGACCGCTCGGCCCTCCTTTCTTCATGGAATTCGGGGTGCGTGATTTTAGGGAGGGGTTTAATTTTCACATGGCGCCTCTGATCGTGAGGAATGTCTACTTTAATGCTTTGCATGGACTCGTAGTTGATGCCGAGATTCTGGAGGATGTTTCGCCCGGCGGCACTCTGAGCTAGCCTTTCGTATTCAGATATAATATCGCTTCTACAAGTTCATCGAGGTTGTTGTACGCAGCTAGGGCTAGCAATTCAACGTTGGCCGTTCTTATAAGTAGTCCAAAAGCCTGTTTATAGGCCCTCCGGATAATTCCCTCTATTTTCTCTCTCAGCCGCTTTGAGGCAGTGGTACGGGGTGATGTAGGGGATGCGGCTGAGAACGAAGGCTTGTACCAAACTTGTGAGGTTGGCTTCTTTCATGCCAGAGTGTCGGTTGGCAATTCTTGAAATGAGTCGCATCGTCTGCAGAACGCATGCTTCCAGTTTATGAATTGTATTACCGTTGCGCCCGTGAGCTTGCATGAAGAGGCCTAGTACACGGATGGTGGTAACCACCGGGATCGCGCCTCCTCCGGCTCGCACAGTGATTTCTGGGGGTGGCGCAGTGTTGGATTTGCGGTTTGTAGGGACTCTGAGTAGGAAGAGTTCTGATTTTTGCGGGGAGCAGGCGAGGCCTTTGTCGCTAACGTACTTTTGAAGCGTGTCTACAGCTTGTTGCAGCGTGGTTTCTATATCTCCGTCGCTACCTTTAACCACCCACAGCGTGATGTCATTGGCATACAGACTGTGGTGTATATCTGGAAACTGATTAAGTTGTTCCGGTAATAGGATCATCGCTAAATTAAAGAGGAAGGGGGATAAAACTGATCCCTGCGGTGTGCCACGACTTCCAAGAGGGATCTTGTCCGATCGTAGTTCTCCTATCCTTAGTTCCGCTGTGTGGTGGTTGACGAAATCTTTGATGTAGTTGTAGGTCCTCTGGCGCCCACACCTAGGTAGTGCAGATTCTCTAGTATAGCCTGATGCGCTACGTTATCAAAGGCCTTTGTAAGATCAAGGCCCAGGACAGCCCGGGTACCATTCTTGGGTATGTGGTCCATAACTTGATGTGTAAGCTGAAGCATGAAGTCTTGCGTGGAAAGTTTTGGAAGAAATCCAATTATAGAATTCGGGAATAAGTTGTTGTCCTCCGCAAAATTGTGGAGGCGGTTAAGTATAACGTGCTCCATGAGTTTTCCTACGCATGAGGTCAGAGAGATCGGGCGTAAGTTCTCGAGTTGTAGTCGCTTACCATGTTTAGGTATGAATGTTATTTGTGCATGCTTCCATTGCGAGGGGATGAATGTATGAATGAATGAATGTTTATTTCATCTTGAATACACTTTCAAGAAAGGTGCTGGGGCAAAAGGCGCGCAGCGCCTGACAGGGGCCCCTGTACCCCCAATATACGCTTTTATTATACATTATTTAGTGGTAGTTCATTGGCACTGAGGGGACACACACAACGTTACATATTTTAACACATTATGCACGAGTTTACACAAACTGAGAACAGAAATACCAAACTTTTTGGTTACAGTTTGTTTACTAATATAGGCTGTGAAATAAAAAAAAAATGTTCCCCTTTTCCTCCCCTCTTCCCTTTCCTTTCCCGGTTCACAGTCAATAACGTACAGGTTATACAGGTAAATTACCATAGTACACTAAAGTGCAGCTTATAACGATGAACATGTACGTATCCACGTAAAACAAAAAAACAGGAAAAAAAGCGGGTTATCATATATTTATGTAGCAACAATCACTCTCTCAAACACTGTGTTAGTAACAATTCCTTCACTTGGTTTTTGAAGGCGTTTCTTGTCATACTGAAGTCAATGGTATCTTCTAGCTTTTTTAGGATTGTTAGTACTTGGTACCTGGTTGTTTGTTTACCATACTTGGTCCTTGTGTTTAGGGTCCGTTTTCTTTTTTGTCTCATATCGTAAGGAGCTTCATTAATGTTTTCGTCTATATAGAGTGCATTTTTATATATATACTGCAGTAGTTTAAAATCGTAAATTTCGTTAGCTTTACGCATTCGGTATTTAAAAAGTAATGGTAATGTGCTTAGTTCATGTCATGGTCCCTGATAGTTTTCGTAAATGCGCAATATTTTCTTTTGTAGAATAATGAGCCTGTTGTAGTTAGCTTTTGTTGTGGTACCCCATACCAATATGCCGTACGATAATCTGGAGTAGAACAGTGAAGTATATAGATTTTGTTTCAGCCAAATAGTATTAAGTGTGCAATTTTATACAAGCATCCAACAGATCGGGAGAGTTCGGTAGCTAAATTATTAATGCGTACATTCCATGAAAGGTGCTCTTGGAACCAAACATCAAGAAACTTTTCCTCTTTAAGCCTGGTTATCTGTTGCCCTTCAAAAGTTAAAACTATTTCTCTACTTAGGGGTTTGTTAAGTGCACGAAATATTATGTACTTTGTTTTTGTTGTGTTAAGCTGCAGCCTATTTTCCCGGAGCCAGGCCGCGAGGGATGCAAGTTAAGTGTTGGCCCTTCTTTCTAAATCTGTTAAATCTGTGGAATTAAATAAGATATTAGTATCATCGGCATACATAATAATTTCAAGAGAGTTGGGTATAGTTACAATGCCATTTTTGTAAACAAGAAATAAAAACGGTCCTAATATTGACCCCTGTGCAACGCCTTGTGTTAACTTTAGCTGTGATGATGTGGCATCTTTTATTTGCACGATCTGATAGCGGTCACTTAAGTAGTTTTTAACGAGCTCTAATGCAACTCCCCGCACACCATATCTAGACAGTTTGTGCAGTAGGATATCGTATTTTATTGAATCAAGTGCTTTCTTTAGGTCGAGAAATAAACCAAGTGTTAACTTTTTACTGTCAATATTAGTAAGTATGCTATCTTTAATATAGCACAACGCTTCTTCGGTTGATCTATTTTTTTGAAATCCATATTGGCTACTAGACAAGATATTGTGTTTGTCAAAAAAAGAAATTAGCCGTTGGTTAATCACACTTTCAAAGATTTTGGTCAAAATGGGGAGCACCGATATCGGTCGGTAATTTGATAGATTATTTCTATCACCTCCTTTAAATATAGCTCTTACTCGTGCTATCTTAAGTTTATGTGGGAAAACACCGGTTGTTAGCATGAGATTAATAATGTGAGCAATTGTCCCCGAAACAAAGTAAGATATTTGTTTTAATTCTTTGGAGCCAATTTCGTCAATTCCAGGGGTGACGTTACTTTTCAGCAGCCTTATGGACGCTTCCACTTCGGTAGGAGATGTTGGTTGCATGAATATTGTTTGTTCTAACATGGGTATAGCTGTAATATTAGTCTCACAATCAGTGGCATTAGGCTCTTCATAACATCCTGCATTTATGAAATGGGCATTCATTGAGTTAGCCAGATCCTGACCACAAGTACTTCTACCGTTTATAGTCATTTCCTTTATATCACCAAACTGTCTTTTTCTATTTGTTAATGCATTTACCATTTCCCACACCTTCTTAGGGTTGTCATAAATGTTCTCAAATTTTGCTGTGTAGTAATTATTTTTAGCTTTTCTTAAATCATTGTTCAGAGAATTTCGGATTTTTTGTATCTACGAAACACTTCAGGATCCCGGCAGCCAAGGAATTCGTGGTATAATTTATTCTTATCCTTTATACGTTGACATAGATTTTTGTTTATCCAAGGTTTTCTGTATTTTTTATTTCTACGCACCACGATTCTCTTGAATGGAAATGCTTTGTCAAAACAGCTATAGACCATGTGAAAAAACATATCATATGCAATGTCGACATCGCTCTGCTCTAATATAACGCTCCAGTCCTGCCCTTGAACTAAGTTAACGAATGCCTCGCGTGAGCTATCACTGAAGTTTCGTAGAAATGATACCTGCTTATCAGCCTCACTTTTATATCGAGTAGTTAGAAGAAAGAGTGGCAGATGGTCGCTAATATCGGAAGAAAAAACACCCGGTTCTATATAATCTGCACTGAGGTTTGTTATACAGACATCCAATAACGTAGCACTGTGTGTTGTGATTCTAGTGGGCATATCTATATAATTTCGACAGGCATACGTTGACAACAGGGTCGTAAATTCTCTAGAGTACGGGTCTGAGGATTTCAGGTCAATATTTATGTCGCCCATAATGACAAATGTGCCCCTATTGAAAGCATTGTCACATAACAGTGTCTCAAAGAAATGAAGAAAATTTTCTTTTTTTCCTAGCGGTGGCCTATAGACAACTACTGTTAGTATCTTGCCAACGAGTAAGGCTAAACATTCCACATCGTCATTCATGACGGATAGATGAGGCAGCTTCTCACGTGTAAGTGTGTCCTTAAAATATATAGCAAGGCCCCCTCCCTTCCTTACGCTACGGCACAAATGCTCAGAATGGTACCCAGGTAGACACGGTACTTCATTTCCGTGAATCCAAGTCTCTGTGAACATTATCACGTCAAATGCTACAGTACAGGAGCCTAGAAAGTGGGTAATGTCATCAACTTTATTGCTGATGCTCCTGCTGTTGATATGCAGAAAGCAAAAATTATTTTTGGAGAGAGAGAATTTAGAATTAAAAGCATCAATCGTGTAATAATTTATCTCATCTTCTAGCACGGCCATGACAAGAATGAGGGCCAAAAATGTTCAGATGACGCTACGCTCGAAGGTAAGCCACTATGAATGCGCCGCCGTATCAGCACATATCTTACTCAGATCTGCTTGTGTGGCGACACGGATTACAGGCGAGCCTTCATCCCTTCTTGCCAAAATTTTCCCGCGGTTTGTCCAGACAAATTTCCAGTTTGCAGCTTTCTTTTTTTCGATTGCGGCTGAAAGCAGCGCCTTATTAGCTTGTGTGAGATTCTCGTTTACGTAAACAGGCGTCTTCGCCGTACTTCCAAGCACTGAACTGTCTATCCTTTGTTTTCTGCATTTAGACAAGAACGCGTTGCGTTTGCTCCGTCGCACAAAACGAGCAATAATGCTCTGTGCACCCTGCTGCGAGCCACGTACCCAGTGACACGTATCAAGGTCGGCTTCTTCGACAATCTCATCCACGCTTTTCCCATTTCTTTTTATTGTGTTCACTGGATCTTCTCCCGCCAGCGCTCCTTTTATTTCTACATTATTGAGGCACTGGTATTGCTCCAGTTCTTCACACTTCTGAACGAGCCTTTCGTTTTCCGCTTTCAGTGCGCTATTCTGGTTTACAATGTCATGCATTTCCTTCCGGAGCTGTTTTATGTCATCTGCTATGCCCTTTACGTCATTGCAAATGTCCGTACAGAAGGATACGCTGTCCTTCAGTTCCCCTATATCTGATCTGTAGTCTCGCTTAAAAATGTCAAATGCTCTCACTAATTCCCGGAAGTCTTTTATATCCAATGCATCTTTTTCAGAATCTCCACCGGCGTCTTTTGCAACTCTCTTTGCCATCGCAAACACTTTTACAAAACACTTTTACAGACACTTTTACAGACACTTTTACAGACACTTTGCGTTAAGTTCAGCAGCAGTGCGCAGAAAGCAAATAACACCAAAAGATTTTTGTGAAACAAATGTCTCACCTGTAAGGCAAAGCAAGATCCCTTAACGTGCGCGTCTTTTGAGGCACCGCTGCTGAACTGAGCGATGGACACGCTGTTGCAGCTATATATCGCTGTCGGTTCCCTGGTGGCCTTCCTGGCTGTCGTTTCTGCGCAGATCCGTCGAGCAGGTCCACCAGGCACGCAGGCTGGTATCGCGACGATTTCCCGGCAATGGTCACGAGGAGCCTCCCTTCCGCTTTGTGATGCCACGGAACCACACCTGTTTGTCTTGCGATGGCTGTAAGGCAAAGCAAGATCCCTTAACTTGCGCGTCTTTCGAGGCACCACTGCCGAACTGTTTCCCAACAGCGGTTGAAGTACTCTGTTAGGGAAGTAATAGGTACGTCGTCTAGATTTCGGAGGGTCTTATTTGTTATGCCATCGGGGCCTGGTGCAGATTTAGTTCGGAGTTTTAGCAAGACGGCTCGTACTTCAGCCTCTAGGATGGGTGCATCTAGGTTAAGATTCTCCGTACCAGTGTATGGCTTCTGGGAGATTTGTGCCTTTGTGCCTATGTACCGGGTTTTGAGCTCTGTTAGGAGCTCGTCGTTCGTGCCCTGGTATTGGTGAATTATCTTATTGAGGCATTTCCTCTGTTCGGATTTACTCTTATCCGGGTCCATAAGATATCGGAGGAGATTCCACGTTTTGGCTAGACCGAGTTGTCCCTGCATGCTGTCGCATACCTTTTCCCATTGGTTTTTGGTTAACTGGTTAGCGTATTCCTCGATTTCTATGTTGATTTGCGCGATGCGCTAGTGAAGTGTACGGTTTAGTTTATTCTTTTTCCAGCGGGTTTGCATGCTCTTTTTGGCTTCCTACAAGTGTAGGAGGCGGCTATCTACCTCGACCAGACCATCGTCTTCAGGGATTTCTCTCGTGGCGCGTTTCACGCAATCTCTGAGATCCCCGATCCAGGCCTCGAGATCGTTTATATGCTCCTTGGCGGTTGTCTCCCGAATCTGGCGGAAGCGGTCGCATTCCGTGAGCGAAACTCGTTTGCCCTTCTTGCGGGGTGGACCCGCCAGAATGTGGATTTCTATGATATAATGATCGCTACCGAGGCTTTTCCCGGTATTAGTTCCATCATAGTTGCCTATGTTTTTGATGAAAGTTAGGTCGGGAGTGGTGTGAACACTGACACTATTCCCGATACGGGTGGGTGTCTGGGGGTCTGTGATGAGAGTCAGTCCCTGTTGTTGGGCTTCTAGCCAAAGATTACGACCTTTGACTACCTCTGTGCGGTATCCCTATGCAGTGTGGGGAGCGTTAAAGTCACCTAATAATAACATGGCCTTTTGTTGGGAGATTCCGAGAGCCTTCCTAAATAGAGTTCCGAACTTGTGACGTCGGCACTTTGGGCTACTATAGAAATTAAGAATGAATATGCTTTCATCCTTCTTATGTTTAGGAATGAGTTCAATAAAGACGTGGTCTATGTCGACTTCTTGAATATCATGTTTAATGGCTGTTAGATTTCTGTGAACTTGAATAGCGGTGGTGGAATCCGATCCAGAAGCATTATAGGATTTGTACCGTGCCAGTTTTGCGTGGCCTCCCGTCTCCTGAACGGCAATGATATCTGGGGCCGCTTTACTACCAAGGAACTGCTGAAGGTTTCCCCGTTTGCGGCATAGTCACGGCAGTTCCACTGCCAGATGTTGTAGTTAGGAGTGTGAGCCATTTTGAGGTGGCGGGGGTTCAGCGATCGGTTTGGAGATTTCGGATAGGGATGGACGGTCATGGGGTTTGGATGCCACGCCCTTAAGGAGCCGGAGGCCATGGATGTAAATCTCGACTCCCAGCGAAGTACTTTGGCTTCGGTCGCGGCTACCCGAGACTCTAGGTTGGTGGTTCTGGTTTCCACAGCGTCTAGACGTGCGCTTATTTGTTTAAGGGCATTTTATGACAATAGGAGAAGTAACAAGTTGAGTCCCAACTTGTTTCTTTTCTCGTGATGTAGCAAGCTCCTACTTGGTAATGCACAAATTCTGTCATTTGCTCTTCTAAAATCTGATTGGCGGGTATCACCAACAAGTATCACATGCTCCTTCGCAGCGTTAATTTGTTACATGAAACTGCAAATATTTTTAAAGCCTTCAAAACCGCTCAGTCCAATTTTGAGGAAGCGATGCTTCATGTTCACTGAAACTCTGGCAGTCACTCTTCACTTTATTACTCTATTTATTATTTAAAGTACGCTCAGGGCCGTATGCCATTAAAGAGGGGAGTGGTTACAAAGCCGTAGAGTAAAACATACAAACAAGAGCAGTGAGTTTTGGTAATACAATGATTCTCTTGATTATACAATGTTAGCTAATGTAGTGCAAAAAAAGTCTGTTATCGGTGATGGCTATGATACTTGAGAGAAGGTGGTTGCATTCCTGAGATGTACGGGGGATGAAAGATTGAAAGAAAGACTTCGTGTAGCAAGAATCAATCCCTGCGTTACTGCGATGATCGATGCAGTTTGAAATGTATTTGAGGCCATGATATGAAATCGTCGTGAAGTGTGGTATGACAGAAAGTTTTATGAAATAGCGAAACATGGCGACTAGCTAGGGGAATAAGTGCTGGTTAGCTTCATTAAGGTTATACTCTCGGTATAGTTATAATTAGAAAGAATCATACGAGCAGAGTTATTTTGTACTAGTTCAAGTGAAGTAGTAAGACTAACGCGACTGGGATCCCGTATTGCAGATGCATATTCAAGTTTTGGGCGTATTAGCGTCTTGTAAAGGTGTAGTTTTAATGTAGACAGCGCTTTGGAAAAGTTGCACGGTAAGTACCCCGAGCAGGTGAATTTCATTGTTAATGACATACTCTATATTGGTCCAATTTAATTTATTTGTAATCTGTACACCAATATATTTATAGTACATGATGAGATCTAAGGGAGCATTGTTAAGATGGTAAGTGAAATGGTTAGAACTAGATCTGGATATTACATTTTTCATTTGCGAGAATCAGTAACTATGCTAGCCCTGCACCGTAAGAAATGGCTAGCACAGGCAACTTCACACAACTGGCCTCAAACATGACGAACCAATAAAATCAAGTTTTCTTTCTCTTGAAAGAGCAGATGACATACCTGAGGACAGTGTGTTCACAAAAAGTTTTTCAAATATACTCGAAGTTTGGCTTATCATTCAGCCAATCAACGGTGGACGAGCAAGGGAAGCCTCAGCGTGGGAACTTATCTTCGTCACCGCCCTAACAAATATGTTTGATTTTGAAGCGTTAGCTTCAAAATCAAACATATTTAGTTCATATTTCAAACATATCAAACATATTTCAAATCAAACATATTTAGAATACTTTAGTTCACGACGCCACCGCTACGTTTATTTCCGTAGCACTGTGGAAGGTACAGTTTCCCTTCTCTAAGTTTGTATACGTGTTCTGTGCTAAAACCCCTCCATCCACGTGCCACCGCCGCTCTTTTAAGCAGCGACAACCTTTGATGTGCGCCGCCTTTTCCCCTCACACCAAATCCGGTTCCGGCGTTTCCGTTCCGGCGTTCCCGCTTCCTGAAGTTGCGCTGCGGGAATTTCCGCTTTGACTGCTGTTAGACGATGCTGAGACGCCCGCGCGTGCTTAGCACGCAATGCTGTGCTTGCAGTTTCTAGAGCTGTGACGATCACCATAAGAAGAATACAAATGGGACAAGCTGTTGTATTCAGGGTGTCTGCCAAGTTCACATTTCGAAATTCTCTGAGTTTTCCAGGTTTTCCATGAGGGATGCAGAACTATTTTTTACGTCAAGACGGGCGGAAACCATATCGCCCAATGCTGTTACTCTCTAGTAAACATAATAAAAAATTATAAAAAATGACAATAAAAAAATTATAAAAAAAGGAGTAGTGTTTATGTTATTCAAAAAGAGAATAGAAGGGAAGGGTTAGTAAAATGCACAGCAAATAGATGCCCTTGAAAAAATTGCAAATGGAGTCGGACATTCTCAAATACGAATAAAAAGGAGATGCATACAGAATCAAATATTTTCGAATATGAGCTATTTCTATCAACTGACAGAAAGCTCAGTGGTATGAGGCCCGAACTTTGCCACAATTGAGATTCTGTCTCAACAGCTTGTAACTCAACTTAAACTTTCCTGGCATACCCTTAGCCCACGAACGACGCCTCAGTGTTGTGTTTCACTGCTTTAAAGAGATTATTTTGGTTTGGATGAGGGACACCTGCATCTCGGCATCAGCCAACACTTTGTTTTTTGAGCTCAAGCTCCTTCAAAACAGGGGCAGCACGCTTCCTTTCCCGTTCATTCTTCAATGAGTAGGTTCTTTCTGTTTTTGTCTTTCTTCCACCACTCGTTCGCCCCACGGACCATTTGAAGCATCCTCTTGGTCAGTTGCACAGTCCACGTCCGATTTTTCGAACTCCTTAGTGGCCGCGACAACGTCCGAAAAATCGGCCAGTTAGAAAAAATAAATGCATGTCATTTACTGCCCTTAAGGGCTCAAACCGCCACAGGTACATTCGAAAACGCTCTGAAGGCTTGTGGGTACACGTATTAGGTATATCGGGGCTCGTACTGTGACAGGAAATACCGGGCGCACGCGTGTATAATTAAGGCTTACACACTGTGTCCCGTGGCAATATCCCCTTCCCACGCTTGTTATGCTTCACTGCAATACTTTTGCATATGCTTCACCAAGTAAAATTTCTGTACGAAGGCGAAGCTGACTTTCGGGAACCGGCATTATGCAACGCACTGTGCTTTCCAAGCTTCCAAGCCAATCGCGAGAACTACAAAGGCGGAGTCCGGGTCATTGCTGACAGCAGAGAATTCTTTCAATAAAAAACAATGCACCCAACGGCAAGAAGCTTCATAGCGAACGTAGAAACAGCTACAGGTTTAGCGTTGCCGCAGTGGTGAGTGTATATGGCTGCCAGCGGATCTGCATGCGAGAGCGCCGGTTTGAGGGGGCAAGGTAATCAAAATGGCAGCGGCGGTGGCTTTGATTAATGTCGTTTCGGACCTGCGGTAACGACAAAACATCCGGAAAATAGGACGGCGAAGAGTTCTTACGTCAGAAAGTTCAGACGTTCTGATACATAGACTCTATGGGGTACGCGGCGGTGTCGCGAAGCCGTCCAAATTATCAGGAAACCGGAAATACGATAGTTGACGGTACACTGACAACTCCTCCAGCCGACGACAGGATGTCACAGAGGATTCATTACGATTCCTGTCTGTTACTCGAGCCAGCATTACCACGGCTTTCGAACTTTTCAATAAAATTACAGCTAATTTTCTCTGATAGAGGCACAATTTCCCTGAGTTTTCCCTGAGTTTTTCCAGACTACCCAAAATCCCTGAGAATTCCCGGTTGGTAGAAGTAGTTCGCGGTCGCTGTTTTCCAAATGCACGAAAAACGGCAGTGGCCTCCAAGCACCCAGGCAGTACATTCCTCTATACGTTGTCTCTCGTGGCACAACCCGTCGCATGTTGACGCGAAGCAGCGAACACGACCATATCGCCGATTACAATAGGCGGTGGTTCTTTGGTGGAATCGTATTAAAAGTTGGTGCAGCTGGTGCAATTAAAGCCTCTCCATCGACGCGAAAGCAAACAACGCTAAAATACATGTCGTCACTTCCACTCGGAACAGGAAGCTGAAGCTACGTAAGTTCTGCTTAACGCCGGAAGCTAAGGGGGTGAATGGGAAAGCAGCGTGGAGGAGGAGGGTAGGTTAACCTGGTTGTCGGAAACGTGTATGGAGGGGCTTTACGTGAAACGCCACGCGAGGGGACACGGCCAGGCCCTGTCCCCTTGCGTATGCGTTTACCGTAATACCGGACTCGCGAAACGCTATTGCGTTAGTAATCTTCCGGTGTAAAGTGACGGCCGCAAACGCGCAAATCCTGGCGCCGATCGGATAGCGACAGTCCGATGCGCTGCAGCCAGTCCGCTCGTCTGCTGCCTTGCAGAAGGACACGAAGTCGCAGCCTGACATATTGCAAGGCGCTACGTTTGCAGTCCACACCGCAGCGAAGTCAAATCATAGTGCTCGCGAAAAGAATGAGACCGACTTTGACCGCGGAGCTCTCGTCAAAATGGAGCACGTTTTAACACAAGCAGACGACGCTTGCTGTGTGCCGGAAGTGCTTAAGTGTAGTGAGAAATTGTTCTTGTGCATTCTCTTTCTTCTTTTATAGAAACAAATTAAGTAACATTCCAACTAATACGAACCTAATTTTTTTACCATAAAGGTGGAAAAAGTGATCGATCACGTGCCTGGGCAGCCAATTGTATAGCTCGTCCTATTGACGTCAATTGGGTGATTTACTTCATATGGGTAGGGGCGGCTGAAAATTCCGCCGAGCAATGTGCTGCGATCGGCAGTGATGTACATTTTTAAAACCTAATTATAAATTACGCGGAGCACTTAGATGCATCAGTTAGTGATCAGAAGGACCTACTCTAACGACTATATATATATATATATATATATATATATATATATATATATATATATATATATATATATATATATATATATATATATATATATATATATATATATATATATATATATATATATATATATATATAGCGAGAGAGAGAGTAGAGAGAGAGAGAGAGAGAGAGTCCCTTCCTCTAGAAAAATACTTTGTACACCTCCGGCTATAAGTGCCCCGCGGAAGTGAAAGATAGGTATCTACGCCGCATCAGCTGAGAGGAGGCGTGTTCAGTGGGACAGTAATCAGATCCTTTTCCGAAATTTCTGCGCCAATATATTCAAGTATAGTGGTCTCTGATTAAAGAACAGTTTGTTGCCGAGCTCAGGTGTATACAAGCGCGGAAGTTGAGGTTGAGAATGCTTGCAAGAAGGTTTCTCGAGTTAAACATTAACTAGCTCCAACGGTGACGTGATGAGAAAAAAAAAAGGAATTGGTAATAAATAAAAGACGTGATAAAGCAATGGACAGGAAAAAACCCGGCATGTATGTCTGTCGGCCTGGTACCCTTGTGGTTTATTGAACTGCATGATGCAACTTCAATGCGGTACACAGGATGTCAACTTGATCTTCTTCCGAGAACGCCTGTCGCCGCAAGTCTAAGTGCACATCGTCTCGGCCACGTCGGACATCCTCTCCGGGACGTAGGCAGCGTTGTCATAACCCGCAAGCTGAGCGTTGACGGTGGTGTTATTCTGCTGCGAACACGTCGGATCCGAGTTCTTGCTCATCGAACTGACCGTGAGTTGGTTGCCTGGTGCCGTGGTAAAGAGCCCTGGCTTGACTTGCTGTGTCTCCCCAGAAGAGTCTCCCAACTTTCCTCCCGCGGAGCTTTCGCTGATGCTCAAGTTGGCGAAATGGCGGCGGATTTTGCGGAGGCGCCCACGCTGGCGCCTACGGCGTCGGCGGCGCTTCTGCGTCCCTGATGAAGCAGGGGGGGATGCATCGATGGGGCTCTCGCTTTTTGGGTTTACCTTCAATTTCTTAGTCGCTGGTTGCAGGTCGTCTAAACCTGGATCTTGCTGCTGTTCCATCTTGTCCAAAACCGCAATGTGCCTTGACCTTCCAGCTACTGGCAAATAAACGTCAGAAGCTTAAATGGGCCGTTCACGTTCTCTTGATAGAACACTACTTGTTCCGTTCAACACAAGTGGCACGTACCCACTACGAGAAGCACGAACCGGAAGTTGAAAGCAACGGTCTTCTTCTTGCTTGTCCAACGCGGCACGTGCCCACCCACGAAACGCAGAACCATAGAGTTTCAGGCTATTAGTTGGTTTAGCCAGTTAGCTAACATTTCCCAAAATTAAGGAAGATGAGACGATTACTGAATGTGAATCACGGGCACATGGTCTTTCTTTGAACAATCTCTTCTGAGTGCTCAGAGGAAGGTGGCGCCAGAGCTAAAGTGCCATTTTTGGTTACCGCAGAAGATGCAAGTAATCTTTGTAAGAAACTCTATACACAGAACCTCTTAAAAACTTCTTGAAATGGATAGAAACGGCTACAGACGTTTTGGTCCACGATAAGACTGAAAATAGAATTTCTTCTAAACATGTCCTCAGCACCTGGAATATGCTATCATATATTCTATCTGCGGCAAAACCCACTACTGGTGTCACTAGAGTCTATTTTGGTAAACACATTCAGAACGTCTAATTCAAGAACTTTTTTAGATCTTTTTGTCTAAACGTGCATAAAAAAATGCCAAACGACGTGTTAAAAGTGTGGTTACCGTTGGCCGCCGGCGTTAGCGAATAAAAGACACCACAGACAAACCGAACTCGTTCGAAGCAACCTAATAAGTTGGCTTTAATGCTAAATAATTTCGCACCAGAACTTCAACAATCAAGGGCGTGTTATTGTTTTCCGTACGGGGCGCGCACACGACGCCTGGAAACCGTTCTATGCTTGAGTAAATAATGACAGCAGCAGGAGCGAAACGCCGGTGTTGCAGTGACCTCACGATGTCACAGAGCCACTGCGCTGCGATCACTTCGGCGGCCGTCAAGTAGGCAAGCTCCGAATTTGTCAGACATCTCATTCCATGCGGGAAACACTGGGCGGCAGGAAGTTTGAAAAAACGGTCACTGCCACCCGCAAGTGTCGGTCGTGGTCAGGGGGCGAGTGCCGCCGCCTCAGGTGACCTGCGTGTCGGGGGGTGGGCCGATCACCTTATCCGTTCGACATTGAAGTTTATTCTATCTATCTCGGTCGTGGGTTCGTTATGCCAGTTGTGCGTCATTCTAAGCCGTTCTGTGCATTTATACTGGATATTAGCTGGAGTCATTTAGCTATGCTGATGCTGTTTACCTTGTGTTTTGCATCAGTGCTTCGTGACATCGGCTGTATTGCGTGTTTTCGCCGACGGCTTACTACCACAATGGCGGGATTTGCGTTCGCCGCCTTCGTGTCACGGTGCGTCTTTGTTCATCGCACGTTCGGATAACACCTTTTCCGGTAAGTGAAATACTTTGTACTTCGTTTTTCGTCAACTATTTGAATATTTTTAAGTGTTACCCGCGACAATTCTTGATGGATGGGCTCTCCCGCCTTGCGGGTTTTCGTCATCTTTACATTTATACGAGGGTTCTGCTTGTGTTCTGCAGTTCAGCACTGCCGCGCTCCACGACTTCCGCAACACCAGTGAGAACTTTGCCCTGCTTGTTAGTCTTTGTGGTTAACGTAGCACGAATCAACCGAAGGGAGTGCATTCGTAGACGACGCGCTGGCTGTAATCCTGAACCAGACTGAACTCGCCCTATATTGTGTCCTTGTGTTCTGGAATGGGTTAAGCGTTGCGAGCGCGCGCGCGTGTGTCAGTGACTATGCAGCTTGTAGCGTTCCCACTTTATAGCAAAAGAAAAATATAACTGCAATGTTTACTTCATGCATACAATTCCAAATGCAATCGTCTGCTGATGTACAAATTTCACTTGTGTTTTGTTCTAAATAAGCCTAGTAGGTGCTTCAGCTGGGAGTGCAATCACGACTGCTTGGCATTTATGAATGAATGACTGTGACTGGGTCGCCTCATTTGTAATTGCAAATCTGTCTTTCAACTCACTTGATGCTCTCTTATTTTGTTCCTTTCACTCCGTAGACGACTGGACATCCTTCTTGTACCTTGGCGCTAGCTGAATGACGGGACCTCTTCATGATCAATGTCAGCCAACAAACTGCACACACTCTGGTCCTCCCAGTCCTTTGTATATGCGTGAAACCCAGGGAGCGCTTCGTGGTAAAATAGCTAGTTGGTGTCTCACAAACGGGCATTTTTTTGACTGGTCCCTTATAAACTGCCGCTATTATAACCAATTTCTCAGTGGCAGTGTACATACACAGTTCTACTAATAATTAGTTTCCCTAAGCCTTACAAAATCTACTTGTAGGTAGTCACTGCTATGTTGGAACTCACAAATTAACCCTGTTGTGTCATATGAGTATTCCATACATGAGCAAAAATTTGCTACAACAGTGTACATTACACCTTGCTTCCATAATGCACAAATGTATTCAAGCCAGTAAGGGATCAGTTCTGTATTCTAAATGTGTTCTGTATGATTTAGTTTCTTTACTGGAATTTACTGTACATCATCAGCAAGCAGTCTAATTTAAGATTTATGTGTGCTGTAAAAGGTATGTTTTGCCGCTACAATTGATGTGCGTGTAGAACAGGCATGATGCTGAGGGTTCGAGCAGTTTTCAGAGGTGCCTTTAAAATTTTGTCATAACTATAATTTTACCTGTGCTGTATTTTGTGACCTATGTCAATAATATCATTAGAGGTGTTATGAGAATATATGAATTTATTTGCCCTGGCCCATCAGCCTGCCACATTTGACTTTCCACTAGGTGGGCAATTATACAACATTGACCATTGAACTTGAATACACCTTCTTGTGTGCAGTGGCTTCTCAATTGCGTGCCAACATAGATGCTGAGAATTAACCGAGGCTATAGATACACTGATGAATTTGCTACCTATACGAATCACTTTGCACTTTCCAGCGTAAACAGCATGTTAACACTTCCAAGACAGTGGGCAATGTTATCGTTTGATCACATCATGAGATAATTGTAATGTTGTATGACGCATCATATAAGATGATGCTTCATTTGTGTGAGCGATTGCCCTAAGCCTATTAGAGTACCATGAAAATATGTCAACAAAAGTGATTGATCCAGCTAGGAGTGCTGCTTTGGAACCCTACTTTATCACCAGTCCTCCCTTGCATGCTACCTGCTTGCTCTGGATTGTGTCATGTTTAAGTTTGAAAAAAAAAGCAACAGCTAGGCAGTGCGAAATGCCAAACTTGCTTTTAGTTTAACAATATAAAACGCTAGTTAAGTTTTTAGTTAAATTAGTACATTTACCTGCAGAGTGTATTATTGTTTTAAACTGATTATATTTTACACCAAGCTTCTCAGACTTGTTTGACAAGCTGATAAGTATCTCTTTAGCCACAAAACACCATATAATAATTTCAAGGCTGACATTGTCTGGCTCTGCTCTGCAATTTAATACCTGTATTCCATGAAATATATTAGTCATTTTAAACATCACATACCTACTTTGATATACCCGTAATTTAAGAAAAAGGAGTGCTCAAATTTATTTTTTAATGTGAGCCAAACTTCTTAGCACATATTGCTAACTGAAGTTCCAATTTCAACATTCCCATTTCCTCCCTCGCCTTTTTTCCCTCTTCTGTGCAGGTATTGCTTGCCTATGTCTTCAAGAACCTTCACGCGTGGCCTGTGATAGCAAGCTTTTGTGGGCAGCCAATGCTCTCCTACGAAGGCTGGCAGCGGCGGCAATTATATTCAAGATTTATCCATGCTCACGTTTGCTGCTATTTGTCACTTGTTAATTACACTTCCTGCATCTTTTGTAATTTATTAGGTAATAAAGTATGACTATGTGACGTGGTGTGAAGTAGATGTCTTGCTGCATTTTCGCTTGCAATCATCTGTTATGCATGAAAAAACTCATCGTACAGTCTATGAAAGGTATAACAGCATATTATGATTTATCTTACAGTTCCGGCAACATGCAACGTACAAGGCATTCGCTAATTGATGGTGTATCGATGAAGTGGCCATTATTTCTGTGTGAAGTTGTACCAGCATGTGGCGTTACCTTACAAGGGGCATACACAAAGTTACAATTTGCTTTTCAATGAAGCATAGACATCAGCAAAAAATTTATTTATATTGCCAGTTAGAGTGGTTCGCAGAGTGTTTTTCCAGATGTGTACTATCCTTGATTTCTTAACAATTCATTGCAGCGGAGCGTTCTGTTTCGTATACTGATGTCAGGCGATTGTGCCCCCTGTAGCTGAAACCATGTAATTTTTACCTGAACTGCAGCATCACTGACAAAATGTTTCCCTGCTAGAAACTTTCAATTTGATGGAGACCCAGCAGGGCGAGGTTTGTCAATAATGACGTGTTTCATGCAGAGCTGTTCTTGTTTAGGTCAATGGGCATGATATCAATGGGCTGAACATTGGCATATGAGGATACAATACCGATCTTGTTTTATTTGCAAAATAATTCTGACAGGTGGCATTAAATTGATTGGTCTAAGTAAAAAGCACTAATTGACGAATGAAGCTCTACTACACTATTCCCATGGTTCACATCTGGAAAAACTACCTATGCATCACTCTATCCGACAATATAAACTTTTTTTCTGATGTCCGTGCCTCATTTAAAATAAATTGTAACTGCGGGCAAACCTCGTGTTACTGTAACAGCTGCCGCAAAAATTTGAGAGTATGTCTATACGAAGTCTTCAGTTGTTCTTGTCAAGTTGTCCAGTAGCCAACATTTAGCGTAACCTTAGCAGGGCTTACTGAAGTACTTCTAGACGTCCATGGCTACAAAATGTCTTCATCAAGCTAGCTAATAGACTTTTGAATTAGCCGTTCAAGACATCTTTTAGGCATCAAATAGCTGCTTGCGTGTTTCGTGGGCACAGTAGGTTATTCATCAAGCACATCTCAAAGGAGAACTACTTTGTAGCTGTTGTTGCGATCGTGCACTGGTCACGCCGCACCAGTTGCCGCTACGCCATGCGGCGCAATTTCGGAGCTCCCCAATGAACCCATTTTCTGGCCATGGATGTGCTATTGTTACTGCTACCCCAAATCAACGGATGTTGCGACTCTGCCGGACTGCCTACATCTATGTAGTTGCAGCAATTGGGATGTTACGAGGCAGTGAGTGAGTGAGTGAGTGAGTGAAGAAACTTTTATTGGATCCAGCAAAACGCGATAAAACGTGCACCCGGCTAATCCCACGATGGGACTGACAGATCTAGCTTGTCGTGGGTGACATCAGATGCCAGTTACTTCGCTTCCACTGGCTCCGATATATATATATATATATATATATATATATATATATATATATATATATATATATATATATATATATATATATATATATATATATATATATATATATATATATATATATATATATATGATTGGAAAGGACACCGTATTGTGCGTTCCTGCAGGGAGCGAGCGCCCAACTCCGACCGACAGCGCGTTAAGCTTTCCTTCTCGGCTATGAGCCATTGGTGCATGGCCACCATGTAGGTGAAGTGACACAGCACAAAGGCGTTGATGAGCCGAAGCAGGTTGTCCTGCTTGAGGCCACGATGTCTGTTAGTGACCCTTCGTACGAGGCGAAAAGCATTCTCCGTTGCCGCCACCTGATTCGATGAACATACCCAGGATTCTGATGGTGTCGACCCTGGGTATCGGGTCACCGCTTCGAGTGAACAGGTGAATGTCACTTTCTGAGACCGGTTTCCAGTCCTTGGGTCTACCGCCCTTTTCAGATTTGGTCGGGGAGCACCTGAGTCTGGTGGGTAGAAGGTATTGCTCCGTGACGTCTACCGTCTCTTGCATGGAGCTTTCGACTTGCCCTTCGCTACCGCAGGTGCATCAGATCCTGATGTCGTCGGCGTAGATGGTGTGCTTGATGCCTTCAACTTCGGCCAGATTCCTCGAGAGGCCTACCCTGCGGATGTTGAAGAGAGCAGGCGAAATGACCGAGCCTTGTGGCATGCCCCGTGGGCCACGTAAGGCTTTCGCCTTGATATATTTACTGCTGGCGATATACAAAGGCCTCAAACTAGAGACAAATACGGTTTTCGCTACCTCGCTACGGGGACGAGGTTATGCACAAGTAGAGCATTTAGCGCCGTTCAATATTGGCGGCGAGCTCCACCACTGGAAAAGCTGGCGCCGGCATCGGCGTGACGTGACACGAGGGATCACGTGGACACAGCGGCCACGTCGGCTGCTTCTGAAGCGCCGAAGCTAGCTGAAAACGACAGTTTAAAGTGTCACCTGCGCCGCGGCTCTGGTTAAGTGGTGGGGCTTTACCGCCTTGGGTGTCAACTTGACAACATCTGAAACAACTATATAATAGGTAGTGGCTGCCTTTGGTGGCGTGCAGCATGGTAGGCTACTGCTCGGTGCCGCAGTGCCGGACGAACGCAACGGAGGTCGGTGTTAGCCTTATTCGCACGTAGCCGCAGGGCAAGGAGGTGCGTGAAGCTTGGTTGGCGAAAATTAGAACCGGCAGACGGCCATCTGCTACAACTCGGGTATGCATGCAAGCACCCACACGAGGTAGATTTCTGCTAAGGCGCCGGGACTGCGCGATGTTCGGTGAGTAGCTGAAAACGCGCACTGAGACATTCGCCCACGCCCGCTGCCCGGCTAATATCAGGACGGTTTGCTTGTTCACTGGAACGGAAAGGGAGCAGTAAGATGCACATTAAAGAAAGGCTTGGCATATGGTCATGTTTGTGTTAAGTATTGTTTGTGTTAAGTATACTGAAACTTGGCTTAATCCGTCCATTAACAATTCAGAAATTCTTTCACATTTTCCCAATTTTTCTATATTTCGACGCGACATATCTCACAAAAGGGGCGGAGGCGTACTGATATGCGCACACGAAAGTCTTCAGTGTGCTGAAATACCAGTAACAACGCCCTTAGAAACTGTCTTTGTGATAAGCAACGCTTCCCGCCCAGCCGTTATTATCGGTACATGCTATCGTCCACCCGACGCAAACAGCTCTTTCGTAGCTGATTTCCATGAGGTACTTCACTCCGTAACAGCGCTTTATCCCCAATCATCCATCATGCTGTTCGGCGATTTCAACTTCCCTGCCATCAATTGGTCCAATATAGCTGAAACAACGTCAAAAAACAATGTCGAAAGTGATTTTCTTAACACGTGTCTTACGTTTGGCTTAACACAAATCGTCAGTAACCCCACGCGGCACAATGATAAGTCTTCTAACATATAATGTTTCACCACTGACGCACTTACCCGGCCTTAGCGATCATTCAGTGCTACATACCTCATTCCAAAGTGACATCCCTGCCTTCACTAAAACTAGAAAAACTATTACGCTTTACGACAAAGGTAACTATACTGATATGAATATTAAACTAGTGGAATTTGCCAGCTCGTTCTTTACCGGTTTCTTAGAACGTTCTGTTGAAATTAACTGGCTTCTTTTCAAAAATAAAATGCATGAGCTGATAAAAACTTACATACCTACTATCACTGTAACTGAAAAGCACTCATCACCCTGGTTCAATACGACACTAAAGCGTCTCAACAATAAAAAGAAAAGGCTTTACCGCGCTGCCAGACATTCCAACTCTGAGTGCGCATGGCAGAAATACTACACCGCTGAAAAAACGTACCTAACCCTTGCTAGTCAAGCAAAACGCTCCTTTTCTTCGACTACCCTACCAAACATCCTGCGAAATAATTCCAAAAAATTCTGGAATATTATAAATCCAAAGCGTTCGCAACCACTTGCTCTGTGCGACGAGAAAAATAGGCCTATTCCTGATCACGAAATCGCCGAAGCGCTTAATCATGCAATCTCTTCCGTGTTTACGAATGAGCCTAAAGGTGAACTTCCTGAATTCCCATTTTTCAGTTACGATACAATGCCCGCAATCACCTTCAGTTCTGATGGAATCAGAAAATGCATTGATTCCTTAAAGCTGTCGTCTTCACCTGGCATCGATGGTATTAATTCTAAAGTCTTAAAAAATACTAAATATGTTACAAGCGAGATATTATGTCACATTTTCCAGCAATCTTTATCATCAGGAGTGGTGCCGGATGACTGGAAAGTGGGTAAGGTTATCCCAGTCCCAAAGAAAGGTCCTTCATCATCATGTAGTAGCTACCGCCCAATTTCTCTAACTAGCGTTTGTTCTAAATTAATGGAACATGTGCTTTACTCCCACGTTGCTACATTCCTAACATCTGTCAGTTTCTTCCACCCTAACCAGTATGGCTTCCGTAAAGGTTTATCTTGTGATAGCCAATTAGCTCTCTTTATAAATGACATAAGCTCTAACCTTGATCAAAATATCCCAGTTGATGCCCTCTTTTTAGATTTCGAAAAGGCCTTTGACAAAGTTCCGCATCAACGACTCCTCCTAAAACTTTCTCGCTTGCACCTTAATCCCCTTGTCTTGAACTGGATCCGAAATTTCTTAACTAACAGACAACAGTTTGTGTATGCTAACAACCACTCCTCCTCTAAGAGCCCTGTTCTCTCCGGTGTACCCCAGGGCACAGTTCTCGGGCCCCTCCTATTCCTTATATATATTAATGATTTACCGGCTAATCTTTCATCTAACATTCGTCTTTTTGCTGACGATTGTGTCATTTATCGCCCAATCCTAGCTGATACCGACAACCACGCATTGCAAGATGATCTAGACAAAGTTACCTCTTGGTGCAGCATGTGGCTAATGTCACTGAACACTACAAAGACTTTACTACTACCTTTTCATCGACGGAAACTTCACCATACTCCTAAGCACGTTCTTTGCAACTCGGAAATCTCATCAGTGGAATCATGCAAGTACCTTGGCCTCACTCTCTCAAATAACCTTTCTTGGTCCTCTCATATTACGAACATCACCAACGAAGCCAATCGCACACTTGGTTACTTCCGCCGCAACTTACGCTTCGTACCACCATCCTTAAAGATACTAACTTATCTAACTTTTGTCAGACCTAAGTTAGAATACGCATGCTCTGTTTGGGACCCACACCAAACCACCCTTTCTAACACTCTAGAAGCAGTTCAGAATCGTGCAGCTCGCTTTATTTATTCTGATTATTCTTACCATACTAGTGTCTCTCAGCTAAAATTAAAGCAGGAATTTCCAATCTAGATATAAGGCGTCATGTCTTCAGACTGTGTCTTTATCACAAATTTTATCATTCTGCTCCTAGTCCTTCAGCCATCATTCCAGCACACCGTCAGTCCTGCCGATTATGTCATGAAAAATCTGTGTATCCCCCGCCTGCCCGGACCACTGCGCACCTACATTCTTTCTTTGTGAAGACTGCCCGGGACTGGAATGACCTTCCCGCCGACGCCGTGCACCACTCCAATCCACATCATTTCAAGGCTGCCATTGAGTCCATATTCCACTGAAGTGGTTACCCATCCCTCATGTAATACCCCACGTTGGGGCCTTTGAGGTAATAATAAATAAATAAATAAATAATATTAAAGCACTGGATTACAAAAAAAAGAAGCAGAAGGAAATGGCACGCTGAGAAGATTGATAAGCATACAGTGCGACGCAACTTGAGAAATAATGTTGAAATGTCCAAGAACTTAATAATAATAATAATAATAATAATAATAATAATAATAATAATAATAATAATAATAATAATAATAATAATAATAATAATAATAATAATAAAAATAATAATAATAATAATAATAATAATAATCTTTATTTCCATCGGGATAATGGAGCAGGTTGTGGGTAAAAGCTGCTCTTAGAAGACTTAGAAGACAAAAACAAATTGAATCGTCGCGACGGCAAATCGCAGTCGCCATAGGCGTCGAAGTCTCTATTACGAAATTATTTTTGAACAGTTCTGATAGCGTCCACGCAACAATCCATGGTTGCCAGTGTACTGCCAAATGCTCATATGCTGCCGCCGAAAGCTCACGGCACGCACACACACACACACACGGTGCGAAAACGCGCTCAGAGCTAAAGCAAAACATTGTGCGCGGACATGCATGCAGACGCGCGGTCGGTCGCTGCGAACCCATGCGATCGCTGTATTGAGGCTTCATTCTGTTATGCCCCATTTGGTTATACAGACAGCCTACTATAAGAACATATTTCACATAGCTTACTCTCAGCGTTTGCTTACCTTTCACGCAAGAAGCCGGTTCAGAGACACCATCGCGGCGACCGCGCGTAGTGGCGTTCGCTGTACGTATTCGGTAAAGGGATAGCATCTGTAAACGATTCTGTGCTTTAAGTTTGCCAAAGAATATTGTTATCATCATCATCATCAGCCTGGTTGCACCCACTGCAGGGCAAAGGCCTCTCCCATGCTTCTCCAACAACCCCGGTCATGTACTAATTGTGGCCATGCCGTGCCTGCAAACTTCTTAATCTCATCCGCCCACCTAACTTTCTGCCGCCCCCTGCTACGTTTCCCTTCCCTTGGGATCCAGTCCGTAACCCTTAATGACCATCGGTTATCTTCCCTCCTCATTACATGTCCTGCCCATGCCCATTTCTTTTTCTAGATTTCAACTAAGATGTCATTAACTCGCGTTTGTTCCCTCACCCAATCTGCTCTTTTCTTATCCCTTAACGTTACACCTATCATTCTTCTTTCCATAGCTCGTTGTGTCGTCCTCAATTTGAGTAGAACCCTTTTCGTAAGCCTCCAGGTTTCTGCCCCGTAGGTGAGTACTGGTAAGAGACAGCTATTATATACTTTTCTCTTGAGGGATAACGGCAACCTGCTGTTCATGATTTGGGAATGCCTGCCAAACGCACCCCAGCCCATTCTTATTCTTCTGATTATTTCCGTCTCATGATTCGGATCCGCCGTCACTACCTGCCCTAAGTAGATGTATTCCCTTACGACTTCCAGTGCCTCGCTGCCTATTGTAAATTGCTGTTCTCTCCCGAGACTGTTAAGCATTACTTTAGTTTTCTGCAGATTAATTTTTAGACCCACTCTTCTGCTTTGCCTCTCCAGGTCAGTGAGCATGCATTGCAATTGGTCCCCTGAGTTACTAAGCAAGGCAATATCATCAGCGAATCGCAAGTTACTAAGGTATTCTCCATTAACTTTATCCCCAATTCTTCGCAATCCAGGTCTCTGAATACCTCCTGTAAACACGCTGTGAATAGCATTGAAGATATCGTATCTCCCTGCCTGACGCCTTTCTTTATTGGGATTTTGTTGCTTACTTTATGGAGGACTACGGTGGCTGTGGAGCTGCTATAGATATCTTCCGGTATTTTTACATATGGCTCATCTACACCCTGATTCCGTAATGCCTCCATGACTGCTGAGGTTAAGACTGAATCAAACGCTTTCTCGTAATCAACGAAAGCTATATATAAGGGTTGGTTATATTCTGCACATTTTTCTATCACTTGATTGATAGTGTGAATATGGTCTATTCGTGAGTAGCCTTTACGGAATCCTGCCTGGTCCTTTGGTTGACAGAAGTCTAAGGTGTTCCTGATTCTATTTGAAATTACCTTAGTAAATACTTTGTAGGCAACGGACAGTAAGCTGATCGGTCTATAATTTTTCAAGTCTTTGGCATCCCCTTTCTTATGGATTAGGATTATGTTAGCGTTCTTCCAAGATTCCGGTACGCTCGAGGTCATGAGGCATTGCGTATACAGGGCGGCCAGTTTCTCTACAACAATCTGTCCACCATCCTTCATCAAATCTGCTGTTACCTGATCCTCCCCAGCTGCCTTCCTCCTTTGCATATCTCCTAAGGCTTTCTTAAATTCTTCCGGCGTTACCTTCGGGATTTCGAATTCCTCTATACTATTTTCTCTTCCATTATCGTCGTGGGTGCCACTGGTACTGTATAAATCTCTATAGAACTCCTCAGCCACTTGAACTATCTCATCCATATTAGTAATGATATTGCCGGCTTTGTCTCTTAACGCATACATCTGATTCTTGCCAATTCCTAGTTTCTTCTTCACTGTTTTTAGGCTTCCTCCGTTCCTGAGAGCATGTTCAATTCTATCCATATTATACTTCCTTATGTCAGCTGTCTTACGCTTGTTGATTAACTTTGAAAGTTCTGCCAGTTCTATTCTATCTGTAGGGTTAGATGCTTTCATACATTGGCGTTTCTTGATCAGATCTTTCGTCTCCTGCGATAGTTTGCTGGTATCCTGCCTAACGGAGTTACCACCGACTTCCATTGCACACTCCTTAATGATGCCCACAAGATTGTCGTTCATTGCTTCAACACTAAGGTCCTCTTCCTGAGTTAAAGCTGAATACCTGTTCTGTAGCTTGATCTGGAATTCCTCTATTTTCCCTCTTACCGCTAACTCATTAATCGGCTTCTTATGTACCAGTTTCTTCCGTTCCCTCCTCAGGTGTAGGCTAATTCGAGTTCTCACCATCCTGTGGTCACTGCAGCGCACCTTGCCGAGCACGTCCACATCTTGTATGATGCCAGGGTTAGCGCAGAGTATGAAGTCTATTTCATTTCTAGTCTCGCCGTTCGGGCTCCTCCACGTCCACTTTCGGCTATCCCGCTTGCGGAGAAGGTATTCGTTATCCTCATATCATTCTGTTCGGAAACTCTACTAATAACTCTCCCCTGCTATTCCTAGTGCCTATGCCATATTCGCCGACTGCCTTGTCTCCAGCCTGCTTCTTGCCTACCTTGGCATTAAAGTCACCCATTAGTATAGTGTACTTAGTTTTCACTCTACCCATCGCCGATTCCACGTCATCATAGAAGCTTTCGACTTCTTGGTCATCATGATTGGATGTAGGGGCGTAGACCTGTACAATCTTCATTTTGTACCTCTTAAGTTTTACAACAAGACCTGCCACCCTCACGTTCATGCTATAGAATTCCTGTATGTTACCAGCTATATTCTCATTAACCAGGAATCCGACTCCCAGTTCTCTCCGCTAAGCCCCGGTAGCACAGGACGTGCCCGCTATTTAGCACTGTATATGCTTCTTTTGGCCTCCTAACTTCACTGAGCCCTATTATATCCCATTTACTGCCCTCTAATTCCTCCAATAGCACTGCTAGACTCGCCTCACTCGATAACGTTCTAGCGTTAAACGTTGCCAGGTTCATATTCCAATGGCGGCCTGTCCGGAGCCAGTGATTCTTAGCACCCTCTGCTGCGTCGCAGGTCTGACCGCCGCCGTGGTCAGTTGCTTTGCGGCTGCTGGGGACTGAGGGCCGGGGTTTGATTGTTGTGTTCATAGGAGGTTGTGGCCAAGTACTGCACCAGGGTGGCCAATCCTGCTCTGGTGAGGGAGTGCGTTACCGGTTCTGGTCACCGGGATCAGGCTACACTCCAGGCCTGTTTGTGCAATTTTATCAACACGCGGATTTTCTTCCTCTTCTTTTTTTTTAATCCGGTGGAAAATTGCCGGCACCGGGATTCGATACACGGACCTCTTGCACGCGAAGCTGGTGTTCTACCTCTACGCCACCGCTGCATATTATATCGACAGTCAAAAACTTCCCTCGTTTTGAGAGTACCTACATAAATGTCCAGGAGGGTTGCCGCGGGGTGTTTTTATTGAGCGCCGTGAGCGAAACCTCTGAGGAGCGCGCCGGCGTGATCCCTCATACTGCGCAAGGGAGGCGCTTCCGACAGATGGCGACTCCGTAACTCCTCGCCCCCAATAGACAAAACAAATACTGTAAAGTGAATAAGGCTTTTAAAAATCAAACAATCTCGACTATTTCTTTTATGAAGACGCATAACGGCGATTCTGGTGCAAGAACTGCGGCGAGGAAAAGAAAAGGGAGCAGTGAAGAAAGACGTGCTCAAAATTTAGCCGCGTACATCATTTTAAGGCTATTGGAGCCACACGGACTCTGGGAGTGGTGTTATCACTGTATGTATTTCGGAGACCCCGAGATTTCATACTGTAGCAGACGATGATGACGCTGTGTACATCGCAAAGTTGTTCTTGAGGAAGGTGTCCGTTACGAGTGGCTGCTGCTGTCGCAGTAAACGAGTTAAGCACCAGAAAAGTCGTCAAAGCTTAATTTATTAAAGTTTTTCTCTGTCTCTTTTTTTTGAGGTCCGTAGCGCTTGCTTTCGTGTTACCTTAAACGAATCCATGACGCGATTATTACGACACGGGAAAGGAAGCTATGATCCTTGCTTACACTTCCGTGCTTCATACAACTTGCTTAGCCTGTCTTCCGAAGTTTGACTTCTGAATAAATTGCACCGTCGGAATTCTTCCTTGTACAGAGGGTGATTTAGGAAGAGTAAAAATAGTAGAACGCATTGACAGTGAAATTTATTTGGCATAGTGGTTCTGGTGAGCGGGCCACGTTTTATTCATTGAGGACATGTCCCCATCATTTCTAGATCGCGAATGGGAGGCCAAGGCTGAGGCCAAGTGTAAGTTTTTCCTCTTCTGGCCATCTTGCTTTCAGTCAATGGCACCTTTTTTTACTTGCGCTTGCCGCTTTTGGTAGCCCTGCCAGCAGTCCCCTTGGCCCGACGAGACCTCGACGAGCAGCTGCTCACCGCCTTCCTCGGTTCGTCCCGCTTTCCTCCGCGGCTTGACGACGAACGCGTACTACGGGCGTGACGGCGCCGTCTCCCGCCACTCCTGGTACTCGCGCTCGATGCAGAGGTGCTGCTCTTGGAATGGCGTCGGTGGCGGCCCTTCCTCTTTGTTCCGCGGCTGCTCTGTGAGGCGGTGGTTGACCATCCACAGCGGCTGCCCTTGTGCTTGCGGCCACCGTGACCGCTGCGGGACGAGTGCCTTGATCTCCCGCGGCTCCTGCCCCTCGTGGCGCGATGACTGCTGCCGCTATGGGAGTGACTCCGCGAGCGGTGCCGACGCTTCGGAGCCTCGGCCGCAGCAGTGTGAGCGTCGCTCGGGGAGGAGCTCCTCGAGCGCGTCTTCCGGCTCACCCTGTGCGACTTGGGTCCTTTGCTGGTGGACGGGACATTCACGTTGGCGTCGGGCGGGGCTGCCTCATCGGCATTTCTGGCTTTTCCGGTAGGCGTGCTGGCAACGGGTTTTGGCGTTGCCGTCTTCGCTGACCGTGTTCTCGTTTTTGGTGACAGCGGGTCTTTGGCGGGCCTTCCAGGCATTCGCTTGGTAGTGTGGTAAGCGGTGTACCGGGCCCCCTTCTGGAGGAGCGGTGCCAGTGGGGCGAGGGCGGCCTCCTGCCGGGGTCCGAGCCACCACCGCTCTGATGACGGCCGATCGAACGCGCACTCGAGGCCCGTACAATTGCTCGTGGAGTGGCAAGCTTTTTTTTGTTCTCGGTCCTGCCGATCTTCTCTGGAGCAGAGCTATATTTAATAGCATTGCCGTGCTGGGCACAGTTAGCGATGTAAACAAATGCACCGCAAATAGAACGAGGAATGTACCTTTGGCAAGTATGTTTTAAAGCGAAGGTTTCTTTGCCTTCCATTTGAAAGGTTAAAATTGGCCGGCCGGTCGTCGCTTCGGTAATGGGTCGGTATTTGCCGAGTAGGTTCGTTGTTTTGTTTTTTCTTTTTTTATCAACGCGTTCTTGCTTGCAAACTCTCATGTGTTTGGTGCACTTATAGATAAGCAATAATTTTCAGTGAATAAACACCCACTTGGGTCACTGGTTATCCTTAACTGTAGGTATGTGTGCCTATTCTGGAACAATCGCTCAGCTTGGGTACGAGCCGTTGGGAGACCAAGTGTGTTAGCATGCCTTAGATTCACGTGGATATGAGTCATCCTTCGCTGTTCATACACATGTCATCAAAAACCCTTCATGGTCTTTTTGTGGCTTTAGGTGTTGCACTGCGAAACACGAGGTTGCGGGATCAAAGCCCTTCCGGTGCGGCCGCGTTTCGGTGAGGGCGAGCTAGATGCAACAAACATCCGTGTACTTTGATTTAGGTGTACGTTGAAAAAACCCTAGGTGGTCATAATTAGTCCTTAGTCCTCCACTATGGCGTGCCTCACAAAAACATGGTGTTTTTTGCACGCAAAACTCGATAATTTAATCTAAAATCTCATCAACATCCTTCCCTCGACAGCAGCATACATTGACATCGTGCTTGTGACGCAGACAGCTACATAACCGCTACAGTCAACGAGACTGTGTTCATGTCATCCGATACTGTATGGTAAACTTCGCTAATGTAGACTTGTTCGCGTCGTTTAGATTGCAACACTGCGTTACATCTGCGTGTTTTATAAGGCATTTCCGATGAATATGTGTGATATTGCCGCGTTGTAGTGACGTCGAAGAATAAGAGGGCGGCACAGCTGCGGATCACGAAACTAACTCGTTATTGGGAGCACTCGTGCCCACTAAACAACTAACACTCAAGTACAACGATAACGGTGAGTGGAGGCAGCCGTCACCGACATCTGATATGCGGGGCAAGCGCATCGGCTTCTACTTGAGTCATCAGAGGTCCCAGCGTAATCGCTGGTGCCTGCGTGCCTTCCAGAAAGTACTACACAATTTGTGTCGCACATGCCATCTCTTAAGCAAGGTTGAGCGACAGAACGCAAAGTGTAGAACCGACGATAACATTCGAGAAACTTTATATAAGAAACGTACGTTTTGCTCCTGGCGTGAATTGCCACATTTGTTAGCCGGTTAAACTGGGTCACCAGTAAAGGATAAACAAGCAAGCGTGTCAGTAACCCCGTCTTAGAAAGCGCCGTCCCGATGCTGCGAACATAACACGAGTGCGAAAAAACAAATTCACCGACTATTACGATACTCCCTATTGACAATTTTGAGCGAAGCTGTTAATTTCATTGCTTTGAATTCGAGATACATATGCGTCGAATAAGGGAGGTCTTCGGGGCCCGGGCCCCCTACCCGATGGAAAATGTCGAAGCGTACCCTCCTCCCCCACCTAAAGTTTAATTACCAGAGTGTTGTCACCCACATAATTTGCGCTTTCCTTTGACTTGGCTGTACGTCTTCACCCAAACTTTTATTGTCGTAATAGCTTACTGCATCAATGTTGGTGCGGACGTGCACGGCTTTTAATTCATAATTTCGCTTTATTTTATCAAATCCTCACGACAGCATGACAAGCGAAGTAGAAGCATCAGCGACGGCTGTCTCATCCGAATTTTCTCACTTGAACATTGTTTTCAAATTGCACCGTAAACAACATGCACATGCACGATATATATATATATATATATATATATATATATATATATATATATATATATATATAGCACAAAGTTAATTACATTTTTCAAAAGGAAGACGTACCCAATTAACAATTATTTCTGAAGGTATAGATATATCCTATGCCTAGAGAATGAATATGTTGCTGTAGGTCCACCTCACTCCAAATTGCTTTGCTTGCTTTTTGGACTCTGATTAAAAAAAAGCTACTGATTTCGTTAACCCTTCCGCCAGAGTCTTTTATCAGCGGCGTGTGAAATGTACGTGAATAATATCGGTCTCAGTATTGCTTCTCCTTCCAGTAAGCAATGCAAACGACTCGTGAAAAAAAAGAGAGATAAAGAGAAATGCTTCCAATAAGTTACGACCTTTAATAGGGATAGAAACACTATTAGTTGCATGCAGCGGTTGTATATATATTAGAGTTTTAGTTTAGGGGACGCAAGCGGCTTGCGTACGCAAGAGCTAGGGACCACGGTACTGCGCATGCGCAGATGCCTACTATGAACTAAATCTCTCTATTATCACGAAGATAACTAAGACGGGCACGCCGAAACAGAACAGCACTCTGTAATTATGGCCGACCCATAAAAAACCTGGCGCACAACTGCATCCTTCGTCGTCTTCTCTCTGGCGATCGGTGCCTCTAGTGGGCAGCTGTCTTCGTGTCAATATACAGGGTGTCCCAGTTAACTATGATGCAGCTAGATTTTTAAAAAATGTGCAAGTGCATTACTCATAAAAAAACTTAGTGCATATCGTCTCCAGTACAGTTGAGCAGCCGCCAGTAATCTTTTGGTTACTGAGATCTATTTTGGTAATTGTAGTTGATTGTATACCTTAAGACGCGTACTTTCTTAATTAGCAAAATGTCAATAAGGCATTTGTACAGGGAGAGCCAAGGGACATCTAAGTACGGTATTTCCAGCCACGTACTAATTGCTCACTCATTTTGACCGACTGATAAATAAACCCCGTGAAATATGAAAAATATCACTTGACTGCGCTCCAACACGCATCATAAATAAAGAGGAGTACATATGCCCAGGTACGTGATTTGTGTACTTTGCAATTAACCTGAGACTTAGAAGGGACGTCAACAAAATGGGAACAGAGCATGCAGTGAGAGAGAAGCGTTCGGCTACTGAGAAGTGAAAGAGAAGTCGGTAAGAATAATTTGAGATCCGCGTCCAAATTTTTACCTCCATGGATCCGTCTTTTGTATGAGTAACTTTTTTTGAACGAATTAGGAAGGACGGCACCTGACGATCCTAATATCGTACGGTCATTCACAGTGCCCTATAGCTTGCTTCGTTGAACTCATTACGTTTGCATTCCACAGCGAATAATTAAAAAAAAAGGAGATATATGCGTACAATTGGTGATGGGCGCACATTTGGTGCAAAAATGTGGCATCGGAGGGCAGTATAATGTCAGTCCATTGTAAGCGCGTTTCATTTCAAAGCACACCATCAACCGCCCATCTACACCTACGCGGCGATGGTACTACCACCTTAGTTCTATCGCGCGGTGAATATGACGTCCAGAGCGCCTTAACTTATGAGCAAGTAGGTTATGCACTTGCTTAACCGTGAAATTTGGGCAGGCTGCCGTGGACGTGCAGACTCTCGTTAGAACCTCGAAACTGCTTGCTCGGTCCGTCCGTCCTTTCCGTTACGCTGACGAGTACGATGACATGATGACAACGACTATCGTGAAGTCTTCCTCACGTCATTAGGCCGTTCTCATCATCAGTCTTCATCCTCGCTACAGGGTCAGTAAAAACAAAACATCGTCCACCATCTCCACTGCATTGCTTGTGATGCAGATACGGCGAGATTCAGCGACGCGACAAATTGCAGCCCACTGCTTCGATCCAGAGAACAGCGCCAGTGAGTGCTTCTGTGTTCTGCGTGAGAAAACAAATTAACTTGTCAAATCCCACGCTTCAGTGGAGAATCATTGTTAGGCCAAGCTTTCTCCGATGTGTGCGAAAATGTTAAAGTAAATGTTGTGCAAACGTATAATGCTAATGAAGGAAACATGTGTAGAAAATGTTGGCAACGAAATGTAATTTTACATCCTCCTCTATAGCGCAGTTGCTCTTGTCGGTGACGTCTGATGATGTTGTTACGTCTACATAGAGCTCATACTCACGAGGAGGATTGGGCCCACCGGCATGGATAAAGAGCCATGCCAAACAATGACGAAATGAAGAAATAAACAAAGGACCAAAAAAGTAGGCATGCAGAGCAAAACTTTCGTAAGGCTTACTTAAAAAAAAAAGTGGGCCAGGAACTATTGACGATGCTTGTCAATGTAGATGAATATGGTGGAACGATATTCACGAGGACCGCGCTGGTCGGTGTCGTTTCTCCCTGATTAAAGAAAGTTGTTCGCTGTGTTAAAGGAATAGTGCTATGGACGACGTGTATTTGTTGCGGGGAGGCTATTTAGGAAGCGTTGGTAGGTAGCATTGTGTAATGCCATAGAGAACAGAACCTTTAATCAGCACATATGTAACGGTAGTATAATAGACAGCACGTGCATCTCAAGAAGTAACAGTTGGCCTTCGACTACGAACATGTCCCTCAACTATTGAGTAAGCGCACGCGCATTTTGCATCGACGCCTTTGTATCGGCATCGCAAGTCCAAACTCTGACCACCAGCCAAAGTCAAGGAGAAATAGACTATTAAAAAAAATGATGTGTACGATGGGCGGCACCAGGGTATACGTAAGCGTAAGCTTCGGGACGCTTCAATTAACTTACGCATAGTAGCTAGGCATGTACGCAGGATTTTTTTTTTCGGAGGGGTCCCAACCCAAGGCAACTTTTCTATGCAAATGAGGGGAAGGGTACCTTTACTAGTACAATTCTGAATAATGCCCACCATGCGCTATAAAGACTCGTACACCCACAAAAGATAATTGAAATAGCGTGCATCTCACAGGTATGCCTGTGAGATACACCTCTTCTTTACTTGGCAAAAAAAGAACCACATAAAATGGACTCGCGCATGAACGATGCACAGGAAGAATCTTGTCAAGAACAAGTTAACGAACTAAAGTGCAAAATAAAGATCTCTAGTAGCGTTTTCCTTAATTAGCTCTGGAAGAATGAGAGAAAAATGTATATTTGCGGAACAATCACAGTTCGTTTGGATCCCTCGTTTACTGCTCTACTAAGTGTCAAAACCGACTCGTGTTGTTATTTGGGAAGTTGCGTAACGATGCGTGGTCACTAGTCTCGTACAACCGCGTAGAGGGCAGGACGCTGCGGTTCTAGACGTACTGCGCCCACCGCGGAAGGTTAGAAAAACACCCCCATTAGCACAGCAGGTAAGTGGCTAGACCGGGCGGCTCGATTGATAACTGTAGAAGCGTCGTTCAAAACACACGAAATTATTCTCCAATTTCGGTGGCGTTTTCTCTACTTCCTTTTTAAATAAAAAGATTTTGATCCATAAATATTCTCAAGAGTGAGTGAGTGAGTGAGTGAGTAAAGACTTTATTTAAAAGCAAGGTATTTACGAATGACCTTGTTGTTAGGCAGCCACGAGCCCCTGGGCCCGGGCGGCTTCTTCAGCTCTCTCGATGGCCTTGGCCTGCAGGTCAGGGTCGGAGCTGATCAACACGGCCTGCCACTGCTCAGTATTAGTTATTTCGTGATTTGTGTGATTGTCGGCTGGGCAAGACCACATAATATGGAACAGATCCGCTTTTTTCTTACAATGCTTACATGTATTAGGGTATTGGTCCGGGTAGCAATAGTGATAGGCTACGGGGTTGGGGTAGGTGTTCGTCTGAAGTCGTCTCCAAGTTACTTCTTTGTCGCTTGTTAAGCGATTTATGTGCTGGCGGGTACACTGCCCTGGCTAACCTGTAGTGCTGAGTTATTTCCTGGTAACTGAGCATGCGATCCCTCTCTGATCCTAGCGTGAGCCGTCCGGGTGCTCGTTTGGCGAGTCCTCGAGCGGTGGTGTGGGCGGCATTGTTGCCGGGAAGGAAGGAGTGTGCTGGTGCCCAAATGATCTGGATTGGTCGTGGGTGTTGATTGGTTTCTACTATGTGTTTTACGGGAGCCGAGACGCGACCTTTCGCAAAATTGCGTACTGCTGCTCTGAATCGCTAATAATGTAGTGACAATGTGTGGAGGCTATTGCCGGAACGTAGCCGCTTCTTCCGCTGTTTCGGACCTTCTGGTGCGAATTGAACCACCAGCGCGTATTTGACTTGAGGAGTCCACCGCTGCAAGGGACATACAGATGTGTTCTGTGTATTCAGCTGCGTCGACATAGACTACGTATTTGAAGGCGTGGAATTTCTGATGTAGGGCTTTGGACCGCTCGGCCCTCCTTTCCTTGTGGAATTCGGGGTGCGTGATTTTAGGGAGGTGATTAATTTTCACATCGTGCCTCTGATCGTGAGGAATGTCTACTTTAATGCTTTGCATCGACTCGTAGTTCATGCCGAGATTCTGGAGGATGTTTCTCCCGGCGGCACTCTGAGCTAGCCTTTCGTATTCAGATATAAGATGCGCTTCTACAAGTTCATCGAGGGTGTTGTACGCACCTAGGGCTAGCAATTCAACGTTGGCCGTTCTTATAAGTAGCCCAAAAGCCTGTTTATAGGCCCTCCGGATAATTCCCTCTATTTTCTCTCTCTCAGCCGCTTTGAGGCAGTGGTACGGGGTGATGTACGTGACGCGGCTGAGGACGAAGGCTTGTACCAAACTTATGAGGTTGGCTTCTTTCATGCCAGAGTGTCGGTTGGCAATTCTTCAAATTAGTCGCATCGTCTGCTGAACGCATGCTTCCAGTTTATGAATTGTGTTACCGTTGCGCCCGCGAGCTTGCATGAAGAGGCCTAGTACACGGATGGTGGTCACCACCGGTATCGCGCCCCCTCCGGCTCGCACAGTGATTTCTGGGGGTGGCGCAGTGTTGGATTTGCGGTTTGTAGGGACTCTGAGTAGGAAGAGTTCTGATTTTAGCGGGGAGCAGGCGAGGCCTTTGTCGGTAACGTACTTTTCAAGCGTGTCTACAGCTTGTTGCAGCGTGGCTTCTATATCTCCATCGCTACCTTTAACCACCCACAGCGTGATGTCGTCGGCATACAGACTGTGGTGTATATCTGGAATCTGATTAAGTGTTTCCGGTGATCGGATCATCGCTAAATTAAAGAGGAAGGGGGATAAGACTGATCCCTGCGGTGTCCCACGACTTCGAAGAGGGATCTTGTCCGATTGTAGTTCTCCTATCCTTAGTTCAGCTGCCCGGTGGTTGAGGAAATCGTATGTAGTTGTAGGTCCTCTGGCGCCCACACCTAGGTAGTGCAGATTCTCTAGTATAGCCTGATGCGCTACGTGGTCAAAGGCCTTTGTAAGATCAAGACCCAGGACAGCCTGGGTACCATTCTTGGGTATGTTGTCCATAACTTGATATTTAAGCTGAAGCATGAAGTCTTGCGTGGAAAGTTTTGGAAGAAATCAAATTATGGAGTTGGGGAATAAGTTGTTGTCCTCCGGAAAATTGTTGAGGCGGTTAAGTATAACGTGCTGCATGAGTTTTCCTACGCAAGAGGTCAGAGAGATCGGGCGTAAGTTCGCGAGTTGTAGTCGCTTACCATGTTTAGGTATGAATGTTATTTGTGCATGCTTCCATTGCGAGGGGATAGAACCTGTTTCCCAACAGCGGTTGAAGTACTCTGTTAGGGCAGTAATAGATACGTCGTCTCGATTTCGGTGGGTCTTATTTGTTATGCCATCGGGGCCTGGTGCAGATTTAGTTCGGAGTTTCAGCAAGACGGTTCGTACTTCAGCCTCTAGGATGGGTGCATCTAGGTTAAGATTCTCCGGACCCGTGTATGGCTTCTGGGAGATTTGTGCCTTTGTGCCTATGTACCGGGTTTTGAGCTCTGTTAGGAGCTCGTCGTTCGTGCCTTGGTATTGGTGAATGATCTTATTGAGGTATTTCCTCATTTCGGATTTACTCTTATCCGGGTCCATAAGATATCAGAGGAGATTCCACGTTTTGGCTAGACCGAGTGTTCCCTGCATGCTGTCGCATACCTTTTGCTATTGGTTTTTGGTTAACTGGTTAGCGTATTCCTCGATTTCTATGTTGATTTGCGCGATGCGCTAGTGAAGTGTACGGTTTAGTTTATTCTTTTTCCAGCGGGTTTGCATGCTCTTTTTGGCTTCCTACAAGTGTAGGAGGCGGCTATCTACCTCGACCAAACCATCGTCTTCAGGGATTTCTCTCGTGGCGCGTTTCACGCAATCTCTGAGATCCCCGATCCAGGCCTCGAGATCGTTTATATGCTCCTTGGCGGTTGTCTCCCGAATCTGGCGGAAGCGGTCGCATTCCGTGAGCGAAAATCGTTTCCCCTTCTTGCGGGGTGGACCCGCCTGAATGTGGATTTCTATGATATAATGATCGCTACCGAGGCTTTCCCCGGTATTAGTTCAATCATAGTTGCCTATGTTTTTGATGAAAGTTAGGTCGGGAGTGGTGTCAACACTGACACTATTCCCGATACAGGTGGGTGTCTGGAGGCCTGTGATGAGAGTCAGTCCCTGTTGTTGGGCTTCTAGCCAAAGATTACGACCTTTGACTAGGTCTGTGCGGTATCCCCATGCAGTGAGGGGTGCGTTAAAGTCACCTAATAATATTATGGCCTTTTGTTCGGAGATTCCGAGAGCCTTCCAGGATAGAGTTCCGAACTTGTGACGTCGGCACTTTGGGCTACTATAGACATTAAGAATGAATATGCTTTCATCCTCCTTAAGTTTAGGGATGAGTTCAATAAAGTCCTGGTCTATGTCGACTTCTTCAATATCATGTTTAATGGCTGTTAGATTTCTGTTAACTAGAATAACGGTGGTGGAATCCGACCCAGAAGCATTATAGGATTTGTACCCTGCCAATATTGCGTGGCCTCCCGTCTCCTGAAGGGCAATGATATCTGGGGCCGTTTTACCCCCAAGGAACTGCTGAAGGTTTCCCCGTTTGCGGCATAACCCACGGCAGTTCCACTGCCTGATGTTGTAGTTAGGAGTGTGAGCCATTTTGAGATGGCAGGGGTTCAGCGATCGGTTTGGAGATTTCGGATAGGGATGGACGGTCATAGGGTTTGGATGCCACGCCCTTAAGGGAGTCGGAGGCCGTGGATGTAAATCTCGACTCCCAGCGAAGTACGTTGGCTTCGGTCGCTGCTACTCGAGACTCTAGGTTGGTGGTTCTGGTTTCCACAGCGTGTAGACGTGCGCTTTTTTCTTGCAAGTGGGCAACAAAAAAGTTTGAATGTTGTATCGCCTAGTATCGCGGTACTGCGTGAATTTCCTTTATTATTTTTTTCTCCTCTTCTTCTTCTTTCTCCTTTTATTCCCTTTACCCCTTTCCCCAGGACAGGGTAGCCAGCCGGTACTTACACTGGCTAACCTCCCTGTCTTTCCTCCTCTTTGTTTCTCTCTCTCTCTCTCTCGTTGGCAAGTTCAGTAATCATATGTTCTATTTTCTCGAATCTTGGGGATATGCCTGAAGAGTTGTCTGTATGATCTTCTGAGTGAGTGAGTGAATAAACTTTATTGTAGGTCCGCCGAGGACGCGAACTCGTCACGCACCCGGCTTGTCCCACGTCGGGACCGGCAAGTCTAGCCCACCGGCCCGGTCGCGGGCACGCCGGACGGCCAGGATTTGCTTTTCTAGAGTGGGGCTACGCAAAAGCGAGTCCCACTCCTCCTTGATGAACTTGGGGTATGTCGACCCGCACTCCCTGAGCATGTGAAGTAGAGTGGACGTCTGGCCGCAGGACGGGCAGGCGTCGTCGCGATACACGTCGGGGTAAGCCTCGTGGAGAGCGGACAGACACGGATATGTGCTGGTCTGTAGGAGGCTAAGCGAAACGGCTTGCGCCCTATTCAACTAGGGGTGAGGGGGTGGAAAGACCCTTCTGGACGTGTAGAAATATTTAATAATCTCGTTGTGAGTAGCGGGAGCGTCCCTGTGACCGTAGAAAGGAAGGGAGTCAGTGCTCCTTATAGAGGAAGCGCGGTCGGTGAGGTCACGCGCAGCCTCGTGGGCAGGCTCATTGAGGTTCGGGGGAACACCCTCGACCGATCCTACGTGAGCGGGAAACCAGTGAATTGAATGGTTTGTGAGAGCATGTGGACTCGAGCCGCTAAGAAGACGAGCAGCTTCCTTGGCGACGCAACCCTTTTGAAAAGCCCTAACTGCCGTTTTGGAATCACTATAGATTTCGGACCCACGATCGTCTAGCAGGGCGAGTGCGATGGCGACTTGCTCGGCGACTCCGGGGTCTGGAGTGCGAATCGAGGCGCTATTGGAAATGTTTCCGCTCGAGTCGACCACAACGACGCCAAAGGTCTTCCCGTCACTGTACTCCGCAGCGTCGACGAAGCTTGCGCTAATGTCGTGTCGCTTGATCTGTTTGAGGATGGCTGCTGCTCTGGCCTTGCGTCTGCCCTCGTTGTGGACGGGATGGACGTTTCGGGGCACAGGGGCCACTACGAACTTGTCTCGAATGCACCTAGGGATCGGGGTACTGTCCATCGAGAATTCCGCAGGGCTGTCACCCAGCTCTTCGAGGATACGTTTACCTGCCGCTGTGGTGGCCAGGCGACTGAGTTGCGTGCGTTCTTGGGCTTCGGCAATCTCCTCGGCGGCGTTATGTTCCCCCAGCTTCAAGAGATCCTCGGTATGGGTCCTAATGGGTAGCCCGAGAGCCCTCTTGACTACTTTGCGGATAAGAACGTTGAGCTTGTCTCGCTCCGCTCTGAGCCAGTTGTGCATAGAAATCGTGTGCGTGAGGTGGAAGAGTACGAAGGCATTGATCAGCCTGAGAAGATTGCTTTCCTTCATGCCTCGATGCCGGTTTGCGATTCTGCGAACTAGGCGGAAAGCGTTGTCCGTCTTTGCGATAATCGTGTGGAGAGCAGTTCCGTTTCCGTCGTTGAATTCGACAAACATGCCCAGGACCCGAATAACGTCGACCCTGGGTATCACGCCCCCGTCACAAGTGCGAAGTCTGATGCTGCTTTCAGAGACTGATTTCCAATCTTTGGGTCTGCCTCCCTTCTCTTTTCTGTAAAGTAGCAGCTCCAACTTGGCGGGGGAGGATCGAAGTCCGGTTGGGCGGAGATACTCCTCGATCACGTCAATCGCCTCCTGCATGGCTTCTTCGACTCTGCCCTCGCAGCCGCGGGAGCACCATATGGTGATGTCATCGGCGTAAATGGTGTGCTGGACGTCCTCAATGCACGCGAACCTCTCGGAAAGACCAATCATACAGATGTTAAACAATGTTGGGGAGATGACGGCGCCCTGAGGAGTGCCCCGCCCTCCGAGGGGCACATCTTCGGAGCGGAAGTCTCCAATGCGAAGCTTGGCCTTCCTGTCAGTTAGAAAAGAGCTGACGTAGCTGTGGAATCTGGAACCGAGACCCAGGTCTGAAATGGTCTTGACGATGAAGGTGTGGAGCACGTTGTCGAAGGCCTTCTCGAGGTCCAGACCGAGCAGCGCCTTGACGTCTCTGGAACGGCCATCTACAATCTGATGCTTGATTAGTTTCATGGCATCCTGCGTTGAGAGTCCGGCGCGGAAGCCGATCATGTTGTAAGTGTAAACCTCGTTGTCTTCGAGGTACCCGTTAAGCCTGTTGAGGACGACGCGCTCCATGACCTTGCCGACGCAGGAGGTCAGAGAAATCGGCCTCAACTTTTCGATGTTCGGGGCCTTGCCGGGCTTGGGAATGAGCACCGTGCAGACAGTCTTCCATTCTGCAGGTACAATGCCGCTCTTCCAGGACTCGTTTATCTTGTCGGTCAGAAAGACAATCGACGTGTCGTGGAGGTTTCTCAACATTCTGTTGGTGACTCCGTCCGGACCCGGCGCAGACCTGCGGTTGAGCGCGAAGATGGCCTGTCTGACCTCGGTAATGGAGAAGTCTTCATCCTGCTCGGGTCGTGGAGGGCCTCGGTAGTCCGGGAGTTGGGTCGACGGATCTCCGTCGCGACGGACAGGCAGGTACTTCTGTATGAGTTTTGCGACGAGTTCATCGACCGTGTTAGACCTGGTGGCTTCGTGAAGGGCCCGGGCCAACGTATGCCTTTGATTTGACTTCGAGCCGCTTTCACCGAGAAGGTGCTTCAGCATACCCCAGGATTTGCGTTGCGCATCTGTCCGTCGATGTATTCGGAGAGCTCGTCCCACTGCTGCTGGCATAGCACCTTGCAGTGGTCGTGGATGACCTTGTTGAGCTCTGAAATCTTCTTTCGGAGTCTGCGATTGAGCCTTTGACCCTTCCATCGGCGGAGCATGGCGGTTTTGGCCTCGATCAGGTGGGCGAGTCTGCTGTCCATCCGCTCGACGTCGAGATCTGTTTCTACTTTCTTGGTGGCCGCGGAAGCGTCGTTCCGGATGCCTTCGCACCATTCTTCGAGAGTGGCGGGTGCCCTGGCTCTCCCGGGTTCGTCACGAATCTTGCGAAAGTGGTCCCAATCGGTGAACGTGAATTCCCTGACCCTACTCCGAGACACCTTGAAGTTGGTCTCGAGAATGTAGTGGTCGCTGCCGAACTCCATGGCGGTGTTCTTCCAAACCACGTCCTCGACGTTCCTCACGAAGGCGAGGTCGGGTCTCGAGTCCCGGGTGATGGAGTTGCCAATGCGCGTAGGAAAAATCTTGTCAGTGACCAGAGTGAGGTCCATCTCGTTGGCGTCTTGCCACAGGTTTCGCCCCTTGGTAGTGTCGTAGACGTAACCCCAGATGCCATATGGTGCGTTGAAGTGGCCGACGACGACGAAGGGTCGAGGGCCGGCCAAGTCGGTCGCCTTCTTGAGATGGTCTTGAACTGCTGGCGCGAGTCTTTGGGGTTGCTATATACATTGAGGACGAACACGCTGTTTCTGCGCTGATTCCGCTGCGGAACGTCGAGCAGGATCTCAACCATGACATATTCGATTCTGCCACTCGCCAGCTTGAGGTCGTGGATGATATGGGTTAGCCGTTTATCGATCAAGGTGCAAATCCCTCGCCCCCCGGGCCGGCCCGACACGGCCCTGTATCCCTGGAGCGAGGCTGCAGAGATTAATGTTTCCTGGAGAGCAATGACCTGAGGTTTCGCAGAGAAAGACCTGAAAAACTACTGCAGAGGGGCTTTTTTGTTAGAATACCCTCTGCAGTTCCATTGCCAAATGCGAAAACTCTCTTTGAATCTATCCATTATGGCTCACCTGATGGACTACCACCTAACGGGGCAGTTAGGCCTGCGCAAAGAATGGGTCCTCCTGTCGCCGCGCTGGTGGGATAACGAAGTGTAGCTTCCTTTTGTATGGCGGGAATGGTTAGCGGCTGTACGATGGAGGCGGATGAAGCCATTCGCGCCTCAATGGCGTCGATGCGATCTGCGAGACCTCCGAGGCCCCTGTTGGGGTCCCCGAGCGCAACCTGAATTTGGCGAACGTTATCACTGAGGCAAGCGACGCTAGCGGTGACCTGTTTGAGGCCGTCTGCCAGCGCAATGAGACTTTGCTTAATCGCGCTGACCTCTGAAGAAAACGCTCCCGACTCACATGTTTGTTTGAGTACTGCCCTGCGTTTGGAGGACGTCGCAGTACCGTCTACCGGAGCTGGGATTGGAGTCTCGGTGGCCGTGACTGACGCACCGTTACCCGACACATTCGAAACGAGTTTCCTGATCTCTGCCATTTCGCTAACTAGCGTCTTGATCGTCTTCTTGAGGTCGTCGTTTTCTTTGCGTAAGCGAATGACTTCCGCGTCTCTAGCTTGCTTTGTGGGCGGGTTGCTACGAGATGTCGGAGCATGCTGGGTATTGGCGCCGGGCTTGGGTCGTACCAGATCGGCCCAAATAAGGGTCGGCTGCTTTCCGCAACGTCTGAAGGCGGGCTGAGGCCCGGATGCTGGCTGGGTTATGGAACCCGGGAGGCCCCTGGAACCGGATCTGGACCTGGATCTGGATCGCAACAAAGATCTTGACCTCGACCTGGCCCTGGAGACGGAGCGGCTCCTGCTGCGACCGCTGATTTTTTGCCTTACGTTTCTGTGGTGGTGCTGGGGTGTTGTGTGAGGGATTAGATTGTGGGGTTGGGCGCGGCGTCTGACTGTGATCTTGTATCTCTTTTGTAGTCGGGTTATTTCTGCACGCTGCTTAGTGATTTTGGTTCTCTGTTGTTCTATTAACTGCCTCATCTGTGTGAGTTCTGCCTCGAGAGCCTGCATCTTAGGATACTGAGCACTGGGAGAAGAGACCATGTTAGCCCAGCTCAGCTGTGGAGCTCTGTTAGTCGGGGTCGTTCGTCTCCCGGAACTCGACCGGTTCATCGACGTCCCGTCGGAGTCAGTGGCACTCGGAGTTGAGCTTAGTCTCGCGTAAGATCGAGATCGGCTCCTGCTGCTCGATCCGCCGAGAAAGTAGCTTGCACTGGTTTCTTGGCTGTTCTGCGTCGATTGGCGTTCTCGCGATCTGCTTTGCCTGCCCTCGTTGGGGTGGTTCTGTTCTTCCACCGAGAGTTTCTGTCACTGTCGTTGTCGGATGATGTAGGGGATTTGGAAACGCTTCTTGCATTGCTTTGAGCCGGAGAGATGGTTGCCGTTGCAGATCGCGCATACTAGTTTACAGTCATGGTCCGTTAGCGGATTTTGCTTGCCGCACCAGATACAACTTTCTTCATTCGGGGTGGGGCACACATCGTCCCGGTGGCCGACTTTCCGGCAGATTCCGCACAATTCGACCTTCTTATTGTACAGAAGACGTCGGTACGTAGTATTTTGGTAGTTGATGTAGTGTGGTACTTCTTCACATTGAAAAACGATGATAACGGAGGACATCTTGCCCATGCGCTTGGCGTGCAGGACCCGGGTGGTATTACGCGCCAAACTTCTAATAATGTGTTCTTGTGTGTCGTAGTCCGGAATCCCATGGATGATTCCTTTGGCCGAGTTTTCGGGCGCCGTAATGTAGGTAGCCATGCTGAATCTCTTCTCTTGTGGTTTGAGCTCCTTGATTTGGCTGTACTTGATGGCGTTGTCTTCTCTTGATGTGCTGACAATAATGATATTTTGGCTGGTGTTGATTCGGATCGTGTCTTCTAGTTGCGTCGCCGCTTCCAGAGCGGCCATGTCATGATGTCGGTGATGAGCGCGGAGCTCCAGCTGGCTGTATTGAATCCGTCACATGGTCGGAGAACCACTTTGAGGTCGTCTTCAGCGCTTGCCGACGCGGACGGATAGACGGCGTCTGCGCTACCAAATTAGTTCTTGTACGCGGCATGGCGTTGGATTCGTGAAGGCTTGGTTTGCTTCGCTGTAGGTTCTTATGGGCGGCGAGCCATCCTGCTTCGTTTAGTTGTTCTGGGGCGATTTCAGTCCCCACCACTTCTATTTCCATAGCTGCCTGATGAGTTGGTTGAGATGCCGGGCTGCCGAACCGGCGTTAGGGTTAACGCGGCAGCCGGCGAACCGGACACGAAATGTGGCGTTTTATGGATGAATATGGAAGCACTTGCCGAGATGTTGATCTCTTCGTGGTCCGGATGACTTCCCGCAGTAGTGGCGATGGTTGCTTCCAGGAAATCTATAGGTTGACGGTCGCTGTGAGGGGAAAGAGCCGGAGCTCATGTGAGGTACTTCTACATTTCTACATTTTCAAACAATTTTCGCTTTTCCTCCCTGTTTGGCAGTTGCCTTGGCTTTCTCCCTTAGTAGATCGCTTAATTTCTTATCTCCTTGCGGCTCTTGTTTCCACTTGCCAATTTGGCACGAACAGTGCTGTTCAATTAGAGAAAAACCAGACAAGGTAACGGGTGACAGTAATATTGCTTATGGGTTCAACAGTTATTGCAGGGCCTGATGATGGACGCTGTTTCGGAATATCTTATTTTCCACCTTATCTAATCCATATCGCGGATATATGGTTCCGAGGATCTTCCAGCGTCACGGCGAGCCGTCACTCGAGCAAATAATAAAGCAAAAGGAAAAGTTAAACGCAACTGGCGTTTTCCTCAGCCACAACTCGTTCCACGAGTATACAGAACAGCTGACTATGAACCGAATCCCTTTCCTGGCCCCTGGATCAGTCTAAACAAAGAATGTCGAACTAACGAAGCAACAGTGATCCGCGTGATCGTTGAATAAATGGGGACATAAAAATTGTGTTGGACGTTAAAATTAAGATAAAATATTATAATTAAATCAATAAACTACACCTTGCCTGCTGCAATAGATGGTGACAGAGTGTGAGAGGGGTTGAGCGTACCAATTCAATTCATCTTGAGTTAATCGCACGGGCACCGAATCGATGAGAAAACTGGCCTCCAAACCCCAGGAGATGCCGATAACTACCGCCATTCAAAAGGAGTGAAAAAATTGACAACCATTCCACTCTTGGAAGAAGGAATGGCAGCGAAAGCTGACGATAGTCAAAGCTCTCAAACGAAAAGCAAAGTGTTTCACCTCCGCTGCTGGTCAGCCTGAAGATAATGCAATATCAGGCCGACCCGCGGCGGAAGTGAAGCAGTCGTTAAGCACCCCGCATACGTGGGCAGATCCCGAAGATAGTGCAACACCGGGCCGACCCCCGGTGGCGGTGAAGCAGGCATTAAAAACTCCCCATACGTAGGCCATTCCAAAGGTATTGCAATACCAGGCCCACCCGCGATGGAGGTGAAGCAGGCGTTAAGCGCTCCCCATTGTAAGGAATGTGGTCGGGCATGAAATAAGTGGTAGCTGACCCACGCCGTCGTCCGACTCATGCACGCTAAGGACGTTGTTGAAGGGAAGGACTTGGGGCGCTATAACTTAAAACTATTCCAATTCTGCAATCAGCCCTCCGCGATTGGTGAAACACTTTTTTGGACCACCCCTACTTCACCTGTCTGCCACGCGACGCCAAGAAAACCGCGATAGCTCCCCATCTGATAGGACGTATACAGACTGATTACGCATAATTGCATAACCGTGCAGCTTCGGATGGCAGTCTCTACCCTTTTGTTCAGACCTGGCCACCAGTACTTTTCATGAAGACGTTGCTTGGCCTTCACAATTCCCGGGTGCGATTCAGCCCATGGGATACCGCTGCCGAAAAAATATTTGCAAAGGTAAAGAAGCTCCTAGCATCGCACAAGATATTGCAAATGTTCGACCCGACACTCCCTGTTATTGTGGCCACAGATGCGTCTGCTTATGGCCTGGGAGCAGAACTACAACAGGCTGACGGGCCACACATTCGGACTGTTGCATTCGCATCCCGAACTCTGACAGAAACGGAGCGGAAGTACTCAGCGGGAGAGCGGGACGCCCTGGCGTATCTGTGGGCGTGCGAGAAATGGCACATTTATCTCTTGGGACGACCATTCACGTTGGTAATGGACCATCAAGCCCTAGTGCCTCTACTTTCGACACAAAGCACAGGACAGCGACCACTTCGCATCACAAGGCGGACCACTAGTTTGCTGTGTTAAAATTTCACAGTTCAGTACAGACGTGGCGAATACAACAAGGTAGCAGACGCTTTGTCCCGGCTACCTGTTCCAGACACAGAAGATGGCGTTCAGATTGAAGAGGAAGTTGTGTCTCTGGTCACATCTTCAGTTCATGTCAATGACCTTCAACTTGCTACAGCTGAGGATTGCAAACTCCAGGAGGTTGCCCATTTTGTTCAGACATCATGGCCAGCGAAAAAATCTTTGACTGCTGAACTGACTCCTTACTATGAGGTCCGGGAGGAATTGTCAGTAGCAAATGGTCTGCTTATGCGCTCGGAGCGTATTGTGGTTCCAGCCAAGCTCACTGCTACGTTTATTCAGCTTGCCCATGAATCGCACCCGGGAATTGTGAAGGCCAAGCAACGTCTTCATGAAAAGTACTGGTGGCCAGGTCTGAACAAAAGGGTAGAGACTGCCATCCGAAGCTGCACGGTCTGTCAGTCGGCAGACAAAAGTGCTAAGAGCTATCCCACTCCACTACAGCCAGTGGCCCTTCCAGATAAACCTTGGAGCAAGATATCTGTTGAGATTGTTGACCCATTTGAGCATGCCCCAGCAGACTGCCGTTTCGTTATATCGGTTGTTGATTATTTTCCCAAATGGCCAGAAGTTGCTCTCTGCAGGGACGTGTCTTCCAGTAAAGTGGTGGACTTCCTCATGTCAATATTTACACGGGAAGGTTACCCCGACGAAGTGGTCTCGGATGTCATGGTTGAGATCCTGCTCGACGTCAGCGCAGAAACAGCGTTTTCGTCGTCAATATCTACAGCAACCCCAGGGACTCGCGTCAGCAGTGCAAGACCATCCTCAAAAAACGACCGACTTGGCCGGCCCTCGACCCTTGGTCGTCGTTGGTGACTTTAACGCACCGTACGACACCTGGTGTTACGTCTACGACACTACCAAGGGGCGCAACCTGTGGCAAGATGCCTACGAGATGGACCTCACTCTGGTCACTGACAAGGATTTTCCTACGCGCGTCGGCAACTCCGTCACCCGGCACTCGACATCCGACGTTGGCTTCATCAGGAACGTTGAGGACGTGGGCTGGGAGAACGCCGCCATGGAGCTCGGCAGTGACCACCACATTCTCGAGACCAACTTCAAGGTGTCTCGGAGTAAGGTCAGGGAATTCACGTTCATTGATTGGGACCATTTCCGCAAGATTCGCGAAGAACCCGGTAGAGCCAGGGCACCCACCGCTCTCGAAGAATAGTGCGAAGGCGTCCGGAACGACGCTTCCGCGGCTACCAAGAAAGTGGAAACTGATCTCGACGTCGAGCGGATGGACAGCAGACTCGCCCACCTGATCGAGGCCAAAAATGCCCTGCTCCGCCGATGGAAGGGTCAAAGGCTCAACCGCAGAATCCGAAAGAAGATCTCGGAGCTCAACAAGGTCATCGATGACCTCTGCAAGGCGCTATGCCAGCAGTCGTCCTCAACAGGCTCAACGGGTACCTCGAAGACAACGAAGTTTACACGTACCACATGATGGCATCCGCGCTGGACTCTCGACGCAGGATGCCATGAAACTAATCAAGCATCAGACTTTGGATGGCCGTTCCAGAGACGTCAGGCTCTGCTCGGTCTGGACCTCGAGAAGGCTTTCGACAACGTGCTCCACACCTTTATCGTAAAGACCATTTCAGACCTGGGTCTCGGTTCCAGATTCCATAGCTACGTCAGCTCTGTAATAACGAACAGCTGGAAGGCCAAGCTTTGCATTGGGGACTCCCGCTCCAACGATGTGTCGCTCGGAGGGCGGGGCACTTCTCAGGGCACCGTCATCTCCCACACGCTGTTTAACATTTGTATGATTGGTCTTTCCGAGAGGTTGGCACGTGTCGAGGACGTCAAGCACACCATCTACGCCGAAGACATCACCTTATGGTGCTCCGGTGGCTGCGAGGGCAGAGTCGAAGAATCCATGCAGGAGGCGATCGACGTAATCGAGGAGTATCTCCGCCCCCACCGGACTTCGATGCTCCCCCACCAAGTCGAAGCTTCTGCTCTACAAAAAAGAGAAGGGAGGCAGATCCAAAGAATGGAAGCCAGTCTCCGAAAGCAGCCTCAGTCTTCGCACTTGTGACGGGAGCGGGGGTGATACCCATGGTCGACGTTATTCGTGTCCTGGGCATGTTTGTCGAATTCAACGGCGGGAACGGAACGGCTCTCTGCAAGATCATCGCAAAGACAGAAAACGCTTTCCGCCTCGTTCGCAGAATTCCAAACGGGCAAAAAACGCATGAATGAAAAAATACGGATGATGTAGCCGCCGCTGGTGCTTTAATGCGCCTGGCCTCCTGTTGCCAACAAGGATGCACGAAACATTCATTGACAATAAAATTTTAAGTGAAAGGGTAGAGGCAACTCAAAAGAAACATCAAATCACGTGGATAACGGAACGCTCTGGGAATCCGACTTTAACGGGGGAGGGGGGGTATGTTCCGGCACTGCCGGTGCCCCGGCTCTACCCCCCCCCCCCCCTTATATGATTCTGGACAGGGCTCGGGCCCCGGAGTCCCCTTGGTAGTCGGTCGCCTATAGAAAGATGAGTACGAAAGATGTGTGCCTAATGTGCGCCCACTCCCGCGGAGTGGTAACACCTTTGCGCACGATCAGTCAAATATTTGACTGCCTTCGCGAGTTCAAATATTTCTCTTCAGTCGACCTCCGACCGGTTACTGGCATATTTCGGTTGACGAAATCTACCGTTGCAAGACCGCTTTCATTACACCGGATGGCCTTTACCATTTCAAGGTTATGCTTTTCCGGACATTATATTGCCCCAGTAATTTTCGAAACAATGATGGACTCTTTCCTTCGAAGCTATAAATGGTCCACCAGCTCAGGTTATCTGGATGATGTCATCGTGTTTCCGCCTACTTTTCACAGCCACCTCAGTAACTTGTCTACTGTTCTTGAAGTCGTTGAGAGGCTGGCCTTCAACGTAACTCTTCTAAGCGCCGTTTTGTACACCACGAAGTCAAAGTTCTTGACCACCTCGTCAGTGCGGGCAGCATACATCCTCATCCTGAGAAGACCACGCTGTCAAGAACTTTCCGGTATCCGGTAAAGCAAAAGATGTGCGCAGCTTCGTGGCCTTATGCTGCTATATTCATCGGTTTGGTTAAAAAATTGCGGATATCGCTGGCTACTGACGGACCTTCTCAGGAACGACACTGGGTTCCTTTGGGGCCGTGAACAAGCCGACGCCTTCTGCAACCGCATTCACTTGTTGATTACACCACCGATGTTAAGTCTATTTCATCAATCCACGCCAACTAAATTTCCCAAAGACGCCAGTGGCCATGGCATTGGTCACCGAGTGCAAGTGCCTCGTTCAGGGGTGGGCAGTGGCTAAATTTCGTGCTAACTTGTTTGGCCGCCCATTTTATATGATCACGGAGCACCATGCCCTGTGTTGGCTATCGTCACTGAAAGGCCCGACTGGCCGCCTTGGTCGCTGGGCGCTCGGACTCAAGAAATATTTTTTCGGTGTGATGTACAAGTCCGGCTGCTTACATCTGGACGCCTACTGCTTCTCTTTCTGAAGACGACGAAGTGATCCTTTTGCTGAGTGTTTGTTCTCCGTCATAAGTATTTTGGGGTAATTCTCGCTTTCTTCCGGGGAACACTGTTCCATGTTCGACGGGAATGGAAGTAAAGCCACCTGCACTCCCACCTGATGTAGCGGTACCCGCGTCGGCAGCCTCAAGGAAGCGGAACAGCCTCTCGAGCGACAGCGAGGCTACCCTGATAGACTCGACCGAGAGGGACGACAGCTCCGACGACGACTATGTGACTGTCCTGAGTCAGAAAGCAAAGCGGCGGATGCTTAGGGCCTCTGTGGACACATCTGCTATGAGGACTCCGCAGAGTTCGCCGAAGTACACCATCCTTTTCTTACCTGTGCTACACTCCGACAACATGAGGTTCCTCAACAGGCAAGTTGCATCGGTTGAACTCGAGAGACTGTTGCCAAATGGCATTGAGGACGTACGAGTCAGCCCTCGGAAGAATGTTGTTGTGGTAGATGTCGCCCAAGCGTCGGCGTTAGATTCTCTGCGAGCTGTCACTGTTCTCGGTGGCATGAACGTCCGTACCATCATCCCGATGCGAAAAGAGGCTACTACAGGCGTCATATATGACATTGATGCGGTCATCTCAGGTGAGGATTTAGCACTTTTGATAAAGCCTGCCAATCATGGCACCCACATACTGTAGGTGGCCCGTCTCGGAACTTCCAGATGCGTGAAAATTGTCTTTAAAGGTGACTGCCTTCCATCGCATGTGAATGTAGGTCATTTCCGACATGCTATCCGGCCCTTTGTTCCCAAGCCACTTCAGTGCAGAACCTGCCAGAAATTCGGTCACGTGAGCGCCGTCTGTAGAAAGTCTGCTATATGTTCCCGCTGTGAAGCACAACACTCTGCAGGCAACTTCCAGGCATCAACTTATAAGTGTCCGAACTGTCAAGGGCCCCACGATGCCTCATCAAAGGAATTTACTAGAGTTAAGCGAGAACTCTCCATCTTGAAGTAAATGGTGAGGGACCAGTCGACTCATCGTGAAGCAGCTGCTGACGTCAGGCGACGTCGTTCCCGTCGCAGACGCTCATCAAGGAATTCTGCTCTCCGCACAAAGAATACGCGTGCCGTAAAGCCTCTGGCTGTTGAATCTGCTCGAACCCCAGTGCAGAATGTGCCCAAACCACGTATAGATAACGGAGCAGCTGAAAAGAATGCAGTGGATGAAGAATGGCCACCACTGCCAAGGATAAGCCCTGTGGAAAACCCACAGCAAGGAGAGGCACCACGATGCTCCACCCCTCACCCAGATGAGCTGACAGAACATGACCGCCGAATTGTAACAATACTCAAGTCTTTGATAAATGCGATTCGCACGCTTGTGGGCAACTCGAATACGCCAACAGCTCGACGCACAGTGCAAGTGTTGGATGCCCTGAGCCCAGTGCTTGGAAATTTTGCCTAAGCACAATGGCTCTTCCACTCCCTTCACTCTGTGACAAAGTGCGTAGCGCGACGATTTTCCAGTGGAATGCCAGAGGACATAAATCACGGATTTCATGTTTCCGCCAATACGTTTTTACGAACCGATTTCCTGTAGTAGTAATATGTGAACCGAACGTGTCAAAAGCGCTAAGACTCTCTGGATACGAAGCCTTTATGGCATCGACGTGCGGGCAATCCAGCAAAGTAATTGTTTACATCCGTAGAGAACTGACTTACATTCCCCACTCGGTGCAGCCTCGTGATGGAAACCAATACGTGTGTCTCCGCATTACAAAGAATAAAGTGGCCTTCACCCTTATCGGCGCCTACACCTCCCCATATAGTCCGTCCGACAGCGACCGACTGGGAGACGTCTTGACGGCGACTTCTAGACCCAGGATTATCGCGGGAGACTTTAATGCTCATCACTTGGCTTGGGGAAGTTCCAGAATAGATTCCAGGGTCTGGAAACTTGTGGAATTTGCTTCCGACCATGAACTCAGCATTATGAACGATGGCAGTCCGACGTACCTGCGTGGTTCGAACTATAGCAGTTGCTTAGATTTGACCTTTGTGTCACGGCAACTTGGTCAAAATGTTCGATGGTGCGCTGACATTGAGATTCATGGTAGTGACTATATTCCCACCTACTTAAGTATCACTGGATTTGGAAGCTTCTCTTTTTCTGTTTCCTGACAAGTATATATAAGGTGGTCAACGTATAAGACAAAGGTGGAAGAGGCATGCAAAGAAGGATTAACCGGAACCATTGAGAACCTTATTACAAGTGCACTGGAACCGTCTAAGTACACATTTAAATCCGCTAAAGAACGTACGGATTTTGACATGGAACTTGAGCGACTTCGAACGATTCGCAGAAGGGCCGAAAGGCGATACAGGCGCACGAAGTCAATTCATGACATTAGAGTGACTGGACGTATACAGAAGAAAATCAAACGTCGTATGAACAGGCTGGAGGAACAACGGTGGAAGACGCTCTGCTAATCACTTGACCCCCACAAGCCACGGCCTATCATATGGAGGACGGTGCGCGGCCTTGGCTCGTCTCCACAGCAACGACAGCCATTCTCAGCCTAGCTCTCCATCAAGGCCGCTCACAGGTCGACATAGCCGAAGATTCCTGTGTGAAGATTATGGGCAGTGTGGTCACCACCAATAGCGAAATTCTGGGTGAGGTTCCTGCGACACGCTTCCCAGAATTGAATGTGTCCTTCTCACTTGAGGAATTGGACGCTGCTCTGGCCACATGCAGGCGCTCATCGTCGCCAGGACCAGACGGCATCACCTACGCTGCTTTATGCCACCTAGGTGAAGATGGCCGAAGCAGACTTCTGGAATGTTATGACCACTCATGGAATGATGGCGTCGTTCCTAAGCGGTGGAAGTCCAGCCGCTTGATACCACTCCCGAAGCCTGGAAAGCCGCCACTTGACCTAGCGTCCTACCGACCCATTGCGCTGTCCAGCTGTGTTGGGAAGGTCATGGAAAGAATGATTCTAACCCGCCTAGAGTGGTATCTTGAGCGTCACAACGTATACCCCGAGGCCATGGTTGGTTTGAGAAGAAGCCGTTCCTCTATTGGCAACGTCACCGACCTCGTCACGTCTGTACAACAAGAAAAACACCACAAGCGTATATCGGTTGCACTATTCCTCGACGTGAAAAGTGCCTATGATAATGTTACGCATGAAGCCACCCTTGATGCCCTGGAAAATAATGAAATTGGTGGACGCATGTTTCGGTGGATTCGGAGCTATCTATTCAAAAGATTCTTCTTTGTGCACAGTGCAGATGGCCGAACCGCTGACCATTACACTTGCCGTGGCGTCCCTAAGGGTGGGGTTCTTAGCCCCACTTTGTTCAACCTTGCAATCCTTGGACTTGCCAACGTTCTACCACATACAGTAACCCTTTCTATATATGCTGACGACATATGCATATCGGCCTCGGCAGTTACACGTCTCCAAATGCGTACACGGCTCCAAAAAGCAGTGACCCTAACATCATCGTACCTGTGTGCTCAAGGCCTCAGCATTTGGACCGAGAAGTGCGCCTTAGTCGCTTTTACCCACAAGCCCATGACCTGGTACCCCATTCCTATTGACCACCAACCCATTCCCTACGAAAAACTCACCGATTCCTAGGCTTTATTATAGACAGAAACCTTTCATGGAGCCCCCACATCTCATACTTGAAAAAGAGGCTTACTTCTATCTCCCATATACTAAGGTTTCTTGCCGGTAAAACGTGGGGCACATCCGTGGCATCTATGCTTCAACTATACAGGACGCTCGTCCTAGGATACTTACGATACAGCACACCAGTGCTGTCAAACGCTACCAAAACTAACATCCATGTCCTACAGAGCATTCAAGGCCAAGTCCTTCTAACATGACTGGGGCTACCTCGAAATGCTTCAACCGTGGCAACAATTGCCACCACGAGAGACCACCCAGTAATGACCTATATAGCTATCGACGCACTCCGCGCCCATGTTCGCCATATATCCAGAGTCCCTGACCACCATCTCGCTCGCTTGCCCGAGAAAAGACCCAAGGCAGCGTTCTCCAGATCAAGTGCGACTAACCGGCCCTCTTTTTCTTTGGGGCACTCACCCGCAACAAGAACGCCATCCCCTATGTGGCGCTTGAAAAAGCCTCCTGTGTACCTTGCTGTTCCAGAAATAGTGAAGAAAGCTAGCCTGACTACCGCGGCTCTCAAGCAGATCACATTGGAACTTTTGCATTGTTCATACGCTAACCAAATCCATGTTTACACGGATGATTCCGTCTCGGAAAATTCTACGGGCGCCGTTGTTTTACCATCTCAATCGGTCGTCATCAAGTTTAAGACTTCACGCGTAGTGACATGTACAGGTTCCGAATGGCCGCTCTTCGCGCTGCTGTCGAATACATTGAAAAAGAACCGTCCAACAAATGGGCTATATTTTGTGACTCGAAAGCAGCCCTCCAGAGCTTGCAAAGTTTACGACGTTGCAATTATGAACAGCTGGTGTCACAAATCACAGGAAACCTGCCATTGCGCTTCTGAACGAGGACATGATATCATATTTCAGTGGCTGCCGGGACATTGTGGCATCGTTGGTAATCACCTCGCCAAGGACGCTGCCCGACGTGCCCAGGCTGACTCACCGACACTCCTTATACCTTTATTGAGAGTCGACGCTGCAAGAGAGCTTCGCACTGTCGCTCGTACCATCACGTTAGGTTACTGGCATACACCACAGAACTCTACGTGTCGTTTATACAGCCTCGACCCATCACTGAAACTTAAATTACCAGCGAATCTTCCACGACGTGACGCAACACTGCTGTGTCGGCGGTGGGTAGGCGTAACATTCACCAACTCCTACTGCTATCGTATTGGAACGGCGGATTCACCAATGTGTGCTAAATCCAAGTGTGAAGAGACCCTCAGTCACCTTCTGTGCCACTGTTCTCCTTTCGATAATCAACGTGAGACTCTCCAGTGTGCCTTAAATAGACTGGATGGCAGGCCATTTACGGAAGCGAAGATCTTGGGAGCCTGGCCTCACAGTTCATGAGCCCAGAAAGCAGTTCCAGCGCTTTTTCACTACCTGAGGGCAACAGACTAGAGTGCCCGACTATAGACATCCTACACTTAAGTTCTCTCTCTCTCACTCTTTCACTCCCCATTCTTCTCCCCATGTGTAGGGTAGGAAACTGGACTCAGTCTGGTTAACCTCCCCGCCTTTCTTTCTTCCTTTCTCTCTCTCTCTCTCTCCCGTCAATTCTCGTGACAATGATGCACAGGATACCAACACTTCCTTTCTGGCCATTTCTGAATTTCGCGACGTCGTTACAGAGCAGCGAAATGGTGACTCTCTACGGTCGATCATAGAACGCTGGACTTATGGCCAGCGTTCTGGACAGAAACTTCGTGCTACAAGACGACATTCTTTATGGATGCAACATCAGCTTTGATAGAACATATTTACTGCGAGGGGAACCTCGTCCCCTCCGTTCTGCTGTTCTCTCTGAGCTCCATGACGTACCACTGCCGAACGTATCGGCAACTCCCGCACCTACGACATAGTGCGACTTCACTTCTAGCCAGGGTCGTACCACTCTGAGACGTTGCATTTCTGCTTGTGACTTCTGCCAATGGAGAAAGAGGCCATGTGCACAACCTGCTGGCCACCTTCACACAATGTTCCCACGGAGTCTTTCTCACGTGTCGGCATGCACCTACTTGGCCCTTCCCCAAATCCGTAAAAGGGATCAAATAGATAGCCGTTGCAATAGACTATGCGACGCGCTATGCTAGTACACGTGCCCGGCACACCAGCTGCGCTACAGATGTAGCAGACTTTCTATTTGAGGACGTGATTTATTCGCCATGGGGCGTCAATGTAGCTGCTGAAAGATTGTGGCGACTAGTTCCTGTCGTAAGTTGTCGAAGACATACTTCGTTCCTGATCCACTGAACACAAGCCCGCAAATGCAAATCAACCAGAAACGAATGGACTGACTGAACGACTTAATCGCGCCCTTACAGAAGTGTCTATGTACGTATCAGCAGATCATCGCGATTGGGACAACACTTTAGGCTAGGCGAAATCTGCGTAAAATTCATCCCGTCATGATACCATACCTTACTACGTCCTGATACTTTCAGTTTCTCGCGTTTCTACCTTTTATGTCGTTGCAGTCCCACTTTGCCTTTTTACACCCTACTACCTTTGGTGTCGCGACAGACCACGGAATACGCCCATGACGCCGTCGGTTGGGCTCCTATGGCTTTCCAGATTGCCTATGATCGACTTACAGCGTCTCAGGAGTCACAAAAGACTCGTTACGAGAGCCACTCCCGGAAAGTTCTTTTTCGGAAATCTCGTTCTTCTGTGTTCTCCAAGTCGCCACGTCGGCCTGCCCGAAAAACTGCTGTCACGCTGTGCTGGGCCCTATTGCGTATATTGCGACAATTATGTGACTTAAATTACGAAATCACCTCTATTGAACACGTGATCCCCATGTCAGCTATGAGCTGAAGTGGTCCACGTGTCCCGTATAAAACCATACTGTTAATCTTTTTCGCTATCATTCTCATATCACTCTCATGTCATATTAACGGCACTCCAGCCCCGGGCATTACCTTACAGTGCATCTTCACAGGACCGTGCAGGCAAAAGAAAGACGAAGATCTTGTAGTCTTTTTACTGGAGCTGATTCTTAAAGATATTCTGAATTGCGAAAAATAATGTTAGAAACGTCGTTCCACCTTCTTAGATTATACCCAAGTGTTCAAAATTTCTTATTTGTGGAGTCCTCGGTCCTTGGGCACAGCCACAGGAAGGTTGGTGATGTCATCCAAAATTTTATGTCAGGGTCAGCAAGATTTCAACTATGATATCAAGACTTAAGGTTTTGTTAGATTTTTACCAAAACCCATTATGGTTAGCAATATTTTCGTTTTAACATATTCCTAAATTCTATGCTAATCACAAGCTCGAATCTACCTATTACTTCCCGTATACCTATTCACGAGTGTTGTTTATAGTCATATTATAATTCTTTTTTCCTAATGTTATATGGAATTACCCTGCTCTTTGCCAATCTCCCGGAATTGGTATGTGCCGCTAATGTCCATGCTCTACATTTACATCTTCATTTACAGCGACGACCTCTGTACCAGCGTGCGCGTTTACCAATGATATCCCACATGTAAATAGATCTATAGGCGTTTGGGAATTGGGCTTCATGTTTGTAAGATTGTCTTGCAGCTTTTAAATTTAACTTTCATGGTGCGTAGACAAGATATCGTGTTACTGCAACACTCTCAACATGTGCAAAAACAAGCTCGATGCCGCGGAGCCGCCATGCCGAGAATCCCACTGTCTATGCACATTGTGAATTACATAGGTAGATTTAGTTTGTTCAAAACGTGTTGGGGCGCAGCATATTCAATGGCGGTCAGGCCGCCATTGGAATATGAACCTGGTAACGTTTAACACTAGAACGTTAACTAGTGACGCGAGTCTAGCAGTACTATTGGAGGAATTAGAGGGCAGTAAATAGGATATAATAGGGCTCAGTGAAGTTAGGAGGCCAAAAGAAGCATATACAGTGCTAAAAAGCGGGCACGTCCTGTGCTACCGGGGCTTAGCGGAGAGACGAGAACTAGGAGTCGGATTCCTGATTAATAAGGAAATAGCTGGTAACATACAGAATTCTATAGCATTAACGAGAGGGTGGTAGGTCTTGTTGTGAAACTTAATAAGAGGTACAAAATGAAGGTTGTACAGGTCTACACCCCTACATCCAGTCATGATGACCAGGAAGTCGAAAGCTTCTATGAAGACGTGGAATCGGCGATGGGTAAAGTAAAAAAAAAAAAAACACTATACTGATGGGCTACATCAATGCCAAGGTAGGCAAGAAGCAGGCTGGAGACAAGGCAGGGGGGGAATATGGCATAGGCACTAGGAATAGCAGGGGAGAGTTATTGGTAGAGTTTGCGGAACAGAATAATATGCGGATAATGAATACCTTCTTCCGCAAGCGGGATAGCCGAAAGTGGACGTGGAGGAGCCCGAATGGCGAGACTAAAAATGAAATAGACTTCATACTCTGCGCTAACCCTGGCATCATACAAGATGTGGACGTGCTCAGCAAGGTGCGCTGCAGTGACCATAGGATGGTAAGAACTCGAATTAGCCTCGACCTGAGGAGGAAACGGAAGAAACTGGTAAATAAGAAGCCGATCAATGAGTTAGCGGTAAGAGGGAAAATAGAGGAGTTCCACATCAAGCTACAGATCAGGTATTCGGCTTTAACTCAGGAAGAGGACCTTAGTGTTGAAGCAGTGAACGACAATCTTATTCGCATCATTAAGGAGTGTGCAATAGAAGTCGGTGGTAACTTCGTTAGACAGGATACCAGTAAGCTATCGCAGGAGACGAAAGATCTGATCAAGAAACGCCTATGTATGGAAGCCTCTAACCCTACAGCTAGAATAGAACTGGCAGAACTTTCGAAGTTAATCAACAAGCGTAAGACAGCAGACATAAGGAAGTATAATATGGATAGAATTGAACATTCTCTCAGGAACGGAGGAAGCGTAAAAGCAGTGAAGAAGAAACTAGGAATTGGCAAGAATCAGATGTATGCGTTAAGCGACAAAGCCGGCAATATCATTACGAATATGGATGAGATAGTTCAAGTGGCTGAGGAGTTCTATAGAGATTTATACAGTACCAGTGGCACCCACGACGATAATAGAAGAGATAATAGTCTAGAGGATTTCGAAATCCCACAGGCAACTCAGGAAGAAGTAAAGAAAGCCTTGGGAGCTATGCAAAGGGGGAAGGCAGCTGGGGAGGATCAGGTAACAGCAGATTTGTTGAAGGATGGTGGGCAGATTGTTCTAGAGAAACTGGCCACCCTGTATACGCAATGCCTAATGACTTCGAGCGTACCGGAATCTTCAAAAAACGCTAACATAATCCTAATCCATAAGAAAGGGGACGCCAAAGACTTGAAAAATTGTAGACCGATCAGCTTACTGTCCATTGCCTACAAAATATTTACTAAGGTAATTGCAAATAGAATCAGGAACACCTTAGACTTCCATCAACCAAAGGACCAGGCAGGATTCCGTAAAGGCTACTCAACAATAGACCATATTCACACTATCAATCAGGTGATAGAAAAATGTGCGGAATATAACCAACCTTTATAATGTAGCTTTCATTGATTACGAGAAAGCGTTTGATTCAGTCGAAACCTCAGCAGTCATGGAGGGATTGCGGAATCAGGGTGTAGACGAGCCGTATGTAAAAATATTGAAAGATATCTAAAGCGGCTCCACAGCCACCGTAGTCCTCCATAAAGAAAGCAACAAAAATCCAATAAAGAAAGGCGTAAGACAGGGAGATGCGATCTCCCCAATGCTATTTACAGCGTGTTTACAGGAGGTATTCCGAGACCTGGATAGGGAAGAATTGGGGATAAGAGTTAATGGAGAATACCTTAGTAACTTGCGATTCGCTGATGATATTGCCTTGCTTAGTAACTCAGGGGACCAACTGCAATGCATGCTCACTGACCTGGAGAGGCAAAGCCGGAGGGGGGTTCTAAAATTAATCTGCAGAAAACTAAAGTAATGTTTAACAGTCTCGCAAGAGAACAGCAGTTTACGATAGGTAGTGAGGCACTGGAAGTGGTAAGGAAATATATCTACTTAGGACAGGTAGTGACTGCGGATCCGGATCATGAGAATGAAATAATCAGAAGAATAAGAATGGGCTGGGGTGCGTTTGATAGGCATTCTCAGATCATGAACAGCAGGTTACCATTATCCCTCAAGAGAAAAGTTTATAACAGCTGTGTCTTACCAGTGCTCACGTACGGGGCAGAAACGTGGAGGCTTACGAAAACGGTTCTACTGAAATTGAGGACGACGCAACGAGCTATGGAAAGAAGAATGATAGGTGTAACGTTAAGGGATAAGAAAAGAGCAGATTGGGTGAGGGAACAAAGGCGAGTTAATGACTTCATAGTTGAAATCAAGAAAAAGAAATGGGCATGGGCAGGACATGTAATTAGGACGGAAGATAACCGATGGTCATCAAGGGTTACAGACTGGATTCCAAGGGAAGGGAAGCGTAGCAGAGGACGGCAGAAAGTTAGGTGGGCGGACGAGATTAGGAAGTTTGCAGGGACAACATGGCCACAATTAGTACATGACCGGGGTAGGCCTTTGCCCTGCAGTGGGCGTAAACAGGCTGATGATGATGATGATGATGAATTTGATGCCGTGCACTCGGAACTTCAGCAAATACCTTTTTCCATTAATTTTGGGACTTTCGATAAGCATAGAGAGGAGGGGGGGTGCACTATGATGGATAAGCTTCAACTCGCGTTTTGAAGTACTCTGAAAGGCCTCGTAGTGATATAGTGGAAATAAAATTATGCACCTTAAAGTTACAGGTAGTAATCATTGACTTTAGCTATGATAAAGAAAACAAGAAGTTGTATTCGTGAGTGCTACATCCTGCATATGCTCTCCTTGCGGTATCTCTAAAGCATGATGGCTGAGGCAGGTGCAGTGCAGTGGACCACAGCGTATGCATATTGTCATTGTCACTTGGTCATGAAAAAAGAAATAAAAACAAGGTTATTGAAGGACACTTACAAGGTATAAGCAAGCTGCAAAGAAATTAGCTCCTTGAATACCTATTTACAAGGTAGGAGCTTTGGCTACACGCATTCTGCAATGTAACAAATGTTGGCGATTCGGTCACAGCGTCAGGGGTGGCAGATCTGCACTCGGCTGCTGTGCATGCGGCGACAGCCACAATGTTAGTGATTCTTCGTCCAATGAAGATAAATGTTGTCTCCGTGGTGGTGGTCACCCCGCCAACTACTCGAAGTGTCCTACAGGAGATTCAAATTATAGAAGTAACGAAAAGGAGACGTCGCTCGCGCCCTGATGCTGTTGCTGAGGTCCAGGGGAGATCCAAGGGATATGCAGGAGCGACAGCCCATCAGAAAATGGTTGCAGATTCAGCCCTTTCGGTTTCTATTGCGATAGCGGTCGAAAAGGCGTCGTCAAAACATCAAGCCTGTCGCAGACTCTAGCTCAAGCGTTGTTATCCCAAATGACTCAGCTTTTCAGTTCTTTAGCAAGTTGTAATGCTAGCTCGCAGACTCTTACGCATCTCCTAACAACGAACGCCGAACAGCTAATGGGTCATTTATCTGATATTGCAGAACAAGCAGAAAATTCAATACCATCAACTTCAACTCAGCAGACCGACAACGGATGCTTCTCTGGATCAGCGTCGGAAAACAATCAGGTTGTAAAAATGGATCTCCCGACGCTTAAACAGACAAGATCAGTTAATGATAATTCATCGATCTCTGTCCCGCACTCAAAAACCAAAAGTTTGTGAAAGACAGTCTTTGGAAGTCAGATTCTGATCCTAATTCTTCCAGCTCTGTCCTTCAATCAGAACCCACAAAGTACGGCAAAGACAGCCTTAAGAAGAAAGATTTTTTAAAATACAGTATTTTAAAGCAAGCGATTTTTAAAGTAGGCATTAATTCATCATAGATGATTTAAAGGTATTACAGTGGAACTGCCGTTACAATGTTTCTGTAACTACCGATTTATTATATATTTTTGGCCACAACTTTATTCCGACATTATTCTTTTGCAGGAGACATGGCTCTCCAATGGCCAAGATTTTTACATAGGAATTATTGTTTATTCCGACTGGACCGTCCATAGAGAGGCGGAGGACTTGTTTTCTTGGTAACTAAAATATGACACAAAGTAAAAATATCGTGCCAGTATATGCCTACGGAGTGTGAGGTTCTAGCCATAGATGTAACTATTCCTGGTTGTTCCCCATTTTCCTTAGTTAATACGTATTTTCCCAGAGGTATCCAAGATATTCGTTTCCGTGATACCATTGTCAAATCTATGAGAAATGTCATTGTGATAGCCGGAGACTTTAATTCGCAATATGTGTCATGGAGTTTCAAAACGGACTCATGTGGAAAGCGATTGTCGAACTGGGCAAGTAACCAAAATTTTTGTTGCCTAAGCATGAAAGGAGCTACGTTTATTCAGGGTCTTTCTAAATCAGCATTGGATCTAACATTTGCCAGTTCAGGGACTGCCGTAACTTCCTGGTCTACTGTCGACGTAGCCTCAAATAATGACCATCTGCCTATTAGGTTTGATATTGTATGCCCTGTTATTCCCCTAGAGTCTCCGGCGCGGACTTTTGTCAATTACCAGAAATTTCAGAGTGTCTTCAAAACGGTCCTCAACTCCCAGATAACGGTACCCAATGACATCAAAGCCATGAGGCTTTGTTCTGTATTAAAAAGTTCCTTTAAAAAGAAATTCTCAATGTAATGTTAACATAAGTAAAAGTACTACCTCTCTTTGGTGGAATGCGGAGTGCACGCGGGATTATAGCCGACAAAACGCCGCGTGGGAGAAATTACTTTACAATCAGTGTCTGAGTAACTGGAGTGATTATAAATTCGTAGCTGCTGCGTTCAAGAGAACAGTATCGAATGCCAAATGCGAGTATGACGAAAGGCATCATGACTTCCTCTCTAAGCCATGCAAAAAAAAAAGAACTCAGTACCCTTCCACTCTGTGAAGAAGGATGACCAGCGAGGCTGTGTATGTGGTCCCTTTAATGGCGAACTGCACCTCCACCGCGGGTAGGCCCGCCATTTTACTATCTTCGGGATCGGCCCACGTATAAGGAGTGCTTAACGCCTGCTTCATCTCCACCGCGGGTCGGGTCATTATTGCACTATCTTCGGGATCGGCCTACCTACGGGGAGTGCTTAACGCCTGCTTCACCTCCGCCTCGGGTCGGCCGGGCATTGCAATATCTCCGCGACCGGCCCACGTATGGGGAGTTTTTTTGCTTACAACAACGACACGAACATTTCCTTGGACGGTAGCGGCATACAGCTTCGCTGTAAAACGATCTGTTCAGGTTCTCTTGACATAGAAAATTCATACCGACACCAGCGATATTGAGTCGATAATTCTTTCACTACGCGAGATATCTGATCCTTTAGAATTCATAGGGAAGGGCTTAGCGCAACGCCTAACATCACGTTTGCCGAATGGGCCATTAAGTCCTCCCATCACAGATGACTTTCTGGAAGTCACCGTGTCAGAGCTCTCTAATGTCCTTAGATCTCTACCTGCCTCAGCTCCAGGTCCTGACGGCATTTTTAATGCCATGCTCAAAAATATTGTTTGCAATGTCTTCCAACGACCTTCTGAACACAGTGAATTTTCTTCTAAAAAATGCTTGGATTCCATGAGAAGGGAGGACAGCCAAAATTATTCCGCTGCTTAAAAAACAAGGATCTGGCTACAATCTTGACAGCATTAGACCTATCTCTCTTACGTGAAATATGGTAAAACTAATTGAAAGAGTTTTATATGAGCGTATGATGGATCATATATGTGCAAATTCGTTAAAGAGCCCAAGTCAAATAGGTTTCCGGCCCGGTCTCTCCATTTTGTGTGCGCATGTAGATATGGAAAGCCGCATTGAACTTGCTCTGCATAGAAAAAAAAGTTAGTGCTTTAGTGACTATTGACATAGCGATAGCCTATGACAGCGTTGAGTTCTCTCTACTGCTGGACAGATTACACTCCTACAATATTCCGAGATATATAACGGCATGAATTTTGAGTTTCTAAGAAACAGAAAAAATCATTGTTTTCAAAACGGCTTTTCTTCAAGAGAGTTGGATCAGACAAGAGGGGTCACCCAGGGTGCTGTTTTTCTCTCCTGTACTATATAACCTATTGGTGAGTTCAGTACCACTGCAGGAGGATGTGATTCGGCATGTCTATGCAGACGACATCGCATTTTTCGCGAAAACAAGAAATATCGATTTCTTTCACCTGTCTTTGCAGACGTACCTCTGCACTCTAGTGACGTGGCTTCACAATCCGCATCTGTCACTTAACATAAAGAAAAGTGCAGTCCTTGTTTTTCCGTTTATCGGACCGGCACAGTTATCATTAGTATATGATCATGAAGAGAACCATTCCACAGGTAGAGTCCTTTAAGTACTCGGGTGTCACATATGACGGAAAACTTAACTGGCATTCTTACATAGAAAATATTTCAACGAAGTGGGAGACGAGCTGTATGTTTACTATGTGGAATCAGTATTGGGTGTTCTTGTATGCGAAGTGACACACTGATTATGGTTTATCGTATGTATGTACCCCCGATTCTAGAATTTCGCTGTGTTTTGATCTCCGGAAGTGCAAAATATAAATTAAGACCACTTATTCTTTTAGAAAGAGAAGCTCTTCGACTATATTTAGGTCTTTCTAAATTCATTGCTAATGATGTATTATAACAAGAAGCGCGCCTACCTACTTTTCACACGCGATCCCGCATGCTTACGGTTCAAACCTACTTAAGAGCTTATGAATCTTCGCTACGACGTGGGCTATATATATTTATTAGTGGACCAAATACATTTTTGAGAAGACATGGTCACGTTTGCATACCCCATAGGTTGTATTTGTTAGCACCTTTAAATATTCGCCTTAGGCAAATCATTCGGTTTGCCAGGGTCGCTCAAAAATGAATTTGCAAACATTTTGACAAACAAAGCAAAAGTTCTGCCCCCACCATACTTGAATAACCGTGTAGAAGAATAATTGACCCGTTTCGCAATAAATGAAATAGTGACTGATGCTTTTTCGCTTGAAGAGAAGGCAGGCGTCGGAATCTACTCACCATACCTCGATTCGTCTTGTTCACTTCGCCTTCCAGATTACACATCAATTTTTCAGGCCGAACTTCTGCCATTTGTTCTTACCTTGCAGAAATAGCCCCTTCATACTACAAAACTTATTATCGTCACAGATTCTCTATCGGTATGCAGTGCACTTAATGCGTCTACAAACTCGACAGCATTGAAGATGTTTTATACATTAGCTCCACCTTGCTTAAGTTCAGTTCATTTAGTAATGGTCCAAGGCCACCGAGACATACATACTAATGAAATAGCCGATTCTTAGCACGAGCTTCTTTAACATGTCCGGTGATATCTGTGCTGCCGGCAGCTGTGCACATCACTGCAGCCAGTTATAGACAGTTTTCTTTGACCGAACAGAAAAAAGCCCTGTCATTAGCAAAATCTACAGATTTTATGCACCTAAATTATTCTTGGAACAGACAATGCTGTCCTAACCGCAATTCAAAGTTTCACTTACAAGGCTGCACCACCCTTTCCCCCCCTCCGTTGCCGTTTTGCAACACTTAATTTTTACTTGCACACATGTGGTCTGATGGTATCCCCTTTATGCTACCTCTGCAATGAGCTGGAATTCGTAGATCACTTTTTATTATCGTGTCGGCGGTTTTATACTCATCGAAAACGATGTCTAGAAATTACGCTTCAAAATCAAGGATTGCCTTTGAGCAGTATTGTTGTACTCTTCCTTGGAGGAACGGTATTAGGATACAGCCACAGGAACGGTTGCCCAGTGTTAGGATCGGCCTGCAGGGGTGCTGCTCAGCAAAGCTATTTCAGCCCGCTGCACGTGCTTCGATCGACCCGCGGTGGAGGCGCCCTTCAGAAAACCAGCGGGGACAGCGCTAACCAACCATGAACTTACTTCAGAGAACTGCGGACAACCGGCAGCCACGCGGCGGGGGTCAGCTCAGGGGACTTCTCTAGGGGATGTAATTGGTGCAACCTCCCCATGCGCTTTTCAAGACTCAAGATAATGGGCAAGCGGCGGGTCGACTGCGTTGACGTTTGACGCTGCGAATCGGCAGTGAAAGTTGTGCGTACGAGTGTGTGTAAACCCCCTCCCCCCTTCTCTCAAAAGGGGGCCGGCTGCGAAGACGTCGAACATTTTTGCCTCACCTAGAGATCTAGGGAACACGAAGTGCTTATAAGCGGCTGTTGTCGGCTGCTAGGTGTGTGCGTCGTCGTGCTCTGTGCTCGTCAATGTACTCGTGAGCTGTGTGCTGTATGCTTGTCTTGCGTGCTCCATTTGGGAGCCACGCATAGACTGTCGAATGTATCTCTTGTTTAAACTGTAAATACTGTAAATCAACCCTGTACGCCTAGTTGCTCCCAAGTTCCTCTCTACGACCTTCACCCCTTACAAATGGTGGCAGCGGCGAGATCGTCCGACAAATCTTACAACTGGTAACAGCGGTGGGATCGTCCGACAAATCTAACATCTGGATGTTAGATGTTAGCGGTGAGATCGGCCTACGGCTCGTAGATTGGCCTACGACATGGAGACAGCAACAGCAGCTGACAGACTTTGGCACATGGTGACCGACCGGTATCCTGATCAAGTTGGAGGCGACTTGGGATTGACCACCTCTTGCAACTGACTGGGTATACGGCGGAGAAGGACTGGTGATATAGTGCTGCTTCAGTGGGTAAGCGTTTGGTTTTGGCTGTAAGATTTACCAGGCTTCAATTTCTCTGTGTGTGTTGATTTGATTCGCTGGCATCTTTTACTTGTATTTTGATTTGCGTGGGTATCGCAACGAGTATTGTGTGACAGCAGAGCCAAAGCTTAAGGTAGCGACCATGGTCCTAATGTGTTTGACGGGAGCTAACCTGTTGTGGTTGTGTGAAGAGATCGAGGTAGACGTAGAGGAAAACTTGACGGAAACAGATATTCGTAAGACAATTTTGCAAAGTGGCAATGATTTGAAATACATAGAACAAATGGGCAAACGAATTCTAAGTAAGAGACCGGAACGGGAATCAATTAGGAAAGAACGCCAAGAGCATGAGCAAAAATGGCAAAAGCTTGAAAAAGAAATGGCAGCAGTGAACAAACAGATACAAAATTTGCAGCTGTTAAACGCACGAAGTCAACAGCGGCTTGAGAAATCTGTAGGCTGGACGCAGCGAAAGTGGGAGGAAATCGATAGCAGATTTCAGCCGAAAGCCGAGAGAAGTAGTAGTACCTGTGAAATTAGCAGCACGTTCATGGGTGAACTCAAAGTGCTAGCAGCTAACGAGGCCTTAGTGGCAACAGTGGCCGTTAAAGGCCAGAGTGAGAGCGGCGAGGTGCTGTGCCAACAGAGGACTGTGGAGACAGCTAGGCCAGCTGTGAATGAATTGGCACAGTCACCGCGCGTGTGCGTCGCATCTCATGGTAACGAGGTCGTTGGTGAGGTACAGAATACTGCGGACCTGACAGACGCGAGCACCCACGTCGAGTCAGATCTGCGTGCCCAAGTGAAGTGCGAGCTGGACGATGCAGTTGACGGTAGTTCTCAGGATTGCGAGCTGCTTAGGTCAAGAGAAGACAACTGCATTGTTCAGGGATCGGTGCAGCTCTCCGCCAGTCTAGGTAGCCTAGAGAGGGATGATTTAGTTAAGAATAATTCGGACTGTGCAGGTGAGACAACGATCGAGACCGACGAGCTGTGTGCCGATGCGCAGCGTGAGCTGGGCAATGCAGTAGTGGGCAGTTCGCAAGAGCGCGAATTGCATAGCTCCAGTAAAGACTGCAGCATTGTTCAAGAGTCGGTTGAGCTGTCCGCCAGTCGAGGCAGAGAGAGTGTTGATTTAAATGAAAATGAATCAGACTGTGCGGGTAAGAGACCGATCCAGGCCGACGAACTGTGTACCGGCAAGCACGAGGCGCCAGAGGACGGCATGAAAGAGAATTCTAAGAGAAAGCGCCGCAGAAAGAAGCACCGTAAAGATCGGAATGCGGCGAATAATGTAGCGCAGCCAAAGACGGCGAAAGACGCAAAAAGCCTCGGCGTGAGGAAAGGAAAGGTGCGGTCATCGTTGAAGATGTTGGCGCATCAAACACGTTCAAGCCACCGGTCAAAACGAGACCGAAAAGCATGTTCTGCACGGACGCGGACAAAGGGCACGAGACAGTTACGTTCCTCGTCATTCCGTCGTTCTTTTCGGAGGGCAGCATGTAGTGCGAAGGAGCGCAAGGTGGCAAGACGAGACGAGGTGGTAGGGAGTCGCGACGCGGTCAGTCGAATTCGTGATGAAAGCGGGGTGCCAGGACGCAAATTGGCATGAGACTGTAACGTCTTGGAGGAGCTGATAGTGAGTCAGCCCTTTTGTTGTTCCTCGGTAGCTAGAATAGATTTCGAACCGCGACCACCTCGATTACGGCTAAAAAGCATGAATCAGTCGAAAACGCTTGGAACGGGAGGCCAAGAGAGTTTCCGTAGAAGTGAAAGGTGTTGTTTTGTTTTATTTTTGAACATTTGAAAATTTTCGCGATTTGAGATTGAGTTTCTTTCAAAATGTAAGGTATGAGCCTTGTTTATGTTTTAGTTTGAGAAGCTCGAGATTTGAAAGATTCGTGTTATGAAAGCCTGTAGTTTCGCGAGGTGTTCATTGATGAGTAGATAGGCTTTTTTTGTGTGTGTGCGCGTGAGTAACCTGAAGGTCAAGGTTATCGTTGAGAGGCCTATGGTAGCGCGTGTGTGTATTAGTTAACCTTTTTTTATAAGTGTTTTTGAATTTTCTAAGGTTAAGCGCGTAGATTCTCAGTTAGTGCATCATTTGCACTGAGAAGAGCTCTTAGGTCCATTAGCGCGTGTCCTGCGGGGACGGAAAAAAGCAGATTGTTAATGACTGGGTTGCTCGTGTGTGTTAAGGGCAGCCGTATGCTGGCTTCTCTAGTACGTATGCGTAGAACTAGTTAGAAGACGCATTTGCTTCAGGGTTGTGCGGAGCGCGTGAGTTACGCAAGTTTAATTGCTCGGTTAAGTTACGTGTCCAGTATGGACTAGAGAAAGACACGTGAGTAAGCGTGATGGAACGTTTGAGTGCGACGCAAGCACGCATCCTGAATAGAGACCACAAAGCTAGCGCGATTGTGATTACGTACCTATGGAGTTGGCCAGACTGTTCAGTGGCAACGCTACGTGAGATAAGTACGCCACTGCGATAGGGTAAGAACAGACTATTCGTGAAGTTAGGCTGCTTAAGATATGTTCGGGCATTGGTGGTTGAGAGCCTTCGGTTCAGTTCTGCGTAAACCTTTACTCTTGTGCAGCGCGACGGTCGGGTTTGGTCGAACTCAAGGGGAACGTGAACGCTCGCTTTCGCGGAACGAAATTTTGGGGCGGAATTTGGGATTCCCAGTTGAGCGGCTTGCATGAAAATTTTGATGGGAAGCCTGGTGGGTTAGCAGCTGATTCCGGGCGTTTGCACGCTGATCGGTATTGTGTTGCCGGGATCGACTCTTCTGTGCCAGTTGCTGTGAGATGGTTGAAGGCATTCCGAGTGCGCAGGAGTTGCAGAGAGCAAAGCCATCTTTTTGCTCGCCAGCCATTCTCTTCCTGCCCAGCGGTTGCCATCACTGGCCAGGCGAGATTTTCTGGGCCATGGAGGAGCTCTTAGGATAGGCCTGTAGGGGTACTGCTCTGCAAAGCTATTTCAGCCCGCTGCACGTGCTTCGATCGACCCGCCGTGGGGGCGCCCTTCAGAGAACCAACCATGAACTTACTTCAGAGAACTGCGGACAACTGGCAGCCATGCGACGGGGGTCAGCTCAGGGGAGTTCTCGAGGGGAGGTAATTGGCGGAACCTCCACATGCGCTTTTCAAGAGTCAAGATAATGGGCAAGTGGCGGGTCGACTGCGTTGACGTTTGACGCTGCGAATCGGCAGTGAAAGCTGTGCGTACGTGTGTGTAAACCCCCTCCCCCCTTCCCTCAATAGGGGGCCGGTTGCGATGACGTCGAACGTTTTTGCCTCACCTAGGGATCTAGAGAACACGAAGTGCTTATAAGCGGCTGTTGTCGGCTGCTAGGTGTGCTCGTCGTCGTGCTCTGTGCTCGTCAATGTACTCGTGATCTGTGTGCTGTATGCTCGTCTTGCGTGCTTTATTTGGGAGCCACGCATAGACTGTCGAATGCATCTCTTGTTTAAACTGTAAATACTGTAAATAAACCCTGTACGCCTAGTTCCTCCCAAGTTCCTCTCTACGACCTTCACCCCTTACATATGGTGGCAGCGGCGAGATCGTCCGACAACTCCTAGAACTGTATGCCAGCGGTGGGGTCGTCCGACCAATTTAACACTAGCCATATATAATTTGTTATGTGACACAAAAAGATTGCCTTATTAAAAAAACTCGATGCCCTTCACTCTGTGAAGAAGGATGACCAGCGAAGCTGTGTATGTGCGCATGTGCGCCCCTTAATGGCGCACTGCACCTCCGCCGCGGGTAGGCCCGCCGTTGTACTATCTTCTGGATCAGCCCACGTATGGGGATTGCTTAACGCCTGCTTCATCTCCGCTGCGGGTCGTCCCGGCACTGCGCTATCTTCGGGATCGGCCTACCTACGGGGAGTGCTTAACGCCTGCTTCACCTCCGCCGCGGGTCGGGCTTGTATTGCACTATCTTCGGGATCTGTCCATGAATGGGGAGTTCCTAACGCCTGCTTCATCTCCGCCGCGGGTCGGGCCGGTATTGCACAACTTCGGGATCAGCCTACCTACGGGGAGTGCTTAACGCCTGCTTCACCTCCGCCACGGGTCGGGCTTGTATTGCACTATCTTCGGGATCGGCCCATGTATGGGGAGTTCTTAACGCCTGCTTCACCTCCGCCGCGTGTCGGCCCAGCATTGCACTATCTCCGGGATCGGTCCAATTATGTGGGGTGTCCTTTTTTTGTTTACCACGCCAACAACGACGCGAAAGCTTCCTTGGACGGTAGAGGTATACAGCCTCGCTGTAATATTTCGTAGTTTCTAGAATTTATTTACTTCTACGTCACTTTAGAAAATTCAAAAAGTAGAAGCACAAATTCACAGTTAAGACCTAACTAATATTAAGAATCAAAATTTAACTTGGTCATGCATAAGTATATACTTCACTTTATGTATTACAGCAACAAGTTTTTGTTAGTTTTTTTATCAAGACAAGGCTGACTATCGTATTGATCACTACTTTATCTCATGTATGAACAGTTTATTTTTCATCTTGGGATATTCATTTATTTTCCTCGTTTTGTATCATTGATTTATTAACTAATTTATTTTATTTCTCAGTCATATTACCACCTGATTCGTGGCCTATCCCCCATAGTGGTTTTGTGCCATTAATTAGGGCTTATCATCATAATCATCATCATGAAGCTCCGGCCGCGGCTCGTTGGACTCGTGAAGGACTTTGTCACCGCTGGATCTGTGGCTATATGGCTGGTGTTCGGCTGTAAGGCCAGGGACGTAAGGCGACCCTTCGGTTGACTTGTGGTCGCCGTTGGACATGATAGCAGAGCCCCTCAGACGCATGGGCGTGCCGTGATAGACGGTCCTAATGTTTCTACGCGGTTAGTAACCTAGTATTGTTAAAAGGTTACGTTTTGTTCGTGCTAAAAACCTTTGTATCAATATGTGCCTCTAAAGGTTCGGAAGGCGCGCAAGAAGTTCAAGAACGCGTCACTTACAGATCGTACTTCAGAAGGTGAGCGCGCGTCTCGTCCTCTATCCTGGCCGTAAACCGCCCGGAGAATAGGTGAGACTCTTGGAGGTGATCTTCGGCGCGGGCAAATGGTGGACGAGCCGAGATGGCTGGTGGCTGTATATGCGTTATCTTTGCGCGCGCCTACTGCTGGAGGTCGCGTACTCTCAAGTTTCGGAGACGCGTTGAAGGGAGAGGCAATAGAAGCGTTCTCATCTCTCTCTTTTGCACTCTTCAACACGCCAGCCTTGTGACAACATAAGTTCGCGGTCATAGGTCATCAAGCGTTTGCCTTTGCGCGCGTCGCGCCATGTTTGCTAATTTACATAGTAAGCCGAACGTTTATTGCCAATTATACGGCCATAAAGCTTCCAACCTTACTTTGTGCTGCTGTGTGTTTCGTTATCGCTATCGATGCCTCACCTTTCGGGCGAAAGTGCGACATTATTCTTCGTTTTTGCACAGGTCTTTATCTCGTATGCAACGCCACAACGACGTTCTCAGCGGCGGCTCTTAGGCGGCAAGAGTGGAGGACACTCGGATGTTCTCGGAACGCAGACAACTGAGTTCTACAACAATGCATTCCTTTATACCAAGGGTGCACGTGCCCCCTCCTTGAACCTCAGCGATAAACGTATGCACGCTCCTAAAGCCCCGGTCACCCTCGGCCGACGCGACAACAATTTTTACCTGCCGGTTTCCCGCAACGACGGTCTCTGTAGTGTCGGCGCCTCTGTCACACTGCGTCAGTGGTCCATCGACGGCATGTTGGCAGGAGCGGAGTCGTCGGCAGTCAGTCAAACGATTTTGTTGTCACATTGCAACCACGCGACTACCCTACCTGCGTGGCGACGCGGCTGCCGCGAAACTTTCGCCGCTGATTTCTACACGTGTTGCTCGTTTTAGTGCGATAGCAATTATATAGACACTACAGGCGCATTTCTGCCGTCGCCGTTGTCATGGGGTTCCGTATAAAGTCCAAGGGCGATAACATCGTCGCCACACGCCGTAGACTGTATGTGCCAGTGAAAGCGTGCGAGGATGAGCCTGCGATCGCGGCTCAATCTCTCGCACGCAAGGGAGGAAAGCAGGGAGGGAGAGCCGCCTTCCATCGCGCGCGATACTTTGGGGTAGGGGCCTTCTGTGCCCGGTGGCCCGGGTGGCCGCGCGCGCCCACCCGGACCGCTGTATCTTGAAAGCCATCTGCGACGGGGACATAGTATGCCGCGCGCTGTGCTTTAGCGGCTTAGTTCGCATTGGTGCCCCGAGACGCAGAGCGAAGGTAAATTCACTCGCTGCTGCTGGCGCACTTCACTCTCTACGGCATTTCGACAGCGAGCTTCCGCGGTCATCAAGTGGCATGTGCTCCTGTTTCCTTGTGCGTTCATGACATTATGCTTGTTAATTTCGTTGGTACGCCTACTTTTACAAGCTTATACGACCGATAAAACTACTGTCCTCACTTCGTGTAGTTGTCCACTAATTTGCAATGGCAATCGATGCTTCGCTTTTCGAGTGAAACTGCGACTTTGTTTTATTTGCTTTACCAGTTCTCAAAAAGACATCTCGTACATCCGCTGCAAGTAATGTTATAGCACAGCTTTCCGCGTCTAAATACCGATTTACCAGAATGGCGCATTTGTTGACAGTTGCACGTATGACAAGCGCTCGTCCTTCACTTCAAATACATCGGAAAATGCGCACCTCCGAGAGCGCCGTTGGCGGAGCCTCTGCAGACTGTTGGCCTCGGCGCACTGTGACAAAGGCGCTGAAACTAGGGAGACAGCTGTTGCGGGAAGTCGGCAGACAAAAATCGACGTCGTGTCGGAATAGTGTGAGCAGGATACCGCTCTGGATACCGGCCCATACCGGGATAGAAGGGAACGTGAGAGCAGACAGTCTAGTTCGCGAGATCACATACCGAGCTGGACAGATAGAGCCTCTCGAGAACCCTACAACGGTGCAGCCGACGTGTGCGGAAATATTAAACTACTATAGAGGGCAGAGAATCAAATATCCTCCACCACACACACTACTTACACAACAGGAAGCAGCCGACTGGAGAAGGCTACAAACCGGAACTTTCTATATTCTACACACACTAAGTAAAATGTACCCGACACAATACAGAAACTCCTGCCCATGGTGCGGAGAAATACCAACTCTTTACCACATAACATGGGAATGTAAGCATAACTACACATTCCATAAACATAAAAACCCGAGTGCGGAGCAATGGGAGGGCCTGCTCACCAGCAGCGAGCTCACCGCCCAAAGGGCAATCGTGCAGCACGCGTGCGAAGTGGCCAGGCTCAGTGGAGCCCTGGAATAGGGGCACACCCGTGCTGAGAAGCCAGGCAGCAAGCGCAAGACGGCTCACCGCTAAACCCCTTGATAGAACCAATAAAGTTTTTCTCTCTCTCTCTCAGCCACGCCTGTAGTGGGTGCGCGAACTCGTCGGCTGTGCTAGGCCTCCGCTGAAGGACATAGACATTGACTCCAAGCTGATCTGGATGATCGCAAGCGCCTGTCCATCGTGCATTTTGATTTCGGAAGCGCGTTTTGGCTGCTTTTGAGCGAGAATGAATGTATATGGGTCCTTTCATGGCAACTGTCCCAACCTTGGCACTCGACCATCTGCGATTTCCTTTTAAAAATTTTTGCTGCTTGAGTAGAACACGAAATGTTATTTTGTGAAATCTTTTTGCGAATACATTTTTGCGAGAACCACCAAAATATTCTCGTAGGACACGCAAGTATACGTAATAAAAGGTGTCCAAATGACGTGCCTTCAGCATGAAAGACTAATTTTTCTTAGGGGAACTTGGAGAAGCCTTCTAAATTTACATTTATCAATTCCTCTAGTCCTCTATTTAGACCTCCCTTTGAAGAAGGGCAATATTTTGCATATTTGAAATCTTTTTCCAAAATGGCCTAATACAACAACATAAATATTATACAAACTTACTTCCCAAGAACTGTACTTTGTACGAAATTTGCTTTCATACGGATATGCAGGTTGTTCAAAATTAAGCTTTATGTTTTTTTTTTAATTAGACACCTGGGAGGCATGCGAAGGCCACTTGTGCAGATAAGTTATGTGGCCAGGAGGACACAACGTGAGCTGACAATTATCGCTATCAGCAGTCCAATTAACTAAAATTGCATAATTAATTGTTGTCTGTAGTAAGTGGGTATGTTTGTAATGAAAGTTAGAGGCAGTCGTGTTTCTACACAGGATCAGTTGGAAGAATTCTAGTGTGTTTGTGCTCCGAGATATCCGACCTCAAATTTTAATTGTCGTTCGCATGATTACGCATGCAAGAGAGTTAAGATCGGCGCAAAGCTCCTCCCTGATGTGACGCGGCTGTTGCGTGCTGTGTTTAGTCTGACAATGGGGAGGAGGCATTGTTAAAGATGACAACTGCCCCCCTTCGCCTCTCGGCTGGCGAAATAAATATTCGAAGAACTCGGAACTGCTGTCGTAACGCACGACCGCGCAGCCTGTAACGATGGCGGCAGCTGCCATGCCGAGTTAATGGCGCGAGCGGAGAAGCCGGAGGGCAATGCGCGTATGTAATGGTGATTAGACTAGCGGGCATGGTCCCTACTTGGGCTACACAGACAAAGTGACTGCTGATTTCAAAGTATTGTAAGTTTCATTGAAATCAAGAGCCACAACTGCACGGCACACCACGCTGTCATATTTTGATTGCGCCTGCCGAGTGGGGAAGGGGGACAGTTGTCATCTTTGCGTATGTTTACCAAGCCTAAAAAAGAAAAAAAAACAGAAAAAAAACACACGATGAACTCCCATAACCAAAGTTTCTGAAGCCCTATTGTTAACTTTTGTTTTTGTACGCCTCCGTTGTTTGTCGTTTCCCTGCTTTTCTTCCATCAATCTTCCAATCGCCTCTTACTAATCTCTCTTGCTGCCGTTTTTTTCCCCAGCTCTCACTGAATCCAAGGGCTTCAAGGAGGCCAGTGGTACCTAAATCTACCGCTTGGCAGTTATCTTCACATTTTAATAAAATGTGCTCCATTGTTTCCCTAGCTTTAGCACAGCAAGTACATGCTTCTTCTTCCTTCTTAGATCTCGCTAGATTTCTTTATGTCACGCTCTGAACGTAAAACATCAACGCGTGGAAGTTTTGTGGTAGCTTACAGAAAATACATAGTATCGTTCGTCACTCGTTTACGTTGCGGCTTCACATAGATTCCAGCATGTGCACTGGATCTACATAATTTTCTTCCTGAGAACATTGCTTTTCATAAAAACATAATCGCAATATTCTTTTGCCACAGCAAAACGTTGGTTTGAGTTAGATCATGGTTGGACATTTTATTCCGGGTTTGTGGCGCAAAGAAACAAGGACGAAGAAAACCTGGGAGGACCGTAGACAGAGTAAAGCTGAGTTAGCCGAACGAGATTAACGAGTGGTACATCTTTTTCGATGCTTCTTCATTGTAAATACGAAACACTGGGAGATGATCAGCTATTATAACAAAGATCCACGTGAGGATGAAGCAGTTTTCAATCCACTAACTAGAAAGCATCTTTAGATGAATTTGTATGCGTACAGCATATTTCGCATATTATCTAAAATAAGGGGTTAAGCGTAGTGCGCAGTGGGCTATTCTTGACGCGGTAGCGCTGGGGCTCCGGATTCACGTCGACCATCACGTGCACCTAGATCTAAATGCAGGAGCGTTCTCGCATTCCACCCATCTCGAAACGCACCGAAGCGCGGAGGCGACGTGGAGGGTCTTGAGGCAGCAAATGAGTAGGCGCGGCGCAAGCGCCATCTGTTTGTAGCGAGAGAACCAGCCGGTGCAAAGGGTCTAAGGTTGGGTTGTCTGTCTCACTTCGTTTGGTGCATTTTCAATAGTAATTACAGTTTAAAAAATGTATACGATCGTGATGATTTGAACCAGAATGCTCAAGCGCAAAATCGGGATGCTCTATATACCCTTTAGGCCACAAACGTAGGCACATAACGAGTGCATAATTATCCCTTACTACTCTCCTGCCCTGTGGCAGCTGCCGCTGTGACCCGACTGGTAAGCTCGACCTCGTGGATTCGATCGCTGCTGCTGCGGTCGCATTCCGACGGGGGACCCACCAGTGGTTGCTCAGTGGTAGTGGTGTTGGGCTGCTGAGCACGAGGTCGCGGGTTCAAATCCCGACCACAACGGCCGCATATCGATGGGGCCGAAATACCAAAACACCCATGCACTTAGATTTAGGTGCACGTTAAAGAACCCCAGGTGGCCAAAATTTCCGGAGTCCTCCACTACAGCGTGCCTCACAATCAGAATGTGGTTCTGGCACGTAAAACCCCATAATTTTTTTCCCGACAGGGGCGAAATTAAAAGAAAAAAAAGCGCAGTGTGCATTGGGTGTATTTTAAAGAGTCTCATGTGGTCAAAATTAATCTGGACTCCCCCATTGTGGCGAGCCTTATAATAAGGTGGTGGCATTTGACGCGTGCCATCCCAGAACGTAAATAATTTTACCGACTGGAGCGCGCTTCAGAGCGCATCGCAACAATTTACCTATAAAGGCGAGAGCTGCTGCGCACGCACCAATTTCACCCATGGCCCAGAGGCGAGTACTCAGTGCTGCCGGGGAGGCGCAGAAGAAACCGCGTGCCGAGGAGGCGTCCTGCCATAGTCGTCGTGTCGTCGTCTAGCCATCGTCGTAGCCGCCATCGTCATACCAACGTAGTGGTCACGCTGTCTTGTTGGTGTTCACACACGCTTGCGTCATACATGAGACCGGACATGTTTTCATGGACATGTTGTAGCCAGGGCACTAACTGGTAATAATGTGAGCAATGCCAAACCAGGATATCCATCCACAATATTTGATTCCCACAGTGCGTGGAATCAGAATACTTCTGTCCTACTTGAGGCATCGCTAAAACTAAATGCTTTATGGTAAATTGAGCATGTGTGCGCGTAAATATTGCCCTTTTCCCAGTTTTCTCTCGTGTAATTTTTTTTCAACGAGTGAAACAAAATTGCCAGATACTTGTTGGCTCAACCTTGTTTATTTGGCTCACCAGTTTCCTGCTCTTACATGTACCCTGAAGAGCGAGAATTTATTTGCATCGCCCTCAATTCTCTACTGCGTGGTTACGGCATTTCAATCTATAGCATCTATAGCTTCATAGTGATGCCGACTAAAGAACAATGCCACAAGCAAGTCGAAATCGACTGCTGTGATATACAGAGCTGTTCAAAATCGGAGCGCTATAAAGTTATTCCAAACTACTTCTATTACTATTTTTGTCATTAGCTCTCCACGATTGGCCAAATTTTTTCGCAGCACGCATACTTCGCCTGTTACTAAACAGGCGAAGCTTCACTGCTGACTAAAACTTCGCCCTTAATACCTCAGTGGTCAGCATCTTTGCACTCCGGATAACGGCAGCACACTGAGCTGCCTGTTTCCCGGGCATCAGGACAAAAGCGCGCAACAGGAAAAAAAGACCTAGTAATGCACATCATGGAAAAAAATTATACTCTCTTCAGCTATTAGAGCTTATGCTTCTGTATAAAAATTAAAGTATGGCGCTTTACGTGTCAACAACACGATCTGATTATGAGGCACGCAATAGTGGGGGACTCCGGATTAATTCTGACGACCTGGGGATTTTTAATGTGCACGGAAATCTGAGTACACGGGTGTCTTTGCATTTCGCCCCCAACGAAATGTGCTGCTTTAACCATGATGAGTAAAGGCTCAAAATATATTCCACCAACAATTTTGGCAGCCTTTGACTTTGGCAGCACGCGTGGACGAGCATTTTTTTTTTACTTCTAATACCGTGCTACATGCGGCTTGTTGGTTTCATCATAGCTTGGAGGCAAAAAGAAAAAAAAAAGTTGTACGCTTAAAATTGAACGAAGGACAGAGAGGGAAGGAGCACAATAGCAGTGGCTCCGTTGTACGTCTTCTTTTTGTGCTAGTGGACAACATTCTGCGTAAACTGCAGTCGTAGTAGCCACACACGTGATTTCAATTATTGCCGGCCAGCCGGCCAGTTACGTCAATATATATATATATATATATATATATATATATATATATATATATATATATATATATATAGATATATTGTTTGACGGCGTTCTTATGGAAAGAGCTGAAAGCAGTGTCACTATTCTGCATCTGTATATAATTCACTTAGCAGCGTGGTGTCCCAAAACGCACTTCCTTCCGCGTCCCATATACTGGCATATCCACCGTTCCGAAGTTATAACATGCAAGAAAAAACAACGTTTACGTGTTCTTGTCATCACTAAGGAACATAACAATCACCGCTTGTGTTCCGTGAGCGGCCAACGGTGACAAGTCAAAGCAGTCGCTGTCGACTGCGGCTTTCTCTCCGGCTTAGGCGAACTAGCCGACCTTTGCCAACAACTCCTCGCGATAAAGAAACACTCGAAATGGAGGAGTAAGTTGAGCGCACGACTGGAAACGTGCAATCCTTTGAAGTGCTTCACTCCTCGCTAGCCGTGCCGAATAGTGGTCTTGACGGGCCTCGAGAGATAACAATTATACGTTGCTCTCATTTGAGTTGAAGGACTCATCTCGTCTAAATTCATGGCGCAGGATGTTCTTTTCGTCTTCGTCTTCCTCAACTTGGGTTGGAATCTCGGCCTGGAAAGAGATGCACGACAGCGTAGAAGAGTTAATTAAATTATGGGGTTTTACGTGCCAAAACCACTTTATGATTATGAGGCACGCCGTAGTGGAGGACTCCGGAAATTTCGACCACCTGGCGTTCTTTAACGTGCACCTAAATCTAAGGGCATGGGTGTTTTCGCATTTCGCCCCCATGGAAATGCGGCCGCCGTGGCCGGGATTCGATCCCGCGACCTCGTGCTCAGCAGCCCAACACCCTAGCCAAGCGTAGAAGAGTGAGTTTTACTTTGGTTCATACAGAAATATATTATTACGGCGAAACCGTCCGTGTTCAAGATCGCGTTCAGCAATTATCGGTTAAATGCAATTTTAAAACTAGTGCTGCAGAAGTGATACTAGTTCTATCGTACCTTAGCGGCAACGGTACTGCGCTGCTAAGCACGAGGTCGCGGGATCAAATACCGGCCGCGGCGGCCGCATTTCGATGGGGGCGAAATGCGAAAACACCCGTGTCCCGTGCATTGGGCGTAGGTTAAAGATCCCCTGGTAGTCAAAATTAATCTGCAGTATCTCACTACGGCGTGCCTCATAATCAGATCATGGTTTTGCCACGTAAATCACCAAAATTCAGTTCAAGTTCTATCGTAAAGCATTGTTTCATTTAGTAAGGGGCTTTGGCGTCTGGGAGTCTGCTGCTGAGTGTTTTGTGAGCGTGTAACTGCAAGCAGCTCGGTGCCCCGAAAAAGTTGTGACGTGCGAATAATCGCATATCAAAATGATTTTGTCAATTTTATTGGCGGTTGCTGATTTGGATAAGCAATCAGCTTCTGATTTATCGAAGTTCGCTATGCCAAGAATTTGCGTGGGCGCATTTGAAAACTAAAAAGGCGAATTTACAACGAACGAGCTTCTGGTATTCCATATGAAACTTCCAACAATTTCGTGACAGCTGGTTGCATTATTGGCGAGGTTTTCTTGGGTTGCTACAAGACAAAGCGGCAATCTTTGAAAATTATGCGTTAGGAGGTGGGTGTTTCTGCATAAGACGCTGTAAAATTGAAGTAACGGTTTTAAAATATTGCTTCCTGAAGGAAGCATAAATATTGCTAAGGTATACATTAGTATAGAATGAGCGCATTATAATTTAAACATTAGTATAATGCTGCGTGTGATTTAGGGATCATATTGTGAAAAACTGCAGTGAGCGAGCAGTCAGTGTATGTGTTACGACTCTTAGGAAAGTCAAATTTTTTTGTTTCTGCAATGAGGTTGTCCTAGTTATTGCAACGAAGCTCACCATTAATAGCTGTGCATTACTAAGAACCTAATGGGGTATATTACGGCGCGGGACTAGCGTTATGTTAGTAAGTGCTTCAGGTTGTTTCTTAAAGAGTGTAGCGCAATTAATATTGAACGTGATTTTCCATAGTACATGTCCCTTCAAACAAGGGAGTTTTTGTTTAGAGAAATAACAAAATCGGGTACTTGTTTTGTTTCCAGAAACAATAAACACAGAGGATTCTACATGCGGCGACATGCTGCACAAACTATTTTAGTGACGGCGGCACTAAAATATGAAGCTTACCTCTGCCTTTGGTAGTAGCTTTAATTTCCTCCATAACCTCAACGCAACTTTGCTTGTGAGAGGAAAGTTTTCGGCGCACGTCCTTTTCTCCCCTGCATGCAGTACAAACTGCATCATCACTGAGGCTTCCATACCAGATAATCAGCAGTAAGAATTAATATGCTTCTAAAAATATTTGAACCATTGCCATTTCAATATCGATAACAGAAGCTACAAGAAAACTTTACTCTCTTGCGCGTGAATTCATATTGTCTGGCTTTAGACCTACAGAAGTTGTAGACTATTCATGTATAGCTTGTTCAGTGTTTCCAAACTTCGATTCTTAAGTATAGGAAGCGCGCAACCGTCCTTTTTCTGTAGCCGTTGGCGTCTAGGTCACCCGCAACTCTTTCAGCCCCGCCCCCCCACCTCCCCCCCCCTTTTCATCCCCTTTTTCTCACCACCTGGACGTCATAGTGAACTCTGAAGGAGAAGCTTTTCAGATGAGTCTTAGACCATGACCGTCAGAAAAGGCGATTCCTCTCAATAGACGATATGCACTTGAGCTACCGCGGCTGGTTTCAGCGTACTACCTTGAGTGACAATGTTTGCTAAAGGGAGTATGCTGTAGCTTCTGATTCTGAACGGCTAAAACATTGAATTGCGCAATTTTTCCCAAGTTTCAAATCTTAAGAATAAGAAATAACTGAAGTCTAATTTCAAAACTTGTGTTCATGCATACCACTATAGCTCTAGTCAGAAAATGGTTCAAACATACTGTTAAATCAAGAGCCTAGATTCAATCAATCAGAATTGTTCGAAATGCAGTCTAGTAAATAAACAGTACAGAATCGACCGTGTTGTTCGTAAGGGGCAGGCACGAAATGAATACGCTGGCAGTTATTGCGTCTGCGGTAAGTTATTTTTCGGGTGGAAAAAGACTCATTTTCTCGCTAAGAACAAACTTCCTTCAATCCACACTTTTTAACGTCATTTCACGGCATTTGAAGTGATCAACAGTAGTCGAAGAATATGGACTGCTCTGGAGCCAATTCTTGGAGTGAGCTATTGTATAAACACTGATAATGAAAGCACTCGTTTCCCTGACGAAAAGAAGGACCCTTGTAGAAACGTTGGTGTCAGGGACATCCCTTTTCCACTGTTTATCACTTATAGTCGCCACTTATATATAGTCCAGTGGACCTCCGTCGTCTTTGGATTTTACGGAATTTGATTTCGTCTTAGCGGGGAACCTGATGCAACGGTCTTTCCAAGTTTGCATGACGCGCACAGCTGTTCTTATTCTTACTGACAGGCGATAAGAGTAGCTCTCGAAGTGCTTGTTTTATGCCAGATTGTAATGAATCGCACACACCAGAACTCAAGAAGAAACAACTTTCAAGCGCCTTTTTACTGAGGAGAATGGAAGATCCACTTTTTCATCGTACTGACCTGTTAATAGGCTGACTGTAACGCCGACAGAAATGGTGAGAACGGTAGTAAAAATTAAGCTCCAGTAGGCTGAAAATTGATAGAAGCCAAGCAAACTGTTTTCTTGATGACCTGAAAGACTGAAACGAAAAAATCCGCTTTATGAAGCAATTGTATCCACTATAATAAACCATCACTATTATAACATAGTAACAATGTAACGTTGTCTTTTTATAGTGGTTTTGCTTATATGCTTGGTTATGAATGTACCGTACCTCTTGAATGGACCTATTAAACACTAAAAAATCGGAAAAATGAGAAGAAAGGGGGTTAACCAAGGGGCCCGAATTTTATTAGTCATATCATAAGAAGGCAACAAGCACTTAGACCAAAGACAACATAGGAGAAATAACTTGTGCTTAATAAATGAAATAACGAAACGATAAATTAATAGATATGAAAGTGGATGAAAAAACAACTTGCCGAAAGGGGGGGGGGAACGATCCCCACAACCTTCGCAAAAACGGGGTAGTACATCAGCAGCTATGAAAGTTTCCTATTGTAGACAGAAAGATGAACTAGCTGCTTGGCAGTTACACTAATTATTTGTTTTACTTCTGTCTGTTTATCTGACAGGATATCTGACAAACAACTTGTCAACTCAGAAATTGATGTGGTGCGTTAGTGAATCATGGTGAATACTCTGCTGAGAGATTACACTGCCTTCGACTAGGAGGAGTCGAAGATTATGCGTTTAGTCGAGGTGCCTTTCCTAATCCGGTGGTAGGGAATTAAAGAGAGCACTAAGTGGCCAATGAACTAATCAGTTCATCTCACCTGTCAACAGACGACGCTTCGTCGATGATGAAGGTAGAATTGCTTGTTATGGGGAAAGTGTCATTCACCGGACAATAGTCTACAGTGACGCCCATCCTGGGAGAATGAATGTCGAGACTGATCTTCCCAAACATCAGCCACAGCTGCAGAGCTCCAGCAACTAACGTGCCGACAGCAGCACCCTGCAAACCACCAATTAGTGCACACACGTGTGAGCATGGAGGTCCATAACTGCGCGCAGCTACAGTCCGGGGGTCACTCGTAGACACCAACAAAGTGGGCATACTCTAAACGCTTAACTCAAGCGATCAACATGCGAATGTTCTACATGAGAAACATTGTAATGATTACTGGAGGTATAAGGAGATCGTACTGAGACAGCCCATACCAGTTTTCTCATCTAAAATATTTTTGAAAAAGCAAAATTGCCTCGCGTGATTTGTATTTATACTGCCCCATGATGCATTCTTAACTTTGAAGCTTTCCGGAAAAATGACGTGGAGATGACCCAAGACAACACCTATATACGCATTATCGTAGGTCTACGATACAGACCTAGTGGGATAAATGTAATTTTGTCGAATTCTTAGGGTCACAGAAGCTCAAAAAGCGGACTTATACTTTTCTTAGTTTTATATTTCCTTTTTCATTTTTTGATTGCTGCATTTCCGTTTCCTTCATAGAGCGCAGTGTAGTTAGGCTCCGGTCTCCCGCTCCCCTGACACCATTTTCGAGCTAGTTACTGCTATTATCCATCAGGAGGCATTTGCTAGCTTTTCCTGACATATTTGATTACGCCTACATATTTTCTAATAATAATAATAATAATAATAATAATAATAATAATAATAATAATAATAATAATAATAATAATAATAATAATAATAATAATAATAATAATAATAATAAACACAATGTGTTACCTTTGCATTGGCCCACGGAAAAACAAGCCCTAAGATGAAAAGTCCAACGAACGGTGCAGTCCCACCACTGTGCAGCACCAGAATAAGCTTGAATGAAAAGAGGAAAGGTGATTTACTTCGTCACTAGAGGCTATGGGCATCTTGCTGTTGATATATTACCACACGGTCTTAGTTTAACTTTGAAACTTCATTTAAAAATCCGAGGACACCTAGGAACCTTTTACAAGTTGTGAATGCGAAAGCATTCATGTGCAATTGAACGCTGCTGAGCGGTCGTTCGAGTTATGCACCCCTTGCGGGCAAGCGAGCGCGTTGAGACGCTTGGCCAGCGCCTCCTAGATGGCACAAGGACGGTGAACTTCGATCCGTGACGTCATGCTACCTTTTCTCGAATGCCATAGAATCTCATGGGGTTGTTGTTGAATGAACCGCGGTGATTTTGCCGCCACCGTTTTCGTCATACTGGGCTTGGCAATGAGACTTTTGGTCCAAGTAGCAGGATGTCGTAAAACAGAGTTGACAGGCCTGCTATCTAGGAGACGCTGGTTTAGCCCAGTGGGCAATACCACCACCACCACCATAATAATAATAATAATAATAATAATAATAATAATAATAATAATAATAATAATAATAATAATAATAATAATAATAATAATAATAATAATAATAATAATAATAATAATAATCCTGGATACGCCCACTGCAGGGCAAAAACCTCTCCCATACTTCACCAACTACCCCGGTCATCTGCTAATTGTGGCCATGTTGTCCGTGCAAACTTAGTCTCATCTACCCACCTAACTTTCTGGTGCCCCCTCCTACGCTTCCCTTCTCTTGGAATCCAGTCCGTAACCCTTTAATGCCATCGGTTATATTCCCTTCTCGTTACATTCTATGCGCAAGCTCATTTCTTTTTCTTGATTTCAACTAAGATGTCATTAACTAGCGTTTGTTCCCTTACCCAATCTGCTCTCTTCGTATGCCCCCCCATTAACGCCACACCCATCGTTCTTCATTCCATAGCTCGTTGTTTCGTCCTCAATTTAAGTAGAACCCTTTTCGTAAGCCTCCAGGTTTCTGCCCCGTAGGTGAGTACTGGTAAGACAACGCTGTTATACACTTTTCTCTTGATGACTAATTGCAAACTGCTGTTCATGATCTGAGAATGCCTGCCAAACGCACCCCAGCCCATTCTTATTGTTCCGATTATTTCAGTCTCATGATCCGGATCCGCGGTCACTATCTGCCCTAAGTAGATGTATTCCCTTACCACTTCCAGTGCCTCGCTACCTATCGTAAACTGCTGTTCTCTTCCGAGACTGTTAAACATTCCTTAAGTTTTCTGCACATTAATTTTGAAACCCACCCTTCTGCTTTGCCTGTCCAGGTCAGTGAGTATTGCAATACCCTTTGACCAATTGACATATGAAGTCGTGAAACTTTACCATGATGTCCAACAAAAAAGGCCATGAGGTCGTTTTTCAATGGGTACCTGGCCACTGTGGAATCAGTGGCAATGATTCCGGCGATAACGCTGCTCGCACAGCACATCAAGAAGAGCACAGCGTTCCAATTCCGCTTTCGAGGACTGTCGCTGCAAGGCAGCTTCGACACCTGGCACGCAGTCTCACAGTGACCGAGTGAAACTCGCCAAACTTAGGACTTACACGACTGCATCGACTAAACTCCTCCCTGCAACCCCGACCTCCACGCGGACTTCCTCGATGTGAAGCTACGCTTCTCTGTCGCCTTTGGTTAGGAGTTGTCTTCACAAAGGCATACTCTACATTAATTGGAGTGACTCACAGTGCAGCATGCGAGGTCTGTGGCACCGAAGAAAACATCGACCACCTGCTGTGCCACTGTCCAAGATACACCCAAGAGAGACAAGAACTGGCCAAAGCTTTCCAAAAACTGAACAATCGGCCGCTTTCTGTGCAGGTGCTGCTGGAACACCGCCCCCGTCGCCCGTCGGCCCATAAAGCGGTGAAGGCGCTTTTGTGTTTCTTAAGGGCGACGGGTTTGTGCGACCATCTGTTACTATTAATGCAATTTCTGTAAAACCACACGCGTCAGCGAACTTGCCGCAATTTCCTTCTTCCCTGCCCTCCTCTCTCTCCCTGTGATCTTTGTTTTCCCTTTTCCCATTACCCCGGTGTAGGGTAGCCAAGCGGACGTTATTCTGGTTAACCTCTTTGTCTTCTACTTTTCTCTTTTCTCCTCCTCCTCCTCCTCCTCCTCTGCTTCTAAGCGTGAGGTCGTAGCTTCGAAACCCACTACCACCAATGTTTTTGCTTTCGAATATATTCAATTTTTGACACAATAATTTATTTATAGAGATTACCGAGGTGAAGTTAAAACACAGGCGAGAGCTTGCCCGAACAATGTACGCGCGGATAACACAGACCTCCTGGAGCGTCGCGGTGATGCACTCTCTCCACACGCAACACCTTTCGCGCCAGGGCGGCAGCAGATGTTCCTTTTCGCCCGCTCTGCTCATTCGAGGGGCGTACGTGACGTGGCGTCGCAGCCAATCGGAATTGAGAGGCCGTTTCATTGCTACAGACGCCGGATTGTTTACTCAATTAGCCATTTGATGCTTTCGCATCTAAAAGTGTATCAAAAGCTTGAAACAATTGCACTCAAAGAGTGTTGTCAATGTGAACAATAGTTAAAGGCTCGATGACAGCTTATTTTGCACTGCAGCTCTTCATTTCACGGTGTTCTTCGTATATCAAATGATCACACATTAAAATTGAAGGTAATTGAATGGTGTAGAGGTAAAGTATATTGCTATACTTGGGAAACCTTTCGGTATTTTGGTGTCCCTATAGCGCATTTGCATCTAATGAGGTGATAAACTGCCAACGTTTCTCCGCTTTCCCTGATGTACTGGCCGCGAACATTTGTTTATCCATAGGTGCATTAAAAGGAGTGCTCCTTGTTGTTCACTTTACGTGGAATAAAAGCTTGGCTGCGCTGAAAATAAATAACATGCAAATTTTGGTGTAACTGAACTGTTTTGATTGATCTCACTCAGAAAAGCGCTGCTGAGTGAAACCGTATGAATTACACAACTTTGACAGTCAGCTATTGACGCCCACCACATACCGCGGTGATTTACACCTTTTGTGTGTGCTCCCTATAACGTAAAAATATTTATTTCAAACCAGCAGTACCAACGATAAAAATCACAATCTACTAATACTAGCTGTAATTGCTTGGAATGTGCCCAGAAGTGACTCTTTCGCGAACGCAAACTTAGTGGGCACACTAGGCTTCATCTTCATGCTACAACGACATCAGTAAAAATGTCTATTATGCAACTGACAAGATCCAGTTTCTGATGAAAAATAACGTACAGCGCGAAGGACAAGGACTGCGAAGACGACATACACAGCGCTGACTTCCAATAATATTCAATTGCGTTGCCACATCGTGTATATATACAAGAAAGGGCATGCGCAGAAAATTAAAGGCAGCAACATGGGGTGTTCTAACAGCAAGTCACTGAACTAAAGGCTCAACCAGGCGTACGCGTTCCAATGCGTCCGCACATGCCGCACTGACTCGACGTCGCGTCGCGCCCGACGGAGGAAGAGGGCGCGCACCCAAACGATGCACGAGTTGCCGCGCGTAGCCGCGCGTCTCGCCGCGGCGGCGCAGTGTTGCTAGCTTGCCATGTTCAAGGCAGTCTAGCCTTCGCTTAACGGACACGTTAAGCATGTGTGTTACATATTGCAAGAAAACACAATAAAAGCGGGGAAGGCGAAGCTAACTTCACCACAGACTTCACGACGCGCGCGTGGAGCCGGAGAGATTGCTCAAACACATCACGCTAGGCATCTCGGAGACGACGAGCGCGCCACCTGTCGCTGTCATGACAAAATGCCGCACCGCCATACGCGGCGCAGCCCAGCCGATGCTGACACCTCCCATTCTAGCCACCCTACCCGGGCTTGCCTGAACGTCGCGCGATGAGTCGTTCCAGAAGTGACGTTGGCTTGCCGTGGTCATGTGAGGTGCGTCATGCTACTGACGCGAGCGGCAGCTTCCGGCGCGGGCGCGAAAAACCTAGCGGTTGTAGGTCTCGACGCCGCCGCGCGCCTACACGCGAAACAGCCTCCGCGCCTGACGCCGTACGCGCCCAGGCGTGGTGCAGCGCGTGCGGGCGCATTGGAACGCGTACGTCTGGTTGAGCCTTAAGAGCATGGTCACCAGAAAAATAAAGAAAAATAAAAAGAACATTACGATTTCTATCTGTTCATATACGTGACTTCACCAGCGATCAGCGCGATAGAGGGGGGCACTGACGCAAGTACTACCAAGTTTTCTGATGAAATCAGCTTCCATAATTTCCCGGGTGAGCGGTGAGCTGTGTCTCGCTAAAACTTCAGTATCTTCAAAGAGGGGCACGCAGCCGCAGTCCCGGCAATGGATGCCCAAGTGGCCTTGTACAGTGCTGTGGACGTTGTTACAGTGCTCTCTTAGTCGATCGTTTAAGCACCTGCCTGTTTGTCCGACATATTTACTGCCGCAAGACAGGGGAATTCGGTAGACTACATTTGTTCGCGCACGCCACAAAACATTTTCTGTGCCCGACAGAGCCACAACTCTGATGCGATTTAGGCGCGTTTACACGCTTACAGAGCCTTGCCAATTTTTCCGGGGCTGAGAAAACGACTGTGATTCCTGCACGCTGCCCAATTTTCTTTAGCCTATGGGAGACATCATGCACATATGGTAGCACTGCAAACCTGCGTCTTTCAGCCAGCTGGTTCCATGATTTAGCGGGCTCATCACATTTTGTGCGCTTCAGAAGCTGTTCCGCTATGGCTGAAATGGCTATGGCTGAAAAAAGAAAGACGGCAGCTGCCGCACCACTCAGGCAACTGCGCCTTGTCTCGATATCATATGTTCGAGGCATCAGCAAGACATTAGCCCTCGTGCATGCGAGGGACAGGGGTTGACGTCGCTCACAAACCTCTCTCTACGGTCGGCAGCCTCCTCCCGCGTCCAAAAGACCGCATTCCTGTCGAAAAGGCGCAGGGCACTGTGTAACAAGATTACCTGCACCGAATGACCCGTGTCGTATATTGGCGAGACTAAAAACTTCCCGGAAGGAATTCGTGAACACAAGAATAATCTTCTCCGCCTGAACAGAGAATGCAACGCCGCGAGCTTTTTGATCATGAGATTGGCCCCGACGGCGCTGTCGTCTTGGAGAGAGAAAACAACCACCGGTGGCGGCTCCTTTTTGAATCCTGGCACATCCACAATACGCTGGGTAACATGAATCGTTCGTGAGGAACAGTTCTTGCCGTTTACGCTCAAGGTGTACGACAAGTGTCTGCGCAACTGTCAAAAGTATCATTTAAGCCCTGCTACGCTCACCCCATCTCACCCCTGCATATACGAAGGAGCCGGTCGTGCTCCGAATCGTCGGGTTTTAAAAATAAATTTTGGTTGGAGTTTTCCTGCTCTTTAATTCAGCTGTTTACCTTTGAGTTAAGAGAAATGTCTAGCAGGTTATCAGTCTGAAATTATTGTGCAATGGTGCGCTAATGGAGTCAATTTGTTCGTTATTAACCACGCGATACTAAACAGGTGGCTTTGTTATATAGAGGGCCTCATATGTGTCTTGCAAAGGAATACTTTTGATCCAGACATGTAGAAACAGAGCGTAAACAGCCTAGACTTGCTCTTTATTATTCTGCTACAGCATCTCCTTCTTTAAAAGTAATAACATGCTTTCTTATGTAAAACCTAGCCCGTGAGGTAAAAATCGCAAGGTAGTTTTTCGAGTGGTGTATCGAAGCAATAACCACCTGCCATACCATAAGAAAAAGTCACCGCTCGCCATCCACTGACATTCTCAGGCATTCTTGGGTGCAAAGAGCTTCACTGTGCATATTTACAAAGCATCCAGGCTACGCAAAACACCGCTTGAACTAAATAAAAGATACACTCGCTGAAGACTTGCTTACCCGGACTGCTGAACCCAGATGAGGCACTGCGACAGCACAAGCGGTAAGAACACATCCAAAGAATAGGGCTGGAGACAAAGAGAGACGGACGCACCGAACTCAAATCAAGACCATAACTTAGCCCGGTCTGCACTTGCACACTTGAGTTCTCTCAAAAGCTTTATGATAATAGCGTTGCAGAATAGCCGCTAACAAATCCTATCGCGTTTTAATGCTCACTGCACGGTTGTGCGGCTGTTGTCTGAGTGTGCCGTCAGGGTGGGCGTATTCAACCAGCATGGGTTTGGTGAGTAGTAGAAAACTCCTCACGGCTTTTTTTACAGTGCGATAGCATTGATCTCCTGCGCGCGCTGGGGTCTGTAACGATAATGGCCAGATTTTGCATTACCGACACTCAACAATAAAGAGACCACAGGATGTGGCTACCTGTTTTTCGGGAGCGCTTTCTTGGCGTATTGTGTACGGCACATATAGTTTGTTGGAACTTTAAGTAATGATTAATGTGGCGCACAAGCAGCGGCGTCTTGCCTTTTCAATAGCCCAGTCTCAGAAACAGAATACTGTTCCACGTAGACAGCGCAAAACAAACACGCACGCACGCACCGCAGCACAGTGCTCCAGCACTCTTGAAGTTCAGTTCTCACGGCAACTTCTTTGTATCGCATCACTTATTCTTATTTAGCCTCTAATTTCTACCACATGGTGCGTTTCTGAAATTTAGGAACAAAAATTGTTTTGTGCAATAAAAACATAATTACGTATGGTGAGTGTTGCCAAACATCACCTATATTTGGCATCACTCATGCACGTAGGTATCGATATCGGCGCGCGGGACGCCTGTTTTGTTGTTATAGAAATTATATGGACACTCCAGAAAAGCGAATTTTCGCCGTCGTCGCCTCCGTGATGTGTATAGTAATCTGCGATAAGATTCCGGCCGCGTGCCGTATGCTGTAGGTGCAAGTGAAGGCGTGCGAGGGTGAGATCAGAAGGATGGTGGCTTGACCTCGCTCACACAAGCGAGGTAGGCGGGCATAACGCGTTTCCCATCGCGCGCGAGCAGGAGAAGGGGGGGGGGGTTCTACTTCGGCAGCGGTTCCGTATGGCGCGACTGAGCGCGGACGCGCGGGCCCTATCTTGAAAGTATTCTGCAGTAGGTAGAAACTTTAGGCACGCCTAGGGCTGATGGCTTCATGTGCACTCTGTTCTCACAGCTTAGTTTACGTTGAAGTGAGATGAAGTATGAAGGGCAATTCGCTCGCTGCTGCTGCCGCTCTTCCTCGCGCCAGCGTATTGACAGCGAATATGAACTGTCATCGATTTAATTTAGTTGGTAAGCAAATGGCTGATGCAACGGCTATCGTTACTTCGTATAGCTATCTAATAATTTGCTTCGTATAGCTATCTGATAATTTGGTACCGCAAACGATGGTTTGCCTTTCAGGCGAAAGTGCAACATTTGTCGCTTTATTTTGGCTCACCTTATTAGTTTACTGGACGTGGTTCTCTCTTTCACTACTTGCGTCATAACTGGATATTGAATATTGAAGCTAATGGGGCGCCGCGTGGTGGTGGAGAGGACAAGCTTCACTGTTTGGTGTAATGTTCTTGATTCCTTATGTTCGTTGTTGCTTGCGATACCATTACATGTATGTGCCTCTCTAAAAAAAAAAAGACATGCTGCAGAATTTTTAAGGACTGTCTACTAACACGTAAGCATTATTTGGATTGGCTGTTACTTCGCTTTTGCTTACTTGCTTTTCCTAGCTTATGTTTGTCTACGCATCGCATTTCTGGTGCCAAAGAAATTAAATCTGCGTACTGCAATGTGTGGACGGTTTTCTCTCTGATCAATTTTTAGTTTCAGTTGTTCTTTCTCGCTTCTAAAATTACAGATCATCCACATTTCCACTATTACAATGGTTAAATGTATTAACTTCGCAAACTACGATTGTTTATGCAGATACAAGGCATCACACTCTTCCGGTGACAGACATATTTTGGTGGGGTACTCGCCAAAGAATTCTTACGCATTAAAACTAGAATTAAGAAAAAGAGAGAGGCGTTTTTGAAAGTTCTTTATGGTGCTGTTCTGAATGACAACACTTTCTATGTCATCACAGGTTTTAAGAAAAACAAGATGTGCAAAATATATGCCTGTATCTGTTTTATCGGATTCATGAAGACTGCGACAACTTATCGAAGCGGCCTCCATTCAACTAAGCAGTAACAGCGGCGTATGATACCGTGTAAAAGAAAAAGGCCAATGAAAAAGAAGTCTTACCGCTCTTCTTCGTAAATGCGGTTGCTTGCGCTGACGTGAGTTTCGTGTACTGCGAAATCACGTCCACATAAAACACGGCAGCTTGGGAATTGATGATAGAGGATACAGTGCTGTAAAAAATAAACGACAGGACGTAATAGTTAGCGGTGCTTGTCACTCAAACGCCACGGTTTTTAGAGGTTTACGTAGCTAATGCTGCAGCCCTTTGGCAAATTGCATATGAAAGTGTGTGTTTGTATCAAAACGGACATCGTGAACAGTAGAGGAGGTGCGTATTCTGCAAGGAGGAACGTAACTAGTTTCTTGTTCACTGTGATGTGATTTAGGTACTGGGTTAGTTCAGTTGCCTCTTCCGCTTTCAAAATAATTACTTCACCCATGTTTAGTGATCTCTAAACAAAATGTCGGCCCAGGCAGGCACGAGAGGTCTAAATGACTCTTAAGTCGATAACTGAACATGAAATGGCTCAACTGGAAACATTCACCATGCCCTGGGATTCTGTCCTCATCTGAGACATGTAGACGACGACTGCAACTTTCAGTGCACATAGATTCAAGGTCATCCGAGTGCGGTGCCTGGAAAAAAAGTGCGGAACACCTTCTAATAAACTTTGCTTTCTTGGAGCCAAAGGCGCGGGTAATATGAGACTCATGGGTGTGCTGACATGCACGACTCTAAACGTTTGACAAACTTCATCTTGTTGCAGTGGGAAATGTTGACATTATGCTACTATTGGATCTTGCCGGTGAGTGCGGGAGTTGGCCAACGTTGAGGAGGATTTTGAGATGAAACTGAAGGTTTATGTACATTATTTACAGTAATAAATCGGACGCTGCGGCCCGTGGCAAGAAGAACGAGAAAATGAATGAATGAAGGAATGCTTGTCTCTTCTCCCTGCTTCTCGCTTTTAACCCCTTCGGTCTCTCGGGGTCACGTCATTTTCGGCCAGTCGTCGAGCCCGCTCAGGTGTCGTCATTTTCCTCCCATGGTAGGCGCCCGTGCAAGTGTCGTCAAATTCGGCCGGTGGGGTCGTTCCAAGGGCTCCACTGTTCGAGGGGTGACCTGCCACCGGTGTTGCCTTGGTGTCGTCTCCCCGCTAGAAAGCGCTCAGCTGGAGGAGACGAGTTGTTTTCGAACTACCTTTCAGAGCTGCAAAATAGCGTTGATCGGCACCAAGATCAACTACCTGGAACCGTGTCAGCCTCCCGTTCCACTTTCGGGAAAAGTCAAGCACGGGTGGAGACAATAGCTCGACGTGCGGCTTCATGAGGTGGGGGTCGCCAACTTGTCTGACAGGTCTGGAACGTGGTAGACGCGCCCCTGCTCTCCATATATGGAATGCGACGACGATTGGATGCGGTCGGGGAACTCGAGTGATACCAGGAAAAGGGTCCGTATAAAACACTACTTAAGAGGAACCTCTAGCTCGGGGTGAGCTCAAATTTTCCTATTCAAACACATGTAAAATAGATAAATGCTGTTATGAGACGACCACTTATATTTAATTTCCTTTTGACGTTATGCTGCGTGGCCACCCAACCGAAAAACCGAACGACATCCGCTAAACCGATTCGAATGAACTTTGTTGAGAGAAGGTTAACTTATAGCAACTCTACGAAGCAGAATGTTTAGTTAGGACCTGAAAATTTTACAAAAGTTACTAAGATTGTCATGTTTGAAAAAAATATATTATTAGAAGCACGAAGTTTAGAAATCCGCATCTCTGCACCAGACATAGAGCTGTTCCGAAAACTCCTGCTGTTAGAGCATCTAAATCGGACAAACCTGATTATTAAGTTACAGCTTACATGAAATTGTTATAATGTTTACTGAAAGTATACTACACGCAAATTAGTGTTATGCTGCGGGGTATAATAGACTGATCTTGTTTGTTTAGATTAGTTATTAGGTGTAGTTTACAGAATCGTGATAGCATATATATTGCGGAGTAATCTCTGTAAACGCAGTTGTAATCGGTTTTTGTTTTTAAATTTTTGTATTGTTGTATTTTTGTATATACAGCACAAATTGCAAATATACTTCCATCACTTCAAATTAAAAGTCAAGTTCGCCGTTTAAATGCAGCCAACCTCATCGAACTCGGTGGAAAAAAACGATCTCTCCGTTCCCATATGTATTTACATACAAGCTCTCGAAATAACGCTTCCTCTTAAATTTCGCGCTCCTTCCGCTTTTTCGATATGTATTCTGCGAAACCGAGATTTATATCATCATGTATGGCGTCATAGTAAAGCAAAGTCCCTTCGCACCGACTTTATTGGCATCTAGCTTGGTCACGATTTAATTCTTCTGCATGGTGATGCGGTGCCACGCTTGGGCATTAATAAACTGAGTACATACACACATGCCCCGTCCGATAATTGCCCTACTATGTCATTTAAGAAAAGTATGGTTATATATTACGTAGTGGAACAGCCTCTGATACACACGATCTTCAATTCAAGGTCACAAGTGTGCGCTTTACATTCAACAATGAAAAGACGACTATCACATGAAACTCGGTGCTGTTTCCACCCTATCTCTCGTCCATCAAAGGATCACGGGACAGCGGCGGCTCGCCCGCGGCGTCACGACGACGGGAGTGCCACCGTAGCCTTTATAGCGAATCGTCAAACGCCACAGGTTTGGGATTCGAGGCCACCATGTGCAGTGGTTGAATCACCACTTGTATTTCTTTATAAGTAGGCCTTCGAATTCTATCGGTAGCTTACAATTTATATAGCTTTTTGGCCACAACCTTCATAGTTCGTAGTTAGTTGTACATTGACGCGAGTTTTGTGCGGATGTGTCCACGTATCGCGCGTGGATCGGCACTTTCTTCACTCAGAGTCAGCGAATAAGCGCCAGAAAAATATGTTTAAACTCTGATGCAAACTTTGTCCCCTGTTGTTGCCCTCGACCTCGCCTGTTACTATTCTCGTTTGTTGCTTTATTCTTGATTTGTGTTGGAGAAGTGGAGACTAACCGTGGTGCCAAGATTGATGACGTTCTCTCCCTAGTGAGTGAGAGCCACGCTGAAACTATAGAAGTGCTAAAGAAAATTCAAAAAGTCATCACTCGCATTGAAACCAGGGTAAGAGCCATTGAGGTCACATTGGGTGGTATAGCTCAAATCGAAAGCAACTGCGAAGGTATGAGTGAATCAGTAAAAGAAGTCGAGTATAGCCAGGGCAAATGAAGTCGGTGATGTTGTAGATGACATGAATAATAGAATGCTAGGAAAAACCTTTTTGTAAAGGGCTTTCCTAAACTGAAATTGAAAAATATGAAAATAGAGAGAGCATCGTCAAAGAATTATTCTCCGCTCACCTTTAGCTGACTCTCGGAGACATAGAACGTGCTAATGGGATTTGTCGACCCCTGTCTGGTTTCAATCGCCCCGTTAAGTTTCTCAACTACCAATCAAAAATAGAAGCACTGCGTAACGCTTGCAAACTAAAGAATCTGGCTTCACCTGAAATATGCCTGGAAGAAGACTTCTCGCCTAAAATCCAGCTGGCACGTAAAAAGCTTCGAGACTTTGCCAAGGGTTGTGTGGTACAGCGTGAGGCAGGGACAAGGAACGCAAGAAAAACGAGGACAAGCGCTCTAAAATAGAAAACCGACTAGCCCAAACCATCACCCTTGTAATTTGCCAAGAGAATACACAAAGAAAACGAGCGTTTTGCGCTCGGTTTTGACACACTGCACATGCAAGATGGCTCTTATCGGTACGAGTCACTGTCTAATTCTGTCATTCTTGTGGCTAAAACACGCCAGCGCTTCCATAAATGATCAGCCGCAGTGCTTCACTACAAACCAACTGCACATAAAGTTTCATTGCTCCTGGCAAACTTCCGAAGCTTACTTAAGGGTAAGCTTTAGCTCCTGGCCAACTCGGACGCGGCCTATTGAAATACATGTAAAATGCAAAAGCCTGTTCACAGCGAAACTGTATACCTCTACGGTCCAAAGAAATTTTCGTGTCGTTGTGGTAAGCAAAAAACTCCCATTACATGGGCCGGTCCCGACGATGGTACAATGGCGGGCCAACCCGCGGCGGAGGTGAAACAGGCGTTAAGCATCCCCCGTACCTGGGCCGATCCCGAAGCTGGTGCAATGCCAGGCCGACCCGCGGTGGAGGTGAAGCAGGCGCTAAGCACTCCCCATTCGTCGGCCGACCTCGAAGATAGTGCAATAGCTGACGTACCCGTGGCGGAGGTGCAGTTCGCCATTAAGGGGCCCGCGTACACAGCTTCGCTGCTCATCCTTCTTCACAGAGTGGAAGGTCACTGAGTTTTTTATGAGATATCTCCTGGACCGATTTTAATGAAATTTGATGCATTTGAAAGAGAAAGCGAAATTCTAGTGACTGTTGGAAGCGGAATTCAGATTTAGGGCCTGAATTTTGTTAAAAAGATATTCAAATATTCGAAAGTTTGAAAAACATAGAAGCACGAATTTTCTAAATTAATAGCTCTGCATCAAGAACAGATATCGCGGTTCTGCAAATGGCATCTACTAGAAGATTCAAAGCAGACAAATGTGATATGTCATTTTATGTCTTACGCCAATTTGTTGCGCTGTGTACAAGGGTTCCGCAAAAGCTGTATTTCCATATTGCATAGCGATATGTGATATGTGTAACATATCACTTTTGTCCACTTTAGATGCGAGATTAGATGCGATTCATATAATTGTGATATCATTTCTCATTCACGAGTTACAGTGTCGCAAACTTGATAGTTTCGTTTTCTTAAAATGTTCAATTTTCGCCACTTTTTAATAAAAATTTGACGACCTAAATGAAATATTCGAAACCAGTAGTCACTAGAATTCAAGTTTTTCTTTTAAATGCAGCAAACGTCGCCAAATTTGGCGGAGTGGTTGCCGCGAAAAACGTATTCTCCTTTTACATGTATTTAGATAGGAGCACCGAGCAACAAAGTTGCTATCCTAAAAACACTGACACACGCTAGTGATATCATCATTGGTACAGAAACGTTGCTCAACGAGCATATTGCTGATAATGAACTATTGTTGTCGAAGTCATTTGAGAAGTCTGAGTGAGAAGATTTCCTCGGCGTCGCACGTATTCCGATTTTTAGCCGGATCACAGCGGGGCAGCAACTGTCGATCAATGGTGCTCCTCCATAAGGCCTACGTCGACGAAACACTACGATATTACCTCCCGATCCTGCACAAAATATCTCCCTCAAGCACGAGAAAACTCGAGGCAGCACGAAACAACTGCCTTCGCGTATGTCTTGGCCTTCCGAAGGGGTCGTCCCGCTCAGGGACTGTAGCAGAAGCTGGATGCCTGCCTCTGGAAGTGCTATGTTCGCAGGAGACACTTCGGATACACCTTCGCCACGTCATTCATACGAAGACTCACTTTTTAAAGGATATTTCCCGAACCCGTGCTACATCTGGCTTTGGGCAGGCCGTCGGAAGCATATCTATTTCGATTCCTGCTCAGGCGTCACAAATTATGTCGCGAAACATTTCACCATGGACACTGTCTCCACTGGAAATCGTGCCATATATACCTGGAATCAGTTCGAAAAAGAAAATGCCTCAAGCAGCGACTTATCAGATAGCTTTAGAATATATGCACAAAGAATACGCAGCCGCAACGCGCATTTTCACAGATGGCTCTGCAACTCCACATCGTTCATCATGCGGACTTTTTGTTCCCTCTACAGGGCAACGATTCTCGTTTCATCTTGAGCGAGCGACATCATCTACTTCAGCGGAGCTATATGGCATTAAAGAGGCCCTTGTGTATGTACTTCGACAGCAGCCGCCAAAGACATGGGTGATTGTCCCAGACTCAAAAGCAGCCCTACAAAGTATGTGGAACAGGCACAAGCGTTTCAATAATTAACCAGCAGCATTTGACATTGGTTATCTTCGATACAGGGGTAAGATTGCTGGGCATTGCATAAAGTTTCAGTGGATACCTGGCCATGCCGGCATTTCGGGAAATGAAAGAGCGGACTAAGCCGCCAGAAATGGACTCCAATACTGCAAGTTCAACAGAACATTTTTTACAAAAGCCGACGCTTCAAACATAGCACAAAAATATGCCTATCAAGAAAAAGACCGCATCTTGAATCTGCCGCTTCACCAAGATAACTTCCTACGTTACATTGACCCAGAAATGAGACCGAAAATTCCACGAGCACTTCCTCGACACTTAGAGACATTGTACCATCGTCTTCGACTGAACGTGGCATACACGTTCAGTCGAAGACCGCATAGGACATACCACTAACCCATACTGTGATAACTGTCGCAACTTAGAGACAAGTAAGCACATATTACTAGAATGCCCCGCGTACCGCGACGACAGACAATTTTTTTAGCCCCAAATGGACATGATTTGCCACGAACCGTTAACGTTACCGAGCGTCTTAGGTCCAATGCCCGGCCCTTTAAAACAGCGACGGGTTTTGGATTTATTGTTCAAATACCTGACAGAAATTGGTCAAATAGGAAAGCTTTAAAAATTGCACGCTTCCTATACAAAAGCCTAAATTTACCCGCCATGTCACCTGTAAATATTAGTATCAGGTCCACTCGGACGTTTCATATTTACTTTTATCCTTTTTTTCTCCCACTCTTTTCTGGGATCTTTTAATCCCATTCCCCATCCCTATACAGAGTAGCATGCCAGCGGTTATATACGCGCCGGCAAAATTCTCTGTTTTTCTAATAAAGAGCCCTCTCTCTCTCACCCTCTTAGAGCGCTACTGACCTTCCGATCGCCAGCCCAATTTTGTAGATCTTTTCAACGATGCTATCGAACAGGTCACAAATAAGTTCCCGAATGCCACACTTGTTTTGGCTGGTGATTTTAATTATTCAGCAATAGACTTGTTGACTCCTGTTTTAGGTAACAATAATCGCCAAGAATACCTTCACTTTCTGCATACTGTACATCTTCCTAACCTTTCCCAATTGGCTAACAATCCTAGACGAGGCGAAAATATTCTAGATCTGATATTTACTGAATGAATGAATGAATATTTGATGTTCAATGGCGCAAGGGCCAAGTATGACCAAAGAGCGCCATGTCTGTGGTAATGAGTTTGGAGTGTAATTATGTGTTCTATGAAGTTGGCGTGACGTGGCTGTAAAGGGACGTTAAATATAGTCGCTCTAAAGTGCGTAAAATCTGTATAATAAGAATATGGCGATGACGTATGACGTGTACTATGAACATTAAGATCCATTTCAGAAGAATGGCATAATGTGTAAAATATATCAGGTTATAAGATTGGCAGGGCATGTAATGAGGAGGGAAGATAACCGGTGGTCATTAAGGGTTACGGACTGGATTCCAAGGGAAGGGAAGCGTAGCAGGGGACGGCAGAAAGTTAGGTGGGCGGATGAGATTAAGAAGTTTGCAGGGACGGCATGGCCACAATTAGTACATGACCGGGGTTGTTGGAGAAATATGGGAGAGGCCTTTGCCCTGCAGTGGGCGTAACCAGGCTGATGATGATGATGATGAAGATTGGCTAGAGCACTACTGCTTCCTTAGAGCCCTTGAAACACAAGGGCCTGGAGGCATGTGCTACGCAAAACAATTATCGCAGCGGCATCCTCTGGAACGAGGATGCTTTACTAAGTTAATGGGCTTATAACATGTGTAGGACAACATTATTTAAGAATTTGAGGACTGCCTTGGCTTTAAAAAGCGGTTCCTTACCAAGAAACATAGCCGAGTGTAGAGGGATGTAATAATTGTATGCAAGCAGAAAATGTTCCTCTCCGTTTCGGCTTCCCGACGCTCCAGGAGCACATGGAGGAGGGTCAGCCTCTCGCCGCATCTACCACAGGTTGGAGGTTCACTTCCAGTAAGCAGAAAAATATGGGTGCCAAATGTGTGTCCTATTCTGAGGCGACAGGATAGGACATCTGTTCGCCGAGATTTCGTTGGGGAGGGCCAAGAACCTAACTGGAGCTTTATAACGTGCAGTTTATTATTTGTTTGCGCGTCCCACGTGCACTGCCAGTGGTTTCGCAGTTGCTTTCGTAAGAAAGGTCTCATCTGTGACAGGCATATCTGTGGTAGGGCTAACAACTTGCGATGCGATTGACGTGGCCATCTCGTCCGCCAGAACGTTACCTTCGATTCCCCTATGGCCAGGTACCCAGCATAATATTATATTCTGGTTAGATGAGTACGCTTTACACAAGACTGAATAGAGTTCATTAAATACGGGATTTTTATGTTTGATGAGTGACATTAAGGCCTTCACGACGCTTAGAGAGTCCGTATAGATCGCTGCTTTTGGAAGTTTTGATTTTCGTATATGCTTCACAGCAGACAGTAATGCGTAGGCCTCGGCCGTAAAGATGCTTGTTTCCAGATGCAGTACACCGGATTCCGAGAAGGATGTGCCGACGGCTGCATAGGATACCCCGGCATTTGACTTCGAAGCGTCTGTGTAGACCTCTGCGCAGGAGTGCTTGTACTGAAGTTCTAGGAAATGCATTCTGATTTCGGCCTCAGGAGCGTGCATTGTAACTTTTATAAATGATATGTCGCATTGTATCACCTGCCACTCCCAAGGAGGTAAGAGCTTGGTTAGGTGCATTAAGCGATGCTCGAGGAGTGGGACATGCGTTTCATCGCTAAGCTCCTTCACACCAAGCGAGAAAGGCTGTATTATAGAGGGGCGATTGCTGAAAAGTGTAGCGCACGTCATATTGGTAACGGTACCAAAACATGGTTGCTCAGGATTAGAGCGCACTTTAAGGCAATATGTAAAGCTGATGTATGATCTCTGCAGGTGGAGTGACCACTCATTCGATTCGGCATATAAGCTTTCAATCGGGATTGTTCTGAAAGCGACCGTGGCCAAGCGGATACCTAGATGGTGAACAGGGTCAAGCATCTTTAGCGCGTTCGGGGCGGCAGAGTTATAAACCACGGCACCATAATCTAATCGTGACCGAATCAGACTCTTATAGAGATTCATTAAACATTTCCTGTCACTACCCCACGTAGTCTGGGATAGAAGTTTCATTAGGTTCATTGTTTTCAGACATTTTTTTTTAAGATGTTTAATGTGTGGGACGAAAGTGAGTCTATTGTCAAGCATAACACCTAGAAATTTGTGCTCTTTGTTTACAGATATCTGTTGTCCACACAGTTCTAAGCGAGGATTCGGAACCAGGCCTCTCTTTCTTGTAGACAGAACACAAGAACTCTTGTGAGGATTGATTTTGAATCCATTTTTCTCTGCCCACTTTGACACCTTGTTCAAACCATGCTATGCCTGTCTCTCGCACACTGCGAGGTTACAGGATTTGAAACCTATTTGAATGTCGTCCACATAGACGGAATACAATATGGCCTGTGGTAAGGAAGCACGAAGTGTTGTCATCCTAACAATAAAGAGTGTGCAACTGAGCACGCCTCCCCTGGGGCATACCAGTTTCTTGTGTAAAAGGACATGACAGCACATTGCCGACCTTTACCCGGAAGGTACGATTGGACAAGTAGCTTTTTATTACGTTTAGCATATTACCATGAATGCCCATTTCTGACTAATCTCTCAAGATTCTGTAGTGCGATGTTGCATCGTACGCCTTCTCCATATCGAGGAATATCGATAAGAAAAACTGTTTGGGTACGAATGTGTCACGGATATTTCCTTCAATACGTACAAGATGGTCGGTTGTGGAGTGCCCTTCTCGGAAGCCGCACTGATAGGGATCAAGCATATTGCTCAGTTCAAGGTAATGCATGAGTCGCCGTTTTAGCATGTTTTGAAATACCTTACAAATGCAACTTGGGAGGCCTATCGGGCGGTAATTCGCCACTGAGAAAGGGTCTTTGCCTTGTTTGAAAACAGGGACACATCGCTTCTTTCCATGTGGTTGGAAGGTACCCTGCATCCCAGATAGTGTTGAAAAGAGTAAGTAGTGTAACTTGCGTATCATTGTGTAAGTTTTTTAGCATTTCATACATGATTCTAACAGACCCCGGTGCAGAGCTCTTTCATGCGCTCAAGGCAGCTCTCAACTCGGCAATACTAAAAGGACGGTTGTATGGTTCATTCTATCGACATTTTCTGATGAATTGCTTACATTCTTCTATTTGTTTGTATTTGAGAAAGGATTGTGAATAATTTGTTAAACTTGACACGCTCTCAAAGTGCTCCCCAAGTGAGTCTGCCTGATCTTGCGGTCTATCGCCATGTGTATTTACCAGAGGGAGTGAATATGTTTGTCGCCCTCTTATTCTATTTACCGTGTTCCAGACTTTGGCCTCATCTGCAAACGAGTTAATACTCGATAAAAACTTCTGCCAACTTTCTCATCTGGCCTGACGGCGGGTTCTCCTGCCTTGGGACTTTGCTTTCTTAATAAGATTCTCTGCAGTGGCGGTAGCGCATAGCAGCCCCCACGCTTTGTTCTGTTTCTTACGAGCGATCCTACATTCGTCGTTCCACCACGGGACATGCCGTATGCATGGCAAGCCATTTCCTTCAGATATGCATTTAGATGCGGCATCTATAGTGAAGGCTGTAAAATACTGCACAGCAGCATCAATTCCTAAAGACATGTCAGCCCATGATATACATGTGAGAGTTCGAAATTTCTCCCAGTCGGCTGTATCAATCTTCCACCTAGGAGCTTGTGGAGGATATTCCTTTGTTTAGATGTTCTTAGTAGTATGCGGAAGTGGTCGCTGCCGTAAGGGTTGTTGGTAACTTCCCATTCAAGTTCAGGCAGTATAGACGGGGAAACTATGCTAAGATCTATTGACGAAAACATTCTGCTTGCAACAGAGTAGTATGTGGGTTCTTCTTATTCAGCACGCACGCACCAGAAGAAAAAAAGGAACCGTTCAACGAGACGACCTCGCGCATCGATACGAGAGTCTCCCCACAAGCTGCTGTGTGCTTTGAAATTGCCAAGAACAACATAAGGTTCTGGCAATTCATCTATAAAGGACTGAACTTCAGGTTTAATTTGTAATGAGGGGGTATGTAAAGCGAGCAAATAGCGATGAGTTTGTTTAGCAGAACAACTCGAACCACTACTGCTTCGAGGGCCGTTCGTAGCTGTAAACGTTGACACGCTATGATTTTTGAAGTACAATGGCAACACCGCCCGATGATGCGATAGCACAATCACGATTTTGTGAAAAGTAACATACTGTCGAAGAAAGTTTGTGTATTTTGGTTTTAAGTGCGTTTCCTGTAAGCACAGCACTTTTGGACTGTGTTGGTGGATGAGTTCGTGTACATCACCAAGGTTTCTCAGAAGACCTCTGACGTTCCATTGAATGATTTGTGTATCCGTATTTAAAGTAAATTGGTGCTGTGTATACGGAAACAGAAGTGATGAATTAGATTACAGAGCTCTTGCAAGGCCCTGTAACCGCGGTGTTGCCTTTTCTGAAGCGTTCGAGGGAGCCTCGCCGCTCCTTAGGCGCTTGGTGCGCCATGGGGATAGGTGCTGTGTCCATTGCCTCTTGTGAGGCGCCGGACATGCGCTCTTGCGAGCTAGAAGTTTTTCGAGAGAGTCTCACCTCGGAAGGCAAGACCCCTGCACCCACCAGCTCGTACGTCGACGGGGCTCCCTGTGGGATTTGGCTGCACCGGCTGTCGCCAGCGCTGAAAGGGGCCGGGGAGGTTTAGGCAGCCTCGGCTGCGCCTACCTTCGTAGCCGCTATCGGTCCTGCGGGATCACTGCGCGTAGCGCAGATTGCCGCAGCTAACTCCTGTGGGGCCGGGAACCTAAGGGTAGCCTGGCTTGTTTGCTGGTTGGATGGAGTAGGCTTACCTACTTCCACCCGGGGGGCAGGAGCCAAAAGTACCTGCTCGCTGTACGTGGGCTGGGCCCTTGGCAATGGCCGCTGCGACGCTGCCCCCCGACGCGCTGCATCAGCATAAGGTGTGCTGTGGTATGGTGAGCACCTCTTACGGGCTTCCTTAAACGAAATGTTTTCCTTGACTTTGAGGGTGATTATTTCTTTTTCTTTCTTCCAGTTCGGACAGGAGCGTGAGTAAGCTGGATCGTCACCACTGCAGTTCACACAGTGAGGTGTGCCACTGCAGTTGTCGGAGGGGTGGCCCTGCACTCCACACTTTGCACAAGTTATTTGACCACGGCAGCTCTGCGAGCCGTGGCCGAACCTTTGGCATTGGAATGAATGAATGTGTGTGGTTTACTGGCGCAAGGGCCAGATATGGCCAAATAGCGTCAAGACAGTGTTAGTTATTTCGCAGTGGAATGATGAGTTCTGTGAAGAAGATGTGACTTGGCTGTAAAGTGGCCTAAAAATAGTCGCTGCAAAGTGTGTAAAATCTACGGGTTATAAAATTATGGCGATGACTAATGAAGAATACTATGAACATTAAAATCCATCGTAGAAGAATGGTGCAAAATAGAAAATATATAAGATGGTAAAATTACTTGGAGCACTGCTGCCTTCCCAGAGCCCTTGAAACACAAGGGCCTGGAGGCATGTGCTATACGAAAGAGCTATCACAGTGGCATCCTCTGAAGAGAGGACCCGCTACGAACATGTGGAGCTAAAAACATGCAAGATAACATCTTTCAGAAAACTTAGGACTGCGTTGGTGTCAAATAAAGGTTCTGGCCCGAGTAGCATTACGGGATGTAGGGGGATGTGCTGCCGGTATGCTAGGGAAAAATGTTTCCTTCTTTCAGATTCGTCTGCCCGACACTCCAGGAGGACGTGGAGGACGGTCAGCCTCTCCCCGCATCTACCGCAGGTTGGAGGGTCATTTTCAGTGAGTAAGAAGTTATGCGTGCCAAATGTGTGTCCTATTCTGAGGCGACAGAATAGGACATCTGGTCGCCGCGATTTTGTTACGGAGGGCCAAGAACCTAACTGTGGCTTTATCACGTGCAGTTTGTTATGTACTTCTGCATCCCACATACCTTGCCAGTGGTTTCGCAGTTTTCTTCTTAAGAAAGGCTTCAGGTCTGTGACAGGGACCGAAGAAGTAGGACTAACTGCATGCAATAAAATTGATGTGGCCATCTGGTCCGCTAGAACGTTTCCCTCGATGCCCCTATGTCGAGGCACCTAGCATATTTAGATATATATGCTTTACACAGTACGGAGTAGAGTTCATTATTTACCGGATTTTTGTGGTTACAGAAAGACATCAAGGCCTTCACAACACTAAGGGAGTCCGTATATATAACTGATTTCTTGAGTTTTGATTTATTTATATGCTTTACGACCGACAGCAGTGCGTGAGCCTCAGCCGTAAAGATACTAGTTTCCGGATGCAGTACATCGGTTTCCGAGAAGGATGGACCGACGGCTGCATAGTACACCCCGTCGTGTGACTTCGATGCATCGGTGTAGAACTCCGTGCAAGAGTATTTGTGCTGGAGTTCCCGGAAATGCATTTGGATTTCAATCTCTGGAGCTTGTTTTGCAATTTGCATGAAAGATATATCGCATTGTAGGAGCTGCCACTCTCAAGGAGGTAGCAGCTTTGCTGGATGCATTAGGCGAAGCCCGAGGAGTGGAACATGCATTTCATGACTAAGCTCCCTCACACGCAGCGAGATAGGCTGTCTTACGGAGGGACGATTATGAAAGAGTGTATCATATGTCATCTCGTTAACGGTATTATAACACGGATGTTGAGGATTAGAGTGGACTTTCAGAAAATCAGTTTGGCTGATGTATGTTCTCTGGATGTGAAGTGACCACTCATTCGATTCTGCATATAAACTTTCAACGGGACTTGTCCTGAAAGCTCCTGTGGCTAAACGGATACCTAGATGGTGAGCAGGGTCTAGCATCTTTAGCGAGCTCGGGGCGGCAGAATGATAAATCACGGCACCATGATATAGTCGTGAACGAATCAGGCTCTTATAGAGAGTAATTAAGCACTTCCTGTCACTACCCCACGAAGTATGGGATAGAAGTTTCATTGGGTTCATTGTTTTCAGACATTTTTCTTTAATATGTTTAATGTGGGGGACGAAAGTGAGTCTGTAGTCTAGTATAACACCTAGAAATTTGTGGTCTTTGTTTACGGGTATTTGTTGTCCACGTAGTCCTAAGCAAGGATCTGGGATCCTTTCTCTCTTTCTTGTAAAAAGAACGCAAGAGCTTTTGTTAGGATTGATCTTAAATTCATTCTTGTCTGCCCACATTGAGACCTTGTTCAGGCCATGCTGTACTTGTCTCTCGCACACTGCAAGGTTACAGGATTTAAAAGCTATTTGTATGTCGTCCACATAGACAGAATAAAAGATGGCCGGCGGTAATGAAGCCCGAATCGTGTTCATCTTCACGTAAAGAGCGTGCAGCTGAGCACGCCTCCTTGGGGTACACCCGTTTCTTGCGTAAAAGGACGTGAAAGTACATTGCCGACTTTTACCCGGATGGTACGATGGGACAGATAGCTTTGTATTAGGTTAAGCATATTACCATGGATGCCCATTCCTAACAAGTCTCTCAAGAGTCCGTAGTGCCACGTTGTGTCGTATGCCTTCTCCATATCGAGGAATATGGATAGGAAAAACTGTTTGTGTACAAATGCGTCACGGATGTTTGCTTCAATACGTACAAGGTGTTCAGTTGTGGAGCGCCCTTCTCGGAAGCCGCACTGATAAGGATCAAGCATTTTGCTCTGTTCAAGGAAATGAATGAGTCGCCGATTTATCATTTTTTCAAACACCTTACAAATGCAACTTGTGAGGGCTATCGGGCGGTAACTTGCCACTGAGGAAGGGCCTTTGCCTTGTTTCAAAACAGGGACCACAATGGCTTCCTTCCATGCGGTTGGAAGGTACCATGCATCCCAGATGGTGTTGAAAAGTGTGAGTAGTGTAACTTGCGTGTCATTGTGTAGGTTTTTGAGCATTTCATACATAATTCTATCAGATCCAGGTGCGGAGTTCTTGCATGCGCTCAAGGCAGCTCTCAATTCGACAATACTAAAAGGACGGTTGTAAGGCTCATTCTCTCGACTTTTTATTGTTAATGGCTTACGTTCTTCTATTTGTTTATATTTCAGGAAGGATTGTTAATAATGATTTGAACTTGATACGCTCTCAAAGTGCTCCCCAAGTGAGTGTGCCTGATCTTGCAGTGTATCGCCCTGTGTATTTACCAGAGGGAGTGAATATGTTTGTCGCCCTCTAATTCTATTTACCCTGTTCCAGGCTTTGGCCTCATCTGTAAACGTGTTAATACTCGATAAATACTTCTGCCAGCTTTCTCTTCTGGCCTGTCGGCGGGTTCTCCTACCTTGGGACTTTACTTTTTCAAAGTTGAGAATATTTTCTGCAGTGGGCGAAGCGCGTAGCAACCCCCACGCTTTGTTCTGATTCCTACGTGCGATTCTGCATTCATCGTTCCACCACGCGACATGCCGTTTGCATGCCGAGCCACTTACTTCACGTATGCATTTAGATGCGGCATCTATTATGAAGGTTGTGAAGTACTCCACAGCAGCATCGGTTTCTAAAGAAGACATGTCATCCCATCATTTACTAGTTAACTTTCGGAATTTCTCCCAGTCTCCTGTGCCGATCTTCAACCTAGGAGCCTGTGGTGGATATTCGTTTTCTTTAAGTGTTCTTAATAGTATGGGGAAGTGGTCGCTTCCGTAAGGATTGTTCGTAACTTCCCATTCGAGTTCAGGCAGTATGGACGGGGAAACTATGCTCAGATCAATTGAAGAAAAGGTATTGTTGTTCTTCTTATTCAGAAGGCACTCACCAGAAGAAAAAAGGAAGTGTTCAATAAGACGACCTCGCGCATCTATACGAGGGTCGCCCCACAGGGTGCTGTGCGCATTGAAATCGCCAAGAACAACATAAGGTTCAAGCAATTGATCTATAAAGGATTGGAATTCATATTTCGTTAACTTGTAGTGTGGGGTACGTAAAGCGAGCAAATGGTGACGAGTTTATTTAGAAGAACAACTCGAACCGCCACTGCTTCAAGGGGCCTTTGTTGCTGTAAACGCTGACAGGAAATACTTTTATGAATAAAAATGGCAACACCGCCTAATGATATGACAGCATCATCGCGATCTTTGCGGAACTTGACATATGGTCGGAAAAAGTTTGTGTGTTGTGGTTCTAAGTGTGTTTCCTGTAGACAGAGCACTTTGGGATTGTGTTTTTGGATAAGCTCTTGCAACTCATCAAGGTTCCTAAGAAGACCTCTAACGTTCCATTGAATAATTTGTGTATCCATATTGAAAGAAAATAAGTGCTGTGTGTATGGAAACGGAGGTGATGCCTTAGGTTACAGAGCTCTTTCGAGGCCCTGTAACGGGGGTTCTGCCCTTTCTGGAGCGTTCGAGGGAGCTTCACCGCTCCTTAGGCATTTGGTGCGCCTTGAGGACAGGTGTAGTGTCCATTGCCTCTTGTGAGGCGCCGGACACGTGCTCTTGTGAGCGAGAAGTTACAAGAGAGAGTGCTGCCTTGGAGGGCAAGACCCCTGCGTCCACCAGCCCGGAGGTTGATGGGGCACCCTGCGGAATTTGGCTGCGCCGGCTGTTGCCAGTGCTGGAAGGGGCCGGGGAGGTTGGGGCAGCCTTGGCTGCGCTCACCTTCGGGGTCGATGGTCCCCTCTGCTGTGTTGACGGAGCAGCGCTAGCTGCAACCGCCGCGGGGGCAGATGTCGTAACTGCCGACTCACTGCCTGTGGGTCGGACAGCCGCCGGAGGCCGTTGTGGCGCTGCCCCCTTATGCGCCACATCGGCAAAGCTGCTCTTAGGCAGGTATGACACCCGCCTACGTGCCTCTTTGAAAGATATGTTTTCTTTGACTTTGATTTTCACAATCTCCTGTGCTCTTTTCCAGGACGGGCAGGACCGCGAGTATGCGGCATGCTCGCCATCACAGTTGACACAATGTGGAGTGTTCTGGCATGTTTCGGAGGAATGTTCATTGTCACTGCACTTGGCACATGTCAGCCGGCCTCGACAGTTCTGTGAACTGTGGCCGAACCTTTGGCACTTAAAGTATCCAAGAAGATTGGGCACGTATGGCCTAACACGAAGTTTGATGTAACCGGCCTCGATGGACTCGGGGAGGACACTTGAACCGAAAGTGAGTATCAGGTGTTTCGTCTTGATCTCTTTACCATCTCGCCTCATCTTAATTCGCTTAACATTTATGACATTCTGTTCACTGAAGCCCTCCAAGAGTTCAGGTTCAGTGAGCTCTAGCATGTCATGGTCCGAGACAACGCCGCGGGTGGTGTTCATGTTACGGTGCGGGGTTACTGTTACTTGGGTCTCTGCAAATGACACAAGTTTTGGTAGTTTCTCGTACTGCTTCTTATCGTGGAGCTCCAAGAGAAGATCACCACTTGTCATTCTCGACGCCTTATATCCAGTTCCAAAAACTTCAGTTAAAGACTTCGAAACAAGAAACGGTGAAATGTTACGCACTAGTTTGTCTGGCTTTTCTGAGTGAATCACATGGTATCTAGAAAAATTCTGGACTTGTCGTCCGAAAAACTGAAAGAGATCTTCGGTGCGCCCTCGTTTCTGAGGGCGATCAGGTAGTTTAGGGAAAGCGTTTTCCATAAGTACAGTTGGGTTTTCGGCCACGATGAGGACCACCCACCATGGAGCCCAACAGGGGGACGTGACAGAAGTTCCTGCAAGGGAAACCCTGCGAACGCCAGCCGTACATCGCTGCTATAACCAAATACAGCATAACCAAGGCTGGTTAGCTACACAAGGTTAACCCTTGCCGCCGGGAAACTAGAAAGTGAGGAGAAGTGATGAGAAGACAGGAAAGATGAAAAAGGCGAGAGAGAAAGACGAAGATTGGAGAGGAGGACAGGAAAAGGTGACTGCCGATTTCCCCCGTGTCGGTGAGTCCGAGTGCTGTCTACGTGAATCAGAGGCCAAAGAGGTGTGTTGCCTCCGCCGGTGGACCTTAAAGGTCAGAACACCCGGCATCGGCTCAACCTCCAGGATCCCCCTTTACCCGGATACGGCTAAGCCGTGCACGGCTACACGCGGGAGCGTCCAACCCTCGTGTGCTCGGGTACGTGGTGTCGCAACGCACCAAATGCCTGCTGACGCAGACGCCCCTGCGGGGCTTTGGCATTGGAAACAACGTCTAGGGTTTGGAATATATGGTCAGACAGTTAGCCTAATGTATCCCGTTTCTATGGTTTCTGGCAGAACGCTAGTTGCAAATGTTAAGACGAGGTGTCTGGTCGGAATTTCTTTGTTGTCCCTTCTAAGGATAATACGTTTTACATCGGTCATATTTTGATCTTTCCACCCTTCCAGGAGTTCAGCTTCTGTCAAATCCTGAAGGTGTGCGTGTGACACGACTCCGTGTGAGCTATTTATTGATCGGTGGGGTGTAACAGAAACTGGTATGTTACCAAATGTCACCAGACTGCCTAGCCTCTCGTACTGCTTTTTCTGGGAGATCTCAAGAAGTTGATCTCCGCTTGCCATTTTCGTCACCTTATGACCTGACCCTAAGGCTTCGCTCAAGGATTTTGAAACTATGAATGGTGAAATGAGCCTGGCCTGTTTTGCAGCGTTCTCACTATGTACAACATGGTATTTCGGGTAGGTAGGTCACTTTTGTGCGGGTCAAACGTGTACTTAGGTCATCGGTGCGTCCCCTCTTCTGAGGGTGATGATCAAGTAGGCGGGGAAATGCGGGTGTTCCCATAGTATGTTAGTTCATTTTCGGCAGCAATGGCGGCCACCCACCATGGAGCCCAACATGGGGACGTTGCAGGAGTTAACGCGTAAGGCTGCAGGCGCCAACCGTGCATTGCCACTATAACCTAATATATTATACCCAAGGAAGGGCACATACACAAGGTTAACCCTAGCCGCTCTAGGAAAATTAGGAAATGACGGTAGAGAAGAGATGATAGGACAGTAAAAGAAAGAAGATAGGAAAGTAAAAGATTGAAGAGGGGGACAGGAAAAGGCGAATGCCGATTTCCCCCAGGTGGGTCAGCCTGGAGGTGCCATTTACGTGAAGCAGAGGCCAAAGAGGTGTGTTGCCTCCACAGGGGGGCCTTAACTGTCCGAACACCCAGCATCGGCTCAACCCCCAGGATCCCCCTTTCCCCGGACACGGCTAAGCCACGCACGGCTACACGCGGGAGGGTCCAACCGTCGTGTGCTCGGGTACGTGGTGTCGCAACCTACCAAACGCCTGCTGACGCAAACGCCCCTGTGGGGCTGATATTTACTAACCATCCTCAATAAGGAGACGCTCTTGTTCTTGAAGAAATAAGTGACCATAGGGCCGTTCACAGGACTATGGAGGTACCACGACCAGAGAAAACAAATGAAATGAAAACAATACTTGACTATGCTCGTGTAGACATCGCCAAACGTAACCGCATGTTCACGGATTTTGTGGACGAATTCCTGCACAATTTCGCAAGCCGATCAGTTAACCACAACTGGTCTTTATATAGAGACAACCGTAAAAAAATGGAAGGTTGCTGTGTGCCAAAATTCACTCTCCTGTTCAAAGCAGACGATTCTGGGTTCACACCTGATGTCAAGAGAACTATTAACACGAAAAAAACGGGCGTTTAGGAAAGCGTCGACATCAAATACCGACATACACTAGGAAAACTCCAAAAAGCTGTCAAAGCTTAGCTCAATCAATGAAGCTAAAAATAATTACTTTAACAGCACATTGCCTAATCTGATGATCACCGACCCTGTAAAATTTTGGCGGGTAATAAACCGGAAAGAAAATCTATCGAGCGTACAAATCAAATAGAAGAAACTGCTGAAAATTTCAATCAGCATTTTGATTCGGTCTTCTCAAACGAGCTGTCGCTACCAGCTACGATGCTTCAAGTGCAAGCACTTTCGCACGCGTTTCCACCGATCTGAATAACAGAAACAGGCGTAGCATGCGCAATGAGAGGCATCCATGCAAAACTTGCCCTGGTATCAGCGCATAACTTTTGAATCTAACATCAGATAATTAATCTTATCTTTTATCCCTAATCTTTCAGAAGTCACTGGACACTGGACTTCTTCCAGATGACTGGAAGATTGCGCATGTAATTCCTTGCTTTAAATCTGGAGACAAACACTTCGCTGACATTTGCCGTCTGATTTCTCTTACATCTATTTGCTGCAAACTACTTGAGCATATCGTATACAGTCAAATAATGTCTCACATTGAATCAAATAAATTAATTTTTGAAAACCAACACGGTTTTCAGAAAAACCGATTCTGCAACACCAAGTTGTTTGAGCTAGTAAGCGATTTTCACAACTCCGTCAATAGATCATTTTTCATCGATGCAACTTTTATTGACTTTTCTGAAGCATTTAATGGCGTCCCTCACCAATGTCTACTAACAAAACTACGTAGCCTACAGCTAGATGACAAAACATTTATCTGGATTAAGGGCTTTCCAACCAACAGACTTCAGAGTGTTAAAATCGATCACAATGTATCTCACCACACGTATGTCAAGTCTGGAGTCCCACAAGGATCAGTTTTGGGACCACTGTTATTTTCAATATACATAAACGATATATCGACTAACATGCAGTTTCCCATACGTCTTTTTGCTGGTGAGTGCATAGTATATAAAGAAATAGCCAACCAGAGCGACAGTTTAACCCTGTAATTCACTTAACAACTATCTGAGTATGATGCAGCAAATGGCAGATGAAAATTAACATATAGAAAACTAAACACACTAAATTTGGCCCCAGTCTCAACTTATTGCCTAACGAGTACCTAATTAACAATTCTGCAGTTGAAACAGTTTCGTCGATTAAACTAGGAGTTCTGGTCACTTGCAACCTAAAATGGAGTGATCATGTAGAACTAATCACTAGCAGAGCTTTTAGAAAGCTTGGCGTTCTAAAACGTCGCTTACGCATTGCTAATTTCAACACCAAACTTCAGGCATTTAATTCGCTAAGTAAGCCATCGTTAAAGTTCGCTTCTAACATATGGCATCCACATCAAGCTTACCTTACGGACATGCTGGAATCAATTTAAAGTAAAGCCGCTAGATTCATCTCGTCCTCATATACTCGTTATCACAGGGTTTCATCCATAAAAAGAACTCTTTGCATGTTACCTCTCGTAATACGCAGGAAATATTCACTTTTTTAGCAGTGTTTTTTGCCATGACAGTGCCTTTTCACGCAAATCCATTCATCCAGCAGCCCACCGCTCCGCCCGTACTGACCACGAACTCAAGGTATACCCACCCTTCGCAAGGACAAAAAAATATTTACGCTCACCTTTAGTTTTATCAATAAATGAGTGGAGCGGCCGTCCGCAATTCATTGTCAACATTAAGGAATTATCTTCTTTCCAATCGGATTTACTAATTTACCTTAATGAGGAAAGCTGCCGTGCCAGCTGATCATCCCTAAACTACCATGTTATCCTGCTTGAGCGCCCTACTTCCTTTTATCACTGTCATGTATCTGTTGCATTATTCTATATGGTGTTGTAGTTCTATCTTGTTTTATTGCATTATATAATCATTGCGTCATGCTACTACTAGATGCGCTTTATCTCCTTCATGCTGAAAACAGTTCTGTACTTTATTTTTGTTTTGATCTTCATGCCTATAGCCCCCCTTTGGAGTTTCTTGTTGTTGTTATTCCCCTCAATGCAATGCCCAATTCTGGGCCCTTAGGGTAAAAAAAATGAAATGAAAAAAGAAAAACATTGTGTTTGCGAGTACCCAAATATAACACTGCTCCTCCTTTTTTTATACTCTAGTCATTAATGATATATGTTGCTAATTCAGACTAGCCAACCACTTTATCAACAAGGAAAGGTGTTAGTGATATATGGCAAACTTATTTAGATAGAATTTCTGGAACTTGTTTTCTGATTTTCAGTTATTTGCGTGTAAGCTTCATTAAAGAGTTTTAGCTTGCACTGAAACGTATTACTGCCCTTTGCGAAATACGTCGTTACCGGGGATGTATACGTGAGCGACCGGGTTTCCGGTTGCCGAGAGTTCAACCGGAGACAACGCAGAACTGTTACTGCAGTAATCAACTACATTCTATTAGGTTATCTGTATAAAGTGTCGGTAAGGACGTAATGCTTCACAGGCAGCCTTTCTTTTTTTTTCTTTTTCTTAGACATAAGCACTCACATAACACGAAAACGTCTCTACCGCGTTGTTGTTGGGCAAGCGTCACAAGGTATCACTCCCAATGCCGCTGCTGGTAGCGACATCTTTCATTATTGCTACTGAATGCAGCAATACCGAAACGTAGAGCACTTTGGGGCCACCATAAATGTGAGGTGGTGTATGTAATCTGGAAAGGAGTATTCATACCAGCGCTAACGTTCGCTAATGCCATTCTGTGCTTCAAATGACATATCTTATCTGGGCTGGAATTTAACCAAAGATCGGTAGGCCGGTTGGCTTAGGGAGCCCACACTAAAACAACAAATGAAGAAGTGCAGGGTGACATGGATTGGGCCTCTTTTGAAGTCAGAGAAGCGCAGAGAAAAATTAGTTTTGATTAATTACTCAGGAACATGGATAAAAATAAATGGGCGACTAAAGTGCCCAAGTATTTGTACTTGAAAAGCGTGGATGCAGAATGAAGGAAGAGGTCAAGAAAGATGTCAGCCAAGTACAGGTTAATTTAAACTGTAAATAGACAACAAGGAGTCATGAAAAAGAAAGTGAGAGAAACAGAGACAGAGAATTGGGTACAGAGAATAGAAACAAGGAAGACCAAGGGGATTTACAACAATTGGAAGATATAAATCAGAAGAAAAAATGTGTACGATAACACAAAGGGCAGTTCCTTGTTATTTGACGCTTGAGCCGCTTGCCTAACAAAAACATACCCGAGCAGATATTCGCAACAAGATGAGACATGTGTATGCTGCAGCAAAAATCCGGAAACCACTCAGCGCATCCTAATGGAATGCGAATGGATTTACCGAGTGAGACCCGGAGGTGACTTACACTTTCCAGAAGCGCTCGGATTTAAAGTGGACAGAAGCATCAACCGATCAGCAGTCGAGATAAGCAAGAGATGTTTACACTATTGGTGGAGAAAAAGCAGAGAAGAGATTGATACGACTGGATACTTTACAGACATAGGTAGTGGTACATGGTATATAGAAAAGTGTTGAAGTAGAGAAAAAAAAACATTAAGGAGATGTATACAAATATGCTAAAATGAAAAAAAAAAACATGTATAGCAGACCTGATTAACTTGAGCAGACTAGGTGCCTATTTGTCACTGCCCCATTTAAAAAGCGGTGCTAATAAATCACCATCATCTGCCGTCAATGTCATCGGTAACCTGAAGGTTTCGTGAAGGTTAATGCGTTTACGTGCAAGCTAGAACTCTATTAATGTGAGAACCTAGCGTGAACAGTCCCATCGATAAGCTTGGATGTCAAGTTGGCAGCATCGTCCGTACCTTGTGGCTGCGCTGACAACTCCTGTGAGGAAGAGTCCCGAGAAGCCTGGGAAGTCACCCAGGTTTTCCTTCACGTAGAAAGGTAGCATCTGATGAAAAGAGGAAACAGTGGCATCGAAACATATTCTACAAACGGCACTCTATCGTCTCTCAGGCGGGTTACAACAATAAAATTTATATTTATGGCGGCACCAGATGTGTCTGTTGACTACTTTTAAAATGTCACGAAATACGCAGTAGCAGTAATTTAGGAGATGAAAGGCCTTATTTGTAGTCTTTGCGATAAGAAAAAGCATTCTAGCTAGAGCAGTGACCTGCTGTTGATGCTTAAAAATACAGTTAAAGCAGATACATTAGCTATTTACGAAGTAAGAAAGTCTTGTTAACTAAAAATAGGCTGTCAAGGCAGCTGACGTTATAGACTTGTTGCTAAAAAAGGTTTAGGCTCTGCTGCGTTGCGATAATAACCTAATGTATTCACACCCTGAATTCGCGAAAATTGGGCTGGTACCTACTTTTTCATAGGAACATGTAAATTGGGCTGAAAAACGCTCATTATAAATATTAAACTCTTCTTATTACGATTCCTGAGTGCCATTGACAAAATGAAGCATCTGCTGATAATATTAAATTGGAGGAATTCCTCTTTTGCAATTCTGGGCCCACCGTAATAACAACAAAGATAAGTATCTACGAAGAATGCGCAATGAGAGACGCTCACTGTGCTATAAACACTGAAAAATATGGGAAGTAAGAAAATCGGTAATACGCCACATAAGGGGGTAGCATTTGTATACAGGCAAAATCATACACAACATAGATACACTAGATTAAGGAGGACAATATTTTTTTAGAGAGAACACAAAGTCAATGGAAGGTTCAACTAGCAATTTGTGTACCATTGAACTCGGTCATAATTAGCGCAGGAAAAAAAGGAAAAGGAACAATTATATATGAGTCACTCTTGGAGGCAAACAAACAAATATAGTGTTCCCGTGGTTTGACCACAAGTTACCTGATCAAGCTTGGTGATGGCGCCAGATAAAAGTGGGTCGCAGTCTCGGTACCAGTAGACTAGGGCTACAGCCATGCCGGCCATGATGAAATTGTACAAGGCGTTTAACGTGACACCGATGTAGGTGATGCTGTATTATCGACCCAGAAAAGAAAGAAAGAAAGAAAGAAAGAAAGAAAGAAAGAAAGAAAGCAGTCAGAACATATTTCTTGCATACAATATTGCTTGGAATGCAAAAAGAAACACCAATGGTAAATTTTACTATCCAAATATGATTACAGTGAACACTTCGGAGCATGCATGCACGACGTACTATAAGATATCCTAGTTTATGCGCTGAGCTTCCGTTTATAAATGAATAATTGTCGACAGTCAGATCGACGTGTCTGCACAGCGCAAAAGACGAGGACAGAAGAAAGGACACAACACAGGTGCTCTGTGTTCTGTCCTTTCTTCTATACTGGTCTTTTGCGCTCTGCAGTCACGTCGAGACTGAATAACCAATTCACCAGACCTTTCACTTTACCTACGGTAAGATATCTTAACGCGGCAACGGAACGTTGCAATGTTACCACTCAGCAGAATTCGACCTGCAAAGAACCGTAATAGAAGCTCCCAGCATGGCTTCTGAACACACTCACCGTGCGAAATTGTAGAAGTGATGGGATATATGCATGGCTCAAACGGTACCTCGATGAGTCAGTACAACGCCAGGACCGGTATAATGTAACGATTCCGTTTGTTCGATTATATCCCTAACCATTCGCAGTTCACGACCGACCGACATTGGTGAAAACGTAGGCTGAGCGCCATTGGCGAAGCGCGAGAAGGCATAGCACTAGACAGAATGGACTTTCAAGGATATTGCAAATGAAAATTAGAAATAAACACTCGTAACTCCGTGGCTTCCAGGGGTCACATAAAAATGTAATTTTAATGTGTCTCTTATTCTATTGTTTAGCAAAACAAGTTTCTTCTCTCACAACAGACGACTTCAATATTATTTTTTTCCCTTGCCCATCGTTGTGAGCAGCACAACCCCCTTTGTGTCAGGGTGCATCTCGACAGCATGAAAACAATGCAAATAAATAGTTACCAGTGTTAAGCTGGGATTATGCGCGCTCAGTATTCTTCTGGCTACCTCGCGGCTTCAGCCTACCTGGTGATTTTGATGAAGATCTTTCAAATATCATATGGGAGCATGGGCATGCAAGTTTTCGTTTCTTCGCTCAACATTTTGCGTTCATCCTGGTTGAAGGGCGTCATAGCTTTACCGCATGGTACAATGCTGCACTGCTTCTTCCGGACTTCAGAACCGCACTATTTAAAGCAAATCCACAATTTGCATTTTGGAGGCATCAGTGAGCTACTCCTTTGTTTTGGCGCTTAAAAGACATCTTTTTACGCTTACTAGCCATCCTAATACCAACTCGCAGTTTGCTGTAATTGAACCACACCCTTGTCAAGCAGCTAGAATGCTCGTTTCTAATGACATTCCCAATTTGGCTAGTTATTTTTTCCTTTGGGCACATACACAGAGCCGTTTGCAGAAGCACTGAACAAGGCATCTGAGTATCGTGTGATTCTTGCACATGGCACTCACAATTTCAGCTTTACAGCTGACCTAAAGCAGCGCTTTCTCATTATGAGCTTGAGCTTTTAATAGTTTCACGGAATGTAGAAATATAGAGATAGATTGAGAAGAAAAAAATAAGGAGCTGAACAATATTTGCGCCCGGTTGCCTATCCTACACGTGAAAATAGGGCAAGGGAAAAGGAAATATACGGAAAAATAAGGAGAGCCAGAGTTCACTAATGTTCACCGTCTCGCGAAGCCTACACCAGAATGGACGAACACGATCGTTTGAACGCGCCACCGTTCGTGTGACCGTACGCGCGAACGACCAGGCATCGGTGTCCAGCATGGGGCGAACATATTCCCTCTCTATCCGGTCGCGATGAGTCGGACTTCCACGATTTGTCACGCGCCCATCGGCATGTTTTGTGGATAGCAACTCGGCTAGCATGCATTCGTCTATGAAAGGTGCAATAAATGCCCTTGTGATTGCTTGCACTGCTGAGTTGTCGTTCCTTTGTCCCAAAAGCACGAGTGAGAAGCCCACAAGTCACAAGCGTTCGTATACTTCAATTGTGTTCTAGACGCGCAGCAGTGCTTTATTACCCTTTAGCAGACTAACGTTCTTCTGCGAAATTTCCCAGGATCTTTACTTCCGGGAATGGTCTGTCATAGAAGCGGCTAGTGACAGTGCGCAGAGCTTTTCGTTGACCATCACACCCGCAAGAATGGCATGCGGCGCTGTTTAAATTCCAATGAGGAATGAGTAAACGTCCATAAACGCGACGCCCAACAACATGCGACGCACTAAATTTGTTTCATGGCGGTAGAGCTGCCTTCGCAAGCGCTTTCTTTTATCGACACCAATTTGCGGCAGCCACGTGGGTTGCAACGAATGTGTGCTGGCACAGTGCCTATTTTTATCAATAGCCTCAGAGTGCACATGCTTATAGATTAAATACATACAACAGACAGTGAGGCAAGGAAAAACAGAGGGGTTATTAACCGTGTTGTTTAATTGAAAAATAGAAACAATAAAGAAAGAAAAAATCAAACTGGAGCAATACGCAACTTGATTTCACGGATTCTTGATTAACAGACGAATGTCTGACGGGGGCATTTCACGTCCCTAAACATTGTGTGAAGAAAATTTACCAGTTTTCTCACCAGAGGTCATCTACGACTACCGAACTCTCGTTTATTTTGAGCAGCGAGGTTCATACTTGAAAGCGCTTTCACTAGTCGATGGCTAATCTACTCTTACACGAGGACGGCTCTGGAAGCGCTAAACTATACACCGGAGTGCTACGATTGTTTATTACCTTATAAAATGTCGAAAACACTACAGATATCTATGGATTGCCATCCAGTCTGTTTTCAGTGTATTCCGGGCCATGTCGGTATTGAAGGAAATGAGGCGATAGATACGTTGGACACCTTGGCCCATATTGAATATTCAATATCAAATACCAAGAACTTACCAAAGCATTGATCGTGTCTTTGATACTCTCAAACATTGACTGCACCCGGAGGTGGCCTACACGCGTTACTTCCTACACAGATTCGGGAAGCGATCAGCCGCTGCTGTGACATTTTGGATGAGTCTGGAACAACCGATAATCGAGTGCTCGCAATACCAATGACAGTGAGAGGCCTCGCGAAGGCACTTGATACGGCTGGATAGGCTTCCGGATAGGCTGGATAGGTTTTTTGTCGCTGGCCGTGCCCGGACAAAGGCATGCTGTCACAGCACTTCGCGACATCCTGATAGTGACCTCATGCATTCTTTTTGAAAGACGATGGATCGTGATTGTGTTGATACACTGCTGAAAAATAGCTGCAGCTTGGTGTGATAAATCGATGTGCCATGAGAGCAATTACAGCAGTCCTTCGCTTAACACCTATACCAACGCTACAAGAGCATGCCTTACTTAACATTTCCGAGGTTATTGATCCACGACAGCAAGCAAAAAAGCTTAACTGACACCACATTCCGATGGTCGCGGTGCTTCATTCCAATTCATATGGAGATTTCGTCATAAGTATGACCTTGGACGATTTTACACGACGATTACCACAATTAAGACAACACAGCTCCGTCGATGGGTTCAGCTGATTGCAACTACTCAGACGACCGTACCAGAGGGACGCAATCTGGTCTACACGAACACGGCGATTGACACAAAAGGAGGGCAAATAAATTCCACAAGTCCAATACATCCTGATATCTAAGCTATGCGCAGCAATGCATCATGCGATTGAAGCCCTCATCAGCTTGCTTAACGTCAACGACGGCCACATCTATACTGACGATGTCAGCGCCGTTTGGCAGCTCAAACAAACAGCAGACGTGCTGCACATTTGTGAGCAGATTCATAGACTTTACTCTTCAAGTGTGAACATCACTGTCCACTGAATTCAGGCACATGGTCATGAACACAGCAGGTACCTAGTAGACCACACTGTCCATTCTTTCCCGCCACCTGTAACTGCTTCTCTTTACGTTCTCTCTGACCCGGCTCTGTACTCATTGCCTGAAAATCTATCTTCCTGCAGGACACTCGTGCGTTCAAACCCCTGCCTGTCTGCTTAATTACTTTACAATTTCTCACAGGTGGAGGGAGTCTGTCTCGGGAGACTTAGGTTTGGGGTTACCGTGTACACCTGTCATCACTTGTACCTGGGATCAACCACATTAATAGAATGTCCCATGTCCTAAGTGATCCACTCTTGCACCTGCAGCGGACGCCTGCCATCTTTCAGTCTTTCTTTCCTTCTTTCTTTATTCCTTTATTCAAGACATCCTTACAGAAACGTCTTGGGGGACGCGACAAAAGGCAGTGAACGTGCCTGACTGGGCAGGTTTACTTCTTAGTCACTCATATACTTTAGACATTACCTGGAACAAAGATAATCTGCGAAGATATACTTAGCTGTGAAGTTAAGGATTGACGGACCTGACGACTATGAGCGATGGCTCATGGACAATAAGTTTCATAAGTCGCTATTACAGTATCTGCATGAAACAGGCTTCCATGCGTAAGTTACATAAAATTTCATTCCCACATTATGACGTATGGCAAACCAGGCTAATAAAAAGAATATCTGACTGTGTTGAAAGCTCATATGAACTTGCGCCAATTTTTAATGCATTCCTTGGTGAAATGTACTATAATTTCTTGCATGTCGTACTTGCAGTGACGCGCTTTATTACTCGGTGTGAGGAAGGTTCTTTTGGTGTTTCTTTTTTCATGTAGTGACTGCACAGGTGATCACTGTTCTGATAACGAGCAGTGTGACTGGATGTTAGCGTGATTAGAAGGTGATCCACCGGTTCTAATCTTTCCCTACATTGCCAAGATTGTAACTGCATGCCAGAGTTAGATGAATGCGCGATATTGTATACAGGAACAAGAATGAAGATACGCGTCTTATGGTAGAGTCATGGCATATCTATAATGGTGGTAGTGTGTGCGTGAGTCAGCCTTCGATTACTCTACATAAGGAAGAGATTAAGTGCCTTAACAGCTATCTCTCACGTAGACCGGCACATGTACCCGATTGACACGTGGTGATATCATTCCAGAGCTTGCGCAGCTGAGTTTTGTGTCTTCTTTCTTTTTTCGCCTCAGAGCTCCGTTCAGTTCATAGTCGGCGTTCGTGTTGTCCACTTCTCTTCTCTTGTGTTCTGTGTGCACGACTCACCCTTTTTTTCCATAATGAATCCTTACCAACTAGCTCAGCTTTCCGTCGTTCTAAAATATACATGCTCAGCCAACTTAAATTTTCACACAATATAAGTGTTCCCAAAACATCAATGTTCACACAACAGTCATGTTAACGAAATATAAATGTTCTTGGGCAGTTTCATATTTGGTCTCTCTTGAGTGCCACATTTCCGGCACAGCACTCGCATACGCGGACACAAGTGCCACAAAAACAGAAGAAAACACGTAAGCAAGAACATCTGCCATATCAAATGAACAAGCACAACGATACGAGCAGACAATGAACAATAAGAATAAGTAAAAGAAAGGAACCGTTACCTGATTTAGTAACGTTCTTTTTGTTGCTGAATCCTCGAAGAATTGTACTATCGCGCGTGCAGCGATGAGTTGTCATTTTTCTGAAGGCCGTGGACCGAAAGTGTTTACTGATGATTCTTATCAACCAATCTCGTTCGCGAACACCACTAAGAAGGGTGTAAGCATTTTTTCGTTCTTTTGATAATTGTCGGAGCGACGTCGTTGTGCACACCGACGACACAGCGCTCCCGCAAGTGAAAAGTACTTCACTGGCGAACACCGGCTCATAATTGCTTTCATTAAAAAAACATCTCGTAGCTCATTTATCTCCATCTCTGGTTCCTCTTCTCCTGCGCATTTTTCATTGTAAGATCAGTGAATGCTTTTTTTGAATACACGTTCAAAGCATCTCTTATCTTCTCCAGCATGGACCAGTGCATCGGTACAAAGAAAGCGCCGGAAACGAAGGTTCAGAAAACAAGGTTGCGAAGCGGTTGCTTACTTTTTGGCCTTTCAGTTGTATGGTGTTTCTTGATCTTTTCTGCTTTCTTTTCTTTCTTCTTTTTTTAAGGAGGACACTTCAGCGCGCCGACACATACCATTGTGCCATATTTAGGTTGTCGATTTCACTTTTCTTATCTCGCAGTCCAACGAATATGAACGCCATCCGCCCAACGCCTCCAGTCTCTTCATGCATGGTACTGGCAGCCCCTGAACGCAATTATGGAGTAATAGAAAGTTGACTTGGTGCCTAGTATTTTCGCTTACAGCTGCTTCCTTCAGCTATCTACTAGCATGGCACTTGTCAAGTGCATATTATTCGAGCCGACACGGACGGGCCAGCCTCGTTTGCTTAACCCACGTAGGTGCTCTCCTATCTAAACGGTTCACCTGTGAAAGACGGCTCCCTGCCCACTAGTCGAGGCATCGACTATGGCGGTACGGAGTATTCAAGTGGACAAGGCTCTCAAGGAGTCGTCAAACAGCTTTGCCTTGCGGTTGCGCACAGCGCAGTGGAGTGCTTTTAGGATGACAAGAAACCTCTATTACCCCTTATCAAAACCACGGTTCACTGCTTTTTCACTGTTTTCCTGAAGCAGACCTTGCGATCTCAGTGAAACTCGGGAGTTTAGACAAAAAAAAAATCATTAGTGCCAAATTACGGCGAGATAAATTCGAACGCTTCAAACGTTATTGGCCTGACACATTCTATCGAGTTAAATTACATTAGCGGCCATGGCCGCCGCATTTCGATGGAGGCGAAATGCGAAAACATGTTCTTGTATCAACACAGGAATTTTTTTGTTTATTTTCGCTGATCATCAAAATACTGCTGCCATAAACAGGCATACATAGTTTGCACCTGATGTTACACCCGTCTGTCCTGACTATGCGCAATTGCCGGGTACCTCGCTTTGCACTGCTGCTTGTTCATCATTCGATTTGATGCACACATATCTGCACATTCAGGGTTTTAGGAGCTGTGCGATGGCATAAGTTAGTAGCCCCGAATTTCGCCCTTTGTTCAATGACGCGGACTGACATGGGCTTGGTATAAAGAAAACGTCGGGCATGTGTTGCCATATAGGCTCGTGCAAACTGTGCATTGGTGCGGATGCAACTTCAGAACCTGACGAGCTACCAGTCACCATACAAGAAACGGAGGTCTGCAAATCGCTACAGGTTCACAATTATTTTGTACGAGGAACGGAGCAACAAAGTGTCTGCTGTCAGGTCTTATCGCCTCAGCGAGACGAGTACATGAAAGCAAACTAATTCCTTCAGGTGCGGCACTGAAAAATGTTTTGCCTTAGTATTCTTTAATTATTATTGTTATTCATTATCCTTATTCGTGATTATTATTTTCATTGTTCTTTTTTCTTATTCAAGCTTCTGCGTTCACAGAGAGCTGTCTTGTTGCAGAGCTTCAACCATACATACATTTCTTTTTTTTTGTAGCTTAAGTGTTTGCTGCTAGACAACATTTTTCTTGGCGCTAGTCCTATCCCTGCAAGTTTCTTCTGTAGTTATCTTGGTATAGAAGTAGTCAGAAATCTTAAATCTATTGAACAAATATGTAAACTTAAACAGAAGATTACCTACGGTATTACGTACTTCTAGAAGCACGAGACATATTTAACCATCATATGTTACTATCCTTATCCTTTTCATTTATTCATTCCAACTATACTGCGTTACTTGTCGGGAAATCACTTACGTAATCCGTTTAATCTCTGCAAATCCTGCAGAATCAGCCTATTAGGATAATTATATTTAGCTCACACAACCACAATGCCAGATATCTTTTACGAACTACTCACATTCTTTTTGTCCCACAACTCGTTAAATATAACCTCGGTACATTGTCGTTCCCTCAAATCAATTACACACGATGCGATAGCTTGATAGCGTAATCTTCTCTAATAAATTCGAATATTACCAGATGTCCAATAAGTAGGATCTCCATTTTTCCCAAGATACATACTAATTATGGCAAGCAGAGCATCCAAATTTGGTCTGTCGCATTCTGGAACACACTCCCATTAGATGTAAAAACACCTAAAATTCACGCATTCAGGAAACAACTAAAAGAATATATTCTGTCGAATACTGATGCCTAGTTCTTACTCATAACCATTCTTTCACTGTGCCTTCATTTCATTTTCATTATCATACCGTTAGATTTCTGTTTGATGTCTTTGCCATGCATAGATATTCGAGTTCGCTAGTTATGCTTTGTACGTCACGTAATTTATGCTGTCAATTTACTAGTGTTCAACTAAATTATCCTACAGTGCTTTTTATATGCCTCTTATTTATACGCATTTAATTCTTCAATTATGCTATTCATACTAAAACCGGTAATTCTTCCGTCTTAACGATTTGTTGAAAGTGCTATAATCAGTGTTTTATTACGTTTAGTTTGTAAAGCAGGTCTCATTGAAGTCTGTATATTAAGATCCTGTAATCTTTCTAATTATCGCAATAAAACGATTCTGCTACCGATTCTGAAAGGAGTACTGAACCACCCCTCAAGCTTGGTGGGAATAAAATACATCAATAGCACAGGCACGTACCCAAGGGGGGACCCGTGCCCCCCCGGCGCCCCCCCCCCCCCCGAAATTAAGGGGCATACCCGCCTCCCCGCCCACGCCACCAATCCTCACACACATTCCTAAAGCGCCGCCAAATCAATGTTGATTTCACAGCTATTTGGCGGTGAACATTTTGCTGCCTTTTTCACTCCTTTTGGATGGCGTGGTTTCCGTGGTTTTATTCGCGCTAAGCCACTACTTCAAATTTGGATGGTGGTAGTTATCGGCACCTCCTGGGGTGTGAAGGCCAGTTTTTTCATAGATACCGCGCCCGCGCGATTAACTCGAGATGCTTCAGCGGTCATTCAACGGTCAATGGTCATTCTGTTCAACGGTCATTCTGTTCATTCGGTCATCCTATTCAACGGTCATTGCTGTTGCTTCGTTAGTTCAGCCTTCTTTGTTTAGACAGATCCAGGGACCAGGAAAGAGATTCCGTTTGTAGTCAGCTGCTCTGTATGCACGAGAAACGTGTTGCGGCCTGACGAAACGCCAGTTGCGTTTAACTTCTCCTTTTGCTTCATTATTTCCTCAAGTGATGGCTCGTCGCGACGGTGGCACATCCTCGGAACAATACACCCGCGATATGGGTTAGATAAGACGGAAAATAAAATAATGCAACACAGCGTCCATCCTCAAACCCTGCAATAACCCTTAAGAGGAGGCTTTATTTAGCTCGGGCCCAACTCCGATGCACCCTATTCAAACAGATGTAAAACGCAAAAACACGTTTCTGAGACAACCCCTGGACTGATTTTAATGAAATTTGTTGCATCTGAGCGAGAAGGTAAATTCTAGCGACTGTCGGAAGCGGAATATCGATTTATGGGATGAATTTTGTGAAAAAGATTTCCAAAAATTCGAAAAGAATAGACGCGCGAAGTTTATAGACTATAGCTCTGCATTAAAAAGAGATACCGTGGTTCTGTAAACGGCATCCATTAGCTCATTCAAAGCAGACAAATTCGATGCTTCAATTTATATATTTTGTTAATTTGTTACATTGTGTACAAGGGTTCTGCAGAGCTGTATTTCTATATTACTGATGTTTTTTCAGATTCACGTGTAACATATTAATGTTGTCTTCTTTAGATGTAACATCAGATGCAATTCACAGAATTGTGATATTATTTTTCGCTGCTGAGTTAGAGAGTTGTAAATGTGATGGTGTCATTTTCTGAAAATTTTGGTTTTTTGTCAATTCTAAGTAAAATACTAACAAACTAAATTAAACATAGGAGGCCAGCAGTCATTGGATTTTAGGTTTCTCTCTTAAATGCAACAAACCTCGTCAAATTTGGTGTAGTGGTTGCCGAGAAAAACGAATTCTCCTTTTACATGTGTTTAGATAGGAGCACCTGAGCTAAGGCTTTCTCCTAAACCCATAGGCAATATGACTGTCACCCGTTACCTCGTCTGGTTTTAGCGCGACAGCGTTAAGAAGCTCGTGTCGCATAAAAGCCGGTGTCGTCGGTGTCAGCGGCGTTGGCTGTGAGCAAAAAATTCCAGAAGTCAATTCATAAATAAAAACAACTTGCAAGATGGGCTGGGTGGGAATCGTACCAGGGTGTCCGGAGTGTGAGGCGGGGATGCTACCACTGAGCCATGAGTTCGATCATTCAAAGTGGGACAAAAACAGCTCTAGTGAATGTGGTGTTGACTTACAAACGTGCCGTAGAAAGTTATACTGCTGTGTATATCGGTAATTATGAGCATGTAAATTACAGAAGTCGCAGTTAAACGCGCAGCGAAGTACGTTTCCGCTACATTTCTTCTGCGCTTTCCGCACACGCAGAGCCATCTTGCGGCAAACACAGAAGACCCCCTCCTCGCAATGTACGGCGCTGCCCCGACAGGTGGCGCGCCGGGCGCGCATTGGCGCTGTGCGGGGACCGGTGCGAGGCGCGTCGCCACCCGGTTGTCCGTGCCGATCACGACGTTCTAAGACACCGAGTTCTTTGGTTCGTTCCGCTTGCTCAGGCACACGTTTCGTTGCCGCGCCGAACGCTGCATTCCTCGACGCTCACCGCGTGGTTGGTGGATGCAGAGTCTGATGCGGGCGCCTCGTAAGTGATCGCTGCGCCGTAGCGCATCGTCTTACACCCCTTGGCGGGTCGACGGGAACGCTGTCGCGTTCCACTCTTGAAGGCGCAGCTTAAGCGTCCTCCAATTTTTTCCCTAATTGTACAGCACGTTTCGTGCAAACTTTGCAACTGGAAACAAAAGTCGCAAGGAGTTCAGAAATTAAGAAATCTACTAAGGGAAAGAGCCAAGGCAACAGCCAAACAGGAAGAAAAAGCGAATATTAACAAATTTACCCGCTGTTTATCAACATCTTTATGGATCTTCACCTTTTTATTTAAAAGGGAAGTAGAGAAAACACCGCCGGAAGCGGAGAACAATTCCGTGTGTTTTGAATGAAGCGTCTGCACTTCTCAGTCGAGCCGCCTGACGTAGACACTTCACTACTGTGCTTATGTATAGGTGTTTTTCTAACCTTCCGCGGTGGGCTGAGTACGTCTAGAACCGCAGCGTTCTGCGCTCTACATGGTTGTACAGGACTGGCGGCCACGCATCGTTACGTAACTTCCCAAATAACAATACGAGTTGGTTGTGTCACTTAACTTGGTGGAGCAGTATACAAACGAGGGATCCAAAAGAACTGTGATTGTTACACAAATGTATATTCCTCTATAATTCTTCTAGAGCTAATTAAAAAGAAAACACTGTTTTAATCGGATACAACTCAAGTCTGCAGTGAAGCCCTGCATATGCCCTCATAACCGCCAGCCACTGTTCTTCCACGAGGCTGCAAATAACTCGAACTTCAAATTTTGCCTGTTACCCAAATTAGGCGGTAATCAGCAAAATTAATTTATTAGCGCGTAAATGTATACGTTTTCCCTCGCCTGTTATAGTAGAATGACGAATGCCTAATGCTTTATTGAACTGAAATAAAATGCTTGCTTTGCTGCAACTATGCAGCATATTGTAAGTTGCACTTCAGTTGGCAGTGAAATTTCATGAGTAAACCGAGCTCAGCAGAGAAATGTACCACATACTTTTGAAGATTTAATTAAGTATAGAGTTTTACGGGTGCCGAAACCATGAGACATGCCGTAGTGGGACACTCCGGCAATTCGTACTACTTGGGATTCTTTAACGTGCACCTAAATCTAAGTACATGGGTATTTTTGGCAGTTTGCCCCAATCGAAAATGCAGCCGCCGTGGCCGGGATTGCGGCCGCCGTGGCCGTGGCTTCGCAGCCCAACATCATAGCCACCAAGCAACCATGGCAGGTAGACTTTTGAAGAGTGAAATGCTAAGACTCCATACACTTTGTCCATTTCTGTTGCACGCCTCATTGGTACCGTCCACGAAAAAGACTCTTCAAGAACAGTAGACGCTACGGAGGTATGAAGTACGACGCCATTTTGAAAAGGCCGCATGACGACGACTTTCTTTGTTTCTCTGATTGGCTGACAGAGTAACACAGCCCCGCGTGGGCCGTGGGCCTTGTTTGTCAACTGCTGTACTTTTTTTAGTTGTATGCTATTAAAGAAATCTTTGTTTTACACTTTCGCTTTTTTTTAATTGTTCTTAGCAGTGTTCTTCCGGCGGGAGATCATTTGATGTGGTTTCTTGCTTGCCTAGTAAAGGAGAGGTGTATTTCCCAGGCGTACCTGTGAAATACACCTTATTTGATTTCTCTTTTGCGGGTTTGCGCGCCCTTACAGCGAATGGCGGGTGTTATTAACATTTGTACTAGTAAAGGTACCTCCCCCCCTCATCTGCATAGAAATGTTACCTTAGGTTGCACCCCCCCCCCCCCCGAAAAAAAAATTCGGGGTACGTGCCTGAGATCGCATACACTGCTGTAATCATCTCAGTCAAATTTTCAACTCTTGCAAGGCGCGCTGTGCTCAAAGTGGTGTGCAAAATCATCTTTTTTGCAATCTTTCTTTAAAAAAAACTAAATTATGGGGCTTTACGTGCCAAAACAACTTTCTGATTATGAGGCACGCCGTAGTGGAGGACTCCGGAAATTTCGACGTGCACCTAAATCTAAGTACACGGGTGTTTTCGCATTTCGCCCCCATCGAAATGCGGCCGCCGTGGCCGGGATTCGATCCCGCGACCTCGTGCTCAGCAGCCTAACACCATAGTCACTGAGCAACCACGGCGGGTCTTTCTTTTGAAGAGAATCGTTCTCCTTACCCGGTTCAGGACTGCCAGCACCTGCCATATTTCGCCGTCTAGCTAGATTCTCATACTACAGCTAGTATAGGCCAATAGCTGAGGTCAGCCAAGAAGCGGGACCCAAATATAGTCTGCTTACGCTCAGCTGCAGCCACCCACATAGGAATGAAACTATGGCCACGCTGCTCATTGGCTGTCGTAGCTGTCGAGAAAACGGGGACGACACTGTTGTATCTATGTGTGTTGTACTACGACAACGTAGAGGAACACGCACAGTGATCATATTGGTGGCTTTATAGTCATTGTTTGCTCTAGTGTCGTTTCTATGATGTAATCCATGCACGAACTGAACAAACGCGCACTATTTTTCACATTGACAAGGAAACATGATTTGTGTGTATCCACTGTGCAGTGAGGGTATGTTCGTCATGTTTATCTAACTGCTGTGTAATGGGACTTGTGCCTATTCATGATGGCAACTACTTAATGCTTCCACTTTTGGGGGCATGTCACATGGAAGCAGTCACGAGGTCTTGTGCGTTTGGTGTGGAAGAAAGGAATACATTTATGCGTAACTTTGTCTACTTTGCTGCAGCAATTAGCATTGTTGCCATGTGAATGCTTTTCCCATTAAATTAATATAATTTGTAGCAGTTTTATCTGTTGACAAGCACAATAAGTACTATTGAAAGTGGTGTTTCAAATCAAATCAAATCAAATCAAATCTGAGAATATATTAAAAATTGCATAACAACTATACAGATACATACCTCACTGTATGATAAAGAGTGAGGATTATTGAAAATGAAAACATTATAGTTACATGAACGTACACATGCAAAATACTACAGAAGCCTGGCATCACACTAATGTCAACATTGGTGACATCCCGCAACGTTCTGGGCACGTGCAGTTCAGCAACATTGCTACATTGTCACTATTGACATGTTAACTTGAAGTTTACATGCAACGCTGACACAACATGGATGTCAGGATTTTGTGAAATTTATTCGTAACATTACCTGATCATAAAGCTGGCAACGTACATTCAATGTTGAAGTTAGCTGTTCAACGCTGCATGACATTTGTTACAATCAGGCAACGTTCGCACAGTATTCTGTGTTGGGGGTACTTAGATTTAGGTGCACGTTAATGAACCCCAGCTGGTCCAAATTTTCTGTGTTCCCCGATACTGCGTGCCTCATAATCAGTTCATGGTTTTGGCACGTAAAACCCCATAATTTTATTTTTAAATTATATTAGCATGGTAAAAAGGTCAGCAGCGTCAGTGGATGGTAAAGACTGTAGCTCGTCCTCTTTCACGTCGAACGGATGCGTGAGTGAAGCTATGCGTAGATACACATACGACCAAATGGAAAACGTTACGAGGTTGTACATGCATCAACGAAACAAGGAGCAGAATTCACAAAGCATTTTTTCGTTACATATCACCTGAAACGGCGCTTACACCTTCCGAACACAGATACTAGACATCGCGCATAGAGTTCTTTATCGGGCCCTCTTTAGAATATGCGTCCACAATTTGGCTCCCCCATCACTCTAATTTCACGAATCTACTCGAATCAGTCCAAAATAAAGCTCTGCGGTTTATCTTATCTTTGTACTCTTTGTAATAATGTGCGTCCCCCTTAAAGAAATCAATCAATCTCCCTTCTCTTTACATGCGCAGGAAATGATCACGGGTGTCGTTCTTCCATAGTCTTTACCATAGCAACATTGCATTAGCTCGAACCCATATTATTCCTGCTCCCCACATCTCGACCCGCGCAGACCATGTTCACAAAGTAAAATCTATATTTGCCAGGACAAACGCTCATCAAAATTCGCCTCTAGTTTTGTCTATTGCCGAATAGAACTCGCTATCTTCAAACATTGTCTCGCTTACGGAATCACCATTTCACGCAGCGCTGCTAACTTTTTTAGAGTGTACCAACCTGTCTGAACCCACATATGCTTGAATGTTTATATAGTGTTTTTACGTGCTTGGTATTCTATAACATTGATTCCTTTTAATCTGATATGTATTTCAGTAGGTTGTTTGCCTAAATCATCATTCGATTGTATCTTTAAGCTCGTGTTCTGACGGGTACTGGTCGTCACCATCGCGTTTTAAGTTCTTATGCGTTTTTCACGCTACCAAATAGTGTATGAACTCTGTTTCTCTTTTCTTTCTTCTTTTTTTTCTGTTTTGTTTCTGTTCGAGTTTAGACCAATTTTTTTTTGCTCCTAATGTCTTCCTATATTATTTGCATTGTACACATGGCACTTACGCATGACCTTTTTCGTCCCCCCTATGTAATGCCCTAACGTGGCCTTAGGGTACTCAAATAAGTAAATAAATAAACAAATAACATTTTGTTCGAAAGAACTTGTAGCGACTGCAGTAGCGGACAGGGCGGCTATCTCTTCGCGCCACCTCCGCGAGCTGTTTACCATTGGTAGGCCGTGAATGCTGATTATATGTCCGTCATCACGATTGACTGATACCCGCTTTTAGGAACAGGGGCCCCATAACGTAAAACTATTCCAATATGTTTCTATTCGAATCTCCTGACGTCAAATTTGCATAACCACCGACGCAAGCACCAGGCGGTCACCCGCAGCGTTGTCTGAACAGACCAATCAAACGCTCTCTTCGTTCATAGGAGGTCACTTTTGTTTGCTTGAAAAACGAATAACATTGCCTACACTGAGCGGCTTGTCGTATCTAATTGGCTGACAAGAAGCGAGGAGAACGCTAAAGTGGAGAGGGATTCACTGGGGCAGAGCCAGTGCACTGAAAATCGATAACCGGATGAAGAGGGTGGTGCCGGCGCCTGCGATTGGTCGGCTTTCCCTTACTTAGCTTGTGGTGAGAGAGAGAGAGAGATGCAAATGAGAAAAAGGCAGGGAGGTTAACCAGACTTAATACCTCCGGTTTGCTACCCTGCACTAGGGGAAGGGAAAGGGGAAGTAAAGACGGAACGAAGAGGCGTGACAAAAATAAAAGCGTGAGAAAAAAATATGAAAAGGGAAGAAATGGGGTCATTATAGTCTTTCTAATAGGCCACTGTCACGTAGAAAAGTCAACAAAGCCTTGACCGACTTTTGCTGCGACGACAGTTCACGTGGGCATTCCAAAACTGACTGTTCTGAAAGTGGCCTGTCGTCAAGCCGTGCCAACGCGGTCGCTAGTGTCAGCCGGTGCGCGCTGTATTGAGGACAGTGGCAGAGCACGTGTTCGATGGTCTCCTCGCCGCCGCAGTGTCTGCAAGCCGCGCTGTCGTCCATACCGACTCGGAAGGCGAAGGATCTTGTGTAGGCGACACCAAGCCACAGTCGGCAAAGTACTGCTGTTTCTAGTCGAGAGAGTCCAGATGGGGGTCGAAGTCGAAGGGATGGGTCCAGTCGGTGTAGACGTGTATGCTTTAAGCTTGGTGTGTTCCATAAAGTTTTGATGGCTTCATTTGCAAGCACTCGAATTTTCGTTGCAGCGTCTGTTCTTGAGAATGTAATGGAGTCTTGCAAGCCCTCCTTATGTGCAGATCATGCTGCTGCGTCGGCAAGTTCATTGCCCATTATGCCACAGTGGCTTGGAATCCACTGCAACGTGATGTCGTGTCCTTGCTCGACGAGGTGGTGAAGCAGCAGTCTGATTTCTAGAACTAGTTGTTCGTGGGGTCCTCGGCTTAAGGCAGAAACCAAACAATGAAGAGCAGCCTTGGAGTCAGTGAACACGCTCCATTTCTTGGGTGGTTCTTCAGAAATTACACGAAGTGCACAACGAATAGCAGCAAGCTCCGCGGCAGTCGATGTAGTCTGGTGAGAGAGTCGAACCTTTATGGTGGAACGTTTTGCAGGAAAGATCACTGATCCTGCAGACCCATTCACCGTGGTTGAAGCGTCAGTATACAGATGATGATGCTCGTTGTACGTCTCGTACAGCAAGAGCAGTGAAAGCTGCTTGAGTGCTGGAGACGAGAGTTGGGCTTTTGTTCGTATTCCTGGTACTATAAGTCGAACCTTTGCTTGAGCCAAGCACCATGGTGGAAACGGAACTTTCGCTGGAGCTGTATAACCTGATGGAAGGTATGCACGATAGGGCAGGACTGTTTCACAAAAGGAAGCACGTGGTCGATCCTCTGGCAGTGAGGCTAGATGATGGGCAGGGGCTCGAGCAAGGTGTTTTACGTGTGCTCTGAGAGCTTCCATGGCTATATGGGTCTTGGCTCGGAAGTCGTGTGCAATCGCAATGGTTTCAGCCGTTGACGAACACCGCGGCAATCCAAGACACACTCTAAGTGCCTGGGCCTGGACGCTTTCGAGTGTACGGATATTACTTCTGCAGGTGTTGGTCAGCACAGGCAAGCTGTATCGCAAATACCCAAGAAAGAGCGTCCTGTACAGTTGCATCATTGCATGTACTGAAGTACCCCAGACATTTCCTCCAAGAAACTTAAACACATTAGAGATATCCGTCAGGCGCTTCTTTAGGTAGGCCACATGAGGACTCCAGCAGAGGTCGCGATCGATGATTACTCCTAAGAATCGGTGCGTCCTGACATAAGGTATGCTTTGACCGTCGATAGAGCCATCATATGATCTCATTGGCTTCTGGCTAAACGCGACCAATGCGTATTTTTGTGGCGAGATCTTGAGGCCTTGTTCATTTAAGTAAGCCGATGTTGACGTGGCAGCTTTTTGAAGCCTGGCGCGTACTTGCGGCCGTGTCACACCAGATGCCCACACGCAGATGTCATCGGCATACATTGAAATTTTAACTGTGTTCGGATGTCGTTCCACGAGACCAATGAGTACAAGGTTGAAAAGCGTGGGACTCAAGACACCACCTTGTGGAACTCCATGGTGCGTATAATATTGCGAGGTTGGGCCAGCTTCAGTGTTAAGAAATGGAGACCGCCTATGTAAATAACCGCGAGTCCAACGATATAATGGACCGCCTAGGCCCACCGGTTCCAATGCTTCAAGTATGGCGTCATGAAGAACGTTGTCGTAGGCTCCCTTTATATCTAAGAACATTGCGACAGATAACCTCTTACACGTCTTTTGGTGTTGAACATAGGTTACCAGATCGATAACGTTATCGATAGAACATCGGTGACGTCGAAAACCAGCCATGGCGTAGCTTGTGGTGGCTGGTCGAAAATCACGCCGGCATGCAACGGGAGCTTAAGAATAACACTAAAACTGACCCCTCAGCAAAGAAGAGTTGGCAGAATGAGGTGGTAAATGTGCCGAAAAGGCTCGAAAACGTTACACGGCCACGCAAGATGTTTTATTATACGCAAGTGCACCATGCTTTCCGGCAGGTGCGAGTAGCCAGCGTGTCAGCGATCGGCGGCAGCCATCTTTTATTCCTTTCGGAACGGGGCAGCCTGCAGCTATTCCGAAGAAAATTCAGTTTTGTTCGGCATATTAATGCATCTTTATCGCGTACACGTCACTTTGACGCGGTGACTTTGTGCGGTTTTGTGACGTCGCGAGATAGGCAGGTGAAGTGGGTGCAGCCCGAAAACTTTTTACCAATAGCCGAGGGCTAATGGCGAAAAGGGGTCGAATCAGAAATAACTGTTTTTCTTTTTTTCTGTCAAATCATGCATAATCAGTGAGTATACATCATATCAGATGGGGAGGTATCACGGTTTTCGTGACGTCGCGTGACAGACACGTGACGTGGGCGTGGTCGAACAAAGTTTTTGGCCAATCGTGGAGAGCTGATAGCAGAAATGGAATAGAAAAGTTTGGAATAGTTTTACGTTATAGCGCCCCAGTTCTATCGTAACAAAATTTTCGCAAATGTGGGCCCAGGGGTGCCATGCAGGATGCCCCGAGTTTTTCACTCGCTTGAGTTTGCTCGAAGGAAGTCAGCGAACAAAGATGCCGCGGAACACATGAAAGCAACAGACGATAAAATGTTGAGATAAAGCCACGTATGTCCACACGAGCGCACCCTGCTCACGCTGCTTCTTCGTTTCAAACACAGAAGCCTGGGCAATGTTACGCGCCAGGGCCGCTTATTATCAACGCAATATCGCAATACCGTGACTACCCCGCTATCTATCTACACAACCGGCGCAAGCTGCTTGCCTCGTCTTCCTGGGGTGCGCCACGGTCAAGTCTCCTCTTTCGGACATTGTCTATCTATCCATCGTTCCCTCGCGGTACAACGCAGAATGTAATAAATTGCAAATTATTTTAAAGAACATTCAGCCCAGATCTTGCACATTTCGAAATGCTAATAAACTACCATAAAGTGCATGATAAAAGTAAATCAGAAAACATTTTTCTATGACACACCTGCACAGGTAATACTTTTACAGCTAATAACAATATATGGAACGATAAACAAATGAAAGAAAGCACTCCTTTTTCGGTCACCCATGGGGTAACGCCCAAGTGAAGATAACCCAAGAGTGAATCTAGATAAGCAAATGAGAATAGAGGCATTCCGATGGTTGACTTTTTTGTCACGATACCGTTACCTCATTCATCTAAGGGTGTCGCCAGAGCTCGCGGAAATACCGAATTTTGCCCAACTCGAGCCTTCCTGCAAAGCACCCGAGGTTCGCGAACATAATCTTGCATTCAGATAACAGCCGCTGATACGTGTTGCCCTTGCAGCACAATGAAAGTTATGGTATGAAGGGAATAACACCGGAAGACTTCACACCTGCGCTTGCGAACTGAAAAAAAAAACAACAACAAAGCACTGCAAATACTAACCCGTCGTGTGTTATATGTCGTCAAATAAATGGCTGTGCCGCATGGCATCTTATAGATTTGGGCTTCTGCTGTGCCTATTTTATCAGAATTGTGGATTTGAAGAAATGTTCGTAGATTATTGTTAGCCGATTTCGTTTTCCCATCTATTTCCTACATCAAGTGAAAAATATGCATACGAGCATAAAAAAAGGACAGTGCTATTTCCAGTTATTTCCATTGCAATCGTGTAAAATAACATTTCAGACAATCACTAAAAGCAAGTTGTTAAATAAAGGAGACATGGGTACACGAGAGCTATTGCGTGAAACTCATTTCCGCTGCGAAGTAGCAGAATTATTTTGTAGAACCACATGGAAATGTGCAGTCTTATTCAGTATGTGCTGCAACACGGTGCACGTGGTCGAAGTAGTGCCCGACTGCACAGCGGTGCCGACATATGAAGGATTGTAGAACAAAACAAGGTTCCCATTGCTGGTATTTATTAAGCCATTTCCTTTTGTCGGCGCCGCCGGGCGGTCTTAAAGCCACTTCCACCCTGGGCGCCGCGTTGACATTCACATTAAACGCCACTGATACGTTCTAAGGGAAGTTTAAATTCATAATGTTTTATCATGGAAGCAATTCGCTTCGTGTGAGTGATTCTTAGAATAAGTATTACCTTGTCGACGCATGGCTAAATTACTGTACCAGTATCAACTTGAATATGCAGAGGAACGTTTGCAAAATGTTTTGAAGATAATTGCAAGCTTAACATCGAAGACAACGTGCATTTTAGTAGCCAATGGCGTAAAAATTTATCGTTTAGCCTATTTGATCATCACAAAAACGCTAATGGCACACTCGTCGCAAAACAAGTAGAAAAAGGCCTAGGCCGGTATAATGTAGCGATTACTTTAGTTTGATTCCAGCCCTTTCTTTTCATACACCACTCACAACCGCTAAATCGTGGTGATAGCGCAGCCGGGGCTCCTCTCAGGCCGTTGACAAGGGCGGAAAGGAACAGAACTGGGATAGAATCTTTTCGTTATCCAGATCTTATATGTGTAATTTATTATGGTCAGCTGATCAACAACCACAGCCGATGATGGAATGGGAAGTGATAATCACGTGATATTTACTTCAAATACAGGATTGACTGCTGCATATCATAACGTTATAGTGTGAAAACTGTGTTTTTTTCTTTTCAGTACAGAATATCTGTACGATGAGCATTGTATTAAAAGCCGCGCTCTCGCTAACTCAACTGGTAGTAATACGGGTGAAGAGGCTTAGTTTGTTCTAAACTCATGTAGCCTCTTGAAACTAAATAAATGACCATTCACAAAAACATTTTTCTAAGCGTACTCGCGCAAAAAGCCATGCTTTCGTAAGAACAGTATGAGAATTGCACCAACTACCGGATGTTGCTGTTACCATTGGTGACAGCGAGCTCTTCTTTCCTTTCCCGCGGTAACGCGGATATCTTTGAAAATGTTCTCGTATATTATTCATAGCGTTGCACGTTTGTTACATGTACTTTCTGCGCTACTGCTTACTGTCGCGCTATTTGTCAATTTGTGATTTATGCAATGTGCACATAACGTAAGGTGTTAGGCAATAAGAACAAAATAGTGAGATGTTGGACGTACTATGGGAGAAGGTGGCCGGCTAATTGAAAACGAAACTTACGAACGAAATCTGTTGTAAATTCGGCTTACGCTTTTCAATAAACGGCAGCAATTTCTTAAATTATGCGCCCACTGTCACTCTGTAGGCTTTCACCTGATCTTAAGCACAACTCCATTTTGGGAGACGCATTGTAATTACGGGGCCCATAGCAGTTACCCCAGAAATAAAATCCGAGACGAACTGAGCCAATCATTCCTGCCGCTTTGCGTCGGCCTATCGACACCAAATAGCAACAATCCTGCCATATCGCGACGTTAGTATATTTTTTTTTCTACTAGGTGCACCCTCATGGTACCGTAAGGCAAAGAAACGCGAGTGTTCGATGGTAGCAGCTTACCAGCTGCGAACCAGCTACAAGCCCAACCAATACATTGTCGCCTGAACATACACTATTCTGACAAATCATGCCTTCCTTATGTTCATGTATGACGAATTAGTTATTATTATGTTTCATAGTTCAGCATCAATATTTGCATGCAACAAGGTACGTGGAGCATGAATGTTGTGAATTAGTATGGACTGCTGAATAACTCGACGCTTGGTACAAATTACTCCTTAAATGCGTTTCCCCGACAATTTTTAAATTGCAGCGGCTCTGCGCATTTTCTTTCTCAGTGTCGGCACCTCTCATCCTTTACAGCAGCTGTATGAATGTATGCAACCGAGGACTATGCTCTTCTTAATCTATAACTCCCGTGAATCTGCAAACGTAGCTGCTTATTTCTCTGGACTCCCTGACTCAGCTTCAAGGGTGACCACTCCCTGCAGCTAAAAGCATTAGGTTCTTTTCGCTGTCGCAATTTGGGACCAGCCCTTTGGGCGAGACTTTTGGCACTCGCCCATGTGCTAAAAGTTGCCTGTCGCTACAAAGGCGTGCCTGTTCAGGCGATGCAATAACAGATCCAGGAAGTCTCGTGTGGATTGGACGGCTTCCGCCTAAATTTTATTGCCTTAATTGTGTCCAGACTGCACTGCCGTCTAAAAAAAAAATTGGCATCTTTACAGCGAATGAATGCATAGGCATCCGAGACTTGCTGTCTTATCGAGAGAACAGAGTAGTAAGATGAAGTGAGCTAAAGCAGTGTTTTTCAAAGCGCTATATTTAAAGAGATGTTGGCGCTATAGCTGGCGGTGGCTTCTCCACATCTCTGACATAATAATTGTGTTCAGAGATTGTCATGCAGAAGCTACGATTAGAAAAAAAAACAGTGATTCCGTTTCCAAATTTTATGTACAAAGCAAATGTTCCTGGGAGTTCACAAATGTAAATGTTCCTGGGCAGGTGTACATGAGCTTTCTCATGAGTGCCACGTTTCAAGCACAATATTCGCAAGCACGGGCACAAGAGTCATAGAAACACGAATACATAAGAAAAATCTTAAATAATCATTTGTGTCAAACCAGAAGAACGAGAACAAGAAGTGCAAGAGAACGATTATAAGATGAAGAATAGCGCCAAATCAGCATTGGGCACCAAATAAACGAATGCTGCCACTCGTGGAATTCTTTCGGACCAACCACGTTTGCATTACTAAAGCGACATCAGCCGCAGCATGAAATGCTAATTAACAAAAAGAAGCATTCGACGCTATTACTGCTTAAAGCAAATTACCTTTAAGGGAAGCAGTTGGCAGAATTAGTGATAAAAATAATAATAAAGTCCCGATTCTTAAGGTGTCTTGGTCTATATTCGGAGTCATGAAATGTTCGTAGGTATGATGAAGCCCAACACCAAGTCGGGCTGAAGGAGCAGACTGCTCTGCCCAAATGTACTCGTCATTTGTTCGGCTGAAAACCGATTGCAAATTCGACGAGAAATGAATAATCTAAGGACGAACTTCCCTATTTCAACCTTTTAGCAGTGAAGTAATTTTCCACTGTTATCGATTTCGGTATACATTGCGCATTTCCTGCGTTTATTTTTTCAGAGAAAAATGCACCAAACTTTCCAAGCTATGAATTACATTAATTTAGAATCCCGTGGGATTGCTTTTTAGCAATCAACAATTCATTAGATTCAGCCAATTCACGCTATAATTTCTGGCGTCAGAATAACGTGCTTCGACAATTAGGTGACATGTCCCAACGAATCTTTCATTTTACGCCGTTTTCTAGCAGGTCGAACATGTGCTCTCAAAGATTGGTTGCACCAGAGATGCACTCTATTAGGCTAGCTAACCTTTACATTTCTGTTTAGGGTCGTTTCAACGCTGTAAATGTTTTTTTTATGAATTATAACATAACAATTCATAACGGGGGAGCTTACTGTTGACATATCGCACCTTTGAGCTTCCTTGAGTTTTCTGGCGGCGAGGTACCTCTGGACGACTACTTGGTCCATGCCCGAGCGAAACAAGCTGTGGACGAAAAGTCCAATCGTGCAGGCCCAGACGTTCTCGTCTTTTGTAAAGTCCAGGCTGCCACTGGTCAAATAAATGGAGAAAACGCAAGAGTTATCTTCGTTCTAATTTTATTCAAAACTCTGAAATATGATGACATTGGAAAACGCTTACTCAAATATGTACTCCTTTATGTTGAAGTCACTTGCTGGTCGCAGTCGCTCGCCTTGATACTGTGAGTCGTAGATTACTTTGGTAACGACGGTGATAGGAGCCATTAATATGAGCAGGGATTGAACGCAGTCGGTCCACACGACTCCTCGCATTCCTCCCTGTGAAGTGGTGGTCACGATTGTTAACGCCGTACAGCAAATGCGAGGCAGCAGTGAAGACAGAATGATAGCACTTTTTCAAGTTTCTATGAACCGCGACGTTCGTGATTGCAGTTGCAACTGATAGTCTTAATATTAGGCGCGAAGCAAACGTATTTACCACATTTAAAAATGAGGTCAACACCCGGAATTACAGCGCCATCCGAACAAAACACTTACACGGAAAACATTGGAGGATCGAGGGTAATGGAGCGCATTTGCCATCGAGCTGCAATGTACAGTACGTACATCAGTGTGAGCCACGACTATACTAGATGACGATTCCGGGTAGAAGTGGCGGGATGACTGCGGCACATGAAGTATCAGATACATTTCGTATTAAGGAGCGAGGTGCGTCGTGCACGAGACCTTGCATCAGAAACACGTCAGTTGCCCTTTTGTTCCTTCGGAAATACAATTTATCCCGAGCCTGATGCGCGTGTAGTTTTTTCGCGAGAGCGTTAAGGAAAGCCTGCCATAAACAATTTGGTGTCTGGTGTCACACATCGCAGCATAAAGACGATATTCGAGTTACATATACCCAGGCCTTGCATGTGACGCAAGCAATTGACTAAACAAATTTAATTTCTCAATCTAAAATACGTAGAAAAATCGTGAACTGTGACTTACACACAAACTAAAAATACGATAGCTCTGGATTGTAATTTGACTATACGAGAAAACATAATTATTTTACGCAAAAACTGAAAGAAATTCCTTCACACACACAACACGGTCGCGGCGTGCACAGACCGGCCGCGGCATCCGCCATTTTGCGCGCCCCGGCGCCATGGGCGTCTTGGGGACCACGTGGCGGCGTGCTCGGTTCCTTGCATTAACTCCAGCTGGCGCTCGCCTCCGCCACATCGCGTCCCACGCAAGAGGCAGCGGTTGCACTACAAACTCGGCTTCGTACATAGCGTTCGCGGCAAGCGTTTCCAGGTAAACAGTAGGATTACATACGCTCCAGTTGCCGGGAAGCGTGAGAAGCTGTCGGGAATCTTTAAATGCTATTGCGTTCCACTATTAAAGGCGAAGCTTAAGCGTCCTCCAATATTTTTTTTGTATGCTGTACACTGCGTGCTTCTACGCGGGGTGATCATTTTTAAGTGTTCAGTAATTTTTAAATATCGCTTGTGGCAAATAGCATGATTCTCGTTGTTGAGCTGGATTATTCAACGAGGCGGACGTTAGTAGCACGAGAAACCAAAACACATATTCGATCAATACAAAAATTACTAATTGTTATTTAATTACTTTGCGGCACATGTGTCAATTTACGAATTTTAACCGGTGAGCTTGCGAGACGTATTCACTTAAAAACAATTTCTAGGATGACGCAACTTTCGAGATAATATTTCCCAATGTTTGGGACGAAATACATGGGCCTTCCAGTCCCTTTTTTGCTTCAACACACAAAAGAGCGTCTCGTTAAAAAGTAAGGTGGCGCAACATTGCAGTTTTACGGAAAGGTTGATGGCGCTTATCTCCAAAATAGGGTAATTCTGGTATTTCATTTCAAGTGAATACGCCTCGAAAACTCGCTGGCTGCAATTCGTAAATTGCAGTAAGTGCTGTAAAAGAAGAAAAATTAGTGAATTTTTGTTAATTAGTTGCCTGTATCCTGTAATTATAGTGTGCCTCTCCGAATGAGTCAATTCACTGACCAGAATTATGTTGTCTGCGATAGGCAATTTTTAAAAATTCCATAAACTTGAAAATGTTCACCCGGTCTCGTGCACTTCATTGTAGGCAAAATAAACAGTCGAAAGTTTGCACTAACCTTGTCCCCACCCCTTTTTATTTCCATTTTGTGCTAAGTGGCCGTAAGTGTTATGATCCGAAATCGTTCAGTTTGAAAAGACTAACCCACCAATGAGTACTAGGAATCCACTTATAGCATGAGAAAATGAACGGCAACTTTATCTATTTTCGTAACTGCGGGCGAAATATTTCGCAAGTGCACTAGCTCTTTGCGGCACGACTTCTGGGAACACGCAGTGATGCGTTCAGAACAGTGGGAGGAGGGGGGGGGGGTAAGTGGCTTAGAAGAAGAGTTCGAAAAAATTATTTCTAAGGGTTGCTAACGGTGTTCGATATTCGCAGCTTAGCCTAGGGCTGCTCGGTACATAAGACGTGGCATAAGGTACAACTCAAGCCTTCGATGAATAACCCGGGTCTATCGCTTGAATGAGGATCACGAGGATCAGGTAACAGCAGATTTGTTGACGGATGGTGGGCAGATTCTTCTAGAGAAACTGGCCACCCTGTATACGCAATGCCTCATGACTTCGTACGTACCGGAATCTTGGAAGAACGCTAACATAATCCTAATCCATAATAAAGGGGACGCCAAAGGCTAGAAAAATTATAGACCGATCAGCTTACTATCCATTGCCTACAAAGTATTTACTAAGGTAATCGCAAACAGAATCAGGAACACCTTGGACTTCTGTAAACCAAAGGACCAGGCAGGATTCCGTAAAGGCTACTCAACAATAGACCATATTCACACTATCAATCAGGTGATAGAGAAATGTGCGGAATATAACCAACCCTTATATATAGCTTTCATAGATTACGAGAAAGCGTTTGATTCAGTCGAAACATTAGTAGTCATGGAGGCATTACGGAATCAGGGTGTAGACGAGCCGTATGTAAAAAGGAGGAAAAGTGGAGAAGGAAGGCAGGGAGGTTAACCAGTTTCGCTTAACCGGTTTGCTACCCTACACATGGGAGCGGGATGGGGGAGATGAAAGATGGGAGGAGAGAGAGAGAGAGAGAGCACATAACACAGCGAACACATCGTCAGTTACAGTCCGTCACTCTTGCGCAGTACGCGATATCACTGTCACAGCCGCTTGTCCAAGCCCGTATCCTTCGAAAACCGAAGTAGTCCCTTCGTCGCCTTCAGCTGCGATGTCTTCTGCCGGCGATATGTGAAAATGGTTGCAACTGACAATGGTCTATTGTCCAGGTGCGCTAGAACAGATGCCATGGACTGTCTCTGAACATTATATTCAGGACAGTCGCACAGAATGTGTTCCAGCGTCTCCTCGCAAAGACAGGCATTGCAGAGAGCGTTATCGGCCATTCCAATGCGAAACGAGTAGGATTTCGTGAAGGCCACCCCTAGCCATAAGCGATAAAGCAGGGTGGCCTCACTTCGGCGGAGTCCAGTTGGCATACAGAGACGCATCAATGAGGGCAGGTCGTGTTGATGATTGCTGCGGTTGGTCTGGCTGCTTGGTGTGCACCATAGAGAGAGCGTGATCTCCCGTGCAAGCACTTGAAGTCTGCTGGCTGCGTCGGACCGCGAATGTGGTATGGCCTCTTCCTCTGTGTCTTCAAGAGCTGTCCGAGCGGCTTTATCAGCGTCTTCATTTCCTATGACGCCGCAGTGACTTGGCAGCCACTGAAACGTCACGTGATGTCCTTTCTCATGTGATGTATGAAGCAGGCATCTAATATCGAGCACGAGCTGTTCGAATGGCCCGCGACGCAGAGCTGATAGCACAGATTGGAGGGCTGCCTTTGAGTCACTGAAAATTGACCATTGTCGAGGTGGTTCCCGATTGACGAAACTAAGAGCAGCGCGAAGAGCAGCTAGTTCCGCAGATGTAGATGTCGTTGGGTGGTCAGTCCTAAAGCTGATGGTAATACCTCTTGCTGGGACGACCACAGCACCGGACGAACACTGGATGTTTGTGGAACCATCTGTATAAATATGTGCACTCTCCGCGTACCTCTCGTGCAGAAGAAGCAGAGACAGTTGTTTGAGCACAGGCGACGACAGCTCAGACTTTTTCCCGATTCCTGGTACGCTGAGATGGACTGTGGGGCTGACAAGGCACCAAGTGGCTATCGGTGGCTTAGATGGAGCGGTGAAGCCCGAGGGAAGTTTGTCGTTGTACTTGACGATAGTTTTAGAGAATGATGCTTGGTGCCTGTCTGAAGGTAGTGTTGCAAGGTGGTGATAGGGGGCACGTGCAAAATGTCTGATATGCGTTCTCAGGGCTTCCACCGTGATGTGAGTTTGCATTGGATGGTCCCGAGCAATCGCAATAGTTGCCTCAGTTGACGTGCATCTGGGCAAACCAAGACAAACTCTGAGTGCTTGAGCTTGTGCTGCCTGCAGAACACGAATATTTGTCTTGCAGGTGTTGGTCAGTACAGGTAGACTGTATCTTAAGAAACCGAGGAAGAGAGCTCTGTAGAGTCTCAGCATTGCGTCTACTGACATCCCCCACGTCTTTCCTGTCAAGTATTTAAACAACTGGGAGGTTGCTGTCAGCCGCCGTTTCATGTAGGCCACATGTGGGCTCCAACTGAGGTCTCGGTCGATAATTACGCCAAGAAATCTGTGGGTTCTGACATAGGAAATGGTCCGCCCATTGATTGAGATGACATAAGGCGTCATTGGTTTGCGAGTAAATGCTACTAGGGCGCATTTTTCTGGCGATATGCTCAGACCTTGTTCACACAAGTAGCTCGCTGTCAAAGTAGCCGCTCTTTGAAGCCGTGCACGTACCTGAGGACGTGTGACTGCCGAAGTCCAGACACAGATGTCATCTGCGTATATTGAAATTTTGGTGGTAGTTGGCAAGTGTTCAGCAAGTCCAATAAGAGCGAGGTTGAATAGCGTCGGGCTAAGAGCACCGCCTTGAGGAACGCCCCTGCTGGTATAGCGTCGCGTAGTTGGGCCATCGTCGGTTAACACATAGAATGATCTTGCAGAAAGGTAACTTGCGATCCACAAAAATACTCGACCACCTAGGCCCACCGTCACAAGAGCGTCGAGAATTGCCTCATGTAATACGTTATCGTATGCCCCTTTCACATCTAAGAATAAAGCTGCAGATAAACGTTTACGGGACCTTTCGTGCTGGACATAAGAAACGAGATCAACTACATTGTCGATGGAAGAGCGGTCACGTCGGAAACCAGCCATGGAATTCGGATAAATCTTGTAGTATTCAAGGTACCATTCCAGGCGGCCAAAGATCATCCGTTCCATTATCTTTCCTACACAGCTGGCCAACGCTATTGGGCGGTAAGAGGCGAGCTCTAGCGGGGATTTGCCCTGCTTCAAGATTGGCACCAGGCGGCTCACTTTCCATTCGTCAGGAACATTTCCCTCCTGCCATGAGGTGTTGTAGAGACTCAATAGTGCTATCCGTGCGGATTCTCCGAGGTAGCACAAGGCTCGGTATGATATACCATCTGGGCCCGGAGATGATGAGCGCCTGCAGAGAGCTAGTGCTGCCTCGAGCTCCTCCATTGAGAAAGGAAGGTCCATGCGGCAATCACGGGAACGGGGGACGTCATCTCGGGCTGGAGGGTCTGGACGTGTCACTTGGTCTGCCATCCGCGCACAAAAGTCTTCTGCGACATCGATGTCTCGCCGCCCTTGGAAAAGCGCGAGCGCCTTGAAGGGAAAACGCTGTTCCGGAAGGCAACACAGACCTTGCACCGTTTTCCAAATATGAGATAGCGGCTTGCGGGGGTCGAGTGTCTTGCAAAACGTTGCCCAACGTTCAGACGCTAATCTATCCATTCGACGCTGAATCTTCTTTTGTATCCTCCTGGCTGCCCTAAGGTCATGGATTGATTTTGTACGCCGATATCGACGTTCCGCCCGGCGACGAAGTGCGCGAAGTCGCTCTAATTCTATGTTGGAGTCGTTCCGCGTGTAAGAGATCGTCAGCATGCGAGTGGCGTTTCGCATCGTATTTTTAATTGTTTGTTCTAACCCAGAGGGTAGGCCCTCGCTGCAGGCATCTTCCATATCAGATTTGAACTTGGCCCATTGAACCGTCCGAATGGTATTCCGTAGGCCAGATCTAGACGACAAGCCTTTGATGTTCAGATAGGTGGGAATGTGATCACTCCCATGTGTCTCAATATCTGGGAACCACTTCACACATCTGGCGAGAGAGTCGGAGGCGAAAGCAAGGTCGAGGCAGCTGCCGTATGACACGCCTCGAAGAAAGGTGGGGCTACCATCGTTCAAGAGAGTAAGGCCATAGTTGTATGCGATGTTTGATAATCTTCGTCCTTTTGCATTTGTCGTTGTACTTCCCCATGCTGGATGGTGTGCATTGCAATCTCCAATGATGATCCATGGGGCGGGGCAAACACTCAAGATATCCGCTAATCTTCTAGTGTCGAAATTGTTGGAAGGCGATATATACACGCCTATGAGAGTAAACAAGAGTTTGTTCTTTTTAACTGTGATGCAAATGTACTGATTGTCGTCGTGGGGCGCAATTGGTTGCAAAACATAGGTGAGTTCACGACGAACAAAAACGATGATTTTGCTGCATGCACTATTTGTTGAGGACACGAAACATTCGTACCCTGACAGTCGGATTGGTTTCGACAAGTTGGGCTCACAAATGACAATGAGTGGAAACACATTGGTGTACACATACTGACGGAAATCTGAAATTCGTGATTTTAGCCCTCTGGCGTTCCACTGCATGACGGACGCTGCCTTGACTTCTTTTCGGAAGGATGGGGTATGGGTGGCCATCTTTCTAGTTGAGGGATTCAAGCACTGGGCTTAAGGCGTCCAGCACTTTAAGTGCGCTTCGAGCAGACGGTGTCCCCATCTCAACTAAAATCGTTCGAATAGCCTCCATGAGGGAACGTAGCACCGAGATGACTTGACCATCTGGTTTAGGCGAATCATCAATGGCCGGAGAAGGCTCCGGTGGGGCCGTGACCTTCTGAGGTTCCCTAGCAAGGGAGCGGCTCGGTAGCGCAGGCCATTCCTCTAAAGAAAGAGTCTTATCTGATTCCCTCGTGGAAGTGGTAGGCCCTTTCGCGGCGCGAGTAAGTGTTACTGTAGTGAAGCGGGTAGTATCGATTCGCGCATGCGCCTTCTTTGAAGACGTACGACGGTGTCGACGTCGACGCCGACGCCGAACTACTTCGGCTGCCTCCCTGTGGGCCGAATTGTCTCTGGCCATTTGCTTAAGAACCGCGCGCTCCCTCTTGATGCGGGGACAGTCCTTCGACGAGGCTACGTGAGGGCCGCCACAGTTGGCGCACTTCAGAACTGTGGCACCACAGGTCTCTTCTGCATGAGGTTCAGCGCAACGGGGACACAGTAGCGAGTTGGGACACACGCCCTTGACGTGTCCCAGCCTGAAGCACTGATGGCATTGAAGCGGCTTCTGGATGAATGGTCGAACCGGATGTCGAAAATGTCCGACTTTAACGTGGGATGGTATGCAATCCCCCTTGAAAATTACTTTTACGCAGCGCGTATTCCCAAGACGGCGCACTTGCGTAATGATCGTGCCCTCGTTTGCCGGCTTGATGAGGCTAGGTAAATCATCATTGGGAATGGCAGTGTCAATGTCGTAAATTACACCAGCTATCGATGTGTCGTCGATCGGGATGAAGGGGCGCATTTTGATTCCGCCTAGCTCCGTGATTTCTTGAAGTGTTCCAAGCGCACTCGCGTTGTGCACGTCTATGGCGAGTATATTCTTGCGTGGGTTTATTCTGATGTCTTTAATTTGATTCGGCACCGCACGTTCCAGAAAAATGGATAGGGCTTGCCTGTTCAGCAACCGTAGGTTGCTTGACGGTTCTTCCGGCATAAAGATGATGACGTGTGGCCAGCGCGCAGGCCTTGACTTCATAGTCGTAGTGCTCGCAGGAGTTGACGGCGCTGTGTTGGCGGTCTTTCTCTTCGCCCTCTTACTCCGGACGGGTATGAAGCCGTCGTCGGATGAGTCGTCTTCCGACATAGAGTACAGCTCGGTGTCCTCGGTGTCGCTGGTGGAGCCAACTCGCTTCCTTGCGGTTGACAGCCGTGATGACTTCTGGCCAGGTGGGCCTCTGGCATGCTCCGCGTCCATGGCCGCAAGACGGGGAGGGGAGGCACCTCGAGAGGCGAAGGTTTCACCAAAAAATCAGAGAGCACAGAAACAAGCGTTCTGACAAGAAGACACTTCGTCGTCTTCTCCTCAGCCGTATGTAAATATACTGAAAGATATCCATAGCGGCTCCAGAGCCACCGTAGTCTTCCATAAAGAAAGCAACAAAATCTCAATAAAGAAAGGCGTCAGGCAGGGAGATACGATCTCTCCAATGCTATTCACAGCGTGTTTACAGGAGGTATTCAGAGACCTGGATTGGGAAGAATTGGGGATAAGAGTTTTTTATTTATTCATTTATTTTATTCAAAAGAACCTTACAGGCCCTATGGAAGGGCATAAAGTAAGGGGGGCACATTAAACAGTAAAAGGTGTAAAAAGTACAAATTTCTAATAGGAACAGAGCTATAAAAAGATTACCATGTTACACAATATTGAAGGCACTAGGAATACAAAGCAATATCTTAAGGCACACGAACACTTGTTACTGTTAACAGAGCAAAGGAATACTATTTATGAAAATGATATACAACATGTCAAAAATGCACGATAACATACACTAGATTGGTCACTCGTGAACGGTATTAAATGGGAAAAGCAAGAGTAACTGAGAGCGGAATGTGTCGGGATTAGATATGGAGGCTATGTTATCAGGGAGGTCATTCCAGAGACGGATGGCACGGAGGCTCTTGATGAGTTAATGGAGAACACCTTAGTAACTTGCGATTCGCTGATGACATTGCCTTGCTTAGTAACTCAGGGGACCAATTGCAATGCATGCTCACTGACCTGGAGAGGCAAAGCAGAAAGGTGGGTCTAAAAATTAATCTGCAGAAAACTAAAGTAATGTTTAACAGTCTCGGAAGAGAACAGCAGTTTACGATAGGTAGTGAGGCACTGGAAGTGGTAAGGGAATACATCTACTTAGGAGAGGTAGTGACCGCAGATCCGGATCATGAGACTGAAATAATCAGAGGAATAAGAATTTACTGGGGTGCGTTTGGCAGGCATTTTCAGATCATGAACAGCAGGTTGCCATTCGCCCTCAATAGAAAAGTGTATAACAGCTGTGTCTTACCAGTACTCACGTACGGGGTAGAAACCTGTAGGCTTATGAAAAGGGTTCTACTTAAATTGAGGATGACGCAACGAGCTATGCAAAGAATGATGGGTGTAACGTTAAGGGATAAGAAAAGAGCAGATTGTGTGAGGGAAAAAACACGAGTTTATGACATCTTAGTTAAAATCAAGAAAAAGAAATGGGCATGGGCAGGACATGTAATGAGGAGGGAAGATAACCGATGGTCATTAAGGGTTACGGACTGGATTCCAAGAGAAGGGAAGCGTAGCAGGGGGCGCCAGAAAATTAGGTGGGCGGATGAGATGAAGAAGTTTGCAGAGACAACATGGTCACAATTAGTACACGACCGGGGTAGTTGGAGAAGTATGGGAGAGGCCTTTGCCCTGTAGTGTGCATAACCAGGCTGACGATGATGATGATGATCGCTTGAAACGGATAGATTACGGAAAACGTCTGTGAAAATGGTCGACTCTGTCATCTTCTCTCGAACAGGATTTAGAACGTGGGTTTAGGCGCACCTTATTAGAAGGATTTGCTGATCAGGCTCTTGTTAAGGTCAGCGTGCACACTGAATAGTTGATGACATCTAGATGAATTTGTTGCCTCTAACGTGGTTTCTTGGGCAGTAGCTTGAGGTCGACAATAAGACTGCCAGTGAACAAGTTTTTGTGAGTGTCTCTTCAAAGTAAAGCTTGCATTTATCCTGCAAAGCTGGAAACGCTCAGTCCACCCAAGTAGCCTGCATTATAAGTACACTTAACAAGAATATTCCTGTGCATGCCTGCTATAAACCTTTCCCTTCAACCGCATTCGGCTACGCATTCAGGGGTGCCATGCCCTCACCTATCATGTGTCCGCTCTCGACCTGATTTACGATCCTTTTATTTGTTTCGTTTGAACGTTGGTTATGATGAAAATATTCTAAATGGTTTAGATTTAAAAAAAAGTATGCAGATCCCACCTACTGTGGTAATCGATGTAAGGGAAGCTTTCCGTGATGGATGCTTTGATTGACGATAATTAGTGGTGATGTTGACGGCTAAAGCTTAATTTCTTCAACGCTTAGGCTAACACGAGAGTGGTGAGTTGATGTTAAACGTTACCTTGCGTGCACCACTGCTGTTTGTCTGCATAGTACACAGAACACACAGGGAGAGGTGTTTGCTTGAGGCATTACTGTGCGCCATATTATATAACCTGTGAGAGGGTTGAGCGCTGTCATTTCCTCACATGGCACGTCGCATTGTGGCAGAAGTATTAAACTTCAATTGGATCAAGGGGCTGGTACGTGGCAAAACCACACGTGGATTATGAGGAACGTTGTAGTGGCGGATTCCGGATTAATTCTGACACCGTCATGTTCTTTTACGTGTCCCAAAATCTAAGTACAAGTGCATTTACTATTTCGCCCCCGTAAAAATGTGGCTGCTGCAATTGGGATCAAATCCACGACGTCTAGCAATGTCATTCGCAACTTTGACGGCCTACAGGGGGCACCACCGCAAATCCAACATGGCTGTCCGAGAGATTAAGAACTAGAGCAGTCGGTGCAGTGCTGCGGTCGTCTTGCTCAGTGACATGTTGTTTCGCGTAGTCATATTCAAATTTCTCTTCAGTTTACACGCCCGCTGTCGTTAGCCTGCGTAATGGCTCGCATTGGGCAAGCAGAACGCAGGATTCCATGCTTGCTTGAAGGCGAGGAAGTCCTAAACGCTGGTCATCTTGTGTGCTACGGCATAAAAGCGTGCACGTCGACGTCCGTGACTGTTGAATGCCTTTGCCTACAAACTTCGCGGCTTCGAAGCAAACCACACGAGTTTCGGTTTCAGTTTTTCCGCAACGGCGTTATAAAGAAAACTGACCGTGCTTTCTCTTTGCTATTCTATTAATTCGACCGCTTTGAACGGGTAGCATTACCTTTTATACGGTGTGGTGCTCTCCGCAAGTTGTTACTTGGACCGCTTGAATAAGCCGCCATGCCGAGAAAAAAATCTTCCTGCTGTTGCGCGACCCAAGATTTTACATCGACGGCGTGAGCTACGATTTGTTACCTTACGAGTGCAGTCATGCGCGCCTGCGCACACGTCACAGCCGCACATCGAAGTGGCACACGACGACAAGCACGAGTTCCAGGTCCCTGCGTCACATTGCTTCGATGTACAAATGAGAAACTCATCTCTGTATTCGAACATGGTGACATGTCAAGCCGGCGTTGCAGAACACGAACGCATGAGCGAGAACAAGAAATTTTGAATAAGCTACAAGGCTTTACGGAGAAGGTTTGCGCTCCAAGGTAGCCGCAAAAGCTTGAATGACAAAAACGCAAGCATCAATCATCGTACAACACATTTGAGTTAAGATTGTGTAGTATTTCTTTTCCCGCACATAATATAGTGCTATGCCTGCGTCTTTGTGCGGGTGCGTCTATTCACGATTCCAAGAGCTCGGAATCGTCACTCACCTGTCGTATTACAAAAAAAGTCCTCCGGCTTGAAGTGCGCACTGCAAACCTTCATCGCTTCTGTGACAGCTTTGCGATCCGCAGATTAATAATCGATTTCTTCCTCATGGACGCAGCCGGTGGGAATGAGTGAAGGCTCAGAGCACCTACCGCATAACCTTTGCATTGCGGCTCACAGCAAATACGGTTACTTCTATGTTCGCTCATTTTGAGCACGTCAAGTGTCCTTCAGGATCCCATGGGAGCTTTGAACGCGTTATATCAACCCAACAGTGAAGGAAAAGCGTAGACAACACCAAGACGCTACGCGAACGGGCGGCAGCCAGCGGCGAATATATTCTTTTCGGCCGCCACCGCACGATTGCGCCACCGTCTGTGAAAGTTGCGAATAGCTGCAAAGCTAACGCGGCGGGCACAGAAGTTTTGATTTGACGGTCAACCGCTTCCGTAGTGTCTCCTCGACCCTGCAGTGCGCTTTAATTAATGCGGCTCTGTTTCTGCGTAAGTTGCCCGCTTGACATATTTTCATGGCGTTTATTTTTCAGAAATAGCAGCAACGTATTGTACCGTACCTTGAACTTAAGCTTATCCTGTTTCCCCGCAACCGCTGTCGTATAGTAGTGGGGTTTCCTCGCCTTGTCACGTCACCTCCCCCTCTCTTGTATGCGAACTGCCTCTTCTCGTCCCTCTCGTTCTTCTCATCTCTACAGTTCTATCTGCGTCCCCTCTGGCCTCGCACGTTAGTAGAAAGAGAAGCGCCGCAGTTTCTGCAATGCTTCTGAGGATAGTCACGGATAATTACAGCTGTCAAGCGGCTAATATGGCAACGGCCAGGGAGCTCCAGATGGCCTTGTGCACATTCGACACGGTGGGGTGAAAATGAGTTTGTCCCATCGCCTTTCCTCTCTTACTGGCGCTTATCATCTATATACATGCTCTGAACCACCTCCACCCCCCCCCCCCCCCAACATGGTGTGCGCGACAGCAGCATCCCACAGCAGCGCACAGCAGCAGCAGCAGTTGGAAAGTCGAAGGAAGAGGCAAAGAAAGATTCGTTTTCAAAAGCTTCACCCTGAAAAATTCGACGGCACCTAAGCACTTCTTACGAGCTGTGAATGCGAAAGAATTACTCTCCAATTGACCGCTGCTGAGCGGTTCTTCGAGTTGTCCGCTGCGAATAATGTACCATAGCCGTACGTGCTGCCCGAGCCAGCAATCAGCAGCAGCCTGCGGTGCCAACGCCGCATGCCACCGACGTCCGGCGCGACGAGAGACCGAGGAAGCAGCAGCGGCCACCAAGGCCGGCGGGCGCGCGCAGCAGCTAAGCCCAGTGGGGTGAGAGAGAGAGACGGGAACCACATGCCGCTTCCGAGAGTGACGGCGGCACCAGCACGCGCGCGTCACGTGACTACCTCGCCGACGACAACCCGCCTCGGCCAGCGGCGTCGCCTCGTCGTATCTTATTGGTCAAGGCGCTCTGGTGACGTGGCATCGCGCCGATGCCACGTCACCTCCAGGGGTTCTCCCTTCACGCAACACCGTTTCGCACGCTCTGCTCCACCGAGGTGTGCTCGTGACTTGGTCTCGCAGCCAATGGGAATTTAGGAGCCGTTTCGCTGTGACAGACACCAGTTTTTTCGCTCAGTTGGCAATTTGATGTTTAATTGCGCACCAAAATTGGTTTGATTCAACTTTGAAATACGGGTAGATGTTTTAAGCTATACCGTGCTGTATTTTCTCTTTTCAGTCCAAACAGTTTTTTTTTCGAGTATCTCATGGAACACAGACACATAGAGATTCAGCCTTTTCAGGCCGATAACCTAAAGCAGCGGAAGCTATTCGCACGTCAGATCATAACTCCCAGGCAGCTAGTCAATAAGGCTCACTAATTAACTCTTTTATGATTCCCTTTAGGGCACATTTTCTAAATTGCGAAATAAAATCTGGGCATTAGCGAAGCCACACCTGCTTAGCAGAACTCCAAAGACTAAAACCACTTCCCCGATAACCAGCCGAGGTGTTTCAGTGCCTGTTGCGTTCTACTGCTGGGCACGAGGTTGCGGGTGTGATCCGGGGCCGCGGCTGGCCTCATTTCGACGGTGGCGAAATGTCCTTTTTATCTGCACGTTAAAACCCCAGGTGGTCGAAGTTGATCCTGAGCCCTTCGCTATATGACATCTGTCATAGCCCCAGTGTTCCTTTGCGACGTTGAAGCTCACGAATCAACCGATCTTTCGACATATCTCTCCTTAAAACATGCTACACCAGTCCGTTGGCATTTCAGTAAAGTTCCCCAGATGCTTCCATCCAGCACTTCGAGATCATCTCACCAAGAATGCTCATTAATTTTTGGCAGATTATAGAGGTCTAGAAAGTGGGGCTAGTTTTAATATTTGTGTAAGCAGACAGGGCTTTTCTACTGCTCGGATTACATCCCGCAAATGCAACATGAGCTCCTAGATGTTGTTAGAGAAGGTAATTGGTGTCTGTTTTATGCAGCTACTTCAGGTGCGATTAGTAATTTTTCCCTCTTACACAAATCCATCTGACTAGATGGCAAAGCGCTCCATCACAAGTCGTTGAAAAAAAAAATCTGTGTGAGCTAAAACCAACCAACCAACTGAATGAACGAAGAGACAAAGACAACAAAGAGACCGAAGACAAATACAGACAAACCACACAACCGAACGAACGATCGGACGGACGGACCGACCGACCAACGCAGCTGAAAAGCTAGTCAGTGAATATCTTTAATTATTAATAGGATCACTAGGTTCTTTTTTCTTATCGTCAAAAACAGGGGAAAGACAAAAGTTGTTTTACCGTCTTATAATTAACAAAGATAAATGTGAGCATGGTGTCGGAATTTTTGGTAGCCATGCTTGCGAACAAAGCGCAGCCAATTTGAAACACTTCTGCTTGCTTACCAGTGAAGTGTAGATGGTGCTTGCGATGCCGATGCCGACAGTGCTCCAAGATAGGGAGGCATTGAAAACTGTGGATGCAAGTTTCAAGCCATTTCACCGAGAGCCTGTCAAGCGCGTACACAGTCTCCTTCAATTGAGCGAAGAAAAAGGTTTTAGACTCACTTGTTGAGACCGCAACAGAGGCTGTGAATAAGGCGACCGCCCCGATGGTTACCTGCAGTCAACATCGAGGCAAAACAATGGCTGTCGGGTCTTGCGCCATTTCAACTACGCCGGAATCTCTCTCTCGCATTAACATACTCACGCTTATGAAGAAGTAGATGCCACAGGCTGTCAGTCCTATTTTGTTTCCATATCGCATTCTTAGATACTGAAAAGAAAAAAAAGAAAGAAAATAAGCGCGAGTCGTAAACCAGAGAGCACAAGGGAACAAATGTGCAGGGAATTATTTTATGGCCGTATGCAGTCAGAAATGAAGATGCGTAACTTACAAGGTATATGTAAACTGGTAACGAAGCTTCCATAGAAGCCCCCGTGTGAAGAAAATGGCGGTTTGCTGCGACCGTCGCTATCGACATATCGAGAGGACAACCAACAGCAAGGAAAACATAATAACGTCATAACCGTTAATGGCAGTGACGTCAAGATCTTATGCTGCTTGGCGCGAATGTTCGACTTCCTTCAGCGTCCGATATTTCGACCGCTAAGCCAACAGTTTTCTTTTGAGGCTGAGGCGAGCTTGCGACTCAGCTTAGCTGTAGTACCAGCATGTCATTAAACTATAGGAGTGGCGTATGTCTTAATGTGAATATAATTATAGGCTGTTACTTAGGGCAAATGCTCCAGTAGGTCCACTAGGAAGTTGAGCGAACAGGATGGAAATAAGTGACAGTGCCGAAGAAGTTCAAAAGCACCTTCACTTTTATTCGTCTAGAATAATGTAACCAGCATAATTGAACAAAGAAAACATATGTTTTAGTGGATGAAAAGTACTATGGCCAGCACATAGTCGAAATGTATGCGAAACATATAAGCAACATATGCGAAACTGTTTCACAGAATCATTCGCAATTACGTGCGACACCATGTATTCATATTCGTTGTCCAACTTTATCATTTAGAAAACATTCGACTTTCTAATTTTGCTGCCCGTAGGACACTCAGAGCCTGTGCTACGGAGGGTGAACGAAAATTGCGCGACGGATTCCGCAGCGTGAACTAGCACGATAATAAAACGCCTGCACTCACACCTTTCGCTAATGAATACCGTGCGCTAGGTCAAAGTGAAGCGCATGCCACACTTTGAACAAACACGCAAGGAAATAATAATAATAAAAAAACAAAGTCGGAAGAGACCGCCGCGTTCAAGGGAACGCCATTCCGCGCGAAATAATAGCTGGCTTGCGCAGTCTTGCCAAGTCTTGCCCAGAATCACTGGTAGGGAGGGGTCTCCAAGAATTAACTCATAAATAGTGAAAAAAAAAACATTTGTTGTTTTAGTACAGCAAAAATATTTGGAACGGAACATTTGCTCGTATGAGAGCATTCTGGGGAAGAAATTTCGAAACATTCTTTTTTTTTACATAGGTTTCGTAGTTTCAATGCTTGTTACCCCCTCACCTAGTTGCGCTTCGATCGTGTGCCACTAACTGATATCTCTGGCAGAAGGTTTTGGCACGCTTTTCGTTCCGAGCTTCGCGACCTATTTAACTGGACCTTGTAACTTACCCCTTCGACTTGCGGGAACTTGAGAACGCTGCTAAATATGACGTAACAGCAATGGGAATTCGTCGTAACATGACTGCCTCATACCATAATATGAGCATAGAGAAAGACATTGAACAAGAGCGGACACTTCTATAGAGCCCAGCGGCCGAATTGACTGTAGCGCACCAAGCAGAAGGGATTACCTTCTTCTGGTTTTGGTTTTGGCCGCGCGAGTTTTGAACGCTAGCTGGCACGCGCTACCATATAGAGAAAGGATTTCAACAAGACGGGACACTCGGCGAAAACTGGCAACAGGAAACTCGTCACACTAGAATTAACGCCGACCGTTTGCTGTCCCTAACATAAAAAAAAAGAGAGAATTGGAAACGAAGTTAACAGACATTGTTTCATTTTTTATTGTTTCCCGGCAATGCTAAAAATATCTGCGTATAAATTCATACTTTGCAGTTTACTTCCGTTACCTAGCGACAGGCGAACGACGCGCCAGATACACGCGTCATTTGCCTGTCGACATTCGACTTCGGCGCATGCACCGCCGAAGCGAGCGAGACCGGCCGCACATCTGAGCGTTGACCTGTTCGGTCACCCGTCTGCCTGTTTTTCTATTTTTGGATTTAGCCTGGTTTGGTGGCCTCCCGGCGAATTATTGCGTTCCTTCTGCCCTTCGACACGGCACCACTGCACTATTAGACTACGGCAAGGTGAGAAATTTTGTACGACAGCATGCGACGTATTTCAAGCACGGCACGAAACCTATAGACTTGCGACACAGTTAATGAAAAACATCTCGACTGTCGTGGCGCAGTTAAGTCGCATTAATGACTCGAACTGGGCGATGTTTGCGTCGCTTTCTATGAGCCCTAACATTATTTTAACTTATTTCGGTAGTTTTTTGGGCACGCTGAGGTCGCACAGGCTGCTACGCCGTTTCGCGTGCACTGAATCTTACTGGAACGAATTTTTTGCGCTTTTTCCAATTCCCAAGATTATATTAACTAATTTCGTTACTTTTTCGGGTACTTTTCAAGCGCAGTGGCCGCGTCTGGCGTTTTGACGCGGTTAGCGAAAAGGAGCTCGGCACGCAGTTTCGCGCTTTAATGCACTAACAAGACAAGTTTGTGGCGCTTCTCTGATGCCCAACATTGTTGAAAATTAATTTGGGTACTTTTTTTGTTACTTATGAGGCAGGGTCGCCGCGCCTGGCCTTGTGACGCGCAATTAGCGAAAAAGCAGCTCGGCTGCGGGGCGCAGTTTTTTTTTTTTTTGGCGTGTACGGTACCTTACTAGGACAAGTTCGTAACGCTTTGTCCGACCCCCAACATGACTGTAAATAATTTCATTGCATTTTGGGATAACTTTGAGGCACCCTGGCCGCGCCTGTCGTGATGCAGCGAAAAGCAGTTTGGCCATGCTGACTAAGTTATTTTGGCGTGTACTGGAGTCTTACTGAGACAAATTTGTGACAGTTTTTTTGCTCCGCAACAACTTAAACATTCTTTCGGCACTCACGCTTGTCAAAAACGCGACGAGCAATTGCCAAGAGTGATAGCACGGGAATATGTTGCTTGCGCTGGCAGAACACGCGAAAGATAACGCCAAGGAGCTCAAACACCAGAAACATTTTACTAGAAAATTCCGTCTTCTGAACGACCGAAGAGAGGCTTTGCACCCACGCATATGTCTAAGGTGCGAGTAGGAATTCTGCAAGCGTCCACCATGGTCTGGTTGAGGGCCTGTGTTGTGGCCACCTCTGTGTATTCGTAGCGTATTATCGCGTCGATTGTGGCCATTATTTTGTAAACGCGCAGTAGCCCGTGTATTCGTGCCCTTAAAGTGCAGGAAATAAGTCCCAGGAAGAGAGGAATGCTTGGAAATAAGATGTTTCCGTGCTATGTACGGTATTGTTTGGGTTGGCTCGGGTATTTTCTTCGATGTATGCAAAAACGAATTGCTTTTGTTTGTAATACCGCCCATTTACCACTTTCGCACGTTTCGCCTCTACACGCATTATTCGTATGTGTTGAAAAAGAAAGCTTCGAACGGGAACTACTGCAGCTTACCTGGTGCCACAACGTTAGATGAATGCACAAAAAGCCCACAACGAGCATTTATATAGAATAAAATAAACATTTGCTCATTTCACGAGGCGTCTTGCGTCTCACTGAGCAGGCCGTGCCTCTCCCTCCTTAAGCGAGATCCAATATTACAGTAGCTCCAATTCCCAAGAACACGCATCCCGAGTACAAGGAAAGGCGCAAAGCACGCCCACAACATATTCGATTGATGTACTCTAATAAACCTAGGTACAACACGTACCACACGGACGCAGCTGCGTGTGCAGAGGCGACCGGGCAGCGCTACCAAAAGAGGTGCGGCCTGGCAGTCGTGAACGCGATCTGCCAGCAGCAAGTAACCGCGTCGGCCACGGCGGGATCCTCCCTGTCGGCCGAAATGTTTGCAGTGGCGATCGCCCTCATTCATGCAGAGCGTTCGCAAAAAGACTCGGTTGTGGTCACGGACTCCCAGGAGACAGGTCGCATGTTTCTCAAGGGGCACGTGACTGCGGCTAGCCTCGCGATAATCCCCAAATCCTTCAACCACCATCATCGCCTACTCTGGTGCCCGGGACACGCGGGGGTACAGGGGAACGAAAAGGCTAACGCGTTAGCTCGATGGTTCACTAACCTAGCGGTGGGAGCCTTTTCTAACCCCAACCACTCGCACTATCCCTCTCAAAATTCCATCATTTTAAATGCCAAACACATCTTTGCTCATCAGCGCGAATTCCGCAGAAAATACCCGCCACCTCACCCACAACTTAGCGAGGAAGAGGCCGCCGACTGGCGCAAAATACAGACAGGGGTATTTCCCCATCAAATATTGCTAAACGTTATGTATCTCACTCGCTATATATAGGGCCAACTGCCCTTGGTGCGGTGGCATACCCACCCTAATATATGTAACCTGGGAGTGCACTTAGCGCCCTCGTAGGCCAAATAGCAATGACACAATAGAGCAGTGGGAGACACAACTCGCCCGCTCCGACTTGGCAGAAAAAAAGTCCTTAATTAGCCAGGTCAGGCAGGCGGCAGAGGAGCCCTGAATTGGGGGGCTCCGACCACCCCTCCTTAGATCGCTTCCTGACAAATAAAGTGTCTCTCTCTCTCTCTCTCTCTCTGTGTGTGTGTGTGTGTGTGTGTGTGTGTGTGTGTGTGTGTGTGTGTGTGTGTGTGTGTGTGTGTGTGTGTGTGTGTGTGTGTGTGTGTGTGTGTGTGTGTGTGTGTGTGTGTGTGTGTGTGTGTGTGTGTGTGTGTGTGTGTGTGTGTGTGTGTGTGTGTGTGTGTGTGTGTGTGTGTGTGTGTGTGTGTGTGTGTGTGTGTGTGTGTGTGTGTGTGTGTGTGTGTGTGTGTGTGTGTGTGTGTGTGTGTGTGTGTGTGTGTGTGTGTGTGTGTGTGTGTGTGTGTGTGTGTGTGTGTGTGTGCGCGTGTGTGCGTGCGCGCGCGCGCGCGCGCGCGCGCGTAATTACACGTGTCACATATTCGATGGAGGGTTATAAAGATCGTTCGCAATTCTTTTTACTTAATAATATAACGATTTCGCACATAGACCGCGCGCGACAGAGCTGTAGAAAAAAAAAAACGCGTCGATCGGTGCAATCGGCGTAACGCGTACCAGCTAGCATTCAAAACGCACACGCACAAAACCGAAACCGCAAGTGGGGCTCAGGTGTAAACACCGGCAGTCAATTCAGCCGCTGGGCTCTATGGGAGTGCCCGCTCTTGCTGAATCCTTTCTTTATGACGCTACACCGGCTGCGCTATACGGCGTTTTTTTATGCTTCTGCTGCTTAATCGTGCACGGTCTCAGCGCGGAATCGTTTAAATAAAATGGTTGCAACCGATATTCACAAGCCTCAATCGAATTTGTGCCACGTGCAATTTCGTAAAGTAGACGCAAAACACCTTGTGAAATGACGAAATGTTTATTTCGCTGTGTATAAATGCTCGTTCTGCCTTTTTTGTGCGTTCATCCAACGTTGTTGCACCAGGAAAGCAGCAGTAGTTCCCGTACGAAGCTCCACCGGACGGCATCAGCGGAAAAAAGTAAATTACAAGCATGTGTCACTTTAGGCCTTGTAGGAATATTATGTGTAGAGGGAAAACGTGCTAAAGTGATGAATGGGCGACATTACAAAGAAAAGCAATTCGCTTTTACATACATGGCGTCGAAAATAGCCGACTCATTCCAAGCCGTACTAAAATTCATGAAGAGGCCATGTGGTCTCCCATGCATTCCTCCATTCCCGGGCATTATTTCCTGCACTATAAGAGCACAAATGCACGGGTGGCTTCGTTTTCAAAACAACTTGCCCTCAGCCGACGCGATTGTATGCTACATACACAGAGGTGGCCACAACACAGCCTCTCAGCGTGACCATGCTAGACGCTCGCAGAAGGCCTTGTACTCGTAATCAAGACGAATGCGTGGGTGCAAAGCCTGTTTTCAGTCGTTCAGAAGACAGAATTTTTGAGTTAGTTTTTGAGCTGCTCGGTGTTATCCTTTATGCGTCCTGCGGGCGCAACACACTCCATTGTTATCACTCTTGGCAATCGCTCGTCGCGTCTTCGACAAGCGTGAGTACCGAAAGGAGGTATATGTTGGTTGCAGGGCCATAAAAAAGCGTCACAAACTTGTCTCACTAAGATTCAGTACACGCGCCAAGCTAACTGTCCCCATGGCCGGCTTGCTTTTTTGCTAACTGCTTCACAACCCCGGGCGCGGCGAGCGTGCCTCAAAAGTATTCCAAAAAGTTACGAAATTAATTACCATAATTTTTGGGGTCAGAGAATGCGTCACGAAGTTCTGCCATTAAGATTCAGTACATGCGAAACTGTGCCACAAGGCGGGCAATGCCGGGCGCGGTCAGTGCGATTGAAAAGTACCCAAGAAGTAACGAAATTAGTTACAATAATGTCCTGGGTCAGAGAAAGCACCGCAGCTTGTCCCGGTAAGATTCAGTAAAGCGAAACTGCGTCACACGGCCGAGGTGCTTTCGTCACGAAGCCAGATGCGGCAGGCGTGAGCAATAACTAGCGAAATAAGTTATGATAATGCTGGGGCTCATAGAAAGCGTCGCAAACATTTCCCAGTACGAGTAATTAACTCAAATTAACTAGGCTTGAACTGCGGAGCTGTTTTTCGCTAACGGCGTCACTATATAGGTTCGGTTTTGTGCAGTAAGCCTAAATGTACTTGAAGTGCGTCGCCGACTGTCAAACAAAACTCTTCACCTTGCTGTAGTGCAATGGTGCCATGTCGAAATGCAGACGGAACGCAAGAAAACGCCGGGAGCCCAACAAACGGACTATATCCAAAAGCACCCGCCGTGGTTGCTCAGTGGCTATGGTGTTCGGCTGCTGAACACGAGATCGCGGGATCGAATCCCGGCCACGGCGGCCGCATTTCGATGGGGGCGAAATGCGAAAACACCCGTGTGCTTAGATTTAGGTGCACGTTAAAGAACCCCAGGTGGTCGAAATTTCCGGAGTCCTCCACTACGGCGTGCCTCATAATCAGAAAGTGGTTTTGGCACGTAAAACCCCAAATATTATTATTATTATATCCAAAAGCGACGGGTCGCCAAGCAGGCGATTCACATGCGTAGCCGACCTCGCTCGCTTCGGTGGCATGTCTGGCGAATGACGCATGCCTATGGCGCGTCTGGTGTGCCGCTAGGTTGTTGATAGGTAACACACGAAAAATGAGTCGCGGTGTATAAGTTCATTTATAGGCGAAACCTTTTAGTTTTAGCGGGAAAGAATAAAAAAAAACGTTGCCTGTAAGATCATTTCGTATTCTTTTTTGTTTTGTTTTCGATGCTCGCGTCAACTAACGGATGCGATTAACACTAGGCGTGACGTGTTTCCTGTTGCCAGTTTTCGCCGAGTGGCCCCTCTTGTCGAATTTCTTTTTCTATGATATGAGCCCTTCGAACGTCCTCTCACTCCAGATGTAAATAATTGCTCGAAATATTATTGTATATGTATCGATAAAACATATTTTGTTGTCTGGCATCCATGTGTTTAGTAGGGATTTAGTCTACCGATCCGTTAACAGTATATAACAGCGTCGACTGGCCGGCCGGTCAGCGCCTTCTAACCGCGCGATGCGACGAGATCAGCAAGAGTAGCGCATGCGCACCAAGTTCAATGGAAGCGCAAGTTTCGTCTGCTAGGCCATTTCCACCGGCACGACATAGCCACTGGCACGATTAACTCGGGGCAAGCTCCCCCGGCTTATTGGAGATAACAGCTACCCAAGACGAGGGGCATGAATGAATGAATGGGAATGAAGCTCACAGACGTCGGACGACAGCGCTTGTTTCCTCTTGTAATCTCTCTCTTTAAAACCAGCCGCCAGCGACAACACCCGCACGTGACGTCACTGCACTAACCCTTTAAAACTAACACGCCGAGGATGACGAGGCCGCTTTTGACGAAGATAGGTCCTCCTATCGAAACGTTGGCCAGCCTTTCTGAGGCATCTTATCCCTGTTTACAAACTTTATACCACAGTGTGCTATTCCATCCGTCAGCCCCTTTCTTGTTTTGGACTCATAATCAGGAAGTGGTTTTGGCACGTAAAACCCCATAATTGAATTTTTTTAAATAGGTGTTCTTTTTTACCGTGCGCCAAAATCTAATTAAACGATCATACTCGCGTTCCAGCTGCATCGGAACGCGGCCACCCCGTCAGGCAGTCGAACCCGCGTCTTCGTGCTCAGCAGCAGGACACCCGTACGTATACAGCCTGAGAGATGCTCGGGTGGAACAACTGCCGGCCACGAGTGGCACGCTAACCTAGCCTGCTGCAAAACCGCCACGACTGCCACCACCACTGCCCAAGAATGCCATATTCACTGGGCCACCACAGTGTCTCGCTAAGTGAAGCTAGCTTTTAGAACAATGCAGTGAAGCTTTCTTTGCCGACTTTTCCGGGTTTGGCGCGGCTGCCAGACTGCGTGGCTGCCTGGCTGCTGGCTACTGTTGTGCCGGTCGCTATCTGGGCGGTTATATTTGCGGTTATACCGGTTGTTTTATTTTAGCACTAACAATTTTTTTTTAGAAACCGCCTGTCACATACAGAACAAATGTACTCATTGAGCTGGATTACTCGTAGAGGCAGCTATTACTTACACTGGAAATCGAAATGCGTAAATGACTAATTAACAAAATTTTACTAATTAAATTTTGTGAATAATTATTGTAGCGCCCATATTTCAACACACGAGCTGAACCCAGTGATTTCACAGGGCGCATCCACTTGGAAAGAATTTTGAAACTATCACTTGGTTTGAGATAAGCGCAGGCAAACTTGAGGTGAAAATGCACTGGTGTTCCACTTACTTCTTTAACAAAACGTCTTTTGTGTATTGGAGCTAAAAAGTTACAGTAGCACCAATGTGCTTCGTCGGAAACTTGGGAACGTATATTTCTAAACTGGTTTCATCCACGGATGCATTCCAAGTAGATATGAGTTTCGAAGTCACCGGCTACAATTAGTAAATTGCAATATGTGCGGCGAAGGCATTAAATTAAAACGTAATTAGTGAAACCTTGTTAATTTGTCAAACCTTCAGTTTCGGTTCTCGTGCTATTATGGTTCACATCTGAGAGTAATCCAGCTGAAGTAGGAGAATTGTTCTACATGCCACGAGTCTTATCATTTTTTTTTGTAAATCTGTTAACATACAGATATTGTATGGAAGTACCAGATACGTGGCTTATATAACGTTTTTCGGCTGATAAGGTGTGCGCAGCTCTGTTCTGTGTAATAAAAAAAAATAACTATCTGCATAAATCCTCAACATATAGCGTCCCCTCACAGGCATTTCTAAAGCACACAGATCTGTTATGGGATTGGGAGTTAGATTTTACCGAGTATTGGATTTACTTTGTTTTCTTTGATTTAGCCAGTTGGTACGTGCCACTGGGGGTGCTACCGTTATTGGCCAATCCTCCAGGCTGGCTATTTCCCACTGTGACACAAGAGGTACAGTATCCCCTAAATGTAGCCATAGGCGTGTCTTACCTTTTTGTGCATACACCTGTCATAGCCATTCTACCCTGGACAAGCATCATACAGCGCCTTCATGCTCGTTACGTCACTGCGTGGACGTCTCACACTGTGCACTCGCCTGATACACCTGATTTGGAGTTTGCATTTCGCCATAGCGTGTGAGTGCTGCACTGGCTAAACACCTAAAAAAATTGCACGACAATAAAGTTGTGACCTTTTTGGTGGATAAACATAAGCATTCTACGAGATTACGCGTTGCATAGGATGAAAGTAAACAAAATTGTACGCTTCGCCATTAGTTGTATTCCATGAACCACTTTACTAAAGCTTCGCTCCGTATAGATATGCATTTTTTTTTTATTGTCAAGTTTCAAAGCGTTGTTGGCTTAGCGAGCTCTCCCGGACTCTGCTGATCGTGACTGCTGCTACTGCTGCTGCTGCTGTCTTATCGAATAGCTCAGACACCGAAAAAAAAAAAAAGATAGGAAATTGGGTGCCCGGTGGTGGGAGAGCTAGATGCTCTGACAATTACGCCACATTTGCGCGCATGCTTCTCTCGTACTAACAGCTCTTTCAGACGATGGGCGCAGGCGTCGCATCGCGTAGCACCTGCGCGCAAAACCATATGCGCACGTGCCAGTTTTTTCATCTGGCCAAAAAGGCTGCAATAAAACGGGCGTACAAAGACAACCTTAGCACCATAGTTCGTACCTTGCTTTTGTCTACCGTACACACCTCTTTTTCTTACTATTCTTCCCTTAACGAGCACCAAACATTGCCTTCGTCATTGTGACATCACTGCGTCGACGTCTCACAGTCTGCTGCTGTTTGCATTTGGATAACTTGTGAATTCGCTTTTTTCACATTTGATCCCTCCCACAGCCGGGGAGCTTCAAATTGATTGTGTGTTGAAGGGGGTCGGCAAGTATTCGGATTGCTGGAACAGCAAACTCAATGCAGTTGCAATGAGCTCGTCAAGCCAATGAGCTGATTGTTCGCACACTTCTTGATTTGGCTGTGCTGCATCCTGAATACTACGTCGAAATGTCGAAGAACAACGTTGACATGTAGTGATTCTGCCGAAGTACTTCTCAGTGATGCGACATAACGGTAAACCGCTTGTTAGACGCCCGCGAAAGCGAGAGCGCCTAAGAAAACTTCGCGCTCGTATGTGCTTTTGCGAGCACGTGTATGACAAACGAGTGACGTGTGCCAATCGTCCTAAAGAGCTACTCTATCCATGTCAGTGCATGATACCTGGCTTCGGGCTCGAAGTGCTTCTTCAACGAGCACGAAGTCGCGCCGCTGGTGGCTGCTGAAAATAGTCGCAGTTTCACCCGAAAGGCGAAGCGTCTATTGTAATAGCAAATTGCTATACAGCTATACGAAATAAGGACAGTAGCTTTATCGGCCGTATAAACTCGTAGACATTCCCTTACTAAGTTAACAAGCATGGTGTCAAGCGCGCACAGGCAAACATAAATCTCACTTGATGAGCGAGGACATTCGCTGTCGAAACGCTAGCGTGGGAAGAACGGCAGAAGCAGCGAGCGAATTGAGCTTCGTACTGCCTCTCGCTTCAGCGCGAACTAAGCCGCAAAATCACCGCGCGTGGCGGACTCTGCTCGCGTTGTGGATGGCTTTCAAGATACAGCGACCCGAAATAAAACGGGCCTCCCTGTTCCTTACCCTCTCCCCGGATCCTCGTACGCGCCGGAAGACGGCGCGCATCCTCCCCGAGCCTCGCCCTCGCAAGCTTTCACTCGCACATGAAGCATACGGCGCACAGCGACGATGTCATCGCCCTTGGAATTTATACGGAACGTCACGGTGACGGCAACACCGGCGGCAGCGGTAGAAATGCGCCTGGAGTGTCCATATAATTGATCGCGAAACAAAAAAATGTCGAAACGTGATTCCAAAGCCGACTCGCCTGACCTGCATTTTCGTAACTTGTCGATTTCTTCATCGGTAATTACGATATTCCTTGTGTTTTATCTAGTGTTATCGTATGCGACGTAAGTAATCACCTTGGCTTGTATATAGCTGATTAGGTCTTAAAAAATTCAGGAACCGTGGAGGCCGAGCAGAAAAGAGAAGGTGTGGAAAGGTCTCTTCTGCTCCTTGCCCAAATGCAGAGTAACCAACCGGACAATTACTCGGGATAACTGCTTTGCCTTTCATCTCTTGTTTCCGCTCGGTGTCTGCTGTTCATGTTATATCTGACAAAGCCTGAAAACACTTCCGCAGACATGAGAAAGACAGAGGGAGAACACATTTTATTGTTAATGAAGTGGGGCGACTGCCTTGTAGGGTGGAGCCCTTAGTTCAGGGCCCGGCTCGCGCCACTCGGCGTGCCCGCTGGATGAGCCGTCGCCGCTCTTGCGGGTCTAAGCAGGTCCTAGGATCAAGGTGAAGGAGAAGGAATAGGAAAATAGCCCGGAGGGTATGGGCATTTCCATGTGAAATGTTATACTGCGGGCTTCGCTTCATAGTAGGGACCGAATGAGGGATATTGTGTGGAGTGGAAGAGGTGCAGGTAAAGCGAACACGGGAATCAGTTTGTTGCTGTCGCCACGCGACGGTATCTTCTCGGTTAAGGGAATGGTGTGGTGGGGGATGAGTCTCCTGCTATCTGCGTATTGTTGCACAGTTTCAGTGTAGTTCAGTGGTTCTGTTGGGCTGTCGTCTCGGTTGGACAGCTCTTCCAATCGCGCCCGGTTACGAGCTCTCGGCCTACCGCATTAGCGCGTTCACCACCATGGAGAGAGGCGTGTCCAAGTGTTCCGATTATACGCACCCCGTGTAACGGGGTGTATCATCTGTGGGGTGTAACGATGTAAGAACGCGGTTTGTCTATACTCGCGGGCAATTTTCTGTGCCTATGAAGGGAAAGCTACGGAGGTGGAGCTTCTGCACATGTGTTACCGTACCAAGTAGTCCGCCAGCGTTTGACAGTGCTTTTGGTTGCTCAGAACTGACGCTGAAGCGACGCAGCTTCCACGTGCGACGGTTTCGCGTTTGCTCAGACTTGCAAGGGTAAAGCCGGAAAATAAGTAAACGTTTACATTCAGCGGTGTGTTTTTCTTATTTAACTGTCGTTAATAAGATGTTTATGTTTTCTCTTCCTCCCGGCCACGGCGGCCGCATTCCGATGGGGGCGAAATGCGAAAACACCCGTGTGCTTAGATTTAGGTGCACGTTAAAGAACCCCAGGTGGTCAAAATTTCCGGAGTCCTCCACTACGGCGTGCCTCATAATCAGAAAGTGGTTTTGGCACGTAAAACCCCAAATATTATGTTTTCTCTTCCCCTGCTTAATCTAACGTGGTTGAAAACGCGGGACTCTTTTCAGAAGCGCTCTCACTTCTGCGCGCTTTGTCTTCTTCATTGCCACAGAAAGTTGTCCGTGAGTATAGGGTGTCACCATCTTTAGCGCCAAAGTCCTGCAGGCGGTTTGTGAATCAGTTACCACTGTGATGGGTCTATCCGGTGCCAGTATGGTTGAAACGTGTACGATTGCTAGGCCGACAGCAGCTTCTTCCACCATGCCACTGTCCACCATGTTGAGGGCTGCCGAAGCCCTCAGTGTGTCTATGCTATCTAGTACGACTAGACACAGGGTACGCCTCTGAGAGCCCCGGGCCACCTCGGTGTATAGGACCAGCGTGTTCAATGCGTCATCGGCAAAGAGTCTAGCCAGGGCTTGTGCTCTTGCTTGTATACGGCCTTTATGACGGACAGGGTGCATATTCCGGGCAATTTGGGCCAACTTGAATTTTATTTCGGATGCTAAGCGCCAGAAGTGTGCGCTCTTGCTGTTGTGGTTTTCTTGGTGTTCGGTATCCTAGCCTGGATAGAATGAGGCACCCTGCCTTGTTCATTGTAGGCGTTGTAACTGGCTGGTAAGGTGACCTTCCACTAGTTCTCGAATAGTGTTGTGGACCCCGGGTCGTAGTAGGAGCTGCGTGGACGCATGTTGCGGTAGTCCGAGCGCTGTCTTAGTGCCGCGCAGGGAAGTGTGTCCATCTGGTTCACCACAGGCTGAGTCAGGTTATGGGAGCGGAGGTGGTAGGTTAATCTGCTCATTATGAGGGCTTGCACGTTGCGAAATACATCTTTTTCTAGGAGTCCTTTTCGGCGGTTCGTAATGCGCTTTATCATGCGCGTTATTTGGGCGATTTGGTGACGCGGTATGTGTAGCGTATGTTGTTACGAACGGCGCGCGGGGGCTGGCGATCTTCGGTGGGCCACGACGGAAAGGCGCCACCATGTCTGCTGCGACGACTCGCTTTGAAAGGACAAAATCTGCCTGGCCCGCTGCGATGACTCACTTTGTGAGGACTACAATGCGCGTGTCAACAGCCATTCGACGCCGGCAGGTCTGCGGCGACGACCTGTTTTGTCAGGACAAGAATGCGCACGTCAACATGGGGACGGCGCCGAGATGGCTAGCCGCAGTTGGCGGAGCAAGTATTGTGAGTGTGTACGCCGTCACCGTCAACGTCTGGTTGGAGCGGGGGAATTCCTGGAAGGAGATGCTAGGCGGTGCCGTCTCACGCAGCGTAGAATGGACAGACGCGGCGGCCATTGTCTGCGAGTCGACTCTGGCATAAAGAAGCACCTGCTCGGGTGCTTCTCACTCAACTCGGCGTGGTCAGTGCAACCTGTGCGGAAGTTAGTGCTTGGGCTCTGCCCCTCAAAGGCTACGTTGACGTTGGACGCTCCGAATGGGCGGTGAACTGCCGTTTACCTCCCGTAGGGATCTAGGGAGGACAGAGTTATTGAAGGAGCCGTTGCGGCTCCTCAGTGTGCATTCTTCTTTCAGTCATGTTAGACTGATGAACTGTAACGTTCTCATGTAGGCACTGTAAATAAATACCATATTCCTCGTTCTCGCTGAGAAGCAGTCCTTCCCTTCAACAACGTCCTCAGCGTGGATGAGTTCGACGACGGCATGGGCCAGCTACCATCTCTTTCATGCCCGACCCCAAATATTACAACTGGCTGGCAGCGGTGAGATGGACTTTGCGACGTAGTGCTGTGTCTGCGGTGAGTGCTTGGTTCTTGATTTGACTCTCAAGGCTTCATTTTGTGGTTGTTCTGTTTAGAACAGTAGGGAAGCTAAATTGTTGATTGTTAGCGAAGTTGTGTTTTCCTTGGTGGGTTTAGCGAGCAGGACCAAGGCAGTAAAGCAGCAATCACGAAGTTAGGTACACTGCTGAGAGACGAATTGTTGATTGTTGGTGAGGAACTGGGCCTAGAAGTACACAAGGAAATGCTAAAATGGGAATTAATGAAGCTGATTTCCGAAAAAGCCAGTGATGAGGACTTTGATATTGGGCTAGCACTTCTTAGGAAAAGAGAGAAATGGGACAGAGAGAGAGAAGAACGGGACAGAAAGAGAGAATAACGGGACAGAGAGGAACGCGAGTTGAGAGAAATGCAACTTGAGCTTGAAATAAAACGTTTGGAGTTGTCTCAAGGAACTGAAGGGGCTCTGGGACGATCAAATGAGGCAGAATCATACCGCATGGACAGGCTGTTAAAGCCATTTGAGGTGGGAACGACATAAGCTTCTTCCTAGGAAATTTTGAAAGAACTTACGAGAAGATGAACTTCGGCCCGAGTACATGGCCACAGCGGTTGCTGTCTGTGTTGCCATGTGAGGCTGCGGAAGTAATCGCCAGACTCACTGCGCAGGATGCATATGATTGTGCGAAAGTTAAGGCAGATCTTTTGAAAAAAGCACCGCCTTTAAACTGAAGATTTTAGGCAGAGGTTTAGAAGCATGGGCAAGGAGGACAGCGAGGGATATCCGGAGTTTGCATATAGCCTAAAGGCCAACGTAGTCGAGTGGTTGAAAAGCTCTGAAGCGTACGACAGCAGAGGCGTGATTATTGACTGCATGGGTCTAGAGCAGTTTTACAGAAGCATCCCACAGTCTGTGAAGCTGTGGGTGCAAGACAGACGAAATGTAAACACTGTGGAAAGGGCGGCTGAATTAGCCGAAGAGTACTTAACGCGTAGAAAGCTGAACGCCGAGGACGGAAATTGGGATGGCCGAAATGGACCATGGAAACCATTTCCATTCAAGAAGGGTTCGCAGACTAGACGACCGGAGCCTGTAGACGTGGAGGAAAAGCCCTCAGAAAAGAGCGAGGAGAAATCAAACGGGAAACCGTACAAAAAGAGCAGACAAGAAAGTTGAAATCTTTAAGACCAATCCGCTGCTATAAGTGCCACAAACTCGCTGTAAACAACGGAAAGCCTAGCGTAGTTTTCTCCCCTACGTGGATGAAAAAGACAAGAATATCGAACTTTTAAGCCCATATCTTCACGACCTGCAAGTTAATGGGAAACCATGCCGGGTGCTGCGAGACAGTGCCACCGCTATGGACATTGTCCATCCGTCTTAGGTGACGGTAGATGACTTCACGGGAGAAGTAGCATGGATCAAGCAGGTTGTAGAAGAAAACAGCGTATGTCAGGCAAAGGCCAAATTCAAAATCAGTTTACCGTTCGGGGAGCTCGTGACCGAGGCTGCAGTTTCCAAATTTATGTCGCTGCACTACCGTTACATTTTTTCGAATCGGTCGGATCAGTTACTGCGTGACAAAGGGCTTAAACTGGGAGAGGGCGTAGTACAGGCATTGACGCGAGGCCAAGCTCGTAAAATCGCGTCGCTTTCGGCTGAAAATGCACAAGCTGCTCCAGCGGAAGCAGCAAAAGAGATAACTTCAATAACCGAATCCGAGCTAGGCTCGAGGGATGAAAACACAGTTGAGAAAAGCCTGCCAGCTGACCAGCTCAATGAGAGCGGATCACTAGGGTGTCAAACTTCACCCCTGCAGGAAGAGCCCGCAGATGCACTCGCAAGCGAGGCAGGGTCATTACTATCACCGGCCTCAAAGCACTTTGGTCACCTCTTAAGTGTGGACAGAGAGTCACTGGCAGCCGAGCAAAAGAATGATGACAGCTTAGCTAAACTGCATCACACAGCGAAAGAAGGCATTGCTAGGCGCAACGTGACGATACACTACAGAGGCCGAAAGGGTAGGATTCTAGATCAGTTAGTCGTACCTACTAAGTACAAGGAAGACCTTTTGAGTCTCTGTCATGGAAATCGGCGGTCCGGCCACCTAGGCATAAACAAATCAAAGGAAAGATTGCTTATGAAATACTACTGCCCTGGCTGTTTCAAAGACGTAGAAAACATTATAAGATCATGCGACGCCTGCCAGCGCTCAGGTAAACCCGGAGAGACACGGAAAGCTCCACTAAAGGTAGTGCCCTTAATAGCATAACCTTTCAGATGAATTGTGATAGACACGGTAGGGCCTCTACCAAATACAAATTTGTGTTACAGGTACTTATTTACCATGCTGTGTCCGGCTACAAAGTTTCCAGAAGCAGTCCCTCTGAAAGAGGTCAGCTCCACCGAAGTAGTAGATGCGCTTTTGACAGTATTTGCACGAGTTGGGTTTCCAGCCGAAATTCAGGCGGATCAAGGGTCAGAATTCACCAGCGCACTGACTTCCACACTCTTACAAAAGTGCGGGGTAAAGTTGGTACACAGTTCCGTCTATCACCCTCAGTCCAATAGTGTATAGAGAGGTGGCACTCAGTGCTTAAGCAAGTGTATCGGCGCTCTGTTACGAGCACAAGGAGGACTGGGAGAACTGTCTGCCGGCAACTTTGTTTGCTTTGCGAATGGTTCCACATGAGGCTACAGGGTTCTCGCCAGCAGAACTAGTGTATGGGAGTACACTACGTTCTCCACTAAGAATGTTAAGAGAGATGTGGGAGGAAAGAGGAGAGAGTTCAACAGTGGTAGAGTACGTGCTAGATCTGCTGGAACGGCTAAGTGCAACCCAATAACTAGTCAAAAAGAACATGGCAGTAGGTCAAAAGAACGCCAACTTCTATTACGACAAGAATGCGAGGCTTCGTAAGGTTAACGCCGGAGACCAGGTAATGATCCTTCAAGAAAGAACAAGCTTGAAGTTTACTGGGACGGTCCTCTTAAATTCCTGCACAAACTATCAGATACTAACTATGCTCTGAAAATGCCCGGTCGCAGGAAGGAGGTGAGGATATACCACTGCTATTTGATGAAGCCGTACGTAGAGCGGAGCGTAGTCGTTAACTGTACCATCAAACAGCAGGATGGCACTAGTACCAAGTTTAATGAGTATAAGACGACCTCCAACTCTGAAATCAGCCTAGAAGAAGTAGTAAAACATTCGGTAAGCTCGCACGCTCTTACACCCGAGCAGCTAGAAGAGCTACAGGGGATCTTAGGGGAATATCTCGACAGATTCAGCGATCGCCCAGGTGGAACCGAACTAATAAGGCATGAAATTGAGCTGACATCAACCGAACCCGTAAGATCAAAGCCTTACAGGGTGTCTCCATGACAGAGAGAAATTACGGAGGCAGAGATACAGCGCACGCTAGAGTTGGGAGTTATTGATCCTGCTGCGAGTGACTACAGGTCACCGCTAATACTGGTAGAAACCCCTAAAAGGACCCTCGTCCGTGTGTTGACTACAGGAAGTTAAATGCCATCACTAGGGATCAGCTGTACCTGATACCCAACATTGAGGAACGAATTGAAAGGTTTAGCGCTGCTAAATACATTTCAACTATAGATCTCGTGCGGGGATACTGGCAAGTTCTCCTTGCAGAAAGTGCCAGCCGCTATGCCACACTTATCTCACCTGTAGGCACCTTTCACCCTCTCGCTCTCAGTTTCGGTCTGAAGAACGCGCCCTTTAGCTTCTCTAAGTTAATGGATATTGTCCTAAAACACTTGCAGGAGTTCGCCTTGCCATATCTTGTTGATGTAGTAATTGTTTGGGACAGGTGGAAACAGCACGTATCGCACCTCAAACAGGTGTTCTCATGGTCGAGGGAAGCAGGCTTAACGATGAAGGCGGAAAAGTGTAAATTTGGCTGTTCGCAGGTTAGTTATCTGGGCCATGTTGTCGGCCAGGGCACGAGACGGCTGGCCGAGCTGAAAACAGTTGCGATTGGAGAATTTTCAGAGCCACGCGCGAAAACAGACATTCGTTCATTTTTTTTTACTCGTGGGGTACTATCAACGGTACATTCCGAGTTACTCGCAATTGGCAAGTTCATTAACTGACGCCCTCCGAAAGGGAGCACCGAGTAACGTACACTGGGATAAGGACAGGGAGAACGCTTTCCAAAGTTTGAAAACGCCATTGGTTTCTCGTCCTGCACTTCGCGCGCGAGACTACGCAAAGGAATTCATAGTTCAGTGTGACGCAAGCGACAAGGGTATGGACGTGGTACTTAGTTAGGTCGGCGACGACAACCAGGAGCATCCTATCCTCTATGCCAGCCGTAAACTAACTGTAAGAGAGGACGCCTACAGCGCTTCGGAGAAAGAATGTGCTTGTTTAGTTTGGGCAGCCCACAAGTTGTCGTGTTACTTGTACGGAGCGAGGTTCATCTTCGAGACCGACCACTGTCCTCTGACGTGGCTCATTCAAATGTCACACAAAAATGGCCGCTTGCTCCGATAGAGCCTCACTCTCGAAGAGTACTACTTCTCCGTTAGATATAAGAAGGGAAAGTTGCAGGGCAATGTGGATGGTTTGAGCAGGCTAATTTTAATTCTGCGTTTAGGGATCCCACCTAAATTTTGGCGTTGTTATTGTTAATCTTGTAAAGCCAAGAAGATCCCCTCTCATTTAGCAGGACTCCCTTCATGATTGCTCAATTGGTCAGCATGAAAATTACTTCAAAAATTGACGCAGCGAAATGCAGCATTTTTTGTTTCTGCACTGACGTTTTCTTTGAAGCCTAGCGGGTCTAAAGTGAGATTTCCAAGATACGTCATCTCGGAACAGAGCCGTGTTATGGGTTTCGTTTTGCAGTTGCCTGTCTTTGTTGGATATTTTGGGGTGGTGTCATCATTTCCCAGCTGGTCGCTGCAAGCCAAGGCATCGTTCCCCCTCCATTGCACACGCCATTCTCTTCTTGCCCAGCGGTTGTTAGCACTGGTCAGTTGAGATTTTTTGGGCCATGGAGGAGCTGTTACGAACGGCCGGTGGGGGCTGGCAATCTTCGGGGAACCACGACGGAAAGGCGCCACCATGTCTGCTGCGACGACTCGCTTTGTAAAGGACCGTCATGATTTTGGTGCACTAGGCTTGGAGTGGCGCCTGACAACGGCAAAAGATGCCGAGAGCGAGTGGGGCTATACTAATCCAGGTACAACCAAATTAGCAAGATACACTAGCAACACTAGGCTTCAACGAAAGATACTCCCTCACCAGAACAATAATTGACCTCCCTGGTTCACTATTCGGCCACTCCCTTCAAAATGACTCATTCGATCAAGCAATGGTCCTCAGTCCCCAGAAGATGCGGTGCTAAGACCCAGGCGGCGGTCAGACCTGTAACGCAGCAGAGGGTAATCAGTTGGCGCAGGACAGGGGTAATTGAAGATCGCAGTGAGAGGCTTTCGTCCTGCAGTGAAAATAATACATGATGATGATGATGATGATGATGATGTTAAGTAAAAACAAACTGGTTTGATGTCGGTTCCTGGGTACAATTTCTAAAAGCACATGCGGAATATGGGAGCTGTCAAGCGTGTGATCGACCACTTGGATTTGTTTGGATACCAGTGTGCAGCTAGCGGTGATCTGGTGGTGGCGTGCCTGTCTGTGTACGCATTGCATCCACTGAGGGTGGGAATGCAGTGTACCTCTTGAGGTGCTGTCACACCTGGTGGGTGAGGCTGTGTGGCTAGGAAATCTGTGAGGGAGCGCCACTTCTTTCGGTTCCCTCTACAATTCCACTGCCACTATCGGAATGGTGTGGTAGCGCGTCTCTTAGGTTTGCTGGCCATGATTAGTTGATACCACCTCGCCGGCGAGAGCCGGTGTTGTTCTCCGAGCTGGACGGGTATAAGGGAAATGGAGACTTTCCTGAGAACAGAGATGCAAAAAATGAAGGAAGAGATTATGGCCAATGTCAAACACAGGCTACAACAGGTCATACAAGCCATGACTGACATGAAGCAATTGATCAGCGCAACCTTCTGCCAACAAAACGACTCCCTCCCACATGACACTAAGGCCACTCGATACCCACGAAGGTGAGAATTGTAGACGTAGACGTAGGTAGGAAGGTATTGACGTAGACGTAGACGTAGGTATCGGGTATCGTAGACGTGACATTGGTTAGTGCCACTGGTTATGTGCTTATAGTACGGAAGAATGCATTTGATACAGGTCGATACAGGTTGTCCCACATATGAAAGGCACTCCGGACGCGAGTTGAACCGAACGCATAATGTTGGCACTGGCCTAGAGTTACCCAGGCTATTTTTATTTTTCCCCTTAACTAACGGATTAGTTATGTTTAATTATTCAGCTTTTTAAGTATTGGCTGCAGACGCCAAGTGGGATACGCAAAGTTGTAGAGCACCTTGAGAAACCTCTCAATAAATTGTATCCAACACGATATATCTCACGTGATCCTTTCTTCCGCGATCCAAAGAAAGCCCGCGAAATATGAAAAAATACCACGTGACGGGGCGATTGCGCACTGTTATTGTGCTGCTCTCAAGCGTGCGATGGATAAACAAGCTCGGCTGCAGCGAGACTGGCCTGCGACAGGGCGTTATGCCTGGTGTAGGTATTTGGGTATGCGGCTCTTATCGTATGACAGTACAAATGCCCTGTCAAGTGGTATTTTTTCCTATTCCTACGCTAATGAAGGATTAAGAGCTGGAGACAATTTACAAAGTATATTTAGAAAGGATAACTGGGGTGCGATCTTGTACGCGTTCCAAAATAGAACGGAGGCGGTCCGTTCCACCGAGCCGCACACGCTTGGTCAGTTTGAACGGTGTCGAACGCCATGACGTCAATTGTGAAGTGATATCTGCTGTCGATCATTCCGTGTTGTCTGCTATCGGACGAACGCAACGGAACGGACCGCCAGTTTCGCGACGGAAAGAAAGGACCGCCTCCGTTCGAGTTTCGAACGCGTACAAGATCGCACCCCTGCAGCGCTGGCCAGTTCAGCCGACATGTCGAGAGCCAGAGAGCCTCTGTCGTCTTCGTCGGGGCGCCGGCGTGCATCGTCCACAAGAAACACGCAATATGCATGTATCATTATCCCTGGCGGCAGAAGCACCGTGCCGGTGCGTCTAAGTATCGGTGATAACAGGAGAGTAGTATGGGTTGAGGCGTGCGAGATGCACAACGTCAGTGGAATTCGGGATAGATGAGGCATGCACTGGTACCGACTGGGGTGATTTCGGACGTAACAGGAGTCACGGCACGCAACACTCGATGTGGGCCTGCGTACCGAGACATGAGTTTTTCTGACCGGTCAACGTGACGAGTCGGGGACCACACGAGTACCAGAGATCCACGGGAAATTGGACGTCTCGGTGTTGGTGATCGTACAAACGGCGTTGCTTCTCTTGCGAGGTCAGGAGGCGAGCGCGGGCAATTTCGCGTGCTTGGGCTGCCCTGGTGATGGCGTGAAGTGCATACTCGCTCGTCTCTGCTGCGGCGGATCGAAGGGATGCGTCCAGTGGCAATGTGGGTTCTCGGCTGAACAACGGAAAGAACGGGGAATAACCAGCAGTGTCGTGACGCGAAGAATTATATGCAAAAGTGACGTAGGGTAGGGCAAGGTCCCAACCAGTATGGTCGGACGAGACATAGTTTGCAAGCATGTCTGTTAAGGTGCGATTCAGAAGCTCTGTGAGAACAATTAGTCTGGGGATGGTAAGACGTAGTCAGCTTGTGCTTGGCTGAGCATGACTGCAGGATGTCGGCGATGACTTTAGAAAGAAATGTTCGACCACGGTCAGTGAGCAGTTAGCGCGGAGTACCATGCTGCAGAATCACTTCGCGCAAAAAAAAAATGGCGACATCTGTGACGCAGCTTGTTGGAAGCGCTTTGGTGATGGCGTCGCGCGTGGCGTAATCTGTCGCTACAGCGACCCACTTGTTCCCAGACGTGGATAGAGGGAAAGGGCCAAGTAAGTACAAGCCAACGTGAAAGAACGGCTCCGAAAGAATGTTGAGCGGTTGAAGGCACCCGGCAGGGAACGTCGACGGTGTTTTTCGGCGCTGGTATTTCTTACACGCCGCAACGTATTTCCGAATGCAGCGGGCAAAGCCTGGCCAAAAGAAGCGTCGGCGAATCCGGTCGTAGGTGCGGGAGACGCCAAGGTGACCTGCCGTTGGTAAATTGTGAAGTTCTTGGAGAACAGCTGACCGGAGGTGCTTGGGTATGACGAGGAGTAGGGCAGGACCATCGGGGCGTACATTGTGGCGGTATAATACACCATCCCGGAGAACAAACAAATGAAGGGATGAATCAGAAGGCCAAGGTTCCAAGCCATCAATGGTGGCGCGCAATGTGGCATCACGGCGTTGCTTGTCGGCAACGTGTAGCAGCTGAGAAATGGAGAAAACGCAAGCGTAGGTATCGGGGTCAGGGTCGGCGGGTGGTTCGTCCACTGGATAGCTTGATAAACAGTCTGCGTCTTGATGTAACCGGCCCGACTTGTACGCTACTGCATAGGAATATTCTTGCAGCCGCAGAGCCCAGCGACGAAGCCGGCCGGTAGGATCCTTGAGTGAGGAAAGCCAGCAGAGCGCGTGGTGGTCCGTGATTACAGAGAACTGCGTGCCATACAAGTAGGGGTGGAATTTCGAAACCGCCCAGACGAGAGCCAGGCATTCACGATCTGTAATCGAATAGTTGCGCTCCACTGGTGTGAGGAGGCGGCTAGCGTGGGTGATAACACGATCTTGACCCTGTTGGCACTGGGCTAAGAAGGCTCCGATACCGTGACCACGCACCTCTGTAGGAGAGGACGGGTCAAAGTGTGCCAGTATAGGTGGCGTGATGAGAGCGTTGGTGAGGTGGGCAAACGCGGCAGTTTGAGCGGGGCCTCACGTAAACGGCATGTTCTTCTTCAGAAGAGCAGTAAGTGGTCGGGCAATCGCTGCGATGTCTTCAACGAAGCGTCAGAAGTAGGAGCAGAGTGCTAAAAAACTTTGGACGTCTTTGACAGACTGAGGTACAGGAAAAGACGTGACAGCACGAATTTTCTCCGGGTATGGTTGACTACTGGAAGCGTCGACAAGGTGGCCTAGCACTGTAATCTGCCGACGACCGAAGTGGCGCTTGTAACATGCAGTTGGAGCGCAGCCTCGCGGAAAACTTGTAGAACAGCTGATAAGCGCTCAAGGTGTGTCTCAAATGTAGGCGAAAATATGAGAAGGTCGCCTAGGTCGCAGATGCATGGGGACCATTTGAACCCTTGAAGCAAGGAGTCCATCATACGTTCGAACGTTACTGGGGCGCTCCATAGACCAAATGGCATAACTTTGAATTGATATAGACCATCAGGGGCCACGAACGTGGTCTTCTCTGGGTCCTTTTCATCCACAGAAATTTGCCAATGACAAGACCGAAGGTCTATTGATGAAAAGTAGTTTGCACCATGGAGACAATAGAGTTCGTCATCAATGCGAGGGAAGGGTTACACGTCTTTCTTGGTAATGCGGTTTAGATGATGATAATCTACGCAGAAACGCCATGCGCCATCGTTCTTTTTAACAAGCGCCACGGGCGACGCCCAAGGGCTCGACGAAGGTTCAACAATGCCATTGGCAAGCATCTTGTTCACTTCATCTTGAATAACCTTACACTCTGGAGCAGAAACTCGATATGGCCGGCGACGAATAGAACTGGCATCACCAGTATTTATGTGATTCTTAAGAATTGAAGCCTGACCGAATTAGCGACTGTTGAGGTCGAAGATGTCATGGTAGGAAACCAAAAGGCGATACAGAGCTGCTGCTTGTTCAGGCAATAGGTCCGCAGCAATCATGAAACGAAATGTTGCGTCAGGGCAAATAGCATTCTGTGGACATTGTGAAGAATCTGAGCAGACGTCTACTGCACACGTCGTGACGTGGTCATCTCCTCTAGCACGCTGCATTGCAACCGATATGCCTTGGGGTAGAATTTCCTTTGTCAGCAGAAAATAGACGACGGGGAGTCATGTCCGGTTATCGGCGATGGTGACGACGGAATGGGGCACAGTGATATTGCGCATCAAAAAGACATCAGGAACAGGTGTGGCGACGTAATCACCATCGGGCACAGGAAAAGATGATAGCAAATCGACGAAAGTCAAGGCTTTGGGCGGCAGGCAGACGAAGGTGGTCGTACTAAAGTTGTTCGCAAGTTCGGCATGAATAAGCGCTAGTAGAGGGAGTTCGAGGCAAAGAGTACCGGCAGAACAGTCGACGAAACCTGAATTCGCCGTAAGAAAGTCGACTCCGAGGAGGTTCGACTCCGAGGAGGTGACGCGGACAATTGCTCAGGGCTGGAAGAACAGGAACGTGGTGGTCGGCGATACTTATACGGGAAGTACACATTCCAGTGACGTCAACAGAGCTGCCGTCGGCCACGCGTACGGCTCGTAGAACCTTCCTCAGTCGACGACGGAGGTTACAGCTCAATATGGGCACCTGGGCTCCAGTATCTATTAACGCCGTCAAAGGGGCACCGTCGATGTGAACATCAAGTAATGGCTAGTTCGATGGGAGCGTCAATGCAGGATTTCGACACGACGGAGATAATGCAGCCCTACACCCAGGAGCTGCACGGTCTAGTATTCCTTCCGGGAGGGTCTATAATTGGTAGGTGACGAATAGCGGCGTGGTTGGGGCGACGGGGACCGACGGGGCTGAGGTGACGGCGGGCGAGCACAACGACTGTCATCGACGGATGCGTCAGAGGTAGGAGGCATACGGCGAGGCGAGTAGTGGCGCGGGTCGGCATATGGGCGAAGAGACGGGGAAAAGGAGCTAGAATACGCCGACGTCCAGGAAGTGCAGCAGTGGCGAGTGACGGAGCCATTGCGGAGGCAACAGAAGCAAATTGGCTTGTCGTCCGCAGTTCTCCACTCGGAAGGGTTGCGGTATGTGTGTGTGTCTGTGTGTGTGTGGGGGGGGGGGCAGATCGCTGGGAGGCGGAGCTGTCGGCACCGGTCGGGAGACGGAGCAGGCAGCAGTAAAACCTAGGTTCGCAAGTGCTTGCCGCACAACTTCCTCAATGAAAGAGATCGCTGTGGCTGGTTGGTCACTGGTGGGGTCAAGTGGGCGTGGATGGAACGGCGCAGGACTTGTAGCCTCGAGCTTGCGGCGAACAATACGTGTGCCATGCTCATTTAAGGGTGGTGAAGCAGTAAAGTCGACGCAAGACGACGTCGCAGCACTGCTACGGAGCCGGGAGAACTGTGGAATGACGCGGCGGCTTTTGGCAAGCTCAAAGCGGCGGCATTCCTTGACAATGACGTCGTTGGTGGACACATTGTTGAAGACCAACAATTTGATCACACCGTGCACGATCTCTTTCAGTACGTGGCTGACTTTGTCAACCTCGGCCATTTTATCGTCGACTTTCCGGCAAAGAGCGAGCACGTCTTGTATGTACGAGACAAATGATTCAGTAGACGTCTGAACTCGGGTATCAAGCTCTTTTCTAACAACCAGCTGCCGACAAGTGGGACTTTCAAAGAGGTCGCTAAGCTTCTCGAAAGCATCCTAGCTACAGATCTTGTCCTCGTGCGTCGGGAACAAGACACGAGGAGTTCCGCCTAAGTAGAATAGGACATTCGCTAGCATAATGATAGAGACCCAGCGCTTGTTTCGGCTAACACGCTCATACAGGCTGAGCCAGTCCCAACTTCGGCATCATCTTGGCTGGAGAATATGCCAGGATCATGGGGATTGGTAACTGTAACGTACGCTGCGTTGTAGGGGTCGCAGGAGTAGAAGGAGACGAGGTGTCGTCATTTGGAGCCATGGCGTAAAGCAGGACAGTGAGGCCGCTGCGGAGATCTGTGGCGAGGATGGGGAACGGCACCGAATGAAGGATTAAGAACTGGAGACTATTTACAAAGTATATTTACAAAAGATAACTGCAGCGCTGGCCAGTTCAGCCGACAGCTCGAGGGCCAGAAAGCGTTGGTCGTCTTTGTCGGGGCGCCCGCGTGGATCGTCCACAAGAACCACGCAATATGCATGTATAAGTATTTCGCGGGCTTTCTTTGGAAGGCGGAAGAAAGGACCACGTGAGATATATCGTGTTGGAAACAATTTATTGAGAGGTTTCTCAAGGTGCTCTACAACTTTGCCTATCACACTTGGGTTCTGCAGCAAATGCTTAAAAGAATTAAACATAACTAATACGATAGTTAACGGGAAAATAATAAATAGCCTAGATAACTCTAGGCCACCGCTAACATTACGCATTCGGTTCAACTCGCGTCCGGAGTGCCTTCCATCTTTAAAACTTTGGCTCAAGTTATGTGGGACAACCTGCATAGCAAAGATTTTCCACCTGTGACCAATCGACTCTCTGGAAAGGCTAGAAACCATTGAAAAATTGTGATCTAGTGCGCCGCATGAAAATAAGGAAACAAAAGGTCGAAAATTCTCCCAAAAGGCGAAGCATCGATTGCGATAGCAAATTAGTAGACAGCTGTACGAAGTAAGCATGGTAGTTTTATTGGCAGTATAAACTTGGAAACATTCGCTTTCTAACTGAATTAACAAGCCTGGTGTCAGCGCGCAAGCAAACATGAACACAAAATCCTCGACGAGCGCGGACAGTCGCTGTCAAAACGCTGTCGTGAGCAAGCGCAGCTGCAGGAGCGAACGAAGTGACATTCGTGCTCTGTATTGCTTCAACTCAAGAGTGGCGAGAACACAGCGCGCGCAATGATATCAGCCATCTGCAGACCCCTTTCAAGACACGGCGCGCGCGACGACGCGCGGCCGGGCAAAGTACGCACTTGTTGACGGAGTCGCGGAGTCCCTCCCGCGCTGCCTACCCGCTTTCCTCCAAATATGGCGCGCGAGGTTGAGTCGCAATCGTCAGTTCCCCCTTTCGCGCGAAGGAAGACGGCACGTTTGCTTTACGCTTTCTTTCTTCGCGCGCGTCAGGTTAAGCCCCGATCGTAGACTTCCCTCGCGTGCTTTCACTCGCGCATACAGCATACGACGCGCGGCGACGGTGTTGTCACCCTTGGACTGTATACAGAACATCACGGCGACGTAAAAATGCAGCTTTAGTTTCCGTATAATTACTATCGCAATAAATATACGCCACATTCACGAAATGTCGCGATCCACTGAGACTAGCCGATGTTCAAAGTCTACCGAAACAAGCTCAACAAAGACAATATGTATGCAAGAGAGCAGTAAGTCGGTCACTATTTCACAGAGTGTCATAATAGGTCTCATCAGAGTAGGCTGCGATTGGCCCGCTGCCTTCGCTAACACTATTTAAACAGACGATTCAGCTGTGACTAACGAGGTCGAGGTGTGAAAAGGCACTAATAGTGCAGTGCTACGCTAGTGATTTGCTTCCTGCTTGCTCATTCTGCGGCTGACACGCGAGGCGTTGTGACGTGATCCTCACAAGAACCTCATAGCTATCACAGCTGCAGCCGTGTGCGGATCTGCGGAGCAGCTCGAGACCAATAATCTTTTTCAAGAAATCGAGTAGCATTGAATAATGACTAGCTTGAAGTCACATTACCAGCGCACTCTTATTGAAATGTTGTTAAGTGGAATTTCTTCAGGGAGTTGCGTGATAGCTGCAATGTGCTGCAAACGTTCCTACCTAATTTTTATGTAACAGCTCAAAATGTAGAATCAGGGCGCCCGTGAAAGCTGTTGAGTATATATTCCATTTAAAACGAGGATTCAGTTTACACAGATGGAATAAAAGCGATAAAAATTGAGGACTTTTGGAACAATTTAGCTTTATCATATCGCGCAGATGAACGTAAATGTTTATTTTGTTATACCATCGCCACGCGCTTCAATATCGACGGTTCCAATAACTAGTTAAAAAAATGCGTTATCTTTTTTACTGAACCGTTATGAACCGTAATAAAATGGTTTTGAACCGGTTGAGACCGTTCTATTTTCCTGTCCGGAGAGGAACCTGAACCAAACAAAAAAGAGTTTTGGTTAGACGCCCTTCAATATGGTGCGTATACATACGCACGTATCCGATTGTTACTCGCGTACAGGCAGGCTTCAAATTCTTTAAACAAAAACAGGCATAGTACGGTTAACATGAGTAAATGACTATTATACGTTGATGCTCCTTTTCCTCTTGGCTGCTCACTAATCCTTGCAAAGTAATCATTTAACCATCAGCTACTTGTTTTGACATGTCTTCGTCACCTCTCACCCTGCAAGCTGTCTACGTATGTCCTCGCGTGCTGCTCTTTCAGATGGCGGAGCAGCTTTGCGTAAGCGGGCACTCCCATGTGCTACAATCGCTGTCGTGACACGTGCCGCCCCGATCCGAAAGCGTTTGGGTGCAGCGTACGTGGCCTTCACGGACACCGTACTATGCTGACCACCGCCGCCACGTATGCTAATAAAAACCGCGCAGATCCAACGCAATGTTGTAATCTAGACGATGCGAAGCTTGTTTGAGTTAGCCAGATAGCATCAATAAGGAATAAATGACACGCACGCGGTCTTGTCGCCTGCAACTGTTGACACTCTGTCACGAGGACAGCAGCGGTGCATGAGGCCCGCAGAGGGAAGAATAGAGAATGAGAGGTGCATGGGGGGGGGGGGGGCACAGAGAAGTACGACACATGTAAGGTTCCATTTAAGGCATGTGTACCTCTTGTGCTGCAGCGGCACATACCCAGTAGGAATGGACAGCGAAGAACTGGCACATACTGCGTGGCCCTAGGATAGGGTAGGCCAAATACAATAAATATAAAGAAATCAAAGAAGCCGATTATTATCGTGCGCTATTCCATTAGCAGATCAGCGTGCTTTAGAGATACCCATGAGCCGACAATATTTGTATAGGTATTATGGCTTTATGTCGTGGTGTGTTGTATGATTACGTAGAGCAAACGTGCGCTCACTGGCACTTTGCCGGTCGACGTTCAGGGCGGTAGAAGTCGTCTATTTGACGAGAAACGTTACTTATTGACTTAACTGCATCGTTATACAAAATACTGTGGGTTAGGCAGGAAACGCTCCATTTTTGAATACGTCCTCTGCTTCTGTCACATTTGACCGGCGCCTGTTCTAATGTACTCGGGTCACGTGTTCATAATGCAGCTTTAATGGCGCGGGCGCAATTTAACGTGATGTTGAGAAGCCCTATATATGCGATCAATAATTGTCATCAAGGGCACCTAGGCAGTCAATCCGCTTGGTAACAAGTTTACCTGCGTACACATTTGAATACAACTGCATAGGAGTAGATATATCCGTGTGGGAGGCAGGTGTTCCAACCACTGTGCCGCGTATGTTACGTAGAAGTGACGGATTATACAACTCATGCCAGTATGGATCGTAAAAGGAAAATGTTGTCTGCGGCACAGTTTGCAAGATATTGCATTTGAGCGACTGCATGGGAGTGCGGTCAAGCGTCGGAGACCCTCGAACAGTATCATGGCGGTTTAAAGAGTGCGGCGAAAGCTCAACGTTTGTCGTACACTTGGCTCATTATGCATCCCAGGACGGGATAATGTAACGATTCTATTCCAATACTGTTCCTTTTCGCGCTTCGCTAGTAGTCCGAGCGGCACCACAGCCACTTTATCACAGCTATCGGCACGCCGTGAACGGAGGACGATTTGAAAAAAATTAATTAATGGAATCGGGCGAGACCAATCCTTGCATCATGGCAGCCGCATAATTCATAACGTTGTTATTTGGCTATTTATCATTCGCCGGCTGCCTTCGTTAATAATACATCCGACATCACGGTTAAAGAGCATCTGCTTGCAGAATAAATTCAAACGTAAAAACTTTTATAGCTGTCCCGCGAGAATTTTCGTCAGAGCAAATTTCAGCCAATCCTGATTCTGGACGTATTATAAGCGAAGGCGGCCAGCAAATAGCAAAGAGCACTTACGAACGAAACGCTCTGTGAATATGGTCCTTGTCACCTTAACCTAGGCAACCGGGTTTGGCGGTTTCATTAAACAGCCAGATTTTGCCGTGCTCATGTGCAACATCCCTATACTTGCAAGTTCTGCAAAGTCCCCAACACATACGCCACATGGTATGGGAGAGTGGGGGCATGTACAACACACCGCCAACGCACACAACCAAGCAGCAGTGGGAGGCCCAGCTGTCCAGCTCGAAGACACGAGGACTAGCTATTGTTGGTGGGTAGGGCTCGGAGAGGAGCCAGCGCCCATTGCCTCCTGGAATGAGGAGGCTGCGCACCCTGGGCCAAGACTTCGCTTGCTCAGAACGAAAAAGATGATTCATTATTGTGTGCAACTACATTTCGTGCCCTCGCGGCTCCCACCATTGCACATCACTGGCATCTTGAGCTGGAAGAGTGGTGTATTGTTTTACCCCAAGAAAGGCAAGACGCTAAACGATATGGCGTAGCGACATTAGTAAATGCAGTTGGCCAGTGAGGTTTGCTGCGGAAGTAAAACATGTGCAGTCAGCTTTAGTCTTGCGGGAACATCAGGAATCTAGTGAAATAAAATCATTCAACAACGTATACACTGAATAAAGAATAGCGATATGGGACTGGCAAAATAGCGGAATGTTGCCTAAGAGCTCTCTGTGAGCTGAAGAGCGGTATTTTACATGTACAAGAGCAGTGCGTTCATTTCACTTAACCACAGTCGATGCCTTGCACGTAATAATCACTTAACTCTACCTGTATAAGTAGCAAGTACATGGGTACGTCCTTTTTTTAAGTTCTTTCTCTTTAACGTATGAATTTTCCACACTAATAGATATTTCATTTCTAACCTGAAAATCTCCCCTCTACATTCTTCATTTTACCTTCCACTAAGTGATGCCTGTAACGGCCGAGCACTAGTCATTGCAAACAGCCACAGGAAAGAGCTCAGTGAAAAAAGTGCGCTATCTTTCCCTGAATAAATCACACCACACAGGTGGTGACCCTTACGTGAAAATATTACTGCGTGGTGGTTTTCATGCAAGTCTATAACGTAAGTTCTATAATAACTGGTTGCAGCGATCGAGTTCATGCGCTTTGTGAATACCTCTAGGTGGATTGCTGGTTAGCACAGACAAAACAATGTTTTCTGTTTTTGTCTTTGTTACCCGTTTTGTAAAATATAAGTGCACTGCGTTTCTATTACTTATCTTCCCCCATTATGGCGGCCATTTTTATCTGTAAGACTAGAGGAGGTTACCAAAAATTATCTTTCTGCCCTCTTGTGGATACTTTTAAAGGGTCCGAAAAGGCTACTTAGTCATAGGCTGCCGTGATGGCAGATCTGGAGCGCTATACCCTAAAGTTAATCCAGACTGTTTTTATTCCATTTCTGCAATCAGCCCTCCACGATTGGTCAAAAAGTTTTCGGGCTACCCCATCTTCACCTGTCTGTCACGCGAAGTCACGAAAATAACGAAAACTACTCATTTGTTATGATGTGTGCAAACTCATTATGCATGATTGGACCGAACAAAAAAATTATTATTTCGGATTCCACTTTTTTTTTCTTGACATTAGCCCTCCTATATCGGTCATAATTTTTCGGGCTGCGCCCATTTCGCCTGTCCGTCACGCGACGTCACAAAACCGCGAAAAGTCATCATGCAAAAGAGACGTGTACGATTTCAAGATACATGAATATAACGAACAAAACTGAACTTTTTTTTTTCCAATAGCCGGAGGCTTCCCCGTTCCGAAAGAAATAGGAGACGTCTGCCTACCGATCGCTCTGGCGCTGGTTACTCGGAGCTGCCGGGAGAACTGATTTATTTGCGTGTTACAAACATTTTTTTTACGTGGCAGCGTAACGTTGTCGAGCCCTTTTGGCATCGTATGCGACATCGTTATGCCACCTCTTCTTTTCTGAGGATCTGTTTTAGCGACATTTTTAACCTTTCGTTGCATGCCGCCTCAATTTCCTACCAGCCACCGCAAGCTAAGCAAGAGGAAGCGAGCAAATTCCAGACTCCGGTACCGTTCTCCTCATCCGGTTATCTACTTTCACTGCGCTAGCACCCCCCCCTCCCCCCCCCCCCCCAAAAAAAACCCCTCTCCTTTTCTGCACACTTGTCGCCTCTTGTCAGTCAATTAGAAAATTCCTGTGAAAGTAGGCGATGCTTTTCACTTTGAAATTAAACAAAAATGACCTCCTATAAACAAGGAGAGCATTTGATTCGGGTATTCGAACAATGCTGCGGATTACCGTCCGATGCTTACGTCGGCGGTTGCGCAAACTTGAGGTCCACTCGGCAACCACAGCGGGTTAAAACAGATTGGAATAGTTTTACTTTGTAGGGCCCCTGAACCAATGCTTTTTGTAAGATGCAGGAGGCATGAAAACAAAAATAGATTACTAGGTTTATTTAAAAGATAGGCAAAATAACCCGTCATGGATATCGATATTTTATTTTGTCCATGTTCGTTTCTTCCTGATAGAATGCTTGGGCTCGCTACGCCGTGTGCCCAACTAACGTTAGCCAAGCTGTTCAAAAAAAAACAATAAGGAAAGACTTAAAGAACACTTTGCAAGATACAAATATAAGACCTACGGTGTTTGGTCGTTAGAGGTCTGGCGACCGAGCATGGTAGGTCATAAAAACGTACTTTTGCACCACGTTTGTTCAATACTTTTTTTTCTTTGAAAGGCTTGGCTTACGCTAGCTGGGGTACACGGTATATACGCATATAGCACGCATATAGTATATACAGCACAAGTTTCTAGATGCACCCATATCTAGAAACTTGTATACAAATAAGAACGCCCAAACCGCAGCCACCATTTACTTGGAACCTTTTGTCTTCGATTATAGTAGCTTTTTTTAACAGCGAATAACATATTTATAAAGAATTTAATTCGGGTTTTCGCTCTGAAATAAATTATTTGGACGGTTATCCAGTAGGCTGGCGTTCGGCTGACGGTAAACACTGTCTACAGAAATGTTGCGCCCCAAGTACAACTTTATTAGGCGCTGGCGCGAGAGCAGACACAACTCCGCTGGCTCTTTTCTTGACGCCGGTGGACGGCATGGCATTCTAATTGCTTGCAGCCTTGTGTGCACAAGGACAAAACAAATTGCTGCGCAGGGGTGAGAAGATATGTAGTTTGCTGTCTACGTAACTGACGTGCCTTGACGGTTCTCCTTATCGCAGGCCGGATTGCTTCACGCGTTGCAGTTGCTGGCAGACCGAATTATTTGTCTCTGCATTCTGCGTCCTTGCAAAGAAGAAGAAAAAAAGCGGAAGCAGAGCTTGTGCTTTTCGTGTGGGTGCGATTAGTGTTTCGTTTTCTTTTCTTTCATAAGCCCTTCCTGCTGCCGATCGGACGTCGTGGTACTACTCGTGAGTTGTCAGCCCTCACGCAAGAGTTTTACAATCTTTGGTTTGTGTATTTTGCTATTTTTAATCTCTCTCTTTTTTTCTGCGTGTACCTCTCCCCTGTCATGTTCGTCCAGATCGACGAACACTTCACCTTAGCAGTAGCGGAGCAAAATAAAGAAAAAAGTTGGACGAGAAGATCGACCTTTCTTCCGGATATCGATGTTCGGTGGTTAGAAAGAAATTGTAAATTATTCCCTCAAGGTCGTCCACGGCGCTTTCGTTACCTATGCTTCATTTAAAAGATATGCAAGTGTATTCTACATGTGAAGGACGTCGTAGAGATGGCGTTCAAGGGATTCAAAAGGAAGCCCGCTCGATGCCAGATAAGGAACATATATTTATGAGTGTTCGAGTGGTCGCACCTTGAAAAAAGTTAAAGGTCATAACAATAACAATGGTTATAAAGGTTATAACGTTTTTGAAGTGAACCGCTTACAGTACACCCCTATTTCAAACTCTTCGAGTATTGGCACTCAAGGACATCTACAGATTGACGCAAAACAGTGAAAAAATTTTTCTTAAAAATTATCCATCTTGTCTGAGAATATTTACATTGCCTACACTGGATACGAGTGCCTGCACTAATTATCACTTCAACCTGCCTGTTTGTAGAAATGTTTATGGAAAGAGAACAACCGAATGTTTTGAGGACCTAACCTGGAATTATATTCTGAATTATCGTAATACTACTATCCTTTTTGCGGCGCTTTAGAAGCTTTTATTAAATGTGCTAATGCCTATTATAGTGAGTAATGACATTCCTGTGCATTTCTAAAATATTAGTTTGAAGAACTTCTGCACGCCATATGTTTTCTTGCTGCAAAAGAAAAAAAATAATTTCCTTCCATGGACCTGACACTGGACGCAATGTCATAGGGTGCAGCAATATTTCGGTTTGTGTATGTATTCTCTACGCGATAACTATACGTCCAAATTACACTTCTAAGAAATTATTTGATATTGGCAACAAACATGAGAGTAAAAAAATAATGACATAAAGGCTAATAACATTACAAGTCGCATTCTGACCTATAGCTACCCGTTCCTAAGAGCCAGTTTACACTCCCTCTAGATTGAGCACTTTGCTATAATTGGTAAGTAGAACAATTCATCGCTTATACCTTGTGTCGATACGTTGTCAACTGTAAGCATGGTGGGGATTATTATGTCAATGTTGGAAAATGCCCACTCGTGCTGTTTTACTGCGTCTTGCACTTCGCATATTATGGCTAAGGGTTTGGAGTTGATTTCTTGTTTTCCACATATAATGTCTGAGACTGCTAAAGTCCTTTCAGGTATTGCGAATTCCACAAAATTCATTACTATACCATACAGGGAAGAACTTGTAATCATTACAAAGAAGCTAAATTCACAGCTTTGTGATCACCTCCAAGAGCTTCAGTGACCTTCTTCGCTCACAGTGACAATGTGTCTCTGTATTAGCACTTTGTATGTCCTTGTGTGCTTACTTATTTATATTCTTTATTTATTATTTTATAGTTCAGTAACATCTATGCGCCACGCGGAGGGCCTGCGTGCTTGGGGTTCAGGATGATTTTGCTGACTGACAACGCCGCCGACGGCGGACGCCGACAACGCATTTTGTGCGACATGGGGCCCTTAACGCCATTGCGTTAAAATAAAGTTCACTTGTAAGCACAAATATTTAAAGCAACCCAGACAAAGCATAGGTAGTTAGATAGGAGTAGTAGAAACAAAAATACATGGCAACCCTATCGAACACAGGCTGTAGTTATTTGCAGGTCAATAAAGAGAAGCGATATATAGTCACAGTTAAGTTCCTGCAGCTTCTACAAACACTACAAATGACAAATGCCCTGCCGCTAACTATGTAGTGAAGATAAAAAGGAAAGACAAAAAATCATGTGGATCCAACACCCTGCAAGAATCGATGTAATCGAAGCTTTCTGTGCTGTTTGCTTTGGTTGACGATAATTAGCGGTGACATTCACGCCCGATGTACAACTTATTCAGCGTTTAGTGCAATGCGAGAGAGGTGAATTGATGTTAGACGTTACCTTGCATGCATCACTGTTCTGTTTGTCTGCTTAGCACACAGAACACACAGCGAGATGTGTTTGCTTGAGGCGTTGTTGTGCGCCATTGCTCATAACCTTTAAGATGGTTAGCATTGCCATTGGCTCACAAGGCACATCGCATCGTGGCAGAAATGTTAAACAATATTTGAATTCTGGGGCTGCATACGACCAAACCAGATCCGCATTACTAGGCATGTCGTAGTGGCGGACTCCAGAATAATTTTGAACTCCTAGGGTTCTAAACCTGCACCTAAATCTAAGCGAATGAGCGTTTTTCTTTTTCTTTTTTTTTATTTCGGCCCCGTCTTAATGCGGGTGCCGCGTTCGGTATCCAACCCACGACTTCGGGTTGAGAAGTGTTGATAGGACGTGCGGCCGTACGTAGTGTCGCCTATGGTCTACGGTTTCTTAATGCGGCGTTGAGTCTGTACGCCTTGCCTCAGCTGTTCGCTTGACAAATTTGCAGGGTGTTTATTTTTCAGACCTAACAGAAGAGTTAACTTTATACAATTTGTCTGCAACTGCTGTCGGGTCTAGTATTAGCGTTTCCTTGCCTTCTTACGTTTCCTTTTCCTTCCCCTGCCCCCTCCCCCCGCCCCCGCTGCTCGCTGCGAGGGAAGTTTGGCAAAGCTACTATTTGCTATTCAGTCGTTTCGTGCTGCGTCGGTTCTACGCATTCTCTGCGCCCTCTCCCTAGCTCATCGTCGAGAAGACGACGAAGTGTCTTTTGATACAGCGCTGTTCTTTCTAGCTCCGGTTTATTTCTGTGAAAACCTCAGTTCATCCGCTGGTCCTCGCTCCCTGCTCGGTCGTAATGGAAGTGGACGACCCCGTACGTCTGCCGGCGACGGCGGCGTCAGCGGCGGCCGCCTCCAGGAAGCGGCTCGGTCAGCAGAGCGACACCGACAGCGAGGACACCCATGTCTACTCTCACAGCAGTGAGGACACTTCCGATGACGACTTCCAGCTTGTGCAGAGCCGCAGAGCGAAGAGAAGGAACACCAGGACGTCCTCATCGTCAAGCACGCAAACAGTGAGACAGACGCAGAGGCCGGACGCCAATACCATCATATTTGTGCCCCTGCTTCCCAACGTCAACATGAAGCTACTTAACAGGCAATCTGTGTCGATGTCACTGGAAGCCCTGGTGCCAAATGAAATATCGGACATTCGAGTGAACACCCGAAAAAATCTTCTGGCGGTTGATGTCCAGCATGCGGCTGCTTTGACCACTCTACGCAGCGTAACGGACCTCGATGGCATTCAGGTGCGCTCTTACATCCCTCTGGGATCTGACGTAGTCACCGGCGTTATCTACGACGTAGACGTCGCCATCCTTAATAACGACTTGCCGATTCTTATCAAGCCAGCCAATGATGAGGTCATCGTTGATGTTAAGCGGCTAGGCAGTTCACGCTGCGTGAAAATAGCATTCAAGGGTAAATATATACCCTCGCATGTAAAGGTGGGACACTTCAGACATGCAGTGCGGCCTTTCATTGCGAAACCTCTTCAGTGCCGCAAATGCATGAAACTGGGACACGTGAGCAGCGTCTGCGAAAATCAGGCAGCATGCCCCCGCTGCGGAGAGCCCCACGCTGCAGATAAATGTGGCGCGACTGTAGTGAAGTGTTCAAACTGCGGAGGATCACATGAAGCTTCATCGAAGACATGCCCACATATTAAGAAGGAAATGGCGATCTTGAAAGAGATGGCGAGAGATTATTCATCCCATCGCGAAGCCGCTGAAAAAATCAGGAAGCGACGTTCACGTCGCCGGCGCTCCTCAAGGACGGCTCCTCAAGGAAGGCGCATGCCACTTCCTACAACACCACCTCCTCCTCCACCGCCTAGGCCAGACAATGTGGAAAGGACCGCGAAGAGCCAGTTCACTGAGAAGACCACATCTGCCGAATCTTGGCCGGCTCTACCGAAACGACAACATTCACCTACAGAAACACAGCAAACTTTCGCTGGACAACTCCCGACGTCTACTGCCGGCGATTTGTGCGACCAAGACAGGCAAGTGGCTGATATGCTGCAATCGCTAATTAATACAATGCGCATTATACTGACCAAGCTGCAAACACCAGCAGCTCGAAGCGCTCTGCAAATACTGGATGCACTAAATCCAGTGCTTGCTAGCATCGTTTAAGCATCATGGCTCGACCAACAGTCCCCTTCCGCACTGAACTTAAAAGTGCGTCGATCTTTCAATGGAATGCCAGGGGTCTAAGGACCCGTATATCAGACTTTCGCCAATTCATTTTTACACATCGCTTCCCCATACTGGTTATTTGCGAACCAAATACATCAACTCCACTCAGACTGTCCGGTTATGAATCTTTCGTCTCGTCCACATGCGGTGCGAGCATGAAGGTGATCATCTACATCCGCACGGACTTAACATATGTCGCTAACGCGATAGAGCCTCATGACGACAACCAATATGTCTGCCTAAATGTGCAAAAGAAGAATGTGTCATTTACACTAATTGGAGCCTACATATCCCCAGCGGGTCACTTTGACGGCGAACGACTGAAGAAAATATTACTAATGAACAATGGCCCCTGGATTATCACAGGTGACTTCAACGCGCATCACCAGCTATGGGGAAGCACTAAAATTGACTCCAAAGGCAGGCGCCTTGCCTCCTTTGCTGCTGACCATGATTTGTGCTGTGTGAATGACGGCAGCCCTACATTTCTGCGAGGCACGACCTACAGTAGCTGCTTGGACTTGACTTTGGTGTCACGACGCTTTGCCTCGAGCGTCCAATGGTTTACGGACATAGAAACACATGGAAGCGACCATATTCCTACATACTTAAAGATTAGAGGAGTTGAGCAACGCTCCTCTACCGTCTTGCGTGCAGTTGATTGGTCAAAATTTAAGAAGGATATGGATGACACATGTCGGGAAGGCCTCTCACACAGCATCGAAGAAGCAATCGCAGAGGCATTGAAAACATCCACCTGCTCGCTTACAAGGTCAACAAGGCGAACAGACTTGGACATGGAACTTGAGAGGCTGCGTGCGGCACGCCGACAGGCGGAGAGGAGGTATCGGCGCACGAAGTCCGTCTTGGATCTGAGGGCTTCACGACGCATACAAAAGAAAGTCCAGCGTCGCATGGATAAATTGGAAGATAAGCGATGGAAAACATTCTGTCAGTCGCTTGATCCCCGAAAATCGCTCTCGCACATATGGAGAACGGTTAGGGGTCTTCGCTCATCTCCGCATCAAAGGAAGCCCTTCGCTGCTCTGGCCCTCTACCAACTCCGCTCGGAACTTCAAGTGGCTGAAGAGTTCTGTGCACGGGTTGCTGGGTCCGTGGCCATCATTACTGACGCAGCATTGAATGACATCCCTGAGGCACGTGTACCAGAAATAAACGTGCTATTTTCACTCGAAGAGCTCGATGCTGCGTTGGCGACCTGCAGGCGTTCTTCGTCACCAGGACCTGATGGCATCACGTATGCTGCCCTATGCCACCTTGGACATGACGCACGTGATGAGCTGCTCAACTACTACAATGAGTCTTGGCAGAATGGCGCCGTTCCTAAAGAATGGAAATCGAGCCGCTTGATCCCCATTCTGAAACCTGGAAAGTCTCCGCTTGAGATCTCATCATATCGTCCGATTGCGCTTTCGAGCTGCGTCGGCAAAGTGATGGAAAGAATGATTCTTGCTCGATTGGAATGGTACCTAGAACGATTCAACATCTATCCGGACGCCATGACAGGCTTTCGTCGAGGTCGCACGTCCATCGACAACGTCATTGACATCATAACATGGGTCCAAAATCAAAAAAGCCTCAAGCGCCTGTCTGCGGCACTTTTTCTGGATATAAAAGGAGCATACAACAACGTCGCCCATGAGGCCATACTAAACTCACTAGAGGCTGTTGGAGTTGGTGGCCGGATGTATAAATGGATTCGGGACTATTTGACTGAGAGGCGTTTTTTCTTACAGACCGAAGACGGCCCAACTTCAGACCATTACATCTGCCGTGGTGTGCCGCAGGGTGGAGTGTTGAGCCCTATCTTGTTCAACCTCATCCTGGTAGGACTAGCGGATTACCTACCGCAGACAGTACATGTCTCAATATACGCCGACGACATTTGCATCTGGGCCTCTGCAGTGACTCGCCCTCAGCTAAGAGCCAGGCTTCAGCGGGCGGCAACCATGACGGCTTCTTACCTCCGAGAACAAGGCCTCAGTGTGTCTACTGAAAAGTGCGCATTACTTGGTTTTACGCGGAAACAAATGTCATCCTATCCTGTTACCATCGATGGTCAAGCTGTATCCTATGATAAGACGCATCGCTTTCTGGGCGTCATCATTGACCGCAACCTCTCGTGGAGCCCTCACTGCGTCTATCTGCAGAAGAAGCTAGTCGCCATTGCTCAGGTCTTCAAATTTCTATGCGGGAAAAACTGGGGTACACCAGTCCATTCTATGTTGCAACTGTACAGGGTTTTGTTTCTCGGACTCCTACGTTACAGCCTACCAGTATTGTCAAGTGCATGCAAGACGAACTTTCGCGCCTTGGAGAGCATACAAGGTCAAGCCCTACGCACGTGTTTAGGGCTGCCTCGGTGCACTTCAACCGCAGCAACAATCGCCATCGCAGGAGACCATACAATCCAGACTCATGTAGCTGTCGACTCTCTCAGAGCGCACATTCGCCATCTGTCAAGGATCCCCGACCGTCATTTGGCCTCCCTACCAGCAGATAGACCTCAAGCGACCTTTTCACGAGTGATTAGCGCTCATCAAGAGTACATACCGGCATCTTTTACACCGGCGGCGAAGCCTTCCTCTCCCCTGTGGTGCCTGCGACCACCTCAAGTGAATTTTGCTATTCCTGGACTTACGAAAAAGTCCAATCATCCGTCGCCGGCTCTGAAGCAACTTACGCTCCTGTTAATGCACCAGACGTATGATGACCGCATACATATATATACTGATGGTTCGACCTCACCTACCAGCTCAACTGCCGCATTCGTCGTTCCAGCCAAGAACGTCACAGCTAAATTCAAATTGTCGCACACGACTACATCTACATCGGCAGAACTTGCAGCTCTCCATGCCGCTATGATGTACATCAGCGAAGAGCCAACAGAGAAATGGGTCGTATTTTGTGACTCTAAGGCAGCCCTTCACAGCATCAAGTCCGCATTACGTCCCAGAACTTACGAGCAGATGACATCTGAAATCAGGGAACTGCACCATCATGCTCTGGAAAGAGGACACCACATTATATTTCAGTGGATCCCTGCTCACTGTGGCATCGTCGGCAACAACCTAGCTGACAAGGCTGCCCGGTGTGCCCACGAGGATACCAAGACGCGTCCAACACCTTTGGCGAGGTCGGACGCTGCCAGAGAACTTCGCCATCTTGCGCGCAAGAAGTCCCAAGATCTCTGGATTTCAAGTGGCTTCAATTGCAGATTACGTCAACTGGACCCCACGCTACGGCTACAACTACCATCTAGCCTTTCCCGCGGCGAAGCAACCTTGTTGTGTCGCTTGTGGCTGGGAGTGGCGTTTACGAACGCATATTCCTACCGTATGGGAATGGCCGAGAGCCCGATGTGCGACTCCTGTGGGTGTGAGGAGACCATCGAGCACCTATTGTGTACCTGCCATCGCTACGATGTCCAACGCCTCTCTCTGCGGGCAACTTTACGCAGACTGGACTCGAGACCTTTCACCGAGTCAAAGATACTCGGACCGTGGCCACACCCGTCACTGGCTCGAAAAGCGATTCGTGCACTAGTGCAGTACTTGAAGTGCACGGGCTTAACAGACCGTTTATAGTGTCCTTGTGTTTGGTGTCCTTCCCACACGTACTCAGTGTTTACTCTCTCCCTTTCTTCCGCTTTCTATTCCCCTTTCCCCCACCCCCAGTGTAGGGTAGCAAACGGGATGCTGTTCTGGTTGACCTCCCTGCCTTTCTTACCCTTGTTTTCTCTCTCTCTCTCTTAGCTACCTCCCCTTTGGACTGTTGCGCTTAGTACGAAGGTAAGCGCTGCAGTTTCAGCAATGCTCTTGCGGAAGGGAGGGGGGGTCGCTGCTAGTTACAGCTGTCGAGAGGGTATTGTGGCGGCGCCCAGGGAACTACAGAGGGCATTCTGACGACGTGATGGAAAGGTCCAAACGAGTTTCTCGCGTCCGCTTTTCTCTCCGCCGCTCTCCTGTTATTTATATGAACGCTCTGAATCAACCCCCGACGTGGTGTGCAAGACAGCGACAGCAGCAGCAGTTGAAAATTTCACCGACTATTACGATACTCCGTAATGCGAAATTTGTGCCCAGCTCTATACGTGTTTTTATTTCGCGATATGTTGGCTGGCGCGGACAATCTGTATCATGCGGCACATTACGAACGTAGCGAAGTGCGGCGCAACTGCCTCGCTTATCTGGAGATCGCGAGAGGCAGCGCGTGGGTGACACGTGGGCGTGATTCACAGCCGCCGCCGCAGACGGACCTCCGCTCATGGAGCGCTTTGTTGCCATATACAGTATCGGTGGCGTCATAGGTGAACAAACGACGCGCGCTACTTTGGCGCTATCGCGTAGCCATCGTCACCGCAGAGCCCGTCTTGCGCCGCACTAGGCTTTTCTCCTCACGCTTTCGCCATGCCCTCCTCCTCGGCTTTCCTCCTAGCGCTCTCTTCGCTGTCGCCGTCTTTCATCCCCCGCTGCACTGCGCGTTCACTCTTTCATCCTTCGCTGTGCTCGTTTGCTTGGTACCGAGGGACGCCAACGCCAACGCTCGACGCAGGAACTGGCGCTTAAGACCTGCGCTCTAAAAGCAACTATAAATTATGGTTTACCGCAAAAAGTATGAAATGAATCGGGATAAGTTTAAATGACTATATCTGTTGGCGTGTTATAATAACCTGTGGCTACAGTTGTTACTACGAGTGATTTGGTACACAGAGCACAACAATCTTTACAACGAAGTTATATAGCTCTGTCTCCCAATGGTTCTGTCGCTTTCGTGGGCAAACACTGGGGAGGCGCGCGCCGTGGCGCTGCTGGGTTCCTTGCAGCACCAGCAGATGGCGCTTGCCTCCACGCATCCACAGTAGCGGCGGCGCTGGCCGTGCGGGGGAAAGAAAAAAAAAGCACCAGAAACCTCGCCTTCGCACCTAGCATTCGCCGCACGCGTTTCCCGGTAAAGATTACGGTTGCATAAGCTGCAGTTGCGGCAACTATAGCATACGAAGCAGGGAGTGACGTAACTACACTTTCGTATATAAATGAATAACCTGCCTAGCATCTGATTTGAGTTGTCACAGTGCGATGGAAAAGCAACGCATAGTGAGGACTCCTGAAGAGCAGCGTGCATCCGAGCCGCGGCGAAAGTATGATTATGTGCATTTCTATTCTCTCTGGCCCACTCTGTGTCAGTGCACGAAATAGCGGCACAAGCCAAGTTGCAGGCCATCGAAATGTCTTAGGCTAATAATTAGGTAAAGTGCATGTGCATGTCCCCGTGTGAATAATGTCAAGCGACGTCGCAATGTGTAAACGTTCTAGTTATCGTTCACAGCTTCGCTGTCCAACCACCTTCACAGCGTGGTTTGGAGACCCTTTTTTTCTTTTCTTTGTTTTTTTTTTCATAGGAGGTATTTCAGAAGAAGGCGCCAGGGCAGCGGGCGACAACCTTTAAGGTGGGTGATTTTTTTTTTTTTTACCGTGACGAAGGCAAAAAAAGTGGGCGTTCCAGCATTCGTGTTTGTGTGCCAAAGCCTTGACTGCCGTTTATAGCAAACACTACCCATAGGATTTAGACTTTCTGCACACTTCATATGTTGGCAACATTGTCTGGCAACGGTGTATTAGGTCACGAACCATTTGCCCAATATTCCAGAGACAGAGCCACCAGCCTAGATCATTAACCCCCTCGCTTCTGCTAAGTTTGCCTTCATTATCTTGATATGTGTATCAGTATTTGGTAAACAGGCGGTATTTATTGAGGAGTTTGAGTTAGCTTTAGGGTGGTGCGATAACTGCTAACACTTCAAATAATAGCGTCATTTATTTATTTAGTTTTGGTTGTAATTTGGTATTGCAATTTAGGTGATAGCATTACAAGGAATGAGAAATAAACACAAACAGGAGGTCCGCCAAATTAAGGTAAGTTCCATCTCATCTCTGATCATTCTTACGGACATTAGAGTACAGCTTTACTACTCCATCTCCCACGTGACAGACTGTGAACTTGGGCTTCAAAAAAAGAGTAAGGAAAGAAGGGACTCAATTAAACGAGGACAAAAAAAAGGGCATAGAAACGATAGAGACGTTTAATGCCCACATTTCATTGCGCAGTTTTTACTTGAAACTTACATGCACCAACTGGCCCGATACTGTGTTTTATTGTGCCACGTGTAGTGTTCTGATTTCCTATTTCAAATCAAATGGATGACGTCACCACTGTGCCCTGCATGCAAAGTGCGGGAAGGTATAGCCTACCTAATCTGCGTTTGCAAGATTATATAGAATGCAAAGAACGGCCTTAATGTCCGCACTCAACATACGCGTGTATCAACTGTCATTCTTTCAATCAAGACACATCCTTGGCTCATGGACTAGCAATGCTTTTGTATATCGCGCAACGAAGTCACTTTTGTGTTTCCTTAGAGACACCTTAGTGTTCAGCGCTGTGTTTGGTATGTTGCATATCTTTGTTGGGAACTGTGCGCATAATTTCATTCTTCATCCTTTCAATCGCGGGTAGCCTGCAAGGCATGCCACTAAGCAAACTTTTCCAGGGTCCATTAAATCTATCTCTTTCTTTATATACTATAAACATGGTGTCCCAAGTAACTTCAGCGAAACCTTAAAAATATGCAAATGCTACGTAGGTGGACAGAACCATGGTAATGTTGTTTGCCGTCGCTTGGGGATACTCGTATTGTTATTTTTTTGCATTCTACCTAATTACATAATTAGTCTTAATGAAGTAATCAACTTCCCAAATATTGTAATTAAATGAAAAGTGTCAAGGAGAAAATCGCAGAGCAACATGAAGAACTCCCGATACAGCTTCTGTTGCTCCACACGTGCTGCGTAAAAGTGTTTTTCCAAGCATGTGAAGAGCCCGCGAATACACGCAAACTTCCTCGAGCGGCCAGTCGCGCAGCAATTTTCTCATCGATACCTTTAATCTAATTACAACATTTGCGAAGTTGAATAATTCATTAAGACTAATTAAATAATTACATGGAATTCAAAAAAATAATCTCAGTATCTCAAAGCGACAGCAAACGCAAGCAATATTACATTGGTTCTGTCAAGCTATGTGGCATTTGCATATCTTTAAAGTTTGGCTCAAGTTACGTGGGACACCCTGTATGTCCGGCCAATAACTAAACAGAGGTGCGTAATGGAAAAAAGAAACACCGCGCGTCGCGATCAGCTTAACGAACTGAGATCTAGTTCGGCGAGGGCCTGTGTTACTGGAAGTCCCTTAGGCTGGCTCCAGCGACGCGCAGCGATGACAGCCGCCTATACCGCGTTTGCCATACCCTGTCATGATCGGTTCCTATAATAGGCTGGTATTCATAAAGCAGGTCGTACGCTAAAACCGGTTCGTAAGAACAGGCATCGACCAATTATGATATCGAAACATATTCTTAGCGAACGCGGCTGCTGCCAGGTGCACAGTTCTTACGGACGAAAATGTTTTGTTGATTCCCAGCCCCCACTCTTCTCACTATTCATATTTGAGGCGCTGGACAGCCGATGATTACGCAAGGCAGCTGACCTACCTGCGGGGAAAGGGACGGCTGATCTCCTTCCCCGCGAGTAACAACAAACAACACTGCAACTGTTTTCAGATAGACCTTGTGCACGTTGACCTAAAATTATAAACTACTATCGTGTAGCACGCACTGACGTGCGCTTGGACGCTGGCGCGCGTTCTTACAGAACGCACACCCGTCCAGTCCTCACGAAATACGACAGCACGTTACGTCCCACAGTGCTGACCAAAACTCCGTTAGAAAGTTGACGTATACTCGCCTCAAACACGGATGTGACTCTCAGTTGGTAGAGAACAGGAATGACCATTTTGGACACGATGACTGCGATGAGCGGAGCGGACAGGAAGTTCCACAGGTAGTGGAAGCCGTAGGCGTAGTAGTGCGCACTGAAGCCGATCACGCCGATGGCCGAAAGCATGGACGCGAGCACGGAGACCGCGAGCGGAAGAGTGCGGAGGCTCCGGCTGCCGAGGAACATCTCTTCGGCGGTGGCCTCCTTGCGCGCCCGCCGCGCGCAGGAAAAGTAGAGTCCGAACCCCAGGTTGGCGCACATGAGCGCGCCGAACACCGCGTACTCGACATCGCTGCGCATGGTGCCCACCGCTCGCGACCGGCGCAGAATCTAAATTTCAGCAACAACGGAGAGAGCGGCCCGGCAGCAACGTCGCAGCCGGCGCTAGGTTGCCTCGCGCGTACGGCGGGCCTCACAGATGAGTGGAAGAGGCTGTCAGCGTCATGCCTCCTGGAAGTGCGAATAGGATGCCCGCCAGCGACGGGGTGATTTCAGCAAACGAACCGCGCGGAAATGTCGAAGCCAAATACAGCGCCATCGGGCTACACTAGTGCATTGGGCGGGTGCGCGCGCTTTCCCTCCTTCTTGCGGTCGTCTATGGGCGATCATTCAGTGAACCGGTTGGCGCGCAGCAGCTGGCACGGCGTAAATTCACAATGCGCGATTATCCGCCGCCGTTTAATGACTCCCTTCTCTTTCCGCCATTCCCCTTCCTTCTACTTCTTCACCGGGGGCTCGCGGTGAACATCGCCAAGCAACTGCGACGCCAGAAGCACTCGCGTCCGCCGGTCGACGCCGGCGAGAATCAAGCGAGAACATCACACAGCGCGCGCTCTTGTGTCCGGCGAAATTGAGTAATGACATCCCGAAGGACACGCGACTGCGCAACAGCACGTAAGATCCCTGTCTCTAGCATTCAGAGAAAAAAACGGGGCTGGCAAAAGAGATGTGGCTACGCCCTTCCTGCCTTCACTCCCCCCCTCCTTCTCTTTTTTTTGTTTTTTTTTTTTTAACAAAATGTGCGCCTGAGTACGCGTCGAATGGATACAAGCAAAACGTGCCTTGGCTGTGTCAGAAACAGAGCTCACAGAGCTTTCATACCTTCAACACGTTCTGGTCAGGCTATTAGCGTCCATAATGAGCGGTAATGTTTGCGCTCAAATGGGTTGATACTGGACGTGTTTGAGCTTATCAAGATGATCTGCTACGCTCACAGGTCTTCTCTTGCATCTATAATGGAATTAGTGGAGATAATATGTTTTCTGCACCATACGTGCACATGCACATGTGTAAGCGTCCGTACAAAATATTGACACTTAGTTTAGTTCCCCCGCTCCACTAACGCTCAGTGCGACGCAGTCTCCAACACTGCTTAGCTAAAAACCGCGGGGGTATAATCGTATCTAAAACAAAAACCGGTTGATGGAAGAGGAAGCTTTAGCTCGGGCCCAACTCCGATGCGACCTTTTCAAATACATGTAAAAACGCAGAAAAGCTTTTCTGAGATAACCCCTCGACCAATTTTAATTAAGTTTGTTGCAATTGTCAGGGAAAGTTAACTTCTACTGACTGTAGTAAGTACATTTTTGGTTTAGATTCTAAATCTTTTTACAAAAATTGAAAAAGATTGTTAGTTCAAAAAAATGGAGGCACGAAGTTTACAATTTCCTAGCTCTGCACCAAAAACCGATCTCACAGTTCTGTAAACTGCCCCCGTTGGAACATCTAAAGTGCTCAAATTTGGTGTAATAACGTAGAGTCTAAGTGAATTCAGTGCAATATTTACGAGTTTTTGAAAAATTCTATCCACAAATTAGTAAGATATTAACGCAGGTGTAACATGCATAAACTTCGTCTGCGTTGAACGCATTGTTAAATGTGGTTTACAAAAGTTGCAACTTGGCAACTTTCGTTGCCAAGTTAGAGTTGTAAACTTGGTAGTTTCGTTTATACAAGTTTTGCGATTTCCAACAATTTTTCTAAAACGATATTGATGGCCTTAACAAAAAGTCTGCATTCTACATAACTAAAGTGTAACTCTTTATGGTAACTAGAACAAATCTCATCAATTTTGGTGCAGTTATAGCTGAAGAAAACGATTTCTCCGCTCCCATATATTTAGATTGGAGCCTCCGAGCTAAAGCTTCCTCGTAATGTCATTTCATTCTAAGGATAGTCACATTTAATTTGGTCAGTTCGCTGCTACTCTGGTATGTAGTTTTATGGGTGCTGCCGACAAAAGCAATCCTTAACAAATATTCCCCAGTTTCAGTTTCCTCGTCTTAAAGAAGAGCTTCGCTGTTCGATGCGATATCGGTGCTATCTCGAGGCGATATTGTCGTCAGGTAACAGCTAATTCGATGCAGTCACTGCGACAAGGCACTTGACACCACCCGCAGGCATATCGCTACGAACTGGGCACCCATTAAAAGTCTTACGCCCGCGCTCCCACACAACTACTTTTTCCTCGTCTTTTTTTTTCCCGCACAGCATCAGATGGGAACGCCCTTCCCCACCACGTAGCTGTAATCACTTGCCCGACATCGTTTCTCGAACATGTGTCCGTGTTGGCTAATCAATAACCTGCTTTTTCACGTGTTATTATTTCTGTTTATATGCACTTGCGAAAATGGAGCTTCCATGTACAATTTTTTCAGTATACCTGTGTTTATATTGGCATTATCAACTGTACCCACCCCTTATGTAATACCCCTAGCAAAGGGGTCTTTAAGGAAATAAAACTGAACTGAACTGAACTGAACTTTGTTTATGACTTTTATGGCATCGTTATTATCTATGTATATCATAGAACGGTTACTAGGAAGTAATATTAACCACTTACGAAAGCTCAAAGTTTGTTTTTAGCCAAGACGGCACCTTTTATGTGGAACTGCCCAGTCAAGAGGATAGAACTCAGTACATCTTGTAGTCAATTTCATATAGTCCAGTTCAGAAATAAATTATGGCTGCATTGCCAGGGTCGTCCGTTGACTGTAGTTTTTCTGATAATGGCAGCCTTCCTTTTTTCTGCAAAAACATTTTAAAACCAGCCCTTACTTTTGTAATGTACATCGGCTTAAGCCTGTTATACGTGTAGTGCACTCTGAGGCACGTAATATTACTTAGGGTGATCTTTTTTAAGTTTTACGGAATTCTTTAAGATTGCCATTTGCAGCTAATATAATTCTAGTCCTTGAGCTGGATTATTCCGAAAGGTGGACATTACTTGCTCCACGAAACAAATGCTCAACAAATTAAGAAAAAATCACTAATTATATTTTGAATTAATTAGGGTATGGCACATATTTAAATTTATGAATTTAAGCCGGTGAGCTTCCAAGATTTATCCACTTGGCATGAATTTCTAGAATTACGCCAGTTCGGAGATACGCGCCATCAAGCTTGCCGTAAAAATGCAGTGTTGATCAACTTACTTTTTTAAGAAGCAACTCTTTTTATGCATTGAAGCACAAAAGTATCGAAGGTACATGTAATTCGTCTCGCACTTTGGGAGGGAATATCTCGAAGCCGGTGTCATCCTGGATATTCAGTTCTTGCAAGCTTACGGGCTACAGTTCGTAGAAAGCAATTGGTGCCGTAAAGTAATTAATTAAGAAGTTAATTAGTGCGTTTATGCGAATTAGTTGAAATGTGTTTCTATTTCTTGTGTTAGTAATGTCCGGCTCCTCGAGTAATCAGCTCAAGGGCAAGAATTATATTATCTGCAACAGGCGTTTTTTATTTTTAATTCCGTAAAACTTAAGAATGACCACCCTGTACATAAAGATAGCAAGAGTAGTCGTAAATAATTTATGCCTTTTATGGAACCTGTGGCCGTCTACTTTTGCTCAAGTGTGTACCCCACCTATATGCTCCGCAGTACACATAAAAAGAAAGCGCCCAATAATTTTTAATTTCGAAGCTGTCGACGTATACTTCGTAATGAGTAGCATTCAAAGATCCCTCAGTGCTTCTTACGCTTCCGTGCAACTGCAGCTTATCTAACCGTAATGCCTACCGGAAACGCTGGTGGAAAAGGCTGTGCACGAAGGCGAGCTTTCCGGTAGAAACGCGGCCTATTCCATGGATAGATTCCGGAGGGAATGCACAGCCACGCCCAAAAAATTGCATCATTTTCAGATTTCTGTTAATGTTTTGCACTTTGAATATTTAAGTCTGAGAAGATGTAACATAAAGATCATGCACTGTCGGTGTTTTGTTTCATGACATTTATTTGTGGGCTGGACGTCATTCTCAAAATCCAGAGGAATAACTTTGTCAAGAATGCAAGACATGGTATGAGCAACTTTAGTGACGGAATGGTGTGGCAATATAACCAACATATATCGCATGTCATATAGAATGACGTGGCATATACTATACCCTAATATATGCGGAAATTTTCGCTTACGGACAACACCGCCGACGTTGACACCCGATTTCCTGCGACACGGAGCCCTTAACGCTACCGCGTTAAAAGATCACTCGAAGCCGTTCTCAAGCGGTTCTACTCCGTTCGTGCTGCAGCGAAAGCTTTTGGTGTGCGAAGAGATGCTCGATGGAGGCGAGCACGAAGGCTTGATTAGTGTAGATTCCAAACGTTTTATATATATGTAAAAAAAAGGTATGGATATAAACGACGCGCCATTTCAGACAGAAAAGAAGGAGCTCGTAGACCACGTTTTGGCCATATAGAGGGAACTTTGCTTAGCCTGACGTACAAGGCCAAACTTGTCTTCGCAATGACCGGCAGGTCTGCTCAGACGTCCCAGAATTTTTTTTCTTACCATTCTTCTTCATGGCAAAATTTCGTAATTTGGCTTGGTCTGTAACCTTCACTTAGGTACGCATATTTCCTTTAAAACTAACATGCCCTCTAAACAGAGATTTGTGCTTACAGAACAATCGCATGTCCTTGTGGACAGCGGCCTAATTGACTCGATTTGATGAATAGATTCTTGTGAGCGTTACTTAAATTGAGTGTTTGCTTTTAGCACTATTGGGAAAGTATGATATTCCCCTGTGCGCCGACGTAATGCGTTGAAAATGAAGGCGTCGCCTGCTATAGAAGCCACACCTTGGCTTGACACAATCCAGTGTACATCACTTTCTGACTTTTTCTCCTTGTTTTGGCAGTTTTTCTGCCCCTTTCCCTTCTCACAGTTCAGGGTAGCCAACCAGAATCAGTTAATCTCCATGCCTTCCATTCATCCTATCATTCTGTCTCCTGGCCGAAGAGGCCGCCCGGTCCGCTCATGTGGAAGCTCGACCAGTTCCGATACCTTTATCCAGAACCAACGCTGCAAGAAAACTTCATTTCGTGGCTAAAGCGATGACATACAAATGTTGGTGCTCTCCCAACCTCCCGAAATCTCACCTTCACACACATGATCCATCCTTAAAGCTACAAACGCTATCAAACTATTCCCGCTCTGTGGCGACATTGTCGTGCCGCCTCTGGCACGGGGTCGCATTTACAAAGGCTTATTCGTTCCGCATCGGAATGGGGATACGCCCATGTGCGACTCTTGTGGTACAACAGAAACAATAGAACGCATATTGTGTCTTTCTCCGCGGTACGACGTCGAGCATCAACTTCTCAGGACTGAGCATCGAACCGGCTGGACTCTAGACCATGTTCGGAAATGATAACCTTTGGACCATGGCAGTCCGCGTCGATGGCACAAGAAACCACGAAAGCGCTATTGCAGTATCTCAAGCCGACAGGTCTTGGTGACCGTTTATATACTCGGTGCGTAAATTCAAGTGCGCGCAAATCTATGCTGTCTCTCTTTCCCTTCTCTCTCTCTCTCTTTTCGTTCCTGTATTCCATTTCCTCAATAAAGGGTAGCAAACCAGACGTACGTCTGTTTAACCTCCCTGTCTTTCCTCTCTTCTGTTTCTCTCTCTGTCTATTTATTTTTTACTCACTCTTGTGCACGCGCACGACAGAGAATTTACTGCATAGTGGGTATCAACTTCTCATAATTGCCGCGGCTGCATATTGGACGCTTCTTAAGGTTATCTTTATCTTTTTTACAGTGTTGAAACTTACGTTTACTCTTTCTTTTTTCTTTTTTAGACAGTGTGCTTTAGTGTCCGGCATCTTTGCGCGTTATACGGAGGGGGAAAGGGATAGCCTAAATTTCTTAACATTCTCTTGGGATAGCCGGCTTTGATAAGGCTTAGAGCCTTATAACGTAAAACTATTCCAATATGTTTTTATTCCAATCTCCTGACGTCAAATTTGCGTAACCGCCGACGCAAGCATCGGGCGGTCACCCGAAGGGTTGTCAGAATAGACCAACCAAACGCTCTCCTTGTTCATAGGAGGTCACTTTCGTTTGCTTCAAAAACGAATAACATTGCCTACACTAAGCGACTTGTCTTATCTAATTGGCTCACAAGAGGCGAGGAGCACGCTTAAGTGAGAGGGATTCGATGGGGCCGAGCCACTGCACTGAAAATTGATAACTGGATGAAGAGGGTAATGCCGGCGTCTGCGATTGGTGCGCTTTACCTTAGCTTGCGATGGCTGGTTGAAGATCGCGGCGGCATGCAACGGAAGCTCAAGAATGACGCTAAAACGGATCCTCAGTGAAGAAGAGTTGGCAGAACGAGGTCGTAAACTTGCCGAAAGTGCTCGAAAACGTTACACGGCCACGCAAAAAGTTTTATTACACGCAAATAAACTCAAGCTTTCCGACAGGTGCGAGTAGCCAGTGCCTGAGCGACCGGTGGCAGCCATCTTTTATTCCTTTCGGAACGGGGAAGTCTGCGGCTATTCAGAAGAACATTCAGTTTTGTTCGGCATATTAAAGCATCATTAACGCGTACACGTCACACGCCGTGAGTTTTGGCGGTTTTTTGACGTCGCGTGACAGGCAGGGGAAGAGGGCGCAGCCCCAAAACTTTTCACCAATAGCCGATGGCTAATGGCGAAAAGCTCGGCGTGGTGAGTTCTTGCGATTTTGTGACGTCATGTGAGAGGCAGGTGAAGTGGATGCAGTCCGAAAACTTTTGACCAATAGCCGAGGGCTAATGGCGAAAAGGCGTCGAATTAGTAATAACTATTTTTCTTTTGTTCGATCGTATCATGCATAATCCGAGCGTACATGTCATATCAGATGGGGAGCTATCGCGGTTTTCGTGACGTCGCGTGACAGACAGGTGAAGTAGGGGGGGGGGGGGCGTCCAAAATTTTTTTGGCCAATTACGGAGGGCTGATTGCAAAATTCGAATAGAAAAGTTTCGAGTAGTTTTACATTATAGCGCCCTTACTTTCACGTTCGCCAACAGTTATTTCTAAAAAAGCGGGTAGGCTGCATTAGTGGCGCAGCCGCAGCGGGTACGTGAAACATATTCTGCGTGCTTCAGAGGGTGTATGGGAATTCGGGTAGAAATGGCGTAACCAAATACACAAGTTACAGTTTTGCACGGATTAGACAGCTCCACATGCCTAACTTGTATACGTTACAGCTAGGCGGGCCGCGTCTTACGGTCTAATTTTGCAATCGAGCTCGCTCTCTATATTCGTAGTGGGCCCGTTTGTTTTGCAGAGGATGTTTAGGCACTAGGCTAAACAAATGACCCTCCTATGCTGGTGGCGCTCCAGACGGCCCCGCGCCGCGCAAGCCCGCCGCCGCCCTTGTAGACTGTTGGTGCTTCCGCGCTTGCCTCGAACTCCTGCGCTTACGCTCCCTGGGGACACGGGCACGTTCCGTTGTGGTCAAAGGGCTTGGAATATTCATCTGTCCTGCTGCGCCATTTCTGGATCTTACATGTCGAAAGCATGGATGCCGCCATAGACGAGGAAGCTTGCAATGTCTGCAACAAATTTCCCCCTTGTAGGCCCTATAATTCCTGATGAGCACCAGTTTGATTTTAATGAATTACGCCTGCTGTGGCAGAGTGATCCCTCTCAAAGGCGACCATTCCCACTCGGATGGACGAACGTACTACCGAGCTACGCCTCTCTGAACGCCGCGCGCGAGGGCAAATTTAACTGCGATTGCATCATGCGTGGCACAAACAATGGCACAAACAGCAAACGCCACACATGTATGATCGAGTAATGACTGATTTCCTCTACAGAACGATGCCAAAATAAGGCGTGTGGGTTGTACGCTTGCGAAGATATAAGCGATAGTAGTAAAGCATGTTTGGTTTTTTACATGCGGTTTTAGCAAGCGATCTCCTCAGACCGGTTATAAAAGCGTTTCACGTCAACAAGCAAAATAACGCCCATATTCACAAAGCAGCTCGTCTGCTTAAGTAGTTCCTAAGGACTGGCGCCTGCTTATCATGAAAGTGAGCATTATTAACGAAATCGGTCGGCCAATAAAAAAAAAAGTTACAGAGGCACGTAAATCTCCTTACGAGCATTGAATGCGAGATCAGTACGACTCCTCTGCCGATACATTTCACTTGGTTCTGTGCTCGAATTGGACAAAGTCAATTTTGAGGGTAGACGACCCAAATTTTTGGAGTGGGTGAGGTCAATTTTGGGGACGGGCGCCGGATTTTCCTCTTCATGGGACATATAATGCTTTCGCATTAAAATAAAACAAATCCTAATCTAACGCACATGTTGGAATCAATAAGAATCGAAGCTTCAGATAGGCGGTTGAAATTTATGTACTGCCCCGGTCAAAAGCTATGCAGAAATGTGAACCCCCCAATCAGGCGGATGCTCAGAGTGGGACGCCTACGCAGTGATTCCAAAAGGACGAAGTCTATGAATAACGCTTGTGGAGTGAAAAATGGTGATGGCAGGTGCGCGCACAGATAAGCACTACGACTATCTTGCTGCAAATAAGTATTGTGTATCTCTTCTGCCATAGTGGCTACACTCATTCTGGAAAACTGGCCTGCCATGGCGGTAGGTGCCACTCCCCCGCTTTTCTTCCACCAACACTCTAGTCATGCCCTGCTTATCTAAACAAACACCCAGTGGCACATACCACTTGGTGTTTGTTTAGATAAGCAAGAGACGATTAGAGTATTGGTGGAAGAAAAGCGGGGGAGAGAATAAAAACTGGAGTCACTGCAAGTATAACGGTGCAGTTATAGAGGGTTTAAATAAGACGAAAGCCAAGATCGATATCAGAGAGGCAAAAGGCCAGATGGCGATAGATGAAGTAAAAGCTTATTCATTCAAGCATGTTAGGGGACAATTTGTTTTTGCCCCGTATCAAACTGGATGCTAATAAACACAATCGACATCATCATCGCCATCATCATCACTGTAATCATTGCACCTACTGAAGGGCTAAATAAAAATTATCAATAAAATATTCCGTCGAATATAATGCGCTATAAGATGTCGGTGTGCTTTAAAGATACCTACGAGTCGAGTATACATGTGGACGTCTTAAGAGGGAATGTTTTTTATTACGCAGAGTAGAGGTGCGCTTACTCGTTGTTGATCTGAGTGCCCGCGAATTATATAAGCCCGTTTGCTGGTACCAGCACTCGGCGCTGATATAAACTTCGTATATATATCCCCAAATATATGCGCCGACTACTGACCCACCCGACAGCATCAGCCACACCAAACTTGGAAGGATAGGCCGAGAAAGCTTCGCTTTAAGGATATGAAGATTTTATCATAGTGCGAAGCAGTGATGCAATATAGCTGGCGCAGTATTATGCGAAATTAATTCTTGCGCTGTATCGCATGCACCGGGCATCGGTAGGGGTAAAGATTCGCAGAAACAGGCCAACAACTTCCTTTCGAAAAGACGAAAGCTTTATTCAGTAACTCTAGTCCACGTCGTCTTCATCGGAGGCGGCCCTCCCTGGAGGTTGGGAAGGAGGCAGAACGTTTTCTTTCTCCCGTTTTATATCTTGCCTTCCTCTTCTTACTCGCTCATAACCTGTCTGTCAAGCCGGCCTTGCACACGGACTCCCATGGAAAGCTTATATTTCGCTGGGAATCAGCTTGAGGAGGTGGTGTAGTCCATGAACCCAGTGAGGGTATGCCAGCTGCCTTGTGCTTCTCTTCGCGAGACCGGGACACTCCCAAAGTAGGTATCTGACTGTCGAACGGGCAGCCATATACTGCGCGTCACTGGCGATGACGTCTCATCGCCTTGTGTCTCTTCCTCGTTGCCTGTACCTTCGAGGGTGACGTTGCGTCCTTACTGGAGGAGCGTACGCGCGCCACTTGGCCAAGACGTCCTCAGTAAGGACTTCACCCGTCCTGGACTTGAACGGTAAGACTTGCGCCGACCGAGGAAGCTTTTTAAGCGAACAGTTGGCATTGTGTGGTGTGTGGCTCCCTGTTTGAGCCACTAGCACTTCTGCTCCAGATCGCAGTAGCGATTATTCTTTAACGTGACGCATTTTTTTTTTCATCCCACACATTTTGCGGCAGGTATGTAGATCCCTGTCTATACTCGCGGGCAACTTTCTATGGCTATGAAGGGAAAGCTACAGAGGCAAAGCGCGCACAAGTGAGAGCGCTTCTGAAATGAGTCTCGCGATTTAATCTACGCTAGGTTAGGCTGGGGAAGAGAAAACACAAACACCTTATTAGCAACAGTTAGGTAAGACAGAACACACCACTCAGTGTAAACGTTCATTTATTTTGCGGCTTTTCCCTTCCGCGCCTGTGGAAACGCGAAACAGCCGCACGCGGAAGCTGCGTCGGTTCAGCGTCTGTTCCGAGCAACAAAAAGCATTGTGAAACGCTGCCGGAATACATGGCGCGGTAACACATGTGCAGCAGACACGCGCCCCTAGCTTTCCCTGCATAGCCACAGAAAGTTGTCCGCGAGTATAGGGTCTTTCCGGGGGGGGGGGGGGGCACTTCAGAATAAGGAAAGAATTCAAGCGTGCCTGTCCTGTTGCGGGAGCGAACCTCGGCCCCCAGCACAACTGCAAGGATGCTCTCAATCACATGTATACATCACTTACCAAAACAAGCTAACTTTTAAGACGTCTGGCACGTGCGCACACGCCAGTTCCCAGATAGCCCCCGACTCGGGAATGAAACGAGCGAGAGATAAACAGTTTTACCTCTGTCATTCGCGTGCGTTCCCTCGCATATCAAGGTACTTATAAAACTGAGACCCCGCCAGTTTCTTCCGTTATTTACTTGTGGTTGCTGCAACATTGAGATGCTGCGTTAGACTTGACCGCCTTCAAGATCCGCCCAAGTCGCAACGAAGCTGGTTTGTAACGTTTGTTCACTGGAGTACGAAAAAGAAGGATATCAGCTTCAGGCCATCACCGACATAACACCGTTGCCGTCCACTATCTTCTGTCGTGAAGCGCACACTCCCGTCGCAAACACACAATCCCAGGATAACGTTGGTCCTGTTACGAACTTCCAACCGGTGCCACCAGTGTTACGACATCCAACCGGTGCCACCAGTGTTACGGACTTCCAACCGGTGCCACCAGTGTTACGAACTTCAACCGCTGCACCACGATAACGGCTTTGTGGTCCCGTAGCGCTCGTCACCCGTTTCGTGACAGAGCGTTGGTAGCGAAGACTCCGAGCCTGGCGTCGATGAGAATAACAAAAGGGACTTTATACATTATATACAGGTTATCATACAGGGCATGAACGGATCGGCACTGGGGCCGAGAGCTCACACAAACGCGACTGTTCTCGCACGACGGCGTCCGGCGAAAACGCGTGACACATCTCACCCCAGTCGGGGCGACACTCTCTCCCGGTGGGTTGGCGGATCCTGTTTTCGAGGCGGCCTCCTCGCCGCTTTATAATCCCCGAGAACCATTGTCACTCAAACGGCCCACTACAAAGTCAGCACACGACGGTCGTCCGAGGGGTCCAACCAGCGACCGCGCTGGCCACCCGGTTCAAAGTTCGCGCGCGCGGTGACCTCCAGGCAAAGGGAGGTGCGGCGCCGGGCTGTCTGGCACACGCGGACACGTCCAAACACGCTGCTCGCCGAGGCTTCTCCCGCACGACGGCGCAGCATCTTGACTTGTGAAGGGAGAATTATGGCGCTCGCAGGATAGATTCCGCATCTTGCAGATTCGGAATCCGGGCTTGTGGTAATGGCACAACAGCATCCCCGCCCTCAGATAAGGCGCCGGGAAGACGAGCTGCCTCCACGTGGCTCGGATGCCAGGCGCGCACGTTCGTCAGGCTCGTCCAAGTTCACGTCCAGTGTCGGGACGCCAGGTAACTTCACGTGCCCAGGTCCGACTCGCCAGGACAGGAGCTCTGCTCACCGCGTCGTCGCCAAGGCACCTTGACCAGCTCCGCTCGGGTCGTTCCTAAGACCTTGCTTCTCGCCACTGGTCCCGCTTGGTCGTTCTGCAGCTTGCAAAACCGACCGGCAAAAGGCAACACCCAACACGAACAAGTGCCCTCTGTCTCCCGTCAAACACCAGACAAGGCCATAATTCCAATCAACCTAACTAAATTGCTATCCCTCTTTTTGCTCCCGCTGCAACAAGAGGCAGGTGTACGATCTAGCACACAAGGCTCAAACAATCAGTTTTCAAATCAACAACACACCAAAATAGAAACAATTAATAATCAGCAATAATAATGACAAACAGAATGGTCCCCTTGAAATCGCTTTGGACCGAAACCATACTTCTGAGGAAGCAAATGAGGTCATTCATTTTTCCCGGCGATATTTTCGCGGAATCCGAAGCTGCTTATATTTGCGACCCTGCTTATCCGTGTAGCCGCGGTACGATAAGCCAGATTCTTTGCCAAATGAAACCCTCTTTTTTTTCACTCCCCGTTTGACGCTCTTCCTCAGATCGGCTAATGAACAGCCTTCCTGTTGCTCGCGAATCAGACTTTCTCTTTCAACTGCAGCCTGCTCCTGCCGGCTGGCGGAAACCGGAGCGAGTGTGGAGCCCGCGTCGCCTAATTGCGGCGTCGCGTCTATATCGCGGCTAGCACTGTACGCGTCACTCCCACTCACTTCCAGGACCCGCTCGTCTAGGCCAGCCTCCGAGCTCTGCCTCTCCCGTGACTGCTCGCCACTCAAGTTACCTTGATCAGTCCGTGTGCCGCACCGCCTTTCGCTCACCGACGCAAGTTCCCTCGACAGCGGGCGCGCTTTGGATCGCGTGGGGGCCATGTACGCCACGTCGGCAAAGAATGATTTGCCCTGATCCCTCAGCAGCTGCTCCGAGCTATTTGAGAAGAGGTAGGAAAATTGCTCCGGGAGGGCGGCAGACACAGCGGCCTCTGTGTTAAGTTTCCCAAACTCTCCTTCAATGACAACCGTTGCGATCGGTAAACAGACACTCCTCTCCTCGGCCACTTGCCGTATCCTAGCGCACTCTCCCGTAAAATCACTCAAGGAGACGAAAGACGGGTGAACAACGTCCATAGTTGCTGCAGAGTCCCGAAGTGCACGGCACTTCTTGCCGTTTACCTTAATTTCCTGCACATAGGGCTCCAATAGACGTATGTTTTTGTGAGTTTCCTGTATCGTTGCAAAAGCAATTCTCTCTGGGCAGCTTGCAGCGATGTGCCCTTGCTTTTTGCAATTGTAGCAGGTTAACGGTTTCCGTTTTTCAAAAAAACGCGTCGTATCATTTCGCTGTTTTGTTGCAAAAGCAATTTTCTCTGGGCAGTTAGCAGCGATGTGCCCTTGCTTTTTGCAATTGTAACATTTCCGTTTTTCGGGCTTTCCGGAAAACCCAACTCTCCCATCTGCCTTTTCTACGCGCACTGCCTTGCTGTGCAAGCTGCGGCGGGTGTAATACTCTTCCGCTAACTCTGCTGCCTTGTTTAGCTTCTCAGCATCCCCTGGTTTTCAAAACACTCTTACTAGGCTTGAAACACACAAGGTTAAACACAATGCAACACCAAGTCAATCCCTGAGCTACTATAACCTGTGTCAGAGAAAGTCTGGTGTTTGAGGTAAACTTCAGGCACTCACCGCGCCGAGGTAGCTGATGCCGGTCAATCCCGTAGCTGCCATCCAGTGTTACGAACTTCCAACCGGTGCCACCAGTGTTACGACATCCAACCGGTGCCACCAGTGTTACGGACTTCCAACCGGTGCCACCAGTGTTACGAACTTCAACCGCTGCACCACGATAACGGCTTTGTGGTCCCGTAGCGCTCGTCACCCGTTTCGTGACAGAGCGTTGGTAGCGAAGACTCCGAGCCTGGCGTCGATGAGAATAACAAAAGGGACTTTATACATTATATACAGGTTATCATACAGGACATGAACGGATCGGCACTGGGGCCGAGAGCTCACACAAACGCGACTGTTCTCGCACGACGGCGTCCGGCGAAAACGCGTGACACATCTCACCCCAGTCGGGGCGACACTCTCTCCCGGTGGGTTGGCGGATCCTGTTTTCGAGGCGGCCTCCTCGCCGCTTTATAATCCCCGAGAACCATTGTCACTCAAACGGCCCACTACAAAGTCAGCACACGACGGTCGTCCGAGGGGTCCAACCAGCGACCGCGCTGGCCACCCGGTTCAAAGTTCGCGCGCGCGGTGACCTCCAGGCAAAGGGAGGTGCGGCGCCGGGCTGTCTGGCACACGCGGACACGTCCAAACACGCTGCTCGCCGAGGCTTCTCCCGCACGACGGCGCAGCATCTTGACTTGTGAAGGGAGAATTATGGCGCTCGCAGGATAGATTCCGCATCTTGCAGATTCGGAATCCGGGCTTGTGGTAATGGCACAACAGTCCATCTGGTAACGCCTTGCAGAACCCTAAACGTTACTGCATAGCTTTCGACAGCGTTTATTCTTACTGTGCGTGAGAGCTGCGTAGCTTTATTTATTCATTGGCTCATTGACCTATTTATTTGTTTATTTTTACTTTATGATCCTCACCATTGACCCTCACCCCTGCTTAGGTCCTTGAGCAATTTGTATGATTAAAGTTCGTTCTCTCTCTTCTTACCGCTGACTTTATTTATATTCTTTCACGCGGACGCTGATTTATGAACAAGCTGTACATCGTGGCGTCAAGCGATAATTTTCGCGAGCACTCAAGAGGCCAAGCGCAGTGTTCTCCAGTGTGTAGCAGCACTTTTCTTTGCTTCAGCGTCGGCGAAGTGGATGAGTCATGTCTGGGCCGGTGCACTGGCAACCTGGGTCCAGAGTTCGACTTCTCTCGATGCACTGAGAATTTATTTCGTTATAAAATTCTCGCAAGGCATACTGGGATCCCTGCATAGTACTCAGGAGGACATCCAAACGACAGTATATTATTGTCTCATTTATCACTTGTCCCATTGACCCATTTAAACGAAAAGGTATTTTGTTTATTCACGTTTCATAAGTTGTACTATGATCATTTGCTACCCACGGGATTCTTTGCTGCGCCTAGATATCTTTCGTTGCGAGTTGACCCTACAAAAAAAAAAACAGAGAAAAGGGTGTGGGTCCTGTCGCACAAATACGTTTTTCCAGTCTTTCATTCAGCACACGTCATGAGACTGAAACCACCTGCCAACTAAAATTGCTTTTATCAAGGATTGTCGCTTCTTCAGACAATCAATCTTTCTTTCCGTTTTGACATTGGAATGCCCATTTTTGTGCCTGTTTGAATTTCCCTCTTGTTCTATTCCACCGTTTGATAGGTTTTGTATGAATCGTATTGCTCTCACTTATATTCCTATTGCCACAACTTGTCATATTTTTACCTTTGTTGTTCAGTAACCTGTAACACACTCCCTCTATAATGCTGCTGTGTTTATGGGTATATGGAACGAACAAACAAACAGACTAGTTGAGTGAGCCCATAACAGTTATCGGTGTATGATGGCTCTTAAGAAGAAGCTTGTGCATTCGGCCCTCGAAGAGCAAACGAGAAGCTCTTGATTATTTATCGCAATGTAGCGTTTAAGGAAATGATTCTGACCAGTTTCTGCAGAATAATTTTTCAAACCAAACTCAGCCATATTCCAATTCTGCTGCTGAAGTTTAACTTCATCGATGAAAACAATAAAACCCTATTTGCGCGAATCGTTCAGTTTGTTTCGGACCATTTATATCGACGTCACGCCACTCTTTGCGGGTAATTATGAAACTGTTATTCGATTGTTGGCCAAGATTAATTTTCTGGTCGCCTAATAATGACGACGTTGGACCGGAACTCTGGTACCGACTAATCACGAGCTAATATTACTCGCCTTGCCAAAACGGCCGCTGTGATTGGCGAAGTCTAGCTGAAGCTGCCGCAATAAATGGCTCACGTGTGACACGTGGCAACTCACAAAGTGGCTTTTGTGAGCGAGTTGCCGTAGGTGAGAGCGTGGTCCTCCTCGTGTAAAACGTGGTGGCGGCCTTTTATCAGTCATCGCTCGTGTTCCGGGGTTGTTTGTCGAGCAAACTAAATATGTTCGCTGTACGGAGACTACCTGGAAAACTATTAATGGTCTAAAAACAGCTTTCACTGTATTGCTGCCTCGGCTTGCAACTGGCGGTATTTTCCCGAGCAATGTCAGCCTGCCCTCCCGCCACCGCGCGCCTTGGTTAAAACAACCAAGCAAGGGAGTACACGCCTTCATAGCATAGTTCCTTCAAGGTCGAGAATTGTGGGAAGCCGCACTTTCGCCTCACGCAAGAGGACTAGGCCATCCGAAGGAATCAAAAGCGACTTCGATGTTGCCTTTTTTTCTCTCTCTCTTTCTCAAGCAGGACTCGTGGTGTAACAACGTGCTCCTCGCCACGCCAGGTTATTTACCACTTACTAGACAACGCTGAATTGAATTCTGGGGTTTTACGTGCCAAAACAACTATTTGATTATGAGGCACGCCGTAGTGGTAGACGCCGGGCAAATTTTGACTACCAAGGGAGCTTTAACGCGCCCCCGGTGCACGGGTGTTTTGCATTTCGCCCCCATCCAAGTACGGCCGCGATTCGATCCCACGACCTCGCGCTTAGCAGCGCAACACCATAGCCGCTAAGCCACCGCGGCGGGTACCTACCAGACAACGCTGAAACCCCTTAAAGTAACGCAGAACACATCACTACGTCCCAATTTTTTTACACAAAAAAACCAACTGAGTTTCATATACTTATGGATTACTAAACTTATACAACCCATAACCGATTGTATCAATTATCGTGTTTTACTCCTTGCTTGCAAACTTTTATATAACGCTGTTCTATGCCCGTCAATAACGGTAGCATATCAAAAACCTACGTATTCACTACGTTCTACCTCAACTATAGGATTACGTATGCCCTACATAAGGACTAACTATGGATAACATTCATTTTCTTATATTGCCGCGAAAGTGTGGAACACGTCTCCGTATAGTATCACATTATCCACACCATTTTAGCATTTCCATCTGTTGGGCGTGTTGGCAAACTGAAAGCATATTTAGCGCCAGCAAACAAGGACGCAAGGGAGATGACACCACAATGAGCTAACTTCAACAACTTGATTTTCAGGAAATACACCTATATAACCTATGCACAGTGGCGCCACCTTATCCATATCTTACTCATCCAAAAAAGCCGTCTCTTTATCTAGCAAGTCGACTGAAGGGGCACTAACACACGTGTCACTATTCCGCCAGATAGCCTGAGCCTCAATAATCTCTCGCGCATCTTTATCTTTGTGCTTCGCAAGAACTCGGCAGGATCCATACACCGGCGCACAGCCGCATTCCTGACAGTGGGTCGACAGATGACCGTATTGCTTATTTTTCACATTTTGGCAATGTTCCCGTAATCGGTCATTAAGACATCTCCCTGTCTGTCCGATGTATTTTTTCCCACAGGACAGCGGAAGCTCATATACAACAGCTTCTACGCATCCCACTGGTGCTTTTCGATGATTTGTAGAGCATCCGGCAGCTGGCTTACGGTACGGGTCCGTCAATCGACATATTTTTTTCAGCTTTTCTGGTGTGCCGTTTTATGCAGGTAGGGCACTACCGCTACCTTCCTTCAACGTTCCGTCCCTTGATTTGCTGTGTCCCGAGTTGTGCTATCTGACCTGCACCTTTTGAGCAGCCCCTCGACGACCGAAACTTGCACTGATTCCGGAAACCCTGCTGCTGATAACCTTCCCGATTGATCCATAAGACTCGTATAGATCTTGTGGTGGCAAGACTTCTTTAGAGCATTTCCAAAGCATAAGTTGGCAATGCTCCTCTTGACGAGCTTCGAGTGGGCTGACCGAAACGATAACAGGGACTTATTAGCTCTAGGTTTATATTCCCAACACGTGTGCCGTTCCATGAACTCGAGCTGAATATCTAGGAAACGCAGCACGTTATTGGCGGGCTCTTCAATCGCGAGAGTAAGTGGGCTAAGGACTGCAGAAAAAACTTCGTAAAGCTTGCCTACTGTAAAACGTGCGTCTGGTTCAAAAAGAACGAGATAGTCGTCTACGTATCTGACAACTTTAACCACCCTGTGCTCCGACAAGGTACGGGACAGGTTCCTGTTATGGTGAGCTAGAAAAATATCGCTCAGTATGGGCGCCAAACATGAACCGATGCAAACCCCTTGCTTTTGAATGAATATGTCGTCATTCCATGCTGCATATGTAGAGTGAAGGTAGCAACTAAGCATATCTAAAAAGCCCTGAACGGACAAACCGGCTGAATTTTGGAACGAAACCACGCCATAATCGTCTATGCACTCTTCTACACAAGTGCCTGCCGAGTTCTTGCGAAGCACAAAGATAAAGATGTGCGAGAGATTATTGAGGCTCAGGCTATCTGGCGGAATAGTGACACGTGTGTTAGTGCCCCTTCAGTCGACTTGTTAGATAAAGAGACGGCTTTTTTGGATGAGTAAGATTTGGATAAGGTGGCGCCACTGTGCATAGGTTATATAAGTATTTCCTGAAAATCAAGTTGTTGAAGTTAGCGCATTGTGGTGTCGTCTCCCTTCCGTCCTTGTTTGCTGGCGCTAAATATGCTCACACCATTTTATTTATATAAGCAACTTGTTTGCGTTCATCTAGTTAACTTACAATAGTAAGCATGCTAACGAAAAAAAAAACGTTTTGCGCGCATTTGTAACACAGCTACTGTAATATTTATATTTTTTGCCTTGTTATTAACTTGTAATCACTTACGTTAAAAAACGGACCCCTGCCCCAACCCTTGAAAGGGTTCAAGGATCATACCTGTATAAAAATAACTTGTCACTATATCTATCAAAAAGAACAAAAATTGATTGATTCATTGATTGATTGATTGATTGATTGATTGATTGATTGATATATATCCTATGCGCGAGGCGGTTCATCAGGCGCCGCTATGTACGCATCTCCATGACGGTATCCAGGCTACGTTTAGATGCGAATAGCAGGCTATACCGAGATCCAGAAATATATGAGCTTGAGTTTATTTTTCACAAAACTCGAACATGACAAGGTGTGGTGAGGTAAAGACGGGGTAAAAATTCGGTGTTTCACCCAAAAGGCGAAGCATACGAAGCTATACGAAGTAAGGGTAGTAGCTTTAGCGGCTTGTCAACACTCGCTTACTAACTAAATTAACAAGCACGGTGCCACGCGGGCACAAATAAACATGAACATATCTCACTCGATCATCGCGGAAACTCGCTGTGAAAAGGCTGGAGGGAGGAAGCGTGGCAGCAGCAGCGAGCGAATTGACCTTCATGCTGCGTCTCACTTCAACGCGAACTAAGCGTCGAAAGCACAGCGTATACAAAGCTAACAGCACTCGGCGCGCTTTGTGCGCAGCAGATACTTTCAAGATATGGGCGCCCACGTGATGAACGCAGCAGCTGCCAGTATTGGCAGGCTGTCCCAGTTTCACCTTAGCTGAACTTGAAAGTCAGCTTGACGGAATGAGGCGTTTTCTGGGTTTGTACCTAGAGTAAAAGAGCTATCGCTCTAAACGCTCGCGCGCACACACAACAGCAACAGCAATAACAACAGCATGGAAGAGGGAAGACTTAGACACTGTACAGAGCAACCAAAATAACATCTTATGGAATGCAAATGCAGCAATAAAATTCTGCTTTAAGGGTATCAGTCAAGCTGTATATTGTCATAAACAGACTATCACGCAACCGGGCAACGGAATAAAGAAAACACTCAATCGAAAAATCATGATATCGCAGTTGTTCCCAACGTTGAAGTCCTAGTGCAGAAGCAAAAAGGACAGAAAAAAAAATACTTTGACTGTTTGACAACACGATAGCCTATGTTTATGAAATTTTAATTTCAGTTTTACAAGAAGTTGATATTCGTAAAAAGAAGAAAGTGAGAAATATGAGCACTGTATGACAGGTTTGCGATTAGTGAAGTAACGCTGACACTGTCAGATTTTATCATGAATGAATGCTCGCATAAATTGATACACGCATGTGGTGCGCTATTTCAGGAGCTGAGAAGGAAAATAAATCACAGTTCTTAGGATATTCAATGTAAATAACGTAGAACTTTGTGGTTGATTGCTATTGCGATCCGGATTAATGTAATAACAAATTGAGTCAATACAAGGGATCACCTCACTCTCATAGCACGGGAACTTTCGGTAAAAAGAAATCAAAACGGCCACGTGGGAGCAATGGTTCAATTATGGGGTTATACGTGCCAAAACCACTTTCTGATTATGAGGCTCGCCTTAGGGAGGGTGGGGGGGGCTCAGGAAATTTTGACCACCTGGGGTTCTTTAACGTGCACCTAAATCTAAGTACACGGGTGTTTTCGACCCCAACGAAATGCGGCCGCCACAGCCGGGATTCGATCTCGCGACCTCGTGCTTAACAGCCCAACACCATAGCCACTAAGCAACCACTGCGGGTAAGCGGAGCAATGGTAAAAGCGGAAAAGTGGCCATGTACGGATATATACTCCGAGCGTTCAATGGCTGCTAAACCTTACATTAAAATTATGGGGTTTTTACGTGCCAAAACCACTTCCTGATTATGAGGCACGCCGTTGTGGAGGACTCCGGAAATTTTGACCACCTGGGGTTCTTTAACGTGCACCTAAAATCTAAGTATACGGGTGTTTTCGCATTTCGCCCCCATCGAAATGCGGCCGCCGTGGCCGGGATTCGATCCCGCGACCTCGTGCTCAGCAGCTCAACACCATAGCCACTGAGCAACCACGGCGGGTTAAACCTTACATAGAAGTGATGACACTGAACGAGAACACGCCTTTATTCTTCCAAGCAGTCGCACCTTTCCTTCCCTTCTTCCAAACGTCGACGAACTTCAAACACTGTCTTCCAAGCTGTCTTATTAGTTTCTCGAGTAAACTTCGGAAAAAAACATTCGACGGCTTCTTTTAGTTCATCATTGTCAACACATCGCCGTCATAGAAGGTGTTTCCTCAAATATCAAAACCCACAGGTAGAAAGGGGGTTAGCAGAGGGTCCTGATTTTTATTAGTCATATCATAAGAAGCCAACAAACACTGACACCAAGGACAACATAGGGGAATTTACTTGTGCTTAATAAATGAAATAAAGAAACAATAAATTTATGGAAAATAAAGTGGATGAAAAAACAAATTATCGCATGTAGGAACCGAACCCACGCGAAATGCGAAGGTTGTGGGTTCAGTTCCCAACTGTGGCAAGTTGTTTTTTCATCCACTTTAATTTCCATTTATTTATCGTTTGTTTACTTCATTTATTAAGCACAAGTAATTTGCCCTATGTTGTCCTTGGTGTCAGTGTTCGTTGGCTTCTCATGATATGACTAATAAAAATCGGGCCCCTTGGTTAACCCCCTTTCTTCTCGTTTATTACATAACGAGGGTCTCGAATCCGGCAACATTGATGCCTTCAGGTAGCATGCGTGGGTTTATTGACCAGTTGCCTTCACCCAAAAAGATCACGCTCTCGTGACGCCTGCGGCAAAAAGGACGTTCCACGTCCGCCGCCAAGGTCTGTGAGTGGTGGCGCTGGCTAACACTCCCAGGGTTCTACTAGGACACGTACACCCGTGAGCATAAGTATACGGATAACGGGAGCGCGTGCCCAACTGCATCGATGCGCCGTCTACCGACCCGACGCCTGCTGTCGAGAGGGCCGCTAGAGCAGCGGTGCGCATGCGCGTCCCATCATATCTGCTGGCCTGACATGTAGCTTTGCCTGACGTCGCTGTGGTGCTCGTAGACTAAACGTCCACTGGGCGTCGTGTTCGCTGCTTCGTCGCATCTGGGCCATTGTTTTACGCAGCGGTTGCGGCTGGGCTGGCACGCGCGTCCGCCGCGCTTCGCTTTCATTCTTTCTTTGGGGGAATTATCGCACGCCGCACTGCCTTCTCTGACGCCTTTAGATGACTCGCACAACGTGGCCATCTGCGGCTTTGTGTTATCTCGAACTGTTCCAATGCTTGCTGCCGCAGGTAGAAGCAAGGTTTTGCAATCGGTGTCCGCCGTCGCGTTAAGAAGTAGAACTGAGCTGCAGGGGCTACTATGCTCCGCAAGCAGCAGGATGCTAAAAGGAGAAATTAGCGGCACCGTACTGCCTTTATTTCTTCAAACCATTCAACAAGGCTTGAACAAGAAATGCACGTGAGGGTGCCACTACAGACTAGCAGCGGCAACACTGACACATGCGCAAGAATATATTTATTTATTTATTTTATTTATTTATACAAGTACCTGCAGCGCCACAAGGGCATTATTGCAGGGGGGGAGACGACGACGAAGTGTCTTTTGATACAGCGCTGTTCTTTCTAGCTCCGGGTTATTTCTGTGAAAACCTAAGTTCATACGCTGGTCCTCGCTCCCTGCTCAGTCGCAATGGAAGTGGACGACCCCGCACGTCTGCCGGCGACGGCGGCGTCAGCGGCGGCCGCCTCCAGGAAGCGGCTCGGTCAGCAGAGCGACACCGACAGCGAGGACACCCATGTCTACTCTCTCAGCAGTGAGGACACTTCCGATGACGACTTCCAGCTTGTACAGAGCCGCAGAGCGAAGCGACGGAACACCAGGACGTCCTCATCGTCAAGCACGCAAACAGTGAGACAGACACAGAGGCCGGACGCCAATACCATCATCTTTGTGCCCCTGCTTCCCAACGTCAACATGAAGCTACTTAACAGGCAATCTGTGTCGATGTCACTGGAAGCCTTGGTGCCAAATGAAATATCGGACATTCGAGTGAACACCCGAAAAAATCTTCTGGCGGTTGATGTCCAGCATGCGGCTGCTTTGACCACTCTACGCAGCGTAACGGACCTCGATGGCATTCAGGTGCGCTCTTACATCCCTCTGGGATCTGACGTAGTCACCGGCGTTATCTACGACGTAGACGTCGCCATCCTTAATAACGACTTGCCGATTCTTATCAAGCCAGCCAATGATGAGGTCATCGTTGATGTTAAGCGGCTAGGCAGTTCACGCTGCGTGAAAATAGCATTCAAGGGCAAACATATACCCTCGCATGTCAAGGTTGGACACTTCAGACATGCAGTGCGGCCTTTCATTGCGAAACCTCTCCAGTGCCGCAAATGCATAAAACTGGGACACGTGAGCAGCGTCTGCGAAAATCAGGCAGCATGCCCCCGCTGCGGAGAGCCCCACGCTGCAGATAAATGTGGCGCGACTGTGGTGAAGTGTTCAAACTGCGGAGGATCACATGAAGCTTCATCGAAGAAATGCCCACATATTAAGAAGGAAATGGCCATCTTGAAAGAGATGGCGAGAGATCATTCATCTCATCGCGAAGCCGCCGAAAAAATCAGGAAGCGACGTTCACGTCACCGGCGCTCCTCAAGACAGGCTTCTCAAGGAAGGCGCATGCCACTTCCTACAACACCGCCTCCTCCTCCACCGCCTAGGCCAGACAATGTGGAAAGGACCGCGAAGAGCAAGTCCACTGCGAAGGCCACATCTGCCGAATCTTGGCCGGCTCTACCAAAACGACAACATTCACCAACAGAATCACAGCAAACTTTCGCTGGACAACCCCCGACGTCTACTGTCGGCGATGTGTGCGACCAAGACAGGCAGGTGGCTGATATGCTGCAATCGCTAATTAATACAATGCGCATTATACTGAACAAGCTGCAAACACCAGCAGCTCGAAGTGCTCTGCAAATACTGGATGCACTAAATCCAGTGCTTGCTAGCATCGTTTAAGCACCATGGCTCGACCAATAGTCCCCTTCCGCACTGAACTTAAAAGTGCGTCGATCTTTCAATGGAATGCCAGGGGTCTAAGGACCCGTATATCAGACTTTCGCCAATTCATTTTCACAAATTGCTTCCCCATACTGGTCATTTGCGAACCAAATACATCAACTCCACTCAGACTGTCCGGTTATGAATCTTTCGTCTCGTCCACATGCGGTGCGAGCACGAAAGTGATCATCTACATCCGCACGGACTTCACATATGTCGCTAACGCGATAGAGCCTCATGACGACAACCAATATGTCTGCCTAAATGTCCAAAAGAAGAATGTGTCATTTACACTAATTGGTGCCTACATATCCCCAGCGGGTCACTTTGACGGCGAACGACTTAAGAAAATATTACTAATGAACAATGGTCCCTGGGTTATCACAGGTGACTTCAACGCGCATCACCAGCTATGGGGAAGCACTAAAATGGACTCCAAAGGCAGGAGCCTTGCCTCCTTTGCTGCCGACCATGATTTGTGCTGTGTAAATGACGGCAGCCCTACATTTCTGCGAGGCACGACCTACAGTAGCTGCTTGGACTTGACTTTGGTGTCACGGCGCTTTGCCTCGAGCGTCCAATGGTTTACAGACGTAGAAACACATGGAAGCGACCATATTCCAACATACATAACGATTAGAGGAATTGACCAACGCTCCTCTACTGTGTTGCGTACAGTTGATTGGACAAAATTTAAGAAGGATATGGATGACACTTGTCGGGAAGGCCTCTCACACACTTTCGAAGAAACAATCGCAGAGGCATTGAAAACGTCCATGTGCTCGCTTACAAGGTCAACAAGGCGAACAGACTTGGACGTGGAACTGGATAGACTGCGTGCGGCACGCCGACAGGCGGAGAGGAGGTATCGGCGCACGAAGTCCGTCTTGGATCTGAGGGCTTCACGGCGCATACAAAAGAAAATCCAGCGTCGCATGGATAAATTGGAAGATAAGCGATGGAAAACATTCTGTCAGTCGCTTGATCCCCGAAAATCGCTCTCGCACATATGGAGAACGGTTAGGGGTCTTCGCTCATCTCCGCATCAAAGGAAGCCCTTCGCTGCTCTGGCCCTCTACCAACTTCGCTCGGAACTTCAATTGGCTGAAGAGTTCTGCGCACGGATTGCTGGGTCCGTGGCCATCATTACTGACGCAGCATTGAATGACATCCCTGAGGCACGTGTACCAGAAATCAACGTGCTATTTTCACTCGAAGAGCTCGATGCTGCGTTGGCGACTTGCAGGCGTTCTTCGTCACCAGGACCTGATGGCATCACGTATGCTGCCCTATGCCACCTTGGACATGAGGCACGTGATGAGCTTCTCAACTACTACAATGAGTCTTGGCAGAACGGCGCCGTTCCTAAACAATGGAAATCGAGCCGCTTGATCCCCATTCTGAAACCTGGAAAGTCACCGCTTGAGATCTCATCATATCGTCCGATTGCGCTTTCGAGCTGCGTCGGCAAAGTGATGGAAAGAATGATTCTTGCCCGATTGGAATGGTACCTAGAACGATTCAACATCTATCCGAACGCCATGACAGGCTTCCGTCGGGGTCGCACGTCCATAGACAACGTCATTGACATCGTAACATGGGTCCAAAATCAAAAAAGCCTCAAGCGCCTGTCTGCGGCACTTTTTCTGGATATAAAAGGAGCCTATGATAACGTCACCCATGAGGCCATACTAAACTCACTTGAGGCTGCTGGAGTTGGTGGCCGGATGTATCAATGGATTCAAGACTATTTGACTGAAAGGCGTTTTTTCTTACAGACCGAAGACGGCCCAACTTCAGACCATTACATCTGCCGTGGTGTGCCGCAAGGTGGAGTGTTGAGCCCTATTTTGTTCAACCTCGTCCTGGTAGGACTAGCGGATTACCTACCGCAGACAGTACATGTCTCAATATACGCCGACGACATTTGCATCTGGGCCTCTGCGGAGACTCGCCCTCAGCTAAGAGCCAGGCTTCAGCGGGCGGCAACCATGACGGCTTCTTATCTCCGAGAACAAGGCCTCAGTGTGTCTACTGAGAAGTGCGCATTACTTGGTTTTACGCGGAAACAAATGTCATCGTATCCTGTTACCATCAATGGTCAAGCTGTATTCTATGTTAAGACACATCGGTTTCTGGGCGTCATCATTGACCGCAACCTCTCGTGGAGCCCTCACTGCGTCTATCTGAAGAAGAAGCTAGTCGCCATTGCTCAGGTCTTCAAATTTCTATGCGGGAAAAACTGGGGTACACCAGTCCATTCTATGTTGCAGCTGTACAGGGTTCTGTTTCTCGGACTCCTACGTTACAGCCTACCAGTGTTGTCCAATGCATGCAAGACGAACTTTCGCACCTTCGAGAGCATACAAGGTCAAGCCCTACGCACGTGTTTGGGGCTGCCTCGGTGCACGTCAACAGCAGCAACAATTGCCATCGCAGGAGACCATACAATCCAGACACATGTAGCTGTCGACTCTCTCAGAGCGCACATTCGCCATCTGTCAAGGATCCCCGACCACCATTTGGCCTCCCTACCAGCCGAGAGACCTCAAGCGACCTTTTCACGAATGATTAACGCTCATCAAGAGTACATACCAGCAAGTTTTACACCGGCGGCGAAGCCTTCCTCCCCCCTGTGGTGGCTGCGACAGCCTCAAGTGAATTTTGATATTCCTGGAATTACAAATAAGTCCAATCATCCATCGCCGGCTCTGAAGCAACTTACACTCCTATTACTGCACCAGACGTATCATGACCGCATACACATATATACCGATGGTTCAACCTCACCTACCAGCTCAACTGCCGCATTCGTCGTTCCAGCCAAGAACGTTACAGTTAAATTCAAACTGTCGCACACGACTACATCTACATCGGCAGAACTTGCAGCTCTCCATGCCGCTATGATGTACATCACCGAAGAGCCAACAGAGAAGTGGGTCGTATTTTGTGACTCCAAGGCAGCCCTTCATAGCATCAAGTCCGCGTTACGTCACAGAACTTACGAGCAAATGACATCTGAAATCAGGGAACTGCACCACCATGCTCTGGAAAGAGGACACCACATTGTATTTCAGTGGATTCCTGCTCACTGTGGCATCGTCGGCAACAACCTAGCTGACAAGGCTGCCCGGTGTGCCCACGAAGATACAAAGACGCGTCCAACACCTTTGGCGAGGTCGGACGCTGCCAGAGAACTTCGCCTACTTGCGCGCAAGAAGTCCCAAGATCTCTGGACATCAAGTGGCTTCAATTGCAGAAAACGTCAACTGGACCCCACGCTACGGCTCAACTGCCACCTAGCCTTTCCCGCGGCGAAGCAACCTTGTTGTGTCGCTTGTGGTTGGGAGTGGCGTTCACGAACGCATACTCCTACCGTATGGGAATGGCCGAGAGCCCGATGTGCGACTCCTGCGGGTGCGAGGAGTCCATCGAGCACGTATTGTGTACCTGCCCTCGCTACGATGTCCACCGCCTCCCTCTGCGGTCAACTTTACACAGACTAGACTCGAGACCATTCACCGAGTCAAAGATACTCGGACCGTGGCCACAACCGTCACTGGCTCGAAAAGCGATTCGTGCACTAGTGCGGTACTTAAAGTGCACGGGCTTAAGAGACCGCTTATAGTGTCATTGTGTAAGGTGTCCCTCCCACATGTACTCAGTGCTGACTCTCTCCCTTTCTTCCTCTTTCTATTCCCCTTTCCCCCACCCCCAGTGTAGGGTAGCAAACCGGATGCTATTCTGGTTGACCTCCCTGCCTTCCCTACCCTTGCTTTCTCTTCTCTCTCTCATTGCAGGGGGGGACAAATTGAAGAAAAGTGAACATGTGACAAAAACTGGATACAGCAGAGCACAGGTGGTAAAAGTAACAAAATACGTAACATAGATGAGTCATCTCGACGGCAAAACGGTCTTGTGAAATGCGGTGCAAATTTGCAAGACAGAAATGGAAAGCGTACACTATCGCATAAAGTGCAATGCCAGCCAAATGATATAACGAAAACGGGATAATATACTACGACAGACTACGTGACAATAAAGACAGAAACTCTGAACACGTTTTACATTCACCAATGCTCCTGGGAAGCCTATTCCAGTGTGCGGAAACATGCGGAAAAAATGAATTACGGTAGATATCAGTACGACAGCGCATTTCAAGGACTTTCAGCTCGTGATCACATCGTTTAGAGATGAAGTGGGGAGGGAAAATGTACAAGTTCTTGTTTATTCCTGTGAGATCAAAGTAGATTCGGAAAAAAAAGTTCTAATTTTGCAGTTAATCGGCGGTGTGCTAGTGTTTTCCAACCAAGGTCCTCTTTAAGCAATGTAATACTGCTACGGAAGTTATAGTTACCAGAAACAAATCTTGCAGCGCGGTTTTGGACGCGTTCGAGCTTTTCTATAAGTTTAGAGCTTTGAGGGTCTCATACCTGGCAAGCGTATTCGAGTACCGGACGAACATTTGTTATGTAAAGCAGTCCTTTTACTTTCTGGGGGGCATTATAAAAATTACGTTTAACAAGGTTTAGTATACGAGATGATTTTAAGGTTAAGTATTCAATATGTCTGTTCCATGTTAAATTTTCTGAAAAATAGACCCCGAGGTATTTGTAGTGTTCGACCTTTTCAAGAAGTAGTCCGTCCAATTTATACACTGATCTGACAGGAAAGCGTTTACGGGTGAACGACACAAGTTGGCATTTAGCATTGTTCAAAGACATGCCCCACTTAATCCACCAAGCATGAATTTTGTTTAGATCATTCTGCAAACTGCTAACATCACAATCATTTTCTACATTCTTGTATATGGCACAATCATCAGCATATAACCTCACTTTGCATTCTAGATTGTGCACAATGTCATTTATAAAGACTAAAAATAACAAAGGCCCCAAAACAGACCCTTGGGGCATGCCAGAGGTTACGGTGACGTGTTGATTTAGTGCCGTTTATTAAAACATGCTGTGTTCGTTCAGACAGGTAATTTCCAATCCAATGTACTATTGCAGGGTGTATACCGAGACAAGATAATTTATGTAAAAACAATGCATGAGAAACGGTGTCGAAAGCTTTCCGGAAATCTAAAAATATACAGTCTACCTGAAATCCAAGGTCAAAAGAGTAAAAGAGATCGTGAGCGAACTCTACCAGTTGAGTCGTACATGACAAGCCGGGCCTAAATCCATGTTGAAAATCCGAAAAGAAATTATTGCTTTGAAGGTGTTTCATCACAGCACTGTATATGATGTGTTCTATTGTTTTGCAACACACACATGTTAGAGAAATAGGCCTGTAGTTTTCTAGTACATTTTTGGGACCGTTTTTATGTATGGGAACGACGTGGGCTACCTTCCACTCTGCAGGTAATGAAATGGTATTTAATGATTTATTAAACAGAGCAACTAAAAAATGCGCAATTTCTTGAGAGCAGGATTTCAATACCTGCGACGGAATACCATCAGGACCGCCAGCTGATTTGTTGTTCAGATTGGAAATAAGTTTCAGAACACCGTTATATGTGACAGTGACCATAGGCATATTCTCATAGACTATTTCTTGTATGTCAGGCGGTTCACCAGTGTATGTCTCAGAAAAAACACTTAAAATAGGAATTCAGACAGCAAGCCTTCTCATAATCATCAAGCACTGTTTTCTCGCCAACTGATAAAATGGGGACAGTTGTGTCCACTTTACCATTTATTTTAACAAATTTCCAAAATTCTTTAGGATTATCTCTTAACTTTGCGTCAAGCGACGAAATATAAGTTTGTTTATTCACCTTTATTTCTTGCTTAATATTGTAGTTCACATGACGCATTTCATGGAAAACAGATTGATTGCGAGTCTTCAAATACGAAGCATACAGGCGGCGTTTTTTGTTAATTAGCGAGCGAATTTTCTTATCTACCCACGGTTTATCTTTCCGGCGTCTAGTTCTCAAAAGTTTGAAAGGTACGTATTTTTCAATTAAAGCCTTTAATTTATCTCTAAAAAGAATCCAAGCTTTGTCTATGTCCACTGTCTGGCTGACCTCATAAAAAATAGGGAAGAAATTTGAAAGCTCTCGTGATAAAGAGATGTAATCCCCTCGGTCGTAGAAAAAAACCTTTCTAGGATATTTATGGGTTGGTCTAACTGAAGCGGCACTAGACGTGGCAACAACGCAATCGTGATCACTGATACCAGGGATGACAGCTACGTTTTGGATCAACGACTCAGAGCTAGCAAAAAACAAATCTAAAGTGCTGGCAGAAAAATGGTCTCTTCGCGTGCATTCGGAGACGAATTGGGTTAGGTCATTAGTTATAATGAACTCTGAAAAGGCAAGAGATAGGGCAGTCGAGTCTGAGAACACAGGTTTGCCATCTTCCCAGTCAACAGCAGGCATGTTAAAGTCACCCCCAAGTATATACTCAGTATTTACGGTAGTTAAAAAGTTTGATAGCTCGGTAAATGATTCCGGATTACAAGAACTAGGATACCGGTAAAAAGACCCAACAGCAAGGTAATTGCCATTGCTCATTCTAACCCTGCACCATATGGATTCAGAGTGATTGAAAGAAGTAGGGAGTTCAGTACTTTGAAGGCACTCATTAATGAGAAGAAAAACGCCGCCACCATGTGTGTTTCTGTCACACCGGTAAACATAACCACACGGAAATACCTCGTTATTGGCGATGGATTCATGAAGCCAGGATTCAGTTCCGATCACTATGTGTGGTTGAACAACGGAAAGTAAAACTGCAAACTCATCGGCCTTATTTTTCAAGCTTCGGCAGTTAACTAACAGAAGATTAAGTGTAAGATAACACGAAGTGTTATGTTCCGCGCCAGTACGCAAGGTTTTAGGTTCTGCACGATGATTGACCTTTAGCTATCTTATTTCGGTTACCACCTTTTTTCCGCTATCATACCCAAAGATTTTGTTGCCCATGTGCAGTTTATCGAAACGTAGTTTAAATGAGAGGTTTGTGGCTAAAGCATATTCAACCAGTTTTGATCGTGCATATCTGATAGCAGGACTGAAATCCTCCCGAATTGCGTATTCCTTATCTTTCAGCCTGGATCCGCACGACAAAAGTTGTTCCTTAACTTTAAATCTACAGAAATTAACAATAATTAGCCGGTTCTTTCTCTCGCGAAACTTTCCCAGCCTATGAGCACGTTCAATATCTTCCGTTGTAATAGTCTGTTCGAGCTCAGTTTGAAAAAACGCGATGGCTTTTTTCTCAGAGTCTCTCCAACTTTCATTTTCGCAATCACATAGGCCAAAAACTATCAAGTTATTTCTGCGCGACCTGTTGTTTGTATAGTCAAGGGACGTTTTAATTTCGACCATTTTTCGCAGATTTTCTGAGGACTCTTCTTTGGCTGAAAGTAGGTCACTTTGAAGAACAGCGACTGTGTTCTGTAGTTCTTGTAGCGAAAGAGCGAGAGCAGACTGTTCCTTCTTGACAACTTCTAGCTCGGTGAAAAAACGAGTTTGCCCTTGCTCAAGCCGGCGGACAATAGCATAAATGCCTTCAATACTAGCACTTCCTTCAGCATTACTAGCATCTGTACCAGCGCCAGGGTTTAGTTCGACATCCCCGGAGAGAAGTAAATGTAATCCAGAGAAAGCAGGGTAGGCAAAACCACGTAAACTGATACATTTTTCTCACGTACTCCAATAGGCTGTCGGGGCACGACACCGCAATTACACATCGGTCAGAACACCGGTAACAAGATGCAGGGGTTCGGTAACTAACCTGTGCAAGAAGACGAGGTAAGCTCATGCCGACAGCGATGTCGCGCCCCGGCAGTAGTCCGTCGAAGTGCAGCTTAAGTAGTGCCTCCGCCCCTCTTGTATCAGTTGACATATGCGGTTGCCACGCCAGATGAGTGAATGTATCCAAAGTGGGCGGCTGCTCGTTGATATCCGGGAAAGGCGATGATTGTGCGGCGAAGCACGCGTCCGTTTGCCACGTAGAAACTGAAGGCAGTGGCAGGTTCCAAGCCACATCGAAGAAACCACCGCCGGGCCACGGAATCAGTAGGGCTCCGAAAAGCACCTGTGCAAGAAGACGAGGTAAGCTCATGCCGACAGCTATGTCGCGCTGTCGGGTGCAGCTGTGCGGTGCACGCTGCCATGAAGTTCCAATTACGGTTGCCTCCTTGCGAATCGGGTCGGGGTGACCGGCCTGAATCACTGGTCGGGGTGACCATCGACAGACTGCGGTCTCGAGGGCATTTAGGACGAGCCAACGTGTTGCTCTTATTTTCGTAGATTATAATTTTAACAACTGTATGCATGATTTCACCACGCTGTCAATTTTCCATAGGCGGCGATGACGCCTCGAAGGTGCCGTGGTTTCCGCTCGTAACGCGATGTCATAAGGATATCCCAATATTATAAAGATGCAACGAGCCAGTGGGCAGCGCCAACTGAAAAAATGAAAGCACAGACATCAAAGTGGAGTGGGCGAAGTATGCCTATTTTCACCCGTGCGATGGTGTGTAACTTGTTTTTGTTAGCGAAAGTGTTCTATATGTTACAAGTGTTGTGTATGTCAAAGATTTGTGTGCAGAAATTGTACAGAATATTTGCTGTATTTTTTTTGTGGGCATCTGGTTGGGAAAGGATGAGTCGTGTAAACTCGTTTCATGCGGTGGGGAATGGAGGGGTAGGTTTATCTCATTTGTTCTTGAAAGAGGTTGTGTCGAGATTTGTGTTTTTCCGCGACGAAAGTGACGCGTTTTTGCGCAGTGTTATTCAAGTGCGATTGTGTGATGCATTGCCTGATTTTATCGTTACGTCACACACGCTTCGTAATGTGGCCGTGAAAGGATTTATGCGTGAAGTTGTGGATGGTGTCCGTTTTCTCAGAGCGCATTATTCAGTAGATTATCTTTCAGATGTTTCCGGAAAGAAGCTTTACAAGGACCTTATTTATCTCATGTGCCCTACGCCGATTTATTGTTCAGCATATCATTTAGGACAGGAGAGGAAAGTGCTGAAATGTGTAAAAGGTTTCCCTGTGAAGGCTTCTACCAAAACTTTCTTCTTTATGTTACATTGCGGCACACTCCCTGTCAAACCTTGGCTCCGAGAAAAAGGTATCTTTGTGTCTGGGAGCGTCAGCTGTATCATTTGTAGAAAGCCAGAGACAATAGAGCACATTTTCTTGAATTGCTGGGATTCCATATTCTTATGGGACATCCTACAGAGAACTCTCAAAAAATATTTCCCATTACCGCCTTTCGAGATAAGGTTTCTGCCTGTCGAGCAAACAGAGATGGTGACGTATGACCTAATAATGTTGTTGTGCATGCATAGTCTCTGGAGGACGCGAATGGTGGTCAGAAATGCAGACCAAGTTGCACGACCAGCAAAAGAGTATTTTGTTCAAAATATTGTATATGTACGTGACGCATATAAATCTTTGTGCCAGCCGCCAGAATGGCTATGGATCTTTGACCACCTCGCGACAACAAAATACCTTTAACCAAGCTGTATATTGTGTAATACAGCCAGTGTTTTTATCACCTCATTTCATTGTGAATGTGATTTCCCTTTGAATTCAAAATTGTGAATGAAGTCATTCTATGTTTTTTCGTATTGTATCGCTAACAGGCAATAAAAAAAAAGTAGCTAAATTGGGAGAGCATCGCACACGAAATGCGAAGGTTGTGGGTTCGGTTCCCACATGCGGCAAGTTGTTTTTTCATCCACTTTAATTTCCATTAATTTATCGTTTCTTTATTTCATTTATTAGGCACGTTGTCCTTGGTGTCAGTGTTTGTTGGCTTCTTATGATAAAACCCGCAGGTGTCACATAGGGCGTCTAGCGGAGAATAGGTCAATTATGGGCGTTTCTAACCCGCATTCCAGTACAGCGAGCATATTGTGCAACGTGGCCACTATTGCAGCCGCAATTTCTTTTTCTTTTGCCATATTTTATTCGGTGCTAATAGCTATTTAAAGGACATGGGGATGAGCGGGACTTGTTAATGTAGTTTCGGGGTGCGGTAAATAAATCAACCTAATACCATATCAGAAGTTACGACTATGATTTTTACCGCACAAGCCGCGCCCTCATTCAAGGGCGGATGAAGATTTGTGCGTTGCTAGGAGTGATGCAAAACTATGAATATTACTGTCGATACCATCGATAGATAAATTACTGTCGAATTATCTATGGCAAACAAACAATTTCAACGGTGCCATGGCTAGTATAAAACGACGCAACGTATGGTACGTAATGACCGCAACATAAACTTTCCGACGTTTTACTCTAAGAAAAAAACAATGAATGACCCTTGCTCCATTAAGGTAAAAATGCCGATGTCCCTCGTGTTCGTCTTTAAATGGAGCAACTTTCCTCCTTCATTCATGAGAGAAACGGTTTCTCCTTTCCAAAACCAACATGGCCCACTGTATGGGCAAGCGAAACGAAGCGATGGTTGCGACTACGCCTTCCAACTGTGCTATAGTTCGCAGCTGGAAAACAACGTACGCGTCATAAGATACCCTATAAGCATAGTGTACGTTACTGATATTTACAGAAAAAAAAATCTTGCTAAGCTTTCTTTGGTGCGTACTAGGAACCAGGTGCAAGTACGACACGATTCTGTAGCGATGCCTTCCGCTCGTCTGCTACTCTTATCACCCGCCGTTCACGGCCGGCTCATAATGTTAATACCGTGGGCGGAGCGTCACTCTAACCACTGTAGAAGCGCGAAAAGGAATGACTTTGCTAGAACATCGCGGCGTTGAGCTTACGTAAACGTAGGGATATCCGTACAGCAATCCATCGCGAGCGCGCATACACACACGCTTATGTGGATGGACGGATGTTATGAGCGTCCCTTTTGGAACGGGGCAGTGGGTTGCGCCACCAAGTTCTTGCTATTATACTACCTAATGTCCTACCCAAGTTAAAAAAGAAAAAAAAACGCTATGAACTCCCACAACCACATTTTCTCACTCCCTATTGCGAACTTTGCTTTTGTACGCCTCCGTTTATTGTAGTTTCCCTACTTTTCTTCCACCAATCTTCCAATCGCCTGTTAATAACCTCTATTGCGGACATGTTTATTTTTTGCCTGCTCTCGCTGAACCCAAGGTTTTCAAGGAGGCCAGTGGTGCCTAAATCGACCGCTGGGCAGATGTGTACACATTCTAATAAAACATGCTCCATCGTTTCCCTAGCTTTACCGCAGCAAGCGCATGCTTCATCCTTCTTATATCTCGCTTTATAGGTGCGTGTTCTAAGGCATCCCGACCTCGCTTCGAAATGCAATCAGCTTCCCTTTGAGTTATCATAAATTGTTTCTTTTCTGATGTCGTTTTTTCCTCTTAAGTAGTTACTCATGGCAGGTCTCTTTTCCATTGCCGCCACCCATGAGATTATTTCAGCCTCTCTGACTTTCCGCTTGACGTTCTTTGTCGCTGTGTTGCCCACGCTACAGGCTGCATACTTGCTGGTAAGCTTCCTAGTTCTTTTCCTCCACTGTGAATCAATATTTTTCCTGTAGAAATACCTCAACACTCTCCCAGCACATTTACCTTTTTTTTTTCATATTCTTCAGTCATTCTCCATAATCGATTTTACTGTGAGCTTCCTTCACTTCAAAACTAGTCCAGCCCATATCACTCTGCACAGCTTCATTTGTAGTCTTCCCGTGAGCGCCCAATGCGAGACGACCCACTGACCTTTGGTTCCGATCGCGTTCTGATTGTACCAACGTCCTGATGTACCGTACACCGAGTCCTGATGTAAACAACGCGCTTAGCGCCCCCTGGAGACGCTTCAAATTACTAAACCCTTTAGTTACCCGATAACCTATAGTTGGCGCTAAACCGGATAACCCGATAAAGCCGATAGCCGATAAGCCCGATAATTGGCGCTAAAAGCTGACGAAAAGGAGGACGATCGGAGGATTGGTGGAAGAAAAGTAGGGAAACGACGAAAGGCGGAGACGTACAAAAGCACGATTCGCAATAGGGGATCTGAAAATTTGGGCGTGGTAGTTCATAGTGTTTTTTTTTTTCATTGTTTAACCTAGGTAGGACATTAGGCAGTATAGTAACGAGAGCTTGGTAACGCAACCCACGGCCCCGTTCCAAAGGGGACGCTCATAACATCCATCCAAAGGAAAGATCACATTCTTTTTTTTATTTGCTTTCAATACGGCAAGGTAACGTGAGAGCAACACACTACACATACTAATGCACGACACAGCAACACGCAGCACTTTCCCACATACGATACACGTCACAGGAACCACTACACACAAGCGCACAGAACATACACAAACACAGCTTGGGCTGCCTACATGCGTATGTCTTGGAATCTTGTTATATAGCCTTGATGTTTCGACCTGCCTAGTAGTGCCAGTGACGGACTCTCTGTTATACGTAATTAGCAATAAATTTCGACAGAATACTTCTGGGTATAATCACCTGATAGGCACGCGAACTCCACACAGACCTGTTAATATAAAACCGCATATTACTGACTGCTTTTGACTAGGGACTTTCAATTATCAACACGGTGGCGACAGCGACCTAAGCCTTTCACTTCGAAGCCGTAGCGGATGGCTCTTCAAGAACCGCTGACGTTTACAAAATACATTCTGTTGAAATCGCTTCAACGTTTTCTCGCCTAACTTAATACAGAAGTGGCGAACAATCGGCTATGCGCGGCGTCCGTACGCCGTTGCAAAGCGGGTACGTGCGAGCTGGCGCGCGGTGTCCCGGCGGCGGCCGGAGTTAAGGCCGGCTGTACATAGCGCAGGGATGAATCTGACCGGGACGCTGAGGCCACCGCCTTCGAGCGAGCCTTCGAAATCATGTTTTTCCTCCCTTTCCACAGACCAAAAGTATTCGGCTGCGTCGAGGGCGTCGTTCGCTGCTACACGCTGAGCAGCTGCGTGCGAGTTGTAAGGATATCGCGGTTGGATGAGAGCGGAATATAAATACAAGCATAGCATCCAAGGAGGCTATGATGCAAGTTAGTCGCCGCGATGTCAGGGTGCTACTTCATGAGAACGAAAGATTGCTCACCGCGGTTGGCGTGACTGGCCCCGCTCACCATTGATGATATCAGAAGGCTAACTGCTGGTGTCTGTTGTGTTATATCCATCTCTAGGAGAGTTGTGGTAACGAAGATTGTTGCGATACAGTATGCTAGGCTACAACTACGATAGCCATAGCGTAAATACAGTGGCGGAAGCATAACCGTCGCGACAACTGAGCGGGGGATAGCTCCGACTATGGAGTATGCCGTCTCTCTCCGAGCGCCTCTACTGCAACGCCACGTCTGCGCCGTGCTAGCGGTGCTTTCTGCTAGACAGAGGGTGGTTTCGCTTCATACCGACGTTCGAGTTCGACAGCGCCCTGCAGCTTTCTAGAATCCCGGCACTCGACCCAGTGCACAATGGTGCCGTCACCATGTGCGTCTCATTAGCTGGGAATCGCGTTCACATCTGGGCATACGCGTTTTACCCGTGCCCTTGTGCCTTTCATTAGGCTTTTCCTACTTTGCAATGTCAATTGTCCCTCTACAAATTATCTTCGAGAGTGTTTCCTTTTCTTCATAGACGCCGACAGCCGTATGTGCTCAGTTGCCACGGGGAAGTCAGTAATTTGTAAAAGCTTTTCTCAAATTTATTTTGCTGGGTACTTTTTGTTTGTACATTTGCTTGTACTCCGCCTTTTAGGAAATTCATCTTCTATTGATGGTCGGTGCTTCCTGCCTCTGCAGTGTCGTGCGCGCTACACGATGCATCACGGAGAAGCCGCCGCTGGCGGGCGGAGACGCAGATGAACCGGCACGCGAGTGACGCTGGATATACAGCTGTATATCTGGTTGCATGGTACGCTCATGCACCTCCTTGCTCTGGCAACAGGTTCTGTGTTCCATCTATGGATCTGGAGACGTGGCTTGCGGCAGGGATACGCTCACACCACTCGGCTACATGGTGACGGCGCCAGCAAACGTATTTTGCTTTCGCTTCGAAGTCGTCGAGGATGGTGCTTCAAAACGACCACATATGCGTACATTTGATATAGCTTAACATTCTCCTCATCCTAATTTCACGCATCAAAACAAGAAAGGCTGGCGGATATTTGCGGCGTCTGGGCCGAGATGCCTGAGTGCGGGCTAGTCTCGCTGTGCGTCAACAGCCGGACGCTGTTTTCGAGTTGAACTATTCTCGCTTCGCACCACCCTTTCGAGCCAGAGGTTTGACAGTGACGGTCACTTGTCATGAAAGGTTTAGACCTCAGGTCATGCTATTTAGCATTACTATCTGTCGAGAACAAGTTGTTGCAGTCGTTGTTCAGGTCACCGGCAGCGACGCAAGATACGCGCACGCAAGGGAGAAACGTTACTTCCTTTTGGTTGCCGCGAGAGGGCGCGACATGCGAAGCGCATGTGAAGGAGGAACTGGGCGGCCTGGAAGGAGGAAAGCGACTGGTTCCTCCTTTTTCGCTCCCTTTCTTTTTAAGAGTGTACGTCTCCGTACCAAAACACATGGTGTAGCTTTCCATACTTATAGCATAAAGTCACGCGATCTGGTTCACCAGTGAAGGAAATTGCAACCACAGACAACACTCTAAAAATTTTAACACCCTTAAGGGTGTAAATGTCTTGTCCCATGGGTGACACCCTTTTTGGGTGTATTGCTACACCCCAAGCAACGGGATGCAAATTAACACCCCACAAAAGAAGGGGTGTTAATATGACGTCACCTCGCCTATGGGTGTAAAACCAAACAACACCCTTTCTATATGGGGTGTAACGCAGACACCACCCTTTCAATATGGGTGTAGCAGGGACAACAGCCTTCCAAAAGGGCGTTATCCCTGCAAGTATTTTAGCGTTCGCTACAGCCATGTAGTTGATGGCCAGACTAGCTGTTGTGAATGCTGCCTAGCCTTAGCTATGATACTACCTTGTTCAGTATGAGCCAGAATCTGTGAGGCGTCCTCATATTGCGCTTCTGGTCCGTCATTTGGTAGCATAACGTGCGTCCCTTTCAGGCAAACAACTTAAGGTTTCGCCATTGCAGCAAGGCACACAGGCCATGCTTTTCGTAATCTTCCTCTGCAGTGATAGTACACTGCCGGCAGGATGCAGAGCGCAATAACAATGCGCGCTGCACTAAGGACACAGGATCTCCCGCACCTTGGTGCACCAGTACTTATAACGCCGTGGAAACAGCACACAGCCAAAAGCATGGTTACATGCATTTCAGAAATAATTAAAAACCTCCACTTTTCTTGGTAAAAAATTTTCGCAACCCCAGCTTGACCAGGAAGGAAAGACACCACAGCTCGTTGTTGTAGCTCATATTGAATGCAATTGAGCGCAAGCAATGCATGGATTGGCGACGGTAACAAGTGCAGTACTACAGAAGCATACGTTTGCCTGTCAAGCAGTTTTTTGCCGTTTTAAGCACACATTTTATACCTCTATTCATCAAAGTTGTCATTTATCTCCACGGGATGCTTCTACTAGTACTTTCACATATGACTTAAAGGTAGCACTGAAAGCCAAAGAACAAAGTGCTTCCACGCCGATTAATGTTTCAGCATTTACGAACAAAACAGCATGTGTAGCTGTGCATGCTGTTCAATATATAAGCATGCACTATTTCCTGAAATATATGTATGCTCCATTTACTGCCAGTGACCTGCTTATACCCAATAATTTAGTTTATTTTTCACCATGTGCTTGCATTGAATATACCACAGGCATTGTAAGTTAAGCTACCAGAATAACAATCAGCTAGTCTAAGGTTACCTAATTGAACAAAATCATTGTAAAATTTGTGACGAAATGTCAGAAGAAAAGTATTTATTTCATTAAAGAGAAATGGTTACATAATAATGTTTGCACATTTTAAATGTAAAAAGGAAAATAGGGAGTAAAACCATACTAATACAAAGACATAAGCACCAAATAATGGGCACAGGCTTGCTCAATTAAATTTTAAGCAGAACAGTTTTTTTAAGTAGCCTGACTACGAACTATTTATTACATGTTTTCATTCGAAAAGCACTGCATCTTATTATAAAGCACAAAAATAACCGGTCACATAAGTAAGAACAAGTCTGAGTGTGTCTTTAACACAAGGATAGAAAGTTGTGCGAGTTAGTACAGTAACATGATCTTGGATTGTAGCGCGAAGTGACACGGACACAGACTGGAAGCAGACAGGATGAGCGCTAACTCTCAACTAAATTTTTATTGAAACGAAGAATATATATATATATATATATATTATATATATATATATATATATATATAGGTGACTGCAAAAAACCGCAGCACATCTAAATGAATATTGAATACATAGTAGTAAGATGAAGACGGCAAACAAAAGCCATCAGCCATCAACTGCGTGGCAAATCGCAAATCTGAGTGCAAGCTATTCTCTTATCAAGTATACCTGTAGGCATTGCGACCAATGTGCTCCCAAGATGTATGAGGCATTAGTCATTGCAGAGTTGTAAGGACATGACAATCCTAGGATGATTATGTTCTTGAGGCTTTTTCCACACTTTCCATCTTTTGAAACGTGTATACTCTAGTCATGAAAATAAAAATTCTACAACTGGCGTGTGATAAGTTTTGCGTCTTATTTCCTAGCAGCTCATTGAAACGAGCCACGATGACAAATTCAAATGCCGTTACCTCATCAGACATTCAAATTTCTTAAACACAAACAAAACCAGATAGGCATTAGAGTGAGCATGATTTAAATACATTACACTCGTTTAAAGTTATTGCACCACTTTGTGCCAGGTAAAAATGTTAGAAACATCAACAATGTTAAGATTCTACGGCCAACCGTGAAAACTAAATAAAACAATCATTAAGCTTTCTTAAACGGGTACAGGAGCTTTACAACTGGCCGTCTTGGTGATGGACACGCAGATAGATGAGCAGCCATTCCACTGAAACGAGAATGTTGAGGGCTTCGCATGGAAGTCTGCGAGACACTGCAGAGTAGTTCTTGGTCCACATGAAGGAGGTTGCTTGCATGCACATCTGGGCCACCATACTGAATGCATGGTGTTACCGGAACCTTTTCCCCCTGCATTGTGGTAAAAAAGCATGGTTAAGTTTATACGATGTTTAATATGCAAAAAAAGAGGTGAGGCATGCAGACAGGACACTAGAGTAGAGAAGTGAACATGAACACGAAAAACATGAAAAATTTCATTAAATTGTTTTATTAGATGAAATTTTTATACTTGGTGTCATTCATTATGAGGGTTCATAACCGCAACATATTTAATATATAAGCAGGTAGAATTATCAGCTTGGTCAGTTTGCACAAGCTCGTTTGAGGCAAGAAATCGAGTTACACAAACACAACCTCAACATTCTTGATTGAAAAAGGAACACCTCAGATGACATGCAGTCCCGTGAGTGGGAATTGCACAGTTCAAGAAAAACAAATTAAAACTCACAGACTGAAAGCGAATTAATTGATAGGTTTTAGTAGCACAAGGGCATCTTTGGCCAATGAGCGCCAAGTCTATACTGCAAAAGATAAACTTAGTGCATCTTTACAAAGCAAATATATAAAGATGACTAATGCCTCTCTGCACTACAGTTGCTTTGCTCTAGCGTGAAATCATTTTAATGCATGCACACGTACATACAAACGCTACACCCAAGTGTAACAGCTGCAGAATTAAAATTGGGCAGCAACAAAGTCGCAACATTTAACCATTGATCCCAAGCTGTACTAGTGACTGGAGGCAGTACCAATATCGCCAATGACGAGTCGCACTCTTTCTGCCCGATGTTACGCTGCTCTTATTGTCAAAGATGAGTTACAGCCGGCATTGAGGGAAAGCTGCCCGCAAGAGCAGCTCCTCTTTTTGTGTTATTTCTAACCAGAGACCAATGAAGTAATATATTTTTAGAATGAGAATGACACCGAAAAATTGAGTACGTAAAAAATTCGGTACATTTTTCCGGAATTAACTTGGGGGTTAACGGCTAAAGAGGCAATCCAGAAACTAGAACAAGTTTTGACATGTTTGCTACCAGTGAATGCTAGAAAATATGTTGGCATTCTGTAGTTTTGTCCAACAATGCAAAAGGGATTCTTAATAACTGAGGAAATAAATGGAAAAGTATCATGAAGTATATTTCGTGAATGTAATGCAGAATCACTCAACTTCTGTTACTATATAATCTCCACTTGAATAACCTGCACTTTCTGAACTAGTTAAGGAGGTGCTGCATTTCACTACTCATTCCACCAGTTCAACGTGGCAGCAACTGCATGTTGTGATTTGTTTTACTTAGTGCAGGCTTTGTACAGGGCGAGTTCACAGCATTCACTGCACTTGGCCGAAAGGTAGTGCATGTTTACGCAGCAGGTGTGGTGCCGCTTCTGCACGAGCAAGGTGCAGAAATAAGAGTTTCATACAATAATTACTAGAGGGAACTCCGACGTTAGTGTCCACAGGAGATCAAACAGGAACGGCTGTACCAGCATGGAAATTTTGGGAAGTATATGGATTTGCCTAAACTTCGTCTGTTTGGCTTCAAACGGCTTTGTGACTTTGTAAACTAGTCATTTTCAACAATATACTGTGTAATAAATAAATAAACATTAAAATCATCCGACGACAGGATTAAAACACAGGAACTCTAGAACAGAAGTCTGATCGAAACCATTAAGCCACGGAGGCATGTAACGACAAGCGAGTGCAACGCCCTGATTAATTCATTTCGGGCATACCAGCGCCTTAAGACGCTTGGTGCCTTTCGATTTGGCCACCTGGACAAGCTCAATCGTTGCAATTAATACAAATTGCGCATGTTGGCGCCGTCTTCTGCACTTCGAAGAGTATAGACTGCGCTGAAATTTACGACAATACGATTTATATAGCGTATAATATACGAAGCCACAAGAACGTCTGAATTCACAAGCACGAATATCAGACAAATCCATGTGCTTCCCATGATTCCCATGGTGGTGCGACTCCAGCACCAGAGTTCCCTCTAGTACTTACTGTAAGAAACTATGGCAGAAACAGGAGTAATAAACTAAGTTTTGCTGTCCCATAAATCTTACTGGTCATTAATTCCAAGTTTTAGTGCAGTCACATGTCTAGTAGGCAATTGTGGTATTTTGCATAAACATTGCGAAGCCAACTGTGATGAATGTTCACTATGGTAAATTGTTTATGATCGAGTAGCATAGACTACTGAAGCAATCTCTGGAAGGCAAGTCAAGTAATTTTCTTATTAGCAGCCTTTAAACAGCATTCGAGCATATGACACATGCACCTCAGATATGTAGATAATATTTCCTTGACTCAGCAAAAAGCGATGCTTCATGTTCCACGAGGCTACTTCTATCAAAGCAGTATTGGTGCTCTCTAAAAACAATGCCAATGCAGATGATCCAAATATTTTTCAGGGGCAACAGTTATGCCTGAAATCATGCTAGATTAGTTTTTTTGAACACATGCTCAGACCATGTTAGAAGTGCTTCTTAAAATCCGCCAATTTATTAAATTAGTCATATATCTGTACACAAAGGCTACTAATTAGGTCCCATGCTATATCATCATCTTGACAAAAACTTCACTTAGTAATACACACGCCGTGATAAGATTTGAGACCACACTGAGATGCTGAACAAGGTGAATTCATTATTTTTAAAATGAAGCTCCTGTTCTTCAAAACGAGAAGAAAGGATACTGAGGGTCAAAATTTTTCTGAATGACAGCTGGAAGATGCCAGGGAAGGCACGTGGAAACTTATTTGTAATTTTCTATTTAAATGTAGAAATGATAAAGGGAAATGAAAATGGTCAAAAAAAACAACCAGGCATGGGGGTAGAACGAACCTACAGCCTTTGCATTAGGCATGCGTTGCATTAACCACTGTGCCACCGAGGCAGCATTCAACCATCCACAATGGCCCCTCAGATTGTCGACGCTCGAACACGGCCGTAGTACCACAGTGGTTAGTATATCACATGCGTAATGCGAAGGTTATGGGTCCGTACCCCACCCACAGGTGAATATCTTTTAATCCACTTTCACTTACCTAGAATTTATCATTTCTATACTTCATATAAAAAACTTAAAACATGTTCCTGTATGCTTTCCTTGGCCTCATTATCTGCTGGCTCCTTCCAGTTCTGTTACTTCCAACATTTATACATATTCTAATCTGGTAAGTAAACAGTTTTGCATGATGCTGGAATGCAATATAAAACATTATTGCAGGGCCGTGTTATGTAGAATGCCTTATATTGCCCAGGCAAGGTGTATTAATGTCAATCTGAAAAAAAAAAATTCCCACTCAAGGCAGAAATGCTGTGTAGTGCTGTGTGGAACAGGGTTTACCGAAAACATCTTGTTCAGAAATAAAGCCACCAAACAAGGAGGAAATACGAAAACTAGATGAAAATTTGTGCAGCTGCATGTTAAAAATTTAGCACAGCTACAGATGACATAATGAAGGAAGTGCGAAGATGGTCTATTTTGGACACATGAGGCAATATACTTGAAAGATGCATATGAGCTTACACGTGGAGAAATATCGTTTATGTAGCAGCTAAACTACGAACAGGCCTAGAGCACACTGATACAAGGTGTCGAGCATGTAAATCTTATCATGCCCTTAAGTCAAAGAAACATGGCTGTTTCTCATGATTCGCTACACATGGCTGGCTCACACAACTTAGCCACTTCTATATATGCCTTGTAATTGCCAGGTGGTCTGTATGACATGCGCAAACTTTAAATAAGTACAAGTGCCGCGTAGCTGGACAGTACCAAGGTAATATCGTTTGTCATCGTTTTGAGGAAGTGAAACCAATTCTTGCATTTTTCCTAATTAGGTAATTAGGTATTAACAATTATTTAACTGCTCAAATATTTTATTCAAAGCAAAAGTGTCAGTGCGAAAATTGTAGAGCATCCTGAAAAATTCCCAATCCAGCTTTCTACTGCTCAGTAGGTGCAACAATTTTTTCTTTTCAAGCTTGAAAGAAGCCAGTGAACACATGCAAGAAGTGCCATGCAACTAACCGCTCGTGCACCTGAACACCATTTGGCTCCTCCTTTCATGCTTGAAAAAAAACTTTTTGAAAAGAATATTTTAGAAATTGATTAACTATTATTGACTATGTTCTAGGCAAAATGCATGAAATAGTGTGACTGCCACTTCCATTTTCGGCGACATGAATTGACTCCATTTGCATGTCCAAATCCAGCTATACATGGTGCGTGTTTTGAGCTGGTTCTGTAATTTAGGCTGGTTTTGACTAATTGAAGCTTCACACCTTAATAATGGAGTCAGCCTAAAAAGAAATTGGTACATAAACAGTCGCTGTCAGTACTCCATACAACTTAGTGCAAAGTGCATGCTTGTGAGCCAAGAAGTTGGTAGTTCTAAGCAGTATTTCTCATTTTGACCTGGTGTTATAGCCCACTTACTATGATGCCATGCTGCTCAGTCATGCTGGTCCCAGCTTCAATCTAGGCCATGGCAGCTGCCCTCCAATGAGGGTAAAATGCAATACCGCTTATGCCCTTAGATTCAGGTGTACATTAAAGAAGCCAGGTTCCCAAAACTTTAGGTTTTGGAATGTAAAAGCCCATAATTTCATTTTAATATCTAAAGGTGCTTTTTTAGGAGCAGGGGCATCATTTTGAGCTTTACTGCACTGCCATGGCACCAAGAAGCTCCAAGTAAATAAAAACAATTTCTTAGACAATGTACATATCTTGCAAACAATTACAAACACTTCTCTGCATGCACCTCCGTTGCTGTTATATTTAGATCCGTATGCCAAGGCGGGTTATGATGCTAGAACATGTTTCAATTTTTTTTTACTGCTTTAAAGTTGGTTATTTTGCATCTCACTGTGTGTCGAACGCACGTTTCAGTGCATCAATTTCTTCAGAAAGTGCGCTCCCCTTTATTTATTTGTGCATGCAAAAAGGGTTCAGAAGAACTGCTTTCTGAAGGTCTGTATAACAAGCAAAAAACAATTCTATGTAGGCTGCACAAAGAGAAAGGATTGGTTTGTAAATTTGTTATTTAGTTCTTAAAAAAAGAGGCAGCTGTCAGTATTCTGTTCCAAAGTAAAAATTACCCCTACCTGGCTCTGCTTCATTTTCCGATGTTGATGGTCCATTCGGGGGCACTCTACTGATAGGCTGCACTTTGGCGATGTCGGGTGTGCTGTCACCATGCCCAAGGTCGATCGACATCCTCACCAAAAGTCGAGTCCAAACGCTATGAAAGAAATATCTCATCATTTTGCTATCAGTTTTGTCATCTTGCGTGTTTCACACACGGCCGTCAGTGAAATATTTCGTCACTTGGATACTGAAAGAAATTCAAGCATTTTCTGGCAGCCAAGCTGATGATGATGATGTGTGGTGTTTTATGGCGCAAGGGCCAGGTTTGGCCAAAGAGCGCCATGACAAGTGGTAATGTTGACGATGTATTATGGAAGATGTGACTTGGCTGTAAACTGGCCTAAAAATTGTCGCTGTAAAGTGCGTAAAATTTACGTGCTATAAAATTATGGCGATGACTAATGACGAATACTATTAACATTAAAATCCATCGTGGAAGAATGGTGCAACATAGAAAATATATAGGATGGTAAAATTACTTGGAGCACTGCTGCCTCTCCGGAGTCCTTGAAACACAAGGGCCTAGAGGCATGTGCTATACGAAAGAGCTATCACAGCGGCATCCTCTGAAGAGAGGGCGGCAGCCAAGCTGAATACACAGTAAATGGAGAACATTAAAGAGCAAATGCAGTTGTCACATTAGATTGATCAAGTACAGCAGAAATGGAAATAAATCAGTGATACTGTGTCTGTTGGCTTTGAATGCAAGAAACGTAAAAACAGGAACTTGCAGCCACGCCACTTTGAATTTCCCGCGTTTGCTACACCTCACAAGTTTGGCATCGTCCGGTACTCGGGGATAGTAACCGCTTAAAATCAAGATGAACGAGCGTCGGCATAAATTAACAGGATACTTAACCGGGCAATATAGGCGCATAAAAACTCACGTAGCGAAGCTACTGTCAATTACCCGATGACGCATCTGGGGGCGGTGCAGTTTGGGCGAACAATTCAAAAAGGAATGCGAGTTTCACTTGTTTCACGCCTACTAAGCTAACACAGAATTTGAGTTTCTTACTAAACTATGCTGGATATTTACGCTCCGAATAAAACGCTGGAAATTTTGTTACCTCATATTGCATACGTATGAGTGAGGAAATTGCTTTTATTGTGTTCTACCCAGACGTCACGCAGCAGCTACCACTCTCATGCAACAAAAGCATGAAAGTGGTACTCGTGACACCGAAAACAAACATATACAGCACCAACGTTACGCTCCTTGGAGTTGGAACTAAGCACGATCAAGCCAGTTAGTTTTCTAGCTTTCATAACGCCATGAACACGACCAAACATCGAGCGAAAAAACTCTCTGCTCTCGAAAATTATTATCGCTTCCATTTATATACCTATCGCTGCCACAAGCAAAAGTCAATGGGCTAGCTGTCCACAAACCGCAGATTAGACTGACAGCAACATATTACGGTAACGTAAAACAATTTCCACGCTGACTTAGCAGCCGCGGTGTGCTCTAAGTGCCAAAGTTCTCGTTTGCCGCTCGAAATTCACACCATGATCACGGGAACTGCATCTTTCACATGAAATATTGCACGCTTTGCTCCGGAGCTCAATAGGACGGCGAAACGCATTTGCACGTACCTGAAATCCGCATGCCGGAAACCCGTCGACGCTTCCGAGAACGGGGCGCACAGCCATACACCCGTACGGGGTAGTTCTGAACTTAGTGTCACACATTACTTCCCCCCTCTTTTTTGGCTTCTGGATTGGATTGGCGCGGCTCGCTACGTGCTTGCGCACGCTTTTCCGAGCGCAGATTGGTGTGCGCCTGGTTTCTGCACTAGGCTGTTATGCGATCGCTTTATTGAGCGCAGATTGATGTGAGCCTAGTTTCTGCACTAGGCTTTTGCACGATCGCCTGCTTTTTGCACTGGGCTTTCAAAAGGCGAAGTGAGCGTCGCTTACTGCGGAAGTGCTGCGCCGCGGGCGTACCGTGTATGGAAGCGCGCAGCAATGCCGGGAAACATTCAAACAAAAGCAAAGGGTCAGAAAAGTGCGCTTTATTTTCCCTTACTATGTCACACTGGGTAGCGCCGTGCGATCGCTTCTAATAAACGCAGAAACGAGTCCTTGCAGCACATGTGCCCATTAATCGATGCCCACCATAGCCATATCAGGTGCGACTCGAGAAGCTGTGGAGTCACCCTGTAGCCGGCGGAGACGAGGTGGCGCTTCACCTTCTGCCAGTAGCTTTCGATTTTCTGGGTGTGAGCGCCCGTGATTGGGTCTACAAAGTTCATGCTGCGGTTAACAGCCTCCCATTGCAAATTCAGTCTTGCTCCGTTAGTCCCCACTAAGTTCGGGATGCAGTTGTATGCGGCCCATTCATCACTGTGGATGATGGTTCCCGGTTCAACGTTGGCTGCAAAAATGGGGCCTAGCGTCGCCGCGTCTCGTCGGTCGACCTTGAATAGTCGGAGCTCCCCGGTGGTCACGCAGATCATGCCGAATACCCATGGTCCACTATCTGCAATGCCGCCGTAATTTTGGCGGCTCGGCGGAACGTTGTCGCCCGTCATCAGGCGGCCTCGATTGTATTTTCGCTCGCCGCGAAGGAGGCATTCATCAATTTGTACAATCCTACCGGGGCCACCGAGTGGGGGTCGCGCCAGCAGCTCGTCCCGCACGACCTCACGAGCGTAGTTCCTCCAGTCGGCGATGACATGGTCCGACAGATTAAGCAAGTCGCCGGTCATCTCCTTCATGAGCCACGTGCCTATGTTTTTGCTCACGCAGTACGTGAGCCAAATCACTTGCCGCCTGCAGTAAGCGACGCTCACTTCGCCTTTTGAAAGCCCAGTGCAGAAAGCAGGCGATCGTGCAAAAGCCTAGTGCAGAAACCAGGCTCACATCAATCTGCGCTCGAAAAAGCGATCGCATAACAGCCTAGTGCAGAAACCAGGCGCACACCAATCTGCGCTCGGAAAAGCGCGCGCAAGCACGTAGCGAGCCGCGCCAATCCAATCCAGAAGCCAAAGAAGAGGGGGGAAGTAATGTGTGACACTAAGTTCAGAACTACCCCCGTACGGCGGCTTGACTTGGACGTGAGGCACTTCTATCAAACATTTCACATGCGACATGTTTCACACCGATTGCGCGAGCACCAGAAAATGACGCAGGTTGCATTGCGACGCCGAGCAGACGTGCAGCCACCGATGAGCTGTGTGCGCGGATTGCAGAGAACAAAACCATACAAAACGTTAGGCGCGAGAAGATGGCGGCTCTCGTTGCGGCCGTTGCGGAGACGAAGCGGACGAAGCAATGACGCGCGAATGAATGTTGCCAACCGTTGGTTCCGCGTTATGCCGGCGGTGGTGGCTTTAGTGGCGTGTGTTGCGGCTGTCTAATTTTTTATTTCTTTTCTCCAAACAGTATAGCTAAGATCAGTTCTTTGTTTGAATTTTTAGTTGTGTCGTTTGGCATTATCTTTGTCTTTTTATGCTATTAAGCGGCCAATTATGGCCTCCCAGGTTCGCGCGCAAATCTCAGAGGCCATAAGACAACTCGTTCGAAAAGGCCGTTATTGTCGTTGTTAACGCTTCATCATCCTTTCTTCAACTGATATAGAAAGGTAGTGTCCCTTCTCCCGGGGTTGGGAGGGGGCGATCAAGACGGCATCGTTCAGCGGGGGGCGGGGGAGTAGGTTGGTGTTTGTTCTTATCGCGAAATTCGCGAACCCTGCGATTTTTTTTATAACGTAAGCATTTCTATACTTCCCCGAGAAGAAAAACCATCCGTCCGTCAGTCCGTACCGCACGATATCCTTCAAAATAGAACCCGCAGCAGCGAGTGAATTCACCTTCGTGCTAGCTTCGCTTCAACGCGACCGAAGCGGCGAGAACACTGCGCTCACGAAGCTTTCAGCTTATGCCGCACTATGCGCTTTCCGCAGATCACTTTCAAGATAGGTGTGCGCGCGTCTGTTTTCAAAGCGAACGGTGAGAACACAGCGCGTGAAGTTTTCAGCAGTGGGCACACTCTGTCCACAATGCAGTTCGCTTTCAAGATACGGTTCGCGCGGCCGTGCCACAAGCAGTAGCCGCCGGAGAACGGTTGATAATGGTTCGTCGCGGATGAGGAGGGCTAAAGAGCGATAACGGCTCAAAACGAACGGAACGTCACCAACGCGCCTGGCCCCGGCACCTGCAGTACTTTGCTTGCGCTGCCGACCAGAGCAGCCCGTGCCGCCGCAGCGCTGTCGCTCATACTTGTCGGATCAAGTCTCATAACATTGATAACGACATGGGCTGCGTGTAGATGAGGAAGAGTCACAATGCTTACGCACACTTAGACAAATCCGAGAGGAGTTCCTGTGTGATTTTTTTACCGGAAATGTACAGTGAGCGGTGGGACCCAGAGTTGACAATGCCTGTAAGAGGGGTGCCAAGCTTTTTTTCTTTTGTGAGAGTCTTGCCCAGCTCCCAAAGATCTGCTCAAGCTAAGACTTTCTGATGGCTGTATGTGTTTTTTTTATTGTCGCATGCCTTCGAACCGCCACGAATCCTACAGTGTAATGGCATTAATGCAGTATTCACGTCCAAAGGGAAATGCAGCCGTTAATTGGGCTGCCTAAGGTTTGCGGCCCGGCGGCAGCTGCCCTACCATCCCCCGTTTCCGTTGACAAGTTAGGGGGAGGGGTCTAGAGCAATCTTACACCCCCCTCGCCACAGTGGTGTAACCAGAAAATTTTTTCCTGTGAGGGGGGGGTCCCAATTGCCCGTGGAGGGTGAAGGAGCGGGGCCATTGCCATAGCAGCAAAAATTTTACTGTGAGTGAGCGTTACAAGTGCACGGTGTGCCCCACTTGGCTACGCCGCTACTAGCCCCCCCCCCCCGCGCCATCGACGCAAATCGAGCTATCAGAACGTGCATGACACGCATGCATGACATAACATGAAAGACATGCCGCGAAGCTAGCATGGATGTCGTCACATCATCATCATCAGCTTATTTTGACGTCCATCGCAGGACGAAAGCTTCTCCAGCGATCTCCAATACCCCTGTCTTGTGCCAACTGGTCCACGTGTTTTCAAGTTTCCCGAATCCATCACGTCCACGTTATTCTCTGCCGTCCTCGACTGTGCTTTCCTTCCCTTAGCACCCATTTTGCAACTCCAATAGACCAGCAGTTCTCTCCCTTACGCATTGCAATGTCTGCCCAGCACGACTTCTTCCTCATAATGTCAACCAGAATATCAGCTATTCCCGTTCGCTCTCTAATCCACATCGCTGTCTTCCAGTCTATTATCATCATGCCTAATAATTTTCATTCCATCGTTCGTTGCGCGGTCCTCAACGTCTTCCCAAGATTCTTTGGTAAATTCCAAGTTTCGGCCCCATACGTTAGTAACGATAGAAAGCAATGGTTAGCAGTAAGCTCCCTGATCATGATTTAGTAATGCCTGCCGTAAGCTCTCCAGCTAATGTTTTATATTTGTTAATTTCCTTGATCAGAGGCCCCTAAGAGTAATTAACCTCAATAAACGTATTTCTGAGCAGGTTCTAGAGGCTGACAGCCGACCATGACATTCATTTTCTCGCCAGGCTGCGGAACATTACTTTTCTCTTCTGCATACTAACTCTCAATCAGACTTACACTTTCTTCGACAAGTTCCTCAAACGTTTGTTGCAAATAGTCTGCAGCGTTGCTGAGTATGCCAATGTCATCTACAAACCGTAAGTTGGTGAACTATTTACCGTTAGCCCTCACTCCTAACCATTCCCAGTCTAACTGGTTGCACACCTTCAAGTATTCCGTGATAGCATTGTAAATATTTTGCCATTGATCATATGAAGCCTTTTGCAGATATCTGGCTATGCAAAGTGTGCGCGTTAGTGTCATCCGTTCGATATCAACATTCGTGGGAAACTTCATTTTTGACCACTGTTCGGAGCCAGTGCGCTGCTGCCTAGGTGCCCCGGTCTAATCATTCCAGCTACCTGATTCAAGCGCAGGTAGCGCGCGTTTCATGTGCAGCCAATATCAAGGCCTTAACTGGCATTGTTCATTCATCATATACTGTAAGCTTGTTCACTCACTCCCTTATAATTAGGGTGTAAATTAGAAAGACTGGGGTGTTCCAAGGGTGTTTTCTTGTTGAACACCCTTTTCCGTTAAAAAAGGGTGTTTCAAGGGTGTTTATAAGGGTGAAAAAGATGATTACACCCGCATTACACCCATAAGGGTGTGAAAATTTTTAGAGTGAAGGAAGAGTAACTTATGAATTCCTTAGGCCAAGCCAAAGTTCTAAAAAGCCCCTCTCTGAAGTGACTATAAAGTATACTTGAGCGTTCCATATGACGTCAGTGCCAGTAGAACGCACGTTCTTAGCCACTGGGTGCCTGTACATTCAAACATGGGCAGCGCACTCAATGAAGAGCAGTAAATCCCACATTACGTTACACATCCCACTGGCCCGCCGCGGTGGCTTAGCGGCTATGGTGTTGCACGACGTGGCGGGATCAAATCCCGGCCGCGGCGGCCGCATTTAGATGGGGGCGAAATTCAAAAAGACCCTTGTCCTGTACATTGGGGGCATGTTAAAGATCCCCTGTTGGTCAAAATCAATCCGGAGAACGCCTATACGGCGTGCTTCATAATCAAAACGTGGTTTTAGCACGTAAAACCCCAAAATTTAATTCAAGACATCCAAGGGTTCAGTCAAAACGAAGAAAGTCGTTATGAATGAGTACAATTACGCTGCAACGAATTCGACTTACATTTTTAGATCAGACGATAGCGAGAACTAATAGTCTTGGTCTGGTCTGATGAATGTTAGCTTTAAGTGTGAATAAATGATAGGCATGATTTCAATTCAAAGAGAAAAGAATTTTACATTATATTCGCCGATATATTACTGAAAAAGAATGCATAGACGGAGCACTACTGATGATCAGTTATTGCGAAACATGTGGTAATATCGCTACCCAACAACTGCAAGGCTATCAATTCCAATTTTATAGCAAAAATTAGTAAACAATCATAAGACTATTGATAATGCTATCTATACTTTCTTTTTGAAACTATCGTAACGCTATCGATAATATTGTTACGTAAGAAGACGCAAATGAAAATCTATATACAAGTATATTTACAACGTAACACGCCGCACTTGGCCAAGAGGCAACAGCCCGCGCTAGCCTCCAATCGTTGTCGTCGTCTTCTTACTGCTCGCCTCTTCGTCATCGGTAATACTATTCCGTAGCACTACCCCCGGCGGCAAAAGCGCCGTCCCGGAGCGACTAAAGGCCGGACTTGGAAACAGTGTAGTAGGCCTTGAGCCTACTGACGTGCACGACATCACTAGGTGCCACAGTAGATGACGAGGTTGAGCTCACAGGGGCAATTTCGTACGTCACAGGCGTCACCTGGCGCAGCACGCGGTAGGGCCCTGTGTATCGCGAAAGGAGCTTTTGTGAAAGTCCGACGTGACGAGAGGGCGACCACAAGAGCACGAGCGCACCAGGCGAAAACTGTACGTCACGGTGGTGGGCTTTGTACTGACGCTGCTGAGTGGTTTGCGAGTCCGTCAGTCGAGCACGGGCAAGCTGGCGTGCATGGTCGGCGAGAGCGATGGCGTCGCGCGCATACTCGCTTGCTGAGATCGAAGCAGGAGGAAGTGCCGTGTCAAGGGGCAAGGTCGGTTCGCGACCGTAGAGCAGATAAAAGGGAGAAAATCCGGCGGTGTCGTGCCGGGAAGAATTATAAGCGAATGTGACCTAAGGAAGGGCAATGTCCCAGTCACGGTGGTCCTTGGAAACGTACTTTGACAGCATATCGGTAAGAGTACGGTTTAACCGCTCTGTCAGGCCATTGGTTTGAGGATGGTATGAGGTAGTCAGCTTGTGTTGAGTGGAGCAGGAACGTACAATGTCGGCGATAACTTTCGAGAGGAAGTTACGACCACGGTCAGTGAGCAGCTGTCGCGGGGCGCCATGAAGTAAGATAATGTCACGCAAGAGAAAGTCCGCGACGTCAGTGGCGCAACTGGTAGGGAGAGCCCGCGTTATAGCGTATCGGGTGGCGTAATCAGTTGCGACGGCTACCCATTTGTTCCCAGAGGATGACGTGGGAAAGGGACCGAGGAGGTCTAATCCAACACGAAAGAACGGTTCCACAGGGACAGTGATCGGCTGGAGATGACCGGCAGGTAGCACCTGAGGTGTTTTCCGACGCTGGCAGGTATCAGAGGCAGCAACATAGTGTCGGACGGAGCGAGCGAGACCAGGCCAATAGAAGCGGCGGCGGACGCGGTCGTACGTGCGGGTTACGCCAAGATGTCCTGCAGTAGGTGCGTCATGCATCTCAAAGAGCACAGTCTGTCGTAGATGTTTTGGCACGACAAGAAGAAGATCAGATCCGTCAGGGAGGAAGTTCCTTCGGTACAGAATGCCGCCCTGGAGGACATATCGGCGAACGGATGCGTCGGTAGGTGTAGAGCGCAGACGCTCGATGAGTACTCGCAGTGATAGGTCTCGGTACTGCTCATCGGCGATGTTAGCGAAGGCGGACACAGAGAAAATGCCGTTGGCGGTACTACTGTCGGCGTCGTCAGGCTCGTCTACCGGGTAGCGAGACAGGCAGTCAGCGTCCTTGTGTAGTCGGCCAGATTTGTAGGTGACAGAGAGCGAATATTCTTGGAGGCGTAAGGCCCAGCGACCAAGTCTTCCTGAAGGGTCTTTCTATGAGCATAACCAACAAAGCGCGTGATGGTCTGTGATAACGGAAAAGGGTCGGCCATATAAGTATGGGCGGAACTTCGCAACCGCCCAAACTAGGGCAAAGACTCACGCTCAGTGATGGAATAGTTGCGCTACGCGGGTGAGAGGAGCCTGCTGGCGTAAGCGATAACACGGTCGTTGCCGCGCTGGCGTTGTGCCAGTACTGCGCCAATTCCGTGACCGCTGGCATCAGTACGAACTTCGGTAGGCGCAGAAGGATCGAAATGGGCCAGAACGGGAGGCGTTGTGAGAACGTCGATTAGATGCGAGAATGCAGAGGCCTCGTTATCGCCCCACTGGAAAGGGGCGTCTTTTTTCAAAAGCTCGGTTAGTGGTCGTGCTATGGCCGCGAAATTTTTCACGAAACGGCGGAAGTAGGAACAAAGGCCGATGAAGCTGCGCACATCCTTGACACACTTCGGAACAGGGAAGTGCGTAACAGCATGGATCTTGCCTGGGTCCGGTTGCACTCCGTTCGCGTCAACGAGATGCCCAAGGACGGTAATCTGGCGACGGCCGAATTGGCACTTCGATGCGTTCAGTTGCAGACCGGCGCGACGAAAAACGTCCAGGACTGCCGAGAGGCGCTCGAGGTGCGTAGCGAACGTGGGGGAGAATACTATGACGTCGTCCAAGTAGCACAGGCATGTGGACCATTTGAAACCGTGAAGAAGGGAGTCCATCATGCGTTCAAAAGTGGCAGGAGCGTTGCATAGACCAAATGGCATCACTTTGAATTGATAAAGACCGTCCGGAGTTACAAAAGCAGTCTTCTCGCGGTCGAGATCGTCCACGGCAATCTGCCAGTAGCCGGAGCGGAGGTCAATAGAAGAGAAGTAGCGAGCACCATGGAGGCAGTCAAGGGCGTCATCGATCCGAGGTAGGGGATACACGTCCTTTTTGGTAACCCTGTTAAGGTGCCGATAATCCACGCAAAAGCGCCATGAGCCATCCTTCTTTTTTACCAGTACAACCGGTGACGCCCATGGACTACATGACGGTTCTATGATGTTATTGGCAAGCATTTTGCAAACTTCAGCGTGAATAACTTGACGCTCAACCGGTGACACTCGATACGGGCGGCAATGAATAGGAGGGGCATCGCCGGTATTAATGCGATGTTTAACTGTTGTAGTTTGGGCCAAAGGACGATCGTTAAAGTCAAAAATATCGTTGTAGGAAAACAGAACGCGGTAGAGCTCACGAGCGTGCTCGGACGGCATGTCGGGCGCAATCATTTTCTGTAAGTCGGCGATGGTGCAAGTTGTCGACTGAGATGGTAGAGGAGGATCGGCTGAATTGCTGTCTACCTCAATAGATGCTATTGAGTGATCGTCGAATGAGCAAAGCTGGGCCAGAGACATCCCGCGTGGCAGCACTTGTGTCGTCAAGCCAAAATTGACCACTGGCAGGCAGACGCAATTAGCCGTAATAGATAAAACGGTATGAGGTACCGTGATCCCGTGTGTAAGGAGGACGTCTTGTATAGGAGCCGCGATATAGTGACCGTCGGGCACTGGTGGGAATGACACTAGGTCAACGTAAGTCAGTGCCGTAGGTGGCAAGCGAACAAAGTCGACGGAACTGAGGCGACTGGGGTGTGGTTCAGCGGGATCCAGAACAGGCAGGTCAAGGCGGAGAGTACTGGCGGAACAATCAATGAGAGCAGAATGTGCGGAGAGGAAGTCTAAGCCGAGGATGATGTCGTGGGGACAGTGTGCGATGACTGTGAATAGAACGACTGTTGAGCGATCGGCGAAGGAGACGCGGGCGGCACAATATTATCGATTGTTAAAAAGCTATTGACAGTATCGCTAGTCAATTTGCCGATAGTTTTGTATCGCTAGTTGCTAGGGAAGAATGTATTGTTGAGTGAGTTCGCTAGAAATACGGCTATTTTCCAGCGCAAGGACGGAACCCGTAAGAACGCTATCAGTATTGTCTAGTATGTTTGTGCTAAATAGCACCATGCTAGGAGGTCACACTGACTCGCTTGTAGTTGGGGTCCCAGAGGTACAGCCAGGTTTCACCGACAGTCACCAGATGTCACTGAAAGCTCCTCCCATCTGTCTTATTTGGATTTTGTGGCGAATGGACGTGCTTTTCGGGGCTCCGTGGCGAGGACGAAATCATAAGTTTTTGTGCATGCTTTGAGCTTGCTTCTGTTTTTTACTTGCTGGTTTTTTGCCTTTAAATAGTAATTGGGCGGTTTTCTTTTTCCTTTTTTTGTCTCTTGTATTTCGGGTGCGCGGGTGTGCTTCGTGTACATTTGTTTTGCAGGATGGTTAGAGCGTCCTTTCGAGCCAAGTGCTCCAACATGTGCAGCCAGGTGGGTCGTTGAGTGTTTGTAGTCCTTAATTGGTAGCTTGGAAGTGGCAAGACAAATAGCTATTAGTGGTTTCACTGTGCATGTTTTGCTAGAAAAGTGAGAGCGTGGCTGCGTGGTTGAGCGCGTGCGAGAGCGTGTCATACCTTCAGTCTTCGCGGCATTGATTCTTTTTGAAACAGTGGTGAGAGTTGCTTTGCGACATTTTGAGGATTTGGATCCTGTGCGTATCGGTTTTTGCTAAAAGGCACGTGCTCTGCATTGATATAGTATTATAGTATTTGCATCAGTAGTAGCGTTATTACAGTATTATAGTATTTACAAAAAGCCGTGCAATACATGGCGAGAAAGCCGGTAGAGTAGGCAGTACACGGGGGGTCCCTCAAGGCAGATGAGGCGACGGATGAGAATGGAGAGGGCGTCGAATCAACCGGCACACAACGTGATGTCGATACTAGGCTGCAGAAAATGGAGGCTTTCCAGGATGAGCTTCTCAAACAGGTGAAAGAGCTCAAAAATTAGCTAAACAGGGAGCGTGATGCACGGAAGGTAGTTGAAAAGAGACTTGAAGCAGCCGAGGAAAAGCTGAACAGGGCCGCCATTGTTACCGATAATGTGCGTGACAATAGAAGGCAAACCCCCAACGTGACAGGAGAGGGAGGGTCAGCGAAATACGTGGAATGCATGCAGGGTGATGAAGGGTTAGCTGCAAAGAGCGGCACCTACCTTAAGGCCGCCACGTGGAAAAAGCAGGAGCCCAGTGGACAACGCCCCTTGTCGAGTCCGAATCACGCGGAAAAGGACAAAAGGAAGCAGGGAGAGGTAGGAGAGAGTGAAAGGGTGATTATCGCTGGCGACTCAAACCTCGCTGGGTGCTCAAAAGCAATTGTGGAGAGGGTGAAAGGCCACAAAAGAGTGGCGGTAGGGACATTTCCAAGGTGGACACTGGGTTCTGTCATGGAGCAAGCAAAAGAAAAGCTCGCGGAAAATGCCCCCGTGCGCAACCTCGTCATAGTAGCAGGTGGGCTAAATGACGTACTAAACAGGAAAGGACCAGGACTAGCCCAGCGCTTGGCGAAGGGGGTGGACGATTGCGTGAGCTATCCCCTCAGGTGCAGATCGTGGTCTGCATGGTGCCGGAGGTGCCTGTGCGTGACAGTCACGTACAAAGAGCCGTAGTGGCTGCTAATGAGGAAATATGGAAAATGAGCCGAGAGAAAGGCTTCGAGGTTGTCGAAGTAAACAGGGAAGTGAGAAGTTGCGGTGGTTTTAAACGAGACGGGATCCACTTCGATTACAGGCTAGCACGAGAAGTGGGCTGGCGACTTGGTGGTGGCGCTGTTGCTTTTTTAGGGGGCCCGCGGGCGCTCAGGAGGTCAGAGTAGATAGTAATGAAGAAGGTCCCCTAGGAAATCATCAGAAGAGCATCGCCGTCGATAACAGAAAAAAGAGGAAAGCAAGAAAAAGAGCTCGTCGTGCAATAGGCTACATAAACATGCAGGGCGGCAGAAGAAAGGAAAAGTGGGCAGAGATTGAGGAGCAGTTACATAGAGAACAAATAGGGGTGTATGCGGTTACAGAAACGCACCTTAGAGGCTCAGAAGAGCCGCCAGTTATTGAGAATTATGTTTGGGTAGGGTGCAACAGAACTCAGTCGGAAAGAAAGGGAGGGGGAGTCGGAACACCCATCTATCAGGGAGCCAAATGAAAAAGAGTAAATTCACAATGTCAAGAGCATCTTTGGTTATCAGGTACAATGAGTGGGAAAGAAACTTGGCTGGGCGTCACGTATTTGTGGACCGGAAAAAAATTGCACAGAGAAGAATAAAGAATTAGTGGAATGCATAAGCGCTGATATTAAGGATTTCGGGAATGGGGCTGAAATTTTCCTATTAGGTGACATGAATCCCCACATACAGGATTTAGATTGCTATACCGACAATACCGGGAAGTCAATGCTAGACCTTTGTGAGCGACATAACACCGTGATCGTGAATACAGGGCCTAAGTGTGAAGGACAGATCACGTGGGAAGTGGGAAAGCGGCAATCAACCATTCATTACTGTCTGATGACAGAAGGAATTCATGATAGGTTGAGAGAAATGGTCATCGATGAGGAAGGGTTTAGCAGCATAGGGAGTGACCATGAACGCATCATTTTGAAAATGGGATATGTAGTTGGGAAACAGAGCAAAGAGAGTAAACAAAGCTAGCATCTGTACCACCCAAACTACGCAGGCGCATTCCTTTTCTGGTGCACTGTATGCTTCCTCTCGAACTGAAAGCTTTCTACTGGCGTACAGTACAGGGTGGTCGTGCTCGTCATTGCTCTTTTGACAAAGCACTACCCCCATACCCCTGTCGCTGGCATCACACTGAAGAATGAATGGCTTAGAGTAGTCGGGCGCGTTCAACACTGGCTTACTCGTTAGTGCTTTCTTCAGGATACTAAAAGCCTTTTCTTTTGCGTCATCCCACTTTGCCATTTGTGGTTCTGTTTTTCTGGGAGCATCCGTTAAAGAACTCGCAATCTCGGAATACCGCGGGATATATCTTTGGTAATAACCCGCCAAGCTAAGGAATGACCTGATGTTCTGCTTGGTGCGTGGTTGCGGGAAGTTGTCTATTACGGTCAGTTTAAATTCGGAAGGCTGACGACGACCTTGCCCTTTTACATGACCTAGATAAGCTACCTCCGCGCGCCCTAATTAGCATTTGGGAGCCTTAACGGTTAAGTTGGCCTCTCGTAGACGCAACATGGTTCGCAAGTTTTGCATATGGTCCACCCATGATGAAAAAAATATTGCTATGTCATCGAGATACGGAAGTGCAAGGTCATCCATTCCTTGTAGCACCTGGTCCATAAGGCTAGAAGAAGCAATATGGCGCATTCTTCAATCCAAAGCTCAGGACTTTCGGACGAAAGGTTCCCATGGGGGAAATGAACGCCGCAAGCCTGCTTGCCCTCTCGGTCAACGGAACTTGCCAGTACCCTCTGACTAAATCAAGCGTAGAGGTGAGATTAGCACTGCTCACTTTCTCAAGCCTTTCCTCGATATGCGGTATTGGATAAGTCTGGTCCTTCGTGATTAAATTGAGCCTGCGGTAGTCGATACATGGTCGCGGCTCCTTTCCTGGGACCACAAGCAAGGTAAGAGGTGAGGTATAATAAATCTCTCCTGGTTCGATTACACCTAGCTCTAACATCTTGTTTATTTCAGCGGCCATGACTTGACGCTGACGAGGTGAAACGCGATAAGCTTTCGAACGAACTGGGTCCGATGAGGTCAACTCAATATCGTGAACGATCGCAGTGGTCCTGCCCGGTGTGTCTGAAAATACGTTTCTAAATTCAAACACGAGTTCCCTCAGTATGGCCCTTTGGTTGGGATTGAACTCCGCCTGTTCTACTAACTTGTCAATGGTGTCGTGAATGTCTTTTGCCTCCGTCACTGCTGTTACCTCTGGAAAGTCGACAGGCATCTCCTCAGGTTGGTTAAGGGACATGTTCACAGTGGCTTCCCTCTGCCGGTAGGATTTAAGTAGATTGTTATGGTACACTTGGAGGTGTCCTTCGTTTTCCCGGTACCGCGATTATGTATTTTGCTTCAGATAATGTCTGATAATGTCTGAATAATTCAAATTCAAATTTGAATTTGAATTTGAATTATGTCAACCGGTCCTTCCCATTGAGCCTCTAGTTTGTTTTTCAACGAGGGTTTCAGGGTCATTACCTTTTCCCCAACTTCAAAGCGTCACGTGCGAGCCGTTCTGTCATAGAATGCTCAGGAATGCTTTGTGCCTTACCCTTCTCCTGCTCAGCAATTATCGTCGCAGGGCTTACGTTCTATAACTTTCTCGTGCATTTCAGACATTTCAGGCTCCGCTGCTTTCCTGACCTTCTCATTAGCTGGTGTACTTTCCGCATTATCCCCTATAGGGCTGCCCTGTTCGGTACTGGTTCACGAATCCTCCGTGAAACCTGTTTCCTCCACCACTGGACATTCGTACACTGCCTTGGCCGTGAGCTCCCTTGCCTTGGAACGCGTTAGGGCTTGCGCTGTTCCCTCACTAAACCCGATTCCCTTGCGTCGTAGCAAATCCTCTGATTTGCTAGAGAACAAATACGGATACTGCGGCGGGAGATGTGCCGAGACGGCTGCTTCAGTGTCCAGTACTCCGAAAGGGCCTTCGATACGAATCTTGGCCACAGGGAGACAAACACTGGAGGCCTCTACGGCTTGCCTTATCGAAGCACATTCTCCCGTGAACTGGCCTTCCTTTACGTACGACGGATGCACCACGTCCGTTATGGCTGCCGAGTCGCGAAGCACTCTACACGGTTTGCCGTTTACCACGAGGTCTCGAATGTATGGTTATAGCAAGTTCAGATTTTCTGCGTTACTACTTAGGGACATCAATACTAGTTTGGGACTTCTGCACCCCACGGAGATATGCCCCGTTTGCTGGCAATTGTAGCAAACTACTGGTTTCATTGCCTCGAAAGCCTTTTTTTCTTGTCTTTCTGCACTCCGTTCGGGCGACTCCTCCTATCCTTCGATCGCTGTCCTCGTCACTAGTTTTCGCCGAATCTGACATTTCCATTATTTTATACCTACTCGACTTTGACCATCGCTTTGGCTTGTCGGGTCTGTATTTAGTCACCTCTTTCTTAGAAGCTTCGTTGCCTTCGTCCGCACGGCGAGTTACGTACTCCTCAGCAAGATTGGCGGCTCTCATGATAGTGTCTATGCCTGGCCTGTCCTGAACCCAATACTTGATGTTTACTGGCAGCCGGCGGTAGAATTGTTCTAAAGCAACGCACTACATTGTATTTTCGGCATCGCTAAGTGCACTTTTTTTCTCTGAGTCCTTCATTCAGGCTTACCTCTAAAGTGTATGCGAAATCTGAGTATGACTCGCTTTTGGTTTTCTTGACTTCCCTGAATTTTCGCCTGAATGTTTATGGTGATAATCTATACTTTTTAAGCAGAGTCGCTTTGACTTCATCGAAGTCCTCTGCTTCTTCTTTCGCCATGCGGGCGATGATATCAGCTACCTCACATGGCAGTAACGTAAGCAAGCGCTGCGGCCACGTGTTTCTCGCGAATTTTGCCTTCTCACACGTGCACTCAAACTGTACCAGAAAAAGACCTGTCCCCTCCTACTGCGTAGGGTGCCATCAACTCTGTTAATCTGCGCTCACATTCACGTACCTCCATGCTAGGTCTATCAGTATTCTGAGCTTTGAGCAATTATATCTCTAGGCCCTTCATTTCGAGTGCGTCGCGTGCAACACGGTCACGCTCTTCTTTTTCCTCTAGGCGCTTACGCTCTTCCTCTTTCTCTGCAATGATCTATAGGCATTCCTTCAGTTCATCGTCATCTGCCCCGATCGCTTCGATCGCCTCTATGTTCTCCGGCTTTCTCATTGATTCGGCAAGTTGGAGGCCCAACTCTCTGGCCAAGCTAAACAATTCCGGCTTCTTTAGTGCCTTCAAGTTCATGGCTGCCCTTAGCGCTACAAACTCTTCACTGCATAACAACCTTGACACACTCAAAACTTCCGTCAACGGTTAAAGAAAAATCACTGCACTGTACGTACTTTCCAAAAAATACGTAAAGCCAAGTGATACCTGAGTGAAGAAAAGCCGTGCACTCACCATATGCAGTCATGAATCCAGACACCTTCCTTCCGAACGTTGTCACCAGGACGAAGGTGCTACGATCTCGTAGTTGCCGACCAACTTGGGATCTGCAGGGTTGCGTATCCCAATCCCTGCCAGCCAGTTTGTTGCGCACTCCAGGGTAGCATTTCGTACTGCTGCCGAGTTGTAGCGACGCCTGCCTATCGAAGCTCGACCGACGTTACTATTGGGTAGCGTGGCGTTGTCGGCGGGATGCAGGCATCCGGTAGACCATGACGACCAAGCGAGGACGACACGATTTCTAGTGCGAAACTTGCACTGCTTATTCAAAAGCTGGTGAAAGATGATGAGAAAAGAATGAAGTGATCTCAAAAAGTACATTTCGGAGCCCCCTAAATAGGCTTGTTACAATCGTGAGAGGGATCTTGCTTCCGTCGACGTCACGTGACCGGCACAGAGTCTGACTCGCGGAAAGAGGGCCCCTCCTCCCGCGGTTATACCGAGCCTCTGGTTATACCGAGCCTGCTGCAAGGAGGAGGGCGTCCCGCCTCCGGTTATACGAAGCCTCGGGTCCGGGAATTGCAGACGCTTGTCCTTCTCTTTTGGGCCTTGCTGGTTCGCAGAAGTTCCCCTGTAGAGCTTGACAGTTCGAGGAAAGGGTCCATCTAAAGTCGCACACACACACAAAAAGGCCTGAAAACACTGCGGAGCTTCTGCCAGACCAGCAGACACTCGAGATGACCATGGCGAATTAGGAAGTCCTGCTTCGTTTCGACGAGGCATGGTGGGTGAAAGTCCTTTCTGCACGAGGTGCCAACCGTAACAGGAGAAGTCACGCTTCATTTTGACGGGGCATGATGGGTGAAAGTCCTTTCTGCACGAGGTGGTAGACGCCAGCCGTAGCACTAGGCACTACGGAGGAGACGTTTCTTAGCGCATGTTGTATGCGTTTGTCTCTAGGCGTGCCAAAATTGCGTAGTGGGGTCGAGTTTGTTTACGCTATGGCGCTGGCTGCCGGCATGGTGAAACAGGTGAAGCAGCGGGCACTGACGTCCTATTTGGTGACCTCAGTATCGGACAGACTCTCTCGCAACTGCGGCGCTCGTGCTAGGTCAGTCTTGCCGGATAATATCTTTCTCGCGCCTTACGGCGATGTACCTTCTAAATAACATCACAGATGTTTCCGTGGCAGCAGTAGGGACGGTAGTAGAGGCCGGGTCGCATATACTGAATATCTAAAAGGTAGAGTGCCTTAGAAACCGCGGTTGAACACGAGTGGCTGAAAGGCTGCCGGTGACGCTCGACGCCCCTGCAACCGCTATAAGAATACGTCGTGCTACCCTAACACCTTTTATACTAACCTAACCTAACGTTAATGTGACGAAACGTGACCGACACGCCAAGACAAGAATACGCACGGCGTAACCGCTGTGAGAATACGCCGCGCAACCGTAACCTATTATGCGCTAACCTAACGTAACCTAATGTAACCTAACGTTAACCTTACCTAACGTGGCCGAGACGCAAAGACAAGAATACGCATGGCGTAACTGCTGAGAGAATACGCCGCGCAACCGTAACCCATTTTGCGCTAACCTAGCGTAACTTAATGTAACTTAACGTTTACCTTACCTAACGTGGCCGAGACGCAAGGCCAATAATACTCACGGCGTAACCGCTGTGAGAATACGCCGCACAACTGTAACCCATTTTACGCTAACATAACGTAACCTAACGTTAACCTTACCTGACGTGGCCGAGACGCAAAGACAAGAATACTCACGGCGTAACCGCTTTGAAAATACGTCGCACAACCGTAACCGATTTTACGCTAACCTAACGTAACCTAATGTAACCTAACGTTAACCTTACCTCACGTGGCCGAGACGCAAAGCCAACAATACTAACGGCGTAACCGCTGTGAGAATACGCCGTGCAATCGTAACCCATTTTGCGCTAACATAACGTAACCTAACGTAACCTAATGTAACCTAACGTTAACCTTACCTAACGTGGCCGAGACGCAAAGACAAGAATACGCATAGCGTAACCGCTGTTAGAATACGCCGTGCCACTCTAACGCCTGATACGCTAACCTAACCTCACGCTAACATAACGTAACATAACATTAACCTAACCCGATCTTAATTAAGCTAACGTGGCCGAGGGGCCAACACAATCCGCACGGCGTAACTGCTGTGAGAATACGCCGCGAGACTCAAAGCCAGTAAACCTCATGACGTGACATCAGGCAGTGGCGTTCCACCGCGGTTGCTAAGGCGCTGTGCGTTCATTTCACTCAAAAGGGACCAATAAAAATGCTCCTGAAAAGTCCAGGAGAGTAGGCCCGGCCTCTACTACGGCCCCTATGGCTCCCCCGGGAAAATGAATCATGTTGTTTATTATGTTGCTTTAATTTGGCGCAACTGACTCAGCACCAGCGCCGCACGCGTGAGAAAGTCTGTCCAACGCACCTTCACACACAGCGATCACCAAATGGGGCGTAAGTGCCCGCAGCTTCACCTGTTTCACCACGCCGGCAGCCAGCGTCCGAGCGTAAACAAACTCGACCCCACTCCGTTATGCCGGCACGTCTACGGACAAAAGCCCAGTACGCGCTATAAAGCCTCCTCCGTAGTACCTAGACAGAGTCATATATTCAAGGAGCAAAAGCACCCAGATTTTCTCTCTCGCATCCGCTCTCACTCGGGTCTGCGCAGAGCTGGTTCTTGATCCAACAATTCCCTTGCTGCGTTCTCCAGCGAAGCTCTTCCTGGGAATTTCGCATTGTGTTCTCTTATTCGCGCGATACGGCACAAAAGGAGAGAGCGCACGGAACGTTCAGAAGCAGCAGTCGGGAGAAAATAGAACAGGAGACCTGAGTTACAGCGAACTAGTCCAAGCACCTGACATCCGTCACTGGCGACTGGCGGCCAGATGGGACTCACTTGCGGGAGAACGGGGTAGGCTTGACGTCGACGCTGCTTACCGCCTTATGCATCGGTCAGTTCATAAATGTATGAATTATTCGCTTGCTGACTTGTGCTACAATAATGGGGTCGGAATGATTTTTTTGTACGAGACCAATTTTTCTCGCGACATACCTCAGTGGCTAAGTTTCTCTTGAGTTACCTTTAAGGAAGTGCAGTTAAGGGTTATTCTATGCCAATTGTGCAGGTGTACCAGCGGGGTCTCACTTTCGACAGAAGCTGGCAGATTGCAGTGCACGCTGTCAAGGAATTGTGAAGTCGCGAGTTGGAAAGCGTTGAACGTTGTCGTTTTCTGCAAGGAGGCTTCCGACAACGTACCTCAAGGCTCTTCGGCGTTGAGACATTGTACAGTGAAAAACCCCGCAGGACTTGTGACTTTCGGTGCAAGCTCTTATGAGCAGCGCTGTTTTCCTTCAATTTTGTCGCTGCCACACCAGCGATGCCTGACCAACGTCAACTGCAGAGACTCACTCAAGGCCTCACAGTTCTTTTTTTTTTGGGGAGAGAAAAAAGTCTACTTTAGCCTTGAATGGGCTATAGCTTGAAAAAGATTGGGTGCTTTCAGATGAAATTTCACTTGTGTTTTGCTAAAAATTATAAACGCATGGAATTTCCTTCGGAAAAGAAGTCATTGTGTGTAAGTGTTTCATGCGTGCAATAATATTGAACAGATTTATATTTAAGGGCACCACGCTCATTGCTTTCGTTCTTTTTCTCGAATACTGTCAAGGAGTACACGAAAAGGTTTTCCGAAAGGTTGTTCCTGCCGCACCACAGCACGAATTTATAGACCACTTCATCCTGACGCCGACTTTCGAAAACACGAATATCAGAAAGCGCTTCACAAGTTCAACAGATCTAGAGCGTCACCTCTGCAACAAACTGACGCTTATTGGTAGTGTGACGAAGAGTCGTAAAGGCATCATCAGAGGCTTCCGACCAAGCAGAAAGTTCATTGTCGCCTTGGAGAAGTTGGTTTAGTGGTGCGATCACAGTAGCGAAATTGCGAACGAAACGTCGAAAATAAGAGCATAGGCCAATGAAGCTGCGTAGTGCTTTCAAGTTAGTGGGCTTTGGAAATTCGGATACGGCGCGAAGTTTAGCAGGATCAGGAAGAATGCCTTCTTTGGAGACAACGTGGCCTAATATGGTCAGTTTTCGAGCTGCAAATCGGCACTTTTTTTAAGTTAAGCTGGAGACCAGCATTCCGGAGACAGGTCAAAACTTGATGTAAACGCCGAAGATGGGTAGGAAAATCAGGAGAAAAGACGACAACGTCGTCGAGGTAGCAGAGGCAAGTATGCCACTTCAGGCCGCGTAGGATGCCGTCCATCATGCGTTCGAAGGTGGCGGGCGCATTGCACAGACCGAACGGCATCACAGTGAATTCATATAAGCCGTCAGGTGTTACAAACGCGGTTTTCGAACAGTCAGCGTCAGCCATGGGCACCTGCCAGTAGCCAGAGCGGACATCTAAGGAGGAAAAAAACTCCGCTCCTTGCAAACAGTCAAGGGCGTCGTCAATACGTGGCAACGGGTATACATCCTTTCGGGTAATCTTATTAAGCCTTCGATAATCGACGCAAAATCGTATGGAGCCGTCTTTCTTTTTAACTAGGACGACTGGTGATGCCCAAGGACTACTAGAAGGCTGGATGACACCGCGATTGAGCATATCGTTCACCTGGTCATTGATAACGCGCCTTTCAGTCGCCGATACTCGGTAGGGACGCTGTCGAATTGGTGCATGGCTCCCAGTGTCGATAGTGTGCGAAACAGTCGTGGTGCGGCCGAGTGATGTTGCTTGGCAGTCAAAAGACGAAGAGAAGCCTAGGAGCAAGCGAAGAAGTTCGTCGCGCTGCTGCGTCGTGAGGTCACTGGCAATAGCTGGCGTAAAAGAACGCGGCAGTGACTGAGGAGGCGATGCCTCGAGAGCAGCAAGATAAGTGGAGTCGTCCAACGTGTCAAAAATTGAAGATGAGGTCAGTGGCTCCGCTCTGCCAAGGCTTTCACGGCGGCGTAGAATAATTGGTTCAGCCGATGGGTTGGAGACGCACATGAGAGAGGCACCAGCTTTGAACTCGAGGACGGCGAACGGCAGTGGTAGTGAACGGCGGCGAACTAAGAGTTCAGACGGAGCGAAGAGTACTGTGCCGTCATCTACAGATTCGCAAGAGATACTGACAAGAGTGGAAGACCAGGCAGGTATAACGGTGTCATCTGAAACAGCGATTTTGCGACAATGGTCCTTATGGTCAGTGATAATATCGGGCGAAAACTGAAACAGCTCGATTTCAGCGCGGGCGCAGTCAATGATCGCATGATGTGTGGAGAGAAAGTCCCAACCTAATATGACGTCGTGTGAACATGATGGCAACACGATGAATTCTATGATATAGAGCACCTCCTGAATTACGACACGAGCAGTGCAGGCGCCGGATGGCTCGACGTGCTGCGCATTGGCAGTTCGAAGAGACAGTCCAGAAAGCGGCGTCGTCACTTTTCCGATCTTGCGGCAAATACGGGCATCTATCGCTGAAAGTGCAGCGCCGGTGTCGACAAGTGCTAGCGTCAATGCTCCTTCGATTGCGACTTCAATAACATTCTTCGGAGAAGTGTGAGGCCTTATACATTTCGCTGGCACCGCAGTTCTCGCCTCCTGAACTGCGATATTTAGTTTTCCTGGCGCAAAGGGCTCCGACGCCGGTGCATGGGTGAAAGCAAGCGGCGGCGAGGAGAAGGTGAACGGCGAGCAGCGGAGAATGCGGTGTCGACGGCAGAAGGAGATTCAAAGGCGTCCGAATAGTTACGGCGTTGTTGGAAACGTGGGGCATACGGACGCACATTGTTCGGGACGTTCGGTGTATGCAGGCGACAGTGACGTGCAACGTGTTCAGCACGGCCACAATAAAAACAAATCGGACGGTTGTCTTCCGTGCGCCAATGGTCTTGTGGTCGTGCATAGTTCACCAGTGGACGGACTGGAGGGGATACGGGTGGGCGCAAAGGTGGGCGAAGGGGGCCATAGGTCTGTGGCGCAGGCCTCATCGCGACTTCGGCGTACGTTAGGGGAGCGGCCGTCGGAGCCTGTTGAAGAGAAGGCGAAATGTGGTCGGCTACCTGCTCCTTGATGATAGATTGGAGAGCGGGCGCCAACGGAGTACTCGGCTGGCCGTGTGCAAATGGAATCAAGGAAAGCTGACGAGCCACCTCTTCACGGACGAACTCCTTGATCTGTAGCAGCAGCGAAGTGTTATCCGGGGCAGCACCCAAGCTCGACATTGAAGTGGCCTGAGGTGTAGATTGGCGGGTGGCTACGCGTTGTTTGCGCAGTTCGTCAAAGCTTTGACACAGACTGACGAGTTCAGAGACTGTCGAGGGATTTTTCGCCAACAGCATCTGGAAGGCGTCGTCTTCAATGCCTTTTAAGATATGGCGGATCTTCTCGGCATCAGGCATTGCGACGTCAACGCGATTGCAGAGGTCGACAACATCTTCTATATAGCTCGTAAATGTCTCCCCGCACTGCTGCGCACGGCCACGCAAACGTTGCTCGGCGCGAAGCTTGCGAACCGCGGGGCGCCCGAATACCTCTGTCACGTTAGTCTTGAAGGCCGTCCACGTCGCCAGATCACGTTCGTGGTTGCGGTGCCACACGCTGGCGACGCCGCTCAAGTAAAACGACACGTAATTAAGTTTTTGGGTGTCGTCCCAGTGGTTGTGGATGCTCACCCGGTCGTAGTCAGCGAGCCAGTTTTCGACATCATGGTCTTCTGTACCACTGAAGATGGGTGGGTCGCGTTGCCGCAACGGGCCGGGGCAGACCACGGTAGTCACAGGGGCAGCGGGTTGTGGTTGTGGTGGTCCTTCTTCCGGCATTATGAAGACGGGCTGCAGTGTCCGATTACGAAGTTCCAGAATTCTGGTTGTACCCAGCAGCTCCACCAATTGTAAAGGGGGTTTATTCGGCTCGTAGAGCAGCAGCGACAAACTCAGCTCCAGCAGGTAGGGCGCAGCCAGCGAACAAACTGGGTACGTGCCACGCGATGGCAACGGGGCTTTTCAGCCTGCCGATCTTCTTCGTCACAGTAGCATCATTTTCGAAGCTACCTCATTTATGACAACGTAATCCGCCTTCTTCATTTTCCTGTGCTGCCCTCTGTCGCACGCCACTGAAAACGTTTTAGAAGGGTCCCGGGGCTTTCGCCAGTTGATTTGTGTACCTGCGCGCACGATGAGTCCGCGTCGGTTGTGCGTTTCGTGGATCGCGAATCATTATTAATGGCTTCTTCGGGGCTGCAAGTCGTTCCTGGAAGCCATGTAGCACTCACTGACTACTAGGTGAGCAGGCCTGAGTGCGCTGTTCTGGAAACAGTGCGGCCGTTAATGGCACGCTGAGTTCCTTTAGGCGACACGGCTGCATTAGAATTTGTCACTGATTTCTGCACTTGGACATCGCTTTTTGTATTCTTTTTACACATTATTCAGCCATTTCGCATATTCAAGGAGTCTTCGAGCGCCGCCTTCTGCGTCGGATTTATCAAAGCGGTGCACTTGTTTACATCGACATCTACAGCCGCACATCGTCGTTATCGGCAAATATTGTGAAAAAGGTGCATCGTTGATATGAAATAGTGTCAAAACGTAGCCAAACATGCATATCTGCGCATATGTGCCGTGTTGTTACACCCTGAGACGAGTCTATATGAGCGGCTGAACCACTTAAACAACGGTAACTGTGATCCAGATAGATATATTACGGGCTGTTAACTCATTCTCGCTTTTTTTAACTCCATCATAGTTAGTTTTAGCGTGCCATAGAGCATTATCAGAGAAAACTGTGCTCGCATAAGTGCTCATTTCTAGGATGTGTTGTTCTCTCACGAAAACGCGCAGATGCCATCGCTCATACGGCGTTGGTATAACTTAGCGAGGCGGTTGTTTATGCTGCTGTATACCAAATACATAGTCTCTTGTTTTCCGCTTGACGCAGAGGCAAACAGTGCATCTCTCAAACTGAAAAATATGTCGGCAAAGCAACATGTGCAGGCCCACCCATATACGTAGCGAATGCAGCCCACAGCCTACAGGTACGGTGACGTACAGACGTTGGCAGAGCGCTGTGTCGCTGCTTACCGCTTATTGTGTACGCGCCGTGCGAAGTGAAGTGTAGTTGGTTTCAAATCGCTAAGGCCAGAACTGAATTATAAAAGCAATTTCGTTCGACCTAACTGCTCACATTTGAGTTCAAGTCTGCCGGTAGCGGGTGAACGAACTCGACTGCGCCATGTTAACCTTCGCTGAACAGGATCGACATTGGCTCAAGCTTAAAGCTTGTGCACTTTAACTTGGTAGGCGTGTTTGACTCATATTGAGCACGATTAATTATATATACAAGCGAAGACGCTGTCGCTATTGTGTTGTCGGTTCGAAGGCCGATCGCGCGGGGTTAGGTCGAACGATGATCGGCACGCTGATTTTGCCGGTGCCGTCGGCAAAAAAGGCCGTCGCAGTTCAACTCGCGCCCATCGGTTGCGTCGTTGTCGACCTGGTATGATAAAAAAAGGTTTCAGTGACGCACAATAGTGGGTCAATCGTTGGACTGAGCGTGTTGTCGGTCTCGTATCGACACAGTGTTGCCGCGCACGAGTACGTGCAGTCAGGCACGTGCTTCCACCACCAGCAAGTGAGGACTGATGCTGCAAGAAGACTTCGTCAGCAACGTGATGTACTTAAGTGTCACCCAAGTGTAACGCACGGGTTTTTCGTTAAATCTGGTAGCCATCAATGAAAGGCGGCAACTACCTGGCTCACGGTGCAGTCCTGACAACACGGACGATGCCCTGGCTGTGTTAAAGTGGAATTGCAGTCCTACGCTACGCACGTTTTTGGCACCGCACTGACGTCGGGCTACCAGTAGAGTTTCAACGCAGCACACGGCACGAGTGTTTGCATCAGCGCGCGTCCGAGCGTTTTTCTTTTTCGGGGAACTTTCCAGCGCGCGGCCACGCGCTCTACCCTTGCAAAACGTTTCGCGACTAATCCGCTAGGGCAGGGCGCATGCGCCATCGTGCCATGAAAGAGGCGGATTGGTGTGCGAAGGAGTTTATCGCTGGCATCGCTATGTAAACAAGCTCTACTTGTGTTGTGTTCACAACGCTGTAGAACGCCAACTTGTATATGATACATGGAACTGTGTTCGACTTTTAAAAGCGATGCTGTTTAACCTGGTGGTTAGGCCGGCGAACGTGCGCAGCAAGCCCTCGCTGCGCAATGACGTCATCGCGCGCGCCGGCAACGCTTCACCGTAGCTTTGCCTCCCCGCGCCGTACGGAGGCCGCGCATGTGCAGATGCAGATCTAAACCGTGGTGTCACCACGCGGGTCTAAAGGTCGCTCCGCTCCGCCGCCGCGCCGACAGAACAGCTGGCTCTCCGACGCAGGGAGAAATGGGGCGACCGAAGACGAGGGAGCTCATGGACGCGGCGCCTCCGTGTGCCGAGTCCCCTTCCCATCTGAAACGGCACGAGGAAGCGCGGCGTGAAAGCCGCCACGCCGCTACTCGAGAACGAGTGCGACGACTTCGGTCCAATCCCGAATATCGCGCCGGTGAAGCGGCAGCGAAACGTCAGCGAGTTGCAGAACATCCGGAGTTACGAACTGGCGTTAACGAGCAAAAGCGTGCGTGCATACTTTAATGCGTGTTGTGCATATTTTAATGATCGAGTGTTCATTGCTCTTTGGGGGGCTGACGATGACACCATGCAGAAAACTTGACCGAGTCTCGAAGCATAACCAAGCAGAAAACTTGGCCAAGTCTCAAAGCATAACTACGCATTAACTTAGCCGAACCAAGAAGCCACTAGTGCGAAGCTGCCCCATTTTTTTTTTTCCTGATTTTGCGTGATGTAAAGCGAACCGAAACAGGTGCAACCGGTTTCTGTTCCATCTGCATTATCGGTTCTGTTCTTGCACGTAATCCTATGAGCGGCTTCAACATCCTGTTCAGAAGAAAGGTGTGGGACGTAAGGGTCATCAGCCAGCTTGTTGAGGTTTGCAAGCAAATTCTCATGGACATTATGCAGCAGACCATGTATTTGTAGATTTATTCGTCTGCTCTACCGGGGGGTCTAAGTCAGTTAACTCTTGTTTAAGCTTTCCACTTCCTTGCTCTTTAGCCATATGACCTCGAGCGTTTTCACACGCTATTGTAGTCCTGAAATATCTGCATTTTGCAAGTTCTTTTCATTTCTTCTTTTCTTGCAATGACTTGATCGTATTTCTCGGCCATTTCTTGGCGCAAAGCTTACAGAACGCTGTCTGCGGTCTTCTTAATTTCACTTTCGGTTTCTTTTAGAGAAGAACACCTAGTTTTCGTTCTATTTCTGTAATTCTGCAGGGAACGGGTCTAGTTCAGCTACTTCGTACGTCTTTGTTCCTTGCGCTATGACTGCCTCGAGCCTGTGTGCATATGCACGTTGCAGCATTCCAGGCTTGCACAGCGGCATCTGTCTTTCCTCTACGCAGTTGGTGCCACGCCAGAACAAATAGCAAGATGGTAAATAAATGCGCATTCGCAGCACGCCAAGCATTACATGCTCCTCTTCGGGAAGCGGCTTGTGACAGCCACGACATGTGTCTGGCATTGTGACTGATAATACCCGCGTACGCCACAAAATAAAAGGAGAAGATATATATATATATATATATATATATATATATATATATATATATATATATATATATATATATATATATATATAGAGAGAGAGAGAGAGAGAGAGAGGAATACATTATAAAGGTAACATCGCGCAACACTTCATTAATTCCGACACGTGCATTTGCCCCCTCGCTGTTTTTAGCGGCGGCGTATTCTTGCAGGCTTCAGCCATTTCCACAGCCTTTCAGATTCATGGTCAAGGAGCGCGGACAAGCAGATACAGCAAACTAAAATAGAACAAGCACTTAACTGAAGTTTCCTTATTCGAACAAGGAATTAATATACGGAAAAAAGGTGAAGTGGAAGGAAATAAGGTGAATTAAGAAACAAGAGGGAAAAAAAATGACATGACCCTCCTCTCTTCCTGCTTCGCCCTTTTCTTGTATGTTTGTTCTTCGTTCGACTAATAAGGAAGTTTCAGTTAAGCACTTTTTTTTATCTAGGTTTTGCGTGTCTGTTTATTTGTGCTCCATTGTCACGAATGACAGCTGAAAGGCAGCTCTCCCCTGCCTTTCAGATTTTCAAACGTAGCTGGCAATCAACAACTTAGAAGGCAGATAAGATGCACCTTTAACCGCTTATATTACTCAGTTAAGTGTACACCGAGTGGTTCCAGCCTCGGTGGTGACCAAACATACTCCTTTTCTTTTTTTTTATTTGTTTCGTTTGGTCAGAGAAGAAGACCGATAGCGAAATGAAACGCAAGAAAACATCCGTTCCCCACAACCACGTCTTATCTCATCATGGCTGCTCCTCCTGTTGTTTTCCTTTTCCCAGCGCCCCAGGGCGAAAGCTCATAGAGCTCCATGCTAAACATACTAGACGAAAAAAAAAGCAGAAAAGAAAGACATGAAGGATATAAACAGCATGAGAATGGTTATTGCGTCATAAATTTGGCTAAACTTCTCGTGTATTTTCTCAAGTTAGGTCAACTTACGTAATTCATCGTTCAAAAGCAATGCACGAGCTGCGATAGACGGCGTGGAGGGGCTGGGGGTTCAATTCAACTACCTGCGGGCTTTTTTCTAACGTGTACCGAACGCGCGGTACATAACCTTTATCTCATTCTAACCGATGGGAACGCTACCACCGTGTCTTTGAACCGCACCCGCGACCTGTTGCTGGGCAGCAGAACGCCACTGGAAATGAGCATCTCCTAGAGTTGCCATTATGTCTTCGCACAACCTCTTGAGGTACTGTGGTGGATTTTGACTTTATCGCTTGCCTGAGACTGCTCGACGGCAGTCACTGAACAAAGATATAGCGTGGAGCTGCTGAGAGTAGCAGGCAATAAAATGTCGAGATAAATCCACGTATGTCAACACGAGCGCATCCTGCGCACGCCGCTTCGTCGTTTCAAATACAGAACATTCGGCAACGTTACGCCCCAGCGCCGCTTTTTTGTTATTACCGCAATATCTCAATGCCCGTGATTGTCCCAATATATCAATCTGCACACTTGGTGGAAGCCGCTTGCCACGCCTTTCTTGGACGCGCCACGGGCATGTCTCCTCTTTCGGACATTATCCGTCTATTCACCGTCGAATGCAAACAATGCAGACGTGCACATTCTCACACCAACTCCTTCCTTTCTTTGCAATACATTAAAAGTTAAATTTCTTTTTCTAACTTACTTGCGCAGATAATGCATTCGGTGGAACGATACACAAACGAAAAAAGGCACCGACGGTTCGGCCACGTGACTCCTTTTTCACCACCCATAAGGTGATGATGAACCAAGAGTGAATCTATAGATAAGCCAATGAAACTGGAGGCGTGCCAAAGTTTGAATTTTATGTGTTGATATTATTACCTAATTCGTCTGAGGGCGTCACCAGAGCTCGCCGAGATCCAGAACTTTGCCAAACTATGGCCTTCCTGCATAGCACCCGTGATTTCATGTGGTAATCTAATCCATCTTCATAAATTTTAGTTGTGTGCGTAAATTCCAAACTCTCGAATCACGAATCGAATGTTGTCCTATTGGATTCGGTCGTCGAGTCAAATAGACACTATTCGAAAATACAAATATTTTTCGGATAGTTCTAGAATTTTTCCCGTCGTCGACAGTGCACTGCCAAACATAAAATTTAAGTAAGAATGCGACACGTTTTGTCCCAACCACAGTAGACCTAGCACGCTGTGTCGCTCAGGGTGTCATACTTTTCCGGCTAAACAACGATCACTCGCAAAAAAAAAAATGTTTACACAATGGCGTTAGACAGTGGGTATCGTGTGTTAGTATTGATAGGTTTGTGTGCCTTTCTATTTGGTCTCAAAAATTCCTATTTGCACACTCGTATAAGTTGTACGGTAATGGCTGTCTTTATCTTGATTTTAATTCCAACCACACGATATTGTTTCGATTACACTACACGTAAAAATAACTCCAAAATGACTTTTAAGCTATAAATAAATAAATAAATAAATAAATAAATAAATAAATAAATAAATAAATAAATAAATAAATAAATACCGTGTGTTGAGTATTATACTGCTGGATTGCCATCTAGATCAAGTGGCACTCATAAAGTCAAGTGTCGATAGTTATTTAGGCATTGGAAGTTATTTCTGAGCGTAAAACATTCAACTGCTCTTGAGGAGGGTTGTGCGACTAGCAGCAGAGCACGTAACACAGATGAACCGCCAGAAAGAGTTAAAGGAGTGGCTCAGTGCTTTCTCTACGAAGGCGTAGCAAATAATTAAAAAATACATCTACTACCAGTCCTTACCACGGCAGTTGAGCAGTCACCCGCCGTGATTGCTCAGTGGCTATGGTGTTGGGCTGCTGAGCACGAGGTCGCGGGATCGAATTCCGGCCGCGGCGGCCGCATTTTGATGGAGGCGAAATGCGAAACCACCCATGTACTTAGATTTAGGTGCACGTTAAAGAACCCCAGGTGGTCAAAGTTTCCGGAGTCCTACACTACGGCGTGCCTCATAATCAGAAAGTGGCTTTGGCACGTAAAACCCCATAATTTTTAGAAAAGTTGAGCAGTTACAGCGACAAAATATTTCTCTATTCATGCAAGTATGAAACATTACGCCTAAGATAGACGACTAGAGTATAGTTGGGGGGACCACTTACAAAACAAAATCTCTATCATACCCTCCACTTGCATATGCGGCTCCCATTTTCGTGTCCAGCTTTCGCCCCGTCAATTCTTGTTCACAGTGAGGCTTCTGCTGGATTGTAAGAACCACCGCGAATTTAACGGGCGGATATCTTTCCTTTGATCTTATTTTGGGTTACGGCTGGAGCTTTGATTACCTTGGCCTCCTTCAGAGTCCCACTTTTGAAATGAAACCTTTCCGTGTCTACCTTACCACGTCTGGCGGGGCTGCTGCTGGCCGCTTTTTGCTGGTGGGTCGGTCGGTATTTTGGCTGATATATCTGGAATATGCGAAGGTTCTAATATGCGCGACGAATGCAAATACCAGCAAACGTGCTTATATAACCCTTGTATGCCGACCGACGAAGAAGTGCCAGTAGGCGCACCTCTGTTCTGTGTAATGAGAAGTGAATTTTAACATATAACGCTACCATATAATGTCAGATACGTAAATCTAAATCACATCGATCTTTTAATGATATGGGACAATATGTTCAAGGGATTCTTTGATTTTATTGATTTTCTTCGATTTGACCATTCAGTATGTAGCACTGGATGAGTGACACTTTTTCGCCAATTCGGCAGAACGGGTATGTGCCACTGGGACACAAGAGGATACAGAATCCTTAAATGTAGCTACATCTTTGTCGCATTTCTCAGTGCATACATATGTCATCATCATTATTGCCTCGGCAAGCATTATACATCATACATCGCCTTCGTCCTCATGACGTCACTGCGTGGACATCTCACACTCTACACCCGCCTGATTTAGTGTTGCATTTCGGCATAGTTTGTAAGTGGTGGAATGCATAAACGTAAAATATGCGTAAGTATAAGGTTGTGACCGTGTTGGTGCATAAACATAAGCATTCCATGAGATTACTCATTGCATACAATGAAAGTAAACACAACTATACCTCGTTACTTGTATGGCATTTAATTAACAGCTTCACTAAAGCTTCACTTTACATACATTCGAATATGCGCGTTAGATGCACATATTTTTTATTACATTGCGCTTTCTTTTCGAATTATAGTTCGTTTAGAATACGTTTCCTAAGTAGCAATGAGAACTTTTCTCCCACTAGCAATGAGCAAGAAAGAAAAAGCAGCATGCATATCTGTACGTATTAATTGTTTTTCGGGAAAGCAGGATGCCCTCAATTTCTACAAAGATTAATCCGCTCACTATAGGCGCACTGTTTTTGATTTGAGCTTACTGAAGGATAGACAGATAGGTAGGCAAAAAAAGCATTTCTGCCTTTGCTTAACCAAGCAACCGAAAGATTGAATGCGTGCGAGTTGATATTTTGTTAATATTATGTCGAATTTATATTGTTTCTGGCAGCTGATGGATGATAGGATTGATTTACATGCTTTCTAAGAACGCAAGAACGCGATATTGAGCTTCATTGACTTGGATAAAGAAAGTGTACGACATTTAGAACAGTAGACGTGCTTCCTCGGCAGTTAAAGTGAGAGCCTGAAAGGCTTAAAGTGCGACTATTGAGACTTAGCTCCATGACACTATGTTGGGAGTCCTTAAACAAGAGAAAACGAGCATTTGCACTGCACTTGGAACATTCCACGTAGACTTATGGACATAAATCATAAACACACGTACAGAATGTTCGAAACCGGTAATATTTTCTTACGCACATGGGACCTTGGGAGTTACCCGTCGCATCCTCTCTATGGAGGAGTGTCTTTGCAATTTCACTGCGTTATGTGCCAAATTTATGGTCGATAAACGCGCAACGTGAATTTTTGCTCGGCTTGGCGGATATCTGGTTGCTGATCTGTAGGTTTCCTATATGCGTAAATAAGGCAGTTAGCACTGTATACATGCGAAGAGCCCAATGCGGAAATACTAAGATAACAATTGTGTCCTTCCTTTCTAAGATCTGTGACAATCACGAAACATGTCTGCTCATCGCTATAGCATATAGTTAGCTAGAGCCAATCACTGTGGCTTGGGCCCCCTACTTACAGACCTTCTTAAAGGGAAGCTGAAACACTTTTCGAAAAAAATGAGTTCTCTGCGGCATTCTACAGTTTTGAGTCCCCTGAACACGAATATCTGGTTCAAAAAGGGCGGAAACAAACACAAGCGGCTGTTTTTTCAAGAAAACGCGCACCAGCGCCTCAGGGCATCGCGCGAACGCCGCTGTTACCCGTGATTGGTCGGGGCCACTGTGACGTCATTCGTGGCAGTCGCCGGTCGGCGCCGCCGTTTCAGAGCGTAGCCGCGTAGCACGCTGTTCTGTTCTGGCTTCATAGCTGAGTTGTAAGCATTATGGAACGTTCTCACTGTCTCGGACAGCTTGTATTTTCGCCGTACATGTTCGAACCGACAGCCGATACGAAAAACAATGGCGGAAACGGCGGTAATGGCGGCAACGACGATGTTGAGTGTGCCAACAGCGAGAGCGATGTGTGCACCTTCTCGCACGTTGCAAATCTTAGCTGGTACGAATGTTTTTTTTTTTTTTAATGTAGCTGCACGTTCCAATGACGGGAGAAAAAATGCGCTAAAGCGTCACTGGGAACTTGCTGCTGGAAGAATGCCGAAGCACTAAATTCTCATTATATTGTAAACACGGGTGCAATTCCGCGATGTCAAGCACCTTGCCGCTGCTTGTCTTAAGTCCCGTGGATTTTGGAGTGTTGATACACGATCGCGAACATAAGTGCCGTGTTTCAAAGCGCGCACATGCAGTGCTGCGAGGTACAGTCATGGAAGTTGCTTATCATACACATCCAGAGATGGCCAGAGGTATTATATGTGCAATATTCATACTATGGTTCGACGACATTGCGATTGTGGCTCGATCAAGAATCGGTATGCGTGCTCCATGGTAGTGTTGACATAAATATACTAGTCAGCTTTAGCACCGCCGTATGGTAAACACGATAACTGCAACCGCAGGTTGAATGTCACTAGGCAAGCCTATACTCCATTTCATACCTCAGGTGCAACGCTGTGGAAGCTACGCACGAAGTCCGGTCACCAAAATTTATTACTGCGCGCGTTTCCGTCTATGCTTCGCAGCGTGCCAGCAGCGTTTGCTCGCGCGAGCATGCACGTGAAGCTGCCACGACGGGCAGCTTCACGAAAGAACAGTTTACGAAAATCGCAAAAGAAAACAAACGTGAGCGGCGGCGGCGGCAGATCTCTCGTAGCGTCGTTCAGTAAAGCGCAGGACGGAAAGAGGCATGCCAGCACGCCAGTCCGGCAGCTCGGTCCCCGCGAATGACATCACTCTCGCCCGTTCTCTCCTCTGGCAACCACCTCACCCGGCGCTCCGGGAAGTGATGGGGGCGTGTCCGCGGGGGTGATTTAGAAAGCGATTTCCGCCCCTTATAGTAACAAAACGAAGAAAAAAATTCGGAACTGTAAATTATTATGTCTGTTCTTCCCAATCCCAGCAATTCATGGAAATTGAAAGCTGTTTCAGCTTCCCTTTAATATCACGTTGGCTCTACACTTTTTTTCCCCACGGGCCACATTAGCGTCGCTGCAACGGCGTAGTTTGGTTGCACCAAGAAAGGGGGAAAATATGTGAAGCAAAGGAGGACGCATACGACGCCCCCCCCCCCCCCCCCCCCCCGTGCGGCGTATGCGTCCGGCTTAGTCGGCAGCAGGCTGGTTTGTGCGAAACCACTTCAGAAGCTGTGTCCCAATCAAGCGTGACATTTTCTACACAGGCAAAGGTTTCTGCCAAGGCCAGTCTATTCGCTGGCGAGTGTAATTTTATCTAAAAAGCGAAAAGAGCACGATAAAGAAACGCGAAAAGCCATGTTTGTTTTTGGCAGCGACGTCGGATGGAGCGGCGGGCTGGCGGTGCGTGGTCAAGGTGTAGGGATCGGCGCGCTCGTATATATGATACTCGCGACGCGTACGAGGTCGAGATCAAGTAAAGGAGGCGCTCTTTTTTGTTGTTATTGCCTATTGAAGTGCTGCGCCCGTCACTTCCTGGCGGAATGGCGTGGCTGCCACTGCTGCGGCAACGCGCCCGCTGATCATAGTCGGCAAGGCCAACTCCTCCGCGCCCGAGGGGCACGAAACACGTGCGCCTAAGCGGTGTCCGAAACGAGGACACGTGCCGCGCGCATTGCCACGGGAGAAACTCGACCGTGACGTGTTCTGCGGTTTCCGGCGGAGAGCGAAAGCCTTGAATACAATCGCGCCATTTTACTTTGTATTCTTCGAAGAAGCGGTTTCGCTCATTGGCTCTCTTGGAGGGATGCAAGTTCTGCAAACGTGTTGCCAGTGAGATGTAACGTGTAAACATTGTTTGGCCCCTGTAAATGGTATCGTCGCGGTTGCAGTGAATTCAGGACGCTTAATATACAGATCATCACAACTCGTTCTTGTTTTGCTTATTTCCTCTGAAATTATTTCAGCTTTCCTTGAATCTTTTAACAGCATAACCACGCACGAAATTTGTTGGCTTCGATGTAGTGTCTACTTTTTCGACTGAATAGAATCGGACGAAACAATCATCAGAATATACGGACCTCAGGATATATGGCCCCTGGTACAGTAGCTTCTAAATGCTCTAAGGGTAGAAAGATACTAAGCGTAGAAAGAATAGATAATGGATATAATTTTTACATAATGTAGCCCATCATATGGTTCATGGTTGCCACAGACGAAAACGTGATTTTACTAATTGGCCATTTCTTCTCAACCGTGTCATCGAGTGGCCGATCCCTACTGCTTCGTGGGATCCAATGTTGAAGTACAAGAAGAAGGGAAAATGAAACAAAAAAAAGGGGAAAAAGGAAAGAACTCGTTCAGATACGACGCCTCATTTCGCTGAACGGTATTGCGATGCTCCTCGTACGAGGTCCGGTTAGCATTCTCACTCAAAAAGCATCTGTGAGTGGCGCGGAAGCCACAGATGAATAAAGAACATTACCATCGGGATGTATTTTGTGCATATATTTTAGAGACATGTCGATTACGACCCCTACTCCTGTCATAATAGAGGCTCTATGAGGTATTTGGACAACTCGCCTGGCGTTCGTTGCGCAATTGAGAAATCCAGCAGCGTTTATTTCTGCGTGAAGGGCGTGGATGGGAAAGGAACGTAGGGGGAGAGGGGTCGGCGTAGCAAGGTTTCAAGTTTTTGACGGCTGAAGGACGCAGTTTAGGAAGCGGCCTCCTAAGCCGCAGCCTGGAGCAATCTTCACGAGAGAGAAAAACAGAAAACCAGAAAAGTTGACCAGATTGTACTGGTTTACTACGTGATACAGTAGGAGAAGGGAAACCGGTAAAAGAAAAAAAAGAAGGGGATAACAAGTGATGATCGCGTACTCATAACAGCGTTTAACGCGCTACGCAAGGTAGCCGGAGAGCCTAGTAGTCTTTAAATAAAAAGTGCAGCGATGCTCTTATGGCTTTCTGTACAGATGATAGTCGAGCCCATGCTCACAATATTTATTTCTTAAATGAAAACGCAATCATATAGCGAAAGTTGTCTGATATTTAAGTATGAACCAACCAGTCCACAAGACAGTATGATTAGAAAGGGCCACTTTTTTTTCTGCACCTACTGTTATAACGTTAGATATGATGTGGCTAGCACATCGAGAAGCGTTTTCTAGTTCTGGAATGTGCTTTTTAAAGCGAATAATGTCTTTTTGGCTCTTTCTTGCATTTTCGTTGTCGGAGTTTCTTCGCTAAAGACGCGCTTTAGAGGTTTGTCTTAGAATAACGAAATAGGCACGCCCCCTCCCCCCCCCCCCCACCCGGTCCGGTTTATGTTGAGTCACGTAACCGACAGTACTTCTGATAGCAACACGTTCAGATCCCACTGATGTCATGCTATGATAGAACTATCATACGAATAGCCCATGATGACGGATTGCCCTTCATCCCCGAATGGCCCGGATAACCGAACCATCTGTATTCACATGCACACAATCACAGTACGTATGTTTGCTGTAAATGTTTTAACTGCGGAAAGTCGGCCCTCTTTCCAAAGCCGGGAACGTCAGAACTTACGGAGGGTCACCTAAGTAACTACCTAGTAGGCGATGGTTTAGTGGTGGGTTTGAAATCTGGTGTAATCGGTGGAAGGTAAGCAGCCACAATATTGGAAAATGCATCCTGTGCACTTAGCGTTTTCGGGGCGGGGAGACTGGTGGTGAAATTGGATGCCGGGTAAGTGACGCACGTGAATTCTGAGTTTTTGTGGCTGTTTGTGTAGGCACCGGATGGCATGTGGCGATAGCACTCGTTGCGACTGTAGCAACACAACGGGGAAGGCCGAGACAAACTCGGAGTGCTTGGGCTTGTTCGCTTTGCGGTCCTCTCATATTAGTCCTGCATGTGTTAGGCAACACTGAGAAGCTGTATCGGAGAGAGAGAGAAAAAAACATCTATTTGTAATGAAATGGCGTGACTTCCTCTTACGGTGGAGCCCTTAGTTCAGGGCCCCATTGGCTCGCGCCACTCCGCGTGCCCGCCGGATCAGCCGTCGCTGCCCTTGTGGGTCTAAGCTAGTCCGCGCAGTCTCCCAGCAGGAAGGTGAAGGTGATCGAATAGAGGACTAACGCGGAGGGTGTGCGCACTCCCAGGTGCAATGATATATTGTGGGCTTTGCTCCAAAATAGGGACAGTATGAAGGATATTGTGTAGGGTGGAAGAGGTGAAGATAAAAGAGGCAGGGAAATGAATAAGTTTTAAGCTGTCGCCGCATGACGGCATCTTCTCAGTTAAGCGAATTATGTGGTGGAGGGAAGTGTCTCCTGCTACCTATGTAATATTGTAGAGTTTCAGTGTAGTTCAGTGGTTCTGTCGGTGCGTCGTCTGGGTTGGACAGCTCTTCCAATGGCGCCTGGTTAGCGAGCTCTCGGGCTACCGCATTAGCGCGTTCATTACCAGGGACAGAGGCGTGTCCAGGTTTCCAGACGATCCGCACCTTGTGTAACGCTGGGGGGGGGGGGGGGGGGTAATGATGTAAAGATGCGGTGTGCGTAGGGTGTCAGCCTCCCTTGTGCCAAAATCCTGCAGGTCGTCTGTGAATCAGTGACCACTGTGATGGGTCCATCCGGCGCCGGCATGGTTGAAGCGTGTACGATGGCTAGGATGACAGCAGTCTCTTCCGCCGTGCCACTGTCCACAGTGTTGAGCGTGGCCGAAGCCCTCAGAATGTCTGTACTATCTAGTACGACTAGACATAGGGAACGTTTCTGTGGGTAGCGGGCCTCGTCGGTGTATAGGACTGGTGTGTTCGATGTGTCACCACCGAAGAGTCGAGCCAGGGCTTGTGCTCTTGCCTTTCTTCGGCCTTTATGATGGTGTGGGTGCATATTACTGGGAATAGGGGCCACGTGAGTTTTGTTACGAATGCTATGCGCAAGAAGTGTGCGGTTTTCCTGTTGTGGTTTTCTGGGTGTTTGGTATCCTAACGGGATAGAATGTGGCATCCTTGCATTGTTAGTTGCCGACGTTGCAATTGGCTGCTAAGATGACCTTCGACTAGTCATTCCCGGAGCGGACCGGATTCAACACCACCGCAGCAGCAAGGAAACACAAGCCTTCGAACGACCACAGTTAAAGTGCAAGACGCACCCCCCAAGGTAAGCTGGGCCAGCATTGTCTCCCACACAGGTCCCACCTCACAACCTATAGCAACCCCAGTGAACACAGTTAGTGACGGTACCATGCACAGCTTCATGCATGAGCTCCAATCCTTACGTGCTGAGATACAAGACCTCAAGACAGAAAACGCTAAGCTCAAATCACAACTTGCAGACACACAACCCAAACACTTACCATCAAATGCAGACATCCTTCCTGTCCCTGCAATAGATTGCCCGCAAACCACCCAACAACCAACCCCGAACAAGCGCAAAGCTCTCGAACCAATCTCAACAGCGGCAACACCAGCATACACTTCAGAAGGAAATGTCAACTGTGAGGCCCTCACTGAGCTGCAACAGCGGATAGAACGCAACCTCAACGAAGTAATAGACTGTAAGCTTGCCACATTGCTCGACGTCTCCATTGCAAAGGCTCTCGAACGCGCAATGGACAACCTCCTTACTGCGAAACTAGAACCGCTACTACTGCCCAGAATTGAGCAAGCCTTTCCGGCAAAAAATCAATAGCGACAGGAAAACATGGACGACACGCGCAAAATGTTTCATGACATGGTCGCGACTCTGGCTCAAAATCACAACACCCGTTTGACAGAATCGGAAAACACCCTACTCCGTCCCAGAGCAGGTCCCCTAAAGAAGCCGTACTCGCTTCCCGACAAAGATGGCTGCAAGTAATCCAGAACGTGCTAGCTACTGCATTTGGCAGTGGAACTGCCGGTGCTTCCGGCGAAAACGAGCACACTTAGAGCAATATATTACCTCTCTCGCACCACATACTTCCCCCGATGTTATCGCATTACAAGAGACCGGAGTAGCGGCTAAGCTGTCGGGGTACGCGGCATACACCGCAGTTTGCGATGATAACCACAGGCCCCAAGTAACCACACTAGTTAAGCGAAACATTCCGGTTATACAGCATCACACAGGCATTGATACAGCAGCCTACATTTTCCTGGAGATCATCCCGTCTGCAAGGCGCAAACAACAAAGTCTCTTCATCCTCAATGTGTACTGCAGCCCCAAACAACAACATAGGTTTCTACGACTTTTCACCAAAGCAGATCAAGTAGCTAGGGGAGCCTCCCTGCTCATCGTAGGAGACCTAAACGCCCCTGCGGTGGCACGGGAATACCCAATGGACCGCCAAAAGGGAAGACAACTATGGCTTGACGGACAGAATCTAGGTCTTACTCTTGTCACGGATCCAACTTGTCCCACTCGTATGGGAAACAGCGTTAGCAGAGACACTACTCGGGACTTAACATTCGCAAAACGAATTCCACAAGCAGACTGGATCAACACACAAGACAACTTGGGCAGCGATCACTATTTAATCCAAACAACAGTTCGAGCGGGCCCGCGAAAGCCTAAGGGCCGTCAACTCCGCATAACGAACTGGGACGCTTTCCGGCAGGCCAGAGCCCTCACCTCTTTCTCGGCTACCCAACCCCCTTTCGAAGATTGGGTCGCATCCTTGCTGCAAGACGCGAGCGAAGCCAGTAAATTGGTGCTTGAGGAAGCCAATCTGCAGGAAGCAGATAGCAAGTAACTGCATATGTGGGAAGCCCTCGCCAGTCTGCAACGCAGATACAAACACAACAAGCTCAACCGAACGCTCAGGAAACGTATTAGTACTCTCACCCTTCAAATCGAAGAATATGCACAACAACTTACTCGTCAAAATTGGCACAGCACATGCGACAGCATGGAGCGGCAACCAAACCTGCCCAAAACGTGGAATATCCTCCGTTACCCCCTCGATCCGGCCAACAGCAAGAACACACAACAGCACAACTTGCAAAAAATTATTCACACCCATCCGGGAACGGACGCACAAGTTCTTCAAGAGCTGATAGACCGATACATAGGACCTCAACCTACTACACCCGCTCCAGCATACACAGGCACCGCTAACGACCACCTGGACGTGCCCATACAAGCAGCAGGAGTACGGGAAGTCATCCTCGCACTCCGCCCTAACTCGGCCCCGGGACCTGATGGCATTACTAATAAAATGCTTCGCAACCTATATGAGGATTCTATACTAGCCCTCACATCTTATTTTAACGCATACTGTGAAACTGGAAACCTCCCCTCACAATGGAAAGAAGCCAAAATAATTATAATTCCCAAACCCGGGAAGCGCCTCATACTCGAAAACCTCCGCCCTATCTGCCTCACTTCATGTGTCGGAAAGGTCCTCGAACACGTCATCCTCACACGCTTACACAGACATATGAACGACAACGACCTCTTCCCCAATACCATGGTTGGCTTCCGCCCGAAACTTTCTGCTCAAGATATCATGATTCAGCTCAAGCACCAAATTATCGATGGCGACAAAAGCTCCAGGCTGGACACCAAAGCCATCTTGGGACTAGGCCTAACCAAGGCATTCGATAACGTCACGCATGAGGCCATACTGAACCAACTGGCACAACTCCAGGTTGGACATCGAGCATATAACTACGTGAAGAATTTTATTACATGTCGCACGGCCACCATTACCATCAGAGGGTTGCAGTCGCCAATTATTCACTTCGGCAGCAAAGGCACGCCGAAAGGATCGGTTCTATCCCCTTTTCTGTTCAACGTGGCCTTGCTCGGACTACCGCCTGCATTAGCTAGCATCCCCAACCTCAAGCATAGCCTCTACGCAGACGATATCACCCTGTGGTTCACCGGGGGCAGCGACGGCGACATCCAAGACACGCTGCAGCAAGCCATCAACGAGGTCGTTGCATACGTAGAACCGTGCGGCCTGGCGTGCTCCCCACAGAAATCGGAGCTCCTTCTGTACAAGCCTAATTGGGGAGGTCGACGTCCAGACCCTCACCCGCCCGAGATAGAACTCCACGTGCACCAGCAACGCATACCTACTGTACCTAGCATTCGTATCCTTGGCTTACGCATCCAATAAAACGGCAGAAACACGGAGATACTCAAGCAATTAGATGATCATGTACACCAAACCACTCGCCTCATTGCACGCATCGGAAATCGACATCACGGCATGAAAGAAAGCAACCTGATACACCTGGTAACCGCCTACGCCCTGAGCAGGATCACCTATGTCGCCCCGTACCTTAGCCTCAATGCAACTGACAAGCTCAAACTCCACACCATGATCAAGAGGGCCTATAAACAAGCCCTACATCTTCCCATCACCACCTCTAACGAGAAAGTGGACACCCTCGGCATTCATAACACCATAGACGAGCTTATTGAAGCGCAGCGTATTAGCCAATACGAACGACTCGCCAATTCCACCACGGGCAGGCACATTCTAGGCACCCTAGGCATAATCTACACCAACCAATTCGGACCAAAGGTACCCATCCCTACAAACATTCATGCTCAACTAGTTATCCCACCCATACCTCGCAATATGCACCCTGAACACAATCTGGAGCGACGTGCAGAACGAGCTAAACGACTACAAAAGCGCTGCGACCAAGCCGCTGACGTAACCTACGTGGACGCAGCAGAATACCCCAACCAAAATGCCATGGCGGTCGTCGCAGTCGCGCGTTCGCAGTACCGCCTCGCCGCGGCCGCATCAATATTCACCACGCAACCCGAAGTAGGAGAAGAAACGGCCATCGCTTTGGCTTACGCGGCTACCAATGCACACTGCATCATAAGCGATCCAAAAACGGCCATTCGTAACTACACACGAGGAGTGCTAGCACCCCAAGCACAGAAGATTATCTCTGGCACTCCTCCCTCAAGGCAACGCCGCGTGCAGATAATCTGGGCCCCTGGTCACTCGGGTCTGGCTGGAAACGAAGCCGCCCACGACGCCGCCCGAGCTCTCGCACACCGGGCGCATCATCCTTCTCCTGCGTCTTCCGATCCCGACCAGCCCTCTGTTCTGCATCGCGGTCACTCGCGGGACCGAATGGTCACGTTGAGAGAAATTCTCCTGCACTACCACAGGGAGCGGTTACGCTACCCCCCAGCACACAAAACACTGAATAAGTCTCAATCTACCACTTGGCGACTCCTTCAGACACGAACTTTTCCGAACACCACGCTTTACAACCGCATGTACCCCGATGCACACTCTCCGCTCTGCAAAGCGTGCGAGGCCCGCGCTGACCTCGATCATATTATCTGGCAATGCCCCCAAGCCTCACCCACCAACACCTCCCTCACTAACATACGCATAACTACGGCCGAGCAGTGGGAGACATTGCTGCTCAGCTTGGACCCAGAGGAGCAGCTCTGGGCCGTCCGGATGGCCGAAGACGCCGCCAGAAAGCAAGGACTGGCCACCGTCTGAGGAAGGGGGGGAGTGGGTGTTAATCTCTTGACCCCCGCCACCCCTGAACCCCATCAAGGAGATAACAAAGTTTTATCGCTCTCGACTAGTTCTTGCATAGTGTTGTGCATCCCGGGTCGCAGTTGGAGCTGCGTGGACGCATGTTGCGGTAGTCCGTGCGCTGCCTTAGTGCCGCGCAGGGAAGTGTGTCCGTCTGGTTCGCCTCGGGGTGAGTCAGGTTATGGGAGCGGAGGTGGTAGCTTAATCTGCTTATTATGAGGGCTTGCACGATTCGAAATACATCTTTTTCTTGGAGTTTATGTCGGCGGTTCGTAATGCGCTTTATCATGTGTGCTACTTGGGCGCGTTGTTGGCGGAGCATGTGTAGAGTATGTGTAGCCTTCCCGTTGTGTTGTATGTAAAGGCTTAGTACACACAGTCTGTCTGCCCTTGGAATATCGTTGCCATTGAGATGCAATGTGAGGGCTAGTGGAATATTGGCCTTATAGCGTTTTTTGAATACAAGCAAGAGCTCCGACTTCTCAGCTGCGCAGGTGAGTCATCTGGTTGTTGCATACTCTTGTACTATATTTACTGCTTGCTATAGTGCGTCTTGAATGGCGCCGACTGACCCTGTTATCATCCAGATTGCAACATCATCGACGTACAGGGCGTGCTGCACGTTCGGAAGTTTGTCGAGGAGTGGTGGTAGCTTTGCCATCGCCACGTTGAATAGGGTCGGTGAGAGGACTAAAGCCTGGGGAGTACTTCTGCGTGAAAGTTTTATGATATCCGACCGAATATTACCTAGGCCGATGATGGCTGTGCGGTCGGATAAAATGGCTCGGGCATAATCATAGATGCGTTTTCCGCATCGGCAACATGCGAAATTGTTTAAAATGAGGTCATGTGAGACGTTATTGAAGGCCCCCTTGATGTCCAACGCCAGAATGGCTCTTCTTTGAGGGTTGCAATGTGGGCTTGTTGGTAATGCATCTTCAAGAGGAGTATGGTAGCGCGATTCAAAGACGGGACAAGAGAAGACACAAAGGGACACACACAGCGCTAACTTCCAACACTCTGTTGGAAGTTAGTTCCAAAACTCTGTTGGAAGTTAGTTCCAAGTTAGTTCCAACGTGTTGGAAGTTAGCGCTGTGTGTGTCCCTTTGTGTCTTCTCTTGTCCCGTCTTTCAATCGCGCTACCATACACCCCTTCTTCTTTGAGCTTTACTCGGACAGACATGGTCGATAGCCGAATAAGGTATTGGAGAAGAATTGGTTCGCTTCGAGGTGAGGCTGGAGGTGCATTAGAACTACGTGTTCGAAGAGTTTGCCAATACACGAAGTCGGAGAAATGGGTCTGAGAGTTTGGAGGGGCAGCGGTTTCCCGGGTTTCGGAATTAAGGTAATATCGGCGTGTCACCATTTTTGTGGAAGCGTTCCGTTTTTTCCATTGTCGTTGTAGTATGCAGTGAGTTGCCGTATGACCTGATCGTCGAGGCTGCGTAGCAGTGCATACTGAATGTCGTCTGCTCCGGGCGCCGGGTTACGTCTTATGCCGTGTAAGGCTGCCCTCACTTCTGTCTCTTTACTGTCGCCGTCCAATTGGGTTTCTTCCTCGTGTGGATAGTCCTTGTACTCCGGTCGGTGACCTGTAGCAATGTATCTGTGTTTCAGTGTTTGGAGCAGAGCGTCATCATCCACTTGTTCTTTGTGGATGCCGGTGCAGACGGTGTTGGTTGTATGCATTTTTCTGTGCGTTGGGCTGAGTAGTGCTCTGAGGAGGGATCACGTTTTGGAAGTAGTTAGTGTGCCATCAAGGTGGTCGCAGAGGTTGTGCCAATTGTTATTAGTGAGGCTGGTGACGTATTCTTCAGCTTCTGTTGTGATCCGGGTGATTCTTTGTTTCAGCCTACGGTTGTGCCGCCGCCTCTTCCTCGTTTGGTCAGGCCTCTTTGAGCATTCCACAGATAAAGCAGATGTCTGTCCACATCCGGTGTCTCCTTTAATGTAGTAAGTTGCTTAGTGGCAGCTTTAAAATCTGCTTGTAACTGTTGTGTTGTTGCAGAGATGGCACGTCGTGTTGTTGAGATTGGTTCTGTTGCACCGGAAAATGTACCCGTTTGTTATTTTAATTGCACGCTCTGGAATGCGTATGGCCACCAGATGGACTTGTGTGGCTAGAATGCTGTGGTCACAGCCCAGATTCTCCATTAGGTTGTTCCAGGGGCATTGAGTCAACCCCTTGATCATTGTTAGGTCAGGGCAGGTATCCCTGCTTACGCTGTTGCCCGTTCTGGTTGGTGCGTCAGGTTCTGTCAGCAGAGTGAACCAATGAAGGCTGATGTCACGGGCTAGACGGCGGCCTTTTGGAGTTTCTCTTTGGTACCCCCATGGTGGTTGGGACGCATTGACACCTGCCAGAATAATCAATTTCTTGGCTTGTTTACTAGCGGCCGAAAAAGTTGTGCGAAATCGTCTCGTCGCGATTTAGATGTACTGTAGATATCAAGTAAAAACAAGCTGGTTTGATATCGATTTCTGGGTACAATTTGTAACAGCACATGCGGAATATGGAAGCTGTCGAGCGTGTGCTCGATCACTGTGATTTGTTTGGACACAAGGGTGGCAGCTAGTGGTGGTTTTGTGGTGTCATGCTTGTCGGTGTATGCATTGTATCCAGTGAGCGTGGCAGTGCAATGTACTTCTTTAAGTGCTATAACATATGGTGGGTGAGGCTGTGAGGCTAGGAACTGTGTGAGGGAGCCCTTCTTCCTTCGGTACCCTCTACAATTCCACTGCCACACCCTGAAGGGGGTGGTAGCGCGTTTTTTATGTTAGCTGCCCATGATTAGTTGATACCGCCTCACTGGTGAGGACAGATGTTGTACGAGCCGGACGGGTATAAGGGTGTGACCTTCTTGGTTCTCGAGTGGCATTAGTGTAATGTGGAAGTGAGTCGGTTTGATGGCTGAAAGTTGAGCTGAAAGTTGTACTGATGAATTGTTTCATGTCAGTCATGGCTTGTTGTATGACCTGCTGTAGCATGTGCTTGACATCAGCCATAATCTCTTCCTTCATTTTTTTGCATCTCAGCTCTCAAAACAGTCGCCATTTCCTCTATCATTTCGCACCTTTATTTATTGGTCCAGGAATTGTGAGGGAGTTTCTCAGGTGCAAGCGTGGGTGCCTGCGTGAGTGAAAGCATCTCTGCGGGAGATAGTTTGTTTTGTTTGTTTGTTTGCAGTGCGGACGGAGGGGAAGGGAGGGAGGAGGAAAAGGGGGGAAATTGCGCTGACCAACTCACCGCTGTCTCCTTCCTGGTGTGATGGTTCGGCGTTTTCGTCCACGCGGCCTGAGGTTCTTTCGGTAGCTGTTTCTGCTGCGTCTGGCTGCAGCTCCCAGATCGTCTTCGACCACGTGGTTGCCTCTGGTCCTTGGACGGCCTGCGGCCCCTGGACCTAGTGCGACCTTGAGACTGGCTCTGTCCCCGGTATCGGTAGCGGGGACGACCACGTGGTGCATCAGTAGTCGTAGGTGGCGCAACGTTGTATGTCGTCACCTTGTCGTGCTGGAATTGTTGCTCCGCCATTTTCTTGCTGCTCTCGGAACACCTGGCTCTTGTTAATGGGTTTTCGTTACCTTACTGGACATCGGGAGTCAGTGGCGGCGTGCTTACCACCACAATGAAAACATTTCAGCGTGCAATCATGCCCTTCGGAGTGGCTGGAAGTTCCGCACCCAGCACACCGGGGTTTATCCGGGGTTGGGCAAACATACGCTCGATGACCCGTGGAGAGGCACACGCAGCACAGCTGCTGTTGGGGTTTGTGACTGTAGCACCGGTATTCTGCTCTGTAATAGTAGATATACCGGGGAACTCTAATGTCAGAGAACGTGAAGATGGCCGTAGCTGAATTTCCCATCATTCTTGCAAGCAGGTCCTGAGCCATCGGGGATTGTATGTTTGTCATCGGCGTTATTGGTGTAGTGTTCTTTTCTATGCCGTAGATGATTCCTTTGCAGGAGGCATTCGAAGCAGCCACATAGGCCTGAACCTCGTACTGCTTGTTTTCCAGACATATAGACTTGATCAGCTGAAGTCTTACCGCTAGTTCTTCGTCCGGTGTACCGACAACTGCGACGTTCTGCTCTCGGCGTATGCGGATGGTTAGCTGGTGGAGCGTGCTCTCGTTTAATTGAGCCGCCGTGCCTATAGCTCTCGCTACAGAGTGCTGCGGCCCCTCACCGAGATTCAGTCCATCTCTCGGTCGGAAGACCACTTTCAAGTCGTCGATCGGTAGCGGGGGCCACCGAGAGCTCTAATTGCACAATGTCAGATGTACGTGGCGATGCTGTGTAGGTTTAGTGCTGGGTGGCAAGCTCTACGTAGCTTGGACCTGTTTTTTGCGCTTTCGGGTCACCAGAAACCAAGTCTCATCTTCGTGGTCTTGACTCAGTTCTTCATCGATAGTGGCGGCTGATGTGGTTTCGTCCAATGCTGCTGAGAGATCCCGCAAACAGTGTTCTGTGCCACTACAACATAGAAGTCATCAACGATCCCCATTTTTCTCAGCGATGGGCTGTAAAAGCAGCGCAGTGGATGCTAGTGACCTCGTGAAAGGCAGGGTGGAAGCAAAACTGTAAATTAGGACCCAGGAATTTAAGGCGTGTGGTTTGCATACTCGGTCAAATTCCACTGATCCATCATTAGGCCGTGTGCAACCCGTCGCGGTGTCTCAACAGCTATGGCGTTCTGCTGTTGAGAATGAAGTCTTGGGTTGGTTTCCCGGTCGCGGCGGCCGTGTTTCCACGGGATGCGAAAGCAAAACTCTCGTGTGCTTAAATTTATGTGCACGTCTTATAGAACACCTGGGGCGCGATCGGAAATCTTTGTTCGATACGCGTTCTGTTCGGATGCTGCAAAGTCACAAAGTGGCAGTATGCAAATTTTGTGAGATTGGGGGGGGGAGAGAGCAGCCAATGGGGGCGAACGGTGAACTCTCCGAAAGTTGGCTTCCCTCGTTTGTCGTCTGCTTGCAGGCCGTATGCTACAAAACGAAATGTCTCTCGTCTACCAATGAATGAAATCTTCATCCAAAAAAAAAATTGTTTCCTCTCAAGCTTAAACACGTTTTGGAATATTAATACGTGTAAGTGCTACAATTTATAACTATTAGTTACTCTGCGTCATCCCTAGGTGGTGTCGCGCACAGCGAGAAAAAAAAGAAAAGAAAAAAGAAACGACGGGAACACTGGCGCACTTTTCAAGAGGCAACAACAACATTGCAGTGGCTCACTGGTACTCCATGATGGAGTCGAGTTCGCCGCACAACTAACGAACTATTTGTTTCGAGGAATGAAAGCAAGACCGGAATTCGCATTATGCCATTTCTTCAAACGCGTTTCGCACCTCCACTGCTCTCGTTCCTCCTCAAGCAACGCCAATTCAACAACCGAAGTTTCTATCGCAAGCGTCATTTTCTAAAATGAAACTATGGATTGGAGCCGTCGTCTTGATCCAATCCAATCCACCAGACGCGCCATGCGAAGCCCGTCTTGTAACGAGCCTATGATCGCTCCAAACTTCTCAACTCCCGTCGCGTTCGGCGCCTAGCAGACAACGTGCCCGGTGGCGAGATGATTGACAGGAGCATGTAGTCATTAGACAGTTTTAGTTTAGTGTACGCAACTTATAGCGCGCGCTATACGCTATAGTGTAGCGTACGCTAAGCAGCACACATTTCTACAGTATTAGTTGGCCGGCGAGATCTTTGGATATCAGAGGCCATGTGTCGTCGTTGCGGCTGTTTCGAGACTGTAGCGATAGGTGGCGCTGAGATCTCGAACGTTTCCTAATGAGCCAAACATGAGTTAAAATATGAGCTAAAGAAAAAAATGAGCTAAACGGCGAGCTGGATGCACGGAAGGTAATTGAAACGAGTCTTGAAGTGGCCGAGGAAAAGCTGAACAGGGCGGCCATTGTGAATGAGAATGTGCGTGACAATGGAACCCAGACCACCGATGCGACAGGCGAGGGAGTGTCAGCGAAGTACGTGGAATACATGCAGCGTGATGAAGGGTTAGCTGGAAAGAGCGGCACCTACCTTGAGGCCACCACGCGGAAAAAGCAGGAGTCCAGGGGGCAATACCCCTTGTCGAGTCCGAATCATGCGGAAAAGGACAAATAGAAGCAGGGCAAGGTAGGAGAGAGTGAACGGGTGATTATCGCCTGCGACTAAAACCTGGCCGGGTGCTCAAAAGCGATTGTGCAGAGGGCGAAAGGCAACAAAAGAGTGGCGGTAGAGACATTTCCAGGGCGGTCACTGGGTTCTGCCATGGAGCGAGCAAAAGAAAAGCTCGCGCAAAATGCCCACATGCGAAACCTTGCCATAGTAGCAGGTGGGCTAAATGACGTCCGAAACAGGAAAGAGACTGGACTAGCCCAGCGCGTGGCGAAGGGGGTGGACGACTTGCGCGAGCTATCCCCTCAGGTGCAGATCGTGCTGTGCACGGTGCCGGAGGTGCCTGTACGTGACAGTCCCGTACAAAGAGCCTTATAGTGGCTGCTAATGAGGCAATATGGAAAATGAGCCGAGAGAAAGGCTTCGAGGTTGTCGAAGTAAAGAGGGAAGTGAGAAGCTGTGGTGGTTTTAAACGAGACTGGATCCACTTCAATTACAGGCTGGCACGAGAAGTGGGCTGGCGACTTGGTGGTCGCGCTGTTCCTTTTTTGGGGGGCCCGCAGGTGCTCAGGAGGCCAGAGTAGATAGTAATGATGAAGGTCCCCTAAGGGAACATCAGAAGAACATCGCCGTCGATAACAGAAAAAGGAGGAAAGCAAGAAAAAGAGCTCGCCATGCAATAGGTTACATAAACGTGCAGGGTGGCGGAAGAAAGGAAACGTGGGCAGAGATTTAGGAGCAGTTCCATAGAGAACAAATAGGGGTGTATGCGGTTACAGAAACGCATGTTTGAGACTCAGAAGAGCCGCCAGTTATTGCGAATTATGTTTGGGAAGGGTGCAACAGAACTGAGTCGGAAAGAAAGGTAGAGGGAGTCGGAATGCTCATCAATCAGGGAGCCAAATGGAAAAGAGTAAATTCACAATGTCAAGAACATCTTTGGTTATCACGTACAATGAGTGGGAAAAAAGCGTGGCTGGGCGTTAGGTATTTGTTGACCGGAAATAATTGCACAGCGAAGAATGAAGAGTTAGTGAAATGCATAAGCGCTGATATTAAGGGTTTCGGGAATGGTGCTGAAATTGTCCTATTAGGTGACATGAATGCCCACATACAGGATTTAGATGGCTATACCGACAACAACGGGAAGTCAATGCTAGACTTTTGTGAGCAACATAACCTCGTTATCGTGAATAGAGGGCCTAAGTGTGAAGGACAGATCACGTGGGAAGTGGGAAACCGCCAATCGACCATTGATTACTGTCGGATGACAGAAGGAATTCACGATAAGTTCAGAGAAATGGTCATCGATGAGGAAGGATTTAGCAGCATAGGGAGTGACCATAAACGCATTATTTCGAAAATGGGATATGTAGTTGGGAAAGAGAGCAAGGAGAGCAAAATGATCAGTCCAAATTTGAACGCTGAACAAATAGCAAATATAGTCACTAGAGTTGAGGAAGAACTTGGCAAATGGCCAAGTAAAGAGTGGGAATATGGTGAGCTTCTAAGTGTAATAACGACAGAAATACGGAAAAGCAACAACATGTTCGTTGGAAAGGAAAAAAGAAACCGAAAAGCTGGTGGAACAAGGAGATACGAGAAGCGATCGCCGAACGACAGGAAGCATCTCGAGAGCACAGGCAGGCAAAGAAGGCGCAGTTGCCACAGGATGAAATAACCAGTAAATGGGAAATATACTGGGAGAAAAAGTCTATGGTTCAAATACTGGTGCAAGTAAAATTAAAAGGTGAATGTGAACGTTGGTTGTCAGAAATACGTGAGAAAAAGAAGGCCTAACCTAGAATATTTTGTAACCACATAAAACTATTAGGTAGGAAGTCGACAACCATAAAACAACATATCCTAGACGAAGATGAAAACAGACTGGAAGGAGAAGCGGCAATAAATTACATTCGAAAAATAACAGCCGAATCTTTCCAAGCCAATGGCGAGGTTGTATTTGAAGAAGAAAAGAGCATGAAGGAGACCGAAGTGGAAAACGAGCTGGGGCTAACAAATTTCAACTGGAAGAAAGCGGAAGAGAAAATTCCTAAGCGCACAGCCACGGGGCTAGACGAGGTTCCCGTTAGGCTCATTAATGAACTAGGACCAAAAAGTAAGGAAGCTCTGGTGAAAGCAGGGGAAAAAACTTTAAAAGTTAGACGAATACCAGACAGTTATTGACGAAGTAGCAGGAATTCAATTTATAAAGGTAAGGGGGAGAAACATAGAATTCACTCGTATAGACCGTTGACCATTACATCTCCAATATACACGGTAGTAATGCAGGCAATCAAATAAAAGCTTCAAGCATGGGCAGAGAATATTGGCATTTTGGGAGAACTTCAGAATGGCTTCAGAATAGGTAGGTCTTTAGACGATAACTTATTTGTTCTTACTCAGTGTATTGAAATATGAAAAGTAGAAACCAGACCGTTATATGTGGCCTTTTTAGACATTACAAGAGCCTATGACAACGTAGACCGCAACATTTTGTGGGATATTCTGCAAGTGGAAGGCTTAGGTGACGATTGTCTACAGCTTTTGAGAGAGATTTACCTAGAAAATACCGTTTGCGTTGAACGGTAAGGGATGAGGAGCGAGGAGAAAGTTCATATCAACAAGGGACTGAGGCAGGGGTGCCCTTTATCCCCGCTGCTGTTTACGATGTATATGGTGAGGATGGAGAGGGCGCTAGAAGGAAGTAATATCGGGTTTAATCTCTGATACAAACAGGTGGGTACAGTAATAGAGCCGCAGCTCCCACGTTTATTTTATGCGGACGACATTGTGTTGCTAGCTAACAAGCAAAGTGATTTGCAATGTCCGGCTAATATCTGTGGAAAGGAAAGCAAGAATTTAGGTATGAAATTTATCGTTAGAAAATAAGGGGTTATGGTATTCAATGAAAACAGTGAACAGACAGTGACAATACAGAGCCAGGAAATACCTCGGGTAAGAGAATATAAATACCTCGGTATATGGATATACGAAGGCACAGGAAGGCACGAAAACACAGGAAAAAACAGTAACAGTAAAGGAGAAGCGAAATGCAGCCATAATGAAGGACAGAACGTTATGAGGATACCATAGGTACGAGGTGCTCCGGGGTATGTGGAAAGGTGTAATAGTTCTAGTATTTACTTTTGGAAATGTGGTTGTTTGCTTTAAATCAAGGGTACAATCAGGACTCGACGGGAACCAAAGGTCAGTGGGTCGCCTCACACTAGGCGCTCACGGGAAGACTACAAATGAAGCTGTGCAGAATTATATGGACTGGACTAGTTTTGAAGGGAAAGAAGCTCGCAGTAAAATTGAGTATCAAGAACGGCTGAGGAATATGGAAGAAAGTAATTGGGCTGGGAGAGTGTTCAGGTATCTGTACAGGAAAAACATTGATTCGTAGTAGAGGAAAAGGACTAGGAAGCTTACCAGCAAGTATGCGGCCTGTAGGGTGGGCAATACAGAACAAAGAAGGTTAAGCGGAAAGTCATACAGGCTGAAATAATCTCGTGGGTGGCGCCAATGGAAAAGAAACCTGCCATGAGTAACTACTTCAGAGGAAAAAACGAAATCCGGAAAGAAACAATTTATGATAACTCAAAGGGAAGCTCATTACTTTTCGAAGCGAGATCTGGATGCCTTAGAACACGCACCTATAAAGCGAGATGTAAGAAAGGATAATACGCATGGGTTTGCTGCGGTAAACCTAGGGAAACGATGGAGCTTGTTTTATTAGAATGTGAAGATACCTGCCTAGCGGGTGATTTAGGCACCACTGGCCTCCCTGAAGCCCTTGGGTTCAGCGAGAGCAGGATAAAAGTGAACATGCCCGCAATAGAGATTAGTAAGAGGCGATTGGAAGATTGGCGGAAGAAAAGTAGGGGAACGACAAAAAAAAACGGAGACGTACAAATCCAAAGTTCGCAATAGGGAGTGAGAAAATTTGGGTGGGGTAGTTCATAGTGTTTTTTTGTCTCTTTTTTATTGTTTAGCCTAGGTAGGACATTAGGCAGTATAATAGCAAGAGCTTGGTGGCACAACCCACCACCCCGTTCCAAAGGGGACGCTCATAACATCCATCCATCTATCCATCCATCCATCCATGGAAGCGCGCGCCGAACGAACGCGCCGAACAAGGACCTCCGACCGCACGCTTGCCTGTTCGCTTGACTCCGTTCACTAGGTCCTTTCTATGGATTGTACCCTGGCAATATACTCCCATAGCTTAAAACTGTAGCTTAAAACTGTAGAGAAAGAAGTCGGGAGCTTGATACGAGGTCTCGGACCAGCGCCATTTTAGCTGTCAGTCATTTTAGATGTCAGTCTATGTCACAGCATAGTTTATTCATGCTGTGAAACCCTGTAGAAGACTGCTGTCCTGTACTGACGATCGGTCGAGTGCGACGAAGCAGAGCCATACTTTGAGCCGCTGCTGCAAAGCTAATCTCGTCCGCCACCAAAGCACTACAAACCCAGGATCCTTCGCCGTCCGACCTGCAAGTTATTTTGGATGATCCGCAGGACATGGACTCACCGCTTGCAGCACTCAACGAGAAGATTGCTTGACTCCATGAACCACGGTGACGAGTATGAGGCGGAAGCCACCGTAACTCTGGATTACCACGACATGATCCGCAACATCATGAGCCGGGTCCGCTTGTTTCTGAATTCTGCTGCTATGCCCACGGAGGCAGCGCCACCCTGAGCGCTGTCAACAAACCCGCCACACAAGGCGTCTCCGCTCAAGCGAGTTCCCGAGCATCGATACAACGAGTTGCCCTACCAAAACTACAGGTACCCGTTTTCTCCGGTGAACACTGGGAGCGGTAGGGTTTATGGAAACATTACGAGGCCACGATCTATAATAACAGCGAAGCCTCTGGCATAGATAAGTGGTAGGGCTTATGGAAACATTACGAGCCCAAGATCCATAATAACAGCGAACTGTCTGACACATATAGGTTTTCGTATTTAACATCATACTTAGCCGCAACAACGAAGCGTGCCGGAAGGTGTGCGCCTCGCGGAAGCGAACTACGCGGTAGCGGTGAAAATGCTTCGAGATAGATGCGGCCGTCATGTCAATGTGGCGTTGACGACCACATTGGCAGTTCGCGGCTGCAGCGTCATAATACGCGCTCATAATTAATCGTGTCCTTATGCGCTCGCTCCCCGAAGATATCGCCATTCCATACCGTCACCGCATGAAGGAGACTGAAGCCGACGACGGTGCTCTTCCGACGTTGCGACAAAACGAGGTGCGAAAGGTCAAGAAGTTCCTGCAGGTGCAAGTCGTGAGCAGAGAAGAGAGCCAGGCTTTATGTTCAAGGTTCCTACCGATAAAGTAACCCGCGGGACACGGACGATGCTAACCGTGTTAACCACCGCAGGTACCGTCAGCATTAGTGCTGGCAGCAGGATCTGCATCGAACAACCATGCCTGCTGTCTACTATGCAAGCACCTTGACCACGCCACAAAGGAATGGCGCTCTTTGCCATACATGGCCCTTGCGCCATTAAACACCAAACATTCATTCATTACGCCACAAAGGACTGCCACGTGCCTCGTCACATTGTCAGCCGACGAGAATAGACGTTGGCTGACTGGCAAGAACTCTTCTTTTAAAAGCGGCAGAGAGGGACACGTCGCACGAAAGTACCGCAACGTTACGCGGCTCAGGTGCAAGTACTGCTCCAAACATCATCTTTCAGCATCCTGCGGCATATGGAAACAAGATAGCAGCATCACGTCTGCCGAGAACACTGATACACTTGTCAAACATGGGACTACGAAATGGGAAAAGTTACCAGTGACAAGTGCGCCTGCTTGCAGTTCAACGTCTCGACCGCCCCTGATGCAAACGGCCACAGTGCGGGGGTCCGGAAAGCACAATTTCGTGTTAGTTTGATTACTGCTTGACGCCAGCAGCCAGAGAGAGTTCATTCGACACGACATGTCCAAAAGACTCAACCTTCCTTCGCCTGCGACACAAGACCTCTCCGTCCTGACATGTGGAGCTTCAAAGTGTTCCCACCATTTCAGCTATCGAAGTGTCCAGCTAGAACTTCACAGTCTTTTCGACTCCCGCGACATTACGTACACGCGGTATACCGGAACTCTGTACCATAAAGACTCCATCCATCGGACAATATCTCCACTGACAGATGCGTGAGCGCAGGATGCCTGTTGGTGATGAGCATTGACAGGGCAATCTGGTGAGACCGACAATAAGTGTGCTAATAGGCTCGGACTACTATTGGGGCGTAGTGACTATATGAATAGAAAGCCTAAGTAGCGACCTCTGTCCAATAGAGACCGGCATTGGTTTTATTGTGCAAGGTGTCTACCCATTAAGTCCCATTATTGGCTTACCTGCCTAGAACACCAGCATGTCTTCTCTACTCCTTGCGCGTGAACAGAAGATGCAAGGCGCATACGAAAGTGTTCACCCAATGAAGGCGAGGCAGTTTGATGCTGTAGGTAATACCGAGACCGAGAGGATGGCAGCGACGCTTGCCAAGTCAACTCAGCTGTGTCTGCACGCGGTTATAGACTCAACTTCCATCCACAATCAGAAAGTCGCAACACAATTTGGCCTCCTACCGCCGGGACGAGAACGTCGAGGACCCCATTCAGCCTCGTTCCAGCCAGAGCTGGAATCGTAAGTCCAACCTGGCCATCTACTATGACTCCACGCGACGTCTGGACAAGTCGCCGACGCCGTACTTCAAGATGGACGACTCGTGTAGAGATATCAAAAGCAGCTACAGGGCCGTGATGAAATCAACCATCGCTGAAAACAGCGTGTTCATGAAGGAAGAAAGCAAGTTGAGTGATATCCGGCGAGTGACGAGCGATTGTGACAAAGAAGTCAGGAAAGAGCCTATAAAGAAAGCGAAATCACATGAATCGTGAGAGATAGAGATATCACAGTCGGCAAAGACACCCAAGAAGCCAGTGGCTGAACCGCCCATCTATCTGTGCAGTCTTTCGTGAAGCCAAAGCAGTGAGCCCGCCGCGCGCTCGTATATCACGTCAAAGACTAGTCGCCGGACACGAGCCGACCACTGCGATGAGCCGTACATTCTTTCCAGTTACATCGCTGAACACAGTGCGGGAGACAGTGAACGAGCTGCGACACAATCACCACCACTCCTCCTACCGCCACCGTAGTGAGAAGACCGAGCACCACTAGGGAAACAGTAGTCGGAACCGCATTTCCGAGTTCAACAATTCGACGGCTTCGAGCAAGGATGAGTAATTTACCATTCAGAAGGACGGCCACGTGCACCTTCCCCGGCTGCTGCAGCCGTCCAGCGGAGTCTGGTATCGGGAGAAGCATCTTCGATGGTTTTGAAAACGGAGGAACAAGGAATACTACATGTTCCTACGCTGTGCTCAACACAGCTGATGCCGTCTCTAAACTAACTTACCCAACATCTCGTCGTCATCATGGACATAAACGCGCCATCTGACAGGAAGATCGGCCGTGTCATTCCTGACACTACTGTCGAACGTCCAGCAAGTCTGACTTCCTGCACTGCGGCCCTACCTGCTGGTGCCGCACACGTGTAATGTGTGCGGCACCAGCAGTCGATGTCTTTGGCAATACATGAGATTAAAAACATATTTTTAGCATCTAATTTGGAAGATCTTGCTGAAATCACGAACGCGGCTTCTGAATTTGAAGGAGTGGTTAAATAATCAATGTCAAATGGTAGGCGGCCGTTCGGCATCCATGTAAAAGTAGTACGGTGGCCTGTTTTGAGAGCAACTGACATCTCGGGTTCCTTTATAATCATCATCAGCCTGGTTACGCCCACTGCAGGGCAAAAGCCTCTCCCATACTTCTCCAACAACACCGGTCATGTACTAATTGTGGCCATGTTGTCCCTGCAAACTTAATCTCATCCACCCACGTAACTTTCTACCGTCCCCTGCTACGCTTCGCTTGCCTTGGAATCCAGTCCGTAACCCTTAATGATCATCGGTTATCTTCACTCTTCATGACATGTCCTGCCCATGCTCATTTCTTTTTCTTGATTTCAACTAAGATGTCATTACCTCGCGTTTCTTCCCTCACCCAATCTGCTCTTTTCGTATCCTTTAACGTTACACCCATCATTCTTCTTTCCATAGCTCATTGCGTCGTCCTCAATTTAAGTAGAACCCTTTTTCTAAGCCTCCAGGTTTCTCCCCCTAGGTGAGTACTGGTGAGACACAGCTATTATACACTTTTATCTAGAGGGATAATGGCAACCTGCTGTTCATGATCTCAGAATGCCTGCCAAACGCACCCGAGCCCATTCTTATTCTTCTGATTATTTCGGTCTCATGATCCGGATCCGCCGTCACTACCTGCCCTAAGTAGATGTGTTCCTTTACCACTTCCAGTGCCTCGCTACCTATTGTAAATTGCTGTTCTCTTCCGAGACTGTTAAACATTACTTTTGTTTTCTGCTGATTGATCTTTAGACCCACTCTTCTGCTTTGCCTCTCCAGGTCAGTGAGCATGCATTGCAATTGGTCCCCTGAGTGACTAAGCAAGCCAATATCATCAGCGAATCGCAAGTTACTAAGGTATTCTCCATTAACTGTTATCCCCAATTCTTCCCAATCCAGGTCTCTGAATACCACCTGTAAACACGCTGTGAATAGCATTGGAGAGATCGTATCTCCCTGCCTGACGCCTTTCTTTATAGGGATTTTGTTTTTTTCTTTGTGGAGGACTACGGTGGCTGTGGAACCGCTATAGATATCTTTCAGTATTTTTACATACGGCTCGTCTACACCCTGATTCCGTAATGCCTCCATGACTGCTGAGGTTTCGACAGAATGAAACGCTTTCTCGTAATCAATGAAAGCTATATATGAGGGTTGGTTATATTCCGAACATTTCTTTATCACCTGATTTATAGTGTGAATATAGTCTATTGTTGAGTAGCCTTTACGGAATCCTGCCTGTTCCTTTGCTTGACAGAAGTCTAAGGTGTTCCTGATTCTATTTGCGATTACCTTAGTAAATAGATTGTAGGCAACTGACCGTAAGCTGATCGGTCTATAATTTTTCAAGTCTTTGGCGTCCCCTTCCTTATGGATTAGGATTATGTTAGCGTTCTTCCAAGATTCCGGTATGCCCGTGGTCATAAGGCATTGCGTATACAGGGTGGCCAGTTGCTCTAGGGTTCCTTCATGGTGCACGAAATGGTAAGGCTACTTCAGATGCACGCAGGCAGCTTTCTACGATGATGGTCGGGCTGCAGGCATGTAGTTCGATGGGTATTAGGCAGGACTGGCAGAAACGATGTGGTTGAAAAATATTTGTGGCAGGCAAGATGGTGAGAGGGTAGCCTGACAACGTTTGGAATATGCGCATACCAGAGTGTCGTTGGCTATGTAACTTCTAATAGAATGATCTCGCTTTATGATGATAGCTTCCACTGTGAATGCGCACTTGGGAAGAGTGAGGCATGTCCTCAGGGCTAAAAATAGCACTCTTTTGAGTACACGCAGGCTTGTGCATGTGTGGTCGAGCAGCGGCAGGTTGCATCTTATTAGTCTCAGGGACAAAACATCATAAGGCTGCTGCATCGACCCTACAGAAGTGTGCTACGACTTTAAGCCAATAAATTCGAGGAAGTGTGGTGTTGCAGTCAGCCTTACCTGAAACGTACAGGCCAGTTTACATTTATAGCATGGGCATTATTGTCTTGTGTGGGAAGGCAAGAAGGTACCATTTATCCAAAGAAAAATCCAAATTTTGGTTTCGGAGGATAAAGCTGCCCCTTTTATTCTACAAAATCCCAACGATATATTTGATAAACACTGAAGCATAGCTGCCATTCCCTTAGGCATATAAACATCCTTGAGCAATTTTCAACACATTTGAAGCCCCTGACAACTCATTCACAAACTTACATTCAATGGACGCAGGAGAATTTCAGGCAAAAGATAACCTTTCTTTAATGACCACATAATCGGGAGGTGTCAACCAAGGACTATGAAGCCGCTACTGCTACTTAAATATGTTCATTCAAAGCTTATAAAATGCAGCATCACCAAGGTCTGGGATACGAATGTCATCAGGAGATCGGGCGCTAATTTCGCCGTGCAATGCTTTCTTTGTTTCGCTTTTTTTTGAGATATGAAGGTTAATTAAATATTTTTGGATAACCTTACCACACGGTAATTTCCGTCCTGAGGCATCAGTAGGAATTACGAAGCAACTTGCGAGCATCATGCCAAAGAACGAAGAATGAAAGATAATAGAATTAACAAGATAATATGTAGCGCAATAAAGAAAGGAAGAAAGACGGTAGCAGGACAAAGTATTACCTGCTCAAAATAGAGAAGGTCGCGGCTTATCAGTTAATTTATCAGGCCTTGCATATTAAGGACACAAAGCAGTGGCTGACCGTGAAATTTGTATTTTCCACCCTGCAGAAGCTTTCCAGACTGCGCATGTTGACACGGCTCTGCGTGCGAAAGTTCCCAGGTCGCACAGTATGCAAAACAATAATTTCACTTAGTGCCAAGCGGCGTTAGTTCATCGCAATCGGTCGCTTTAGAGAAAAATATACATTAGGCGGGCTGGTCGGTGGAACAAGGTTAGGAAAGAAGATAAGGATTACCTCGCCACCCACTGCGTTAAGTGCGTGCAGTGGCTCATTTCAGCGACTGCCTGGTGCTGGATCCAAGCCAAGATCAATAGGCGAAGTTCATAATTGGTGTCAAGGTGACGGGTGAAGTCAGCGAAATATACGGCAGTATTGCAACACTCATGTTGCCAGAAAAACCTGCAGATATCAGACGGTCCGCAGGATTGCACATCATGTCATTGTGCACATTATATGCTGTCCTTAATTTCGAATAAATTACTCAGAAGCACACTTTTCTATGTCGCGCGTATATCTGCGTACTAACTTAAGCATTCATGTCTCACATCGTATCTGGAATACAGCGGTAGCATCAAGTTGCTCATCTGTATGCCGATGAGTACAGAAGGCATGAACTCTACTTCACTGGTATGATATTTTGTTCATTGTTGGCACGAAAGACTAGCACAATAAGTTAAATTTCCAGACTCAAGGAGACAAAAGTGTTGCGGGAAAAAAAAGTGAAAACATTGCTTTGGAACCATCAACGTTGCAATACTATTACTTTATCTATTTCGAATAATAAGTCTAGGTAGTACATAGACTGACTGACTTTTCTATTTTATCTGCTCGCCTTCATGCTAGACTTCTCGCAATAAATCAAGCACAACTATTTTAATATCTCGCGTTGCCAATGGCTGTATAAAGCTTCTAACAGACCCAAATAAAGAATGTTCTTCACTTCACAAGTTTCACATATCGATGCAAGTCATCCAGACTCACTACCGGTTGCCAGTTTTCCAAAAGAATGGGCTTCACACTTCAGTGAATCCTTCAGTTTGAGTGAATCCCATCTCATGTTGTCATGGTGAGAAATAGGAATGCTGTCGCTTTGGAGCGTCCTGCATGCGATACCTGTAGCTCAAAATGGCGACCCTGCCATGAAAGAAGCTACTAGTTCCCACACCGGGTCCGTTGGGACTTCGCCACAAAAGCCCCGAGAAGTAAAGCTGCTTTGCCGCGAAGAAGCCCCCCGAACGTACTATAAAACTAGTGTCTTAGACAATTTTTCGTCATACCCTTGACAAGAACAAAGTCGGCGTGTTTGTCAGTCAAGCTATTTAAAGACGGAGAAGTGGCGTATCTATTATTTTTTTCTCATGTGACAAAGAGACAGGACAATCGAAACACTTTATTCGGTCATGTCAGTACCACCTTGCTTAAAGAGAAAAAGTGCGCTTAACAGCACACCAAGAGAAGAAACCTTCCACATGCATCCCTGTGACATCTCGCGTTTCCGGAAGGGCCTATCGTAAGCTCACGGCGAAATGTCTCGCGTATTTCTTTTTTTCAGAGAGATGCTCATGGTTCATTATACGTTTGTTGACTCTGCTCCGAGTCAACGAAAAAGGCGCTTGGTCAAAGTTACACCACTGTCCTAGATTACCACGATAAACCTGTATGCGGCCACCACAGCCGCCGCCCCCATTTAGAACGCGTATGCTTTGAACTGAAGCTAGAGGCGATGAGTTATATTAGATAGGCGTACCGAATGTGCCCGTCAATCTTTCCTTGCTTTTTTTGTTATTTGCGCAATCAAGGTTATATTCAATATGCATTTGCCGTCAGTACAGCCTTGTCAGATTGATATCTCGTCATTAATTCCGTGACTCAAAATGTGGCAGAAACGCGTTTCGCAAAAGGCACTCTGGCGCTACGCTTGTCCATTAGGAAGTCGTAAGAAAATCAAAACCACCAAAAGCAACGTTGACAACTAGCGCCATCCTATAGCCAGTGACCATGGCCGAATCATCATCACTATTAGATATTGCAAATGCTGGCACGAACGAAATCACGACTGATAAATTACTCCTTGGCAGTAAATATTCTACAATAAAAAATATCACATGCACTTCCGTTTCCTTAGAGCGTACTTTTCGCACAAGTTTGGAGCGGCTACAAGGCTAAATGTTCATGGCCAACTCGTACGCACGTTCTTTCTTAATCTCTTTATCGTATCTCACTGGCAAATCTTACACGCAGAGTGTTAGTAGGTGCTAAGGAGTTGTATGTGTTTGCATTAGTCATAGCGAAAAAGCAGCTGCTGATTTAGTTGACCACTTTTGGTCTCTAAGAAATGGCACTGAAAAGTGAATATATGGTGATCAGAAAAGACGATCAGTAACTGGCATTTATTTCCGAGACACAGTGCTTTAGATATTTACTTTCGTCTATAAAGAAAAATTGCAGTTTGGCCCATAATGAGAAGCAGTGACGCTATAGTTTACGCTATATTGTCCATGCTCAGTTGGACATGCTCAGTGTCGTGCACTTCCTTGTCTTGTTGGTTGGAATAAACATTCGCTGATTGGCACGAGCAATATGCTATCGAGAATGACCTTTCTTCAACATGATGGTGGTGGTGGTAACAACTTTATTGAAAATCCGGCAGATTCGTGTGCTGGGCCTATGGCACCCCCGAGGAGGTACGGAGATCTTGTCTCCTCTCTGCCCCACAGTTTGCTGGATGGCCCAGTATGCAGTATGCTGATCTTGGAGGTTTGAGCTGCGCAGCGCGGGCATCCACCGCGCCGCAGCTTCATCTGGGGAGACTGTACTTTATCTGCATATAACCTCACATTCCCGGAAAATGTGTCTAAAAGATGTGTGAGTCCTGCCTCATAGTTTGCAGTTATCGTCTTAATAGACGTCTGCATATATCTTCCTGGGAAGGACGGAGTTGGGGAAGGTATTGGTTTGTAACTGCCTCCAGTCTACCACTTCGACCCTGTCGAGATTAGTTTTAGAGGGTGGATAAACATGCCTGGAGTTATGATAAAATTTTGTAATGCCACAGTACCTGATCATTCTGTCCCTCTCTGTCCATGCCTCCGTTGGATTTCTAACCTCCAGAGAGGTTAGAAATGTGAGACCTCTCGCTACGCGATGGACCTCCTCGTCGAGGTTGGGTACGGGGTGTCTGTCTCTTCGACCTTGATTGAATTCGGGGTTCATGTTCTTGGGCAGATTAGCCACCTTCAGCTTTTCCCTGATCGCGCTTGGGAGGGATATCTTGTGCCGGGGGACGTGTGAGCCTAGAACTGTATGAGATGTCATTCCTCCGTCTCCTCGGAGGTAACATAGCTCGCGTTGGCTTTGAGTATAGCCTCAGCCTTTGGCAAAATTCTGCATTGTGCATAGTTTCTCACCCCCGTTTGCGAGTCACTAAGTACGTATCTGCAACCGGGCTTAACGATGGCTAGGGCTATCACCACCTCTTCCACTACCTCGGGGTTTTTGGCACGTATACTACACGAACTGACCAATTGTTTGTCGGTATTCAGGACTGCCATTGTGAAGGCACGCCGATCCTCGTATTCTGCAGCGTCTACGAACAGCTCTTCCTTGTCCCTACCGAAGGCTCGTAGTAAAGCCTTGGCTCTACTGTCTCTTCGACCTTGATTGAATTCGGGGTTCATGCTCTTGGGCAGATTAGCCACTTTTAGCTTTTCCCTGATCGCGCTTGGGAGGGATGCCTTGTCACCATGCTGCTTGTGATAGGTTCTCACGAGTTTGCCCAGGATGCTGCTGCCCGTTCGTGTGCTCGTTAGTCTCTCGAGTTCCGATATTTGATGTGCCTCTATGAACTCTTCGAGCGTGTTGTGAACGCCAAGCTGTAGCAGAAGTTCCGTGCTTTTGCTGTCTGAGAGGCCCAGTGCCATCTTGTGGGTTCTTCTAATGAGGGTGTTCAGTTTGGCCTTTTCGACCACGTACCAGTTGTGGTAGGCGGTCACGTAGGTGATATGGCTAATAACGAAGGAGTGTATGAGTCTGACAAGGCTGGCCTCCCTCATACCCTGGTATCTGTTGGTGATTCTTCTGATGAGCCTCATCATGTTCGTGATCTTAGCCTTCAAATTCCTGATCGTGTCTCCGTTGGTGCCCTTGGATTCTATGAGTCCGACCATCTTAATCTGCTTCACCGTGGGTATTTCTTGTCCGTCTTTGGTGCGTACGTAAATTTCATCGTATGCAGCATGCTGGATATAACGATTGGGGGCCTTCCCCGAAGTGTCGGGTGGTAGAGGAGAAGTTCCTACTTTTCTGACGAGCAGACGAGACCGGTTCCGATGAGGTACTCTTCCACGACCTCGACCACAGTCTGTAACCGCTGCTCGATTTCTCCGTCGCTTCCCTCGCACACCCAAATCGTAAAGTCGTCTGCGTGTATGGTGTGATGCATTCCCTCGATGGTGGTGGTGGTGGAAAGCATTTATTAAACAAGAAAGAGAGGTGTGGATTCGCGCAGGAGTCCTACACACTACGTGCAGTCCCTAGTCCGGGATCCCATAGGTCGAAGCCACCAGCCTGGCCCTCTTGACCAAGGCCTTTTGGGCCTGAAGGTCTGAGCAACCAAGCAGGGCCGCCTCCCAGTCCTCTCAGGTAGGGTTTGCTGAATTTGCTGGCAGGCCCACACCATGTGATAAGTGTCAGCCACCTCGCCACAGTGTTGGCACCTGCCAGCGATCGCAGGATCAAAAAGTTTCATTACTGCTGGGCACAGCATTGTGTTGCTGTATAAGCGAAGTAGTACGCGTTTGTTCACTTTCCCCAGTCCCTTAGCCGGGGCTGAGTACCGGCGATGGCTATCTTCATAATAGGCAGAAATGTCTTTGAAATTCAAGAGAATTCCGCCTTCTTGTTCCAGGACCTCAGGGGCCAAAGGCGACGCCCGGTAAGTGAGTGCTCGGGCTGCCGCATCAGCAGCTTCATTCCCTTGAACGCCCTGATGGCCAGGAGTCCAAACTATAGAGCGGGGGGTGCGATCGACATCCCTGCTGTAGTGTCGCAATATTCGCTCGGTCAGTAGGGTGACCCAACCAGCCTCGTAATAACGGCTGCGCCACACGAATTTGTAATGATATATTTAGATTTAGAGTCCGAGGCAGCTAGGGTAATCGCTACTTCTTTTGCTTGTGTTGTACCTGGTGCACGAAAAGTGAGCCCAACCACCTGTGTTTCCTGATGTATGACTGCTGCCATATACCATCCCTCGTGGTTTGGCCCAGCAACATCTTCGTAGTAAACTCCATGTTTGTTGCCATAGTGACGCTCCAAAGCTTCAGCCCTACATTGGCGGCGTCCACTATGGTCTTCTCTATCCATCTTGGTTAGAATAGGTCTAACCCGGATGGCGCGTCTCCGTAGTTCTGGCACTCTGACTCTTTCTTGTATACAAAAATCGTGTTGGATGCGTAGTCGAGCCAGAATTAGTTGCCCCCATCGTGTTTTGGCTAACCTTGTGTGTTGATTTGTTAGGTGAGTTTCTTTGAGCTCCTGGATGGTGTTGAACATTCCATGATCGAGAAGTCGTCCGTTGGAAGTGGATACCGGGAGATCAAGAGCCGTTTGCATCATTTTGCGGAGGATAACCTCTACCCCGTCTTATAAATTATCGATAAATTAGGACGTCGCCTCATGACGTCATGGGATACCTCTTGAAGAAGCAGCACACTATGTTCTTCCCGCTTCTATTCACTGTTTCCGGGATCGGCCCATATTTGCGCGTGAGCAGAGGTCGCTCACGTGGGCACGAAAAACCCCAAGCAACTGGAGGCCAACAGCTTCGCTTAAAACCCTTCTGTTCCTTTTCCTTGTTTATTAATCGAAATATGCCTGTTTTTCAGGAACCTTGCTGCATACCCCGGGTCGACGTATGCCGAAAGGCCCGCTTCGTCAGGTATCTGCTGTGATAAGCTCTCCGATGAAACAACACACTTTGTTTAGTACCACCGAGGTGAAAAGCCAGGCTCACTACCTTGTGGTGGTGTGGACGCGGAGCCTTCTACAGCTCCTCGCAGCTAGACGTCCCTATAGTGAGCTCCTCGAGGGAACGGAGCACCTTGTCCAGCTCTAGCGAGGACCGCAAGCTGGACTCGGTAGCAGGCGGTGACTTGTTAGATGAACGTTTCGAGTCTGTGATGAACGGGTAGGACAGAATAAGGATTAACAACGTTCCAGCGCCTGCGACTAATTTTATTTTGAAGCCTAAAGCTGCGCGCTGGCCGCGCACTATCCTCATCGCGGCCCATCTTTCCAGCATTTGACAGACTAGCTGTTTCCGTGTTCCTCTGAGGGATTGTGTCTAATGAAATTAGAGACGTATGATTGACCACGCTAAGGAATATCTTTGTTGTGGGCACGACCTGTGGAAGCACGACCAACAACCTTCGGAAATAACAGATTTAGACAGCATCAAAGTCCAACCGATTATACCAGTGGAGAGCCTCCTGCAAGCGAGCGTCATCTACGACATTCATTTGACCATCACAATCTCGGAACTGCCAATTCTCATCAAACCGGTGAACGAAGGAGCAATCATCACAAGTGTTTCCCATCAGTAACACCCACTGCGTGAAGCCGATGTTCAAGGGCGAATCTATTCTTTCGGATGTCAAGGTTGGTCACTTAGGACATATCGTTCGGCTGTGTGTGCTCTTAATGCTTTAGTTCATAACTGCTTGAAGATTGGGCGTGTGAAGGGCGTCTATACAAACAGTACAATGTTCCCCGGGTGCGCTGTGTCACACACTACTGACGCCGGCTGTGCAACAAGTCTAAAGTGCATTAACTGTGATGGCCCCATGATGCCTCCTCTAAGGACTGCCCATAAATCAAGAGAAATCAAGAGAGAATGTACCATCCTCAAAGAAATAGCTAGAGACAGCTCATTCCACACAGCAGCTGCTGTATGGTGCGGTGCCACCGTAACCGTAGGCGGAAGCGTACAGCTTATGCGCAGCTTACGACTAATTCATCACCGTCTAGAACATCATCATCATCTTCTTCATCTTCTTCTTCATCATCATATTATCATCGTCAGCCTACTTTATGTCCACTGAGGGACGAAGGCCTCTCCCCGCGATTTCCATTCACCCCGGTCTTGCGCCAAACGATTCCAACTAGCACCCACGAATTTCCCAATTTCAGCGCATCACCTAATCTTCTGCTGTCTTCTACTGCGCTTTCCTTCTCTTGGTACCCAATCTGTAACCCTAATGGCCCAACGGTTATCTAACCTGTGCATTACGTGACCTCCCCAGCGCTATTTTTTGTTTTATAGTCAATTAGAATATCAGCTATACCTGTTTGCCCTCTGATCCAAACCGCTCTCTTTCTGTCTCTTAACATTACACCTAGCATTCGTGGTTTCATCCCTCTTTGCGCGGTCCTTAACTTGTTCTCAAGCTTCTTTGTCAGTCTCCAACTCTCTGCCCCATATGTCAGCACCAGTAGAATGCACTGATTGTACACCTTCCTTTTCAATGATAATGGTAAGCTTTCAGTCAGAAGCTAACATTGCGTATGCGATCCAACCCATTTTTATTCTTCTACACATTTCCTTCTCATGATCAGGGTTCCCTGTGATTAATTCACCTAGGTAAACATACGCCTTCACATACTCTAGATGCTGACTGGCGAACCTAAACTCTTGTTTCTTTGCCTGGTTATTCATAGTTATCTTTGTCTTCTCCTTATTAATCTTCAACCCCACTCTTACATTCTCTCTGCTTATGTCCTCTGTCATTTATTGTAACTCGTCTGCGGTGTTGCTGAATAGAACAATGTCATCGGCAAATGGAAGACTGCTGAGGTATTCTCCGTCGATCCTTATTCCTAAGCCTCCCCAGTTTATTAGCTTGAATACTTATTCCAAGCACGCAGTGAATAGCATTGGAGAGATTGTGTCACCTTGTCTGACCCTTTTCCTTATAGGTATATTCCTACTTTTCTTGTGTAGAAATCTCTGTGGATATTTTCCAAGATATTTACGTAAGCGGTCTGTACTCCTTGATTACGTAATGCCTCTATGACTGGTGGTATCTCTACTGAATCGAATGTCTATTCGTAATCTATGAAAGCAATTTAGAGAGGCTGATTGTACTCTGCGGATTTCTCGATTACCTGATTGATGACATGGATGTGATTCATTGTAGAATATCGTTTCCTGAAACCTGCCTGTTCCCTTGGTTGACTAAAGTCCAGTCTTGCCCTTATTCTATGGGAGATTATCTTGGTGAATATTTTGTATAGTACTGGGAGTAAGCTAATCGGCCTATAATTTTTCAATTCTTTACCATCTCCATTTTTGGGGATTAGTATAATGTTTGCATTCTTCCAGTTTTCTGGGACCCTTGCAGTCGATAGACACTTCCTATAGAGAACCGCCAGTTTTCCAAGCATTATGTCTCCTTCATCGTTGGTAAAGTTGACTGACATTACATCTTCTCCTGCCACTCTTCCCCGTTTCACGTCTTGCAAGGCCCTTCTGACCTCATCGCTAGTTGTAGGAGGAGTTTCTGTATCCTGTTTATTACTATTTCGAATGTAGTTATCCTGAGTCCTATGGGTACTGTATAGGTCAGTATAGAATTTTCTTTTTACTATTTTACTAATTTTCTTCTTTTACTATACCTTCTGGATTGCTGATGATATTACCCTACTTATCTTTCAGTGCATACATCTTGGTTTCTCCTATGCCAAGTTTTTATTTCCCTGATTTCAGGCGGCATCCATTTCTTACGGCTTCTTCAGTCTTTCTCAAGTTATAATTTCGAATATCACTTATTTTCGACTTGTTGATCAGTTTTGACAGTTCCACCAATTCTATCTTATCTCTTGAATTGGACAATTCGACTCTTTGTCGTTTCTTTATTAGGTCTTTGTTACCTGGGAGAGTTTGCCTACTGGTGGCTTTGGTGCCTTGACTCCCACTTCAATTGCTGCCTCTGAAGCCAGCCTAGTTACGGGTTCATTCATTACCCCTATGTCATCCTCATCTCTCTGTTCTAAGGCTGAATATTTGTTTGCAAGTTCCAGCCTGAATTTGTCTGCTTTTAACCTTACTGCCTCTAGGTTCACCTATTTCTTCTTGACCAAATTTACACTTTCTCTCTTCAAGTTGAGGTGAATCCTAGCCCTCACTAACCTATGATCCCTGCACTTTACCCTACCTATGACTTCTACATCCTGCACTATGCTGGTATGGGCAGAATGTATGAAATACATTTTATTTCTTGTATCACCATTAGGGCTTTTCCAAGTCCACTTTTTGTTTCTACGCTTCCTGCAAAAGGTGTCCATTCTTCGCAGGTTATTCCTTTCTGCGAATTCTACTAGTATCTCTCCTCTAGCGTTTCTAAAGTCGACGCCGTAGTTGCCAATTGCTTGTTCAGCAGTCTGATTTTTTCCCCACTTTTGCATTGAAGTCGCCCATTACTACAATATACTAGGTTTGCACTTTTCTCATCTCTAATTCAACATCTTCATAAAACTGATCCACTTTATCATCATAGGGACTGGATGTTGGAGCGTAGGCTTGTACCACCTTTAATCTATACCTCTTATTAAGTTTGATTATGACTACTGCTACCCTCTCATTAATGGAATTCGTCAATATTTCCCACTATATCCTTATGGAATAGGAATCCTAGCCTGTATTGCTTCTTATCTGGGAGATCTCTATGTAAAAGCTTGTAAAAGCCTCACCAGTTCTTCTAGTCTCGGTAGGACCAATGATATCCCAAACAATATGTAATAGTTCCTCAAGGAGTCCTGCTATGCTAGCCTCACTCGACAGAGTTAGGCTGTTAAAGGTCACCAGGGTCAGTTTCCATTGATGGCCTGTTCGGGTCCAGACATTCTTAGCACCCCCTGCATTGTTACAGGGGTGACCGCCACCTTGGTCAGGTGCTTCGCAGCTGCTGCGGACTGAGGGCCATGGGTTAATTATAGGTATCATGAGGGAGGGAGTGGCCGAATACTGCACCAGGGGGGGGAGGCAATTCTTGTTGCGGTGAGGGTGTGTATTTGTTGAAGCTTAGTTGGCCTTCCTAATTTGGTTGTACCTGGATTAGTATTGCCCCACTCTCTCTCGGCATCTTTTGTTGGTGTCAGGCGCCACTCCAAGCCTGCAGATGTAGCGCACTGTAGGAGGTCAAATTCGGGCACATCATTTAAAAGAAAATGATTTTTAAAAGTCATAAAAGAATTTGAACTTCCGACTATCGCAACCGAGCATTCGACATAGCTCAGTCAGTCTAGCACAAGCACACCTATAACCACGAAGAGGAATGAGGCGAAGAAATTTTTCTTTACGGAAGGATGGTCTGCGCTCCCTCACACACCGCGAGTAAAAGAGTTTCCACGCCTAATGTCTACCACTAAGCCTACTTTCGTTGATGATGGACCAAGGGTATACCATGTTATGATCCGGTTCTGGGGTTCGTGGCTCAGTCTAGGGCGTCACACAGAGGGTCGCTTGCCTACGCCACCGGAGCGCTTAAAACGTGGTAGCTGGCCCCCGCTTCCAAGAAGGCTCACGTCGCCACCGCGAGTTGTTTGTTGGTGACGTGATAAGTCGGGAAGTTTAAGGGAAGGCATTAGTTTATTTTACATATTTACAGCTCACAACTGACTCTATGGATATAGGAGCACGCTCCATGTTGGAGCACTTTACATGCCTGATCACAGTACATGGTTGAGCACACTACATGTCTGAGCACACTCAGCACTGCACCTCAGATCTGCTTTTAAAACAGTCGTTTTCCCTAGGTAAGTAAACGAGGGAATTTGATGACCGTGTCTCGTCCAGTTATAATGGTCGAACAGTTCGCACAATCCCACCCATGATGTCGCACCACTCCGCCGGACTCCGCCTGCGATGTTGCGCTATCTCCCCTGCGTACGACGCAACCACGAGGTAATTGGCGATATGAAGTCGGCGCTGTTCCCACGGAAGTTGTCGACGTTTGCCCCTTTCATCAATTTGTGGGCTCTCCGTCATGGTCAGCTTGTAGCTATTTGAGAACTGGTCTTGACCGTTGTTACTGCTTCCACACTGCTTTCTCGTCGAAGGGAGCTTCTTTGTTTGCCCGTCAGTAATCAGCGCCGGGCCCCGTCGTCGTTTAGGCGGGCGCTGGTGAAGGGGTACGCCGGGGTACAATGGGCACGCCGAATGCCCATTGTCGCTTTTATACGTAACAACCCGCAGATCATTCAGAGGCTGCAGTCCGTAGTCAACGTCATCTAAGAAATAGTGACATATCTCGAAACTCTGTCCGCTCGAGGGAGAAGAAGACAAATATTTTTATTGGTGAGCTCAGGAATCGCGGGAGGGGCCCTCAGTCCAGGGTTCGATCCTATGACGATTCCCACCATTATCAGTTGATACGTGATCAGGGCTTTGCGATCCTCGGAAGGCCCGTCGCGGAGGGTGTCGTCCCACAGCTCGCTAGTGCGGAGGGGGTGAAGAATCGAGGGAAGGGGAAGGAAGCAGGTAGCTGCACATTACACTGCGACGGGATACGTCGTGGGGGTGGTGCCGCAGGCGGGGCAGGCATCCGGATATGCCTGCCCCGCCTATGAGATGGATAAAGTGTAAGTTAGGGAAGGTCTGCGTGAAGAGTATAATGTTGTCTAGGTTAATTATGTGCTGTAGAATAATTACTGAACACTCGTCGTCTCCCAAAGCTTTATACTTTACACACGGCATGCAGTCACTGTTCGGTCTCCTTGGTGAACTATGTGAAAGACAGTGATTTTATTTCGTTGGAGCAGTAAGCGTGTTGTGCACGACGAATGATAAATGTTCCATTTGTTTAGCTTAGTTACAGCCTTTCTAGAAAATTTATATTGAAGAGCACCAGAGCGTCATGCGACCATTTGCTATATTTCCTAAAGTCCTAAAGGAACTCTATAAGCAACAAACTTCAAATTCGATGAACTTATGTGGAATGTTAATTATAATGCGCAGCGAAACTTTCGTGTTTCTGGTATGTACAGGAGCGTTTCAAATAATTACTCAACTCTCGCGTTTTTTTCTTTGTTTTCACGTCTCATACCAGGGGCGGAATTCACTAAGCAAACTTACCAACAAATTCTGGCGTAATAAACATCTAAAAAAAGTGCACTCACAAACCTAAACTTTTCGTAAGATCAGCAAGCTTGCGATGCCAGCCGCTGCAAAGGCGAGCGCTGTAGTCGAAAAAAGGCGTATATATAATGGAAGCGCAGGTGCGAACTTCAGTACTTGCCCCCATAGTAAGCGCAAGTCTATTAAAAACACCTCCACAACCGTCGTAGCTGCCGACGTAAGAAGAAATTTCTACGATAGGGGTATAGTGGTATTGGTATGGTATGATGAACTTTATTTAATGTCCTGAAGATCAACCCTTAGGTTGACGCAGGCGGCTCCCACGTCGGGACAGTAAGGTTTAACCTTACCGCCGTATCATGGGCCTTCTGGACGGCCTGTAGTTGATCGAAAATACCTCCACTGTGTAGGACTCGCTGCCACCAGTCTCTCTCCTTGTCACGGTCTGTGAAAGTCACAGGACGCTGCCAAAGCATGTGATCCAGAGTAATGATGCCATTAAACTTCTCGCAACTGATTGGTATCTCTCTTTCAGGATATATCTTGTTAATAAAGTTTGGACTTGGATAAGTTCTTGTTTGCAACAATCTCAGAGTCACCACTTGAGCTCTATTGAGCTTAGCGTGTGGCACTGGGAATTCCCTTCTGTTCATGTAATAATGCCTCGTGATTTCATTATATGTTAGTAATTGGTCCCTGTTCTCCTCCTGTATATTATTAAGGTCCTGGTCGCGTAGTGCACGGATAGTAAGTCCTCGTGCAGCTGCGTTAGCAATCTCGTTTAAATTCTTCCGAGATGGATCGACAGACCCCATGTGCGCAGGAAACCAGCGGATTTCGATCTCTTGGCTGTCCAACTAACCGATCAGCTGGGCAGCCCTTTTGGTTACAAAGCCATTGGTAAAGTGTCTAATAGCCATCTTAGAGTCACTGTAAATCTTCGTCCACTTATTATTCCTTAAAGCCAATGCTATCGCTACTTGTTCCGCGACTGTCGTGTCTTTCGTCATGATTGTAATAGCATCCCGAGTGAGACCATCTGCATCTACTACTACTGCCGTAAAGGCTTTGTTTCCTCTGACCCACGCAGCATCTACAAATGCCGCACGTTCTCTGTCGTGTTCTATATCTTGCAGGAGAGCTTTGGTCCTTGCCTTTCGTCTTTCCAGGTTGTGCACCGGGTGCATATTTCTGGGGAAAGGAGTCGTCTTGATTACCTCTCTTATGTTATCTTTTAGTTCTGCTGTGCCTTCACCTGAAATTTTGGATTCGGTTGGGCACCATCCTACCTCTTCTAGTATTGCTCTACCTGGCCTTGTTCCAGAGAGCCTCTCTCTGTGGGCAATTTACTGAGCTTCAATTATCTCGGCTGTTGTGTTGTGGAGCCCGAGTTTCATTAATTTGTTATCGGGAGTGTTAATCGGTAACCCCACTGTTGTTTTGACTAGCCTTTTAATTAATCTGTTTAACTTGTTTATCTCTGTCTGTGTCCAAGTGAGCATCCAAGCTACATATGAGAAGTGACACAAGGCGAAAGCGTGGACCAGTCTCATGGCGCTCTCCTCTCCCAGCCCTCTGTGTCTGTTAGTGATTCTCCTTAGCAGTCTTATTACCTCAACAGTCTTGCTTGTGATGTGTCGTATTGTTCTTCCGTTTTCCCCGTTTGCCTCCAGGAATAACCCTAAGACTCTAATGGATTCTACTTGCTTAATAGATCGCCTGTCTTCGTGGTTAGTACTAACCTGGGTTCTTCCTCGGGAACATATCCGCTCGGTTTTCTACCCCTTCGTCTGTTCTTGAGTACAAGGAGACCACACTTATTAGCAGAGCATTTGAGTCCCATGCCTTCTAAAATTGACTCTACCTCATAAATGCTCTTCTGAAGTCTGCTTCCCGCATGTCCCATACTTCCTTCAGCGGTCCATATAGTCACATCGTCTGCATAAATGGTAAAGTGAATGCCCTCTATCCCTTTTATTCCCTTTGCCAATTTGACATTGCCAGGCTGAAAAACATAGGGGACAAGACCGACCCTTGTGGCGTCCCTCTGTCACCGAGATCCATCTTCTTTGATTTAATATCCCCGAATCTAAGGTGAGCTGAACGATTGCCAAGAAAGGTTTTGACCACTTCATAGAGTTTTCTCCCCAATCCCAGTTCGGAAATCACTTCAAGTATTGCTCTATGCTTAATTCTGTCAAAAGCTTTTTCGACATCCAACCCCAAGAGAGCTCGAGTGTTTTTTGGTTTAGCTAATAACAGTTGATGTTTGATTAACAACATGGCATCTTGTGTGGACAAGCCTGATCTGAAACCAATCAGATTGTACGGTAGGATGTCATTGTCCTCCACATATTTCGTTAACCTGTTCAATATGACATGCTCCATTGTCTTCCCTAGACATGATGTTAACGAAATTGGACTCAGATTATCCAAGTTGAGTTGCTTGCCCGGCTTTGGTATTAAGATAGTACTGGCCGTCCTCCGTTCTTCTGGATATACCCCATCTTCCCATAGGTCATTAATGTATGTGGTCAGATATTTTATTGAATCGTCGTCCAAATTCATAAGCAATCTGTTAGAGATGCCATCCGGGCCAGCTGCTGACCTACTATTCAGATCATACAGTGCCGTGCGTACCTCACTTTCGGTGAATTCCTCATCCATATATTTGCATTCTACCCCTAAGTAATCGGGATAACTCACATCCTGATCTTCTTTCCTGAGAGGCAAGTATTTAGTAGCCAATCGCTCCATTATGCTCTCTGCGCTTGCAGTCTGACTCTCCTGGTGTACCAGTTTCGCCACTTTCGTACGTCAATTCGATTTAGTGCCTTTTTCGTTGAGCAGATGCCTGAGCAGACTCCCATTGCCTCCACGTTTTATCCTTCCGTCTACACATTTACACACCTCATCCCATTTTTGTTTCTTCAAATATCGTGCGTGTTCCTCTATATTCTTATTGAGCTGAGCAATTCGTTTTCGAAGTCTCCGGTTTAAGCGTTGTGATTTCCATCTTTGTAAAATCGATTGCTTGGCTTCGATCAAATGCGCCAATCGACTATCAATTTGTTCAACCTCTTCCTGTCTCTATAGCCTTAGTTGCTGCATTGAAGTCGTCCCTAAGCTGAGCCACCCACTCTTGTAGTGTGATGCGCCCCTTTCTATCTGTGTCTGCTCTGTCTTTTCTGATTTTTCTAAAGTGATCCCAGTCTATGTAAGTGAAATGCTTTACCTCCCCCCTGTCGTTTCCAATATTATGTGTAGTATGTAATGGTCGCTTCCTAGGTCCGTACCAGAGTTGATCCAGTCTGCCCTGGGTAAGTTATAAGTGAAGGATAAGTCCGGGGTAGTGTCCCTACACGTGGAACTGCCACACCTGTTAGGAAAGGCTGGGTCCGTGATAAGAGAAAGGCCTAAATCCGTGGCGAGATGCCAGATTCCTTCCCCTTTTTTACTACTCCAGCGGTAACCCCAAGATTGGTGTGGGGCATTGAAGTCCCCTCCTATTATGAGTGGCGCAGCTTTGGCTACCCTCATGGCCTTATTAAAAATTGCTCAGGAGCTCTGTCTCATCTCTCTGGGACTGCTATATATGTTGAGGCAGAACAAGCTTTGCGCTTTACCTCTGTGCCTTTTTAGGACCATTTCTATCAATATGTATTCAATTTTACTCGCCCCTAATTTTATATCGTGCTCTATGTAGGGAACTTTCTTGTCAATTAGGCTGCCAATTCCTCTGCCTGGTTCTTTGCCTTTGCAGACCGAGTTGAAGCCGGACAGCCCGATCACCTCCACTAGAGTTTCCTGCAACATTATTAATTTCGGCCTATTTTCAACCGTTTTGATTATCTGTGCTAGTGACGCTCTTTTTTGCTGAAATCCTCTGCAGTTCCACTGCCACACACTAAGTCTATTTCTGTTATCCATTATTATTGTCGCTGCCCCCTGACTTGCTACCCCCTGTCACTGTTCTCTTGACTGTACCACCTACCGCTCCTGGGGGTATTCTAGCGCTTTCTACTTCCAAGGGCATATATTCATCATCCTCTCCTTGGGCCTCTAGCTTTTTCAACCTTTTCTCGGCTATTAACTTCCACTTCCATGTTTTATCCACCTTAAGGTTAACGCTGTCTACCGTGTCCTTTAGGTCCCTAATCGAATTCCTAATCTCTTCCAGAACCGAGCACATCGATTCTGCCTCCGGAACTACAGCTCTCTTTTTGGGCGCCGGTGTGTCTTCTTCCTGGCTGTTACTTCTACACACCGGCTTAGCTATTGCCACACTGCCGCTTCCTGTCCTCAACCCTTTTTGCATTTCCTGAATCTGCTGCTTAAGTTCTTCATTTGCTTTCTTTAGTGATATAACCTCTCTGATCAGCTGTTCTACTCTGGCACCATTGCTTTGTTCCTGCGAGGCTAGCGCATCTGTGACTTTCACAGTGCCTTTGACTTTCTCAACCCAGGTCGCTCCTGGCTCCTTTTTCTTGTTTGTCTTCAGCTCCTGCTCCTCGAAGCGCACCTGCGCCTCCCGAGACCTGGAACGGTTTCTTCCCCTCGATGTTGAGCGCTGTCTTGATCTTGATGTGCTTTTCGAGCGTGAGCGCCTTCCGGCGCATGGAGGGGTTTCCTTTGTCGGTTGGACCGATTCCATCTCGGTCTCCACTTTGGAGCGTTGTCTTTTTCTTATTCTTACTACATATGGTATTTGGTACCGCTGCTTGCAAGCACTGTCACCTGTGGGCTGATCTTCACCGCAGAACTTGCATTTGGGAGAGCAGATATGAGCCTCCCCTGGGTCTTGCATACCACATCCCCTGCGCTGCACAACATCAGGTGTTGGACAAACGTCTGATCTGTGTCCGATTCTTCCACATGCGTAACATACGTCAAATTGCTTCCTGTACAGATAGCACCTCATGAGGGTTGACCCATATTTGATGAAGTTGAGCACCCTGAATCCATCGAAAAGCACAATAACCGATCCCGTAGCTTTGATACGTTGTGCAGCCAACGCCGTTGGGTTGTATTCACGCACAATCTTTTTCGTGATCACACTCTGACTGTCATTGAGGTTCACTCTTCTAATAACCCCCTTGCACGTAGAGTGGGGGCTGTTTCATAAGCACTCACTTCATATTCTGCCTCCATGATCGTATTGGACTTTATTCTCACATACCTTTCAGCATGAGAGGAGTCCGGTGTACTAACCACCACAATATTCTGTGTGAAGTTGGGGCAGACGATGTCTTCCTTCGCTTGGTCTGCTGTAAGCCCGGCTGATTCGACGACCGCTTCTCCAATAGCTGTGCTGACCTTGTTCATGTTGAGGCCTCCCCGAGGCCTAACGATGATTTTCCTGTGCTCCTACGGCAGTTGCGGCATTCTTGACGCCTTCACAATCCGGCGCTTGAGCTTGTCGGCCCCGGCAGCACCTTTGTTGGCGATCTCCTTTCCTTGTGATTCTTGGTCCCCAGGTCATTTTCGCAGACCGCGATCTTCGGTTGGTGACCACCTGCCAACCCATTCTTTCCTCGCCGTCTTCCGTCTCCGAGGAGAGTTCGTCGTCCATGCGTATATCGGCCATGCCGGCTTGGCGGGCTCGCTAGACCTACGTGGCGTTAGGCCCAGCGTGGCACCCTCTTGCGATGCACAAAAAAGAGGCTATAGAAGTCCAAAAAATGCTGGTCCACCTTGTCCAAAGGTATCCACCGATTCGGGTTAACCTCACGAATCCGATAATGAGCTTCAATGCGTGGTCCTGCCAAAAGTGCCTGCAGAATCATTCAAAAAGACGGAGCCGATGCGGGGCACGTCCGCTCTCTTCAGCTTCTTCTTCTTCCCCGGGTATAGTAGTTTTACGAACCTAATTATGTCTACGTGCGCCGTTCAAGCTGACGCGGCCGATTGGCCGCAGGCCACCATTGATAGCCCAAGATAGCACGCGCTTACATATATCTTTGTCGCGCGTCCTGATTTGTCTTCTCAAAGTGCATTCAGCGGTTCAGTTCATACTTGCATTGGGCGTGTGTGGCTGTGGAAGGCAGTTTCTGCATTTCTCTTTTTAGGGCTGCTTCCATAGCTCCCTGCGCCTTCTACAGGGATCGTTTTGTTGCCTATTGGCTCTCGACGACATCGTCGACCAACCCCTTAGACGGTACCGGCTGCCGACGGAGCTGATATTGAGCCTATGCTCGGCTTTAGAGTCGCACCTGCGACCGTGTGCAATGCGATCACATCACATATACCGATAAACATACGGGTGCTAATCGCCTTGCCTTAAGGCCATATGAAATATTTATTATGCAGCTTTCCTTTTCCTTTCATTTCCTTAACTAGTATCGAATTAGTCACTTTGTAATATGGCGGTGGTGGTGGGGGTGGTCATGTTGCTGGGTAAGCCTGGCAGGCATGGCGGACAGCTGCTCCGCTGAGCATGATTTTCTGCGCCAAATATGCCGCGATTTGCCCATCAGTCCTACGCCTCGCAGAAATGTGAGAACAATGCGCCACATTTACACTACTATTCCTTTGACGGAGGCGCGGTGAACAAGCAAGGTGGTTCCGCTTATCGGCGCTGTAGCAGACGCCAGGAAAAGGAAGCTGGCGAATAGGGGTGCGTATTGATTTGTAGCCAAAATATAGCTTCAACTGATATGATGTGTGCTGTGTAAGATGATTTGCGATCATGCTATCAGTTGACCATGGTTCTATCATTTCTTGTCGCTTAATCCGAGTTTTGCTTGCTGCTCTCTCTGATAGGACGACGTCAGTTAAATGCGCTGCCACTGCGGTTGCATGCGTATCTTATTGCGTAAGAATTTTTGGCTAAGAAATTGCGTACGAACAGCGCAGCTTAGTGAATTGCGCCCCAGGTTTACAATTGTTTGGTCTGGTGCACTCGGTGAACTAGACAAAGCGCCTTGTTCATACATAGTTAAAATAAAGGATAGGTAATAGTTAATGTGTACGCGAAGTTGGAAGTATGTGGGTTAATTGCAGAATTTCCACTAAATTGGGTATGCAGGTTCTCTGGAGATTTACGAGTGTGTTTTAGTAGCGATGCAAAATTTAGTCAACTGCCGCGACATAGATACATATGACACCATGATAAAAAAGCAAAAATGGGCAGACTCATTGGCAAATCTATGTGCGAAGTTGAATGCGCGTGGATTCATTGCAGCTTTTTCTAAATATTTCTTCAGCAAGTGTTCGCAAGTGTCACGCTGCCTTTACCAACTACGTTTCACAATGTCCCGAAAGAACTCTGCGTTACACAAACGTTAGGTTTATTAGAAATGCGCGGGAACTTAAATGCAATCTTTCGCGAAATTTTAACATGACTGGCCTATAAGGGGCGTTACAAAGAATTTGTGAACCCTCGTTCTCTCGGTATTTCCCTGCGTTACAAGAAGTTCGCGCACTGTCATCAGTGAACTAAATGAAGTACCTTGTCTCTGTTGGCGAAAATGAGGGCCAAGCAATCGGTCATCATCATCATCATCATCATCATCATCATCATCATCATCATCCAGGCTACGCCTACTGCATTGCAAAGGCCTCTCCCATACTTCTCCAACTACCACGGTTATGTGCTAATTGCGACCATGTTGTTCCTGCAAACTTCTTAATCTCATCCGTCCCCTTACTTTCTGACTCCCCCTGCTATGCTTCCATTCTCTTGGAATCCAGTCCGTAATCCTTAATGACCACCGGTTATCTTCCCTCCTCATTACATGCCCAGTGCATAACCATTTCTTTTTCTTGATTTCAGCTATGATGTTACCGACTCGCGTTTGTTCCCTTACCTAATCTGCTCTCTTCTTGTCCCCCCCCCCCTTAACGTTACGCCCGTCATTATTCTTTCCATAGCTCGTTGCGTCGTCCTCAATTTAAGCCTCCAGGTTTCTGCCCGGTAGGTGAGTACTGGTAAGACACAGCTGTTATACACTTTTCTCTTGAGGGATAATGGCAACCTGCTGTTCATGGACTGAGAATGCCTCCCAAACGCACCCCAGCCCATTCTTATTCTTCTGATTACTTCAGTCTCGCGATCCGGACCCGTGGTCACTACCTGTCCTAACTAGATGTATTCCCTTACCACTTCCAGTGCCTCGCTACCTATCGCAAACTGCTGTTCTCTTCCGAGACTGTTAAACATTACTTTAGTTTTCTGCAGAACAATTTTAAACCCACCCTTCTGCTTTGCCTGTCAAGGTCAGTGAGCATGCATTGTAATTGGTCCCCTGAGTTACTAAGTAAGGCAATATCATCAGCGAATCGCAAGTTACTAAGGTGTTCTTCATTGACTCTTATCCCCAATTTTTCCCAATCCAGGTATCTGAATAACTCCTGTAAACACGCTGTGAATAACATTGAAGAGGTCGTATCACCCTGCCTGACGCCCTTCTTTATTAGGATTTTGTTGTTTTCTTTATGGAGGACTACGGTGGCTGTGGAGCCGCTATAGATAGCTTTCAGTATTTTCACCTACGGCTCGTCTACACCCTTACTCCGTAATGCCTGCATGACTGCTGAGGCTTCGACTGAATCAAACGCTTTCTCGTAATCAATGAAAGCTATATATAAGGGTTGGTTATATTCCGCACATTTCTCTATCACCTGATTGATAGTGTGAATATGGTCTATTGTTGAGTAGCCTTTACGCAATCCGGCCTGTTCCTTTGGTTGACAGAAATCTGAGGTGTTCCTGATTCTATTTGCGATTACCTTAGTAAATACTTTGTAGACAGCTGACAGTAAGCTGATCGGTCTATAATTTTTCAAGTCTTTGGCGTCCCCTTTCTTATGGATTAAGATTATGTTCGCGTCCTTCCAAGATTCCGGTACACTCGAGTTCATGAGGCATTGCGTATACAGGGTGGCCAATTTTTCTATGACAATCTGGCCACTATCCTTCAACAAATCTGCTGTAACCGGATCTTCCGCAGCTGCCTTCCCCCTCTGCATAGCTCCCAAAGCTTTTTTACTTCTTCCGGCGTTTCTAGTGGGATGTCAAGTCCCTCTAGACTATTCCTTTTTCCATTATCTTCGTGGGTGCCACTGGTACTGTATAAATCTGTATAGAACTCCTCAGCCACTTGAACTATCTTATTCATATTAGTCATGATATTGCCGGCTTTGTCTCTTAACGCATACATCAGATTTTTGCCTATTCCTAGATTCTTGTTCACTGCTTTTAGGCTTCCTCTGTTCCTGAGAGCATGTTCAATTCTATCCATATTATAATTGTTTATGTCAGCTATCTCACGCTCGTTGATTAACTTGGAAAGTTCTGCCAGTTCTTTTCTAGCTGTAGGGTTAGAGGCTTCCATACATAGGCGTTTCTTGATCAGATTTTTCGTCTCCTGCGTTAGCTTACCGGTATCCTCTCTAACGAAGTTACCACCGACTTCTATCGCACACTCCCTAATGATGCTCTGGGTCATCTGTAGGCAAAGTTCAAAGTGGGTTAGCTTGTTGTGACTTTTGCAATAAATTACTTATGCAAGTACTCTGGAGCGTTATGAGTCTATTTTATGAGTGGGGCGAACTTTAGCCCGCTGCCCTGGCGTAACTACAAAACGACTAAGATCAAGCTTGTCAAAATGTATGAAAAGCTCGGCCCCATTAATGTAAGAAGTGAAACGCACGTGGATAAAATACGGCCTCTTACAAAAAAACTTCTTAAACATGTGCCGGAAGTGTAGTGTGAACTTTTACGCTATGTTTTGGGGGAACCCTGTGTTACACAAAGTTTGCATTTGGCGAAAATATAGCGCACTCTATGAGTAATTGTGTGCGCAAATTATATAGTGTCTCGCCTAATTACGCCCTCTACAAATAATTGCATAGCGAAATGCTCCAGAGCATATATAATTAATTTTAACAAGCGGCGCAAAATATTTCAAGCAGCAGTTGCATAACTACTCATGCCGCCAAGGTCAAAGCAAGCAGCAATAGGTGGACCACTGTGGGAAATACTCATGCGAAGTTAAATGTGTGTGGGTAACATACAGCTTTCGCAAAAGCATTTCTTAAAAGGAGTTTTTTAATCTCACGCTGCCGTTATGAGCCACGTTTCAGAATTCCCGGAAGGAACTCTGCGTTTCACAATTTAACTTTGTACTTCATTCGGATTAATTAATACTTTATGAAACGGAATAACTGTCATCCAAGCGAGTGTAGCACGAACTTACAAAGCAAATCCATTCGCGTTTTTTTGGAGAAAGCCGTGTGGGGTTTCGTTTGTCCCTACACGTCCGGTAGATGGCCATTTCCCACTTTCATGGACCTTCCTCCAGCTTGCGGGATTCCGCAGAACTGAATTTACAAGTTACACTTTGCATGGTTTTGCCGCTGATTTCCTCACAACGCCCACGCCGATGGTGCGAATGTGACGGGACGTCCGGAGGCATACGCTATTGCTTCGCTTTCGTATTAGAGTAACAAAAATTTTGATTGCTGTACATACCACTACTTAAAAATGCTCCTTGTGTGCAAGCATAACAAACCCACAGTGATGCCGCCCTTCCTATCCAATATGGGGCAAGAAACTTTTCGGCTCGTTCCGCCTGTGCTTACTATAGAAAATGTCAATAACTGTAAACGGTCAGGTAAACCGTAAACTTCAGAACGGCTGTGGTTGACTACCAAAAGTGTTTCTTGCTCAAATGGTTGCACAGTCAATATCCTCGCCTACTTTCGGTTTTTATTTACAACACCTTTTTTAGTGCGTTGATCAAGTGCTTGTGAAGTAAAATCGATTTCTCTTCCACTTCGCACTTTTCGCATCCGGTTCGTTTCGCACTTTTCCCATCTGGTTGACCTCGCTTACCTTCCTTTTATCCTTCTCTCTCTCTTCGTTGCAGTGCATGAAAATATTTATATATGGCAAGAATTATGTGATGAGCAAAACGTGAAGAAGGTGAATGCAGGAGCCAACGTTTCGACAAGTGGACTTGTCTTCTGCAAGGCGACGTATGCTTTCCTCGCCACAGTATATATAGGTGGGGTTCTTCTAAAGGGGAGAGGGTGTGAGGCTAGAGGACGCGGAAACGATGGAAAATGTGTTAGCGTGTCGAATTGAGATTAAAGGAACGCTGTGTACAAGGTCAAAGCCAGGGCACCCCCCCCCCCCCCCCTCTGTCTGTCAACCCACGCGCGTTAGAATTAGGTGAGTGATTGGATTTTTTCGAATCTAGATGTTCGCCCTCCGTGGCTCCCGGGGCTCGTGTAGATAGACGAGGCAACCTAAAGTTTGCCCCCGCGGCACCAGCGCCGAATGCTCCCCTAGCGGACCGATGGAAATTTCGAGGGTCGTCGCTGCGCTAGCGCGCTCCCGTGTTCTGTACGGCGGGAGCGCTCGTGCGCGTGGTTTTTGCGATGCCGAGTGTGACCTCATCAGCCAGGAAAGGTGGCACGCAATACTGATGTGTTGTTGATTGCCACAGCAGCCTCGAAAACACGAAAGGTCGTACGCCGGCCGTGAAGTTCTACAGATTTCCTGTGAAGTGGTACGAGAAGGACAGACGACAAGCATGGATAACTGCAGTGCGCCGAGTCAAGTAAGCCTCATACTTTCGCATTCGCGTGTAATATCTTGAAAGCGGAATAATCATATGCCTGTTTTTAGTGCACGGCCGTTTGTTTAGGCGTGTCGCGTTGTTGAATTGTGGTGGCATCCGCCGTTTGTTAGCGGTAAATTCACGCGTGTTGCGCCGCTAAGCTCTACGACGCGTGCTCGATTTCCAGCCACGGCGGCCGCATTTCGATAGGGGCAAAATGCAAGAACACCCTTGTTACCATGTGCTTTGATTTTTGTGCATGGTAAAGAACCCCCAGAGGTTAAAATTATTCCTGAGACTCCCCATTACAGCGGGCCTCATAATGATTTCGTAGTTCTGGCATGGTTTTGGCACTTAGAACCCCCGAATTTATTTGATTGCACTGTGCCTTCCCTCGCGATCGGCATGGACGAGCTCAAGATAATTATTTCCCTTTTCCAAACGCTGCAACTTAAATTACTAGTTGTGCAGGTAACGAAAGGGGCCGCGCGCTACTTTTGTGTGGTAGCAGACCGTATCTAATGCAAGCCGCGGTCGTCGGGAAGCGGCAGATCGGAAAGCAGCCGCTCGAGACGTGCGCGTTATGTTTGTTGTTTGCCCATGCTTTCTAAGTATCTAAGTGTGCAAGTATAATAACTTGTAGTGGTACGTCACTCTTGTAGAATAATATATGCACACAATCACAGGAACGTTACGTTTGCAAACATATTATTGGGAGAAATTTAATCCCCACAACTAATAGGCACACATACTGTTTCATTTATATGCGGGCCGCATTTCGCCCCCATCAATGGGCGAAACACCCGTGCGCCCCCATCGCGCCCCCATCGCAATGCGCCCATCGCAAATGCGCCCCCATCGCAAATGGGCGAAACACCCGTGTGCTTAGATTTAGGTGCATGTTAAAGAACCCCAGGTGGTCGAAATTTCCGGAGTCCTCCACTACGGCGTGGCTCATAATCAAAGTGGTTTTGGCAAGTAAAACCGCTTAATTTAATTTTAATTTAATTTACATGCGATGCAGATGGAAGCGGCGCCAAACAGCCCAATGGCAATCACAACAGTCTTCTCAGCAGTCAGCAAGCACCACCGGGACATGCGCTTTCGTACTGCAGCGACACAGCTCTTGAGCAGCAGCAAGACACGTGTGAAACAGACTCCAGAACATGCCTTTGTGAAGTGACGGAACCGTCAAGAAGCAGCCCAATGGATCTGCAGTCATCGAGTAGTATGACAACAGAAGTTCCTGCTGCCAGTGTGACTTATGTTGTAATTGAAATAAAAGTGGCTAAATTTGTGAACATGGTGCGTACCTCTAACTCGACGTCATATACGATCTTGTCGGACACCTGTGAGACGCACTTGGCTTTCACTCTCACATCACCGTCCACAATTTGTTCAATGCCGTACACGTTCGGAAGCAGACGCTCCCCTATCGTGAGGTTGCCGCCACGAAAAAAAAGCTGTCGGCGTCGGCAACCTTCTTGAAACCGCACGGCAATCTTTGCATCGCTGTTGCGCAAGCAGGCGATCTGCCGCCGTCGAAAACGGAGCGCCGTGAGAACGAGCAGCGAAGAAAAGCCCGAACGGCACAATGCAAACAAAGCGGAGACTACTCCACGACGCGACCGCGCTGCTTGGAGTTTCCACATTGGGGGAGGCGCAGTAGCGCCGCCTGGCCATGGTTTTCTCGTCTATAGCTTTGTGACATTGCTGTCTGACTGTCTTTGTGATACTTTTATGGCACATTTTGTTACAAAATTTTTGACACAATTTTTTCTTTCTCAAGCGATGAAGAGTAGCTGGTGCCACCTAAAGGCGCCAACTTATTCTATTACATCAGGTCAATAATATGAATAAAAAAACATGTACCATGTGAAAAATACTCCTGTTGCAGAAGATGAAAGGGGCGAGGGTTGCAAACAAATGTGTAGTGCTTAGTCGAAGCTTCGGGCGCACCCTTGGCGCTTAGGGGATATTTTTTAAATACATTTACCTCATTTTACATAGAATGCGGCCAAGGGCTAATCAATGCTCGAGCAGTCATGCTTGTGCGCCAATGCCCAACAATGTACTTTAGGTCCTGCCTTGTATGGTCGAACAATGATCCCTTAATGTTTAGAATCCCTGATCAGAGAAATTCTTGCGTAAGCAACACGTTGGTTATCGAGTAATACAGTATTGCTTTCTTCATTGCAGTAATTTTTTGCCAGGCTCTGTTTCTAAGAATTACGGTTCCGAGTTCGTGAATCACACACAAACACACACACACACATACACACACACACACGCACACGCACACACACACACACACACACACACACACACACACACACACACACACACACACACACACACACACACACACACACACACATACGCGCGCGCACGTACAAGCACACACACCTGTATACAGGACTCGTATTCCCGAAAAAGCTCTCACGCAAGAGTTGTTCGTAAGAACAAATTCCAGCCCATTTTTATGCTGGATATATTATTAGCGAAGGCGTGCCGGTACTTACGAAGGGCACTTTTGAACGAAAAGCTTTGTGAATTCAACGCCAGGGGCCGAATTCACAGAGCTTTTCGAGGGTACTACCAACCGGGAAAACAGGGAATTCTCAATGATTTTGGATAGTCTGGACATCCTCATCGAAAATTGAGGGAACTTGTGCTTCTATCAGGAAAACGTAGCTATAATTTTATTGAAAGGGAATAATGATGGCTCGAGTAACTCAAGAGAGTAGTAGTAACCAATTGCCTTTGACGCCGTGTCGTCGGATGGAGGAGTTGCCAGTGCACAGTCAATGACCGATTTTCCGGATGCCCAATAATTCGGATGACTTCACGTCACCACCACCTACCCGATAGAGTCAATGTATCAGAACGTCTGAAATTTCATATGCAAGAACCCTTCGCATCCGATTTCCAGATATTTTGCCGTGACTGCAGGTCCGAAATGGCATTATACACAGCCACCACCACCGTCATATTGATTACCTCACCGCCTTGAAACGGCGCTATTGCACGCAGATCCGCTGGCAGCCGTAGCCACCACCGCTAGGCCTAGAAGCTAGGCCTAGAAGCTTCGATGTTTATTATTAACAGACTTAGATGGGCTAGTACGTTGGGTGCTGGCTTGATGGAACATGGTTATAACGGCGTGTTTTGAGGACAGGTCACAAAGAATGCACACAGGACAGTCACCGAACTTCAACTGAGCTTTACTGGGAAAAAATTACACGAGAAGCAGTTGCGGTGCAGAAACTTTAGAAACAACATTGCCACAGCACGCTCTGTCAGCACAAAAGCAGATCACCATGCCTCACTTCGCTACCGAAAGTCCTGATCTGCGCAAGATTAAAGACACATTTCTAACCACGCTATAACACATTTTACGGTCTTCATATCCGTAGACTTCGATACCTATTGTGCAAATATATATCTTGTTTTCGCGATAAATTAAGCGATGCGGTGCTAATGCAGCCTTGTACTTCTTTATTTATAAAAAATGCCTTAAACAACTCCCTCTCCTTTTGAACCTTGAAACTTTCCAGTATACAACTGTATGTGTACACTGGAGTGCACGGGCACCTTTTGCGATGATCAGCCAAGTGACCCTCCGCTACGAAAGCCTGTACATTTGCTCTATGCTCCCTCAAACGGTCATTGACGCATCGGCCAGTTAGGCCACCGTGACATTGGCCACAAGAACATTTGCCGCGCAGTGAACAGTGCACGCACTTCGCTAAAGGGCGCATAAAAGCATGTTGCGCCCCTTGTAAGCTGCCAAAACGAGGTGATATACCGTATTCCGCTCTCTTATGGCAAACGTTAAGTCGGCCAGACTGGTAGTTGTGTTAATGACCATTTGAGGGAGCATCGAGCAAATGTACAGGCTTTCGTAGCGGGGAGTCACTTGACTGAACATTGCAAGAGGTGCCCGAGTACTCCAGTGTACAGATACACTTGTATACTCGGAAGTTTCAAGGCTCAAAAAGAGAGGGAGTATTGTTTAAGGCCTTTTGTATAAAGAAAGAAGGAGAAGGTTGCATTAGCACCGTGTCGCTTAATTTATCACGAAAAGAAGATATATATTTGCAAAATGAGTATCGAAGTCCGCGGATATGAAGAGCGTGAAAGTACGCGCAGCTCAGCACTTTCAGTAGCGAAGTGGGACCTGATGATCTGCTTTCTTGCTGACAAAGTGTGTTGTGGCAATATCCTTTATAATGTTTGTTATAATGTTATAATGTTTATATAATGTTTATATAATGTTATATAATCTTATAACAAACATTATAAGATTATAATGTTATAATCAAATTTTTACGCAGTAAAGCTCAGTTGAAGTTCGGCGACTGTCTTGTGTGCATTCTTTGTGTGTCCTGTCCTCAAAACGTGCCCTTATAAACATGTTTGCTATTATGCTTTTTGCCGTTCTGCGTCGTGTTTTTCATTGAAAGAATTCGCCGCTGTCAGCAATGGTGCTGACTCCGCCTTTGTAGCCGTCGTCAATCGCTTCGAAGGCTGGAAAGCACAGCGCGTTGCGTAATGCCAGTGCCTAAAAGTAAGATTCTCCTCATGACAGCAGTGATACGCGGTGTAGCATACGCAAAGTATTGCGGTGAAGATAACAAGCGTGGGAAGGGGCAATTCTTACGGATGCAGTATGTATTCCTTAAGTGTATAATAGCTGTGTCTTACCAGTACTCACCTACGGGACAGAAACCTGGAGGCTTACGAAAAGGGTTCTACTCAAATTGAGGACAACGCAACGAGCTATGGAAAGAAGAATGATAGGTGTAACGTTAAGGGATAAGAAAAGAGCCGATTGGGTGAGGGAACGAACGCGAGTTAATGACATCTTAGTTGAAATCAAGAAAAAGAAATGGGCATGGGCAGGACATGTAATGAGGAGGGAAGATAACCAATGGTCATTAAGGGTTACGGACTGGATTCCAAGGGAAGGGAAGCGTAGCAGGGGACGGCAGAAAGTTAGGTGGGCGGATGAGATTAAGAAATTTGCAGGGACGGCATGGCCACAATTAGTACATGACCGGGGTTCTTGGAGAAATATGGGAGAGGCCTGTGCCCTGCAGTGGGCGTAACCAGGCTGATGATGATGATGATGATGTATTCCTTAATTGTACACGCGTGCACCCGCATCTCCTATCTCAGTACGAGTACCGATATACCTAATAGATGTACTGGCAGGCCTTCAGATGTTTTTTAAATGTGCCTGTTGGGATTTGAGCCCTTAATCACAGTAAAAGACAAGCGTGCATTTTTTAAGAACGGCCCGATTTTTCAGATGCTTCCGCGGCCCCAAGGGAGTCCGAAAAATTAGTAAGTGACTGTGCAACTGACCAAGAGAATGTTTTAAATGGTCCGTGGGGCGAACGCATATCAGAAGGAGGATGAGAACAGAAAAGACCTACGCAATAAGGAATGAACGGGAAAGGAAGCAAGCTGCCGCTTTTTTGACGAAGCTTGAGCTCAGAAAAATAGTGTTGGCTGACGCCGAAATGCAGGTTTCCCTCATCCAAACCATAATAAACTCTTTAAAGCAGTGAAACGCAACACTGAGGCATTGTGCGCGGGATGAGAGTTAGTACAGCTGAAGTAAACTTACCAGCTGTAGAAAGAGAATCTCACTTGTGACAAAGTTCTGGCTTCATACAAATGAGCTTAATATCAGTTGATAGAAATACCATAAGAAATATTCACTCCTGTATGCATTTCCTTTTTAGCCGTATTTGACAATGTTCGACTCGAATTGCAATGGGTATTAGCATCTTTTTTCGAATATATTTTATCCGCTGTGCACATTACTAACCCCTGACTTCTGTTTTCGTTTTGAATAAAATAAACACTTCTCCTTACTATCAAATTGTATTAAGTCGTTTTTTTTTAATTTTTTTTTCACACGCTTACTAGACAGTGGCAGTATCGGGTGGCGTGGTGTCGGCCCGTCTTGACATAAAACAAAATTCTCTGTCACTCAGGGAAAACCTGGAAACTCAGGGAACTTGGAAATGCCACTTGGTAGACACCCTGTTTTCCTGCGTAACGGCTCTTGGCCATTGGCTGACCACCTGACCTGGAGTACTATATGCAGCATCCTGATTGACTGGAATTTTGTCTCACAAACTATTCTCTCGTGAGACTTTTTTCTAAATACGGGCCATGTTCCTCGGAGAGTAAGCCTCGTAGCTGAAGAATTCTTCCGGGTCAGCGGATGCAACCTAGCACTGCTGCCTGCAGTACGACTACGCCACCGTGAAGCCTATAGCCGATGTCAGGATGAGAGCGATTTGACGAATCGAAGCGCAGAAACATTAAGTAAGCGTGTAGGTTCTGCGAAAGTCTAGAAGGGGGAGAAAGTTTCATGAAAAGGAAAAAGGGGCTCGACACGAAATTACTATGAACGTACAAATGAAATGCACACAGGTTCTTTTTTTTTCTGGGTGTGGAGGGGGGGGGGGGAGTTAGAGGGGGGGGTGCTTTATTTTCGAGTCGGCAACAATTCATCTTTTGATTTGTCGTGTTACATCACTATAGGGTTCTTTTTATGTCTACAACGTGCGTACCAGCATACTTACCTGTATTGCGCCATCCCTGTCGTGGTAAGGTGATTTGTCGCAGACTTGCCGCATTTGCATAATGAAGGGGTGTGGCGTGGCCTGAGCAGCTGTTATGTGCGTTCTCAAGTGGGCGCGTGGGCAACGCCGGATTGTCGCATTTACAAGGCAACCCTCAGAAGTGATTTCGACGTCTCGTCGCTACTCGCAATTTGCAAAGTGTTTTCCAAATATGGAGTCAAGTTAACTTTCGTAACTTCCCTCCCGGGTATACTGTTCGAAAAAGCCATTACAGACACTGCATGCGTAAAGCAAGCATGTGGTTAAGTCACCATGGAAAAATTCATAGTTGTATTCACCGAGCCATCATTTGTGTAATCTTCATGGCACAATCTTCAGCGAAGTATGCAGGAGGCGCCGGACACCTAATGCTCACTTGTTCATGCTTGTGCATTTGGAGTGTCAAAGTGCAAAAAAGTGCATGTGTGTGAAGTGTGGGAAGTCGGCCATGTGGCAAAGGTAGAGAGGGCATGGGATATATATATATATATATATATATATATATATATATATATACATATATATATATATATATATATATATATATATTGCCACCTGGTGTTTTGAGCCAGCGTTGCGTGCCCAGCAAAAACGGTGATTGCAGACGACGAAGTCGAGGATCTTGCGCCAGCTGGGGAACCGTCCTCCTTGTGTCTGACGTTTTCGTGTCTGACTGCTGATACTGCTGCTTATTCTTCCCTTAGCACGTGACAAACTAGTGAAGGTGCTGAGTAATCTAATCTATGCACCAAACCCCTCCGGGCAGCAGGAGCTCCAGCCCCGTACCGGTGGTTACACCTGTAAACCGCGCCAGCAGAAGCATCCGTGGACAAACCCCTGAGTTTGGACTCCTCCCAGAGAAAATGGCAGCTCCGACCACCCCAACCGGTATGGAAGGCACAACGCCGATTCATTGTACGCTATTCAATCCGCGAACGCCGAATCCCTTCCACGGCGCCATACATGAGGACGTTGAAGATTGGCTGGTGCACTATGAACGTGTTGCCGCGTTCAACAAGTGGGATGACGCAGACAAACTGAAAAACGTTTATTTCAGCCTTAACGATGGCGCACGTGTTTGGTACGAGAACCATGCAGATGCCTTAATTCGTGGGCAGAATTCAAACGGCGGATTCTTGAGACGTATGCGAGCCCTGATCGTCGAGAGCGAGCTGAGCGTGATCTCCAGTACCGTATACAAATGCCGAACGAGGGTGTCGCAATGTACGTCGAGGACATGACGCGTCTATTTCGACGAGCCGACCCCAGCATGTCGGAAGAAAAGAAGGTGCGGTACCTGATGCGCGGAGTGAAAGAGCAGCTGTTCGGTGGTCTCGTGCGCAGTCCTCCCCAGACTGTGTCAGAATTTCTTTCCGAGGCCATCACCATGGAGCAGACTCTTCGCCAGCGGACACCATCATACGAACGTCAAGTGAACACTGCCTCACCTACGGACTTCTTCGGAGCTCTCGGGGGTCACGTCGATTTATTTCGAGAGCGCATTCGTTCCGTGATCCGCGAAGAACTCCAGAAACTGTCGGTACCTTCACAGCCGACGCTCAGCTCCTTGTCCAGCGTTCTCCGTGAGGAAGTCCAGCATGCGCTAAAAGAACCACCCTTCAGTACAGAAGCTCGACCGCTAAGACATGACAGCCCACATATGTCATATTCGCAAGCCTTGAGGCAACCTGCCCCACCTCCCTCCCCGCTTCGCGCCGCGCACCCGGCCATGCTAGAGCCCGTCCAAGCTGCCTCGTATTACGAGGACCACCGACAGGCCCCGAGGAAATCAGACGTGTGGCGGGCACCTGATCGCCGTCCCCTTTGCTTTCGCTGTGGCGAAGCTGGGCATGTCTACCGACAGTGCTCCTATCGAGAGCTCGGACTACGCGGATTCTCAGCGAACTCGCCGCGACCTAGGTTCGGCCAGCGTCCTCCTGAAATTGAAGAATACGTTGCCCAGCAGCGCGGATCTCCATCAGCTCGACACCAGTCACGCTCCCCTTCGCCGCGGCGGTTTTCTCCGACTCGCCGTACGTATTCAAGATAATCAGCGAAAAACTGGCCACCCTTCTGAAGAAAGTGACCACGCCTTGGAATCAACCGCCAGTTCGTACAGCTGGCGGGCACATCGTCACACCACTCGGCATGTGCAAGGCACGAATACAGATTCGTGGCTCTACGTTTGTTGCCAGTTTGAGCATTCTCCCTCAGTGTTCTCGAGACCGAATCATCGGCATGGACTTTCTGAGGGAGCATGGCGCTATAATCAACATTCGACAGCGCCTCGTCACTTTCTCGACAAAAAGCGCCACAGCGACGACCAACACCATCCACCCTCGAGCATCTCTTCGTGTCATCGATGACGCTGTCACGTTACCACCGCGTGCAAGTGTCGTGGTTCAAGTGGCATGTGACAAGCTCATACACGGTGAAGCAGTCGTAGAAAGCAATCGCTCTCTCCTGCTTTCTCATGGTGTTTGCGTAGCAAGAAGCCTTGTCGATCTCCACGATGGCCACTGTGAGGCTCTTGTCACCAAATTCAGCTACGAACACCGGCACCTTTTCGCCGGTACTGTCATCGCCTACGCCGACCCGATCGCCGATGTCACTGAGTGTTTTGTTTCCGAGGCAATGGGCACTGCTGAAGCACCTCTACGCAACATCGACATTAGTCCAATGCTTCCTGAAGAAAACAGACAACCCCTGCGCGAGCTGTTGCTTGAGTTCCACTCTTGCTTTGCACGGTCGTCGAAGGTACGTCAAACATCGATTACGAAACACCGTATCATCACCTATGACGACGTGCCCCCCATACGGCAACAGCCTTATCGTGTTTCCCCGACCGAACGACATGCTATTCAAACGCAGGTGAAGGAAATGCTTCAAGACGGCGTAATCCAGCCTTCATGCAGTCCCTGGTCATCGCCAGTCGTTCTTGTTAAAAACAAAGATGGCACGCTTCAGTTTTGTGTAGACTACCGGAAGCTAAACAACGTCACAAAGAAAGACGTGTACCCGTTGCCTCGTGTCGACGATTCTCTGGACAGGCTGAGGCACGCGAAGTATTTCTCCTCTATCGATCTGAAATGTGGCTATTGGGAAATTGAAGTAAATGAGCGTGACCGCGAGAAAACTGTTTTCGTAACTCCGGACGGCCTTTACGAATTTAGAGTACTCCCTTTCGGCCTCTGTTCCGCTCCAGCCACATTCCAGCGAATGATGGATACCGTTCTCGCTGACCTCAAATGGAAAAGTTGCCTCGTCTATCTCGATGATGTCGTTGTCTTTTCGGAAACTTTTGACGAGCACCTTCGACGCCTTCGGAATGTACTCGAAGCCATTCGATCGGCTGACCTTACACTCAAGCCAGAGAAATGCCATTTTAGTTACGAGGAACTGAAGTTCCTTGGTCACGTCGTAAGCGCGGCGGGTGTTTGGCCTGATCCCGAGAAGACTGCTGCCGTAGCAGCTTTTCCCGCTCCAACCGATAAGAAAAGGGTGAGACAATTTTTGGGCTTGTGTGCGTATTATTGATGCCTCATTGAACATTTTTCGAAGATTGCAGATCCGCTATTTCGCCTTACACGTGACGACACGCCATTCCTCTGGACTGATGCACAACAGACAGCCTTTGCGGAGCTGCAACGTCGCTTGTCTTCTCCTCCCGTGCTCGGTCATTTTGACGAGGATGCCGACACAGAAGTACGCACTGACGCCAGCAATATTGGTCTCGGAGCTATCCTGGTGCAACGACAAGACGGGACTGAAAGAGTTATCGCCTACGCGAGCCGCACTCTGTCGTGCGCAGAATCCAATTATTCCACCACAAAGAAGAGTGCGTCGCGGTTATTTGGGCTGCCACAAAGTTTAGGCCGTATCTCTACGGGCGGCCATTTAAAGTTGTGACCGACCATCACGCATTGTGCTGGTTGACCAACCTCCGAGACCCTTCTGGACGATTGGCACGTTGGAGTCTGCGACTCCAGAAATTTAACATCACCATCGTGTACAAGTAAGGCAGGAAACATGAAGATGCTGACACGTTATCACGGGCACCTGTTAAATCTCAGAATCCTGATGAGGAAGATGACAGCGCCTTTCTGGGAGCCCTCAGCGGGCCGGATCTGCTCGCTAAACAGCGATCGGACGCTGAGTTAAGACCCGTCATCGATCACATAGAAGGCGGCATCGCGTCCATTCCTCGCCCACTTTCGCGATGGTTGTCGTCATTTTGCCTACGAAGGGGCATCTTATACAAAAGAAACACAGGTGCCGGCGACAAACCACATCTACTACTAGTACCTCAAGCCCTTCGCGACGACATCCTATTAGCCTGCCACGACAAGCCGACATCTGGTCACTTGGGCTACTCAAGGACTCTGGACAGGGTACGGCAACTGTACTACTGGCCTAGACTGACTGCTTGCGTCAAACGCTACGTGAAAGGATGCCGTGAATGCCAGCGCCGCAAGTCACCACTCTTCAAGCCTGCAGGCCTTCTACAACCCATCGACCCTCCGCGTACGCCGTTTGATCAAGTTGGAATGGACCTTCTTGGACCATTTCCCTTGTCTTCCTCCGACAATAAGGGGATCATTGTCGCAACTGACTACTTGACGCGTTACGCTGAGACGAAGGCACTACCACGCGGGACAGCATCTGAAGTTGCCCAGTTTTTTATGCATCACATTGTGCTTCGGCATGGCGCACCGCCATTCATCATCACTGACCGAGGGACGGCATTTACGGCAAAGCTTCTGGATGACGTCTTCAAGCTGAGCTACACGAGTCATCGAAAGGCCACTGCATACCACCCTCAGACTAACGGCTTCACAGAAAGACTAAACAAAACACTGGCAGACATGCTCGCTATGTACGTGCATGTGCAGCACAAAACGTGGGACGAAATCCTACCGTACGTAACGTTTGCGTACAACACTGCCACGCAGGAAACTACACGCTTCCCGCCATTCCGCCTCGTTTATGGTCGAGATGTCCAAACTATGCTAGACGCCATGATGCCATATGAAGACACCGACCAGCTCGACCAGTTAGCTCCTGACGTCGAGGAGTACATTCAGCGCGCCTTGGAAGCGCGTCAACTGGCCCGCATGCACGTAAGACAGCAGCAGTGTACCTATGCAATAAGGTACAATCTCCACCATCGACAAGTGACCTATGAGCCTGGTGACCAAGTTTGGGTTTGGACACCCATTAGACGGCCAGGCCTCAGCGAGAAACTCCTCAGCAAGTACTTCGGACCATACACAGTACTAAGGCGTGTAAGCGACGTGAACTATGAAGTGATTCCAGATGGAGACCTGCCATCGCCCAAGCGCTGTTTACCACGCGCAGAGACTGTACATGTAGTCCGCCTCAAGCCGTATTTTACACGGTGAAGTGTACTAGTGAAACAACCTTTTTTTTTTGCTGTCGTCGCGTCTTCCTCCTAAGAACTTTGAAGCGTTTTTTTTTGTTCCCGACCACAGAACACATTTTTCCGTGTGCATTTCCGTATGTGTCCTAGCGCGCTCCGCCCCCCCCCCCCAATTTTTTTTTTACCTAATTTGTCTTGTTTCCATGTTGTCTAGTTCCGTTTTATGTTTGAGCATCGAGTCGATGCTCCATAGGGAGGGGGAATGATGCCACCTGGTGTTTTGAGCCAGCGTTGCGTGCCCAGCAAAAACGGTGATTGAAGACGACGAAGTGGAGGATCTTGCGCCAGCTGGTGAACCGTGCTCCTTGTGTCTGGCATTTTCGTGTCTGGCTGCTGATACTGCTGCTTATTCTTGCCTTAGCGCGTGAAAATATATATATATATATATATATATATATATATATATATATATATATATATATATATATTGTCACAGACAAAGCCACAAAAGACTTCGGTCGACGCTATAGATCTTTTATATAAAGCTGTCCTGGTACCTTCCTCGTTGTATTCTTCTCGGCGCCACCCAACAATCCTAGCATGTCGCACCAAATTTCACCGCGTGGCTGTCAGTTCTATCAAGGTCATGGCATTACCCCCCTCCCTAGAAGCATCGTCTCGATGCGGAACATTGATGCACTGGAGATTGCCACGGTGATACTGTTAAGGAAGACGTAGATGGTGAGAGAGGTGTAGAGCTTTGCGGTCAGCGGGAGTGGTATAGCTTCAACCTAGAGACGTGAACGACATCGGACAGACGTGACGTCGGGGACGGCGAGTGGTGCCATCTCCTTCAGGAATCACTTCGTATGTCACGTCGCCGAGTCGTGAAAGATCCTATAAGGTCCAAGGTAGCGGTGCAAAAGTTTCTCCGACCGACCACGCTGGTGGATCGGTATCCACACCTATACTGTGTCACCGGGTTGATAAGTGACGTCGCGGTGACGAAGATTGTATCGGTCGGCGTCATTGTGTTGTTGGTAGCGGATACGCGTTCGTGCGAGCTGGTGCGCCTCTTCGGCGCATCGAGCGAATTCAGCAGCATCAGTGACAGCATTAGAACAGTGGGTGGGTAACAGCATTGCGTCCAACGTTGTGACAGCTTGCCGGCCATGCATCAAGCGAAAAGGAGTGAAGCCGGTAGTTCCTTGAACGGCAGTATTATTTGCAAACGTAACATATGAGGGAACGTCGTCCCAGTTTTTGTGGTCGACGTTAACATACATGGAAATCATATCAGCGATCGTTTTTTTTTTAGTCTTTCTGTGAGCCCATTCGTCTGGGGATGGTAAGCAGTGGCTTTGTGGTGAACTGTACCACTGAGAAGCATGATATCTTCAGTAAGGTGCGCTGTAAATGCTGTGCCCCAGTCAGTTATAACCACTGTTGGAGCACCACGGCGGACTACGATACCATGTACAAAGAAAGTCGCAATATCATTAGCAGTGCCTCGTGGGAGAGCTCGGGTTTCAATGTAACGTGTAAGGTAGTCTGTGGCAACAGCAATTCGACGGTTACCAGCCCTCGACGTGGGGAATAATCCAAGTAAATCTACGCCAACCTGCTGAAAGGGGATCCGCGGAGGATCCATGGGATGGAGAAGATCCACGGATGGAGACACGGGTGGCGTCTGGCGTCTCTGGCAATCGCGGCATGTCTTCACGTATTGCTTTCCGTCACGGTGAAGGTTAGGCCGGAAGTACTTTTGGCGTATGCATGAAAACGTCCGTGCGAATCCCAAGTGGCCCGAAGATGGCTCGTCGTGAGAGGCCCACAGGATGTCGTCACGTAGTGAAGACGGCACTACAAGGAGGCAGGCGTTTCGGTCGAGTGAAAACCCGGAAGAGGGTTATAGCGCCGAAAAAACACAACACACAGCAAGCGAGACGGGACAGGCGCATCTTCGGCGCCTCTTCGGCGCATCGTCCCGTCTCGCTTGCTGTGTGTTGTGTTTTTTCGGCGCTATAACGCTCTTCTGGAAACATGCACCAATTAGCCCCCCAACAAGTATTACTCAGTGAAAACCCAATTTGTAGAGAACGCCACTGCGGAAAAAAAAGGAGGATAACTTGCGGACGAACATACGAGGCGGCTCTGGGTAGACGGCTCTCAAGGTAGTCGATGAGAGGCCGGAGTTCTGAATCATCGCGCTGTTGCTTGCTGATGTCTGATACTGTGATAATGGATAGAAATGCGTCCTCTTCATCAACGTCGAATGGCGACGGTTGAAGTGGAGCACGTCACAGGCAGCCGGCGTCGGTGTGTTTACGCCCGGACTTGAACAATATCATCAGATTGTTTTCTTGCAAGAGAAGACTTCAGCGTGCAAGACTCCCAGATGGATCCTTCAGATTGGCGAGCCAGCACAATGAATGGTGATCTGTCACAACTCGAAACGATCGGCCGTACAAATGTGGTCGGAACTTGGCAATTGCCCACGCAATGGCCAAGCATTCCTTCTCCGTAGTGGAATAGTTCCTTTCAGCTGGAGACAAAGTGCGGCTTGCGTACGCATTGTCGCGCTTTCCAATGATGCGCTCTTGCCACTGTACGAGGACGGCACCAATGTCAACGTTGCTGGCATCCGTATGCAACTCAGTGTCACTGTTTTAGTCAATGTGTCCTAGAACTGCAGGTGTGTGCTGATATTTCTGGGGTTCACTGAAGGCCTCTTGTTGGTCCTGCTTCCGGACAAATGGAACATTATCCTTTGTTAACCATTGCAACGGTTCCGCTATCCGTGAAAAGTTAGCCACGAAGCCTCGATAATATGCGCAAGCGCAAAGCCCTAGAAAACGGCGGAGTTTGTGTTCGTTCAAAGGTGTTGGAAACGAAGCAACAGCAATGGTTTTGTCGGGGTCTGGTCGAATGCCTTCGTATCTGACCATATGGCCTAAAATTTGAGTTTGTCATAGCCAAAATGGCATTTTTCAGGCTTTAAAGACCAGCCAGCAGTGCGAATTGCGTCAAAAACTGCTTGTAAGCACTGGAGGTGCTGCTCAAAAGTTTCTGAAACACAACGATATCATCTAAATAGACCAGGCATGACTGCCACTTGAGCCCTAATAGAACTGTGTCCATCATGCGCTGAAAAATAGCAGGCGCAGAGCACAATCCGAAAGCAAGTACCTTGAATTCGTAGAGTCCGTCAGGCGTAATAGATGCGGCTTTCTCACGGTCATGGTCATCAACCTCTATTTGCCAGTAGCCGCTGCGAAGATCCATCGATGAGAAGTTTCGAGCATGTCGAAGGCGGTCCAAAGAGTTGTCGATGCGGGGAAGGGGATAAACGTCCTTCTTCGTAACGTTGTTAAGCTTGCGATAGTCAGCGCAAAAACGCAGTGTAACGTCTTTCTTTTTCACCAGAACCACAGGTGGCGCCGATGTACTGGTGGAGGGCTGTATGATGTCGTCGGTAAGCATTTGTTGGACTTGATTTCGGATGCCGTCTTGCTCTACGAGCAACACGGTAGGCACGTTGGCGCACGGGTCTTTCATTGGGATTTGTAATAATTCTTTGTTTCGCAATAGGCGTTTGGTTAAACTTCGATGTTGAAGCGAAACAGTGTGCAAAAGAATGTAAAAGGCTTCGAATGTTAGCTTGTCGTTCACCTGATAATTTAGAATTCACATCAATATTGCTGTTAGCTCTTACGTCACAGTTAGAATCTCCATCACGGTGTCCTCCAGTTAAATAAGCAGGAGAGTCACTGACTGGCTCCAAATAGGCGATGGCAGTTTGTGGGGCGAAGGGCTGGTATTCACGACTGAAATTGGTCACTAAAATCCTAGCAGTCTGCGACCATAGCTGCAAGATACCGCGGGCTACGCAAACCTGTCGGGCCAACAAGACTGACAGATTTCCTTCAGCGATTCCGAGATGGGAAACATCGTCTGTTTCTACGGTGATCAACGCAGTACTCCAGGGTGGTAAAGTAGCGCAGTCACCCGAAAGGCATAACACCGTGAACTATGGGTGATAGTCGTCCGAATGAGTTGCGTGTTCGCTGGAAAAAGTGACAAGCAACTCGCTCAGGTTTATGATTGCGCCGTACTCCCGAGGAAAGTCCATGCCAAGTGTGACCTGCCTAGAGCACTCTGCCGGTATAATAAATGAACCGACAAATGTGGTCTCACGAATTTGTATCCTGGCAGTCCACTTGGCGGTCGGCGTGAGAACATTACCGCCGGCTGTACGGAGCTTAGGTCCTGGCCATGGTGTCGTCACCTTGCGAAGTGCAGTAACCAGCTGTCCGCTCATGACAGAATAATTGGCACCAGCATCGACAAGAGCGGTTACCGGGTGGTTATCTAAAGAAACGAGTATGTCGGCTGACACAGGTTCACGGTTTTCGAAAGAAGGTGCCGAAGGTACGCAGTCGTCGTTGTCGTCGTTAACGTCGTCGTCGTCGACGTTGGCAGCGCAGTGTCACAGCGGAGGATCTTTCAAAGTGCGTTGGACAGCGGCCCCACCCCCGGAGGTCACTGTTCTTAGTTTCCCCGACTTGGGCTCGTGGGCCGGTTGCCCACGGAAGCGGAGAATGTAGTGTAGCGGCTAGATGCAGCCGATCGTTGAGGGGGTGGTGATCATGACTGACGCCTCTGCGGAGACGGAGATGGGTCGTTCGCAGGAACTGTTCAATCGGCAGGAACTGCGCGTACGGCGACGAAGGTTGACTGGCCAGATATTGCTGGATTTCTCTCAGGCGCTCTCCCTCACGTGGGCGACGAGCGCCGGTGTGATAGCCCTGGAGTTCTATTCTTCGGTAGTAGCAGGCATGGTACAATGGGCCCGCTTCGCCACAGTAGAAGCAGAGTGGCTGATAGTCAGGTGTGCGCCACATGTCTGACTTTCACGTATTGATTCGGGGGTTCATGGACCAGTACACATTTGTATGGGATGTTTGGCCCTGGAAGTGGCACAGCGGTTCTTCAGAAGAAGGCGGGTTAGGGTGGTTCACGGGTTGCGCAGGTAGCCTCACTGCTCGCGCATAAGTCAGTACAGGGGCAGCTTCAGGTATAGTTTGCACGAATGGCTGTGCCACCTGGCGGACTTCTTCGCGCACAATATCTGTGAGGGATGTTACGGTTGGTTGAAATCGCACTCCCTGTAGGCGATCGAGCTCCTCAGGCACGACACTACGCACAAGCTCTCGAAGCGCATCGGTGCCACAGGGCAACGAGAGAGAAGATGCTGATCCCAGGCTGATTTGGTGATCGTAGAGCGAGGAGGTTGCTGAAGGGCTCGCTTCATTTTTGTCGCCTCACTGACGAACTCAGCTACTGTTGCTGGAGGCCTTCACATCAGTCCAGCAAACAGCTCCTCTTTCACTGCACGCATCAGCAGGCGGACCTTCTTCGCTTCTGTCATGGCAGGGTCAGCATGCTTGAAAAGCCGCGACATGTCCTCTACGAGCATGGCTACGCTATCGTTCGGCTTTTGAACCCTACTCTGAAGACCTTGCTCTGCTCGCTTTTTTCTTGCAGGACTGCTGTACGGGTCGCGTATTTGCCGTTGAAATTCTTACCAGGTGATGATGAATGGCTCGTGGTAAGCGAACCATGTTCAGGCAGAGTCCTCTAGGACGAAGTACACGTTCCTTAACTTTTTTTGTTCTTGCCAATAATTGATGTCAGCCACACGATCGAAGTCATTGAGCCAGTATTCCACCTCCTCAAAAACCTCACCATGGAACGGCCACGGCCAGCGTGGCGTGTGGAGAACAAGTGACGCAGGAGGTGTTCCCGTACCGTATGTCTCCTGTGTCTGGCTTGCGGTTGTGGTGGACATCCTCGGCGGATCTTGCAGGCCGTGTTTCGGAGGCAGTCGGCTTTTGCGTAGGTTGTACGCTTCCAGTTCCTGGGGGTCAGAGTACATAGACGCATACCCAGCACTTCCACCAGTTTGTCACAGACAAAGCCACAAAAGACTTCAGTCGATGATATACATCTTTTATATATAGCTGTCCGGGCACCTTCGTCGTTTTGTTTTTCTGGGTGCCACCAAACATGCCTAGCATGTGGCACCGAATTGCACCGAGTGGCTGTCACTCGTCTCGAGGTCGTGGCAATATACATATATATATATATATATATATATATATATATATATATATATATATATATATATATATATATACGGTATGCTAACTATCATGCACAAAGATTTAAAAATTGAAAAATATGCAAGTGCCACGTAGCTGGACACAGAGCCAATGTATTGTTTGCCGTCGCTTGGAGATACTGAGATTATTTCATGCATTCTGCCTGATTATATAATTAGTCTTGAATTATTAATCAGCTTCTCAAATATTATAGTTAGATGAAAAGTGTCAACGAGGAAATTGTAGAGCGACATCAAAAACTCCCGATACAGGTTTCTGTTGCTCATACGGGCTACATAAAAGTGTTTATCCAAGCAGGAGGGGGGGGGAGGCTTCGATCGCCAGAGTGTGAACACGCGTCCCACTTTGGCTCTTCGATGTTTTCTTTTAAGCTTGCGCGGAACAATAATTCAACGCCGAGTGAACGCCGAGCTGCAGCCGAAGACGCCGTGGCGCGTCCCTCGATGGAAGAGGCCAGAATGAGGGAGTCGCGAGTGAACGACAAAATGGATATTCAGGATGATAGCGAGGATGCCAACGACGATAGCAACAACGAAGACAACGAGGAGGACAATGGAAGCCTAGAATGGTCCTTTTTCAGCAAGCGGAAACCAAACAGAAAAGTGAAGCCCGAACAGCTTCGCCTCGAACGGGTACGTCGACCTCATTTTGCGCTTTCGATCAGGCCACTTAACAAGGTACACGTTCGTGACATACCTAAGCAGGCTATGACAGCAGCACTAGAGATGACGGCGAGAAGTAAGGAACTTGCAGAATTGTCCATTTTCCGCTACAACCCTGCAGCGAACTGCATAAAGGTTACCGCCAGGGATGAAGAACACGTTAAGAGGCTTGCGGCGATGACATGATTGGCTGAGAAAATGAGCGGTCGCGTTCGTGCGTATAAAGTGATAATTGAAAGAACGCCAACGCAGAAGGTGGGGAACAGTCGGGGGTTCATCAAGGTGCGTCCTGGCCAGAGCATTGAATATACCAAGGATTAGTTGGGATGCGACACGGCAACTATCCTAGAGGCACGTCTCCTCGGGAAGACAAACATGCTGCTGCTAACGTTTAACACGGAATCTCCCCCAAACAGGCTCGTGTTCGATTATGAGATCACAAGGGTGCATGAGTACAGACCGGAGGTTATAGCTTGCTATAATTGTCACGGTTTGGGACACATTGCCAAGTATTTCGCTTCAGACGAAGTTTGTAAGCAGTGTGGTAGAAAACACCCTGACGACAACGAATGCGACGAAGAGCTATTCTGTGTCGCCTGCCAGAAACAGGGCCACATAGCGCTAAACTCAGCATGGCCTAGCCGTGCACCGAAAGACATTAAGAAAGTCATGCAGAACATAGAAGAAGGTGAGAGGACAGTGGCCTGATATGAAAAAGTGCTGATGGAAACATCCACACAACCCACGCTCTCCGCTCACTATGAGCAACAATTAAAAGAACTAAGAAAGGAAAATGAACAGTTGAGAGCAATGCTGCAGCAAATACTCGCACGAATACCACCAGAGCAACGAGATGCGCAACCACCGCCAACGCCACGGCAACGTGAATCCGAGACGTGCACTATTCGAGGTCACCGAACCTTTCAGCAGGCTACGATACTACACCAGGGCAAAGGAAACCAACAAGCGCAAGGCCAAGATGCTCTTTTAGTTAGGCATGATTACACCGCAACCGAACTGCAAATGCCAGATTTGTGTAATGATTTCAAAGAAATTGTGGCAGTAAAGCTATGTCCGCGCGGCCACCGGCCAATGGTTGCAATCTCCACGTACTACAGCCACCTAACGGGCAAGCACCGGAATGACTCCTACCAATGGCTCAGTAAGGTGCAGGCACAAACCGGAGGCCTTCCCATTCTAGAGGTGGGAGACTTTAACGCCAAGCATCAAACATAGGGCTACGCCGAAGCTGACCCGAGAGGATGCATACTGCACGATGCAATAGAAATGTCAACTCTGGACATATGCAACACACCCGAAACACCAACCCGCATAGGGCTACACGCGCGACAACAGGACACAACGCCGGATCTTACACTAGCCACTCCAGGGCACATAAGGCAATGGAACGTAGAATCAACGACATGGGGAAGCAACCATTTACCAATAATCTTCGCGCTCAATCGCAGTAAGGTCCAAGAAAGGAGAGAAATTGTGTTTTTGACTGGCAAAAATCTCGAATGTCCACCGGGGACTCTTTTGCGGACTTTGAACAATTCAGCGCTATGATAGCGGAGGCATGGCCGGAGGCCAGGGAAACTATCCCATGCAATGACACTACAACTCACATGGATATGCACATTGCAAATCTATGGCGGAAGGTCAACTGGCACACACAGCAATACCGGTATAAAGGAAAGCGTCCCAAAGATCTAATGCGCCTTGAACATCAATACCGACTCATCAAGAAATACCAACAACAACTCGAAGCAGACACGTGGCACAATACGTGCCGAAGCTTGGCCGGGGACATGGTCTAAAAAGGCTATGGCAGATTTTCAGGAGCCTGCTTGGGAGCAAGAAAGGCGCGCCTCCTCTCGCGGAGCTCCTTTTGGGAGAACAGCCTGCCGTGCTGAAGGACCGCGTCATCCACACTTTCTTCCCACATGCTGCCGAGGCGCCTCCGGAACCGCTGCCTTCTGCCACGATAGACAACGCGAAAGAGGAGCTAGACACGACCTTTACACTGAGTGAACTCGTAGGGGCCCTAGCACAAGGTAAAACGAAGTCAGCTCCCGGGCACGACGGAGTGACTTGGCAAGAACTTCGAAACATCAGCAATGAAGCTCAAGAACAGCTCTTAACAATTGTCAATGAATCCTGGGAATCCAGACTAGTGCCCGATTCACTAAAACTATCTCTCATCTACCCTATACCGAAGCCGGGCAAAGACCACATGAAACCAGCTAACCTACGCCCCATAGCTCTAACGTCACCTGTCTGCATATTGATAGAAGGAATGCTACACACAAGGATGCAGCACTACATCGAATATGTACAACCGGGTTTACATCCTGTGCAGGCAGGTTTTCGGCCGAATATGGGCACACACGACTGCCTCTGGTTGCTCCGCAGAGTGATCAACCGCAAATCTCGCAAACAGATGCCTAACTATATTCTTGGAGTCGATATGCGTAAAGCATTCGATAACGTGAAACAAGGGGTCATCTTACAGAAACAAGACAACCAGGTACCCTAGCCAAAGACCATACAATTGGATCCGTAACTTCCTCCAAAGCAGACCAATCTAGCCACATGACAAGGCAGCGGGATGGAGTCCGATGACCTATTACTTGGGTGGGGAGCGCTTCAGGCCTCCATCCTCGGACCTACGCTATTCAATCTGGCCATAACACGGATGGCAAAAAGTCTTCAGTGAGACACTTCGGCCCGTTTTACCATTTACGCCAACGATATAACAATATGGACGGGAGCTGCGAATTATTCCGACATACAGAGCATGCAAACTGAACTGCAAGCAGCGATCCTGAGCCTTAGCAACACTTTAGTTAACGTCGGACTGCAACTTTCATCAGAGAAGACGCAATTGATCAGCGTAGACGAAAGGAAAGCGACCAATGTAAACAAGAAAATCACTTTACACATCGGCTAAAGCGATATTACGTCTACGAATGGACAAATTAGGATCCTCGGAGCACAGATTGCTAGCTGCAACAGCCCCCAGCTATTTATTCGCACGCTAAAGCAAAATGGAGACCACTGTTGCACATGGTTAGACGAATATCGAGCAAGTCTGGCGGAGTGCGTCAGAAAGCGTGCCAAACACTTGCAAAAACGATCGCGGTCGGAAAGATTCTATACGGGGCACCCATGTATCAATTTTCTGAACGAGACCTCGGCGACATCGAATAGTTACACAGGGCCACTCTCCGTACAGTCACTGGGCTACCAAAGCGCACGAGGAACGAGAACCTGGTCAAGCTCGTAACAATTCCACTCATGCGGGATATAATCAATGAAGCATGAATTCGAATGCGATCCCGGTTGGAAAACACGACTCAAGGAAAACAGATCATGGCATGGGATAAACAAGTCCATGCAAAGCCAGATCCCGCGGAAGCGACCATAACGCCCCCATGGGAGGCAGCACTGGGCATACGGAGGCAACAACGGCCTCTCACCAGACGAAACGTGGAAGCTAGACAAATATTTGAAAAGAGGTTGAAACTAAGAACGCCGCAGCGCACCATTGACATCTACACGGACGCTGCAATCACAAACGAGAAAGCAAGCATGGACTGGGTTAGCACATCTGCACCCCGACCCAATGGCTATCACACATGTCAGCTTCCTGGGTGTGCAACCTTGCACGCTGAACTCTTAACTGTATGGGGAGCGGTCAACACCATTCCTATTGACATGGGAGACATTGTAGAGCAGAGTGTGCGAAATAATTATCGGGTCCTTACTTACTCGTACGAAGTGGTTACGAAGTGGTTACGTTCGTACGAAGTGGTTACGAAGTGGTTAGAAATGATTCTGTGGCCAACGACACCAAAGAAAGCTAAAGAGAATACAGCACAATGGGACAAATGTTGAAATCCTATGGACACCGGCGCACACCGGATGGAGGAAACGCAGTCGCTCACGCAGTTGCCGCGCAAGCGGGTGGGCTTGATTACACGTACAGCTTCCCACATTCCATTTCCTCCCCAAACCCCGCGAACTAAAATCCATACCTAAAAATATTGGCCGAAGGCTCTCCTAGCAGAGCACTGCTGCATTACATTCGCACTAAAATAAAAACAGACAGTAAACAGAGACTATTAGAAGCTACACCAATGCATGTGTTTGACGACAAGGGCGGGCTTACTCGCACGGAAGAGGTTTTTTTTTTAATAAGGTTATGGCCAACGCAGCATACACGCCACACATACTTGAGAAATGGCACCAACCCAGAGAAGCTACGATTGCGAACACTTATACCCGATGCACACATCGCCAGGAGTCATGTAGAGCAGACTTGCAACACCTCATTTGGAGCTCTGCAGCTTTTTCACAAGGGAAATACAACATTCAACATCTACTACACGGAGACATTAGAACACTAGGAATTGGAATACAAACTAACCCTGAAACACAGAAAGTCATTGCGACATATGGCAGACAAAGTGGCTTGTTTCGAGTACTGTAGAGGGGTCGACCAGCCCATGCGAGAGCGGTGGAACTGAACATGCACCTGAGCCTGCATAAAGCGGAAGATCAAAGACTGAGATGAAAATGTGCCTCAGCCAACAATCCGGGTAACCGCATTCCTCTCCCACCTAATCCCCAAGAGCGGCCTCGTCCTTACTTAAAATAAAGGCTTTATTCAGTCATTCATCCAAGAACGTGAGAAGACCGCGAATACACTCAAAGGCCCTCAGCCGGTGCTTCACCCACCAGACGGAACGAAGAATGGTGTGGGCGACTAACCAACCAGGTGTCGCCGGATGATTTTTTTTCTGCCTCAAATTCCAAACCGGTTTCTTCGAGGTGGAGTTACTGCGGGTTATGGATAGGTTGGGCGTGGTATCGCAACGGAGTCGATGCGGACAGTCTTCATATTTGCTGCTGGACAGTCTTCATATTCTCTAGTCGACTTGCGTAGGGAAGTCGACGGGATTAAAAGCAGAGACTTTTTGAGGGTGAGGACAGAGGGTCCTGATGTGAACTGAGACGTTAACTTGCTCCAACATGGAGTGGGCTTCCTACTGGCGCCATGTAACTAAGCTAAATAAACCATTTTTCTTTCACTTTCAACAACTTGACGACGTAGTCGATGGGCTTCGTGGAATCCATGCCATGAACGCCATCCTAGCTGCAACAACATGGGACCAGACAAAGAAGAATGACACCTGCACAGGGAGCTTTAGAATCTATTCGCTATGCTAAATTTCAAACTAAAGGCAACAGCACACACTTATATATTGTTGGGTTGCTTAGCTTTTCTGTTTATATTTTGGTTGTTGTTATTGGGTTGTTATTGGTTGTTGTTATTGTTGTTATTGGTTGTTACCTCCCTTTCTTTCGTTCTTTTATTTATATATGTAATCACTGTTTTTCCACGAGCGCCATTGTCTGCTGCTACTTTTATTCTCTCTTTCGGAGAGACGATAGTTCACTGACCTTTAGTGGAGCAGATAATGCCCCCCCCCCCCCCCCCTGCGTAGAGGTCCCTTCAACGAAAAGAGGAACCTACAGTGACACGTCAACCGGCTGACACTGAGGAGCTACCTCACATTCCTCCACCGAAAGACACCTTTCTTTTCATTTCTACACCCTGTAATGATTGGGGTCGGGCATCAAATAGATGGTAGCTGGCCCATGCCGTCGTCCAACTCATCCACGCGGAGGACGTTGCTGAAGGGAGAGACTTGTTGTCATCGAAAACGAGGAATATGGGATTTATTTACTGTATCTACATGGAGAACGTTAGAGTTCATCCGTCTAGCATGACTGAAATAGAATGCACGCTCAGCAGCCGCGCCACGGCTGCTTAAAAACACTCTGTCCTCCCTAGATCCCTAGGTGAGGGAAAACGGCCGTTCAACCGTCGACCGATTCGGAGCGGCCAAAGGCATCGTAGCCGACCTGCCTTGGAGAGGGAGGGTTTACACTCACTTCCGCACATTGTTCACTGACCACACCAAGGGGAGAGGGTTTTCGCAGACACGGGTTTTTCCCTGAGCAGGCGCCTCTTGGTGCCAGAGTTGACCCCGCAGACAGTGGCCACCGCGTCTGTCCATTGACTGACGACTTCTAAGATCCGTGAGATGGCGCCGCAAAACACCTCCTTCCAGGAGTTCCACCGCTCCAAACAAACCGTGACGGTGACAGCGAGCCCACTAACAATACTTGGTTCTCCGACGGCGTCGAAACATCCCGGCGCCGCTCGTTTGGGGACGTGGCGTATTGCCCTTACAAAGCGAGTCGCTGCATCAGACGTGCCGACGCCAACGGGTTGTTGACGAGGCGCATTCTTGTTTTCACAAAGGGAGTCATCGCAGCGGGCCGCGCAGAATTCGGCGGTCGCTTCCCCGAAGATTGCCAGCCCCCGCAGGCCATTCGTTACAACCCTCACGGCTACCATACCCTCGATCGTTTTCTCGCCCACCCACCTTACCCTCTCTCCCCTTTAGAAGAACCGTACCTCGAGGAGAGCATATAGCGCCTTGATGAAGACATGTCCACTTATCGAAACGTCGGCTCCTGTTTTCATGTTGTTCTCGTTTTGATCATAAGCGCCTGTTGTATCACAACACAACCCCTGCCGGCAAAAGCACCGCGCGGTGCCGTTAGATACCTGTGGCAAGCAGAGACTTGTAGAGCTTGAGCCTGACGGCATGGACGATATCACTGGTGGCCGGAAGGGAAAACGTCGCAAGGCTGGTTGGAACGATATCGCAGGTGGCATCAGTGACTTGGCGAGCCGCGTGATATGGGCCTTTGTAACAAGACAGGAGTTTCACGCAAAGGCCTACTCGACGGGAAGGCGTCCGATGGGGCACTACGGCTCCCGGCGGAAAGTGCACTTCACGGTGACAGAGGTCGTAGCGACAGTTCTGGTTCTCCTGAGACACTGATAGGCGAGCGCGTGCAAGTTGTCGAGCGTGGTAAGCGTGAGAGATTGCATCATGCGCCTTTGAACTTATCGCAATCGTTATCGATGGTAGCAAGGTATCGACCGGAAGCGTGGGCTCACGGCCATACAAAAGGTAGAACGGTGATGATTTGGGATTTTTATGGCGCAGCAGCAAGGTAGAACGGTGAATAGCCGGCAGAGTCAAGGCGGGAAGAATTATATGCGAAGGTAGTTTCAAGTTTAATTTCTATTTATTTATTTATTGGTAAAAATACAGAAAAATTACATCTGCGTAGTATACATAAGGAGGTCCCATAGTCAAAGACTGTATCGCGACCTCCTGTTAAAGACACTTATGATGGTATAAAATGTTTAAAGCAACAGTAGTTCAGATGAGAGCTAAGAGTAATATCAAAACATGTTTGTATCATATTAGTAATAAGAACACTTGCTACAGCACGACAATTTAAAAAAACAGAATAAAATTAGAAAAAAATGGACAATATCAGTAAGTATTTATTATGTATGCTTCTAGTTCTCTTTTAAATTGGTATACTTTTTTTGCATTTTTGATTATAGGTGGTAGAGTATTCCAAAGCGATATCGAAGAAAATTCCGCAGCCTGTTTACCATAGTTAGTTCGCACTTTAGGTAGACGGAAATTATTATTGAGTGCAAATCTAGTGTGACTATGAGCTATCAAGTCATAAGGGGAGAAGCAGATGACTAAGGTAGTTCCTTAGTCATATATTTGTAGAATAAAATCCCTACATTATATTTGGTGAGTTCTGAGATGGTTAGGATGTTGTTTTCATGTAGTAGTGATTTTCCATTTGCAAAGCGTGAACTGTTTGTAGTAATAATTATGGATTGGTTCTGAATTACCTGGAGGGATCCCAAGTGAGTGCTGCAAGTGTTACCCCAGCATATTATACCGTGTGGAGCATATTATACCCAGCATGTATACCGTATATGAGAGGAAACTAATGAGTGGTATAGCGAGATTAGTGTATTATGCGTAAAGTAGGGACGAGTTTTACTTAGAACACGAAAACCGTATGCTATTGTCTTTCTTATGTGAGAAGTGTGAACTTTATGTTGACACGTGGACTTATCTTTATCGGGCGACCACGTTTCGCCGCCTAACAAATGCTATCGCACGGCGCGGGACGCGCCTGCATGTATCCGAAGTTTCTGGAAAGTTATCGATGCTTCTATTCGTTGTCCGTTGTCGCCGAACCTTCTGTTATCTGATTTCATCGCCTGACGCGAATGGTGTAGAACTTTGGGGAAGGCAATCAACGATTAGTCTGGAATATTTGACGACTGCTGTATAAAAGCCGACGCGCTTGACCCGCTGATCAGATTTTCCACGATCGCCGAGTGTGTTCGCCGCTACCGTTGTTCTTTGAGTGTAGCCTGTTTTCGAGGGCACAAGTTCGCCCAATAAAACGCTCGTTTCGTTAATCACAGTTTTGCTGCCTTCTTAACCGTCACTACCACGTGACATCTGGTGGAGGTGCTAGTGCGTTCATGCACCGAACGCCCCCGCAAAGCCGCGATCCAAGCCCGAAGCCCGAGGACAAAACCAACATCGCCAAAGACCAGCGTGCTAGCCGCAGACTGCAAGGACTGCCCCCAGAGTACGGACTTCTACCTGGGTCGACCAAGAAGATCGTGGTCAAAACAACCACAATGGCTGCCCCAGCGTCCGCCGTTTTCCTACAACAACCTCGGGACCCACCCACCTTCTATGGAGCAGCGACGGAATACCCGGAATCCTGGCTGGAGACCTACGAACGAATCGCGACTTTTAATAACTGGGACTCCGACGACAAGCTGCGGCATGTATACGTTGCCCTAGAAGATGCCGCCAGAACGTGGTTTTAGAACCGGTAGTCGACCTTGACAACATGGGACCTCTTCCGTAGCGGCTTCCTCCGCACCTTTACGAGCATCGTGCGCAAACAAAGGGCCGAAGCCATGCTGGACGCCCGAGTGCAGCGACCTAACGAGAACGTTGCCATCTTCACGGAAGAAATGAACCGACTGTTCCGCCACGCCAACCCAGATATGCCCGAGAAGAAGAAAGTCCGCCTTCTCATGCGTGGTGTGAAGGAAGAACTTTTCGGCCCAATGATACGAAGCCCAACGAACACCATAGAAGAGTGCCTTCGCTAGGCCACCAACATCGAGAAGACATTCGAAATGCGGAACCGGCAATTCAACCGCCGTACAAACTCTACCCACTACGCAGGAATTCAATCACTGGTCACGGACGATCTGCGCGAGAGCATCAAGGCCATTGTGCGCGGAGAACTGCGCAAGGTCTTGCCTACGTCGCAGACTCAAGTGCCCTCGATCGCCGGCATCGTGAAAGAAGATGTGCACCGATCGCTTGGAGTTCCTGAGGTGCAACCAGAATCACCGCAGCCCCAACCGGAAGCGATGACCTACGCCGCCGTCGCCCGCCGTCAAGGCCCCCCCCCCCCCCCGCACGACCACGCCAGGGCCCTTTAACGCCACAATTACGTCATCCACCACCGCCGCCATCAGCACGCCCGCCCGTCGCCCAGCGCCGCTACGTGAGGAAGACGGACATTTGGCGCGCTCCTGGCCACCGCCCGCTCTGCTACCACTGCGGAGAAGCCGGCCATGTGTACCGCCGATGCCCATACGGGAAATGGGACTGCGAGGGTTCGCCGTTAACGCGCCGCGACCACAGCTTGGCGAACGACCTCGCGATATCGCCGACTACCTCGCCGCCACTCAGTGGAGCGCTCGACGACCGTCCCGTTCGCCGTCACCAGGCCACTACCTGTCGCCGCAGCGCCGACCATACACTGGCCCAACCCGGGGCCGGTCAGCGAGCCCGTATCCGGAAAAATAAAAGCAGCAACCGATGGAGGTGCAGTTGCTGTTCGTCGAACTGACGAAGATCCTCCGCCACCGACGAAGACGCCGAAGAAACTACCTCGACGACATAACAACACGCCGCCGTCCCGACAAAGTGTGGAAGCAAAGAATACGACGATGAAGGACGACCTGACGACGTCACATACCAGCCACAGGTCAACGCAACGCAGCCGTGATCCCACGCCAAGACCGAACTGTAATGCAAGACAAAGAACCCCAGACCTCGACGTGCTTATCGACCGCCACGCAGTCACCGCCTTAGTCGACACAGGGGCTGATTACTCCGTCATGAGTGATCGCCGCCCAGTTGAAGAAAGTAAAAACTCCATGGGAAGGCCCTCAAATTCGGACCGCTGGAGGACACCTCATCACGCCGACTGGAATCTGCACTGCAAGAATTTCCGTTCATGACCGGACTTACCCTGCCACCTCGTTATCCTCCAACAGTGTTCACGAGACGTCATTCTCGGCATGGACTTCCTGAACCAATACGGCGCAATCATCGACCTGAAATCGAAGTCGATAACGCTGTCGGGAGATGAAGCGATACCGTCGGAGAGCTCTCGTAGTCATCATGCCTTAAGCGTGCTCGAACGTCAAGTCAGCATCCCGCCTCGCTCCAGCATTATCGTTTCCGTCAGCACCAAAACACCTGCCGATGTAGAAGGCGTCATCGAGGGTGACCAACTTCTACTGCTCGACCGCGAAATTTGCGTCGCAAGAGGGATCGCTCGAATGCACGGAGGGAAAACTGAAGTGTTGCTGACAAACTTCAGCCAGGAGTTCAAGCACATTAACAAGGGCACGACGATCACGTACATCGAGGAAATTCTGGAAACCAGAAATGCGTTTGTCCTCTCGGATTCCGCCGCATCTACCCCGACGACCATGGTTCACGAACCAGACTACAACATAAATCCAAGTCTCCCCATGATTAAGCAAGAACAGCTCAGTCGTCTGCTCCGACGATACAAAGGCTGCTTTTCGACGTCATCAAGGATTCGGCAGACAGCTGTCGCAAAGCATCGCATAATCACCAAGGAGTGCGCTCAACCACTCCGCCAGAGCCCTTACCGAGTTTCGCCGCGAGAACGTGAAGCTATAAGAGAACAAGTCGACAAAATGCTGCGCGACGACATGATACAGCCGTCGAAAAGCCCGTGGGCATCCCCTGTTGTCGTGGTGAAGAAAAAGGACGGAACCTTGCGTTTCTGCGTCGATTATCATCGACTGAACAAGATCACAAAGAAGGATGTATAACCCCTTCCACGGATGGACGACGCATTAGATCGGCTCTGCAAAGCAAAATACTTCTCGTCGATGGATCTCAAGTCTGGTTACTGGCAAATATAAGTCGATGAGAGAGATCGCGAGAAGACCGCCTTCATCACGCCAGACGGCCTCTACGAGTTCAAGGTCATGCCATTCGGACTGTGCTTGGCGCCTGCAACGTTACAGCGCGTCATGGACATGGTGTCAGCAAAATTGAAGTGGTAGACCTGTCTTGTTTACTTGGATGACGTCGTCGTCCTCCCCGGAAATTTCGACGATCACCTTAGGCGGCTAGCGACAGTACTAGAGGCCATCAAGTCATCAGGGCTCACTCTGAAACCAGAAAAGTGCCGCTTCGCTTACGATGAACTTCTCTTCCTAGGCCACGTCATCAGCAAGTCCGGAGTCCGCCCCGACCCGCAGAAGACAGCTGCCATCGCAAAGTTCCCGCAGACCATCGACATGAAGGCAGTGCGTAGATTTCTTGGCATGTGTGCCTACTATAGGCGCTTTGTCAATGACTTTTCACGCATCGCTGAGCCGCTGACACAGCTAACTAAATGTGACGTCGAGTTCAAGTGGGAAACGCCGCAGGCCGACGCGTTTGAAGAACTCAAACGACGCATGCAGTCGCCGCTCGTACTTGCGCACTTCGACGAGGATTCCGATACCCAAATCCACACTGACGCCAGTAGCCTACGTCTCGCTGCCGTCCTAGTCCAGAGAAAAGATGGACATGAACACATGATAGCATACGTTAGCCGGTCGTTGTCAAAAGCGGAAGGCAATTATTCTACATCCAAAAAGGAATGCCTCGCCATCGTTTGGGCTACAGCGAAATTTCGCCCTTACCTATATGGCAGGCCATTCAAAGTCGTCAGCACCATCACGCCTTGTGTTGGCTAGCGAATTTAAAGGATCCTTCAGGACGGCTGGCGCGGTGGAGCCTAAGACTGCAAGAATATGATGTCACTGTAACCTTAAAGTCCGGAGGAAAACACTCTGATGCCGATTGCCTATAACGCGCCCCCATTGACTCGCCGCCGCAAGATGACGAAGATGACGACGCCTTCCTTGGCATTTTAAGCGCGGAAGACTTCGCTCAACAGCAGCGAGCAGACCCGAAGTTGAAAAACCTCGTCGAGTATTTGGAAGGGCACAGCGACGTTGTCGCTGGGGCATTTAAGCGAGGATTGTCTTCGTTCTCGCTTCAAAACCTACTCGTAAAAAACTTCTCACCAGTCCGCGCCAGCTACATTCTTGTTGTCCCGTCAGGACTGCGTCCAGAACTACTGCACGCCCTCCATGACGATCCGACCGCTGGACACCTCGGATTTTCCCGGACCCTATTAAGGATGCAGGAACGCTATTATTGGCCGCGCCTGACCGCCGACGTCGCCCGTTATGTCAGAACATGCCGAGACTGTCAGCGACGCCAGACACCACCGACAAGGCCAGCATGATTACTACAGCCAATCGAGCCCCCTGGCCGACCATTCCAGCAGATCGGGATGGAATTGTTGGGACCTTTTCCGACGTCAACAACCGGAAATAAGTGGATCGTCATAGCGACGGACTGTCTCACCCGCTTCGCTTAAACTAAAGCTCTACCGAGAGGCATCGCAGCCGCAGTAGCGAAATTCTTTGTCGAAAACATCCTGCTGCGACATGGCGCCCCAGAAGTCCTCATTACCGACAGAGGAACGGCCTTTACAGCGGAGCTCACCCAAGCCATTCTGCAATACAGTCAGACAAGGCACAGGAGGACAGAAGACGTAGGATGCCGTACTGACGTACGTAACATTCGCTTACAACACGCCGATGCAAGAAACAACACAGATAACGCCGTTTAAGCTGGTTTACGGCAGAAACTCGACGACGACGCTCGACGCCATGCTGCCGCACGTCACGGACGAGGAGAATCTCGACGTCGCTACCTATCTCCAGCACGCCGAAGAAGCCCGACAGCTCTCCCGCCTGTGGATCAAGAACCAGCAAAGGACCGACAGCTGACACTACAACCTCCGACGACGCTTCGTCGAGTACCAGCCCGGCGACCGTGTTTGGGTATGGTCCGCGATACACCGACGAGGACTCAGTGAGAAACTACTGCGACGCTATTTCGGACCCGACAAGGTCATCCGACGTATTGGCGCACTGGACTATGAGGTCGTGCCAGACGGCATTTCGCATTCACAGCTGCACCGCGCACGATCTGAAGTGGTCCACGTCGAGCGCCTTAAACCCTTTTACGGACGCTGACGAACTTCCTTTTTTTGTTCTCTTTGCTACGAGTGCTTTTCTTTATTAATTTCCTTTGTTTGCAGCATCGCGTCGATGCTTTTTAAGAGGGGGGTATTGACACGTGTACTTATCTTTATCGGGCGACCACGTTTCGCCGCCTAACACATGTTATCGCACGGCGCGGGGCGCGCCTGCATGTATCTGAAGTTTCTGGAAAGTTATCGATGCTTCTATCCACTGTCCGTTGTCGCCGAACCTTGTATTATCTGATTTCATCGCCTGACGCGAATGCTGTAGAACTTTGTGGAAGGCACGCGGGTCCCAATGATTAGTCTGGAACATTCGACGACTGCTCTATAAAAGCCGACGCGCTTGACCCGCTGATCAGATTTTCCACGATCGCCGAGTGTGTTCTCCGCTACCGTTGTTCTTTGAGTGTAGCCTGTTTTTGAGGGCACAAGTTCACCCAATAAAACGCTCGTTTCGTTAATCACAGTTTTGCTGCCTTCTTAACCGTCACTACCACGTGACAATATTTCAAGCTGCCGTCTAAAGAAATCCGAAGATGAGCATAGACAAGGAGAGATTGTGTGTGAGCCAAAATTTAAAGAAGGATGCCGAATGTTGTTGATGTGAGGAAAATACAAGTTTAGTCCTGGTGTCATTAATAGATAATAGGTTAGCATTACACCAAGTTAAAACATTTTCTAGATCAGTATTTAACTTGTTAATGAGACGTTACATGTTTTTATCTAAGGCAAGTATGGTAGTGTCATTAGCGTACACAATGCTCTTAGTAGACGACAAAGAGTTAGGTAGATCATTAATATAAGTCGAAAACAGTAGTGGTCCTAAGATGGACACTTGAGGGAAGTCAATATTAATGGTTTGTAGTCTGGAATAGCCATCAAACACACACACAACCTGAACCCTGTTCGATAAGTAACGTTCTAATACTGAGAGCGCAGGATCACGAAAACCGATAGCCTCAAGCTTAGCAAAAAGGATATTATGGTTTAAGCATCGAGTGCCTTTGTTAGATCGATGAAAACAGAACCTGCAAATAGATCATCGTCAAATATTTTTTTAATTGTTGAGTTAGGTGTATCAGTGCCAAAGTGACATGTATGGTAGAGCGAGGTCTCAATTGCGGTGATCGATTAAAACGTATTTCGTCAGCACATCTGTAAGGATCCGGTTCAATCGCTCAGTCAGGCCGTTGGTTTGTGGACGGTAGGAGGTGGTAAGCTGATGCTGGATGGAGCAGATGCGCTTGATATCATCAATGACCTTGAAGAAGAAGGTACGGCTTCGGTCTGTGTGTATTTGACGTGGAACTCCATGCATCATGCGATGACGTCGTGCAGCAGGAAATCTGCTACATCTGTAGCGCAGCTGGTTGAGAGAGCGCGTAATCGCGTATCTGGTCGCGTAGTCAACAGCGACCGCAACTCACTTGTTCCCCGACGCAGATGCCAGAAAAGGACCCAAAAGGTCCAAGCCGACACGATCGAACGCGTCTACCTGGATTTCAAGTGGCTGCAGATACCCGACGGGAAGTAGGGATGGCTTCTTGCGCCGTTGACATGGCTCACAAGCTGCGACGTAACGTCGCACAGAAAGTGCAAGACCAGGCCAGAAGAAGCAGCGGCATACTTTGTCGTAAGTTCGAGACACGCTGAGATGTCCAGCGGTGAGGGTGTCGTGAAGTTCCTTTAGAACGGTCGCATGGATGTGCCTTGGGATAACGAGGAACAGATTGGGACCTTCGAGATGCAAATTACGACGGTACAAAGTACCATCCCGGAGAACGAAGGGCTGTAAGAAAGCGTCGTCAGGCGCAGATTCAAACGATCGATGAGCACTTTGAGTGAGGCATCACGACGTTGCTCGTCTGCGATACGGGGGAGTTGTAACACGCATCAAACACAAGCGGCATTATCCATGTCAGGACGTCAGAGCTTTCTGTTCACTGGGTAACGCGAGAAACTATCCGCGTATTGGTACAGGCTTCCGGACTTATAAATCACGAAGTATGAAAACTCTTGGAGCTTCAAAGCCCAATGACCAAGCCGGCCCGTGGGATCGTTGAGGGAGGAAAGCCAGCAGTGAACATGGTGGTCGGTTACTACGAAAAAGGGATGGCAGTAAAGGTAATGACGGAACTTGGCAACCGCCCAGGGAACAGCAAGGCATTCCCGTTTCGTAATAGAATAGTTGCGCTCTCGTGGGGAGAGCATAAGGGATAAGGAGATCTTGGCCACGCTGACGCTGGGCTATAACAGCGCCGACAAGCTGTCCATTGGCATTTGTACGCAATTCTTTTGGGCATTAGGGTCGAAGTGGGCGAGGATAAGCGGTGAGGTCAAATGCGTGATGAGACGAGAGAGGACGGCAGATTATGGAGGTCCCATTCATGAGAAGGGTACGCTTTACTTCCAAAGGTGAGAGGTGAGAGGTCAAAGGTGAAAAGTGAGAGGTCAAGAAATAGCGACAAAACCTTGGACAAAGTGCCGGAAGTAAGAACACAGCCCAACAATACTGCGAACGTCAGTGGCTGATTTCAGAACCGTAAAGTCTCGCATGGCACAAATTCTGGCTGGTTCATGTTGCACTCCGGAAGCGTCGACAAGATGGCCGAGAACTGTGATTTGGCGGCGCCTGAAATGGCATTTCGGTGAGTTGAGTTGCATCCTGGCCTTACTAAAAATGTTAAGTATGGTGGAGACACGTTCAATGTGAGTGTCAAAGATTGGTGAAAAGACAATAACGTGTCTAAGGTAGCAGACACATGTGGACCACTTGAAACACTCAGGCAAGGAGTCTATCATATGCTCAAAAGTGGCCGACACATTACATAATCCAAAGGGCATAACTTGTTGCTGGAAGATGTCATCGGGTGTTATAATTCGGTCTTTTCTCTGTCTATATAGTCGACGGCGATCTGCCAGTGTTCACATCGAAGGTCAATAGAGGAGAAGCAGCTGGCACCGCAGATGCAGTCAATGACGTCGTCCATTCACAACAGCGGGTACACGTCTCCATTAGTCACTTTGTTTAGATAGCGGTAATCTAAGGCTCCTCTATCTTTCACGGGTAGCGACAACTACACGCGCGCCCTCACGAGGAGTATAATGAGCAGCGCTAGCGGACGATGCGCCGCTCACTCCCGTGCAATCTGCGGACGCCTGAAACCGCGCTTGAACCAGTTAATCATTAACATTTGTGGCTTAAGCTGCTCATAAAAGTTCAAACGACAAGGACAATAACTTGAACGACTCCGGAGCACAACAAAGGTCGAAATAAAACGCGTGCGTATCCGAGGCAGCTCACTCATCTGAACAGTTTTCTACCGCGGTGGTCATGCAGGACATCTTCTTTCTTGGTTGTTTCAGCGTAGTTGAATTCAGCGTAGCTTGAGTAATTCAGCGTAGCTTGGAGTATAGGTGAAATTTGGGTCAACTGATAGTGCTTGTTTTTCTAGTTCGCAAAGTTGGCAAATTGTGAGCTTACTGCAACTTTTGGAAACGTCATTGTGCACCATGCGCTCTAATAGTACACCTTGCGTAATACGCGCTATTATCAGTTTCATTGCGTTTGTCAGTGTTCAGCAGTATTCCCACTATTACACGGTCTTGTCAACCTAAGGTTATTTTGTTTATAGGATAGGGATAACTTTAATAAACTGCCGGCAAATAACGGTTTAGCGCGTCGTGACGCTGGCATTTATAACATTTCAATAGCTTTACTTAGGAGAAAGTGTTGCACTGAACCTGTGCATTGTCAGCAACCAAATTACTTTTCAAGAACTAGGAGATATAGCATGCCTACTAGTGTCTATGAGGCGCCGATTTAAATTTTTGCCTGTTTCTAAGGAAATGCATAAATGCATAAAATGCATAAAATAAAAGCAGTCTCTAGCATAGTTGACCCAATATTTACACTATGTGCACTTGCTCTGAGATAGCTTGCATGCGCAACAAAGCTGCTGTAAGTTCACCTGTAGATGCTATCATATTTGAACTTTATAAAAGGCCGCCGACACCTGAAAATTATGCTGTGTAACACACCTCGACGCGTCAGGCACAAAATAAATTATTCACATATATGACTGTTTACACAGCTGGATCAAAGCAAATAAATGGCAAGGGGCACTCTTAAAGGGACACTGAAACGATTGTAACGATTTTGTACAACCGTACCGAGTCGTTAGAGTAGTTCCTTCTGATCAATAATTGACGCATGTAAGTTCTCCAAGTAAAGTGTGTAATTTATTATAAGGTTTTAAAAATCTACATCGCTGTCGATCGCAGCACATCGTTCAGCTGAATTTTAAGCCGCCCCTACCCATTTGACGTCATCCGCCCCAATCACGTTAGTAGGGCTAGCTCTCCGATCGGCTGCCCAGGGCAACGTTCTTAGACATACTTCAGTTTCGCAGCTCCCTATGCGAGCCCTTTGGCCGACGTGGCCGAAACGGGTGTCACTGAAACTACCGGCGCTGCAGTCGCGTCTTTCGTCAAGCGCCGCGCGTCGTCTGCTCCTGCTGCGATGCGTCGTTTGCACAAACAGGCCTGTAGGCGCTTATCCGTCGGTAAATGTAGTTTAGATACGCAGTATAAGTTTTGTGACAAACCTGCCGGGCGTAAGTAACGGGGACTTCACGGTGTCTGTGCACTATCGGCGCTGCAGTGACATATCTCTCACGCAGCGCGCATCGTCTACTCCTACGATGTCATCTCTGCGGTGGGTCGTTTTCCCCAACTGGCCTGTGCCGTTCGCTCTTCGACGACTGTGTTTTGTCTGCCCGAACAGTATTTTATGCCAAGGACCTTTGAATGACATGTCTAGCTAGTCTTTAGAAACTGCAACTACACCGCAAATGAGAGGTCGTGCACTTCGATTCCGCTTTTAAACCAATTTTTTTTCCCTATAAATGCGCCACGGTGCTCCCTTCAGCGGGGGCTTTGTCTTTTGCTGCTTATTCTTAATATGTGTATTCATTAAAGACGGCGAGCGCCTGTGCAGACGTAGGGACATTAACGCAGCACGCCCAGCAGTCGCTTGAGATAACGCTGTGGTGAATTGATCCACCCCCGTCAACGCTTCTTCGCCTAATAAATTTAATTGACACATGTATTTTTTATAGTTGTCCACGGATATTATGGGAAGTGCAAATGAGTTGGAAGTGATCTGTGAGCAGTGACAAGGACGAAGTTAAATACTATTTATGTCAAAGTTTAATTCATTTGCTTCGAACAAAACAAACAACAAACACAGTGCCACTTTTTATTTACTTTGTGCACAAAAAAGTAATTTTGAGCTACTTTTTCTCAAAGCAATTTTGCCCTCTTTCTGGCTGCTTGCACCTGCTATGTCAGCGAGTTATCGACGCCAATCAGCACAGGTTATATATGAAATAACCTACTAGCTCACCTGTCCATATTTGTGCTTCAGCAAATGGTTGCGTACACACTTCAGGGCATGTGGCACATCACACTGGAAATAAAGGTACGCGTGCTCAGGCAGGCATGTATGTGGAATCTTGTGAGAAGGTGAGGTTACGCTGCCGCTGATTCCAATCTGCTGCCACATCGAGCGATTGATCGCAGCTCCGTCACTGACTACGGCGATCACCACAGCACCACGTTTATGCACTTCCATTATTTCTTGCAACACCAGCTCTGCTAAAATCCTGCCAGGCGCAGCACCTTTCGTGGCAAAGCTATAGGTGGCACGCGGTTGCACCCAGCTCTCCAGAAGTGGTACGAACATCAGCACGAGCGCATGATCTGCAAGTTAATCAGTTCCTTCATTTGAAATACCATCGTAGTCCACAAAACCATCAAGTTTGGAGGTTGACTTGTTGAAATTGTTGAAATTGTACGCCTGGCGTAACTTATAATTTCATCCAAAATCAGTGTGCCGAATTTCTTCCCATCTGCTCTGTTGCTGCAGCTGTTTTCCAATAGCTTCGCCCGTGTGCTGAGATTTAGGTGCACGTTAAAGAACCCCAGGTGGTTGAAATTTCCGGAGTCCTCCACTACGCGCGTGCCTCATAATCAGAAAGTGGTTTTGGCACGTAAAACCCCATAATTTAATTTTTTGTAATAGCTTCCATACAGAGAGGATTGAAACCATACTTGCATGGTATTCCTTTCATTATTTGTGTGACACGGCTCATGGAGGGCAAGGGCAGCATATTTATGTCAGATAGAAGCTTATATGCTCGAGGGCTCGCTAATATCCTCAGCATTAAACAATTAAGAAGCCAGTCCGCATTGTACCGCGCGCCACACGGAGACTTTGCTTTCAACTGTTTAAACGATGTCATAAATGCAAGGAAGTTCGGCCAACGCTTCCTCGATTCTGTTATCGGACATTTCAGAAAGCCTTCTTCAGAGCCAAGATTTCATTCTTTTGCTTTTGATGCGCAGCAGCCAACCTAGGCAGCCTCTTCTTCGCAATGCGTAGCTTCTGATATCGCTTGAGCGTTGCGCTCGGAGCCTTAATACTCAGTCGAAGTTTCCTCTGTAGACGGAGACAGCGCGCGCAGACTAGTTGCTTTGTAAGTACATTGCACTGCTTGTGGTGCATATTATCTGATGTCACCGTGTCACGCTGGCCTGCTTTCACGCCTGCACACATGTTCAAGCTCTCTGCTTCTCTCAGGATTCTTTCCACACTTGCAATGCTAGTCGCAGCTTGAAATAGCTTCCTGTGAATTTTGCTGTAGCCGTTTATGCAGCAAGTACCATCCTCTTCAAGCACAACAGTTTTCATTACTCGCAGATGCCGGGCTACCAGTTGCATCTATATAAAATATTCCGCATCGCTTCTGTGTTGCGTCGTCCTCAACAATTTCGAACTTCCAGAGCGCAGAAGGCAGTGTCACGTTCGTGAGCTCGTTGAGCACCAAGTGTGTAGCGCATATTTCTCAAGTTCCTTCTTCCAAGCCAAACAGCAGGTTAGTTGAAGCGCTGTCACTACAAGCTTCGCCCGATGTACTTGCCGGCTCTTGCGCTCGTTCTTTCGGTGGACGTCGCTTTCGCTTCACATTTTTGGCTTTGAGATGTGCTCAGGCAGCCCAGAAAAGAGCCGAAGAAGTGGGCCAGGAACAAGCATCCATTTCCCGCGAGCAATCAATATTTCTTTGTTACCCACAACATGCTTGTAGTGTTTCGAAATGTCGTCGTCCTCAAAGTGGAGTTCACACACTTTTGATTTGTTTGTGAGGCGTTTGTCTTTTCGGTGTAGCATGCGTTCCCAACTTTTAAACTCTCCAGCGTCTCGCGGCGGTGCGAAAAAATGGTGACCAGCGGCATCATGTAGGCCGCTGGTGCAGCCGGGGGCAAAACAGCACGGCATAGGGAACTTCTTGCTGTCATGAGACGCGGAAACGCTTCTTCAAGAAGCTTTTCAAGAGAGCAAATCACGACACATCACACAACACCTACAAAACGGAGAAGGATAACGGCAGACGACGCAGCGCAACCAACACGAAACCAGAAGTGAAAGCAGAAACCAGAAACGCATTTACAATACCTAGCTCCGATATGACAAATTTTCACAAAGAGGCTCAAAATTAAGAACTGTGAAATAACAACTCCTCAAAATTGAAACCGGAAATCTACCAGAAATGGAGCAACTTCTATCAGAAACGAAACAAAAAACTGACGAAAGATGCGATCGCAGCGCCCCTAGTTCGCGTGACCACCACTTCGGCCATCTCCCGAGCGGAGCTGTGAAACTGAAGTATGTCTAAGAACGTTGGCCCAGGGCGCGCCATCAATAATTTTTCCAACTTTATGGTGAACAAATGTTGTTCGTAATAGTTGGAATGTTAGTTAATTTGTTTCTATAAAAAGAAACAGAAAGAGAATGCACAAGAACAATTTCTGACTACACTTAAGCACTTCCGGTACACATCAAGCGTCGTCTGTTTGTGTTACAACGGGCTCCACTTTGACGAGAGCTCCGCGGCCAGAGTCGTTCTGAGCCTTTTCTCGAGCTCCATGATTCGACTTTGTTGCGTTGTGGGCTGCAAACCTAGCGACTGGCAATATGTCAAGCTGCGACATCGTGTCCCTCTGCAAGGCAGCAGACAAGCGGAGTGCCTGCGGAATTCTGGCGCATCGGACTGTCGCTATCCGATCGGCGCCAGAATTTGCGCGTTTGCACCCCCCCCCCCCCTCGTCACTTTACGCCAGAAGATTACTACCACAACAGCGCTTCGCGAGACCGGTATTCGGGTAAACCCAAGCGCAAGGGGACAGGGCCTGGCCCTTTGACACTTGGACAAATGCTTTACACTTGGTTAGAGCATTATCAGCTCTTTCTTTGGCTGCTTAGGTTCTGCGCCAACAGGTGGCTGGACCGTGCAGACAGATCAGGCAGCTCACGTACGCCTACGCTAAAGTTCCTTCATCAGCTTGAATTTATGCCTCCACCCATCCGTCGAAATGCCCAGCACGCCTGGGGTTACCGTAATACCAGACAGGCTTGGCGCTGCGACAGAATACTCGCAACGCACGCTGCTTTGATAGCCCTCGCTTGGGGCGACTGCCAAGCAGCTGCAGGCGCAGAGGTTGGAGAGGCTTCGCGCGCTAGCTCCTAGAGAACCGGAAGTCGACGACACGACGTGCCATCATGACGCATAGCCAGTGAAGGCGGAGCTTAGCCCCGATCACTTGGCGAACGAGTTGAGGAGAAAATGCATGGCTATGGAGGAGGGTAACTTGTAATCCTCCGTAGCTCTCTCAATGTGAGACGCTTCACACAAATTGTGGTGCGAATGGTTAACTTTAGCTGTATCCTACGCGTCTACAAAATTTTTCCGAACCGTTTCAGGGGCCCTTTAAACATTGCTCTAGGCCTCCTGATTTACTGATGATTCAGTATTCACACCACGCATCGACAAATTTCGCTTCACAGCAAGACAAACAAACGCAGCTGTACTGGGATGCCAAGCTATAAGGGAGAAATACGGGGCGTGAAACGACAATGACTATTACGTATAAACCAAAGGCGTAGCCGGGGGGAGGGGGGGGTGGCTTATGGGGCTTCAGCCTCCCCCCCCCCCCAAAAAAAAACTTTTTCGTGCTGTCCATGCACCGCCGACCAAAGCAACCCCCAGCGCGTGAAATCATTCTGGATTTTGTCTAAAATGTCTTTTTCCCGCTCGAAAAAACATTTCACCGCGAACATTCCGAACTCGGGCTGTATTTCGCGGCAACGCCCATGCACCGGGAGTCACATGACGCAAGCAGCTCCATCCGAGCACAAAGTTTCAAGGGCGTTTTGGCGAACGGGGTAGCCGCGGCATCTCGCGGAGTCCGCGGAACTTACGGAGCGCATGAATGTCAATTCCGAAACTTTATGGGTATAAAGTTCTCATAAACTTTTGATGCGAAAGGTGCATTGGCATTTCCAAAGTTGTGCTTTAGACTTTCAATTGCGGAATTTTGGGGGTTTAATGTTGTTATAAACATTTGACGCCAAAGGTGCATTGACTTTTTTAAAGTCGTACATCGGAACATACAACGAGACAAGCCAAATCAACACACCATCAGACAAGTTTACAAAGCATGCAGCGAGGTCCGATGAGACGAAGCGTTGCGGTGGTTCATTTGTGCCGTCATGTCACACAAAAAAATATCAACATTTTTTTACCTACGCCAAAGCATCGATGTCGAGACACTAAAGCCAGCAAAGGTAACTATCTTCTTATTTATTTTTTCTGCTTTGACTTTTATTCGCGAGGGAACATTGAGCCTCTCCAATTTTTTTTTCTCGCTACCCTACCCGCGGGCTGCCAGAGCCAACTAGAGCGCATGCGTTTTTCTCGTTTCGCCCCGACCACCGCGCGGCGCACTTTGGTGCGCGTTTGGTTTTCTCTGGCCGAATGGATTTTCCCCTGGCAGAGTTTTGGACGCTTTGTGACTAGCAGACGAGAAAAAGAAACAATGGTCGCTCGCCGCCGTCACTGCGTGGACTCAACGGATTGCACCGCGTTCGCTGGAGTGCAACCTCTCCGGAAAGTCTTGTATCGCCGGTGCGGGTACCGAGCAGTATGCGTAAAGTTTTCAGTGGACCAAGCATCTCACGTTTTCTTTGATACGTCCATGGAATTATCATGCACCGGACGCACCCCACCAAATTCTCATACCTATGCAGATATTGCGATGTGCCAGACACCAGTGGCGTAGCAACAGGGGGGTCGGGAGGCCGTGGGCCCAGGGTGCAAGAATCCAGGGGGGGGGGGGGGTGCCCTACACCTGAAGACGCCCCTCTTTCCGCTGGCTTGACTGGGCGCAAATTGCAAAGAATGCTCCGGTATCCAGTAGCCCGAGCTCATGTACCCGATGCGTTGCGCCGAAGAATTGTCGGCTGCAGCTCTATCAACACCCACGAAATAATTGCACGAATGTGCGCGCTAAAAAATTTAATTCGCAACATGGTCGCTAAACTATTCGCCTTAGCGGAACGTTTCGTGTGGGGTGCGCTCATGCCGTGCGTTCATGCTGGGTGCAGGAGTGGCTAAACATACAGTGAGGCGTTGTAAGGCGTTAAGGCTCTTTGGTCCCTCTTCCGTTCAGAACGCGCAGCCGAGACGAACAAAGGCAGCAGCAAGAGGGCGTTCAACGAGCGCGCCCGGCGCTCGCGTTTACGGCGAAGCTTTCGTTGAGAGCGACGTTGCCTAAGTGCGGCCGTCAAAAGTCGCGAATGACATTCTGTGGATCGTCTTCAAACTCGGTGCGGCCGAAGAGTTTGGCGGCGTATGACTCGACAGGCTGTATATAGTCGCGGGCGCCACGATGTTCAGCTCGCTTTTACTTCCCCTCTCCCGCTCGCTCCGACAAGCCGCTGCGAAACCTGCCGTTATGTTTCACGCTTTCCTTCTTACTCTCTAACGTTTAAGGAAACTGTTGTGGTTGTGTGACTTCATGTCACAAGTACAGCGTCTGTGTCAGCTGCACAGAATTTTACAAAAAAAACGTGAATTTCGTAAGCATATTTCCCGATATTCTATGAAGTTATGTGTCTGTGATTACTAGGAATTCGGTAGCGTGAAAAATATGGCAGATAAGTAATACACATATCCTTAATAATCCCTCAATTAGTAATTATAGAGGAAGCACTTCAATTCCAGAATTGAGGACTCAAAGTCATATTATTAACTCAACAAAAGCTTCTTAAACAAAATCGTTTTGGGTGCTACAACCTACAGTACTTTGGCACTGCCAGCGGCGCCCAGTATGGCAGTAGCGAAAGAAATATGAAATAGTGGACCAGTGAGGTTGATCCCTCAACCCTCTCCATTGCGAGTGCAGACCAACAGGTTTCTTGCTGGCGCGGACTTCATCGCGGTCAGTTTTTTTTTTCTTTTTTTTTATGGTGACGCCAAGAATCGACGCGAAGTGTGCTCTATTCTGTTCCCAATCTTTTGGTGGTACCGCAGCTCAGATAATCACGTTTGTCCGTATAGCAGCAAATAAAAACAAGGCTTTATTGATCAGAATGAAGAGAACTCGTAATTGTCATAACATTGGCGCCCGCGCAGCAGGGAGGCAGGTGGCGTTTTCCGTTTTTCTAATATGGTGGGGAGATCAGCGTCACTCAGACACAATCTAATTTTCGTTTTCGTTCAGGGCTGCCCGCAGCCAAAATACTGCAGGCCACAGTACCTACGACGATTTTTGTGAAGTTGTTGTTGGGCAAGATATGAATGTCGGCCTTCAATTTTGTAAATGAAATGTTGCCGCTAAAATTGGTAGTTAAAACATGGTTAAAATTGTGTAATTTTTTTTTTACTTTTGACGTGACCCGTATTTTCAACGATGCCGCATTTGTAATGGTTGCCAAGCCTTACAGTTTGACAGAAGATGTGCACATGCGCATATCACAAGTTATCAGTGCAGCACCCTGTATTATTTGGCGCAGAAAAAACAGCGTGTACTGGCCTCGAGCTGCACCACTGGAAAAGCTGTCGCCACCGTCGGCGTGACGTGCTATTAGGGATCACGTGGACATAGCGGCCGCTTCGGCTGCTTCGCGAGCGCCGAAGCGAGCGGAAAACGAGAGTTTAAGTTCCCTCGTACGCTGCGGTCCCCATTTAGTGGCGAGATTTTCCCGCTTCGAGTGTCTCCTTTACAACGATTGAAAGCACTACAATAGGTAGTGGCTGCCTTTGAAGGCGCGCTACATGGTAAGCTACTGCTCGGTGCCGCAGTGCCAGACGTACGCAACGGAGCCCGATGTCAGCCTAATGCTATGTTCAGACTACGTTCGTAAGGCGCCGATTTTTCGTAACATACGTAAGCGGAAGCGCAACAAGCGTATGCGTCTAGTTCAGACTGCGAACGTAAAGGTACCAACGTGCGCAATTCTCGCAAAAATCGTGGGTGAGAGTGTTAAAGGGTCGGCAACATTTACGACTGTTATGTTACGACCGTTGCGACACAGCCAATGACCGATAAGCTTTCGGCTTTCAACAGCCGGTGACGACACTTCCGTCCTCCCATCTGCAGACAGCTCCGGGCGCGGGAAGTGCCATTCCGCCATTCCGTGCGCACGATTGGCTGTGTTCGTGAAAATTTTTGCAGTGCGCCTTGCGAGACTGTTTTCAGTTCATCTGGTTTATCCGCCGAGGAAATCGATGGCCGCAGATGCGTGCTCCGAACTTCGATGAGTGGTCTCATTAGGTTTTCAAGGAAGCGGAACTGCTGGGGCGATATGCGCATGATGTTATGAAACATCGCAGCGTCACCAACTCGGAGCTTGGCGAAAAGGTTGTGAAAATCGCCGTCCACGGCCCTGTCGAGAAATACTTGCCGCACCCAAACCCTTCTGCGTCGCCTTCGTCGTCTTTGGGCGATTGAATACATGACTATAAGTTTGTTTTGAGCGTGAATTTCTTCGATCTCGGCCAGCGCTCGCATGTTGGCAGGAGCCATATTGGACCGCTGGTGACGTCGATTCTGCAGCTCCAAATTTGATTGGCCTGTTGTAAAAGCCGTAATTTAAGCAGCAGTAAATGTGAATAAAGGTGCCGGCTTAGCTGCGGTAACGTTTTTTACAGCCGTTACGTTCGATACGCCGAAAGAGCTGTTACGCGCGTTACGACCGTAGTGTGAACATAGCTTTATTCACAAGTAGCCGCAGGACAAGAAGCTGCGTGAAGCTTGGCTCGCGAAACATAAAACCGGCAAACAGTAATCGGCTACAACTCAGGTATGCAGCAAACAAAGCCGCGAGGAAGGTTTCTGCTACGGCGCCGGGTCTGCGATGTTCGAAAAACGCGCACTGAGACGCTCGCCCGAGTCTGCTGCCCGACTAATGTCATAACGGTTTGGTCTATGAACTTGTCGATGCTATAGATACTTGCAAGTTCACTGGAGCGGAAAGGGAGCGGTAAGAAGCACATTAAAAAAGAAGCATGGCATATGGTCATGTTTGTGTTATGAATAATGCACTGGATTACAAAAAAAGAAGCAGCGGCAAATCGCACGCTGAGAACACTGCTAAACATATAGTGCGACGCAACTCGAGAAATAATATTGAAACGTCCAAGAATTTAGAAAACAAAAAAGATTGAATCGTCGTGACGGCACATCACAGTCTCCGTAGGCGTCGAAGTCTCTACAATGAAATTATTTTTGAACAGCTCTGATAGCGCCCACGCAACAATGGTTGCTTATATATTGAACGCGCACACGGCGAAAGCGAAACAGTACGCGGACAAGAATGCAGACGCGCAGTCGGTCGCTGCGAAGCTGTGTTATCGCTGCATTGAGGCTTCATTCTATTACGCTCCATTTAGTTATATAAACACTATAAGAACATATTTCACATAGTTTGCTCTCAGCGTTTGCCTATCTTTCACGCAAGAAGCCGGTTCGGGAGACTCCATCGCGGCGACCGTGCACAGTGGCGTTCACTGTACGTATTCGGTAAAGAGATAGCGTCTCTAAACGATCCCGTGCTTTCAGTCTGCCCAAGATTATTATTTTGAGAGTTCAAAATTTCTCCCGTTTCGAAAGCACTTACAGAAATGTCCGGGAGAGCTCGCGCGGGGTGTTTTCAGTGAGCGCTGACAGCAAACCCAATGAGGAGCGCGCTGCGTGATCCCTCATACTGCGCCAGCGAGGCGCTTCCGATAGATGGCGACTCAGTAACTCCTCGCCGCTAATACCTGCTGCATTCGCGATCTCTGGGAAAGAAAGCGAAGGAGAGGGGGACGCAGGGGACGTCCGTGGTATCCAAGGCGGCTGTAGTGGTGCTGAAACCCAGAAATTGTCGATATCCTCGCCTTCCTCGACTACACCCGGGGGGGTGACAGAAGACCTATGGGCCCCGGGTGCCAGATGACCTATCTACGCCACTGCCAGACACCCTCCAACACATGGTGCTGGTGTGCCCACACCGCGAGAAAAACAGTCAATATGATGCCTCAGAACCGCTACAAGCGATCGAAGAAACGTGGGAGGCAGTGTTAAAGGCACAGAGCCTGGATGATCAGCGAGGTCTGGTTGGACCGAGCCCGTGCTGCGGCATTAGCCAACGGCTTTCTGGACTAAAAGAGCCGCCCACCTAGGGCGAAGGAAGGACACTTTCTCGCTCTTTCTCATAATAAACGTTAATCCCCCCTCATTCCTCCTTCGGTAGCCACGTTAGGTGCCCAAAGTAGGCATTCAATTGTGGCCAAGATACTTTCCCCTCCGTTTTTTTTTTTTATTTCGGTGCCCCTGCCCCACAAGAGGAAAAAAAGAAGAAATTGTTGCGGCGCAGATAAATGTCGCATGATAAAAGTACCATTTTGTTATTTCGTTTGCAGAAAGTAATGAGCCACAGGACGCTTCAATTGGCGGATACTCTTATTATATTATTCCGATAGCAATTGTATAGACACTCCAAGCGCATTCGTGTCGTCGCCCTAGAGTTCTGCATGAAATCCCAGGGCGATAACATCGTGACCGCGCGCCGCATGCAGTATGTGCGAGTGAAAGCATGTGGGGGGGAGGGGAGGGGGGTGCTTGGTTGAGTCGACGATGGTGGCTCAGTCTTGTGTGCGCAAAGAAGAAAAGCGGGGAGGAAGGGCGCCGCCTTCTGTCGCACGTGATACATTGGGGGGAGTGGATAGAATAGGGGCGGGATCTAGGATTCTGTGAATCTGCGAATGCGGAACACGTTTATTTGCCTTGTTAGACGCATTATATACAGTGACGTTTCTTAGATTCGTAGATTTATTGGAGACTTATACGTATATTTATATATCTTGTTGTGAGGTTTTGTGTATACGTGCAGTGAACTTTGTTTCCAGTGACACATTTTTGCCCTTTATCAAGCTGTATCTTCGAATTTGTATATTCCATTGTATCTTCGCATTTCTAATGTTCGAAGGCGAGCCAAATGAGAGTGAGCCTACCCACCCCGCGGAATAATGGTTTGGTTTATTATCTACGAGGCATGCGCGAAGCACGCAGGCATCTCTAATTTACAAAAGTGACACGCAGGTGTGAGGATAAATGTTCTTTAATGCTCTCATACACTGGGTTGAACATGATTGCGTGACGTAATGCAAGCTGCAGGACTTAAGCAGTGTGGTGTGGTGTCGTTTTTGACAGCTGAAGGTGTTTCCTCAAAAGAAATTAGTCGCCGTATTGCTGACGTGTACGTTGAACATTGCATTTCATTGGCTACTGTGAAACGTTGGAGCAAACGGTTCAAAGAAGGACGTGAAAGTTACAAAGATGATCCAAGACCGGGCCAAAGCCACTGTACAATCACCCCCAACAAAATTGCAAAGGTTGATGAGTCGATGAGACAACAACGGAGGATAAGCATCGAGGAACTGTCAGAGCATGTGAACATCAGTCATGGTTCGGTTCACGCCATAATTTATGAACGTGTCGGTTATCGGTTCTCGTGTGCGCAATGGATGCCCAAGATTATGAACCACCGCCAGAAGACGGAGAAGTTCGGCGCTGCCTTGACTCTTCTGATCCGGTATGAGAATGAGGGTGACGATTTATTGTCTGCAATTGTGATCGGAGACGAACCATGGTGCCACTTCTGCGAGCCTGAAACACGATGACAAAGCTTACAGTCGAAACATTCGAATTCACCCCCTCCCCTCAATAAAACAAAGGTTGTCATTTCCGCCGGAAAGGTGCTGTTAATTTTTTTTTTTCGATCGTCAGGCACCATTGCTGATAGAATTTGCTAAGTCTTACGAGACTATCAATTGTTTCCGATATTGTGAAACGTCGGATCGACTGCGTCTCGCAATCCAGAACAGACGACGTGGAAAATTGACGAACGGGGTCATCTTGTTCCACGACAATTCCCGTCCCCGTGTCGCTGATGTCGTAAATACAAAACTGGCAAAGTTTAAGTGGGAAACGCTGCAAAATCCGCCATACACCTCAGGCCTGTCGCCTTGCGACTTCCACATTTTTGGGCACCTCAAGAAACAGCTCAAGGGAACCAGATTCGTGTCGGACGATGACATGAAAGAGCCAGTTGCAGACTTTTTGAAGCCGCAACTCAAGGAGTTTTATGAGACGGGAATCACGCGACTCGTTAGTCAAAGGGACAAATGTCCAAATGCTCATGGAGACTACTTTTAAATAAAGTACCCCGTTTGTCATATATTCCAATCGGCTCACTTTTATTTCACTCGTCCTCGTATATATGCAGAACTCCTGCTTTGTATACGTGCTCTCTGTTGCGACTATAATTTCGGTGCAATTACTCACGATACACGACTGGCGACAGCTGCTCCTACGTAATACATTGGAACAAATGACGGCGTCATTGAGATTTTTCACTGGCCGTTTCATGTGTACAAGTATGCAAACAAGGTTCTTCAATGACAAAGTCTCATTAACATATTTGTCCTCAACTTGTTCATTTTATGGCGTTTACATTTTTCGTATCAGCGGCATGCACTGCTTAGCTGGTTTCGAACTGATATAGTCCTAAAGTTCGAGTGATATTTTCTTTACTTATTAAATAGACAAAAATATGAAAGCATTGATATAAGTTATTTCGGGCACAATTTTTGAGACATACGGGTATATTCCTTTATGAAAAAAATACACATTTTACTTGTTTTGACAGTGCGTAGCGTTCAACAATTCGTTTGTAGCATCTTTGGCAATGGCAATGCAGTTATTATTTATGTAATTGATCCCTCGACATAGTGTTTAACCCTTAAGCGCCCGCAGGGAATATATTTCCCACTTCATTCAAATGCTTATGCTTGCCAAAGGCATGTGACTTCGCTTACAACAATGTGGCGCCCTCTAGCGTAAGGTCTTGGAAACATAGCTAAAAAAAAAGAATGGTTTCTTTTGCGACCCGCTAGGTGCCACTGCATGTTTTCTAGAACTTGGCGCCTTTTTTTCGTTCCGAGTGCTCTGGCGCGCGTCAATCGCCACGAGGAGATCAAATTACGGATGCTGTGTCCCCTACTGCCAGTGAAGTAAGTAAATTATATACAATCGATATTTTGAAGTCTCCTTTAACGTATTATAGTGTTTTAGAGCCTTGTTCAAGCTGTCATGTGAGAAAAATGTGATGTGAATCAGGCCTGTCATGTGGGAACATATTTCCCTACGGGCTTTGCACGGAAACTCAGGCCAGTTTCCCTATCTTTTCTCTGCCTCCAGATGGCCGGACGTCTGACTGCAGAAGAGGCTTTAGATCTGTTTTTTTTTTCACTTCCTGACGATGTAGACCACTCGACGGATAGTGAAGAAGATGACGATGTTGATGAGCCAGCAGCAGTTGTTACCCGATCGAAAGATCTAGACGACAGCTTTGCAGCTTGCATCAACTCCTCAGATGCCAACTCGAGCAGCGATAGCGTTGCAGAACATGAAAGTGATGATGAAGATTGGGGCATGCGCTCTCTTCCGCATGAAAAAAGCATTCCGAAATTTTCGTCACTTCCGCCAGCGTCGTCAAAGCTCCCCGAGACGTGCACACCTCTGCAGATTTTCGAGGCACTGTTTGGTGAAGCTGAGGAAATTATTGTGCGTGAAACCAACTTGTTTGCAAAACAAGAAAAGTTAAAAGGGTGGAAAGACACAACAATCGAAGAGATGCGTGCATTTCTAGGTATGATAATAAAGATGGGTTTTCACAAGCTCGAGAACCGAAGGAATTACTGGTGTACCGACAGCGACCTCACCGTACCTGCGATCAATGGCATCATGCCAAGATGCCGATTTTTTATGCTTTTACAGGCTCTCCATGCTGATGACAACACAACGTCAGTGCCAAAAGGTGAGCCAGGTCATGACCCATTGCACAAGATACGGCTGCTTATGACGTCAGTAATGAGCAAATTTGGAGAGTGCTACCAACCATCTTCCTGCTACTCAATTGACGAGAGCATGGTTCGTTTCAAGGGGAGGAAGTCCTTCAAGCAGTATATGCCTCTAAAACCCATCAAGCGCGGCTTCAAAGTCTGGGTGCGCGCAGATGCCACTACTGGTTTTGTGATCCAGTTTGACGTTTATACCGGAAAAGAGAGTGATGGAAGTGGCTTAGGCACTCGTGTGGTAAAGAAGTTCACTGAGGAACTGGCACAAACCGAGTGCCTTGTGGTGTTCGACAACTTCTTTTCGTCGCCAGAACTGCTCCATAACCTCTTCGAAGAAGGTATCTATTCAGTTGCCACAGTACGACAGCAAAGGAAAGGGCTTCCCGAGATTCTCAAGAACAAGAAGAAGACGAAAGAAGGGGATCACACCTTCCGTGTAAAAGGGAATGTGGCGGCCCTACAGTGGCAAGACAAGAGGCTTGTGAACATACTCACGACTGCCCACAATCCCTCGCACACAGTGAATGTCTCTAAGAAAGCAAAGGATGGCACTAAAATTGACCTGGGGCCGTATTCTGTAACGGTTCCTTTGGGAACCGGTTCCTTTTGGCTGTTACGTCTGGATTACGTAACTCGGAGAAAGAGTGGAACGGGGCGGCGTGAGGGGAACCAATCAACGAGCGGCGGTCTGCTGGAAGATCACGTCATCATTTTTGTTTGTACTTGGGGGACTGTATAGCAATTAAAGGATGTTGCTGGTTTGATAAAAAAACATTGGTTTCTACAGAACACTTGCAAATATATTTTCAGTAATAAATGTGAGCTTGCGGCGCAGACCGCTACTGGGAGTTGTAAGTTTATTTCTGTTGTTTTCTTATTTAGTCGCTAGGTGGTGTGCCATACGCTATGCAAACAAGTTGCCTCGCTTTGTTTACGTTTTGGACTTGCCAGTTTGCGCGCCGCGGATCCAAAACGATGTCCTCGCAGAAGGTTAGGCTGCTGGGTCCTCATGTTTCAGCGAGGCAACGCGATATACTCGTGTCATTTGTTGAAGAGCACCCCTACCTTGCGAAGGCGTCGTGTGTGCTGGGTCAACAGCTGACGGCGGCGCGCAAGGAGGAGCTCTCGCAGCAAGTGATTGCCTTGCTGCCCGGCAGTGAAAACTGCAGCCCAATGGCGCGGCGTGTGGAAGAAAGACGTGTATAACGTCCGCCGTGATGCAGCCAGGTAAGCACACTCGTTGACGGAGCTTTTGCGCACCATATTCTAACAAACGTGTTAATCACAGAGGAACCGGAGGAGGCAGCCTGCCCGGACCGCGAGGGCGGGCGAGCGCCATCGGAGTCTGCCCGCCGTTCTTTGAGCCCGACGAAGAGGTGAACATCAGGCGCATGGGTTTCAATAGGTCAACGCCAAGTCGACGTGCTGTCGCGATTCGCTCAGTCACCGCCGTTATGGCTGATGTGTGGTCGCGCGCTAGTGTTGCCGCTCAGAAGATGGCCCGAGCTTGAGCGGAAATCGTCAAGCTATTTACTATCGCTTGCGTCAAGTAAGGTCGACATTTTTGTTTAATACCTTTCATCAGTATTTCAGTCTACTCATTCAAACATTAGGGGGGTTAATAGAGTTGATTTTCCGGTCGGAGCCGGCGAAATGTCTGAGGTTGTATTTAGTGTGACGAGCATCGAGTGATTATTACAGAGTTTGAAACGAACAAAAGTGTGTGGTCCGGATGATATCCCTACATCATTCCTTATAAATTGCTCGGGCATCTTTGTACTTCTGTCGCTTATTTCAAAATTTCTTAAATAACAGCGTTGTTCCTGGTGATTGGAAACTAGCGCGAGTGGTGCCAATTCATAAGAGTGGACAGAGGAACAGAGTTGAGAATTACGGACCAGTATCCTTAACTAGCATTTTATGTATGTAAGGTTATGGCACATGTGTATACCTGCATCATGTCTCATCTTGATAACAATAACCTTCTTCATCCTAGTCAGCATGGGTTTCGGCAGGGTTTTTCGTGTACGACACAATTGGTTGCATTCACTCATGAGCTAGTCTCAGCAGTCGACAAGAAACAAATTGTTGATTGTATATTTCTGTATTTCAAAAAAGCTTTTGACGTCGTTATGCATAGTCTAGTGATCGCTAAACTTTGACTTTACAAATTGGTTGAGAAGGTTATCGCATGTATTGCCGAGTATCTTCGCTCAAGACAGATGTCTGTGGCTCTCAATGGATGTTCCTCTGAATACGTACATGTGACTTCTGGGGTTCCCCAGAAGTCACATTCATGGCACCACTTCAGGCATTACATCATCATTTACAGCATGGTTTCCAAAAAGGATTTTCTTGCGAAACCTAACTACTAGAATTCACGTCAGACTTACGCTTTCATATGAACAGTAATAAACAAATTGACTGCATCTTTTTGGATTTCTCGAAAGCATTCGATCGTGTAGCCCATAGTCACCCGATATCAAAGCTCTCAGCAATTAAACTCAACTCACTAACCCTATCATGGATTCGCAATTTTCTTACTAATCGCGAACAGTTCACTGTTGTTGCTAACTTTTCCTCTGGCCTCTTTGACGTCACCTCTGGTGTACCTCAAGGCAGTTTACTTGGGCCTCTTCTCTTTTTAATTTACATTAACGACTTGCCGAACAATATATCATCTTCTGTACGATTATTATTTCACAGATTTGTTCACACAGTTGGCCTAACCTTATCAAACCTGAAAGAAGCATCCTCGACGTCACAACGACTGAACAATCAGTTCAGCTACACCCGAATTTATGGCAACACACAACGCTTTTAATTTTTCAACTTTGCCCCGTGCGGTCCGTTTATGGAACGCACTACCAGATACCATTGCATGCCAATCTAAACACACTGCATTTCGCAATCTGCTAAGCAATCAATATGCCGTTTCAATCGTCTAAACACGTCATGTCTTTTGTAATTTACTTGCATTTTTTTCTACAAGTTAAAGAATTTCAGCGCTCCCAATTTTTTTACAATACTTACTACTGTATAACATGTAAAAACGTTTACAATGTTATTATGCTATTATGTTGTTGTTTACCATTTATTGTTATTGCTCTACATATTGTATTTGCTAATGTATTAATTTTCCATGTTCTGTGTGCACTCCTTTCATTATGCTGATGTTTATTTCTTTCCCGATTCAATACTAATATGTTACCGTATTTCCCCCTTACACTATGCCTTCTCGAAGGCCTGTAAGGTACACGTAAATAAATAAATCAATATTTAGAATGTTTGCAGATGACTGTATATAAGGTCATCAACAGCGAATCTGACCAACAAGCACTACAATATGATTTGGATTTGATTGCCACATGGTGTGAAAAATGGAAAATGTCACTGAATGAGCAAAGGAGTGTCCACGTCACCTTTACCGGGAAGCGCTCATATGACAGCAATCGTAACACTATAAATAATGCTACTCTTGAACAGGTGTCAGAATATAAATACTTAGGTGTATTTTTTTCTGCTGATCTATGGTGGAACAGACACGTTACTCATGTTAGGAACAAGGCTGTCGGAGCATTAGGTTTCTTGAAACGTATCTTTAGTAGCTTGCCACAGAAACTTAGGGAGCAACTGTATTTCACACATGTGCGCAGTACACTAGAGTATGCGTGTGTTTGCTGGGATCCATATACTACAGAACTTGTAGATAAACGAGAAAAAGTGCAGAACAGGGCAGTTCGGTTTGTCCTTGGCAATTATGACAGGATGCTTAGCATGACAGAAAGCAAAAAGACATTAAATTGGCATCTTCTCGAACACCGTCGCCGAAACCTCAGATTAAAATTTCTTCATAACATATACCACTCTAATGCGGGGATAGCCAGGTAATTGTATTTTCAGCCGCCCACATGTTTCTCAAAGGCGAGATCACAAATTAAAAATATGTGAGATTCCTTTTGACGCTCTATTGCATGAATTATGAAAAGTCATTTTTTCAGCTTTCATTATTGATTGAATGAGCAAACACGACTGTAATAATAAAGATAAAGCTTTGTGCCAAATATGGCACACCATGAAGATGGCTGAGCGCTCTTGCAGCCATGGGCGGAAAACAAACCTTCACGGACGGTGGTCTTTTTAGTGCGATGTGGGGAATGAAATGAAACAGTTGTTTGCTGCGTTCAGGCACAGATGAATGTTGCACTTCCTCTATCTTACCAACGACTTGTTTGTGCAAGGTGGCCGCTTACATCTTTGTTTCTTCTCGTCAAATTCTGGCCATTGGCCGACTTGGTCAGATCGGTCGTCTTTGGGTGGCATTGCGGCCGCTGGTCCCTGTGCTTTTTTGACTTGAACCTGGAATTCGATGTCCTGACTAGAAGTCCTTCCTGGTCGCTAGTTGGGTAGGCACTTGTTATGCGAGGTAAGGCATTCTGCAATTTCTGCTTTTAAATGAGCCAGCGGTAGTACTTGTCTCCTCCTAAGCTGCTCCTGCACCCTCCTGTACAAGACCCATGCTGTTACTACCGATAAGTCTAGCATAGGCGTAAAAATTCGAAAGTGCCATTTCTTCGACCTCTGATATGTATGCAGTAAAGTCCAAACAGTGAGTGCAGCAGGTCAACACCACCCATGTGCCTGTTATGGACCTTTACTACGCTGGGGCAATCAATTTCGCGAAACACCTTGGCGGAGGTAAACCAGCGCTTAGTCTTTTGGACTGGATCTCTCCCAACAAAGCTCGGCAGAAATGTCACTGCGCGGTTATCGTATCAACGCACACACGATAACTCCACGTCATGTATCGCGTTTGTGAGTGCCTCTGAAGCACCACGTCCTTTACATTTCAGTTCCTTTTCGCTTTTCAGGCGGCTGTTTGGTAGACAATTCGCCCTTACCGTACCGATCGTCAAAATTCCATCTTGTGATAGAGTGACCTGCAACTTCGGGCTATTGAACAGATGGCAGCACGTTACCATATTTTGTATTTCAAGTTCATACTGTGCCAATATGGCACACACCGATTTCGGTTTCTCTGCTGTAGTTGCAGGCAAAATTGAGAAAACTAGTAACTGCCTTGAATTGACGAGACCAAAAAATATGCCAAAATAATTTTTCTATGCTTCTGCGGTCGAAATTTTCAGAGAAAAAAAAAACAATTGCTCGTGTTTGCCCCCTCCAAGTTTCACGTTGCATCCCAAAATCTACTTCACCTCTGCTTTGCGTATTGCTCAAGAGATGGCAGCACTTGCTCATAATAAGTGCGCATAACTATGAGATTTACTCTGATGGTATCACATTCTCAACTGGGAATCTCACACAAGCGAAAAAGAATGGTAACTGGTATGTGCCAAATATGGGACGCCATGCAATAGAAGGTTAAAAGCGACGCTTTCCGCTACTCTTTCTATGTTCGTACTATAAGAGATTGAAATACTCTACCACCTGACACTGTCTGTATTTGTTCAAATGATGATTTCTTCCATGCTTTATGAATGTAATTTTGAGTGTTCATTTATATGAGTTGTACCCTCCCTGCTGTAATGCCTGAATGGCGAAGCAGGTACCCAGTGAATAAAATAAAGAAATGCTTCATTGTCATGATTTTGTTTATATTGTGTTATAGCGTAGTTGCACCTTGTTAAGCAGCAATTACGAGCATTATGTGAAATCATGCGTGCAAGAAATGCAATGTTGAAGCAACTCTTGAGTTTAAACAAAGCAGTAGTAAGCATGAGTGTCTGCTATGTAAAGAAATCCTGCTCCAAAAAGTGCTTGGCATGTCTCGTTTGTTGCTATACGTTTCAATATGTGCTATACAGATTGCTTTGAACGACATTTCAGTTGCTGTGCAACTTGTGCTGTGCTTGTGTGTCACACATGAACAGACACCTTCAGCTTTGGAACAATGCATACTGCACAGTAAAATAGGCATCGCAAAGCAATATTCAACTATGCAAGATTGGTTGCCATTCACCTTGGAAATAACCTTTATTTAAAGAAAATTCCCTGGCAAGACAATATTCAAAAGCACAGTGAACAAAGCAAAGGAGTAACATAATGGCACATGGCTATTTGTCACTGCATGTGTATCTGTCATGCTCAACATAGACAAATCATGTGCTTTTCACTACCGCAGTATGCAGCATACTACGATTAGCCACATGTGAGCACACGCAATGTGTTATGTTGAAGTGCACGGCCTATTTACTTCACGAAAAGAAAAATAAAACATGTTCCACCAGCACATGTCTCCGCCTCATTTGCCAGCGAATGCGCCGGCGCACACTTTGCAGGTAGGCAATGCGCAAATTTCTGGGCAGCCGAAACACACCAACTATGGATTCGCGCACCGCACGGCCTCATTGAAACAAAGCTCGAGAAGGCTGTACAGGGTGCGCCTGCGGTGGCACCTGTACTTGAAGCGGCACTTGTGCCTGGGCTGGCCGCTGTGCGCTGTCGTCATGTGCACCGTCATCATCTGGGTCGTCTGGCAGAGGCACGCCTGCTGCAAGGCAGAGGTTATGCAGCGCTGCACAAGCTGCAACAATAGTGGCTGCTTTCTGAGGCGAGTAGTGGAGCACCCGATACATCTGCAGGCATCGGAAGCGGCTCTTGACGACTCCTATGTACCGCTCAACGGCATTTCGCATTGATGCGTGTGCCTCATTATAGCGCCCCTCTGCCGTGAGGCGATTTGGGTGACCAGGCACAGGAGTCATGATCCATGGCGCTAGCCGGTACCCAGAGTCCCCTGTAAAGTGTTGCATGTTAGTGAACGAAATGGATACATTAAGGCGCAATGCAAGAACACAGTCTACGCCAGGGCCCTTTTACAACAGGAGCGGGTCTTGGATTTATTGTTGCAATATCTATCAAACATTGACCTTCCCGGAAAGTTGTAAAGAAAGTTCAACTCATTTTAAAGAAAAGCCCTATTTCACCTGTTGTCTTGGCTGCAAATCTCTATCTCAGGTTAAGTTGGACATGTAATATTTATTTCATACTCGTGGTTTTCTGCTCCGTTCATCCCATTTGCCCCTCTCTAAATGTACATCTTCCACTAAAACTTATTAGCTCTTCTCTCTTCAGAAGTCTTATTTTATGAAACACTTCTAAGGTCTACTCTCGAATATGCTGCCAGTATCTGGGATCCTTGCTCTACCTTTCGTACCTCTTCTCATGAAGGTACCCAAAATCGAGCTACCCGTTTGATCCTTTCTAATCACTCCAGCACCACATGTCGCTGCAACTAAAAAAATCACACACATTGCGACACAAAGCAAAATAGCGCAACTTGCACCATTCTACAATATATACTACACCGATCACTAACGTCGATGCCGAAAGTTTCACGCACGCTTATTCCTTTGTTCCAAGGACAGGGACCAGGTCCCCGAGTCCATTGTCACCAACCCTTTTCCACCATACTTGTAAACTGCCATTTCGACGTGTTCTGTAGAATTCCACCCCTGCCTGTAGCGCTCCACTTGGCATTCAGTGTATTGAAATTAATAAATAAACAGCATAACATGTCAGCTGTTGTATACATGCTGGTACAAATATCTGCCTTTTAAGAGAGACTTGTTTCTCTCGATAGTCGCTGCAGGTTCATTAGGTACCGCTGCATTCACAACACATTTCTAGCAAATCACGCTTTCTTAAAGTTTGCTAGGATGCAAAACTATTTGACTGTGTATGTTTTACATGTGGAAGAAGCACTGCTACTTCAGGTGCACTTACCAAGCAAGACTTCTCCATGAAGTAACAGGCCACGAGTGAGGCGGCGGCGAAATGTAGAATGCCTCCAGACGAATGAATCGTGGCACGATCCCGGAAACCGTGGGTCAATTTCCAGGATATTCAGCTTCGCGTCGCACACCTCATAAGGGAAAGCAAAGAGAAGGTGTCAGTGCCACTGCAACAAATATGTGGCACAACCTTTTGCTTACAACACTACTTGCCAAACAGTTACTGTTCAGTCAGTGAACACAATTACAGAAAAGGAGATATCAATATACGCACTAGGCAGTTGAACTAATGATCAGCATGATAACAGTGTCATCTTAACCTACAAATGCAATGTTGGCATGCTCATGTATGGCGTGCGGTAACAACACAATGCGCAAAATAATTCTTTTGGTTTCTTCCGTCCATATTGTATAAGATTCTGCTAAAGAGTGAACCTATGTTTTTTTTTTTTTTTTTTAGACAAAGTGCCTATTACAAGCGAAAGAACGCGGAAACAGCATGTGCCGTATTGACAGCTAGAGCAAATGGGTGTCCACACATTCTCATTCTCCCTCACACCATTTTCATTGATGGGATGCTCCTTTTCGCGTTTACAGTCTGTTGGCCACAATGCTTTAGTTTTACGTCGAATAAGAATCACAAGGGCTCGTCTTCTGTTAGGATCGCTCGCAGACGAAGACTCCCTTCACTGCTACGGCGTCTATTCCGGTTTAAGTCGCGCGTAATGTGTTTACATTGTAGCATCGAAAAGGCTATTCAACTGTGATTGGAGAGCACTGAAAAAGTGCGGCCGTGTTCTATGCAAAGATCAAAGTCGTCATTACACATACAACACAAACGCTACTTTCTCTAATAGGAACGCAAGTATTGCCGGCAATTGATGAAAAATAACGAAACGAAGTTTTTTACAACGTGCACTCGCGCAAACACATATCGAAAATATTTGTCAATGAACAATACTCACGACCATGCAGTTGAGGGTGTAATACCCTTTACGGCTCCAGTACGATTCCGTTTCGCCGGGGCCGAGCTTCTTAGGGCGAACGATGGCTATCAGACTCCCGTCCACACATCCTAGAACTCCTGGAATTTTTCCACGGCTAAGAAAGCCTTCCTTGACGGCGGCTTTCTGTTGCGCCGTGGATGGGAATCTAACCCATCCTTTTTCCTTGCCCGCAACCGTAATGGCCTTGGCGACAGCTGTAATGATCCGGCTGACCGAAGGCTACGACAGTGCAATCGCTTCTTCATTCCCGACGCACTGTTGAAAGCTCCCGGTGGCAAAAAACCGCAGCGCGCACAGCACTTTCATCGTAGTGTCGACACCACGCAATCTTTGAGGTCCGAGATGTCCTTCCAGCTCATCGCAAAGACGTCGCACTATGTCTTTGGAGAGACTAAAATGCCTTCGAAACTCTTCTTCGGCCATGCCGAACGCGTCGCGTCGTTGCCTCTCGTCGCGTCGTTGTCTTTCGGCACTCGCCAGCAGCACAACCAAGGGAGCCGCCATTGCCGTCTCTGTCTCGTCTCGTCTAGGTGCCGGCTCGTCAGCTGGCGCGAGATTAGCCGGCAGCCGCGGTTGCCCTAGCAACCCTCGACATCATGCTCGCCTCCGCGCGCGACTCTCAAACGAACCACTTCTCCGCGGTTCCGCTCCTAGCAGGGAACCGGTTCCTTTCCAGAAGATTGGCAACCTGTGTGACGTCATCAAAATTTGTCGTCCCGCCCACCAGGGATGACGACATCGAAGCGCCGACCAATGGCAACAGCCGAAAGGAACCGGTTCCCAAAGGAACCGCTACAGAATACGGCCCCTGCAGTGTCCTCTTGCTATAGTCGAGTACACGAAATACATGCGTGGAGTAGACCGCGTTGACCAGCTGAGGGAGTACTACACGCTCAGCAGAAAGTCTCGAAAGTGGTGGATGCGTCTCTTTTATTTCATTCTTGACTGCGCTCTTGTAAACAGCTATGTGCTGTACCGTCTGTCAAATGTTGGTTGCGATGACCACGTACACTTCCTAATAAGGCTGTCAAGGCAGCTTGTCAACGGCTACACAAGCAGGAAAAGATCAGCTGCCCTTGCGCCACGACGACCTTCCATCAAAAAGCCTGAAAAAAATCTTGGCGTGCCAGATGAAACTCGCTTTGCAGCCACACCCCACTTCCCAGAAGGGGCAACATCGTACAAGCGCTGCAGGTATTGCTCCACTGCCAAGAACGACAAAAGGTCAAAGATCATCTGTTCAACGTGCAAGGTTCACCACTGCGTTGTTCCCTGCTTCATGAAGTTTCACCATAAGTAGGACAGCCCTCATAGCCCACAGGGAAGAATATTCCCATAGCTGTGTATCCCACCGCATACAAGCTGATGCGTTCTTTTGCTTGAAGATGGCTTGAGAGACTAATAAAGATTGTTTCTGAAACGTTGAACCAATTTTTTCATAGTAGAAGCACTATGGGCTTTTAAGGGTTAAGAGGAAGCTTTAGCTCGGGCCCAACTATGACGCGGCCTATTCAAATACATGTTAAACGCAGAAAGGGCTTTCTGAGATAACCTCTGGATCGCTTTCAATAATATTTGTTGCATTTGGAAGAGAAAGTTGAATTGTAGTGTCTCTTGAAAGCGGAAATTAGATTTAGAGCCTAAATTTTGTTTAAAATATCTAGAAAATTTGAAAGTTCGGAAATAATGGAATCACGACGTTTACAAACTAATAGCTCTGCATCAAGAACACATATTGCGGTTCTGTAAATGCTATCTACTATAACAGTCAAAGCGAACAAATTTGGTGTGTCAATTTGTATCTTACGTGAATTGGTTACATTGTGTGCAAGGGTTTTGCAAAAACCGCATTTATATATTAATAAATTTTTTGAGATTCATACGTAACATATTAATTTCTTCCGCTGTAAATCTACTATTAGAGGCAATTCACAGAATTGTGATATCATTTTTCATTGTTGAGTTACAGAATATTAAACTTGATAGTGTTGTCAACTGAAAATTGGCAATTTTTGCCAATTTTTGCCAATAAATTGACAGCCTAAATGAAAAATTCAAAACAAGCAGTCACTAGAATTTGTTTTTTTTTAAATGCCCCAAACTTCGTCAAATTTGGTGCAGTGGTTGCTGAGAAAAACGAATTCTCCTTCTGCATGTATTCAGATAGGAGCACCCGAGCTAAAGCTTCCCCTTAAGGAGGGGGCCGAGCTGCAATGTGAACCCCCCCCCCCGAACGAAATTTCTGGCTACGCCACTGGTACAAGCCTACAGTATAAATAATGCCGAAACAATAGTAGCGTTGCCGAAATAATGCTCATACATCAACATATGCACTAACAAAAACACGCCGGCCAAGCGAGATGCTGCTTGAAGTTAGACCTATGACAGTGTTAACATTTCATAAACATTACAATATCGCTTACTTCGCATAGCCGGGTGTTTTCACTGGGCATATAATCTTTGCGCCCGATTCTGTGCAGCCATACCTTCCTTCTGCTGGTATTGCTGTCACCGCGAGGAATGGCAAAGAATGTTTTTCCGTCCTCCGCGCGGTTGTGGCAACCGAAGGCACAGCAGCCCGGCGTATATAGCATGTCAAACTGGAAACGCTGCATTCAAACACATAATTCCTGCGTCCGCTCAAGCATCAGGTAGGCACTTTTAGTTTACAACCACAATGCAACAGAGGCGGGTGAAGTAATTTCTGCTTTCGAAAATCATCCAACTGCACGCTCTTAAGCACGGATATACATACATTCCGCCAGCGCAGCGACCACTGCTGGACCCTTTGGGCGGGGCGCAAATGCGAAAAGGTCACGTGTCGTCAACTGGCCTATCGCAGGGCGCGGTGGCTATTTAAAACCTTTCGCTACTTTTGAAAGATGGTAGCATTTTACGGTAATCAAGGCAGAAGCGCCATGTCCCGTCCTTCTTCTTAACCAACACCGCCGGTTGCGCGCACGGACTCGAAGAAGGCTAGATGATGTTCTTATTGAATGTCTTGTTAACCTCAGTTTAAATTACCTGGTGTTCTGATAGAAGTACTCGATATGGTCCACGGTGAATAAGAGCAGCATCGCCAGTATTCATACGATGCTTGACAGCAATCGTCTGAGCTAAGCGGCGATTGTCAAAGTCGAAACCATCCCTGTAGGTAGACAGAACACGGTAGAGGCCTTTTGCTTGTGCAGGGAAAATGTCCGTCGCAATCATTTTATGAATCTTGGGACCAACACAAGAGGCAGACTTTGGAGACCTGATAGGCTTAGACAAAGAGTCGGGCGAGAAAGCCGTTGGGTGAGCCAAAGTCCTTGAGGCACAATTTACTTCGTTCGACCGATGTTCACGACAGGAATGTAAGTCCGGTTGGCCGTGATAGTCAGAACTGTGCGGGGTGCGGTGACATTATACTGCGGGGGAATGGCGGGCAGCGGAGTGATGAGTTACTCTCCATCAGGAAGGGGCGGGGAAGACGACAGCTCCATATATGATAATGATTTGGGTGGCAGTCGAATGAAGCTGGTTGGGCTTAATCAGCTGGGGGTTGTATCGCAAATATCCGAAAGAATAGACAGTTCGAGGCGAAGGATGTTGGAGGAGCAGTCAATTAGAGCTGGATGCGCTGAGGGAAAATCGAGGCCGAGAATGAAATCGTGTGGACAATGGGCAATCACGGTAAAAAATTGGAGGCTTATCAAGGTTAAGCCCAGTGGATGCTTCGCATCCACTGGGCTTAACCTTAGCGTATCCTTAGCGTTTGGAGGCATCTTGACCGCATACACGCCCGGCGCAAAGACGCTGGCGCGGTTGCGGGCACAGAGACTGACGCGACGGCGGGCGCGCGCCGCTTCATCCCTGGCGTGACGTCACATATCACGTGATGCAGCGATGGTGGCGCCGCCGCCGCGTCGCGCGCGACGGCGCGAACCGAAGCGTGGAGGCCTCCGCCGGGCGACGTCCGACGGCGCGATATGAGGCCCCATCTGCAGCCGGTGTGACGTCATCACGTGACGTCACATCATGTGATCTCACTTCAGGGTCAATGGTGGCCACCGCCGGGAGGGGACCGACGGCGCGATATGAGGCCCCATCTGCAGCCGGTGTGACGTCATCACGTGACGTCATGTCACGTGACCTACTTGAAGGTCACTTGAAGGTCAATGGTGGCCACCGCCGGGAGGCGACTGACGGCGCGATATGAGGCCCCATCTGCAGCCTGTGTGACGTCATCACGTGACGTCATGTCACGTGACCCCACTTCAGGGTCAATGGTGGCCACCGCCGGGCCTCGCGCGAAGGCCCGAAACCTACGTTAATATGCTTCGCATAAAAGGACAGCAGTGTGGCGACCGGCGATCCTTACGCGGGCTGTACACATACCGACGACTGGAACAGTACCGCCATCCGCAACGTGGACGACGCGTGTGGTTGCAGGAGTAAGGAGCTTTCTAATTCATTGTCAGAAGACAGCGCTCATAATTAAGATGTGGGAAGAGGAGGGCCGTAAGTGAAGTGCTGCACGCTAGCTACGTGGGTCGACGAGCACACGGAGTTGAGACCCATGTCTTCAAATTCTTGTCGGACAACGGCCTGTGGATCATATCAGTCGTGGCTGGTAATGGATCGGTGGACGTCGCGGAGGAGGATGGCGAATAGGCGGCCTCGATCTCGCGGCAAACGACGCGAGTTACGTTGTCACATGGGAGTGGTTGGCGAGGATGGTCTTCACATGTCGACGTCGCGGCGGTATTTGGCAGGCGCACGATGTGAGGCGTGATACGCCGGCTCTTAGCTTGTTCGAAGCGGCGACATTTCTTGATGATGGCGTAAAAATTAGAAATATATTGCCGAAAACCAGCAAGTTGAAGTTGTCGTCTGCGATATACTTTAATATGTTGGCCACTTCGCCCGTTTCAGGCATCTTGACGCCAGCTTTGCGGCAAAGAGCCAAGGCGTGTTGTATATCTAAGGCGTGGTGCTCTGTGTGGCTGTGAGCATGCGTCGCAAGCGCGTTTTTTGCTGCGGCCGTACGCCCGGAGGGGTCGCCGAACAGTTCACGAAGTTTTCATTCAAATATCTCCAAGCTTGTTCATTCGGCATCGAGGGTTCGGTACCACACGTGTGGGGTACGGCTCAAGTAAAAAACGACGTTAGCGAGTATGATCGCTAGATCCCACCTAATCATAGTGCTGACGCGTTCATAAAGGTTGATCCACTTTTCGACGTCAGTGCCGTGCAAGCCCGAAAACAGACCAGGGTAGCGAGTGTGGGAAAGCGTCTGAAGTGGTGGGAAAGAGCAGTCTGACGAGTCGTAGCCGACGCTGATGGGGTCTCATCTCCGGCAGGCATGGTAGCGAGCTCGATGTAGCGACCGCTGCGGAGCTCCGCACACCTCGACTACAATGTTATGTGCGTGGAGACACAAACAAAAGGACTAACTACGATGTATTTACAAGGGCAGAGGGTGAGAGACGAAGATGGTAACCACCTCGTACCAATCCCAGATGCCCGTCTTCATCTTCCTCAGCGCCATGTCACATAAGCGCCTGTTGTATCGCAAGAACATAAAAATTTAAGTGGAAATGAAAAATATTTGGGACCCGTCTTGCGACTGTCTTCATCTAAACATGCCTAGCTGGCTCAGCCACTGCAGGGGCGTCATCGCGCTTTCCCACTGGGCTGGTGCATCGTTCAAGTACAGGGGGCGAATTTCAGATAGCACATGTTTTTGAAATCAATGCCAGAAATAGGGTCCCGCGGCTAGTCTTAAAAAAACTTGCTGTACGCGCTCTCGCGTGCTTACTACATCAACGTACCGTAGTAGAAATACGGATGCAGGTACTGTGAAAACTCAAGCTCAAGGCATTTCGTGGCTAAAAAGAGGCAACAAAGACACAATTTGGGTCACTCTTCTTTACTAGAAATAAAATAATGCTTTCAGGATTCAATTTAAGTGTGCATTTTATTTTATTATTAGAATGAGACGCATCCTTGGGAGGACCATACATAGGTAATTAAATGTGCTAAATTTTCTCACTTCGAACATACTAATCGTACATGTTTTTGCAGTAATAGATTTACCAGTCCTGGGTGGGTACTCTATCAAATTTTCATAAATATGGCTGATGACTATATTTGTTAAAACGTCTCTAAAATATTTAAATTTTTGGTATTTTGCCAACTTTGGTATCTTTGGGAATTTATAACGAAGTCAATACGTCATTTAGTTGCATGTTTGTTTCTTTAGTTTGCGGGAAACATTTTAAAGATTTCTCAGAAATATTTTTTAGCTTCACCTAAGCTGTAATGGCCCAAGAGGACACCTGATTTCAGGGGCCGTCAGAGACCATTGCTCAAAAAACAACGTTCCGCAATTTTTCAAAAACATATATCCTGTGGGCGACATAAATTTAGCTTGCCGTGGGGCAACAGTACTATAGCTGCGTAGAATTACCGAAAAAATTCGAACGAGGTAAGTTGCGTTAAATATAGAGTGATGGACCTTCGAATTTGTAAAATCTCAAAGTCATTAAAACGCTCTTTTCCATCTTTACTGAAATTGTTTCAAAATATCCGGGCTAATTAGTTTCGCGAAACGTAGGTTGATTCCTTTCTAGATACATTTTCCCACCTCATATAAACATTTTGCTGAAAACTAAACATAGTCAGGACACCCCAGTCTGTCCTTATCTGAACACACCCTCATCGTCAGGCCTTCGTGCCCGTGGCATGATTGTTACTCAAGCTTTGTCATCCGACTCTTGTCATGCCATCGTCGTCGCGACATCGTTATCATAGAGATTTCGTCATACAGTCGTCATCACGCCATTGTCATATTACATTCGTCGTCATCCCGTTGTCATTATGCCATTCTCGCCGCTGTATCGCCGTCATACAGTCGTCGTCATGCATTCGTTGCACTACTGTCGTCGGGATGCCGTCACGGTCGTTCCGTTGTCATCCTCGCAACTTCGACAACCAACTCTCGTCATGCCATATCGTTATACTATTGTCGTCATGCCCCCATCGCCACGCTGTCGTTTCACCATCGTCATCGCTTCAGTATCGTCATCCCATTGTCATCATTCCGTCGTCGTCATACCACTTTCGTTGTTCCATCGACGTTATTCCTAGTTATTCCGACGTTATTCTATCGTAATCATGCTTTCGTAATTCAATACTGATTACGCGGCCGTTGTCTTGTCAACGTGGTCTTGACGTCGTAGTCACGCAGACGCTATCATGCATCCATTGTCATACCGTCGTCGTCATGCCGTCTTGGTCGTGCCATCTTTGTCCGGTTGTCGTCATACAGTCGTCGTATCATTGTCTTCATAGTGTCGTCGTTATGTTGCCGCCGTTATAGCAACGTCATAATTCAAGAATCGACATCGCATTGTCTTCATGTCGTCGTTATACGCCTTTTGCCTGTTTCACATGATGCGATTTTCGTCGCACCGGAAGTGCGATTTCCGTCGTTTGCGATGAAAATCGCAGTCGCAGTGCCGACCCCCCGATTTTCGGCTGCGACCAACCGGTTGGTCGCACAGTCGCACCGTCGCACCGATCGCTGCGATTTTCCGTCGAAATTGCGCGGAGAGCTGTCAACGGAGCTATTTCGCCGGTTTGTTTTGATGGCGTCTCGCACGAGCAGTGCAATCGCGGAGACGTGGATCGTCGAATTAGGTACGTGCGCGAAGGGAGAATAAAAAAACTTGTACAGATTGCATTCTCCGATTGCTATGCGTTTGTTGACACGCTACACAGCAAATGAAGTGCATTTTCACGTTTGCTTCGTGCGCCTTTGCGAGTTCTCAGTCCTAGGAGGTGTTCGATCCCCAGCAGACGACGAGGTCGTCACAATTTTCTTTTGTTGAGTAGCATGCAAAAATCGCGCTTGCGGAGCTGCTTGAATTATTTCAACCTCGGCAAGGGCAAATGACAAGACAGCAAAGTACCCGAAGTTTCTACGTTGCGCTGAACGCGGTACCGTTCAGTTGCATTTTCTTGTCGGTTTTCAAGCATGAATTTCCCGATTCATCTTGAAAGCTTATCTTGCCTCTTATTAAATTTGACAGAGCAAAAGTGTAGGCTATCGTAATGAATTTGCTACGGTAGTATTAAATCCGTGGCTTGAATAAAATATTACATGCACGTTAAGTTGCACCTCTTCTCTGGAGATTTTTTTTTTCTTGCACAGAAACCAATAAACATAGGCTATGTTGCGGACTTTGTATCCTTACTGCATCTGTATGAACACTTGCTCTGCAAGGTAATGAACTGTACAGCTAGCAGATTAATTAAATTGCTTGCTATAGAGGCAAAGTGACAACGTACCCTCCAGCACAATTATGTAGAACTCGTGCAACAATGCGAAAAGCAGGCAAACGGCCTGTTCTTGTGGGGATAAAACAGTATAAAACGACACGCTGAAGAAAAGTAAATCAAAACTGCAGTGAAGTCAGCCAGTACAAGCAGTTCTTGCACATTCACAGCGGATCAAGTGTACAGAAACATGCCTTCCATGTTTCTAGTAAGTTTCTAATAAGTTTGTGATCACATATATTAGTGTGTAAATCCATATAACGATATCCGCTGCGATTATTATTTTTATAAGTAATGAAATACCATGCTACTTGCAAGAACATATATCACCCAAGGATTTCAGAACAAATTTCTGCATTTCAACTATACACAATATGTGCCTTATTCAATAAAAGACCATAAACTGGGCTTTTTTGCCATGACAAATTTATTCCAAACTTTACTTCCATACAGGCAAGAAAAAAATTATAGACAGAAATATTGTTCTTCAATTTGTTCACCTGCCACTGTGGCTATAGCATTCTGCTGCTAACACAAGGCGAGGGGTTGATTTGCCAGCCATGGAAGTCGCATTTCGATGGGAGTCGTAGGTGAGAAAAAAAGCTCTTGCACTTAGATTTAGTTCATCACCTTTTATTGAACTCTTACACTTCAAAATACTATTGCATAGGGGGGCAAGCTTATGCAAAATCTAACACCAATAGAAAGCAAAGGGCAGAATTGTAAAACAACCATCTTTCGTGATAATTCGAGTGTGTAAATATTCATTGCATCGATATGTATTGTTCAACAGCACTGCACAAATAAGCATGAGCAGGTGTAGCAAGTACTCTGTCAGGAAGCTGGTTCTACAGATGTATAAAAGGCATGAATGCTCATACTACGTCGCACACATAGCACAAAGAAAACCTTTTTCGAGAGTTGTCCCTTCTGGCAGATATGAGTGGGACATAAGCAGCAGAAACTTTATTGCAGGACATTGTGTAATACCGCTTATGAAAGAGTGAAGAGAGTGAAAAGGCTTTTAACAGCAGTACCTCATGCTGCTCTAATAAGAGGAACGATAAGCAAAAACATTTCTGGTAGAGCACTTAAACAGCAACTTTCTGAAAGACAGAAAATTTCAGGTGAGAGTTGGAGGTACATTTGGCGCACACACACCAACAACACGGGCATACTACAAGAAACAATACAGCCTATGGTGTATTACAGTCCATGGGAAAGCTATCTTATACAGAACAGAAATCAAGAATGATGCAACAAGCCCTCGACAACACTGCAGACTTTCTTGGCCAGTCTGGCCTCTCGTTTTCTGATAAGTCAGCTCAAATAGACGTCGGAAAAAAAAGAAAGACTAGAATCAAGAACTACCCAAGATTGCACATTGTGATCCACATAGCTGGACAAATATGCCCGCAAGTCAACATCCACAAATCCTCAGCTAGTGTAAGCCCGTGATGGCAGAGCCAGCACGTGGGTGAAACAATTATGCAATGCCTGGACGCAATTTCCACACCTGGTGAAAAGAATAATCTCGAAATAATGGGGGTGGACTAGTGCATACTATAGAAAATCGCAGATGCTGTGCTTGTGTCCAAGGTATGGCACGGTATGAATTACCAGCAGCACACAAAAAAGACAACTCATCGAATACAGGCATCGGGTAGTAATAACAGGTCTTTCCAACTGTAGCATGCTTGAAGACCTCTATGAAAAAGAGCTGACGAACAAGCTCCTACACAGAGTAGAGTTGCAGCCTGCAGCACAAATTCTTTGTCTCAAGAGCTCAGAACCTCGTCCCAAGATACTATGCCAGCTAGCATACGAGATGCAAAGACGACTACCCCTCCCTTCAGAAACACAACCTCGGGAGTACCTGAACTTGAAACACAACAGGCCCATACCGTGGAATATGGGGGCAAACAATTAGGGCAGGAGACTATATGCAACTGCCAAACACACAGAGGAGGTTGCTAATCATGAAGATGCAAGCAAACATAAGGCACATATAGTACACTGATCTGGCAATACAAGTTTAACAGTAGTATGACACTACATAAAACTAAACGCCATATAAGTGAGTACCATTCCAGGTCATCCTACACCTAGAAAAGCTGAACTGAAGGCAATCAAAGCAGCACTTGTAGTGCAGATTACACCCTGCACAACACCCTGCATGGATTCACCAGAAACTGTCTGGGCCTGCACATCACACAAGATTGTCGGGAAAATCAGGAGATTGACACGCGACTTGCAAGCACATAGCCAGAAATTAAATTACAGAATACATAGCCATGCAGATATTTCAGGATACAAGCGGGCTTATAAGCCTGACATAATAACTGAAAACTAGATGAGTTTGTGTATATTCATTATTAACTAAAGTGCTACAGATAGACAACAGACAAGAAAGAAGTACTCGGTGTGTTCACTTCGTTCCTGTCCATCGAATTTCTGTTGCAGTATAGGTAATGAATTCATAAGGCTGCACAGGAGAAGAATGATACCTCTGCTCAAGGGCCCGATCTCACATCCAAATCCACGCGTGTGCACACACACACACAAATGTTGCAAGAGTGCATAGCATGAAGCAGTATCAACAGGATGACACTAGATATGGATGAGGACGAACTTTCAACTGAGGTTCATTTGTAAAAATGTGGCGAGTTATATAAATTAGCACAAAAAAAGGACGATGAGCAAAACGAGAACAAGGTGAAAGCAGGAGCCAACGTTTCGACAAGTGGACTTGTCTTCTTCAAGGTCCACGTGTGAAAACGTTGGCTCCTACTTTCACCTTGTTCTCATGTTGCTCATCGTCCTGCCTTCCCCGAGTTTTCCCCAGAAAAAGAAAGACATCTTTGAAGGATAGATAAAAATTGGTGCTTGATGCAGCCAAACATAAATAAAAATGCTACAGAAAGAAAATATAGAAAAATTCCAAGTGCAGGAAAAAAATCATTACAATTGCCAATCCTGCATGCCAGCACCTTTCAAGAAACACTGTTGTTATTCCAATAGACGGACTGACAGCTTGTTTATGCAAGCACATTCTTCCAGTTCCATGCCACTGGGAAAAAATTGAGTTTCCTGGAAGGTAGCCACATGCACACTTGATGATCACAATGTTTTTTTTTTTCCCTGGACTTGTATATCTATATGTATTTTCTCCCTTTCCTGCTTTTATGTTTGGTTTCATCAAGCACTAGTCTTTATCAGGTTTTATTGCTGTACTGCTTTGTGGTAACCTTTATAGATCACTGCATTTTCACAATAAACCTTTTAATCAGAAGTTAGCATACCCTGTTCTTACTGCTTCACACTGTACATTCTTGCTACATTGGCCAAATAAAAGATTTTATAAGGTATCATGAGGGCCATTAAAGTGACTTGTTGCAGTCTAAAAAAAAACGAATAGCCTGGCTGCAGATGGCACCAGAGAACACATAGGACAAACAAGAAAACCGAGATGATCTAACAACCAAAAGTTTAATGTACACACCGAGTAAATGCTCGCTGACAAGCAATAGACTGAACATGCACAAAAAGGAGAATAAAAAATTCATGTGCGTTTCCCGAGAGGAAATGCATCCATTTCTAACGGAGGCCGTGCTGACAAGATTAACCCAGCATTTTTAGATCTACAGCTTGCGTAATTTCTCTAGGCAGCTGATCTGCACAGAATGCTAGCTTCTTCCTCTACAATGCACGCTCAGATGTGGAGAGTGCATTGTAGAGGAAGAAGCTAGCATTCTGCGGAGATCGGCTGCCTAGAGAAATTATGGATGCTGTAGATGCAAACACACTGGGAGAATCTTGTGTCAGCATGGCCCCTGTTACACTTTCAGAGATGGATGCGTTTCCTGTTGGAATCTGTATGGACACACATCAGATCTTGCTTCTGCTTTTTGTGTAAATTCGGTTTATTGCTTGTCGAACAGCATTTACTCGGCATGTTCAATAAACTTTCATATATTAATACACCTCATGATTGCCTTGGTCTCTAGCAGAAAGGTGTTCATTCTTTTTACAGTGAAGCTGTATATGCCTAGGCGAAACACTCATGGTCCGATCCCAAAAACCCTAGTGTAGGGGTATGAGCCATTGTTTAAGGGGGTGTGAGCCATTGCATTCGTCTTGCATGATGGACGGCGACATTTCTTTTTGGGTAGACAGAAATGCTTATGCATTTCAAACATACATTTATCTGCGTATTATTGCAGGGAAGGGACACAGAGGGGGACGGGGTTAAGACAAGATCATGATGTCATTATTATCTCACAGCAAAGGTGTGGTGGGCCATTGGCTAGACCGATAGTGACGTCGTTTCTCTCTAGCAGCAGAGCACGCGTGCAGCAGTCTCTCTCCGACTTCCCAATAGGTTCGAAAATGTGTCCCTGTATTTAATTAAATGAAATGTGCCCCGGTGTGTCACTTCGTAACTGCAGTGCATAACTGAGTCATAAACATTATGATTAATGCATTAAAAAACACAAGTGTGTAACATAATTCAGAAAGACTTTGATGGACCCGCTGGAATACCACAATGAACCACTCATTGCACTTTCCATGATAGTGATCTTGCAAAGTGCAATGTGTGGCATTCCAAATAAATAATGTGATAAACCCAAGCCAAACATGTGCATAACCTCATTAAGAAACACAGACATAACCAATAATATAGAAAGACTTGAATAAACCATTGAAATTAACCCAGTGATAAACACCGGGGCTGCACATTTCAGCTTTGCTGGTTTACTGTCTGTACAGGGTGCATGGGCAGTAACTTTTTCTGTTATTGTTTGTTAAGTATTGTATAATGTTGTGCCAGTAAAACACGGACTAGTTGGTGCAATGTATTGGCACTGCTTTTTTTATGTTGTGCCCTTATTCCTTCTATAACTACTTTTCTATTCCCCCTCGCATAATACTCCAACCTTGCAGCCTGCGAGGTATATAAATAAATATGTATATAAGCACATGTCATTCATTTATCTGCATATACTTCGCATCATTTCTTGCTCAACAAACGTCACTGCATTGATGTCTCGCAGCGTGCATCTACATTAATTGCCGTTTGCGTTTCGGTATGGTTTGTGAACAGTGTAATGCATAAAAATTACATTACATTAAGGTTGTGACCTATGCGGTGCATAAGCAAACCTTGCAAAAGATGACATGTTGGATTGTTGAAAATAAGACAAATTGTATATATCGCAGTTACTATAACAGTATTTAATTGACCACTTGACAAAAACTTCACTTCGCATAGATTCCAACACGTACACTGAATCTGCAGTTTTCTTCTTTGCTTATTAATGCAGTCGTTACTGCATGGCCACATTGTAGATTTGAAAACAAAGTGAAATAAATTTGTTTGTTGCAATATAACAATATGTGTAGATCACTGCGATTGTAACACAAAAACTTGATACAAACATGCACACTATAGGATGCAGATAAATGCTCAGGACAAACTCCAGAATGTTTGCATCCGGATACTTATGAAAGTGAACAGTTTCATTCCATGGCTGTCAATGAGAGGGAGAGAGAAAACTTAATTGTGTTCGTAGAACAAAAATGCATTGATAAGCTTCAACATATAGTCATTGCTTAACACTTTCGAAATGAATAATTATAGCTTGCTATCGACATTGAAGCAGCCTTTCGACAGCAAGAAAAGGAATAAGTTTTTCCAGCTCTGAACATTGAATTGCAGGAAATGCAAGCAGGCATAAAATTCTGCCAATATAATCTGTTTAGGAATACCAAATTGGAATAAACACTGAGGCTTGCATTTGTTCTTTCTCTGGCTGAGCAATCTAGTTTTAAATGACTCCCGTAAACACGTCGTAACAATGTTGATCTAATACAGGTTAAATGCATGACTAGCTTAAGAAATCCGGATGATTGCTATAAATTACAGTGAAGAAGCTATAATATCTAATAACATTAATAATATAATAATAATATTTATTTCCACAAAACAGGCTAACCTTGAGAGGCGTGCGAGGCTGGGCAGAAAGCTGAAAAATTCTACGGCAAGTGCGCCTGCCGTGGGCCTACGATCCTGCGTTATGAATAGCGCGTATTGATATGGTCTTCTTGTTAGAAGTCCCGAGTATACTACCAGCGCGAGACACGGGACAACAAAGTGGACGAGAAGCGTGTCTTTTAGAATGCTATGTTACAACGTACAGGTTTTTACAAAAGTGACGGTAACTGCTCGAAACATTTGATGCGTCGGCTTTTGCGCCTTTAGAAATATTTAGAGAGGGCTCTCATATATACATTCGCAGCGCGAGCGCGGCGATGGACGAACCAGGCTAGCGCTAAGGTTGAATTTCACAACACAATTTTCATTCCACGTCGTAATCACACAGATCGTTTGAGGCTTCGTTCAGGGGCACACGCGGGCGTTCGGGTTGGTGCTTCTTGTTGCGTTTGGCGTAAGAATATGCCTAGGAGCAGGCACCACATATGCGCAATGACGGGCAATATACACGCATCATTTCTCCAGAAGCTGACGCCGAGCACGGGTAGCGCGAGGATCTTGTTGGGCTGACACGACAACTTCGTGGCAGCCGAATTCCGAATACTGCATATACGGTGAGGGTAGCTACATAGAGAAAGAAATTCAACAAGAGGGGACACTCTTCAAAAACTGGCAACAGGAAACACGTCACGCCTAGTTTCAACAACGTCCGTTAGTTGACGCGAGCATCAGAAAAAAAGAATGTGAAATAAACTTCCAGACAACGTTTTATTTTTTTTATTCCTTCCCACTAAAAGTGAAAAAGTTTTGCGTGTAAATGAACTTATACTTTGCAACTTTTTGTTGCGTTGCCTAGCAACAAGCTAGCGGCACGCCAGACGCGCGTGCATACGTCATGCGCCAGACAAGCCGCAGGAGTAAGCGAGGACGGTCGTACGTGCGAAACTCGCGTGCTCGGCGACCCGTCTGTTTTGGATATAGCCCATTTTTGGGGGGCTTCCGGCCTTCTCCATGCTTCTCTTGCGTGTCGTCTGCATTTCCACACGGCACCACTGCACTACTGGACTACAGCAAGGTGAGAAATTGTGTTTGACAGTGTGCGGTGCATTTTAATCACATTTAGGCTTAGTTCGAGTGGCGCAGTTAGCGAAAAACAGCACCGCCGTCCTGGCGCAGTTAATTTGAGTTAATGCCTCGTCCTGGGAGATGTTTGCGACACTTTCTATGAGCCGCAACATTACTGTAACTTATTTCGGTAGTATTTGGGTACGCTTGCCGCGCCCGGCTTATTGACGCAGTAAGCGAAAACCGGCTCTGCCGTGTGACGCATTTGCGCGTGTGCATGCGTGTACTACATCGTAGCGCCTGAGACAGACAAGTTTTCGCGCATTCTGTGGCCCCCAACATTATTGTAACTAACGTCGTTATATTTGGGGTAGTTTAGTTGCACGGTTGCCGCGCCCGGCTTATTGACGCAGTTAGCGAAAAGCAGCTCGGCTGTGTGCCGCAGTTTCGCGTGTACTGAATCTTACTGGTAGAAGTTCGTGACGCATTCTCTGACCCGAAAAAAGTATTGTAAATTATTTGGTAACTTTTTGGGATACCTTGAGGCTTGCTCGCCGCGCCTGGGGTTGTGAAGCTGTTAGCGAAAAAAGCAAGCCGCGGCCGCGGCCACAGTGAGTTAGTTTTGCGTGTACTGAATTTTAGTGGGACAAGTTTGTGACGCATTTTATAGCCCTGCAACAACATATATCTTATTTCGGTACTCACGCTTCTCGAAAACGCGACGAGCGATTGCCGAGAGTGATAACACGGGAGTGTTGCATGCGCCGGCAGGACGCGTAAAAGATAACACGGAGGAGCTCAAGAACATGACATTTATGTATTCTGAGCGACTGAAAACAGGCTTTGCACCGACGAGTCTGACTTGAGTGCGATTAGAAGGCATTCGGCGAGCGTGTAACATGGTCTGGCCTAGCCTGTGTTGTAGCTACCTTTGTATACTTGGCGTACCATCGTGTCGGCCGAGGCCAAGTTGTTTTGGAAACGCGCAGTCACCCGTGTATTTGTGCACTTAAAGTGCAGGAAATAATGCCCGAGAAAGGAGGGGTGCTTGAAAATCGGATGTTCAGGTTTTATGGCATTGTTTCGGAGGGGTCTTTGCTGCGAAATGTACGTAAAAGTGAATTTATCTGTAATGCCGCTCATTCACCACTTACGCACGTTTCGCCTCTACACGCAATACTCCTGTTACGTCAATATACGGAAATCATACATGCTTGTAATTTACTTTCTTTCAGCTGATGGCATCCGGTGGAGCATCGTACGGCAATGACTGCTGCTTACCTGGTGCCACAACTTTGGATGAATGCAGAAGCCCGGAACGAGCATTTATGTAGAGCAAAATAAACATTCCATCATTTCAGAAGGCGTCTTTCGTTTTCTTTATGAGATTGCACCTGACAGATTCGGCGCAGTCTTGTAAAGGTCAATCGCAATCGTTTGTACTTAAATCGATTCCACGGGAAGGCCACGCGAGGTTCAGCAGAAGCGAAAAAAAAAATGAATGCCGTGCCGAGCAGCGGAGCCGGCGCGGCGTGTACCAACTGGTTTTCAAAACGCGCGCGCCCAAAACCGAAATCGGAAGGAGTCAACAACATCCGCTTGGTGTGCTACAGTCAATTCGGCCGCTGGGCTCTATGGGAGTGTCCGCTCTTGTTGAAGTTTCTTTCTCTATGGTAGCTATATGAACTTGTCGATAGGTCATCTTGTATATTGTTGTAGCGCAGGCAGAACGAAACGGTCATAGAAGGTAGATAAAATAACACACAGCGCTGAACCATGGAATAAAGAATCGCTGAACCACCTGCGAACAGCTGTTTACGTGCGCGATGTCGCACTGAACTACAGAAACCGCCGTCGCGCACCCGAAGACAAATATTAACTAACGTTTTTAAATTAGTAGACGTAAATATCATTTGCTTCTAATCAAACGAAGTCAATAATATTATAGTGCAAACGTTTTATTCCCTACAATAAAAGAATTATGCAGTGTGTGCCACGAAACCTGGCAGTAGGCAACCCTGGGCGTCGCACCAGTCGCATTGATGAAATCGCAATCATGTGAAATGAACCCTCTAAAAATCGCACTGCGACGCGTGCGACAGCACCGATTTTCGTCGTTGCAGTCGCAGCATGTGAAACAGCCTTTTGTCGTTCTATCGATATAATTCCTTCTTCGTCATTCCGTCATCACTGCGTTGGCGTCATACGGTTGTCGTGATGCCCCCATGCTCATGGGTGGCGCCGGCAGGCGAGTGCCATCGCAAAGTGGGACAATATCGGAATACGTGGCAAATAACCCAAGCAACGATCGAAGGTCTCGGATTACCACTACACGTGTAAAATAAACGTTACTTCAGGAATATGGTCTGTCGCTACATTGTTCGATTGCTGTTCGCATTACCGTCAAGTTATTGTGAGATTATATCTACCGTAACTTTTTTAAATGGACATTGCCAGCGAGAAATTTCCTGAACCATTATCGGGAACCATTATTTTTTACGCCTGCGTTGTATGTGGTCTCCCAACTTTTGTGCCACCAAATCTCCAATCATCTTTTTTCATATCTCTATCTTGAACATGTTTGCTTTCACCTTGCTACCCTTGAACCGAAGTGTTTCAAAGGGGCCAGAGGAGCCTACGACAGCTGGGTAGATATATACAAATTGCATTAAAACATCATTTCGCTAGCTTTGCCGCAGCAAGCAAACGCTTCTTGCTTGGTGTACGTCGCTTATAACTACGCGTTCCAAGGCACACTGATCTCTCTTTGTAAAGAGCTTCCCTTCGAGTTATCATAATTCATTTATTTCCTGATATTGTTTTTACCTCTGAGGTAGTTAATAGCCGGTTTCTATTCAATTGCCGCCACCAAGGAGATTGCCTCGGCCTTTCCGACTTTATTATGACTTTAGCGGTACGTGCGCCATCTGGAGCAGCGGAATTCACTTGCTCTCCTCTTCACTTGCATTCGCAACCGCATGGCGGCGCCAGTGCTCGAGTCATGAGAGCAGAGCTTTCGAACGCCAGAGGTGACAGGCGGCGGCGGCGGTAGTAAACGGCTGTCCAAGAAACAGGTGTATAGACAAAATGCAGACTTTCGCGGCATTCCCAGAGTTGTTTACCATGTTCAGCAGTTCATCACTCTGATAAACGTTTGTTTCTTCAGCGGACATGAAGAAAACATAGGTATCGAACTGCTGGAAGGCGAGCAGGGCAGCCGCTCACTGTTTTCAGAGCCGTCCCTCGTTGTGCTTAGTAGATTGAAACCTTGTCGGAGATTGCAGAAGCGCTGTCCATAAAGTATAAAGCACGTTCTTCTCTGCATCGGAGATCCTTTTCTAATTTGTGTAGTATCTAATTCCCGTAAAGGCGGCTTGAAGCAACTTTGCTTGTTATGGCAGTGTACTGAAGGAAGGCAGAAAAAAGGTAAAGACATCACGACAGTCGCAACTTTTTGCCCCGAGTGGTAGATGATCAATAAATCACCAATCTTTGCGTATGTGAGTTCGCGACGTGTTTGAAAACTAATCCTTTTAAAGTATACTCCTCTTGGTTTGTACATGTCATAAACATCAAGCGTTGTGCTACAGTATAACTGTATATATGGTCTGTGATTTACAGTGTGGTTGTGTGAACATTCTTTGAACTATACGTAAGGGTGCTCCCACAATATATAAGCATTATTTTATGACCCGCCACTATGGATCAGCGTCTGTGGAGTCGTACTACCGAGCATGAGGTCGTCGGTTGAATTCCCGGCTGCGGTGGCAGCCGCATTACTATATTCGCTAAATGCAGGAACGCTCGTGTACTTGCACTTTAACGAACCCCGGGTGCTCAAAATTAACCAGGAACTCTGCACAAAGGCCTCCCTCAGACCCCGCTGTGCATGTTCGGGCAAGTCAAACCCGTCTGTTAAATTTTACAATTTATTTTACAGCGAAGCTGTTTATGGCTAGTGTTCCGTGAATTTTTGTTGTGGGTCAACAAAAATATGGGCCGATCCTGGTGATAGTACAGCAAGGGTCCAAACGCAATGGTACATACCCCTGTGGACTCCGGGTAGTGGGCTCCGGCACCTGTAGCGCGCCGTTGAACGACTCTCGTCACACCTGAGGCCCAAAGAGGTCCTAGGCACAACGGCTAGAACAGAGGTTTTTATTCGAATATGAACGATAATATTAATTGTACGAAAAAAACCAAACAAGAAAAAGTAAGTGTAAAAGCAAACAGAAAATAGCACAAGTGGTAGCCCTAAAGGCCTACCCGCGTCGCATCGTTCCCTCTTTGTCGGCGTTCCAAGCACTTGCGTATCTAGTTTCATTTTCTTCCGCTCTCCGTTGGTGGCGGTGCTGTCGTCCACGCGAAACGCGAATGTATACAAAAAGCCGGAAAGACAAGTTGCCGTTCTCCATTTTGATGTCGTCCCAATGGGGAGGGCGCGTATAGTCCGCACTCCCGAGGAGCAATGCGCCTGCGAAGAGTGGCGTCCCGCGTGCGCTTGGCGTTTTGTGCACGATGTTCATCGGTGGTGTTTGCCGCCCGCTGGCGACGATTGCATTCTCGTCTCTGTTCCTGCCGTAGCTCTTCGTAGGTGCTTTGTTCATCGGTAGTCCGGACTATACGCGAATATGATAGACTTAATATAATAATAATAGAGGTGATACGAGAATGTGTGTGCGTACCTATCGTCACGATGACCACCGATCAAGACAATAAATGTGTTCTTACCTTTGTTTAAAGTTCTGTGTCACTTCTGTGTCGTGTGCTAAACAGCTTCGCTTGTCATCCACCTTCACAGATTGGAATAGCTCATGATTTTTATCATTATTTTTTTAAGGCCGTCTGTCTTCAGCATGCATATTTGACTAAGTCGAAAGAAACGCAGGTGGCATCACCCATCATGCCAGCCTCTCCTACCGTGTACATTTACTTAAAAAAATGAATAATACCTGACTGCATAAGAACTCCCAAGCTGACTATGCCAATACCAGGCAAATGCATATTCTCGCGTTTTCGTTTTCTGCGTGCGATTTATTTCCTTTCTCCATTCCTTTTTCCTTCTCTTCCTGCTTTCCGCTCCCCAAGTGTAGGTTAGCAATGCAGGTGTGACCTGGTTAAGCTCTCTGCCTTCCTTTTTGACGCGAATTCGAAGCTTCAAATGACCCATTGATGTAAAAAGCCGGCGGCGTCTGCAGCAGCGAAAAGAACAGCGCCGAACTTCCCATTGGCTACGACGCCATGCCTCACGCTCTCGTGACGCTAGCTCGTGCTTGCTAGCTCGAGCAGCACGTACCACTATGGAGTCTGAAGCATCTACATCGTCGGCGGCCGCAACCATGGCAGTGGCGAATCGTGGCCGTTCACGCCAGTACACCGCAGACGAAGTAAGTGAGTGGAAGAACGCTGCAAAACGAGCGAAGAGGCAGTCAGCGAAATCCACCATCGTCGTCAGCTCTCCAATAGATGGTGGGAGGAGTGAGCCTTAACGAAAACATCATTCGCCGTGCAGAACACGCAGGTCCACTCAGCGGCGTTCAATTGTACATTAATGCTTTCGCATTGACAATTTATAAGAAGTGCTTAAGTGTTCTCGGATCTTTCTTTCTCTTGCTATCGCCACATGCCAGTGAACAGTGCCCATGCAACTGGTTATGCAAAATACGCTTTGCTTCGAATTCACCGGGCTTATAGGCGCAAGCGAATTGGAACCATTATTGAGCCTCAACATCTGCAGTGGCTCAGTCCTACAAACTGACCTAGCTAAATTCAGCGTTGAATACGGTGCCGAACGATCGTGAATAAAAGCTCCTTTTAGAATCAAACACTTAACCGAGCGTGAAACCAACAAAGAAACGAACGAGCTAATTGCTAAATCAGCAGCCTTCAGCGACTCCAACTTCATTTAGAGAGAGATAGAGGTAATGGATCCTGGAATGGCTTGCCTGAGGCACGTCTGCCATGCTGCACCTGATAGATAGGATGAAAAATGAAATTATCTGCACAGTTCACAACAGAGATACGCATTATACACAACACTGAACTTAAGTGTCTCATTGACACCACTCTCTCTAAGGAAACGCAAAAGTACTTTCGTTGCGCGAGATGCATGGGCAGTGCTAGTCCATGGGCCAAGGACTTGCCTTGGTTCAAAGGATGACAGCAGGTGAATGTTGAGTGCCGGACATTAAGGACATTCTCTGTAGTGCATATAGACTTGGAAGTGCTGATTAGGCGGCTATATCTACCCGCCCTTTGCATGTAGGGCACACCGGTGACGTTATCCGTTTGATTCTAAAGAAGAAATACTTTGTATTTGCCACGTTTAGACGAATTTGGTGTAGAGGTGGCCCTGTCGCACCTGTCACGGCCACATGCCATGCGAAACTCGCACATAGGGTCATAAGCGCGAATAGGTACGTACTGCTTCTTCGAATCAGTCCAGACCTCATGCGCGCTGCGCGCGCCACGCGAGAGATGATACCACAGCTGATTCATCACTACTTGAGAAGGGTATCGTGATATCCCATATAGTGTTTTTTTTTAATTATGGGGTTTTACGTGCCAAAACCACTTTCTGATTATGAGGCATGCCATAGTGGAGGACTCCGAAAATTTCGACCACCTGGGGTTCTTTAACGTGCACCTAAATCTAAGTACACGGGTGTTTTCGCATTTCGCCCCCGTCGAAATGCGGCCGCCGTGGCCGGGATTCGATCCCGCGACCTCGTGCTCAGCAGCCTAACACCATAGCCACTAAGCAACCGCGGCGGGTCCGGTATAGTGTTATGTGCTGAACCAGCAGCGCAATCTGCGTGCATACATTGCCCGCTACACCGCACTGAGAAAGCGGCCACTGCAGATCAACGCTGTGCTGCATACCACAGGCTTCGGTGCGTGCGCAGTTTATGTTGTGGGTGATCTGGACGTTGGCACGCAGCGATTTCAAGGATATTAGGGCAGCACGTGAGCCTGCAAAGATGACCCAGAAGGTCACTGGCTGCTTAAAGATGTAAGTGAAAGCTACTCGCAGTGCCGCCAGCTCCGTGGCAATACGGAAGAGGTCCATTGGCCGAGCTTCGAAGAAATAGGGACGCTTGTTGATGGAATCCACATTGCTATGGCGGCTGAGTCGGTCATCACAGAGCCATCACCAGTATGGTGAAGCTGAAGACGATCATCATGAGATGGCGCGACGACGACGACGAAAAACCAGAACTCAGACTCATTCAGGCGCTGTGTGCATAATTCAGCACGCCAAGATCGAAATCAAAAGCACAGACGAAAATTATGATATATAAAACATGTCGCCTACTTATTGAAACACTTCTGACTGGACCTGTTCTGCGAGTTTCAGTGGGGCCGGCGAAGCGGCTGAAACTATGTCACTTACCAGGAATTACTTTTCTGCCGTACAGGTTTTATTGACAGCGGTACCTTCGACAACAGCCGAAAGCTTCGACGACAGTGATTTCCAGCATGTGCCGATCTGTGACAACAACCACATGTGTCCTGCCAATACAGCTATCTTGGATGACGTCACAGAAGCCTTCCAGTAGTATCAATGCACATCGACTACGTCAAAAGCCTCAACCTCTTAAAAGGCGAACTTCAGAGATTCTTCTTCAGTGGGGCCGGCGAAGCGGCTGGAACTATGTCGCACACCAGGAATTACTTTTTTGCCGTACAGGTTGGTTGTTGTCATTCTAAGGTTAGATCAGGGGATGAACTCCTACCTTTTGTTGTGCCGAGCCCACGCATTTGCATGATGATTGCATATGATTGCTAGCTTGTTTGTATGCTATTGTTGTGTGGCAACGTTGCGGAAAACCCAGGTTTTTCAAACTGTCTTGCAGGGACAGAACGACATTCGCACAGAATTACAGGCGATAAAAAATCGTCTTGGATCAAATGAATCTGCAGTTAATAGTTTCGGGAAGCGTGTGGGTGTTCTTGAATATGACGTGAAGCAACTACACACGTGGGTTGGGTCTATCGAAGGATTGCGGCCAGCGATTTTGAGCATTGAGAAGAGAATCGGTTCACAACATCATAAAGTGGTTGAACTGGAAGATCGTAGCCGCAGGTCAAATCTGGTTGTATTCGGAATCTCAGACACACCTAATGAATCAGAAACAGCATTATGCACTAAGGTTGTCACAGAGGTTTTTTAGAATAAAATGGGTGCTACTTGCTTGTCAGTTGCAAGGATTCATCGGCTGGGCAAATCAGGCTCGCCGCGACCAGTTATTCTTTACTTCCAGGATTTTCGCGAGAAACAAGCAGTGTTGCGCAATTCTGGTAAACTGAGGGGGACGCGCATGATTATAGCACAGAAACACTCCGGAAGCGTAAACTTCTCTGGCAAGAAGCTAAGCAAGAAATGGAAGCTGGGTAACGTGTAACGTTAATACACGAGAAGTTGCGCATAGATAATCAATTTTACATCTGGGATGACGTCTCAGTGTCCCGAAAAGTACTATCACCTGTGGCTGCCTCGACAGGAGGAAGCTAGCGATCAAAGGACCATGAACTTCGATTGCTATCACGGAACGCAAGGAGCATAGTCAATAAAATAGATAAACTACAATGACTGTTACTTTTGTATAATCCGCATATTACAGTTATTACAGAAACGTGATGACATGACGGTATTCGTGACGATGAAGTTATTCCGCTCGGGTATAATATGTACAGACGCGACAGGGGTACCAGAGGTGGCGGTCTGGCCGTTATTACAAAGGATTCCGTTAATCTGTCCCTTGAAGAGCAAGTTGATGCACATGAAAGTTTACTTTTGATAGTATTGTCACAAGGTATCTCTTTTTTTTGTTTGTGCTGCCTATCGTGCTCCTGATGCCCCGGATTCCTTTATGACAAACCTTTATGATTCACTTTTTTTACTTTACTCAACGTAGGCGGAAGAAACATAATTTTAACAGGAGACATCAGTTTACCAAACTTGAACTGGAACTCTTTTATGTACGGTATATCACCCTCTTGGGATTCTATATTGGACCTTATGTTCACCCACCATTTGAAACAGCCCGTAAAAAACCGAACTTGGAAGGGGGGGGGGGGGGGGACAGTACAATTATAGGCCTGTTGATTACTTCAGAAAAGTTTAGTGAAGCAACTGTTACAGTGGAATTCGGAATGTCAGATCATCGGTTAATGTCATTCTCGTGCACTGTTTCCAGTTGACGTAGGAGTAGCCCTTCCAAGCATACCCTCGTAAGGGACTTTAGGAGGGCAGATGATGTTGCAATCATTGATTACTTGGGCAGGCACCTTGACACCAACTTAGGAAATGTTGAGACATCATGGCAGCGGTTCTGTATGGTAATCAATCACTGTATTGAAAGTTGGATTCCTCTACAAAAAATTCACAGGGAGCGTGCAAATCCGTGGATTAATCGTGAGATAATCCATTTGAAACGTAGGATTAAAAGGCTTAGGAAAAAGCACAAAACTCATCTGCCCAAGTTTGCTGAACTTAGAGAACCTCTAAGCGAGGTTTAATACAGCCAGGCAAAACTTTTTCAATAATCAACTTGATGAATGCGTTAAATCTGAACCGAAGAAATTCTGGCGTAATTCAAGTGAAAGAAATGAAGGAATAGACAAAACTAAACTCAATAATGATCTCATAACAGAATCCGGGGTTATCTGTGATACCTTTAATAATTATTTTCAGTCGGTTTTCACTGAGACCGATAACAATGGGCCTACCGAGCGCTTTTCTGACTCAGTGTGTAATTTAATAATAACGCGTGAGGGTGTAATGACCATGTTGCTTAAATTTAGCGATAAAAAATCTGTAAGGCCAGATGGAATTCCCGATGCATTTCTTAGACGTTACGCTGAATAGCTATCACAGCCATTAGCTAACATCTTTAGTATGTCCATTTCTACTGGTGAGGTTCCGACTGATTGGCTTAAAGCTAGGGTTGGTCCTATACATAAAATAGGAAATCGGTTTCTGGTTTCGAACAACGGGCCAGTTTCTATTACCTGTTCCTGCTGTAAGCTGATTGAACATGTGGTTGCTAAATATATAAACAAATGTTTAACACATAAGAAAGTTCTCACATGCCATCAACATGGCTTCCGTAAAGTATTATCCACAATCACTCAGCTTATCGCAACTGTGCATGATTTTTCGAGTGTTTTGGATTTGGCAGGACAGGTTGAGGTACTGTTTTTAGACTTCTGCGAGGCATTCGATAAAGTGCCTCATGGAAGGTTGTTGTACAAACTGCAGCAAATAGGGCTTCCAGGGTTTATTACCCATTGCATAACTGCTTACCTCTGTGGTGGTGTACAGTTTGTTGCGATAAAAAAATCTGAGTCCACAATGCTGCATGTGAGTTCTGGTGTTCCCCCGGAAAGTGTCCCCCCCTGGGTCCGCTGTTATTTCTAATCTATCTGAACGACTTGATCGATGTTGCGCCCCAGGATGTAAGCATTCGTTTATTTGCGGATTATTCTATTTTGTTCAAAAAATATCCTCTAAAGCCGATCAGAATGTATACAGACAGCTCTTTAGTCCATGATGATTTGTGCCGTAAGTGGAATATGGCGCTAAACTCTGAGAAAACTGTTCTGTTACTCATCACGAGGAAGGAACACCCCGTCACTTCTCCCTAAGTCCTTCGTGATAATCCAGTGGTACAAGTAGATAAATATAAATATTTAGGCATTACTCTCAGTAGCAACCTTACTTGGACACCACACATAACAGATATTTGCACTAAAGCGCTTCGCAAATTATGGCTTTTAAAAAGGAAGTTAAAAGATGCTTCCCCTAGCATAAAACTTTTGGCTTACAAAACTTTCATTCTGTCTAAACTTGAATATGCAGCAATCATATGGGATCCTTTTACAATAAAGGATATTATGCTTCTTGAAAAGGTACAACGTATGGCAATCAAATTTATTTTTAACAAGTATCGAAGACTCGGTTTACCTAGTACATTAATGCAATTACATAACATTCCTTTGTTAGAAACAAGAAGAAAGGTGAGTCGTTTAACGTTTTTTTGCAAAATCATCTCAGGAAAAATTACACTGAATGTACCATGTTGTGTCAAACCAGACACTGCTAGGACAATCCATCGTAAACATAATCAATCATTAGCACCCATATTTGCGCGAACTAATGCTTACACAGTTACTTTCCCGAAACAGTTAAGGACTGAAACTCACCGCCACACGAGATTTTCGCAGCTGAGAATTTCGCCACAACACTGGAAAATTAGCCCTTTGTTGTCTAGTGTTGAAATGTATTCTACCCTTGTTGTTTCACAGACATGCTGTTCCTTTTAGCGTATTGACGAGTGTTTAAAGCAACTAGTCCATGTTGTTTTGTTCTTGCTGTTACGATTTATTTGATGTTTCTTTTGCTCCTCCTGCTTGGGTCAAAATGTTGGTCCGCAGTAGGTTAAATAGGAAATTAATAAATGAATTATTAATTTATTTATTAATAATGTGTAAAGTGTTCCGGTCAAACGAGCTCGAAGGTGCACAGCTAGGTGGTTTGCTATCGGTGTCGGTATGACGTCATTCAGCGGGTTCCCCTATTCAAATTTTCTGCACAGTGCTTTGTATTGCGCATATATTCTATTGAAGTGGCTGGATAGTTGCTTTCCCTGTGTCCTCATCATCATCATCATAATCTTCATCATCATTATCATCAGCATAGTTACGCCCACTGCAGGGCAAAGGCCTCTCCCATACTTCTCCAACTGCCCCGGTCACTAATTGTGGCCATATTGTCCCTGCAAAATTCTTAATCTCATCCGCCCACCTAACTTTCTGCCGCCCTCTGCTACGCTTCCCTTCCCTTGGAATCCAGTCCGTAACCCTTAATGACCATCGGTTATCTTCCCTCCTCATTACATGTCCTGCCCATGCCCATTTCTTTTTCTTGATTTCAACTAAGATATCATTAACTCCGTTTGTTCCCTCACACAATCTGCTCTTTTCTTATCCCTTAACGTTACACCTATCATTCTTCTTTCCATAGCTCGTTGCGTCGTCCTCAATTTAAGCAGAACCCTTTTCGTAAGCCTCCAGGTTTCTGCCCCGTCTGTGAGTACTGGTAAGACACAGCTGTTATACACTTTTCTCTTGAGGGATAATGGCAACCTGCTGTTCATGATCTGAGAATGCCTGCCAAACGCACCCCAGCCCATTCTTATTCTTCTGATTATTTCCGTCTCATGATCCGGATCCGCAGTCACTACCTGCCCTAAGTAGATGTATTCCCTTACGACTTCCAGTGCCTCGCTGCCTATTGTAAATTGCTGTTCTCTTCCGAGACTGTTAAACATTACTTTACTTTTCTGCATATTAATTTTCAGACCCATTCTTCTGCTTTGCCTCTCCAGGTCAGTGAGCATGCATTGCAATTGGTCCCCTGAGTTACTACGCAAGGCAATATCATCAGCAAATCACAAGTTCCTAAGGCATTCTCCATTAACTTTTATCCCCACTTCTTCCCAATCCAGGTCTCTGAATACATCCTGTAAACACGCTGTGAGTAGCATTGGAGAGATCGTGTCTCCCTGCCTTACGCCTTTCTTTATTGAGATTTTGTTGCTTTCTTTATGGAGGACTACGGTGGCTGTGGAGCCGCTATAGATAACTGTCAGTATTTTTACATATGGCTCGTCTAAACCCTGGTTCCACAATGCCTCCATGACTACTGAGGTTTCGACTGAATCAAACGTTTTCTCGTAATCAATGAAAGCTATATATAAGGGTTGGTTATATTCCGCACATTTCTCTATCACCTGATTGATAGTGCGAATATGGTCTATTGTTGAGTAGCCTTTACGGAATCCTGCCTGGTCCTTTGGTTGACGGAAGTCTAAGGTGTTCCTGATTCTATTTGCAATTACCTTAGTAAATACTTTGTAGGCAATGGACAGTATATAATTATTTAAGTCTTTGGCGTCCCCTTTCTTATGGATTAGGATTATGTTAGCGTTCCTCCAAGATTTCGGTGCACTCGAAGCCATGAGGCATTGCGTATACAGGGTGGCCAGTTTTTCTAGAACAATCTGCCCACCATCCTTCAACAAATCTGCTGTTACCTGATCCTCCCCAGCGGCCTTCCCCCTTTGCATAGCTCCTATGGCTTTCTTTACTTCTTCCGGCGTTACTTGTGGGATTTCAAATTCCTCTAGGTTATTCTCATTATCGTCTTGGGTGCCGCTGGTACTGTAGTAATCTCTATAGAACTCCTCAGCCACTTGAACGATCTCATCCATATTCGTAATGATATTGCCGGCTTTGTCTCTTAACGCATACATCTGATTCTTGCCTATTCCTAGTTTCTTTTTTACTGCTTTTAGGCTTCCTCCGTTCCTGAGAACATGTTCAATTCTATCCACATTACACTTCCTTATGTCAGCTGTCTTGCGCTTGTTGATTAACTTCGAAAGTTCTGCCAGTTCTATTCTAGCTGTATAGGGTTGAAGGCTTTCATACATTGGCATTTCTTGATCAGATATTTCGTCTCCTGCGATAGCTTACTAGTATCCTGTTTAACGGAGTTACCACCGACTTCTATTGCACACTCCTTAATGATGTCCATAAGATTGTCGTTCATTGCTTCAACACTAAGGTCCTCTTCCTGTGTTAAAGCCGAATACCTGTTCTGTAGCTTGATCCAGAATCCCTCTATATTCCCTCTTACCGCTAACTCATTGATCGGCTTCTTATGTACCAGTTTCTTCCATTCCCTCCTCAAGTCTAGGCTAATTCGAGTTCTTACCATCCTATGGTCACTCCAGCGCACCTTGCCGAGCACGTCCACATCTTGTATGATGTCAGGGTTAGCGCAGAGTATGAAGTCTATTTCATTTCTGGTCTCGCCATTCGGGCTCCTCCACGTCCACTTTCGGCTATCCCGCTTGCGGAAGTAGGTATTCATTTTCCGCATATTATTCTGTTCTGCAAACTCTGTTAATAACTCTCCCCTGCTATTCCTAGAGCCTATGCTATATTCCCCCACTGCCTTGTCTCCAGCCTGCTTCTCGCCTACCCTGGCATTTATGCCGCCCATCAGTATAATGTATTTTGTTTTGACTTCACCCATCACTGATTCCACGTCTTCATAGAAGTTTTCGACTTCCTGGTCATCATGAGTGGATGTAGGGGAGTAGACCTGTACGACCTTTAATTTGTACGTCTTATTATGTTTCACAACAAGACCTGCCACTCTCTCGCTAATGCTATAGAGTTCCTGTATATTACCAGTTATATTCCGTTTAATCAGGAATCCGACTCCCAGTTCTCTCCGCTAAGCCCCGGTAGCACGGCACGTGCCCGCTTTTTGCACTGTATATGGTTCTTTTGTCTTCCTAACCTCACTGAGCCCTATTATATCCCATTTACTACCCTCTAATTCCTCCAATAACACTGCTAGACTCGCCTCACTAGATAACGTTCTAGCGTTGAACGTTGCCAGGTTCAGATTCCAATGGCGGCCTGTCCGGATCCAGGGATTCTTAGCACCCTCTACTGCGTCGCAGGTCTGACCGCCGCCGTGGTCAGTTGCTTCGCAGTTGCTGGGGACTGAGGGGCCGGGGTTTGATTGTTGTGTTCATATGGGAGGTTGTGGCCAAGTACTTCACCACGGTAGCCAATCCTGCTCTGGTGTGGGAGTGCGTTACCGGTTCTGGTCAACGGGATCAGGCCGCGCGCTCCAGGACTGTTTGTGCAATTTTATCAACACGCTGATTTTTATTTATTCCGGTGGAAAATTGCGTGGCACCGGGACTCGAACCACGGTCCTCTTTCACGCGAGGCGGATGCTCTACCTCTACGCCACCGCTGCACGTATTCCCTGTATGGTAGAAATTAAATATTTGATTATCTCATATCTGGCGGTCCCCGGATGGAGTCACATTCCTTGAGTTTCACAAAAACTAGCTGAAGAATTGAAAATTATTCCGTTCTGCAGCTGCGTGGTATTCGCGAGTCAAAATTTAAAGAAACGTTGTGATAAAATTACATTTTTAGAGAACAGAGGTAATTGGGTGTCATGAACGGAACATAATAATCATTACATATGCCAATCATTTTGATCTTTTGCGCTCTTTTGAGGGGGCTGGGAGCAGCGCTCCGAACATGTTACACCACCAGGATCGGCCTGTTATGAAAAGTTGACGAAATACGATTAGAATCGGGTGAAAGGAACTGCTACACTACACGGGCCAAGATTCGTGCCTTCTACTGCTGTCGCAGTAAAAAGTGGGCACATGCAAGTTACTGCAGTAGAACGTGCCTCTCACTTACAGCCTGCGGAACGTGTTGCGTGCAAACAGCTACGACGCATCTCTATACCTCCACCACTTGCGCGAATTCATCATTCTTTCTCTAGGGCACACACATCGCTGTTCATTGACGCGGTTGAAGCTATACCCCGTAGTTATTGCATGCGGCCTCCCGCCACTGCGGGGACGCGTTACGTTGCTGCAGAGCTGGAGGTCGTACGCCTTCAATTTCGGCCGTGGCGGCCGCATTTCTATGAGGGTGAAATGTAAAATAAAGAAAGAAAGATAAAATTGACGTGCTTAACAGGTTTAAGCTGGTCGAAACCACTGTTGGTCGAAATTAATCCAGAGTCCCCGGCTACAGCGTGCTTCATAATCAGATCGTGGTTTTGGCACGTAAAAAACGAAAGAAACAAACAAGCAAACGCCAGAAATGATTATTTTATTAATTTTTTTTTATTCCAGCCTATAGTGTAACTTCTCAGCTTGGTAAACAATGCAGGCGCACATCGCGCCCCACCGTGGACATGCGGTCTGTCTATAATGTCGCCAGCACCCGCGTTTCGTTATAACCGCATTGGTGAGAAGGCGACTTTAGCGCACAGCTTTAGAACAAAAAAAAAACAGGAATGTCTAGCGGGATTCGGGAATTACGCTTCCGGAATACCGACTAAGTCGCCCTCACTGCTTGGTTACTCAGGAATGATGCAAAAGGGAAATGCGGGTGCATAGCCAAGCCACCGTTGAAGTTTCCGCACCAGCTCTCCATAACTTCACTGTTTTTGTCAGCATCTGCTTGGAACAAGTTGATCGGTTATCGATGAAGATGTATTGCATTTAAACAAAAAACTTGAAGAGTCAACCCGGCTAGTTCCGAGAATTTTTACAGCGCAGGGACAGCCTAAACACCGAAACTATTTGACATCAGTGATGTCACAAAGCCGTATCGGCACAGTAGTTCGAGCGCAAAAATACAAAAAATAAATAAAGAAAAATGTTTGGCCTTTCTTTAGCCAACCCTTTCCTTTACATGTTTGCAACTAGAGCTACGAAAGAATAATTTACCAGCCTCCCACCCTTCTTATTTGAACACATACCAACCACACGGATGCTATCACTAGGAAATCACTCGACCGATTCGAACACACAACGTTCACACTTGTGTGTTTCTGCAGCACAAACAGATCATGCATGTTTGTGGAAAATGAGAATAGTGTTTGTCTGAGCTCGTTCAATGCAAATTGCAAGAAAAGAATTCAGCAGAGAACACTGACATCGACAGAAGGCAAGACGACACATGACACTCCGCTGGAATAGCAAGTCAACGTTTAATGTTCATTTTGACATTTAATAGTCAGTCATGCCAGCGTTAATGCCGGTGTTTTCTGCTGGAATCCTTTCTCCTGAACGGTACCTGCATGATAGAGCTTTAATTAAAAATTCATTGCAATAACACGTCCGAGTGAAATTTGCAATGCGGGATGAAAGAAACAGAGGAGTATTAAAGCGAAAAAAGAGAACATACGCCCACCTAGACATACATAAATGCACGGGAAATGCACTACCACGCAAACTCTATAGGAAGTTTGCAGATATAGAACAAAGAAGAGAGAAATACACGAAGGTCGCCCAGAACAGAAAATATATTTCACTACTCTACAATGGAGGGAGTTTGATTCAAGTGTTCCTTAAATATGGTGAAAGCGTCTTTATATAGTGGGCACTGTTCACCGTCATATGATTCAACAACGCCCCGCGAGTGAAGCCTCGTGTCGTGGTGCACAAGCATTCATTATTACTGTCTTAGACGATGCAAAGCGTGATCCAATGTAAAACATGTGATCACAGTCCTTGTCTACACTGCGAGTGAGACACTAGGACGTGCTAGACAAATGAACTTGTATAACAATTTATTTTTGTAAGTAACATTAAAACGAAGGTGATGTAGGCCCACACGATCGTGTCTGAGGGCCAAACAATGAACTCTTCCTTACCTCAGTAAGGAAGCCTTCATTGCGGTGAGGACACCTTATGTCACTCTGAAAGCTTCCTTACCGAGGTGCCCTCGGTGAAGGCTTCCTTGGTGCTTCCTCAGCGTAAGGTAGCCCCAAAGTTACCTTCATGCGTCCTTACGCCGCTCCTGGCCCTGAACGAGTGCTTCACCTCACTGCTTAACCATGTGACCTTTGCTTGCGCATGCGCGCTGTCGCCCACCTTCGGAGAAGCGCGAGCACGGTACGTCTTGCCAAGCATGTTCGTTTCAGTCACGCGTGCGGCATGGAAGCGTTGTTAGGCGTTGCACGACGCCGGCGTGCCAGCGTTGATTGAGCACAAGTTTTGCACAGTAATGCGCTACTTTTTTTAAAAGTTTGGTAAACAAAACTAGAAGAAAGCGTCCACGCTTCTCTATATTAGCTCTTCAATTTAAAGATTAGCGACAATACAACAGTTTTTATTGAATAATGGTGTTCGCGTAAAGCTTTTAAGAGATAATCTCGAACCCAGGCATGCGGCAACCGCTTCTTACATGAGGACATGTGAAGAGAGCTTTCAGAGTACGCTTGCTTCCTCCATCGGTCCTTCGCTGTAAGGAGGCCTCACGTAAGGTTAGGAAGCGCTCGAAGGAAAGGAACGTTTCATTGTTTGGGCCTGAGTGTCTTGATTACTTGACATGCGGAAGTCAGTTGGGGTCACAACTCCTGTGAGACCCGATGCCGTTATCTTGTACAGATTAATGTTTCTGGAACCATCTCCGCCAATCCAGGCAGTGTAGGCCAATTCTATGAGTGTACAGCAGGTCTACTGTATCACTGAAGTGAAATACGAAGGTGGGCTAGTTTGCGAGTGGTCATCGGTGAAAAAAAGAAAAAAAAAGATATCTTGAAAACAGAATTAGCGCTGCGTTCGTTTCTTCTTTGTTGTCCAGTTTTCTTTTCATGAGGTTGTTGAACCGAAAAAAAAAATGGCGGTTCGGTTCGTGTTCAACGCGCTCCGATTTCTTTCCGGTATAGTTCCGGTTTGGATAAATAAGGTTTTCTAATGGTTCGGGAACCGGTTCGCCACAGTTCGCGAGGTGGTTCGACATCGTAAACATTATCTTGTCCTGCGAAAGCGACACGCTACAGAGTGGGATATTGACTTGTCCGCATGGCGCATGCGCATGTTTTGTCAGAAGGGGCAAGGAATAGGCTTTCATGGCCACAGTAGAAATTTGTGGGGGCGTTCGAATAGTGAAATTTTGTAATCGAATCGATTATGGTTATTGGAGAAAAATGACCGCCCAATATGGAATACTCGCAATTTAAAAAAAAGAAAAAGTAAAAGTAAAACGATACGTTCCATGGAGTCCGTCCGGCAATAAAAGGCTTGTTTAAATTATTTGGTACACGTACACCAGATGTGATACAATACGATCACATCTGGTGCACGACGACAATAAAAGTAACGAAAGAGAGCAAGTGTACTTCCCAGATTAACTCAGTAGAGTGTAGTGCTTGTTGAAAGAGCTAAAGGTAATAATACAGCCCCGTGCATCGTTTTAGAAGAATTCGCACGTGTTGAACTGGACAAACTTTAGTTCTACTCTGTCATCCTCATGCACTTTTCACGCAGCAAATTCTGTCACCTCGTTGTAGGACGTTGCATACACTGAAGGACTTTCCCGTAGCACGCTGTTGCCCATAAGTCAGAAAACTCAGTGCCGATTTTTTTTCATAACTTATATCTTTTTTCTTGCGCCTCTCTCCTTCTAGCTTTCTCTCCCCAATTCCCGTTCCCAAGCAGAGTAGCATGTCAGTGATGTCTATACGCCAGCTAAAATCTTTGCCTTTCATTAAAGGGTTCTCTCTCTCACACACGTGTTGTGATGGGTCAAATAATAAATTACTTTGTCTAAATCGAGACAGCGAATTCATAGGTTGCCTCAGGCGAGACATGCTTACTCGACGGCTGGGCCGGTATTTTGTAGCGATGCCTTTTCCGATTCTATGCCTTTTCAGGCTTTTCGCGCTTGGCCATTGGTCAGAGCGACGGTCGGCCCACATTATCAACGCGATCAGGCGGCCGTGTGTGGCGGATGATAAGAATAGCATAGAATAAGGCATAAGGCATCGCTACAAAATAGCGGCCCTGTTCATGCGCATGTCTCCATTTGCATCAGCATTTTCCCCTACAGACCGCAAGAACTGTTGCTGTCCTTGATAGTGTTCAAATGAAACTATATAAGAATTGGCCTTGAGGATGCAGCGTAGATCCTGACGTTGAGACGCAGACAACGCGAATAGTGACTTCGCGGTTCCGTGCAGGATTTTTTCTTTTCTTTCTCGTTGTACAGTTTTAGTGCGCGTTTCTTTGTTGGAGAGAGCACGACATTCACATTGTATTACATAAATTGCAACTCATTACTTCTAGTATGTAGCAAAGAAGCTAGCAATTGAGATCTCACGCTCAGTGTCCTTTTTTTTTACATAATAAAAGCAGGTGAGGACATTGATGTTTTTGAACGATGAACAAGGACAGTTTGCGTTAATTATCGCAACGTTCCTTCGTACCCAACTGTACGTGGCGCAGTCTTGAGCTGACTAAGCGCGGACGAAAAAAGTGCAAATCATGCACATTGTGACCCGGGAAAGACTTGAAAAACTCGCACAGCATTGTAATCTGTCTGGAAGAGCCAAACGCACGTTTTACCATGGCACGCAAAAAAAGAAAAGCACTAGACGCCCTTGTTGCCGTGCACGGAGATGGCGACGGCATTCATATCAGCGACCGCAGTGTTGTTACACGAAGACCTACCGCTGGGAACTCGTTATTTTTTCCTTTCTCGAGAACAGCGTGAATTTAGCTCTTCATATATCCAAATGTGTGTATTTATACGATTTATCTTATAATAGCAGCCAGCTGACATTGGGAGCTTCATCAGAAAGGGTAATTTCTGCGGAGCCCCCGAAGCAAAGTTTCGGCCGTGGGACAGAAGTTTGCGGTGTGCGCGGATGTTACCTGTGCCGGTGATGTCTTCGTGCGTGCAGTCGGGCCACTCTGCGCTTCCGAAGCGGCAAAGGAGGGAAGGATATTTTCGCCCCTCGACAAAGAAAGAAAAATTGCAAACTAGCCGAGACAGTGAGCAACACAACGCAAGCGTTGCGTATATATGTCGTTACCATTTTTATTTCACTCCATTCAGGGCCACTCAAATGACATTTTGAGGTTGTTTTCGATGACATGAAACCTATTTGTGTGTCTATTAATGGCGACATCATTTTGAACAATCCTTCTTTTTTGCAGGTTGCACAGCAAACAGCACAAGGAACGAAATAACAGTAGACAATAACACCGGATATGATTTTTTTTTCCGTTACTCACATTCCACAATTATTAGGACTGAACATAGAAAATTACGCTGCAAGTTATCGGGTGTAACGTTTTTTGGCACTTACATACAAGAAATGATTTCTAATTTTCCAAATGTCTCAAAACCTATTCCCAACAAAGAACATTGAGAAATCTCTTCTTTAAAATTCTTGCAGCCTCTCTTAAGTATGTCATCATTACCACTGCTTGGCACTGTCTGGGGTGCCCGTTAAATTGAGATATTCGACGAAAGAAACACCTTCAAATCCTTAGTCAAAGGACAAAACAGAGATGATCTTTGTGGTTAGATCGTGCAATTAAGGTGTAATCAGCACAGTAGCTGCACAGAATCCGCCACTACATATGGGAGAAGTCGCAGCGGGAAAAGATATAGGGACTTACATTAGGATTTGTTCAGCACACAGTCTTAACGACGGTGAACCTACTGAAACACGCTTCGAAAGAGCAATGATTACATTTGTGACTGATTATATAAGGGTTCAACGGAGAGTCAATATTTGCGCAAGCCTAACGCACTTGCCGCAGGGTTTTTTTTTCTGCTCTTTAGTGAGCGTAGGTAAGATTTTTTCGCGAGCACCAGTGTAGGTAGGCGTAACAAGAAAAGAAGCAACATTAAAGCACGAAATGCAAGATAATGTCGCAAGCCTGTGCGCGCTTTAATATGAGTGAATGCCTTGATGAAATTTAGCAAAGCGAACTTGAATAACGCGCAGCTAACGCAGATAGGAGTAATCCCATTCTCGGAACGCGCAATGACTCGGGACTGGCGACCTGGTCGGCCTGAGTAAGCGAGCAGCCGCTCCAACGAAGGAAAAAAACCTCAGAGTATATTTCGCACATTTGGGGGCATAATATGATATTGTAATGTCATTTTCGCGCACTGTTCCCACGAATAAAATTTTGTTCGATAAACAAGACTGCTGCCGCCTTGTATACGAACGCATCCCAAGTCCCTCAACACGAACATTTCCATTGGATTGCATTGCAAGAGCTGTTCGTCTGCTATCTTTACGAAAGCAGCATGGATGAGTCATGTGGAAAACTGAGTCACCTTTATATGTTGAACTCGCAGTAAGCACACGGTGAATCCACTGCTTGTATAACCGTGCGAGCTGTCACTAAACGTGGCTTATCAAGCGACCAGCCCAATCGTCTCCTAATCCACCGAAGGCGGCCATAACCATGCCACAGCAATCATTCTTTACCGCTAACCCCAATTTACCACTAATGATTCCTGTCACACATACTGCGAGAGCCTACGCCAGGATCTGCTGTGCGTTTACTGCCACCTGCTCGTTCGCGATAGATGTGGTTTGCCGCGCGAACGATTGCAAACACCCAGCGATCAGAAAGGGTGTCAAAATGAAAAGAAAAGGAAAGAAAGATATTAAGACAGTCTGGTCCCAAGAAAAGGAAGCGAACTGGTGAATATGATGGCTGAACGCCTGCACGACTATACTGTCGCATCCTGGCAACCTTTAACCGGAACATTACCAGCGCCATTTTTGTATGGAGACGAATGCATCTTGCAGCCACTGAAATCGAAGGTAGTTTTGCCACCCAAACCCTCACGTAAAGCCAAGGACGTTGCCAATTATTAGTTTTGACTAGATTAGTTTGAGCGCAAGTGGCGATATGTCAGAAAATGAGACAGAACAAAATGAGAGAAGGAGGGAGGGAGGGAGGGAGGGAGGGAGGGAGGGAGGGAGGGAGGGAAAAGGAGGGATAGCACCCTGCTAGTTTGTGACATCATCCTTAATATACCTTGTCACTCGTACTAGCCTCGAGCCACCTACGGGGCATGACTTGAGCTGTAAGTTATGATTAGAGCGAATTGGCAAGAATCAGCCCTCGTTGATATTATGCAAGCTTACTGACGCATGTCACCACCTTGGATTTTTTTCTGGAACTGATATTGGCGCGTGAGTTATCGCTCAATTCCCCAGCTGCTTTAGTTAGGTAAGCTTTCAAAGAAAATTATCTATTACGATAAAAAATCTGCGTGATGAGGGCACCTTTCTTCTAGGAAATAAAAGCCTTCTGCACAAGCATTTGCCTTCTACAGATGAGGTGAATCTTGAAAGTACTCAAGAGTGTGATCAGGTGTCAGCTGCTTCGCCAACAAAACATGATAATTCGTCCCAAAACGTCAAACTTCTCGTGCTTACTAACCTAAGCGGAACGCGTGGCGTCTTAAGACAGCACGAAATGATTGCTACTGCCATCTACGGTATACGTCGTATGTGACTTCTCATTGGAAATAAATCGAATATCCACATGGACTTTTTTTCGGCTTTGCAGGACGATGGTTGCAAAGCTTCAATTTAACACCGCGGAAACTTTTTTTACAGGGCTAAAAATAAACAGCGATCGAGTTAATCGTTCACTGTCAAGGATCGCTGTAGAGCGATGTGGGTTTAGCGACATGGTTAATGACGCTGTATCTACTAATTGTAACGATAGATTTGAGAAGGCTGAACTTGTCGTTTTCTTGAGGATAATGGAACAATTTAGTACTGCAACACGGAAAACTAGTTTGTGCGACATATATATTGCACTTAGTTTTGCGTATTATGTGCGTTCTCTTGCGATGTTTGATGGCACTCGCTCAGAATGATCAAGACAAATAGGAAAATGCATTGATGTTCAAAGGGTATTTAAGGAATAGAAATTTTCTTGGATTTATCTTAAGTAGGGGTACTCTTTAGTAAGAAACCACAATACATCGGTCAGTAAGCGGACCTTAAAGCAGTTCTGCGCACGCGCGCGGACACACAGGCACGCAAAAAAATAGCGCTGACGTAAGGCATTGTAATACCAGACAGAAAGTGAGAGAGGCATAAAGGAGAGATGCCTAGACCTGCACCACTAATGTATGCAATACCAGACAATCGCAAAAAACCAAACAAGTCGCAAACTATAGCGAGTACGTGCATGTATCTCTTTATTTTTTAGTCACTCCAAATAAGAACAACAGCCTTCCTCTTGAAAGTTGGCCGGATTATGATTTCGTGTAACTTTTTTTTTTTGCACCACATCCTTCACAATTGCGGCGCTGTGTTGAACCAAGGGATTTCCGCCTACTTCGGTAGAAGAAGCACTGAGGTTGCAGGCAAGCTTGAGATTACGAAGAGGCCATCAAACAACGCCGTGCACCAGCCTAGTGAAGCCTATCAGCGACAGAAAAAAAATATAGAAAGTGCAACAGAACGCAACAAAGACGTAACAAATGACGCAGGAGCGAAACGTTAACAAGCACAATCACACAACAGTGTCGCATCACATTGAGCTTTTGCGTTTTGTATGTTTCATACCGCATAACTCTTATTATCGGAAACGGTTGAAATATATATGTATTTACAACATAGAGCATTCCTCTTATTGAACTAGAATACATGGTAACAGGACTGTATAGTACATGTGCGCTAAGCAACCTCAATGTAGGGGTGGCTGCCAAGAAGTAATCAGTAAATAACGGGTTTCAAGCCGCTACGCTCGCTGTATAAGCTTCCTCGTATTCACATGCACACAGGAGTTGTGTGGACAGGAAAAAAATAAAAAAACAAAGAACATGAGCAAAAAAGCGCAACAGGAGTGAATGTCTGCTTCTCTTGAACCATTATGTACATCTCAAGCGCAGGGTATATGTACACTCAAAATCGTAGTTAAGCGTCCCGAAATTACTCCATAGTTAATCAACACAAACGCAAGCCCACCTTTTTTTTTTTCCTAACAGCCCCCCCCCCAAAAAAAAAGAAAAAGCTGTGTCGTGTTTGAACTGAAACATAGGCTACTCCCTTGCTACCTCTAGACGGAGCCGGTAATTTCACACTCTTTTATTTTCCCAGCAGAGAACACTCAATTATTTATATTATATATATTTATATACCGTAGTTATAGTATGTCATATGAATGTCGTAGTTATATCTATGATGCTTAACTCTGCGTCACTATGGAGGTGCATCTCTCTTCACAAAGCCTATATGATACAAGAGATAACGAGAAATTGGATGGACGAAAGTGGTATAGTGCGAGTTACTGGAGTCTAGTGCAGCAGAACGTAATGTGCCGCGAGGAGAAAGGTTGCCCGCGCTACGGAAATGTGCCTTCGCAGGTTTGGTTACGAGTGCCTCGTCATTTCTCGCTCATATCGAGGTGCACATCAACCTTGATGTCGCGTGGTTCTTTTTGGGTTCCTCGACGAAGGCAATTAGGCTTCAGGCGCGTTTGCCCGCAAAGTCGAGAGCGGTTGAATGGCGAAGTCTGTATAAGAAAGGGCCTGACACGATTCAAAACGTAAAGCGCTCCAGACGTTCGAATTGCCTCGTACGTGGATGAAACATCATGTGAAGAACGAACCGAAATATATGCTGTTGAGGACCTTCACGCATCGGTGTCAGACAGCGCGATAAAATCGTTACAAGCCAGTCTGTCTTATTATTATAATCTTATCGGTCAAGTGAGGAGTTATGAGGAGTGGTGTAATCCTTAGAAGTGTAACTACACCTCGAAGAAAAAAAATTAAAAAATAACCACGAAAGATCGTAGCATTTATGCTAGTGCTCGATAGTGCGGAGCACATTTTGTCGTAATGGTGAAATAAGAGATGTTCCCGATTCACTTTCCATCGTTTCGCAACTTACACGCGGCGCCACGTCGCGAAGAGCTCTGTTTGCCGACAAAATTGTACCGCTTCGCGCAGTGTTCACGGGTCACCATCTGGGCAATGAGAACATCAAAATAATAGAATAAAAAAACAGAGAGAGAGTCGCAGCTTAGTATATATAAGGCGCCGATATATATGTTCCCATTGGTTGCACGACCGACGTGACTGGTTTGAATTTTTATGAACTTCAACAGAATATGCCGCCATGTACGCAGAGATAGATGATTCGTTATTGCTGCTTAAAAGGAGGGTGCGCTCTTCTGCACTGTCTTGTATGCTATATTAAGTTAATAGACACATGACTATCTTTTTCTGGGGAGAGCACTTGAATGCACTGGTTAGCTTTTCTCTCGCGCGTTTAGAGAATCTACCTAGACAAGCCTAGAAGATGAGACACTACCCTACAGATTCGCAATGTAACGCAATACGAAGCCTTGGCGTGAGCAAGGGTTCCGGGATACTGGAACGACAATTACCCGCTATGAACTTGTGATAGAAAACGAATACCACGCAACTGACCTTACTAGAAGAATTAGTCAAGGTGACCCGGTTCTTTCGGGCGATCCACTCTCTAATTAAGAGCACTTGTGAAGTGCTTCTTTTTTCATTTTCTTCTGCCTTAAAGCTCCAATAACGTTCAGCCCGCTTGCGTGGACAGAAAAGTTACATTGTATTCGAAGGTAAAATAACGAAAACACGTCGGAATAACGTGTGGCCCAGTTGCTGCAGGATGGCATAGCAGAGATGCTCCTCAGAGGGAATAACTGACCATTCGCGGTAGGCAATCGCAAGAAGCGCCGCGAGGTTTACAGGGTTTGTCAATCGGACTGCCAAGGATCCGCTTATCCGACAGGTACAAATAAAGCTAGCCATTACAAGAAAAATTTAAGAAACACCTTCGCTTTCTCTTTTTCTGCAGTGTACATTCGACTCATTGTCTTATGGAAGGTAAAAGTTTCAAAGAGGCAGTGATTATGTTAACGAACGTTCAGGAGACATTGAATTAACAACGCCACACCAAAGTAAATGGCTGGACTTTGCGGGGTGCACGCGCTGCTCTCGCGTTTTCCCTTCGAAAATGTTTGTCGGGAAAACAAAATGCTGGGCACAGGAAGCGAAAGATGCTTGCGTGAAAGCAACACGTTTCTCGTCGCCACTTTCTCACAACCAGTTATGAATTATGCGTTTGGAGTACATATTTTGCCCTTGTTTTCTTCCAACAAAAGTAATGTCGCTTCACATTGAGAAAAGACAACATGCCTGCGTCGTACGCAATTCCAGGCGCACACGCAGGCACGGCGCACGATCGTATTTTGCATTATTTAGCTAATAAAGCAAGTTTGACAATCTCGTAGCGTCACTGTAGTCGCTCAAGCATGCCGTTAATTAAATGCACTAATGAATGCTTTGTCTAAAGCAGCAGACTTGAATTTCTGGCTGAATACGTTGCCACGGTGAAGTTTGGTAACGCTTTAGGTAGCCTCGCATTTAGGTGGCCCATTACAGGGTACCTACTTTTCGATATGCCTATTGAAAGTGCGCCTTGCTGTAGACAAATAAATAGAAGACGTTCACAACAAACATATCGTGCAACAAGGTGTAACCTAAGCTTATCAGAAACTCACGTCTCTGAAAAGTATATTGTGAAGCAGTACGCCTTCAGTTGTTTCCTTCACCTTCTGAGCCAAATGGAGCACGTTAAGCGACACATCGTAAATTAAATCAATTCGTAAATGAAGTAAGGCAATACTGCTAGAATTGCGTGCTCAACTCACCAAACGTACAATATATAGATATATATAATTATTTTTACCTCGGTTTTATTACCGACGTAACCTGCCTTGCAGTGGACGCATGTCCATTCCTGCTTAGCGTTGGTCTCAGAGTGTTCATGTGCCTGCTCTGTTCGCCTCTGTGTTACGCGTACCGCTGTCCTGTGTTTGGCCTGTGCCTCATCGTGGATTCTGCCTTTGTTGGCGTGTGTGGCTTCTTCAGAGTGTGGAGACGACTCACCCATTAAGACGGGTTCACAGCAAGCTACGTCGCCGTAAGGTTCTACGTCCTTGCATCCTCCCGCCTCGCAAGTGGGTCTTAAGTGCCGTCAGTGGACACTTGTAAGAAACGGATAGGTTTCATAACTGTCCGTCCTTCGAAGCGCCCTCAATTCTCTCAAAGAACAGCAGCTATGGAAGTGTACCCAACGAGTGCCCATTTGGAACCATGGGTATTCGGGGTGTGCACATCCAAAGGACGACCTAAGGTGCCAAGCTGCAGGAAAAATAAATGTGTGAACTAGTTTATACAGTGATAACTTTCAGCTATGGCGTACGTCAGCAAACTCCACATTGTGCACGTTATTGTGAGTCACTAGTATGGCTGGGGTAACACGAAGGCCGGCATCACCCAACATGTAGAACATTGGGCTGCTTTTCGGAAGCATTCAGTGCAGCACCGGAGCTTGACCGCACGATCACAACGAACGAGATGATCACACAGCGAAAAACGTGTTCACGCAGAAAGGCCGGCAGTGCCTACACGTCGGGCCTTTCTGCACGCACAGCTCGCAAGAGACGCGGCCATAGCAACCATATCAACTACTAACCTGTCTTCACACGTCACGGTAAAATAAACAAAAGACATCTTTTTCTTTCCAGGACGCTTCAAAGGACGCTACACACACTCTTTTGCAGGGAGAGAAAGAGGCGCTTTCCTATCGCGGGGGCGGCAGTGCAGGTAGAAGAGCCCGGACTGCTCTCTTCCTGCCCCTAACGCAGTTCACACACCGTTTCCCCCTGAAGTGAAGGTGGGACGTATGCCGCCCCTGCTCAACGGCTCTTTCGACCTCTCCTGTGTCGTTCAGCCACGATGTTGCACGCACTACGGGCACGAGGCTACGGACCCGGACACGATCTTATTTTCCGGGTACGCCCAGGCGCAGCTGTGGAGGCAGGATAAGCGAGAGCCGCCTCTGGCCCGTCCCGTACCAGAACAGGCTGTTGGAACGGGACTGGCGGGCCCTCTGCTACGCGGAAGCCTCGACGTCTTTCTTGACGTCACCCCCTCCGCCACCACCTCCGCTGCCGTGACTGCTCGCGCTGCTGATGAAGCCCGAAAAGAGCTCCATGGGGATGGGGAACACGATGGTGGAATTCTTCTCCGCTGCGATGGAGGCCAAAGTCTGTAGGTACCGCAGCTGGAGAGCTGACGGCGTGTCCGCTATCACCTCGGCGGCTTCTTTCAGGGACCGTGAGGCTCGCTGTTCTCCCTCGGCCGCAATAACCTGCGATGACAAGATGGCTACCCCTGAGTGCGCTGGTGGCAAATCAGATGCATTATAGTAAAAACAGATCCTGCCGCGAATAGATCAGTCATTTCATCACCATCAGCCTGGTTGCGCCCACTGCAGTCGCCTCATGTCCTGCCCATGCCCATTTCTTTTTCTTGATTTCAACTAAGATATCATTAACTCGCGTTTGTTCCCTCACACAATCTGCTCTTTTCTTATCCCTTAACGTTACACCTATCATTCTTCTTTCCATAGCTCGTTGCGTCGTCCTCAATTTAAGCAGAACGCTTTTCGTAAGCCTCCAGGTTTCTGCCCCATACGTGAGTACTGGTAAGACACAGCTGTTATATACTTTTCTCTTGAGAGATAGTGGCAACCTGCTGTTCATGATTTGAGAATGCCTGCCAAACGCACCCCAGCCCATTCTTATTCTTCTGATTATTTCAGTCTCATGATCCGGATCCGCAGTCACTACATGTCTTAAGTAGATGTATTCCCTTACCACTTCCAGTGCCTCGCTACCTATCGTAAACTGCATTTCTGTTCCGAGACTGGTAAACATTACTTTAGTTTTCTGCAGACTAATTTTTAGACCCAACATTCTGCTTTGCATGTCAAGGTCAGTGAGCATGCATTATAATTGGTCCCCTGAGTTACTAAGTAAGGCAATATCATCAGCGAATCGCAATTTACTAAGGTATTCTCCATTAACTCTTATCCCCAATTCTTCCCAATCCAGGTCTCTGAATACCGCCTGCAAAGCACGCTGTGAATAGCATTGGAGAGATTGTTCCTCCCTGCCTGACGCCTTTCTTCATTGGAATTTTGTTGCTTTCTTTATGGAGGACGACAGTGGCTGTGGAGCCGCTATAAATCTATTTCAGTATTTTTACATACGGCTCGTCTACACCCTGATTCCGTAATGCCTCCATGACTGCTGAGGTTTCAATCGAATCAAACGCTTTTTCGTAATCAATGAAAGCTATATATAAAGGTTGGTTATATTCCGCAGATTTCTCTATCACCTGATTGATAGTGTGAATATGGTATATTGTTCAGTAGCCTTTACGGAATCCTGCCTGGTCCTTTGGTTGAAAGAAGTCGAAGGTGTTCCTGATTCTATTTGCGATTACCTTAGTAAATACTTTGTAGGCAACGGACAGTAAGCTGAGCGCTCTATAATTTTTCAAGTCCTTGGCGTCCCCTTTCTTATCGATTAGGATTATGTTAGCGTTCTTCGAAGATTCCGGTACGCTCGAGGTCATGAGGCATTGTGTATACAGGGTGGCCAGTTTTTCTAGAGCAATGTGCCCACCATCCTTCAACAAACCTGCTGTTACCTTATCCTCCCCAGGTGCCTTCCCCCTTTACGTAGCTCCCAAGGCGTTCTTTACTTCTTCCGGCGTTACTTGTGGGATTTCAAATTCCCCTAGACTATTCTCACTCACATTAAAGTCGTGGGTGCTACTGGTACTGTATAAATCTCTATATAACTCCTCAGCCACTTGAACTATCTCATCCATGTAAGTAATGATATTGCCGGCTTTGTCTCTTAACGCATACATCTGATTCTTGCCCATTCCTTGTTTCTTTTTTACTGCTTTTAGGCTTCCTCTGTTCTTGAGAATATGTTCAATTCTATCCACATTATACTTCCTTATATCAGCTGTCTTGCGGTTGTTGATTAACTTCAAAAGTTCTGCCAGTTCTATTCTAGCTGTAGGGTTAGAGGCTTTCATACATTGGCGTTTCTTGATCAGATCTTTCGTCTCCTGCGATAGCTTACTAGTATCCTGTTTAACGGAGTTACCACCGACTTCTATTGCACACTCCTTAATGATGTCCATAAGATTGTCGTTAATTGCTTCAACACTACGGTCCTCTTCCTGAGTTAATGCCGAATATCTGTTCTGTAGCTTGATCCGGAATTCGTCTAGTTTCCCTCTTACCGCTAACTCATTGATCGGCTTCTTATGTACCAGATTCTTCCATTCCCTCCTCAAGTCTAGGCCAATTCGAGTTCTTACCATCCTATGGTCACTGCAGCGCACCTTGCCGAGCACACCCACATCTTGTATGATGTCAGGGTTAGCGCAGAGTATGAAGTCTATTTCATTTCTGGTCTCGCCATTCGGGCTCCTCCACGTCCACTTTCGGCTATCCGGCTTGCGGAAGTAGGTATTCATTATCCGCATATTATTCTGTTCTGCAAACTCTGTTAATAACTCTCCCCTGCTATTCCTAGAGCCTATGCCATATTCCCCCACTGCCTTGTCTCCAGCCTGCTTCTCGCCTACCCTGGCATTTATGTCGCCCATCAGTATAATGTATTTTGTTTTGACTTTACCCATCACCGATTCCATGTCTTCATAGAAGTTTTCGACTTCCTGGTCATCATGAGTGGATGTAGGGGAGTAGACCTGTACGACCTTTAATTTGTACGTCTTATTATGTTTCACAGCAAGACCTGCCACCCTCTCGCTAATGCTATAGGATTCTTGTATATTACCAATTATATCCATATTAATCAGGAGTCCGACTCCTAGTTCTCGCCTTTCAGCTAAGCCCCGGTAGCACAGAACGTGCCCGCTTTTTAGCCCTGTATATGCTTCTTTTGTCCTCCTAACTTCACTGAGCCCTATTATAACCCATTTACTGCCCTCTAATTCCTCCAATAACACTGCTAGAATCGCCTCACTAGATAACGTTCTAACGTTAAACGTTGCTAGGTTCAGATTCCAATGGCGGCCTGTCTGGAGCCAGGGATTCTTAGCACCCTCTGCTGCGTCACAGGTCTGACCGCCGCCGTGTTAAGTTGCTTCGCGGCTGCTGGGAACTGAGGGCCGGGTTCGATTGTTGTATTCATATAGGAGGTTGTGGCCAATCCTGCTCCAGAGTGGCCAATCCTGTTCTGGTGAGAGAGTGCGTTACCGGTTCTGGTCACCGAGTTCAGGCCGCACTCCAGGCCTGTTGATGCAATTTTATCCACCGGTGGATTTTTTTTTATCCGGTGGAAAATTGCGCGGCACCGGGATTCGAACCACGGTCCTCTTGCACGCGAAGCGTGCGAGGCCTGCAAGTCAGTCCTTTATTGCCGTCCAAATCAATAAACGACGGCCCGTACTTAGTGCTGATTGCTGCCGTTAGTGGCTATGTACCATTAAAGGAATAACGCTTATGCGAGGAACAATTTTCTTTTTTTGAACAGCAAGAGACACGCCATCTTAGCACCACCAACTGAGCTTTCGCCTGCTGTGGGGGCTTAGCAGGCTATGGTGATGCGCTGCTATAGTATATATGCACGAGGCCGCGGGATCAAATCTCGGCCGCAGAGGTCACATTTCGGTGGGGGCGCATTGCGAGAACGCCCGTGTCCAGTGCATTGGGGGCCTGTTAAATATCCCCCTGTGGTGGAAACTAATCCGGAGTCCCTGAGCACGGCGTGCCCCATAATCATATAGTTGTTTTGTCACGTATAACCCCAAAATTCAATTCAACTGAGCTTTAATCTCCTCCGTTTACGACGAACAGGGGTCGTATTCACAAAACCTTTCGTTCGTAAGTGCTGCTTGCCATTGGGAAGTCGCTTTCGCTAATAGGATGTCCGACCCCACGATAAGTTGCCATCTGTACTTACGAAGTGATCTTGCGTAAGAACTTTTTAAGGTGACGCTTTGTCTGCCTAGCCCGCCGCGGTTATGCGACCGTCGGTCGTTCAGTATCTCGCAGGATATGCTTGTGGATATATATTATCGCAGACCTTTATTACCACTGCATGGTGACCGACAATGTACCGCGAGTGAGCACACCTCTGATATGCGTTCTCGTGCTCTAAATTATTACATAATACCTGTAAGCATAATGTCCGCCCATAGCTAGCTCTAAAGCACGCAGATTTGTTAATGGAATACAGTAGCGCATGATTTCTCAACGAGCCGTTGCTAGAAGTAGTATAGAAGCCGTAAAGGTATCTACGGGGACTTATGTGTCGCCACTTCTGTCTGCTTATACACCTCTCCTCCCCATTCTTCCCTCGACAAAAATCAAACGTCGCCTTCTTCCTCGTGAGTTTAATGCGTCGACACCTCACATTGTGCATACGCACGAAATGATGTTTCTATTTCGACATCGCTTGTGTAGTTCGTAAACAAGAACATCACATGACAATACACATGGGACCTGTGCGGTGCGCAAAGATTGCATGATATTACGCGTTGCATTTGGTTAAAATAAAGACGACAGTACGCGTCGAATTAATTGACATGGCAGTTCAATAACCACTTCACGAACGCTTCCCTTTACGTAGACTCCCTCTGGTTCGTTGGATCTGCATAATTTTTGGAAATATGGGCCCACATGAGAAAGCGATCTTGCAGTGACCTTTCAAGGGACGGGAAGAAAAAGATAATAAAGGACCGAAATGATGAAAAAATTGCCCTCGTAAGCGAAGAACGTAGAAAGGATTTTGTTCTTTGGAAATGTAATGTAAATGATATCGTGCCACTTACTTTGGCTCGAGCTTCCCGTGCTGCTTCTGCTTCAGCGGCCATAGCTCTCTGTAGTTGCACTGGCAGTCGTACGTCTTTTCTGCAATGCACGATTCGGAAGCAACAGTTTCACTGCTGTGCGGAGTAGTGAGTTCTCAAGTTTCGTATAAAAGAAACAAAGGAAATCTTGTTTCTGCGCCTTGGTGCACGCTTGCAGCGCATCATTGCTTATCTTTGGTGCCTGCATTTGATGCTTTTGATGAACACAAGGTACTCTCAACAGTGGCAATCGGTTCACGTACGGCGTCTCGTCTTACTAACGGTTTTCTGCTCATTAGCATACCCAAAGAGTATCATTGCCCTTGGGGTTGCGCGCGATGCGTTCTGAGCCGTCAGCGATGCTTCGCGTTTTCTCGAAGGTAGCATACTCGAAACAAGTAACAATATCACAAAATAAGGATTCATGGAATGAATGAAGCAGCCGAATATTAACAACAGGAGAAGACCGACTCGAAGACAGTCGGAAGTAAGCTAAAGTAAATCATATCCGGCAAGGAGAAAAAGAAAAGAAGAAACGTTATATACAAGTTTTCATTGACCATATAGCTTTTTTCATTTTTTTCAATAGCATAGGCTGGACTGCCCTTAATACGAATCATAACTAAAGTCGAAACTGGGCTGGCGCCTTAAAAATCGAGCTCACACACTGTGTGCTGATTGCATTTTGGTCAGGAACGTTAACGTCTTCTCTTCAAGAGTGTCCCAGTCGTGTTAGGGTTCTCATGGAAGTCGCTAACGGCTAGCAAGTTCTTGGAATTTAATCCTACGAGACTCATTAGCAAATAATTTGCGAACCATGGCATTCATTATTTACCGCATAAGAAGTAATTGTTCAAAAAGGAAGAAAGGAGGAAATGCATATGTTTGTGCTAGTGCAGCTATATGGGTTGGTTGTCTGGACGAGTCTCTTTTACGTAACGTAAAACCTACAGAAAGTAAAGCATATGCACAGCTTCCCAAGTCCCTGGGACAAAGACAATTCGCGAAAGTGTTCTTGAAGCTGTGAAATTGAACAGTGATCAAGTTGAAGACTACGAAAAATTGATTATGAACAAGAGATTTTATAAGTCACTGTTGCAGTATCTCTATGAAACGGGCCTGCATGCTCATATTTAACTCCATTATGACGTTATGCCGCGTGGCAACCCAAGTGAAAAAAAAAGAAGTCAGTGGCAAACTTATGATACATTCGACTGGCCACTTTCGAGCGCTCTAGAGCGCTCTCGCGTTGCGGTTTACATCCGAGTGGTCGATACCGAGTGCTCGGAACACATTCGCCTGTTTCCTCCAGAGCGGTGTGCTCCAGCTGAGAGCGCTCGGAGACGCTGTCGCCTTCAACCTGGGAGCGCGACAGAAATCCGAAGGAAACTCCATTATGTGGCTACTCCGACTGCCCTAGTAACAGCTAGCACTCTAGAAGAGTTTATTGTTGGGCTAATTCATTTTCCATAATTGAAGTTACGCAGCAGCTAGGACGTTCGGCTGGGAGAGTCTTTTTCTGGCTCCCATCTCGAGAGCGCTCCGCATCGCTGAAGAACGAGTACGCGTGGTAGGAACCAGTCGAACGTGAAATTAGAAATTCTAAGAACTAAATTGCCTAAAAACCAACACAAGAACTCCTGACCTAAGTCGTTCAGCAAAGGTAGCGTAGAGTACGTACATTTCAACTCTTTCCACTTTCACACCCCAGGGGTCAGTAGCTTCGTCTAAGCTTGCCTGAAAGAAGGAGCGGCAAAAGTGGGGGCATTCGTTTCACTCTAACACCGTCAAAAGTCAGCGATCTACCTTACTGTAACAAAAATAACGTGCATGCTGGAAGCGCAGGTCCCAATACCTGCATAACGTGAGAAATGGACTCCCTCTCGGAGAGGATCTCCGAGAGGTTCTTGGTGCCGAGCACGTTCCGGAGCGTGGTCGCAGCAAGGAGTCGGGTCGAATGTCCGTAGTCCTCCACGTTGGAAACGGCAATGGTGGCGTTACTGATGCGGTAGTACACCACGGCATCCACCGCCACTGTCACCGAGTCCTTGGATAGAATCTGCATGGACGCGATTTCATGACGCAGTGAGAATCAGCCTCAGTTGGGGAACATCTCGTCGTCATAAAACGCAAGGTTCACACTAGAACTACGTGCTTGTCTATTGAGTGAAAGTGTGAAGACAGGCTTCCGGCTTCTTGATAGGCTATGACTGATATTGCGCTGCGTAGACGACGCATGGATAAAAGTAAGCATTCGTGTGCTCTCTATGTGAAAATAGAAAGTGCTAGAAAGTGCTTCTTTCTTTCTTCGCAAGATGGAGAGTGTATCACGAAAGGGAAATTTTTTCACCCTTTTTTCATGAAAAGTTCTCCACCTATCGGATTTCCGCAGAACTTATTTTCTCATTCAGTGTTCCTGCTCTTAGAGTCGTCGATTAATTCGCTCTTGGCCTAACATCGGCTAGGCTCCTTGTTAGCTCTGTTAGTAGAGCGAGTGCTCACCGAGAGGCGGTGGCGTTCGATCCACGGAACAGAGCTAGTTTTTCTTTAGCTGCGAAGCTTGAATTCCAAGGAAACCGCATGAGCGTAATTTGTAGCCTTGCAACTATCTTAGAATGGGGTGAAAATTTATCTTTTCCATCCCAGAGTCGCAGTCTTGCACATGTGCTACTGTTCTTGTATAGTGTTGTGCCATCACCACAAGCCCGGATTCCGAATCTGCAAGATGCAGAATCTATCCTGCGAGCGCCCTAATTCTCCCTTCACAAGTCAAGATGCTGAGCCGTCAGGCAGCGGGGTCCTGCGGGAGAAGCCTCGGCGAGCCGCATGTTTGGACGTGTCGGCGTGTGCCAGACAGCCCGGCGCCGCACCTCCCTTTGCCTGTAGGTCACCGCGCGCGCGAACTTTGAACCGGGTGGCCAGCGCGGTCGCTGGTTGGACCCCTCGGACGACCGTCGTGTGCTGACTTTGTATTGGGCCGTTTGAGTGACAATGGTGCCTCGGGGATTATAAAAGCAGCGACGCGCTGCCTGAAAAACAGGATCCGCCGACCCACCGGGAGAGAGTGTCGCTCCCGACTGGGGTGAGATGTGTCACGCGTTTTCGCCGGACGCCGTCGTGCGGGAACAGTCGCGTTTGTGTGAGCTCTCGGCCCCAGTGCCGATCCGATCTTGTCCTGTACAAAGACCTGTATATAATGTATAAAATCCCTTTCGTTATTCTCATCGACGCCTGGCTCGGAGTCTTCGCTACCAACGCTCTGTCACGAAACGGGTGACGAGCGCTACGGGACCACAAAGTCGTAATAGTGGTGCAGCGGTGCAAGTTCGTAACACTGGTGGCACCGGTTGGGTGTCGTAACAATAGCTACCTAGCCTATTGTTAGTAATGCGCTTGTAGTTACGCAGTTACGTTATCCTGAGAAATTTAATGTCTTGATATAGGTGACACGATGTCAGAGCACTCACACGTCACATGGAGGCATTTAATAACTACAATAAGCGAATAAGATCTAAGAAAACTTTGTCTTCAGATAACCTAAACATCGGAACCATTTCGGCTGTTGCCATTATTTCGTGCAAATATACGCAGCTGCCCGCTTCGTATTCTTTGTAACCTTGCTGTCCTTCTTGGTAACTCCTATAAAGGCTACAAAGAACATATGTAACAAGTCAAGAGCTTTACTGGACTCCTTTATAAAGGTTATTAAGAACCATTATAAAAAAAAAGATAAACTTTTCGTTAACGATTTTAAAGGGTTACAAATAAGGGCCTTTATAAAATATCAGGAACCCACTTAGTAAACGTTATAAAGTTTACCAAGAACACGGTGCAGCAGTGTAGCAGTGTTGGTATAGGTGTGAGCTCTGCCTGTAGTATACATTGGGAGTTAGCCTGGAAAATTTTTAGAAAGTGAGCGCACGCAAAGATTCGGTACATATATTTTCACCACTTCTCCGATGCATCCGTGAAACAAGTGAGGACCATATTTCAGTAATGAAGCACGTCTTGAAGAAAGCACAATTGGCATGCGGGTGTTGGAATGGAAGGCTTGTTTGAGGGCCAGTGGACTTGCGTGGCAGACAACCAGATAGAAGATGCGGGGCATTCAGTGGCGCAGCTGGCCGCAGTGCTGTCGCAATTCGGCAGCTGGCTTGCAAGGTTTAATAGCTCCGCACAAAGACTTGATCCCAGTAGTCAGAAGAGATCTACTCCTTCCCCACTGATATGAGACCAGACGTTCAATACGCAGTATATATTACGGTTTTGCCGCGTATACACATGTGTCGAGCCGATACAATGCAAATTGTTGTACAGAATTCCTTAATTAAACATTCCGTTAAGTAGTAAACTTAAAGCGCTTGATGTGAGCTTTTAAAGTGTTGATACGCCCAATTCTCTTAAACGTAATACGATAGAGCTGTAGAGGTTGGCAAATCCGGCAATGTAATTGTCATTAAAGGGAAAATCAGACATCCACCCATTTGTAGCAATTGCTACAAAGGAAACCCATACGGGTTCCTCGAAAGGAAAGCCTCAGAGCTGAAGAAAAATTCGGCCTGGTCCGGGATTCGAACCCGGGACCACCGCCTTTCCGGGGCAGCCGCTCTTTCTTTCTTTCTTTCTTTATTGTTTGTTTCACGGATTCTCTCCGTGTAGGGGGCCGAGGTAAAGGCAAAATGCCTGACGGAGCCTCTGTGCCCCTACCATCTGAGCTAACCAGGCGGCTAGCAGATGGCAGGGCGAAGTCGAATTTGCCGACAACACGAAGCAAAGGAAAGAGTTTGACGTAGTAGTTCTGCGGAAACCCGCAAGGTGGAGAAAAGTAATTAAAGGGAAAATCAGACATCCACCCGTTTGTACACCACGTGAGCACACCACGTGAACTAGATGAAAGAATCCACGTTGACAGGCGTAAACAAATACAAAAAAAACAAAGAAAATCAAAACCATCTTGCTTATTGTTCAGTTTTCGATGCAAAAGCGTTTTATAACCAAATACTCGCTTTAAAAAATAGATGTGTAGACATATTTGTTTCAATTCCACTAATACTTTAACCCTTGTAAGTCCCTTTCTCTCTTTCTCTCCCTCTCTTTCTTTTTTTTCTTTTTTCTTTGTTTGTTTCATGGAAAGTACGTGCGGCAGTTGCTGCTGCAACAACATAACGCACTTGGAAAGGCATATTTACTCAGGCAAGCCTCGGAGGTATACCGTGTGTCCCAGCTAACATTAGCCAAGTTGTTCAACAACAACGAAAAAAAAATTAAGGAAAATTGGGCAAGATACAACTATAAGACCTCCGGTGTTCGGTCATTAGAGGTCTGGCGACCGAACATGATAGGTGTTAAAACGGAACCTTCCACTGTGTTCTTGAATTTTTTTTTTTTTTCATTGAACAGCTTGGCGAAAATTAGCTGGAACATCCTATATAGATCGCAAATGGTCGCGTTTCGAGAAAAGTGACCTCCTCAGGGTCAGTCGTTTGGCGCTCAAGTTTCAAGCTACGTGACAAGGGAGTAACTGATCCAACCTGCAATGGTTTGAGAGAAGTTTGTCGGCGTACGCAAAGGCTTATTCTACTTGCGGCTTTCGCCAAACAGAGGCACCTCGTCACTGACGCATTTCTTTTTCTGCCACATGCTCTACGCTGCGAAATCTGTCATCTCTATGGCGCAAAATCAAGGAAGTCGCAAGGTCGTCATGAAGATATACCCGGTATGTATGATCTCGAGACTGGTGTAGAAGTGAAGAAGGCAAACGACAAGCACGTTTATTAACATATGCGCGATAACGGACGCAGACTGGTTGGCGCTTCTTCTGCGTGTAGCGGGCACATGTTACTGCTCCCCCACCTGCCGCGGTGGCTTAGCGGCTTTGGTGTTGTGCTGCTAAGCACGAAGTCGCAGGATCAAATCCCGGTCGTGGCGGCCGCATTTGGATGGGGGCGAAATTATTTCAGAAATGCCCGTTTCCCGTGCATTGGGAGGCACGTTAAAGGTCCCCTGGTAGTCAGAATTAATCCGGAGTACCCCACCACGGCGTGCATCATAATCAACTCGTGGTTTTGGCACACAAACACCAGAATTCAGTTCGATTACTGCTTCACCGAGGCAAATGAGATGCGAGTGTTGGTGTTCTTTACTTTCTGTTTGATCGCGAAGACGCAAAATAGCAGGGGGCGAAAGAAGGCGCGAGCGCCGGTGAGCAGGCACCTCGATCCCGACAATCCTAGTTGAGAACGAGACCCTTCGGAGTGGTGACTCGCAGGTGACGCTTCTACTGGTGAACATCGGTGGTCGTGAGTTACCTCTATGTCACCAGTCGGGGTCGATCGCGCGAGCACTTTCATTCGCCATTTTTGACACATCATAATATCGGTAAATTGGCCAGTTAGACTAATGTGGTATAGGTCAGTTTATTATATTACTGAATTTTTATTGAATACAGCTCATTCAGTATCTACCAATAGCTGACTACACCTGCCGCAGTAATAATAAACAACGCGGTATTCTGCACTTCTGAAGACCCGGAAACATTTCTTCGCTATACTGGCGAAGTACGTTTCAAGGCACCAACTTTCGGTTAAAGCTAACGCCATATTTTTTGTTAAGAAGTGAACACCTTAGTTTTAGAAAAGTCCTTCAATGCCTTTTTTTACTGGTGAAGAAACTCTTGCTGAACTTTGGCTTAAGGATGACGGCTTGCGTTAGAGGCGCGACCGCTGATCGACGGCCTATACGCGTTATAGTAGACGCAGCGCCTCCTTGGAAATTTAGGCGGATCCGATTAACTTGAAGGAGGAAGTGACGATGGCTGCTGTTGGCATTTGACATTGGGAGAAAAGGCCAAATCATATTTTTTTGAGTAGTGAAATAATATAGACGCGCAACCCAAGTGCATATTTGTCGTCTTCCATCGTATGTCTGACTTTTTTCTCTATATGGAAAAGTTATCCACGATTTGGTTACACTAGAATTGAAATCGCGTTCATTAAGAAATGATATGACCAAGATTGTCCTATTTAGAGCCTTACATGAAGCGCAGGCGTCAGCTCGGTGCCAACTTTGATTTTCCTATTCCAGTACTTATAAAACGCTGAAACGCTCTCATGAGACAACCTGTGGACCAATTTGTATTAAGTTTGCAGCATTGAGAGAGAAAGTTACATTTTTGCAACGTTAGGAAGTGAAGTTTGTGGGGATCGCACGCGCATCCCGATATCTCCGGAGCGGCCACGCGGTTATCACGCGATAATCACGTGCTCGCTCGCGGAGGGTAGCGAGGAGAGGGCACCTTCGCCACTCCCGCTGCTCTTCGCGCCTGGCCGCGACGCTGCAGCCAAGGCACCCCGTTCCCTCCTTTCCCTTTCTTGGAACCGGGGAGACCCCTCTCCGCCGCTCGGGAGAAGCGCTATTCCCCCGACGGATCTTGGTCTCACGGTGGAAGAGCTAGCGAACGGCCGCATCTCAAATCCGCCGCTGAGACCGCCGCACGCCGTCCCCCCTGTTGCGCCCGGCCTTTGTGTGCGACTCACCGCCCCAGGGCCCGAGCGCGGAACCACTTTGGGTGAGCTGAACTCTTATCAGCCTCTTTTGTGGCTCCCACATTGTGCGGTGTGTGTTTCACCCCAGACGTGCGGAATGCTCCGCCGCTGCGGTTGTGTTTTGTGTTGTATTTGTGTGTGTTGTGGCTGTTGTTGTCTGTTGGAATCATTGTACTCTAAGGTGAATAAACACCTTAGGTCGAGACTCACCCTGTCCCCACTGGCCTGAACCCGCCGTGGTCGCAACTCACTGCGAACCGCGGGTTAGGGGTCACAGCTCTGACTGCTAGGGCTGCTGCGAAAGTGCTAGGGAGCGACTGCCGCTCCGCCGGCGCTGTGCGATCCAGAGAAGGGTCAGGTGCGCACGCGCGAGCCTGAGTAATACCCCTATATTTGGCGCCCAACGTGGGGCCAGAGGTGTGACAGGTTGAGTCTGTTTGTGTGAGTGACTGCCACTGCACGAACGAACCATGGCAGCATACGGGGCTGATTTACAGCCGTTGTATACGCTGTCGCAGGTTGCTACCAACAGGCAACAATTCGAAGCGGCGGTAACTGCTACCGCTCAGTCATGCCCTGCGGCGGACATTAGCCCTGGGAATTTGATAAGCTTCGAAGAGGGTAGCGCTACACACGAGGCGCTCTCTCCGGCAGGATGTACCCTTGAAGGCGTGAGGCACATTACGCCGAACCCTTCGCCAGTGTTTGCGGAGAGCATGGAGCCACTGCGGCATACTTGCTCGACGCGTTCTTCTCCTGTGCCAGGCATTACTGGCCAGAGCGAGCCTCAACAGTCGCTGTTGCAGGATGCGATGCGCTTGATTGAGAGGTTGACAGGTGCCGTGCAGAACACTCTGCTGACATCTGCCGCCGCTGCTAGACCGAGAGTGAGGGTGGACTTACCCACCTACAGCGGGTATCATGATTCAGTTGGCGTCAGCGAATACCTCGATCGCGTGCTGACTTACCAGCGCGCAACGGGGCTGTCCGATGACGAGATGCTGGAACGCGTCGTACCAGTGTCGTTAACTGATCACGCGGCCCGCTGGTTCCGGCTTACTGGCTACCGGTCTAGCACGCTGGCTGAGAGCCGAGCGGCCGGCTCGCGCGATGGGCACTTCTCCTGCAGCGATACGATATTACCGTTCGCTACAGGAGAGGAAAGAACAACGTTGTGGCGGACGCACTTTCGCGCGCGCCCGTTGACTGTGAGAAGAGTGATATTACTACTCAACTCACCTCGCCCGAAACTGAGCTTGTGAGCGGACTAACCGCTGCGACGACTGAGGTTGTCAGGAGGGGTAATATTAATACCCATCGTGACCCCTCAGTGACTCAGCCTAAGAGCAGAGTAACTGCTACAATGCTCGACGGCGCTGGTCCCGAAGGAAGGGCGGATGAACCCCCTTCTCAGGACGAAAGCGTGAACCACTTGGACTGCGTCAGTTCTGTGGGGAGCGTGTTCGGCAGAAAGGAGCTATTAGAGGCACAGCGGGAGGATCCGTTTTGTAAAAAAGTGTTTGAGGGGCTCCGGGAGCCCGGCGGCGCGGCCGCGGCGCACATGGACGCAGCTGGTATTGCTGCGGGTGCGCGGCGCTCCGAAACAGCTGGTAATGCTGTGAGCGCGTTGGATTCCTACCTGCTAGACTCTGACGGCGTCCTGCTGAGATACATTCCCGCGGAGAAGGATACACACGAGTCCTTCAAAGCGGTGATTCCACGCACGCTGAGAGGAGCACTTTTACGCTACTTTCACGATACGTGCCTGGCCGGGCATGCAAGTGGCCCTAAGACTTATGTGAAGTTGTGTCGCTTTGCTACCTGGCCTGGAATGAAGCGGGAGGTGATGCGCTACGCCCGCTCGTGCAACGTGTGCCAACGCGTGAAGCCGCGTGGTGGACGCCCACCCGGGCTCATGCAGCCGATCAATAGCCGAACACCGTGGCAAATTGCGGCATGTGACGTCATGGGGCCTTACCCCAGGACACCGAGCGGGAACCGATTCCTTCTCGTGGTCACAGACCATTTCAGCAAGTGGGTGGAACTGTTCCCCCTACGGAAGCTGACGGCACGCGTAATCATGGGAAAGCTGATCGAGGTGTTTACACGATTTGGCTATCCTGAGCAGCTGATAACGGACAATGCGTCCTACTTCACTGCCAAACTCTTCGTGGACTCCTGTGCAGCTCTCGGCATTAAGCACAGGAGAACAACCACGTACCATGCCCAGGCGAATCCCACTGAGCGTGTGAACCGCAACATCAAGCACATGCTAGTTGCATTTGCGGGGACGCACAATGAGTGGGACGCTTGTCTTCCTGAAATTGGATTTGCTATCAGGTCGACAGTGAATCGATCGACTGGGTATACACCCGCCACCCTCAACCTTGGGAGGGAGCTGTTGAATCCGGTAGAACTTACTCTACAGGAACGAAGCAGCACGGAACTGGTTGTTTCGTCGGCACGCGCCGATTATGCGACTGGGCTGCGCGCGAAGGTAACGGAGGCTTTACGAAAAGCGCGACGGAACCTGAGCACTGCACGTGCCGAGCAGAAAGCGCAGTACGACCGCTCTCATCGGGAAGTTCACTACAAAGAGGGTGACCTGGTGTTGAGACGGAATCACGTCCTGAGCGACGCCAGTAAGAAATTCTCAGCTTCTCTGGCGCCAAAATGGGCAGGACCGTACCGGGTGCGAGAGACTGTCTCTTCACTCGTGTACAGGCTGGCGGACTTGAAGCTAAGACCGATCAGCCGACCGGTGCATGTCTGCGATCTCAAACCCTACTATGACAGAGGGAACGAGTGGCCCGAGGAGAATGCTCTCCCGCGCCCGCAGGCAGCGGCATCGGGTGGCACGGCTCGACGTTCGAGCCCGGTGCGGCATTATAACTTGCGATCTCGGCAGAACTAACTCTGTCCGGTTCGCGGAGGCTATTTTATTGTGCGCGATATCGGACGGAATGCTCCTCCGATGTCTAGCATGCAGGCTTCCAGAGCGAGCACGCGCTTTCTCTTTGGAAGAAGCGAGAGGGGCTAACAGAATTGTCGCAGCAGCAGACCGCCCGTCGGGAGCCGTGCAACAACCATCAAGCAAAAAGGAAAAGACCATCTCCACTGCCGGTGGGGACGAGCAGGCCGCAAGCAGTCAGCAGCGCAGTGCAGGCAACGGGCGGCGAGAAAACATCCTCCGGCGGCTAACAGCGAGGTGAGAGGTGCAGCGGGCGACTTCCGGTCCGGAATGGTCGCAGCGGCGAAGAATTCGCCGAACCGCACCGCACAGCTCCGCGACCGAGTTGCAAGCCCCGCAACCAAGCATCCAGCCTCAAGGCCGAGCGTACACTTCTCCCGCAAGGACAGAGTGGACCCCTGCTGCGCAGCGAGGTGCAAGCCATCGTCGGGGCGGGTCGGCGCGCCTTTGCCGATCTTGCGTGCCGACACCCGCGAGGGGGCGAGCTGTGTCGGAACGAACCGGAAGAAAAGCGTTCGACCATACCAGAGGGCATCGACCTCCGAGAACATCAAAAGAGCTGTCCTGCGCCATCTCGAGGCTGGTTCGGGGATCGCGTCAGCGTAATCGAGGCAGCCAAGAAAAATCCAGGGACCCTTTCGCCACCACGGACCCGGTACGTCCGACTGGGCAGGTGACGCCGCCGAGACGCAAGGTGACCTGGACCCAGCGCCCTTCTTGCCTCCCACTGCATCCCGCTGCTGTCAAGCTGCTCCGTACCATCCTCCTGCGTTCCGGCCTGGCTCGCGACCACCTACACGGCGACAACGACGGTCTGCAGCTAGAGCTGCTCCCTCACCAACATGGATGGACTCAAACCGTGTTGCTGTCGGAGTAGCATGTCCCTCTCGCAGGAAAGCCTCAGGTGACGGCGGCCTCTTGGCGGCTAAAGGGTTATTTTAAGGAGGGGGGGATGTGGGGATCGCACGCGCATCCCGATATCTCCGGAGCGGCCACGCGGTTATCACGCGATAATCACGTGCTCGCTCGCGGAGGGTAGCGAGGAGAGGGCACCTTCGCCACTCCCGCTGCTCTTCGCGCCTGGCCGCGACGCTGCAGCCAAGGCACCCCGTTCCCTCCTTTCCCTTTCTTGGAACCGGGGAGACCCCTCTCCGCCGCTCGGGAGAAGCGCTATTCCCCCGACGGATCTTGGTCTCACGGTGGAAGAGCTAGCGAACGGCCGCATCTCAAATCCGCCGCTGAGACCGCCGCACGCCGTCCCCCCTGTTGCGCCCGGCCTTTGTGTGCGACTCACCGCCCCAGGGCCCGAGCGCGGAACCACTTTGGGTGAGCTGAACTCTTATCAGCCTCTTTTGTGGCTCCCACATTGTGCGGTGTGTGTTTCACCCCAGACGTGCGGAATGCTCCGCCGCTGCGGTTGTGTTTTGTGTTGTATTTGTGTGTGTTGTGGCTGTTGTTGTCTGTTGGAATCATTGTACTCTAAGGTGAATAAACACCTTAGGTCGAGACTCACCCTGTCCCCACTGGCCTGAACCCGCCGTGGTCGCAACTCACTGCGAACCGCGGGTTAGGGGTCACAGCTCTGACTGCTAGGGCTGCTGCGAAAGTGCTAGGGAGCGACTGCCGCTCCGCCGGCGCTGTGCGATCCAGAGAAGGGTCAGGTGCGCACGCGCGAGCCTGAGTAATACCCCTATAAGTTCTGATTTAGGACCTCAGACCTTTTACGAAAATTGCCGGAAATTAATAAGTTTAATGAAAACAAGTAGAGCTTGGTTGAAGAATCAGTAAAAAAAATCAGAAGAGATTTTGCAGTTTCGTAAGCAGCACACGTTAAGAGTAGTTAAACCGGACGAATCTGATATAATTTCAAAACTTTCATAAGAATGCTACAACGTTCACGAGAGTTTTGAAAAAAGTGCAATTCACAATTTAATAATATATGTCAGAGCGCTGTATAACAAATCAACTTTGACGGCTTTAGGTATCCTAATACGGGCAGTGTAGATGATTGTGCTATCGTTATGTATTACTGACTCACAGATTTGAAAGCTTAGTACACGAGTTTCCTTCAGCTTTGCAATATTGTAAGAGCAATTGACCACCTAAATAAAAAATTCTGCTTCTTACAGCCAATATGTTTTCACAGTTTATTTTAAATTAAAGAAACCTAATGAATTTCGGTGCAGTGGATGCCGAGCAAAGCGATTTCACCGTTCCCCTGTATTTAGATAGGAGCTCCAGAGCTAAAGCTTCCTTTTAAGCGTTAAAGCGTTTCTTTTTTCGCGATTTTCTTTTTCTTTTTTGCTGGTCAGGTACCAAAGGACGCTCAAATAATATTAAGACAGTGTGTGGCACAATTTCTTGCCAACTAAGCAAGAGAAGCAAGCGACGTAATTTTGGCAAGGTTGGCATCGTTCTTGAAAGGTTTAGTGACGCAAGTTGTTTAAGACATATGAAACCACGCTTGCCCGACTGTGTAAACTGTAATATTCAAAAATTGCAAAGTGTTACGTGAAGCCTTGCCAAGCTGGTTCCTGTTGAACTAGTAGACGACGTAGTGTTACGCAGCGGACGGTCCCGCGCAGGCTGTGCCTAATTTCTCGCACACGCTATCACCTATGTGTAGACGATAGCATCATGTGCTTGTGAGAGCCAGGCACCGCAACAAAGACGTAGGAACGGAGATGGTGATGCGTACCGATAGTGAAAGAAAGTGTTTTTTGGGAACGAGTGGCCATAGCGGATTACGCTTTTGACATACTTGCCCTTTAGAACACAAACGAGCGTCGTTCCAACATTGGTGTGCGCGCTGTGGGTCGCTGTGGAAAACTCGTGCCGGCGGGCATGCGTCAGCGCCCCCCGCCCCTCCCCCGTCATTTTTCTTCCAGTGTAGTGCCCCGGTTGTGGCGGCTTCCCTAATGACTATCCGAAACCCACCGGAGCCACATAAGAGGGAAAAGGAAAAGGGGCAAGGGGAGGAACTAGATCACGGATAAACGGAAAGATGGGGAAGAGGTATATGACGGATAATAGCGAAGAGCGGGAGGGGGGACGCGGTCAGGCGAGACGAACTATAGACAAAGAGGCCGTGACGTCGGCTTTGTCCCCGTCTTGCCAACGCCAGATAGGAGGAGAGAGCGACGGCGCTGGCGACAGGGAAGAGGCAACTTCAAAATGTGGCAGCTCAATTCAGTGCGACAATGGTTTGGGCGGCTAACGAGGTAATTAGCATTAGTTAATGAGAATCGCACGCAAATGGCCCGCCCGGCGCCCGCCGACACGTTGCTTTCGGGTGCTCGGCGCGCCCGGCAGTTAGCGCGCGCCGCGCTGCCCTTGCATGACTTTAATGTTGGCGCGATACACGATCGCTCAAGAGGCCCGTCCGTCTGGAATTCTAGCAAGGTACAGCGCTGGGGATGCAGTTAACGGCGGGGAGAGATGAAAGCATTAATAACAAGAAATGGTTTCCTATTTTAGGCAGCTGTTAAAGCATGAAAATTAGTGTACGATGTTTAGTGTATCATAACCGCATAGGGCTTTGACGGAATGCTCGCACCGAAGTTACGCGCAGAAACAGTCCAGCTCTGCTGAAATGGCAGCGAGCAGCACATCAGCTATACCCAAGAGATATGCGCTTACACATACGCGCTCAACTATAGTTTCTGCGTTCCCTTATGCTGCCAATGAGCAGCGAACGAAATAAGCGAAAAGAAGTTTAAATAAACACACTAATCAATCAATATTATTCAAGGCGCAAGGATTTTTATTCGTTCAAAAGTTTTTCTTTTCTTTTGTCCTGAGCTCGATGGAAAGCCTCTACAACGCTAAAGCAATTCGAACATGCATCCGAACGGGCGACGTTAGACTGACGCTTCCTAGGCTAGCAGCTATGCAGATTTTTATTAGTAATAAAGAAAGAAGAGAGAAAAATAAGGCACCAGTTCACTGTTTTGTTACCATTTTGCCTATGTAAATCTCGTAAGGTGAGCTAAGTCGAAATTGTTCGAAATCTATTTCTTTGAGCGCAACTAAAGAAAGGCTTTTCCACCCATGGGCTCAGAATTGAGCAATTACCTAATTAATTAAATAATTATATTATTACTTAAGTTAATTTGTTTGTTTGTTTGTTTAACATCTCAAAGAAACTCGGGGGCTGAGGGCCGTGCTACTACGGTATTCGGGGATAATTTAAGGTGCATCCAAAGATCGGCACATGAGCGTTTTTTTTTCTTTCAACCTTTATTAGAGTGTGGTTGCCGTAGCGGGTGATCTAACCAGCTACCTTGCTCTCAGCAGCACAACTTCATAGCGACTGAGCTACCGCGGCGAGTAGCTCGACACAGAGATAATAGCGAATATTTCACTCTGTCTTCAAGAAATATTTGTTACAGATATAGCGGGCGCACGCTCAAAGAGGATTGTGTAAGCCTTCTAGAGCGTTACACGCTCACGCGTATTCACAAACCATACAGTTTGAATTGAGTATGCATTTGAATAGATGGATGGCGAAGGGATTAAAGGTGAATGAGCGAAATTGGCAACACCATTTTTTTTTTCCTTCCCCGAGAGCGGCATGCAGTCCTTGTGCCTGCTTGGCTGACGTGAGCCGTAGGTGCGGTGGCACTGCGCAGAACTGATGATATGCAGTATAATCCGGGAGGGCTTCTGCTCTTCTCCTAGTTTCGGGGTTCTGAAATCTTCGAACAACTGAACTCTCCGAAATGATCGTAAAAATCATCGTGATTTTCGAGCGAGCGTAGACTACCTTTTTCAGCTGATTTCTTGAGCGCGAAGAGTCGAACGTTTCCTTAGCACGTCAAGGAAAGTTCGAAACACAAAATGCCTATAGCTGGTCGTCGGGAGTATCATCTTACTAAATTACGCAGTCGATTTGCTTTCTGTAAGCTCGCTCACACCCACCCAATGTGCTTGCATGAACTGTGTTTGCTACACTGGGTAACGTTTCATACTGCTAACGTTCGAATGACACCCGATACGCTCGCAGACGGTGCCTTTAGCTCGCGTGTCTTCGATACTTTGGATATTCCTGGTTCGCCCTTCGTATGCACCGGAAAGCATATGCTAGGACGTGAGGAATATGTTTTAATGAATGGAATGTCGGTTTGAAACAAAAAACTTAATTCGCCGCTACACTTTCAAAGAGAACAGCTTCCCACGCTGTAGTCGCAAAGCGAACGCTAGGTACGGTTACGAACGAAACAGGTCTGCAACGACACTGCTTAGGGATTATTATATCATATAGTCAAAATATGAGGTTATTATTCTTAGCGACGCAGGATAGGAAGTACGGGGATTACAAGCTGGGACGCGGAAAGCACCCGCCACGTTTGCCGGGTATTTGGGATAGCGCTACACTCATTCCGTTCACACGGCACCCTCATAGTAGTGACGTGTCTCTGGTCTCCTTTATTGAACCGATTGCTTTGCGTCTGCTCGAACAGCGAGATTCGAAGGCTGCTCTGCGTCTTGTTGCACATGTTCCATCTCGCTGTATCTCAGGGGATGGCGCGCATAGTGAGGGACAAATGGACGCACGGGCAGCCGGGCTGGGTCAGGGGAAGAGGAAGCCAATGGATGGGGCCAGCACGCACCCAAGCGTAGGTGTATTTGAGCGGCGGCGTCCCGTAGAACACGTCCTCCGCGAGCGGCGGCGGGGGCTTCGTCTTGCTCGGCACGTAGGCGGACAGGTACGCCGGAGTCGCCTCCGACCGGAAGGCGTCTGCCTGGCCCTGGGAGGGGACAGCACGGGTCCTTGTCAGCGTCCAGCCGAGGAGACCGCGCACGACTGCCCCACTCGCTGCCACAAAAAACCGCCCGCTCTGGCTGCTTAGGGGACGCGGCGCCGCGCTGCCATCGGCGACACAGATGCGCGCCGACATCACGCCCACGCGCACTGGCCGCGAAAGTTTCTCCGGGATCTCTTAGCGCCGCTCGACTTTCGAGAACCGGCGGAGGGCACGAGAGTTTGCTCTCGTCTCTGCCGGCGCACCAGAGTGTGGCAGTGAATGCGACATCTGCTTCAAAAGGAGCTTGCGACAGAGTTTACAGAGCGCAGGTTGATGGGCTAGTTGGTTCGACATACTAAGGAAGACGAGGAGACATGAAACGTAAAACATATGCTACGAGTGCCACGAAACAGAGCTTAACTCGCGCAGCAAGCAGAGTAAAAGTACGGCCTATTTGCCCCTGCAATAAAGCCTGACGTTGTTGGAAGCGTTCAAAGGATAAAAGTCCGAGAGATACTTATCAACACTCGCAAATATTTCTTTAGCTGTTACTGCAAGCCTTAGACCTGTTGTGAGAAAGAGACTATTGGAAGCGTTCAACGATGCAAAACTGTCAGTGGTCCTAATCAATACTAGGAAATGTTTCCTTACCGGCCACTTTCGGCATAATTCCCGTTACAAGAAAGCTTGATGCTGTTGGTGGCGTTTAAGCGACAAAATTGTTGGGATCCTTATCACAGACAGCCACAGAGCTTTCGGAAAATTTCTTACATTATTCTTTAATGGTCAGTTTTCATCTTAGTCCCGTTAAGGAAAAACCTGACATTGTTAGAAGCGTTCAGGGCGAAAACAGTCAGTAATCAATATTGTTTTTCGGGCATCATTCTTTAGCTGTGCCTTTTGGCCATGGCACCGCTCCGAGAAAGCGTGACGTTGCTGGAAACATATAAGGGTCATAAGTGCTTGTGAGCCTTATCAATACCCGGGCAAAACTTGCAGCTGTCGCTTTTAGTGTTAGTTCTGTTGAGAGACAGTGTGACGTTACTGGAAACGTTTAAGGCTAAAAAGTGTCAGTGGTCTTTATCAATAGTAGAACATCGTTCTCTACTGTCACTTTCGGCCTTACGCCCATTGAAAGAAAGTCTGACATTATTGGAAGCGTTTATTTTGAGAACTACCAGTGATCCTTATCTATTAATACTCGGGCATTCTTTAGCTGTCACTTCTGGTCTTATACCGGTGTAACATGACCACTTTCGATCGCGATCATGCCCGATCCGCATCGAAATTCTCGACTGTGATTGGCTCCCTCGCGCAGTAACCAATCGCGACCGAGAAATTCGATCTGGATCGGGCGTGAACGCGATCAAAAGTGCGCCGTGTGACAGCCGGATTAGTCACGTTGCGAGAAAGCCTGACGTTACTGGATGCGTTTAAAGCTGGAACCGCATGGCGCCTTTTCCGCTAGCGAAAAACGAGAGCCCTGGCGATCGCCCGCGTTCCCGCGTTGCCGCCGACGCGCGAGCACCCGCACGAAAAAAGGGAGCGGCGCTTTAGCGTCGCGTTTTCCGAGTTGCCAGACAACATAACTCACAACGACATGAATTGTCTCTGTTACCGCATATATAATATGCCCTTAAACTTACAGAACACTACAATAAAAATAATCTTAGTGTAATTAGACAGCGACATTTTTGTCGGAAGTGTATTTATCAAGCTTAATTTCAAGCAGCAAGATTGTGTGCGAAACTGCAACTATGTACCTTCCGCATGCTGAGAGGCCGCTGCTTGTTTACAACTTCACATAGAAAATAGAGTGCCGGCCGCTTACTACCGAGCAGAACAGGCGATTGCTACTATTAGGGGGCATCTGCTATACCATCTAACTGAGGGTAACTGCTGAGGGCATCTGCTATACCATCTACGCTGAGGGTAACTGCTATAGCTCGCCAAGCCTCGTCACGTTTGATGTTGATCTTGTAATTGTGTCGCGTACGTCCCACAGGACGCGACGCTTCTCCACTTCAGTTATTAGGGCCTCGTTTAAGGTTGCTTTGTCTATTTTAGGTGAACACGATGCGCGAACCAACACGATGCGCGAACGAAATCACGGTAGCACTTGCTTTCTCTGACGCACGCGCCAGTTCTGCCGAGAAAAAAAAAATTGCGCGAGAGAGGTTCCGTCGAGATGCGCAGAGAGCGGGGCCATCTGATAGCAAAACCAAAAACCAAAATGTCACGTGACCAAATGCCACGTGACTTACCTGACCTCTGATTGGCGGACGCACCACGCAACGCGTTTTTTTTTTTTTCTACTCCGAGCAGCAGCACGCGGCGGCGTGATTTCGTGACGGATCATGCTGGGCACGCGTCAAAATGACGCAAGCGTCCCACCATCCGCGCGTCAATCGCGCCTGAAATCGCGCCATGCGGTTCCGCCTTAAGAAAGCTTTGCGCGATCCCTAACTATACCCGGGCATCATTCTTTATCTGTCTTTATCGGCCTTATTGCCACTGCCAGAACGCTGTGTTGGACGTAATTGACGAGGAAAGCTGTTTGTGCTCCTATTCCATAATCAGATATTCTTCAGCACTCAGTACGGATGATAAAACGACGGAAAGTTGAGTGAGTTCGTAGGGGTTCATGGTATCGATAGGTAGGTGTGCAAACACAGATCCAACTAGAACACAAGGTAGCACACAGTTTCGATAGTTTCACTGCGTGTTATTGTTTCACTTTGCGCAATGGACATTTGAGTGTACATCTGAGACAGCTGTGTACCGAGCCGTTTCCTCCGATTCCTTCAGTGAAAAAGGCAACCTTTAAGATTTCTTCCGTGCTGATCGTAGTCGAACCTACGTCACACGGGTTCCGCAAGCGCAGCAACCCGACACTTTGGCGAGCTTCGCCACGAATGCACTGTGTATGTGACGCTCTTCAGTGAACCTCTTTCTCGCCAACTTGTGTCTCTGGGCGCATGCCACTGGGCATGCGGCCAGCGATGTAACAGTTCTGAGCGTTCCCGCGCACCGGCACGCCAAGCATCTCCGAGGCCATGCGCGGTCTTCTCGGCAGCGCAGCTAGTTGGCACAGCGTGTCCAGAGGAAAGCGTGCGTGAGGGGCCCGGCTGCAGTACACCCTTACACGTGACGCATTTCTCAGCTTTTGCACGCACCGGCGTGCTATGCGTTTCGCACGCCACGCGCGATATTCGTGGCGGCGCCGCTTGATGGCGCAACGCGTACATAAGAAAGCTTGAGAGAGAAGCCCGGATTCCGTACACGGCTCATATGCGACGGCGCGCCACCATTGCAATCTCGGATGCTCCGCAGATAACTTCGTGTGGACTTCGCGGCGGTGGCGTTAAATGGCGCAGCGTATCCAGATGGAAGTGTGAGAGAGGAGTCCCGCTGCTGTATTAGCGGCGAGAATTAGGAGTGCGCCCTCTCGCGTGTGACGTCACGGCCAGGACGCCGCTCGCTCCGTCTCGCTCGGCGGCCGCGCGCGCTCGTTTCCTTCGTGTATGCTTGGGGTATGGGTGGCTCGAGCCGCACTTATTGGAGGGTATGTGGGCTTCTTTCTGCTGCCATGCCTAAACCACAGTTCCTTCTCCTAAAGCAGGTGAGTCAATATAATTTGGGGCTTGGATATCGCAAGCTATGTAGCGTTGAACGGGGCTACTTGTTTTACAATGCATATATGCGCCGTGCCTGTCCATAAATTTTGCGTAAAAAGAATGTCTGCAAATTCAATACGCGCAGTGGTGTACGATGCTTGGCTAAACACTTAACATTCCCTTAGAATTTAGCTATGAGAGACATTGCATTTTACATGAAAGAAAAATCTTGGTAATTGGCGTCAGCATGTTATCCGTGTTAGAAAGACATTGCCCAACGAAGCTGTCATCATGATTCTTATTACTCTGGTGAGTTGTTCTTGCCAAATATGGTCATTTATTAATGCGTAAAAGAAAGAGTTAGGCGCCCATTTTTTATGAAAAGTCTGCTGTTAGTTTCACCCCTCTCTGCAACAGGCCTCCAAAAAACGAATCGCTCATGGCTGCTAACACGACGGCGCGTCATGTAGAGTATTTACATAGTTAATTCACAAATACCATAGTAGCAATATCACTTGAGAGAAAAGTTTCGTTGTTAAGATAGAGAGCCAATCAATTGCAAGCGATGAAATGTTTCATAGTGGCCCTCAGTAGCCTTTATCGACAATATGGCACACCCATCACGCAACGATAGCACGCAACGGTAGCAACCAACTGTCGGTATGGCAAGGCACGCTTTGTTCGTGAAACCCATCAATTCACTACAATTTCGAATGGAAACCATAAAACATTTTTTTACAGCTCCAATTGGAATGGCTAAAGTATTCTCCAGCTACTACAGTGCAGATTAGATTGCCTAGAAAAGGAAAATTCAAGCACTTTCTGTCTCACCATGTCTCGATGCAGCGTTATGCAAACGGAGAACTATTCGCTTCGTCGGTACATAAAAGAGAACCTCGCCCAACTGCAGGCAAAATAAAGTTTGCTCCAATCCAATCGCAAACATTCATAAACAAAAGACCACAAGACTTACTTATATATTCACTTGATTTTTGACCACAGGGGAATTATATCTTCAATATGTCCCATACTACTAATGACTGACGCTTCGACTTCTTTCTGGCTGCAGCATGCGGTCCAACGGGCATATTTCACTAAAAAATTTCGGCCGAGTAGCCTGCGTCAGTTCGCCAAACAAATTCGTCATGTATATTCCTCAAGCAACAAGCACCAGTAAATTTCTCAAGTGAGTTGAACGTGTAGCACAGAAAAAGGAATATATATTGGTAGATTCCAATTTGTATTCTGTAAATAGACGTAAGCCTACATTAGCTTTACTTCAAATTACCGCCGCTTAAAATAAACACGTGAAGAACCGCCTAATTTTAAGAAGCAGTAAAATAAGCAAGTTGTGCTTGTATAACCTAACTGCAGTATTAGTTAAGTCCTCGTGTTACTGCCGAGCGTTTCTGTGAAGAAACGCAAAAATTTGATATTACACCATAAATTACTCGTCGTGAGCAAACCAGTTTTAGCGGATTGTAACTGTTGTAGAAGTCATATATAGCCAGTGACTGTGACATACTTGTTGCACCGCGGCAGGTATGGTATCATAACTGGATTCTTATTTTCTATATTTTTGCGGTTGTCGATTGAAAAACCTGCAATGGGCGGGTCTGCGCTCCTTCGGCTGGTACTGTAGCGTTGCCTCGAGAGCTGCATTGTCGTCTAAGAAATAAGTTCTTTGAATAAATTTTCACAAATGAAGACTTCGTAAAAATATATTTGAGACGACGGCCATAAGTACACAAGCAGAGAGAACGAGGGCGAGCAAACTAAAACACCGGAGAAAGCGCCCGGACACCGCCCGAACTGCAGCAGACGACAGGCGCGAGTCCTTGCCCTGACGTCACGCGAGCGGCGCTCGCAGCGCCCCTGTAGTTCGTTCTCGGGGCTAATACGCCTCATACATGACGCGTTTTGGCAGTGGTAATACGTTGTGTCGCTATATTGCTTCAATGCTAATCGCATTACCGTCGAGAGCCATCGCGAGATGGCTTCTGCCGAAATTATTTTGGGTTCTTACTCTCTGTAAGTGTTTTTAATAATGAATTTACAGACGAATGATGTGCAGAGTACTGCACCAATTGGACAGTCGTTCACTATCAGAACTATTAGCCTTAGGTCAGTGCTCCCAAAGAACATCCGCGCTGAAGGCCTTACTCGCGTCACTAAGGTCCCTGCGGTATACGGGCCTTCACGATAGACTTTAAGAACGCCGCCCCCTATCGCTCTATAGTGTACGCCGTTTGTTTGTGCTTGTCTCTCTTTCTCTCCCTCTACCTCCTCCTTCCTATCTCGTTCTCGTTTTATGCATCTACTTCTTCACCCCGTGCAGGGTAGCTAAGGGGAACTAGCTCTAGTTAACCTCCCTGCCTTTCTATGCGTCCTTTTATCTCCAGGTCTCGCATTACCCGGAATTTATTCTTTGAATATTTTCCAAATGTACTTGATGGTATGGGGGCGAAATGCGAAAATAGCCGTATACTTAGATTTAGGTGTACTTTAAAAAACCCCACGTAGTCCACATTTCCGGTGTCCCCCACTACGGCGTGCCTCATAATCACATCGTGGTTTTGGCACGCAAAACCCCATAATTTAATTTAATTTTTTTTACGGGACGATGAAATGGCCCTTTGTGGACGTGTAGCTGCCTCCAAATTTCCCGTCTCTTTCCAACGGACCCACACATCGGCGCATGCTGAGAGTTGAGTTGCAGAAAACGATCATTACGGAGTGCCAATCCTCGCGCGGACACTGGTACAAGAAAACTGATGTTACGTAATCTCTAGCCTTATTCGTAAAGCCCGGCAACAGAAAGTGAACGAAGTTGACGAGGCACAAAGAATAAAAGCGCATGGGACGGGCGTTGCTAACAACTACGGAGTTCAGAGTTGAGCTGTAGAAATAAGCGCATAAAATCGCAATGTTTTCGTTTTGTACGTAGTTGGCTCTGCGCACCAATTTTTATGCGGCACAGTAGTTTGCTCACACCGTTAAGAATTTTTGCGGGACAGCTATCGCAGAGGCACATTTTTTCTTACTGTTGTACATTTTTGAAGAATTCTCTGGTATTACCAACAGCCCGTTCCATCCACTGCATTTTGCCTCCTGCTTAGTCCGCTTTCTTTCCATTCCAGTGCTCCTGAAGCACACTCTAATACTATAACCATGTACGTACGCTCACATCTGTGCCCTCGCTTTCTGATGCTTCATTATAACTCATTCATGTCCATTGTTAATGACTGTATCCGTTTTATATGAGTTTTATTTTTTCGTGAGACCAGGAGTATATGGTTTTGATTCAAGCCAAGAACTTGCCGTTTTGCACTCAGTTAAAAACTGCTACTTGGGGCCCTTAAGTTTACATTTCGTTTGGCATGATTCTGCGAAATAACCACAAGGTATATAAATATTTCATTCAGCCCGTGAGTCGTAGTAGAGAAAGAAGTCGCGTGGAGTACGTGCATATTTTTGCGTTTTATTTGAAAGTGTGATAGGGGGAAGTGCGTGCACGGATGTGCACTCCTTTCGGCGCTGCCTGATTACAGCCCGATGATCAAAGAAAATAATGACTTCGGGCAGAATATCAGTGAAGAATTTCACTCGACAGTAAGAAAAATTACCTGTACGTATCCGTCGCATAATGGAATATTCTCAGGGAAGTTGGCTTCTGCAAATGACCTCATGCATACATCACAGCGTGGATGACGACCCCTTCTATTCTAGAACGCACGCTCTCCTTCCAGGTCGGTGGACACTTATTGACACCCCCCCTTCGTGCGAAGCACCGCGACGGCTCCATCTCATGAGTTATGTCGCCGCGGCCGACTTCAATCTGCGTTCCATGCATTTCAATCTTGCTTCCCTTGCCTAGCCAGCTGTACAGAAAGAAACAAACGCGGTAGGGACCTCTCCCGTGTTTAGACCAGCCTGCGGAGGATATATTGTGTAGGCGAACGGAGAGGGGGAGGGAGGGGCAGCATGGAAGGACGAAAAAGCAGCAAATGCAAAAGCAAAGCACCAAGTCTCCCTGACACGTAATCAACCTCAGCCAAAGTTTTACGAATCCCATCTAGCAGGCTTCGATAAGAAGATCAGCGTGGGAGAGAGCCGTTCCTGAAGCAGGTACCTGAAGTAGGTTTGGAGGAGAGGAGGAGGGGGGGGGGGGGTCGCAGATTGCGATGGCGATCAATACTCATCGCTGCCGCTGCCTTCAACTAGGCAGAGTGTATACTAGGCAGACATCCTGGCCCAGGCAGAAAAGACTGGCCGAGTAAGGAACGCGCGCGCGTGGGCTCACGGCTGCCGTTAAAGGAGGAGGAGGAGAAAGATATATGTATATATATATATATATATATATATATATATATATATATATATATATATATTTATATATATGAACGAAATCGAGGGAGAACCTCCAAGTCCAGCAAAAAACAAGGACGCATGGCCGCGCCTACAGAATGGAAGCTTGTCTCTGCTGCGCACAGCGCGGAAGCGGACCGCAGGCCAGCCAGGCAAGCACGCGGACGAGTGAGCGAGATCGCGGCGTCGAGAGCCGCCTTCTCGAGGAATGGGTGCTCCTTTTGTCGGGGCCCGGGATAAGACCAGCCGAGCCCTCATTCTGGCGATAAGGGTGGGAGAAAAAAAAGGAATGTGTGCGATGGCGAACGCCAGGTGCACGGTGGTGGGCGCCGTCGCTGCGTGCGCGAGGCGTCGCTCTCCTTTCGTTCCGCGCGAAGAAAGCGTAGAGGGGCTTTGGTCAGCGCGGTGCGAACAGCGGTCGTTAGACCAGCGCCTGCCGGCCAGAACCACGGGCAGCGATCTAGCGGCCCTCGTCTTTGCTCTCGATTGTCGGCAGCGCTTATTGTGCTCGGTCGGGCCGCGTGCAGATAAAGGCGGCAGCGGCGGCACTCTCGGCGGTTCAAACTCCTGATGCGTTTCGTCGTTGTTTTCTTGTCTCCGTTAAGAAGTGCGAGACCGAAGAGAAAGAAAAATGTAAGTTGTGATGCCATGGTATGTCATTATCACCTTCAGTTCCATCTATACAGGTACTTCGTTGTATACATGTATACCGTTGCTTCCTTAAATAGAGAATGGAACACCTTTCCGGCGTGAAGCTATACCAGGGACGGTCGCTCACTGAGAAACTGACTATACCAATAAAAGCAAAAAAGAAAAAGAAACACACTTGATCGACAAACGTGTCCCCGTTTCTGGGCCAGGAGCAAAAATACTGCCGGTTCAATGTGCTTCTGAGCGCAATACTAGACTTTTTGTGCAACTTTGGTGTAACTCCATTCCATCTGCGGCTGCGTACTATCTTGCAGATTCGATTCTAGAGCGCGATGGCCACAGTTCAAGTCAGCCGCATTAGGGCGGCGAGTTTTCCATGCAAGTTAAATACCACCGGCCAGTAGGTCAGAGCCGGTCTGCACCTGGAACGTACGGCATCTCTCAACGTAGCAATTAGTGCACTTGAATGCACTTGACTATGCGGGTAAACGCGAGTGCAAACGGACTGGGCCTGGGAGTTTTACCGGATGAGAGTAGGCGCAAACGTTAATGTCCTGCACGGTTTAGCCACCTGGTGGCACAGAGCTCAACGAGACGAAGACAGAGCTAATGTACCACTAACCAAGCGTATTCTACATAGCTGCTGGTGTAAATTTTCGGCAGAAGCGTAGACCTGAACAAATTCTCTTCTTAAACGTTCGAAATATTTTACACTTGGTTACAGCAATTGCGGCTCTGTATTTGGCTGGTTAAGCTCTGTGCCATCAAACGTCTGCCCCGCGCAAGCCCGCTCAAGCTGCTCATGTATACGCTAAGCCCCTTCATCACAGATGTAGTAGTATGGAGAGGCTTCACTTTACGCCTTCACCCATCCGTCAGAAAGCCCAGCTCGCTTGCGGCTACCGGAATACCGCACACACTGGGCGCTTGTATACGCTGTTTGGATAGCTCTCGCGGAGAGCGCCTAGTTTCGCGTTACTGTGTGAATTTTCTTTTTTCCATTTTTTTCTCTTCTTCTTCTTTATCCTTTTATTCCCTTTACCCCTTTCCCCAGCACAGGGTAGCCAGCCGGTGCTTACACTGGCTAACCTCTCTGTATTTCCTCTCCTTGTCTCCTCTTCCTCCTCCTCGCGGAGGATCGACGGCCAGGCGGCAGACGGAGAGGTTGGAGGGGTTTCGCGCGCTGGCTCCAGACAACCGGAAGTAAACGACACGACGTCACATCATGACGCAGAGCCAATGACGGCGGAGCTTAGCACCGATCACTCGGCGAACGCGTTGAGGAGAAAAAGCATGGCTAGGGAGGCGCGTAACTTGTAATCGTCTACATCTCCCTTAATATGAGACGCTTCACGTAAATTGTGGCTCTGAGTTTTTGACTGTAGCTGTACCCTACAAACGGGCGGGAGGGGAAGCGGAGGTGGTTGAAAAGATGGAATTTGCTGGATTCCGTGCATATTGATCCGAGATCCATGAGTTAGAGCACGCCCTTCCTATGCAGTCGGCACGGAAGAATTAAGAATTATACGGTGTCTACAAAACTTTGCTAAACCGTTTCAGAGACATTTAACTGTTCAGTGAACTGGGGGCGCGTTTATCGTAACAACCTTACAAGATTTTTTTTTCTTTTTACGTATACCACTTGCTCCTTGTAGCCGTTGAACCTCGTCCAGTGAGTACATATGATACTTGAATTTATAATGCTCATTTGCCATCGGCACTTATGTATTTCGCCCAATGTAGAAACGAAGAACCGGTGCCATTTATCTCTCGCCCCGGCACTCCTAAAGCGAATTCAAGAAACCTTGTGGCGAGCCAGTGTCATCTGCCTGCGGAGCCCGCTGTCTCTGGACTCGCCTAACCTGGGGCCCTATAACGAGAAACTATTCCAATATGTTTTTATTCCAACCTCCAGACGTCAAAATTGCGTAAGCGCTGACGCAAGCATCGGGTGGTGACCCGCAGGGTTGTCTGAACAGACCGATAAAGAGAGAGAGAGAGAAGGGAAGACGGAAAGGCAGGGAGGTTAACCAGACTGAGTCCAGTTTGCTACCCTACGCGTGGGGAGGGGAATGGGGAGTGAAAGAGAAAGAGAGAGAACTTAAGTGTAGGTTGTCTATAGTCGGGCACTCAAGTCCGTTGCCTTCAGGTAGCGAAAAAGCGCTCTAACTGCTTTCTGGGCCAATGAGCTGTGAGGCCAGGCTCCCAAGATCTTCGCTTCCGTGAATGGCCTGTCATCCAGTCTATTCAATGCACACTGGAGAGTCTCACGTTGATTATCGAAGCGAGAACAGTGGCACAGAAGGTGACTGATGGTCTCTTCACACTTGCACTTAGCGCACATTGGTGAATCCGCCATTCCAATGCGGTAGCTGTAGGAGTTGGTGAATGCTACTCCTACCCACAGCCGACACAGCAGTGTTGCGTCACGTCGTGGAAGGTTCGCTGGTAATGTAAGTTTTAGTGATGGGTCGAGACTGTGTAAACGACACTTAGAGTTCTGTGGTGTATGCCAGCAACCTAACGTGATTGCACGAGCAAGACTGCGAAGCTCTCTTGCAGCGTCGACTCTGGATAAAGGTATAAGGACTGTCGGTGAGCCAGCCTGGGCACGTCGGGCAGCGTCATCGGCGAGGTGATTACCAACGATGCCACAGTGTCCCGGCAGCCACTGAAATATGATGTCATGTCCTCGTTCAGATGCGCAATGGCAGGTTTCGTTGATTTGTGACACCAGCTGTTCATAATTGCCACGTCGTAAGCTTCGCAAGCTCTGGAGGGCTGCTTTCGAGTCACAAAATATTGCCCATTTGTTGGGCGGTTCTTTTTCAATGTATTCGACAGCAGCGCGAAGAGCGGCTAGTTCAGAACCTGTAGATGTCGTTACGTGAGAAGTTTTGAACTTGATGACGACCGATTGAGATGGTAGAACAACGGCGCCCGTAGAATTTTCCGACACGGAACCATCCGTGTAAACATGAATTCGGTTAGCATATGAAAAATGCAGAAGTTCCAATGTGATCTGCTTGAGAGCCGCGGTGGTCAGGCTAGCTTTCTTCACTATTCCTGGAACAGCAATGTACACAGGAGGCTTCTTCAAGCACCACATTGGGGATGGCGTTCTTGTTGCGGGTGAGTGCCTCAAAGACAAAGAGTGCCGGTTAGCCGCAATCGATCTGGAGAACGCTGCCTTGGGTCTTTTCTCAGGCAAGTGAGCGAGATGGTGGTCAGGGACTCTGGATATATGGCGAACATGCGCCCGGAGTGTGTCGATATCTATATAGGTCCTTATCAGGTTGTCTCTCGCGATGGCAATTGTTGCCACGGTTGAAGCATTTCGAGGTAGCCCCAGACATGTTCGAAGGGCTTGGCCTTGAATGCTCTGTAGGACATGGATGCTAGTTTTGTTAGCATTGGACAGCACTGGTGTGCTGTATCGCAAGTATCCTAGGAAGAGCGTCCTGTATAGTTGAAGCATAGATGCCACGGATGTGCCCCACGTTTTACCGGCAAGAAACCTTAGTATATGGGAGATAGAAGTAAGCCTCTTCTTCAAGTATAAGATGTGGGGGCTCCATGAAAGGTCTCTGTCTATAATAACGCCTAGGAATCGGTGAGTTTTTGCGTACGAAATTGGTTGGTGGTCAATAGAAATGGGGTACCAGGTCATAGGCTTGTGGGTAAAGGCGACTAAGGCGCACTTCTCGGTCGAAATGCTTAGGCCTTGCGCACGCAGGTACGATGATGTTAGAGTCACTGCTTTTTGGAGCCGTGCACGCACCTGGAGACGTGTAACTGCCGAGGCCCATATGCATACGTCGTCAGCATATATTGAGAGGTTTACTGTATGCGGTAGAACGCCGGCAAGGCCAAGGATTGCAAGGTTGAACAAAGTGGGGCTAAGAACCCCACCCTGAGGGACGCCACGATAAGTGTAATGGTCAGTAGTTCGGCCATCTGCACTGTGCACAAAGAAGGATCTTTTGAATAGATAGCTCCGAATCCACCGAAACATGCGTCCACCAATTCCATTATTTTCCAGGGCATCAAGGATGGCTTCATGCGTTACATTGTCGTAGGTGCTTTTCACGTCGAGGAATAGTGCAACCGGTATACGCTTGTGGTGTTTTTCTTGTTGTAGAGACGTGACTAGATCGATGACGTTGTCAATAGATGAACGGCCTCTTCTAAAACCAGCTATGGCATCGGGGTATACGTTGTGGCGCTCAAGATACCATTCTAGGTGGGTGAGAATCATTCTTTCCATAACCTTCCCAACACAGCTGGACAGCGCAATGGGTCGGTAGGACGCTAGGTCAAGTGGCGACTTTCCAGGCTTCAGTAGTGGTATCAAGCGGCTGGACTTCCACCGCTCAGGAACGACGCCATCAGTCCATGACTGGTTATAACATTCCAGAAGTCTGCTTCGGCCATCTTCACCTAGGTGGCATAAAGCAGCGTAGGTGATGCCGTCTGGTCCTGGCGACGATGAGCGCCTGCATGTGGCCAGAGCAGCGTCCAATTCCTCAAGTGAGAAGGACACATTCAATTCTGGGAAGCGTGTCGCAGGAACCTCACCCAGAATTTCGCCACTGATGGTGACCACACTGCCCGCAGTCTTCACACAAAAGTCTTCGGCTATATCGACCTGTGAGCGGCCTTGATAGAGGGCTAGGGATGAGAATGGGTGTCGTTGCTGTGGAGACGAGCCAAGGCCGCGCACCGTCCTCCATATGATAGACAGTGGCTTGCGGGGGTCAAGTGATTCGCAGAACGTCTTCCACCGTTGTTCCTCCAGCCTGTCCATACGACGTTGGATTTTCTTCTGTATACGTCGAGCGACTCTAAGGTCATGAATTGACTTCGTGCGCCTGTATCGCCTCTCGGCTCTTCTGCGAATGGTTCGAAGTCGCTCAAGCTCCATGTCAAAATCCGTACGTTTTTTAGCGGATGTAAATGTGTACTTAGACGATTCCAGTACACTTGTAATGAGATTCTCAATGGTGCCGGTAAATCCTTCTTTGCATGCCTCTTCCACCTTTGTCTTATACGTTGACCACCTTATATATACTTGTCGGGAAGTACAAGAGGAGAAGCTTCCGAATCCAGTGATACTTAAGTAGGTGGGAATATGGTCACTACCATGAGTCTCGATGTCAGAGAACCATCGAACATTTTGATCAAGTTGCCGTGACACCAAGGTCAAGTCTAAGCAACTGCTGTAGTTCGAACCACGCAAGTACGTCGGACTGCCATCGTTCATAATGCTAAGTTCATGGTCGGAAGCAAATTCCACAAGTTTCCGGCCCCTCGAATCTATTCTGGAGCTTCCCCAAGCCAAGTGATGAGCATTAAAGTCTCCCGTGATAATCCAGGGTCCAGTAGTCGCCGTCAGGATGTCTCGCAATCGGTCGCCGTCGAACCGACTATATGGGGATATGTAGGCGCCGATAAGGGTGAAGGCCACATTATTCTTTGTAATGCGGAGACAAACGTATTGGTTTCCATCATGAGGCTGCACGGAGTGGGGAATGTAAGTCAGTTCTGTACGGATGTAAACAATTACTTTGCTGGATTGCCCGCACGTCGACGCCATAAAGGCTTCGTATCCAGAGAGTCATAGCGCTTTGGACACGTTCGGTTCACATATTACCACTACAGTAAATTGGTGCGTGAAAACGTATTGGCGGAAACATGAAATCCGTGATTTAAGTCCTCTGGCATTCCACTTGAAAATCGTCGCGCTACTCACTTCATCACGGAATGAAGGCAGTGGAAGAGCCATTGTGCTTATGCAAGATTTGCAAGCACTGGGCTCAGGGCATCCAACACTTGCACTGCGCTTCGAGCTGTTGGCGTATTCGAGTTGCCCACAAGCGTGCGAATCGCATGTATCAAAGACTTTAGCATTGTGACAATTCGGCGGTCATGCTCTGTCAGCTCATCTGGGTGAGGGGTGGAGCATTGTGGTGCCTTTCCTTGTTGGGGTTTTTCCACAGGGCTTATCCTTGGCAGTGGCGGCCATTCCTCATCCACGGCATTCTTTTGAGATGCTCCGTTATCTATACGCGGTTTGGAGACATTCTGCACTGAGGTTGGAGCAGATTCAACAGCAAGAGGCTGTGCGGCACGCGTATTCTTTGTGCGGAGAGCAGAATTCCTTGATGAGCGTCTGCGACGAGAACGACGTCGCCTGACGTCAGCAGCTGCTTCACGATGAGTCGACCGGTCCCTCACCATTTTCTTCAAGATGGAGAGTTCTCGCTTAACTCTAGGACATTCCTTTGATGAGGCATCGTGGGGCCCTTGACAGTTCGGACACTTAAAAGTTTTTGCCTGGCAGTTGCCTGCAGAGTGTTGCGCTGCACAGCGGGAACATATAGCAGACTTTCCACAGACGGCGCTCACGTGACCGAATTTCTGACAGTTTCTACACTGAAACGGCTTCGGAACAAAGGGCCGGACAGCATGTCGAAAATGACCTACCTTCACATGCGATGGAAGGCAGTCACCTTTAAAGACAATTTTCACGCATCTGGAAGTTCCGAGACGGGCCACCTGTAGTATCTGGATCCCATGATTGGCAGGCTTTATCAAAAGGGGTAAATCCTCGCCTGATATGGCCGCATCAATGTCATATATGACGCCTGTAGTAGTCTATTTTCCCATCGGGATGATGGTACGGACGTTCATGCCACCGAGAACAGTGACGGCTCGCAGAGAATCTAACGCCGACGCTTGGGCGACGTCTACCGCGACAATATTCTTTCGAGGGTTGACTCGTACGTCCTCAATGCTATTCGGCAACAGTCTCTCGAGTTCAACCGATGCAACTTGCCTGTTGAGGAACCTCATGTTGTCGGAGGGTAGCACAGGTAAGAAAAGGATGGTGTACTTCGGCGAACTCTGCGGAGTCCTCATAGTAGATGTGTCCACAGAGGCCCTAAGCATCCGCCGCTTTGCTTTCTGGCTCAGGACAGTCACGTAGTCGTCGTCGGAGCTGTCGTCGCTCTCGGTCGAGTCTATCAGGGTAGCCTCGCTGTCGCTCGAGAGGCTGTTCCGCTTCCTTGAGGCTGCCGACGCGGGCGCCGCTACATCAGGTGGGAGTGCGGGTGGCTCCACTTCCATTCCCGTCGGGCAGGGAACAGTGGTGCCCGGAAGAAAGCGAGAATTACCACAAATTACTGGTGACGGAGAACAAGCACTCAGCAATAGAATCACTTCTTCTTCCTCCTCTCCAGACCGATAAAACGCTCTCTAAGTTTATAGGAGGTCACTTTTGTTTACTTTTAGAACGAATAACATTACCTACAGTGAGCGGCTTGTCTTATCTCATTGGCTGACAAGAAGTGAGGAGCACGCTCAAGGGGAGAGGGATTCGATGGGGCCGAGTCCGTCCACTGAAAATCGATAACCGGATGAAGAGGGTCGTGCCGGTGTCTACGATTGGTCCACTTTCCCTTACTTGGCTTGAGGTGGTTGGACTAAAATCGCAGCGGCATGCAACGGAAGATTAAGAAGAAGGGTTGAAATCCGGGCCAGTTGGTACATAGTTGAAGGAAAAAAACAGTCACAAAACACAAAGGACAAGAAAAGAGGCTCACACCACAACGACTGGGTGGTGTGAATCTCTCTTCTTGTCCTTTGTGTTTTGTGACTGGTCTTTTCCTTCAATCTTAAGAATGCCGCTAAAACAGATCCTCAGCAAAGAAGAGTTGGCAGAGCGAGATCGTAAACGTGCCGAAAGTGCTTGAAAACGTTACACGGCCACGCAAAAAGTTTTATTCTACGCAAATAAACCCATGCTCTCCAGCAGGTGCCTGAACGATCGGCCGCAGCCATTTTTATTCCTTTCGGAACAGGGCGCCCTGCGGCTATTCAGAAAAAAAATCAGTTTTGTTCGGCATATTAATGCAACATTAATGCGTTCACGTCACTTTGACGCGGAAAGTTCTCGCGGTTTTGTGACGTCACGTGACAGACAGGCGAAGTGGGTGCAGCCCGGAAACTTTTGACCAATAGCCGAGGGCTAATGGTGAAAAGGCATCGAATCAGAAATAACTATTTTTCTTTTGCTTGGTCCAATGATGCCTAATCAGTGAGTACGCGTCATATCAGATGGGGAGCTATCGTGGTTTTCGTGACGTCGCGTGAAAGACAGGCGAAGTGGGGGTGGTTCAAAAACGTTTTTGACCAATCGCGGAGGGCTGATTGCAGAATTGGAATAGAAATGTTTTGAATAGTTTTACGTTATAGTGACCCTGTTTGGCTTTGTTGGCTACAAGATTTAATACAAAACAACACAAAGACTTGCAGTGTTAGATTACCACGTTCGTGTGTCTAGGCCAGTTAACTCGGTACGCTGAACTCGTTTTTGTTGGGTTACCGCGGGCCCACGGATATATAGCGTATCCCAACTGCCATGCATCAAGATTTAAAAACATGCTAATCCCACGTAGCTCGACAGAACCAAGGTAATGTTATTTGCCGTCGCTTGGAGATACTCATATTATTTTTTGCATTCCACATATTTACATAATTAGATTTAATTATTCAACTCTCAAATATTAAAATTACCTGAAAAGTGTCAATAAGAAATTTCTGGAGCAACATGAAAGACTCCCGATACAGCTTTCTGTTGCACAGTACGTGCTACATGAAAGTGTTTTGCCGAGCGTGAAAGAAGCCAGCGAATACACGCAAAGTGCGTCGAGCGGCCAGTCACGAGCGCTAATTTTCCATGCATTCGCGGGCTTCTTTCAAGCTCGGAAAAACACTTTTATGTAGCACGTACTGAGCAACAGAAAGCTGTATCGGGAGGCTTTCATGTTGCTCTACAATTTTCTCATTGACACTGTTCATGTATTTCATGTATATAGTTCATAATATTTGATAAGTTGACTAATTCATGAAGTCTGATTGTGTAATTAGGCGAAATGCAAAAAAATAATCTGAATATCTTCAGGAGACGACAAATAACATTACCTTGGTCCTGTCCAGCTACGTGGGATTTACATATCTTTAAATCTTGGTGCATGATAGTTCGGACACCTTGTGTAAACAAGCGCGAATCAAAAAGTATTTGCCCCTATTCCTTTTTTAGCCAAATTACGCCTGTAAATGCGAAGTCAACATATCCATTCCCAGCATTTGACCTTTCTTGGACCAGTCTGGCCTTATCTACCGGTAGCTCCGCAGCACGGCGCCACTGCCAGTTGTTGAAGATGGTGGTTGTGCTTCACACGTCCACGGCGTACGCGCAATAAAGTGTGATTCCTTGTGTATGAAGTAAGAGAAGAACGCCCACCTAAATCTACAGGGAAATGCAACCAACGTATGGGGAAAGGCGTTTTCGGTCCGCTGAAGAAATTTCTGGCAGGACAGTGATTCACACGCAAAGATGTTCCACGGTGATTCCAGTCAGCCGGACAAATTCTACCACAGGGGCATATTAAATTTAGTGTTACGATGGGACAAATGTCTAAACCAGTGGGAGGACTATGTGGAAACATAGTGTAAGGTACGTAGATAGTACATATATTTGTAATTTTCTGTATGTACCTTATTTTGGCTAATAAAACAATAAGGGCCAACACTATCAGATTCACCTTCGTATAACGTCGTTTGTTCGTTCTAGTTAACGAAACGGGAAAGAACCGATGTCAAGTGCGCCGCTGTGTAAGCCACACGTAGAAATGCAAGCAACGTGGGATATATGAGCTTTAGCAGGGTAGCGGTAACCTCCGTATTTAAAGTTGCTAGTGTAAGTACGTAGGTCCCCTAGTTTATTTCCAAGGACATTGTGCAAAGTATAAAAACAAGAAAGAAAAGATACTTTCTAGCAAGCAGCTCTTCTGTCAACGTAGAAAACTGCTTTTTAAAGAAAAATAACGTGTATTACAGTGCATATTAAGGTGATCAGCTTCCCATGAAGTCGTGTCCACCCAATGCTTCAAACAGTCAGGGAAAGAAGAGTGCGGCGAAAAACCTTCATCTGCAAACGCCATGGTAATAGCGTCTCTCTTGCTTTTAGTTGCAAATACCGAAATAAACAAAAAATAAAGACAGAAACAAACAAGAAAATCAGGGGCCCTATGACGTAAATCTATTCCAATATGTTTTTATTCCATTCTACTGACGTCAAACTTGCGTAACCACCGACGCAAGTATCGGGTGGTCACCCGCAGTGTTGTCCGAACAGACCAATCAAACGCTCTTCTCGTTCATAGAAGGTCACTTTTGTTTGCTTGAAAACCGAATAACATTGCGTACACTGAGCAGCTTGTCTTATCTAAATGGCTCACAAGAGGCGAGGAGCATGCTGAAGTGCAGAGGGATTCGATGGGGCCGAGCCACCGCACTGAAAATCGATAATCGGATGAAGAGGGTGGTGCCGGCGCCTGCGATTGGTCCGTTTTCCCTTACTTAGCTGGCGGGGGCTGGTCGAAAATTGCGGCGGCATGCAACGTAAGCTTAAGAATGACGCTAAAACGGATCCTCAGGAAAGAAGAGTTGGCAGAACAAGGTCGTAAACGTGCCGAAAGTGCTCGAAAACGTTACACGGCCACGCAAAAAGTTTTGTTACACGCAAGTAAACCCACGCTCTCCGCACGGGCGAGCTATGTGCCGGAGCGATCGGCGGCAGACATCTTTTATTCCTTTCGGAACGGGACAGCCTGGGGCTATTCAGAATAAAATTCAGTTTTGTTCGGCATATTAATGCGTCTTTAACGCGTACACGTCACTTTGACGCGGTGAGTTTTTGCGGTTTTGTGACGTCGCGTGACAGGCAGGTGAAAGTAAGTGCAGCCCGAAAACGTTTGACCAATAGCCGAGGACTAATGGCAAAAAGGCGTGGACTCAGAAATAACTATTTCTGTTTTGTTCGGTCAAATTGTGCATAATCAGTGTGTGCACGTTATATCCTCATATCACATGGGAAGCTATCGTGGTTTTCGTGGCGTGGCATGTCAGACAGGTGAAGTAGGGGTGGTGCGAAAAAAGTTTTTGACCAGTCGCGATAGGCTGATTGTAGAATTGTAATAGACGTTACGTTATAGCGCCCTTGAAATAGAAAAGTTTGGAATAGTTTTACGTTATAGCGCCCCAGGATACATGTAGTTTAATGCATACTTGGACAGTATTTTCTAACCAGGTGTACAAGCCCGTGATTCGGTTGAAGGCGGACCTAAGCGATTAAATATCGGCGTTGATCACGAGAAAAATATGCTTGCTCCCAGTCAAATGCTTAACGTAGATTACACCGGGTTTTTTTTCTTTCCGCGTTTTTCAATTCGTAATGATAATGGTCGTACGACACCACTACATCGCTTTTTACACAAACAACGTCGCCGCCGGTCGGCGATCGAGTCCCCTTAAAGTACTAGCGGCGTAGAAGCAGCTGTCTGCCTGTTTTGCGCCTTTGTGAACGCTGGTGGCACCGATTAGGTGGACCATTACTGTTATTTATTCTCTTCTTCGGCAACAAACGGGGAGGAGAGGAAACGGAGATGGTCGAAAAGAAGGCATTTGCTGGATTCCGTGCATATTGATCCAAGATCGACGAGTTAGAGCACGCCCTTTCGATGCAGTCGGCACAGAAGAATTAAGAATTATACGGTGTCACACAATGGAATGGGGAGCTGTAAAAAAGTTTTCCCCTGTTGGGACGAAATTCTAGGGGGGAAAAACAAAGAAAGAGGAGATGTAGTAGGCCTACATTTAGTAAGAGGGCCTCCCGCAAGCTCGCTCTGTGAAAGGAGAGCAAGGAAGAAAGGGGAAGAGGGGTGCGGGGCGAGAAATTCGAAATAGTATCCGCTTTTCCATCCAATGGTACTTTATAGTGTACGGGAGAAAACTCGCGGGAGGAAGCGGACTCGTAAGGAGGGCCCGTTAGATTCCTCCAAGTGCATTGGACGGGAATGAATGCCGCCGCCGCCGCCGCTTCAGGACGACACCATATACAGGGTCTCGCGCAAGCACAGCAGCCGCTAAAGGATAAGGCGGTATAGTGAGAGCCGGGACGCGGGGGGGGAGGGGGGGGAGGGGAGGGGCGGTGTTGGAAGTCTGCAGGGGAGGAAAAGGGGACGCTGTAAAGGGGTCACGGTGGGGAAGAGAGGGGAGGGATGCGTTCGAAACGGGAGCCGAACGAGAGCGCAGGGTGGCGCGCACGCGCCGGGCTCCGACGCGGCGCTCGTGCGCACGCGTAATGGGATTTCGTGTCCATTAGGCGGCTGCGGCGGCGGTGCGCGCGAGCTGCTCGCGCCGCGTTTGCATCGCCGTCACCCTCCCGCTATCCCAACGCCTGCTATTTGCGTTTGCAAAACAAACGGGCCAAAGATCGTCGTCGGCGGCGCCGAGGCGAGCGAACACAAAATGCTTGGCGTCCCCGACGCGCGCAGCAGTGCTGCTGAAACAAAAGCCCGCAACAACGGTTGCCTCATTCTCTCTCTCTCGCACGCACACACACACACACACACACACACAAACACGCGCGCGCGCAGTCTCTCCCTCTCTCTCTCTCTCTCTCTCTCTCTCTCTCTCTCTATATATATATATATATATATATATATATATATATATATATATATATATATATATATATGGACACGCTACATGACTAGAAAAGAAACACAAAGCTGCAAGCCAGTGCACTGTATAGCAGCGAAACGAGAAGCGTCGCCCAAGCAGCGCACTGTATGCGCAACCACCGCTGCCACATGCACCATGTTTGTGCCAACTAATGGTGCTGAGCCGTGTTGCGATATTTCGAAAAGTGTGCGTGAGCGTTGCCTGCTTGCCCTGCCATGCTGACGTATTTCCCTCAGTATTCTTTTGTTCTTCTCCTTCCACCGCCAAGATTCATTTTGCTTTCGTCCTTTTTTGCTAATCGTGTAGCTGCGTACATTAATGCACAGCGGCTTCACCAACTCATACTTACATATACACAAACCAAACGCGATAAAGATTTAAAGAGCGGGGTAGCTTGACAAAACAACTAATTCCTATACGTGTGTGCATGCGCATATGGCACAAATACCATTGCCTTCTTCCTTTGTCATCTGTGCAATCATACCTCGCGCGAGAAGCTTGAGTGTCTCATTTATCTTATATAAAAATAAGCCTTTTTTTATCTTTTAAACACTCCAGAACAACAACATTTTGTCCGCAGCAAGGTCTTACCAGTTACTAAACGCGACTTATGCTCTTTTAGTTGCATGCCCGAAACTGCTGGTGCGACATTCTCGTTGTTGGACACGCATACTTGGCTTTTAAACATCGCTCCCCCTCCCTTCGGACTCCACCCACTCCGTCGGCACAAACAAGCATAACCGTATGCGACACTCAGAGTTGCGCGCGTGGTTGGCACACTTGTATTCGAGACAGTTTTAGCGTGCGTACAAAAAATTACCAGCAAAGAGAGCCGAGTAGAGCATGTAAGATGGCGGTGTCGGAGAGTTTGGGAAGCGCAGAGTATGGAACGAAACCTTTAGTACAGTGTGCGGAAAATGAAGAAGAAAAAAAGATAAACGATGCAAAGAAATGTTCTCATGGGATACAAACAGCTTAGTGTGGCCGACGACGCGCGGCTGTTTCAGTGCGCGCTGGTAACTGGTCGGCACGCAGACGCTTGCTCTGGCTAGAAATGTCCTGAATGCGGTGCGCTGCCGTTGTCCTATAGTATGTGTTAGTTTCAAAGGCACAAATGGTGTTCCGCTCTTTCCGCGGGGAGCAGGCAGAAGAAAGTATCGTACGTTAAGCTAGGCAGTCGTTAATTACTCATGCAATGGATATATATATATATATATATATATATATATATATATAAAGAACAGCACAGGAAAGCCCAGGCAGAACTCACCTCCTGTGGAGGAACATCGAATGATACTGTCCTCAAGTCCACCTTGCAGTAGGTGTCGATACAGGGTATGATGAAAAAGATACCTGCGTCAATCGACAAAGGCAAGCGTGAATACAGTACAGACGCGTTTTTCTTCACTTTTTTAAGCACACTAAGAAATGTTCTTTTTAGTTATCATGTCGTTCATATGTTTGTATTCAAAATCTTGTAACAGATCTTTTTTTCCAGCCAGACGTGCTATCTTTTAACGTTTTGTCGTTTCCATGTATCCTATGGGGAATAGGCTGACCAATGCCTGGCCGCCACCACGTACTGGAGTGTAGATAAGCGCCCTGCAGTGAACGCGAACTATACCTGTGTCCATGACAAGCTATGGTTAGTCAAGCTGGTTACAAAAAAGAAAGTTTAAAACTCAAGTTGCATGATACAATATTATGAGCTAAAGGTTCGGTCGTCAGAGGTCGGATGACCTACCAGCATATGTCTTAATATCGTATCTTGCACCGCGTTTTTTTATCCTTTTTTGTTGTTGTTGAAAGCTTGGCTAATGTTAGCTGGGACACGCTATATAGCTGCTATGGTATCGATGGAGCCACGAATGTGGAAGCTGATGCTTCTAATGCCAATTTTATGTTCTTTAATTAGCAAAAGAACACCGACTCCAGGTGCTGCATCGGAGACAATGGCAGCGCGGTACTAACTCCTGATGAGTTAGTGTTCCTCTATTCCAAAACTATTTAGGAGAAAAATGTATTTGTGAGCTCCATGAAGTTAATATGATATCACAGCCGGTTTTCTGTAGCCGTCACTGTCAGTAATACAAACAGTGGGGCAAAATTATCTCAAGGAAGCTTTCGGGTTTAATTTGGTATTAAATATGAGACACATCGGTAGTTTTACAGGCAACTTCTACATCGACCATTTTCATGTTTTCACTTTTCGTATTTTTAACAGCGAAGCTGTTCTTGCTCGGCGTAAAATGGACCGCCTATCACAAAACTCCACCGACGCTCACCGACGGAGACACTGCGCGGAGCCGGTATCACCGCCGCGCCGAGATTTGCGCATGCGCCGGGGTAACAGTTAAGAATTCGCATGCGCTTGACGTTGAAGAGGATATGGAAGCGTGTGCTCGGCGGCGCCCGGTCAGTTAACGCCATATGGCGGCCTAGGAAAGTTCATGCAGCCGAAGAGGCTGCGCATGGCGGAGCTTGCTGCGACGCGGGAGAAACAGCGGCATCGACGGGCCTATCCAACCTATATACTTGGCCAGAGAGGCCGAAGCCAAGAGGTGGTGACTACGCGAAGACCCAGAATATGCCAGTCGCGAGAGAGCCAGCATCGCTGCGAAGCATCGACGATTACCCTGCAGTGCGGGATGCCGAGTACGAGCGACGCCGAGCCCGCGCTTCAACCGGGGGTGACAACGCTCGGTTTCAGCGTGAGTTCCTCTGGTTGGAGTTTGGACATTCCTGCCGAGTGTGCGATCGACGATGGTTTCACTCGAACCTATCGACGCACAACACGGTTCGCTCTGTCGAGAAACGTGCACAAGGCGTGTGTGTGTGCTGCGAGACATCTTCCCGGAGGCCAACGACCACGACGAGATGCGGCTGTGCAGGACCTGTCGAGAAACGGTCTTACGCGGGAAGATGCCGCAGTTCAGCGTGACAAACCGCTTCAAGTATTCACCCAAGCCAGCGGGACTACCGCGTTTGAACGAGGTGGCCCTAATAGACCAGCTTCGCTGTTTCAAACCTCGCGCGACTGAGTGCGAGCTTGCCCGTTTCCTTTTTTATATCTCGTCTTTCCTTCTATAATGTTCATTTTGTTTCATTATATCCTTCATCCACAAACCGGTATAGCTACCTGGTATTACATTAGGGGTGCGATCTTGTACGCGTTCCAAAATAGAACGGAGGCGGTCCGTTCCACCGAGCCGCACACGGTTCGTCAGTTTGAACGGTGAAGAACGCCATGACGTCATTTCTTAAGTGATATCTGCTGTCAATCATTCCGTGTTGTCTGCTATCGGACGAACGCAACGGAACGGACCACCCATTTCACGACGGAAAGAACGGACCGCCTCCGTTCGAGTTTGGAACGCGTACAAGATCGCACCCTAGATATGCCTTGCCTGTTTTTGCTTCCCCCATTTTTGTCTCTCACTACTCTGTATTTGGAAATTGAGCCATGCCCGGACTCGAAAGAAGACTTCATCACCAATCTCAATCAAACCATCAATGATATCCCTGTCATTGTAAGTATATCTATACCATGGGAGTCTTAAATGTCAAACACCAAAAGGAAAATCCTATAAAGCAGAGTAGACGAAAACCTACGCAAGCTGTGTTTGCGCTACCGCGCTAAATGACGAGCAGTAAATGAATTTTATGCAATGTGTCGCAAAGGCTTAATGAACTGGCAGCATTCGTTTCAAACCTTTATGGCTTATGCTTGCATTTAGGGGGTGAAAGGAACCATTCCCCGATACTAAGCCATTCAGCAGCAAAAACGTGCAGAATGCCTTAGTCCTGGCTGTACCCTATTATAATGAGCCGCAGTCTATTGCATCTCCAGTCTCCGGCGGCTGCTGCGTATAGCGCGGCTGCGCGAGCCCTGTCTCGAAGGCGATCCGCGATGTGGTCAGAGCGAAGGCGTCTAGGCGCACCGAGGGCCCATGTAGCTTCGTGTGCGCTAGAGCACCCGTACGCTTGCGCGCAACCCGCGTTTGTACAATTCTGTGGAAACAATTGTAGGGCGGTAGCAGCAACAGACTGGCGAGGCTATAGTGCGTCAGGTGAAATTTCCCGAGCCCAAAATGTGAGCACTCTAATTATCGAATGACGCCCTCCGGCTTGAGACTGTCATTGAAAGGTCGTGACCTCACCTGGGCCTTTGGCTCCTCCGCGAAGCAATCGACCGAGGCGGAAGATTACTGCTCGCTCGTATTCTTGAACTACCTGCAAATTGAAACACATTCAGTTGAGCACCGCGTAGGGAAGCAAGATCTTCGAGAACTTGTGTACGCGAGGTGTGGTCAATCACCTTCACCATCTCTGACCTCTGTAAACGGGGAAGCTTGTTCGATACACGAAAAGTTGAGAACCGCATCTTTGGGGAGGAGTTGGCAGCAGCGGATGGCGTTTGCGCGGCGCAAAGGTGCGTGTAGGAAGTTAGTTTCTCGCAGTCTCAGCATGGGTACACAAGGAGCGCTCATGCTGGTGGTACGCTGTCGGCGTACTTGAGAACAAACACCTTTGGTGGAGCAAGACAGACATGAAGGCACCCCTGCCAATGAAAGGTACGAAACAATTTGTTCTCGGCTGAGGGTAATGACCTCTGTGGTTTCCGTAACGAGTGTCCGAGTGCAGGCCGCACTCGCATCACTAGAGAGCAAGGTGTTCGTACAGAACTCCCCCATTGTTCACCCAGCGGGCAGTGCAACACACATGTACCTCTCGGTGTCTACTTTCCACCACTTCCCACCATTTCTAAAGGAGCTCTCCAGCACACATGTGTATCGAGTGCTACTTCAGGTAGGCAGTAGCTTTTGGTCACTTGAAAGCGATTGCTGTCTACAAATGTATTATAAAAACTTTGAACGCTGAAGAGCAAAATTTAGCGCCACTGGTTCCTTTCAGTGAAAAGGCTAATGCCCCAACCACTGGCACGCGCCGAAAGCTTCGGCGCGCGCTGGCAAGCGAACGCGTCGCTTCGCTTCGGCTGGAGGGAAAGGGCGCGCAACCACTGGAGACGCGCGCCGAAGCTCGCTCCTCGGCTGCGGCGCATTGTTGCTGGACTATTCCGTCTTCATCCGTCAAAGTCCGGCCTAAAACAGCCTGCTGTAAACTAAGCTTGGAACAATAAGTTAGTGATCTGTATGTGCTTTGAGATATGAAAAACACGTTTGAATAATGAATATACACCTGTTTTTATTTTTGAAGTAACAATAGTGTACAAAATATCGACATCAGCGCTCGCGCGTCGTCTGTCTGCAAAATAGATTTGCAAACACCTGCACGACGATGCCATATATCAAAAACTGTTGCGCCATTTCATTTTTTGGTAGCTTATTGCACAGCAAACTATGTAAGAATTAGGCGTGCAATGTATAACTAAAAAAAATCTGTGTTGGAAATATTGCCACGTAGTAGTGACGGTAAATAAATAGTGCCGGCTCAATCGCAACGATAGCGGCGAGCAATGTCGGCAATCGTAGAAAATCTCATCTGCGGGTCAAGCGCGTCGGTTTGCATACGTCAGTCGTCGAAAGTTACAGCCTATTCGCTGGTGCTCGCGCGGCTTCCAGAAACTACAACACAATTCGTGTCGCGTATGCAATCAGATTAGCAAGGTTCGTCGACAACAGACATAGCCATCGATAACATTCGCGAAACTTCCGATACGTTCAGGCGCATGCTGCACCGAGCGATAACGTTTAAAATTTTTTAGCCGGTGAAATATGGTAACCGGATACAGATAAAGCATCCGTGTCAATATAATTATGCTTGTTGGTGCATGAAAGAAACGTGAAAAAGTGGGTTCTGAGAAAATCAGCAAAACAGAGTTGAAACACTTGTAGCACTCATACACACAAAAAGAATAGAATACCTAAAATGTATGTAATTCGTATCTTGTCTCCCGCCAATTCTCGATTCTGCCAAATCTAGCCCATGGAGCACCTCTATTATTCTAGGTTGTTTTGATGCATCAACACCGCATCCGGAGGCCTTCACATTGTGTGTATTGCTACAAAACATTTTCACAGTGTAAGGGCCACGTTCTATTGTAACTGGTTTCCCCATATTAAGTTTGCCTTTCTTTACATTAATGAAATGACATACCGTCAGATAATACAAGCTTGAGAATTAGAGGGTTTTAATAGGAGTCTTTCATTGCCCTTTGCCAAGTCGTACTATTGAAGCACTTATTCGAATGTATGGGAGCAGCTCATTTGCCTAGTATACGAAATATATAAACAGGTTATTTTCACAATTTATGCACTTCGTCACCACAAAAAGAAAAATTGCAGTTTATTGTTTTCAGCCTGCTATGATATTTTGACTGAGAAAGATATATTCAATTTGTTCTGCGAGGCACGCAATAATTGCTGTGGCATATTATTTTATTGCACAACACTGCATACAGTAGCCAGCCATTATTAAAACTCAGAAGAAATTAATAGCACAATGCATATGATCAGGCACATAGCATATTATTGCACTTTCTTAATTCATGCCAGAACGACGACCACAGGCGCCCTTCTCTAACGAGGTCAGCATCCATCGTGCCTCCTTACCATCGGGCTTCACACCCTCAGCATGTTCAACCTCAGCTTTGTGGTGTTTAAAACAACCTCAAGCGCGTCTTACGGTTCCAGGGATAAGAAAGAAGACCGTCCTGCCTACCTTGGCCTTGAAGCAAGCAGCTCTGGATTGTTTGCACACTTTCTACTTTGATCGAGTCCACATATCCACTCAGACACATATCCACTCAGACCAGCTCCACCAGCGCAGTGGTTATACCATCATGATCACTAAGCATCCAATACAAGATTTCTCACTTGACAACATCGACCGGTTCAGAGCTTGTTGCCCTCCGAGGTGCCATTGATTATATTATTAACCAACCGGCTAATCGGTGGGCAATATCCTGCGACTCAAAGGTGGCCTTACAATGTCTTCTGTCATCTCTTCGTCGCGGGTCATGTGAACAACTTGTGTCGGAGATACAAGAAATGCAGCATCATATGATCATGAAAGGACACGACGTCGTGTTTTAGTGGCTGCCTGGTCATTGCGGTATCTCCGGCAACGACCTCGCTGACGAAGCTGCTAGGAAAGCCCACGAAGAAGCAACCCTTGTTTCTGTACCTTTATCGCGGACCAACACTTAGGCAAGCTAGCGCACTTTTTTGACATTGGAAAAGTGGCACACACCTGAATTCACTCAACATCGATTGCATTCCCTCGATCCCTCTATGAAACTGCGGCTGTTACCAGGTCTTCTGCGAAATGAGGAAACAGTGCTGTGCCGCTTACGTTTGGGCGTCGCATTCACCAGTGCATATGCATTTTTGATTGGAATGGCTGATAGCGCCGAGTGCAATGCCTGCGGTGTCGAGGAAACCATAGAACACCTAATGTGCTACTGCCCATCTTTTGAAGATGAAAGGCAAGACCTCTGCAGAGCTCTCAATCAGCTAGATGGAACGCCGTTCACCTTGAACAAGATCTTGGGACCATGGCCTCGCATATCGCAGCTACAACAGGCCACAAAAGCGCTGCTGCGATATTTGAAAGATGCCGGATTGAGTCAGCGTCTGTGATCCAGACTGAGTGACCGACTGGTATCCCCAGTGGACTTTCTCTTCTTTTAATCACTCCGTCCCCCTTTCCCTTTCCCCAGTGTAGGGTAGCCAACCAGGCTCAGTCCTGGTTAACCTCTCTACCTTTCATTTATCATTTTCTTTCTCTCTTCTTAATTCATTCCTTTTTTTTAATTGCACGAAAGCTACTGCAGTAAAATAGTCTACTAGTACATACTTAAAAAGCACAATTTTATACTACGATAATAATCAATCATTCAAATTTTTATTGTAGTGCCCAGGAACAGCTACAGAGCCTTTGTACTAGTGCACTTAACGAGCACTATGTGAGACAAAATGTAGAGAAAACATGAATGTAGTAAATAAAAAAATGGAAGATAGAGAAACAAATAGGGAAAAAAGGAAACGCGGAAAAGTAAAAGGGAGTTAATCCTACGTGATTATCTACAGATACACAAAACACACGAAATGAACTCTGAAGTATGTTTTGGAGTCGAGTCTTATTAGCACAATCATGTCACAAGCCCAGTCAACGAATGTGGAATAGTACCTGGTATACTGTTGCGGCACAAACAAATGCATCTGATCAAGAAGTTTTAAGGAATGTATAATGTCATGGACCACCTTATACAGGAACAAAAGGTGTGATTAATTGAGACTTGAACCTAGAGGTGCGAGTTGAAGTATATTTCAGAAGGCTCAACTGTGGTCGCCTGAATGGCAAAAGTGGTGCTTGAAGATAGACATCAATTTATTCTGGATGCGTTCAATGAGGTCAGAATTAGATTTGCTCATTGCACCCCCCTCCTACAGAGGCATACTCAGTAGTTGGAGGCACGCAGCAGAATTTCAGAAACACAACAGGTGAGTGGAAATCATGCAATATACGGCATGCAATTCCAAGAGCGTGAAGGGCATCTTGTGTAATTATCTATGTGAAGAGAAGCTTAGCATTTTGTCGAAGTACACACCAAGATATTTCATTTCATCGACCCTGAGGAGGGGAGCATCACGTAGGGTGTATCAAAATTTCACATGGTGCGTTTTGTGCATATAACTTAATGCCATAGTGTTGGAAGCATTTAAGCGTACTTATTGCTTCTGCACCAGTTTGAGAGTGAAAAAATGTCTTTTTGGAAGTCGATGCAGTGGTGAACACTGTTGACAGTCTGAAATAGTCTGAAAGTCTGAAATTTCAGCACACTAAGTCATGCTGTTCATTTTTTAAAATGCTCTTAGCACTAACAGAAAGCGAGGAATCCCACATCGATTCAAACACCTTACGGACTGAAGAGGATAGATATAGGTCGGCAGTAAGTAACTGCAAATCTAGCACCTGATTTGTGCATGGGCAATGTTCATGCTACCTTCCGAGTGCTAGAAAATGTACTAGACTTTAGGGAACTATTAAAGATGCTTGTGAGAACGAGGAACAAGTATGCTTCTATACGTCTTAACCCTTTCAGGCACCACTTTATCCCGTTGATTGAAAAGTGGCTTTCACCACATCTCTTGCATCCTCAGAATCGTAGAAAGTGTACAGCTGCAGCAAATATTAAGAATTTCAATTGTTTAGCGAGTTTTGTCAAGTTTACAAAATTTTGACTCCATGCGAAAACTCACTACAGGAACACAAAATATGAAAACATGTACTATCTTGTGTATTGAAAAGTTTGAAAAGCACTTATCTAGCCACTTGACAATTATGCCTGGTGCACGACATTGTAAAAAACAATGAAAGAAGTGAACCCGCTACATACAACATACTGACACAGAGTAATAACACCCAGCCGTCTACCTTCCCACTCATTTTGTTAAAACATTCTGCACATTATTCAAAATTACAGCACAGTTCCAATAATAAGTGTTTCAAGATGTATGAAACACATTTTAAATACCATTATTTTCATCAGTGCTTTTGCTATTGATGCACGCTCCTGCTGTGCCCAATTGTGTAGACAGCGTCTCAAAGGGTTAAGCTCTGTGGAGGAAATACCATCAACACCACAAGAAAGGGAAAGTTCAAGGCAAAGTTTAAGGCACTTCATATACTTGGAAACAAGGTTTTCATTGACTGTTAGCATACACTGCGCCAGACTGAGAAGGAAGGTTACTTGAAGCATATTTCACACCATATAGCAAACAGAAATGTTCTGCAAAGGCATCAGCAGTGTTCGAGACAACACAACTATTTTCATGAAGAATACGTACATACATCTTTGGCACTCCTTTTAGAAGAGAGAGCCCACAAAGCTCCAGAAATATGTTGAATTATGTGTCACGCTGGCTTCAACACAATCAATGTGGTCAAAGTGATGATTCTAATAATAATAATAATAATAATAATAATAATAATAATAATAATAATAATAATAATAATAATTATTATTATTATTATTATTATTATTATTATTATTATTATTATTATTATTATCTTAGTGGTAACTTGGCACACTAGACTAAAAAGAAGGCTGATGCCTGTATGTTAGAGCATCTGATAACCAGCCATCTAAAGCAGGAATTTGCAGGATGCAGAAGGCACTTCCTTCCCCTCCACGTGCACACACACTTCCTCAATAACACAGCACGGCACACACGCACACATTCGACAGGTGCACAACACACAGGAGTGCCAATGAAGTCTGGTTCCAAGGAAGGAGAATCCAAATCGCCAGGGGGGGGGGGGGAGAGAGAAAGCTCTGCATGCCAGATATAATCATGGAGTTGTGGCCTCGGGCCATAGAGGCGAGATGAGGGCTCAGGCTGTGCTGACCACTTGTTCAGACGAACTGAAGAAAGATTAGTGCTGTCCAGAGAGACGTCAAACACCCTGCAGTATAGACTAGTGCAATGTTGCGTTGGTATTGCAGGGTGTGCTACTTGAGGGGTTTGAGGCAATCCTCGAAGGCTGGCATGAGCTTGTGACAACCGAAAAGACGGGAGTAAAGGGTGCGTATTGTCTGGCGCTGAACAAGCTTAAGTTTGTTAGCGTCGCGAGTTTGGTACGGGAACTATACCGATGAGCAGTACTCAAGTCGTGACAGAATGATAGAAGTGTAGAGTGCTCGGGAAACCTTAGGTCATCAGGGAACGGAGACACGGGACACAAACCCAAGAAAGGGCCGGTGCTTACATACAGTGCTGGTGACATATGCGGAAAAGTTGAGAGAACAGCTAAATGCTACACCCAGAATGGGAAGGGCTGAACAGTCTTTATAGAAGTGCCTCCAAGGAAGAAGGTTGGACGTGCAGCAGTTTCGTTGTGGCTGATAGGCATGGCAGCACTTTTTACGGTGCTACTACAAAGTTTGATATTGTAGGCCCAGTCGTTCACCTTTACGGAATGTATTTATTGTAAGCACATATGCTGTGCATCGGCATATTGTTGTTGTGGAAGCGTTAACTTGTTAATCAAACACATTCTGCGCAGATGCATTAGTAACCTGATTTTGAGTAGATCTTTGTCCTGACTACAATTTATAGTATCGCAGCAAGAAACATTTTAGTGGGGGCTGAAGGGATTCCAGCAGTTTAAGCATACTGACTGCACAAAACACTGATGATACCTTTTCACCTTCCCCATAATGCACTCACACCATCTACACTTTCCATAAGCAAAAAGTGAGATAAAAAATCAATTACAGTTTCATTGACTCAGTACTTGCTGCTTCTGAAGCGGGCATCGAAGCAATCATGGCATACGCTGCTACATGCATAGGTCTTGCATGATGCAGGTCCTGCTATGCACTGCACACAGGGCACACGTTGCAAACAGATAATTTCTTTTTGCAGTGCTCAACTATAACAACACACTGACTCAAACATGACTGCGTTGTCACGTATGCTTCAGTGCGTCAGTGTTCTTGATTGCTACACGAGCGATTTATGCCCAACTAGCCCAAAAGACGGACGCACTAGAAAGAAGTGAGTGAATGAGTACAGTGAACTTGTACTGAACTGGATTCACATGCCGAATAGAAGAGCGCAGTGTCAGCTGAAACAGGTGGCACGGCTGATTACGTAAGTACTTCCAATAGTTCGGCTACTAGTGTATTTCGCTTTCGGAAGTTATCTTTACCACTGGAAACAGCGCAGAGCTTGCCCGTTAAACTTTTTTTTAATTATGGGGTTTTACGTGCCAAAACCACTTTCAGATTATGAGGCACGCCGTAGTGGAGGACTCCGGAAATTTCGACCACCTGGGGTTCTTTTACGTGCACCTAAATCTAAGTACATGGGTGTTTTCGCATTTCGCCCCCATCGAAATGCGACCGCCGTGGCCGGGATTCCATCCCGCGACCTCGTGCTCAGCAGCCTAACACCATAGCCACTGAGCAACCACGGCGGGTCCGTTAAACTTGAGTCAACCGACACCACACGAAACACGCCGCGGTTGACCAACCCAACTTCCACACGGTTCATTCACCACATCACAAGTCACACGAAGTCAAGAGTGCCATATTTTAAATCACTGCAGCACCAAACGGACCTGAATATTCATTTCCTTCGACAGAGTTTCTCAGGTGAGTTCGTTCACTTGCCAGTTACGAACTCGATGGACGCGCTAGGCCTACGCGTAACGTAAACAACATCGGCGATAGGCGAGTGTTGATTATCCAGACTTCGGAGCTCGTAAACGTGTTTCCATTCGTTTTGAGCACAACAAAATGCACATACAACAAGCACAGACGTTGCGGCAATCGTGATTCGGTTGGCTGTTTTAGCAGACGATCGTACCGAGCCCCGGCGGTACCCAGTGAGCAGGTTGGATTAGTCGGCGTCGTTCGAAGTCGCTTCGGATCCATGTCGCACTGCCACAACCCACGGTCGTCGGTCGGTCGGTCGTGTCGTTGTCAGCCTACTATTACAACAATGTCTTTCAGGAACACTGTCGCGCGCGTCGTGCGTCCAAAAAACTCGGACGATCGTTGGTGCCGGCGCCTTCGCACGGTCGGCCATTACAGGCCTAGCAGCCGGAGGCTCCGCAGCCTCCGATTGGTTGACGCCTGCGAGGCGTCGCAGCCTCTCATTGGTGCAAGCCGGCGCAGCTTCGCCACGCGTCGGCAAACTTCTAGCATCGGCAGTAGACATAATCGCTGCGCGACGTTCCGCTTCGCCGAGTTCCCGACCGACGCTTTGACGCATTTGAACCTTCGGCGCGCGCCGAAACTTTCCGGCGCGTGCCAGTGGTTGAGGCATAATGCCACGTTGAAGAGAACTTTCTGCGTTTGCTCCATAATGTCCATAAAGCCCAGAATGAGTATGGAAAAACGTCGATCGAAGTTACCAATCTGCACATGCAAATGAGTATTTGCGCTTATTGAGCACTGAACGTCTCACGGATATAATTATTGCGCACAACAATGTAAATATGAGAACGCTTCTTGAGGTATTCCTTCTGACAACGTATGTTCGAAAGTTCTCTAGTCATTTCGTTTCTGTAAATATGCTCATTTATTTAAGGAAATCGCACATAAAGCGTATAGCTATTCTACGTTCACCAAGCATCAGGAGTCCTTCAACGAAACACCGTGTTAAAGTAAATGCATTATTTCTCACCGCGCATAATTCCTTCAAGTATTGTGCTAATTTCCGCTTTACTTACCCGTCAGGGATCTTATCCTATATCCATAAATCAAGTAAATGTTCCGAGTTTTTTCCTTTTAGACAGATGGGTGAAATACTTCTACGAAGACTCGAATGACTGCTTCCAAACTATGAGAAAAAGTTGAAGGGGCGCGGTAAAGATATAAACATTTAGGAATATTTGTTTTCTGAACCAAAATAGGTTATCGCAAAAGCTGCAGCCTCTGAGTTCTCTAGAAAGAGTGAAAGTAGTCGCAAATGGGTTGGCAAGTATATGGTATTCAAATGAGCGTTTCCCATGGAAGCAGTGTACATTTCGAGAGCGTGGACCAGAATGCAAGAAAATATTTGCTGCTGGAGAAACGCGACACAGTGCCACCACCGATCGCAGCATCTTCTGATGCCACAAAGCTCTCACGCGACAACACGTACGTCTCGATGAGCTTGTCGAGCGTTCGACGACGAAGGGTTGAGAAAACGACAAACGAATCTAAGACAGCATTTGGTTGTTGTTTTTTCGCTTTAAAAAGGGTGAAAATAGTCAAAGAAATTAATTCTGTTTATTAGAGGAATGATGCGGGCTTGTAGGCGTACATTTGTTGCAGTGGCTTGTTTCATTGCGTAATTCCTGGAGAACAGAGCTGGCAACCGGCACTTCTGCAGGGGCAGTACAAGGGGCTATACGTGTACGCCGACTCGACATACTATATGCGCGGACCTGCTGTGAGCAATGTCAGGCGTTGACGTAGTTTCTGTAAAACGGAAGCCTGCGGGAGACCCTGAGACAAACGGATTCTGTAGTAAGCGGTAAAATATGGAAATATTATTCTTGGTCAATATCACAATATGAAAACCAAAAATGGGATATTTTCTCTTTTCTTTTCTCTTTCTTTCTTTCTCTCTTTCTTTCTTTCTTTCTGGCTTTTTCTATTTTTTGCGAAGGTTCAGGCTTCGAGTGGTGGCAGCCATAGCCGCTTGCGTGTGTCGCCAGCGGCATTTGTTTTTATTTTTGGTCGAGTCTGCTGAGGCTGCTGCCAGCAACGTGAGGGAGCGGCAGAATGACATACATTGACTCAGGCTTACAATAAGGTCTGCAGCCTATCATATGAAAATGAACTGAAACGAGAACTAAAGTAGAAATAAACAGATTCTCCAGCAACACGGTTGGAAGGTCCTTTCTTTTCTTTTTTCTTTTTTTCAGGACATCCTTGCGTCAGTCAGCTAGCTGTGGTGACTCTCGGTGTGGGTGCTTAGTGCAAATAGTAATGCTGAATTCTCGTAAGCAAAAAGCGACATTAAAAGGCACTTAAAGTTGCAAAAGCATTCTTCCGACGTCAAAAAAAAAAGCACAGGGAAAGCCTGAGAATATTGCCTCTAAGGGCAAAGGCGCAGAAAGAACGAGTGCGCAGGTCTCACGAACCTCTATGTTTGCCTGATATACTGTAACATTACAAGTTAGCGGACCATGCGATGCCATTTCTGAGGAAATTATTTCCAGGTGCGGAATTCTGTAAGGATTCTTTTCCATCGATTCTATTCAGGTATCAGAGAGTTTCAGCGTGTCCGGTATTTTGGTACTCCCAGGCGGATTGGGCGTATTGCCGGGTGAGTGGAGGCGCAAGCGGGAGCGAACGGAGAGGTGGCGCCCACTGCTGGCAAATCGTGAACACGATTACGCCGGTGCCGAATGTTTGCACTAGCAGCGAATTAGAATACACTCTGTTGCTGAAATATTAGCTCTGTGTGTGTCTGGTTGAGCTCTGCGCCACAAGGTTGGCGTCACCACTCCAACTGCTGACGTTTTCGCGTCTGCTCGTCCACGAATCCGCCCAAACCACCCACGTTTGCCTGAATACCGGACACGCTAAAACTCCTGTCATGCGTCCGGCCCTGAGGCCGATGCCGGTAATAGCGGAAGTTCAGCTTCGGCCGGGGGAATAAGAAAGCGCTAACAGCATATAAAATGAAAACAATTGTTACACAATACGGCATCACGATTCAAAGATCCCGAAGGATTGTGCCTGTGGGGTACCAAATGTGCATCCGTAATGAAAAAAAGAAATATAGATCTTTAGTCAAGTGCACCCATTCGGATCGAACTTATTTTCATTAGTTTTATAATTCGACTCTCGACGCTTTGTTTATGTTTGTCAATAGGTTAATTTTAATTTTTTTTCCGGTTGAGCTGGTACATGAACTTGACTAAATGGGCTTCTTGTTATTCAAAACTTTCGGTCAGTAAATTAGTTCATCTAGAAGAGGCGAAGAAGAGCTGAAGATGGTTTCCGCAAAAGGCGGGGGGAAAAACAGTGTGAGAAATCTGGCAACACTGATAGGTGTCTACAGAAGCACACATGAGGAGAGAAGGAGCAGTGAATAGTCCTCCTGTCAGCTGTGCCAACATTTGACAGGAGGACTATTCATCGCAACCATACTGAGATATGCGTCTCCTAGTTCGGCTGTTTCTCAATAGGAAAGAGAAGAGTGAAAGAGCGGTATGGTCAAATTCTGTAGTTGTATCAGACACTGCAAGAATAATGATATTCGTGCATGGGTGAGGCACTCGGAAGAAATAGCACCGTGCATTGTTCCCATCACTGGAAAACACTGCACGAGAAAAAGCTTAGTTGATTGTAACGACAGCACGGGTAACGATATCATCGTATTGTCTATGTCAACTTAAGCACGTACTAGACAAGGAAACGTGCTCTTTGCAGGAATGTTGACCTTCTTGCATCGAGCAAACGCCCATATGCAAACAATGCGATAATTCGAGACGTTTGTGCAGCAATCATGCATGCAAAGGACGTGGCGGAATTCAGTAAGCATTTATATGCACCCTCTGTTTATTGCTTCAATAAGGCGTCAAGAAAGACCAAGCTTATGTGCCAGTCATATGTTTCGGACGTGAAACTGAGACTCGCTAGACTAGGCAAAAAAAAAACAACAAAGCACACTACAGTATTGATTTGTTGTGAATGCTCCTGGGCTATCTAGCTGGTATAGTTCCTGAAAAAAAAAAAACTTCGTCATAGTTATAGTTAGACGACGATATAGAGACAGCACGGGAAACCCATCCTGTATACTATCGCCCCATCTGAATTGTTCTTTTTTACAGCGAAGTTGTAAAAAAGAACAAAGAACAAGCTGTAATGTGACCGTGGGCAAGAACCATGTAGATCGAGAATTTAGCACCATACGTGGGCCGATTCCGAAAATAGTGCAATAACGGCTTTAAGCAATAAAGGCTTTAAGCATTTCGCCAACTTGCAAAACTAAGTTTAATATCTTAGGCCCAATGCAACCCGTATCAAATATTAGGATGATAAGCACAGATACTACACTTTGACTCACGTCGGCCATGTCTACGTTCGCGCCGCCCTCCCTTCGTCGGCGTTCCAAACGATTGCGCATCTCCTTTCCTTCCCCTCTCCCGTGGTCGCGGTCCCGTAAGCGTGCTGCCCGGGAGGACATCGAGGTGGAAAGAAACGCGAACCGTCCATGTGGCCCCGATCCCGCAAACTTGGAACGTTTCACCGGAGCAACGGCCACGTTTCAGAGGTAGTTTGTGGGGAATCAATTTTCTGTCGCCTGTGTTGTGCGTGACCGCTTGTCGTTTTCGAGTGACCTCACAACCATTATCGCACTGCGGGACGTCGACCAACGCGCGGACGCCTTGGCTACGGTGAAGCAGTGTGCGCCCTCGGAGTGCAGTGAGGTGCGTGTCTTATATACGTGCCGGGATTCGTTAGTAAAAGGTGTCGTGCCGCGTTCTGCAACAATACATGAGTATGTATACACCCTGATGCCCCATCATCTTCCGAGGCTCAACGTCTTCGAGGAATGACTAGTCGCGCGTCGCCTTCCATTTATGCGCATATGGCATCTGACGCACGCCACTGGACAGTTCGCCATTGCGGGGCTCACATACGCAGCTTCGCTGGTCATCCACCTTCACAGAATGGAATCACACTGATTTTTCTTGGCCCTATAGATTTCCTTGACTGTCGGCAGAGGATCGTTCGTTGCAATATATGTTTAATATGTTGCTTTTCGTTCCGCTTTCAATGCTGATTTCAAAATCATTTTCAAGATTTATAGCTTTCATAACGAGCTTAGCAATTCGCTTTCATGGGCGTTTACCGGGTCGTTCCTCCAGCACCTTAGATTTTTTTTCCTTCAGTGCCTACGATGAGCTGATTAGCTACCAATAAGAAAATTTATTAACTCCAAGGGCTCGATGCTCCAACAACAGGCGGATTGTCCTTGGGCCACTCATCAAATATGATAGCGGGCCGCCTTCCGGTTTCATCCGTCACAGGCGATCACAAGGAACAGAACTTTAGCAAGGTACGTTATGCATTCCAACAAAGCAACGCGCATGCAATCACATTATTTTGAAGATGCGTCGTCAAAAAAAAAGAAAAAAAAGAGGGAAAGAAAAGAAAACGCTCTAAGGCTATGTGTATGTGTCCACATAAACGTCATTATCAGCGACATGTAATGCAGCTCTGAAAGCACTGGAATACATGATGGCGCTTACTGTCACCTTGGCGTTTTGTTGAAGACATGCATGTGCGAGTTTAATGGCCTGTGGGCATGTGACTTCTCAAATTGGAACGAATCATGGCATAACCTGTTCAAGTGAGAAATTCTTCCGGTGTATTGAGATACGAAATCGTCCACTCGAAGCCATTCTTGCGCATGCAATGCCGCATTTGTGAACTGCACCAACACTAACTTTATCTCTTTTCATTAAGGGTGGACGAATGTGCGAAGTTTCAAATACGAATCCAATATTACACAATAACTGTTCGTATTCATTTTTGAAAAGAAAATATTCGGCATTTTCGCATATGCGAAACTAACCGAGTATTTCACAACAACTGGCTGTTAAGGACTGATTACTGTTCTCCGTGTGCTAAACATAAAAAATAAATTATGTGGTTTTACGTGCCAAAACCACCTTCTGATTATGAGGCACGCCGTAGTGGAGGACTCCGGAAATTTTGAACACCTGGGGTTCTTTTAACGTGCACCTAAATCTAAGCACACGGGTGTTTTCACATTTCGCCCCCATCGAAATGCGGCCGCCATGGCCGGGATTCGATCCCGCGACCTCGTGCTCAGCAGCCCAACACCATAGCCACTGAGCAACCACGGCGGGTCATCTGCTAAACATAGAATCGCAAATAATCATAAGTGAAACAATGACAAAAGCTCTTTAATCAATGCAGAAACAAAATCCATGCAAACTTTGTTTTCTATTTCGCTGCGGAAGCTTACACGACAACCTGTGGTTTTTTGCTTGTAGTCGGTCATCATTGAGTCTTTTTGGTAGTCTAGTCGGAAGTTATATTAATGGGCAGATATGTCTTTTACGCTACAGCCAGCCGCGTTTTCCTTGCAACGGGCCTCTTGGCATGAGTGTACGGCACATAAGTCATTCGGCAGCGTTTATTTTTATTTTTCCACAATATCTCAACTCTTTTTTTCGGCAACAATTTAGTTAGCTTTTTTGGAATGGTAGTCATACCGTAGCTATTCAATCTTGGAAAGCTTGTTTACAACCCGGTTCTAAAAGTATTGAAAGGCTATTTGTGCGGTTTGGCAATTATTGATCACAAATGACATTTGGTGACCATGTGTTTAAAACTGATCCTTTGTTACTCATATTTGGCTGTTCTGCGAAGTTAAGACGCAACCAGGGGTGGAAAAAAGCTTTGGGACAGCGTCACTTGCTACTAGTTTATTGAAAGAAGGCGGGATCACATTTGTAGGAGAAGGCGGCCATGTGCGCACGTACGCTTGGACACGATACTTAAACAAAGTTTACATCGTCATCCAATCATAAGTGTAGAAACTGTCCTCCAGTGCTGAGTAAAGCCACATATGTATCGCTCACACAGGCGTCACGTCTCATGTTGATGAAATAAGCTTCCATTAATTCCCGTGCCAGGTAATGTTTGCTTTTACCAAGAATGCGGATGTTGAAAAGATCTGGCTCACACATGCGGGAATCGCAGTGCATAGGTAAATGTGCATTAATCTTATTCTTGACAGACAGCTCGTGTTCCCTTGCCCTATCGTTGATGCAACGGCCTGTCTGGCTGACACCCTGCAGCAATTAAGTGGCATTTCATACCCCACCCCGACCACGCAAGTAACGTACGGACTTCCATGATTTGTACAAGGCCGTATTGTATGATTTTACTATCGGCGTTTTCGCGGAATAGTATGATCGAACCAACTAGCCCAGCAACAAGTATTGGTTATTTAGCTGTCTTTTCTTGCACTTCTCAGTGCAGGCGGGTACCTAATTATACTGCAACAAATGTTTGTGCTGTATAAGCATAAATGCATAAGCGTTTGACTAACCACCACTCGAGTCGATATTCGGTACTTACTATTCGTATTCGATTCTTATTCGAGAAATTTGATATTCGCCCACCTCTACATTTCTTATACTCCTGCCAACCGAAGAGCGAGTGGCCACGCAGTTTCGTACATTGGCTGTATTGCAGATCCCGCCAGTGGTGTCATGTTAACGCGCCTGGCTTTTCTCATTTAATAAAACGAAACAATGTTGACCTTGTTGAAGCATGCCATGGCGCCACAGTACGATGAGAAGCGCAGCAAAACAGATCCTGTAACTTCCCTCTTCGTCGTCAGCTAGAACATGCGTATGCGCTACCTTTTTTGTAAGTAAACTGTTGCTGTGAGACGCGGCTAAGGCGACAACCGGCGCAAAGCGCTGGCTCGCAGAATGGAAATTCCTAAGGGTGTTTTATTCTGCCTTTCGAAGTATACGTCCATGGCTTAGTGGTTCGGGCGTCAAGATTCTGGGCTGGGGGAACTGGGTTCGAAACCAACCATCGAACATGTAGTTTATATATATATATATATATATATATATATATATATATATATATATATATATACAAAGCCATCAAGGACAACACAGGGGAAGTTACTTGTACTTACTAACTGAAATAAAGAAATTTTAAATTAATGGAATTGAAAAAACAACTTTCCGCAGGTGGGGAACGATCCCACGTCTTCGCTTTGTCGCCCAATTGGTAGAGCATTACACGCGTAATGCGAAGACGTGGGACCTGGCGTGGTCGTCATGACCTTGCCGTACGAAAGTGCAAAATACAATGCCCGTTTTTGGGTGAATGGGTGGATGTTATGAGCGTCCCTTTTGGTACGGGGCGGTGGGTTGCACCACCAAACTCTTGCTATTATACTGCCTAATGTTTTACCTAGGTTAAACAATAAAAAAAGAGAAGAAAAAGAACACTATGAACTACCCCACCCAAATTTTCCGATCCCCTACTGCGAACTGTGCTTTTGTACGTCTCCGCCTTTTGTCGTTTGCCTACTTTTCTTCCACAAATCCTCCAGACGCCTCTTACTAATGTCTATTGCGGACATGTTTGCTTTACCACGACTCCCCATGAACCCAAGGGATTCAAGGAGGCCAGTGGTGCCTAAATCGACCGCTGGGTAGACGTCTTCACATTCTAATAAAACATGCTCCATCGTTTCCCTAGCTTTACAGCAGCAAGCACATGCTTCTTCTTCCTTCTTATTTCTCGCTTTATAGGTGCGTGTTCTAAGGCATCCCGATCTCGCTTCGAAAAGTAATGAGCTTCCCTTTGAGTTATCATAAATGGTTTCTTTCCTGATCTCGTTTTTTCCTCTTAAGTAGTTACTCATGGCAGGTTTCTTTTCCATTGCCGCCACCCATGAGATTAATTCAGCCTCTCTGACTTTCCGCTTGACCTTCTTTGTTGCTTTGTTGCCCACCCCACAGGCCGCATACTTGCTGGCATACTTACTCTTTGTCAGCTTACAGCGCCATGTGCCGGGCCGCGCAGTAACTATACGGTTTAGTAGTTTGAAGCCTCTCCAGGTGGCGCTAAGCGCGATGTTTACATAAGCGAGTGTGTGTGACGGATTGATGTATGAATACCATACGTTTACGTAAGTTCAATTCCGCGATGTTCTAGCAATAGACAGTTTTAGTTACACGTACGTAGAGGCTTCACGTACGCAAACGTGAAAAGCCTACGTACCTTACGTGCACGCCATCTGAAACACCTTTAGCTACACGTACGCGACGCACGCCAAGAGGGACCCCGTAGATCCATCTGTCGGGAAATGTGAACACGGCGGTAGCCAATTCTATCCTGTCGCCGTGTTTCGATGCAAGCCGTCTGCGCGCGCGCAGCCCGCTATCGCTTGTTCGTGATCTCGCGGAACTCCCGCGCGAAGCTGTCTACGTGCGCTAGAAACGCACGCAAAGAATAGAATCTCACGTACGTCCGTGAGACGCGCGCGCACCCGCTACGTTCTACGCATGCGCACTGCTGACACGTAGAAGATCTACGTACGCAAAGCCTCTACGTACGTGTAACTAAAACTGTCTATTGTCTTTTCCGATGCCATTCCTTTTCCCGCTTCAACAGTGGTTAGAGCGACGCTCCGCCCGCGTTACGAAAATGCTCAGCCGGCTGTGAACGGCGGGTGATAAGAGTGGCAGACGATCGGAAGGCATCGCTACAGAATCGTGTCGTACTTACACCTGGTTCCTTGTATGCGCCAAGGAAAACGAGATTGTTTCTCTCTCTCTTTTTTTTTGCAAATATCAGTAACGTACACTATTCTTATGACGCGTACGTTGTTTTCCAGCTTCGAACTAGCACAGTTCGCAGGCCTAGTCGCATCCATCGCTTCGTTTGCTGGAGTCGGCCATGTTGGTTTTGAAGAGGGAGAAACCGTTGCTCCCATGCATGAGCGAGGAAAGTTGCTCCATTTAAACACGGACATAGGGAATATCGCCGTTTCTCCCTGAATTGAGCAAGGGTCACTCCTTTTTTTCTTAAAGTGTAGCGTGCGCAGCCCAAACGAACACACCGTTGGTAGCCCATGCTTATGTACTGATGGTGACTTCTCGCCGACGAAGTGCTTTCAGGCGAAGTGTTCCGGCTCCATTAAAATTGCATTGTAAAATTCTTTGTGGTATGTTCTGTTACCTTAAAATATTCGATTATTATTATTATTATTATTATTATTATTATTATTATTATTATTATTATTATTATCCGGCGGCTTACTATACAAGCTGGTTTTCATTTTACGCATTTGTATTTTCCTAGGCGCGGGCGAAAAGTGATTTTTAAAACCGAATCGAGTAAGAATCAAATAGTGCCAGAAGCGAATCGAATATCGAATAGTTTTCAAATATTGAACCGCCATTATCACAGTTAATATAAAACGCTGTTCACAGCCTAGTATTCTTAAGGTTAGCAAGTTTCTGTCATTACATAGTAAGTTACGGAGCGTTGTTTATCAAAAGCACAAATGGAGCATTATAGCAAACAACTAGTTCCTTCACTTGCACAGAATTGTCCAGAGAGGGCGAATGACCGTTGTACAGCCTGTAAAGTATGGCTACCTAAGCGTCGTATCCTGCCCCAGTACGCCATGTTTTGTGTCTATGCTATATAACCGTGGGGCTGAAAACTTGCCGTACTTTTGCTGCACTTTTATGTTTAATTGGGCGCAGTTGACGTTTCGAAGTACACTAAAATTATTCTGGAAATGTTTGAATTTGCGAATAGTGTATATTCAATTCGAGGACCGAATCTAATAGAAGACTATTGATTCGTTACTACAATGTTTCGAGCATTCGCACCCCCCTACTTCCCAATCAGTTTCGGAGCTAACCTTCAAGATACTAAACATTTTAAGCAAGTCAAGCTCCGACACGTTGCAGACTTTCTTGTGCACGATTTATTTTTAAGCCCCTGAATCGACAATGTCGTGTTTGGTTTACTGCTTTTATTTTTTTCCTCTGCACTCTGACCAGGCTGCGCTTCATTTATTATGCTCCTCAGGGGCAAAAACGAGAAACAAGATAGGCTGGTAACAAGAAAGGATGAAGATCAAGCGCACGGGGAGTTATATACTGTAGGAAAATTTCGTAAAACCACGTTCAATTCTGATCTTTCTGAAGTCTGGCATTACAAAAAAATTACTAGCTCGTAAAAGTCCCTCTTGGAGAAAACGAATGACTTTCGCCTGCGCTGCTTTTAAATGTCCCAGCAACTTCTTCTTCTCTCTCTCTCTCTCTCTTTTTTATTTCAGTCTGACTCCATTTGCAATGGTTCTTTCGAACCGACACACCGATTGTCGAATCTCTACTCCGCGCGATATAGCATAGAATCTGACAGCTACCGATAATGCGTCTCTATAGCGGGATGGTGTCGTGAACTCCAAGTAGGGGGTGGTGGCTTCCCTTACGGGGAGCAGGGGGGGGGGGAGGGGACGAGCGGGGGGACTTTTACTGGGCAGAAGAGCGTACTCTGTAAGTCGCCAGTGAACATCAAAATGCAGAAGCGGAAGGACGAGTACGCGTCAATTAAAAGCGGGCCCCCTTATCGCGCCCGCTCGCTCGGCTGACTTTGCGTCTGCGATCGTGGCCGCCATTGATCGCCGCCGAGCGGCGGCGGGGGCCAGAGGTCGATCTTTTCCCAGCGTCGTGAACGGCGCATCGCTCGGTGGTATTTGGGCGATAAGGCCCATTGTTCGCGACCACTCGCCCGCTTCGAATCGTGCATTGTTTTGAAACCAAAGCAAGAAAAGCGAGAGCACGCGAGAGAGCACAGCTTCGGGGCGGGGTTTACGCGATGCTCTGTAGAAATCTAGAACGCGCGCGAACGCGAGTGCGCGCGCGATGGGTGCCGCAACTTGCTTATCGGGCCTGAAAAACATTCGCCGTCCAAGGGTGGCAGCATAACCGAGTCAACGAGAAAGAAAAGAGAAATAAAAAAGAAGCCAAATCATGCCGCCGTTGCGCGAGCTTCTTAAATACATCTTAACGCAAGCGATCATTCATACCGAGTAGCCGCGTATCTTTACGGTTATACGCATTACGAATCATGCTCGGCTTGTCGGAGGACGTGAGCTCCTACGCACTCGTACACAAAGGAATGAAAGAAGGGAATAAAAGAACGTTTATTAAATTGAGGATCTGTATTAGCGGTATTGTTAAACTTCCGTTGCCGGCGCGATTTTTGACCCGCCTTCGCAAGCTAGGTACATCTAGGTATATCTAAGTACATCTAAGCGCACCATTTGCGGACGGTGGCACTGTCCTCCTATGTGATTGTCTACTTTCATTGCGCTAGCTCGAATCCACCGAAAGCAACACCCTTTCTGCGTGCTCCTCGACTCTAGTCAGCCCATTATATAAGAGAAACCTGTGAATGTATCCATGCTATTTGCTTTCAAAGCAAATAAAATCAGCAGATAATTTGGTTGGACCGGTCAAACAACGCGGCGGATTACCGCCCAACGCTCGCGTCGGCGTTTACGCAAGTTTGACGTCAGGAGATTGGAATGCAATCAGAATAGGATAGTTTTACGTTATAATATATGCAGGACCCCTGGAGTGTGACGCTAGATGTACCTACCTTAAAGACCCCTAAGTCATGAGAAAGAAGAAAAAAAAAACGCGACAGAATAAAAAGACCCAGCTGGCGCGATATATCAATGGAGTCGTTTGAACATTTTGCAGAGAGAGCAAAGGTCCATGGCAAGTCAGTTTGCGGAAACGTCCCAAGTCGGATGAAGATAGAAATCCGTATGGGTTTCCATTGTGTAGCTTCGTGCCACACTCGGCTGGAAGACAATATTTTCCTGTAAAGAACCTTTCTCCACCTTGCGACATTTCGCGGAACTCATTATCCATATATTCACTGCCCAACGCTTCGAGTTGTCGGTCACAATCCAGCCTCGCCCGGCAATCTGCTATGCTCCGTAGCTCAGATGTGTAGAGCGACCGCCCCAGAAAGGCAATGATCCCGGATTTGATCCCCAGATCAAGTATGTTTTTATTTCTGAACTGCGAAGATTTATTTTCGAGAAACGTGTAGGGGTTTTCTTTGTATAGATTCGTGATATCCTGAGGTAGATAACAAATTCTGACAACATTACCCACCAGCCGCGGTAGCTCGGTGGCAACGGCGTCGCGCATGCTGAGGCTACGAGTTCGATCCCAGCAGCATTGGCCGCATTTACATGGGTAGGAAATACGAAAGCGCTCATGTGTACTTAGATTTAGGTACACGTTAAAGTACATCAGGGGGTCAAAATTAATCCAAGGTCTCACATGGGACTACGGGCATGCCTCATAATCATATCGTGGGTTTGGCCCATAAAACCCCAGATTTTTTAAATTTTTCCCTTGGAGAACAGATGTTTCTCTGACCTTGCAGATGACGTGGCACCAATGGTGGTTTGTGTTGCATGGAACATGAACGGAGATAACAAATGAAAATATAACAGTGTGTGCTCGACGGCATCGCAAAAGAAAAGTTACCCTGTATATAAGGAAAACTAACGCGACGTGTGGAGAAGAGCTTCCTTCTTTCAAGACCAACATCTTCGGCGAGTGAAAACAAGTACGGTGTAAGTTTCTGTTTAATTTTTTCAGTGGACAGAACATAGACTGTAAGTTATTTTAATGGAGTGAGTACTACGCGCATCTCTTCCACACTCCTTTAGGTAGTTTGCATTTGACATAGTCCTCGTAACGTCATTCAAGAATGAAATGAACGGTGCTTTGAACCAGATGAGCACACATGGCAAGGGAAGCCGTCCGGATTTCGTCGGCGGTTGGGACGTGCGCGAAGCGGCGGCGTGGATCGTGATGGCCGCTTCGAGCCGCGATGGAAGAGCCTCGTGTAGCCATCCTGGCGCCAGATGGAGCCTGTTACGGCAGAGGCTCTGCAAACCGTTACGCATGAATAATGCAGCCATGCAGGCTAAAATGGCGTACTCCGGCGCAGCTTCCACAGTTTCGCCGCGAACGGTAAACAACATCGTCGAATCGGAGCGCGACACTCGACCCTGCCCCACCGGCCCACAACGAGAGCGTGTTATTCGGTCGCGGGAGGCACTCAGGAAGCTTGAGTGCTGGAACTCTTCGTTGAAGGCTGCCGGTCCTTGGTTTCCAGCTGCGAGCGCGCGCAACACTGCCGTCAGCGGCACGTGTAGTCGAAGCAACATCTCGCTCGAGCAAACAAACAAAAATAAAGCTAAGGAAAAAGACGGCCGAAAGCTAACGAAGTGTCCTTATATTGTATGTACGCGGAGACCGCAAGAAATATTGGAACAAAAAAATTCTTACTTAACAGGAAGCAATATTCTGGCGCAGAGAGGAAATTCACAAAGCGCAGAAAACAAAGAAACATGTACGAAAAAAATGAAGAGCAGAACAAACTGCAGCAAAAGGAAACAAACAAAACCGGGTGCGCGCTGAATAAAGACACGAAAAAAAAATATATCTCCGGTGTTTTTTGTTTCTTTTTTTTTTTTCTAGAGCCGCGCTTACGGCACGAACGTGAACAAAATGGGGCTTACTCGAATGGCATTTCGTCGCATAGTTTGTTGACCGGTACACCCTCCCGCCTAGAATGTTACGCCAGTTTTCAGCATTCCTAGTAAATTAACGTGCCTTCAAGACCGGCTCGCTTTTATTCCACAATCGATGCATGCGGCCGAGAGCGCTACTGTTTATAAAGGCTATCGGCCGATGTTTCTAAGTTATTTTGATTACAAAAATATTTGTGGCGCATTTACACATGGCAGGCACCTCCTGGAGTCGGTCGATGCTAACTGTAATTTACCGAAACACTCACCATCTCGCCATTTTTCTTTTATTTTTTTTGTGTGGTGATTTATAAAATTGTTTTGCCTCAGCTGAGACGGGTGGTATGTGGAAATTACAAACTACTTAAGGCGTGTAACTACATTCAAATGGCACAATTCATGCAAATATTCTGCAACTGAAGCACTGAGGACGTGCGCATAAGGATGCTAGAAGATGTCGGCAAGAGCAATAGTCGCGTAAGATGGAGGGGTCCAAATGGGCTTCCTACAGGGATGCATGAACGGGCGCTCCTTGTAATTCGGCAGCACAAGTAAGCACCCGTTTCGCAAGGAGTCTTTAGAATGCTAGCTTGGTACGAATTCGATATCGTAACTAATAAGAAATATTTTTGCAGCTTGATATTAGAAAATGACCGTTGCCTTTATAAAGTAACTTTGGCAATGAGCTCCCCCCCCCCGCCTCCCACCCCCCGAAAAAAACAATATGGCGAGTTTTAACAAGAACAAGGAGTGTCAGCTACTCGTAGCACAGGTAACAGGCGGTCTTCGGGATGCGAAATGGGTACTAAAATAATGAAAACGAAGAAGAGGTGGCCCAGAATTTGACGGACAAATGACGTGAGCAAGTTGGCAGACATAAATGTGAGCGTTGCTGGTATACATAGAACAAAAGCAACGTGAGAACGACATGAGCAGGCATTAACATTGGGATAAGCTACCTGCACAGAAACTGTATGTTATAGCAACAGTTGCATCGTTTGGTGTACGACTGTCTGCCTTCAGCATAATTGAACCAAATACTGTTAAGAGAACTAACTGAAATAAAAACGTTTACAACAGTAACTAAAAGTTAAGCTCAGACTAAAAGTGAAGCTGCGGTGCGCACCACTTAAATTTTGTACATCTCTTATCTTTACTGCCGCCGCTGTCGGCAACACTATTAGAGTTCATATCCGAAACGACACTGACGTAAGTAGATCTTAAATATTTTAACATCGCCATTTTCCGCATTCTACACTGTGGCTCATAATCACTGAATGCGTTTATGCAATTTTGAATGGACAGCAATGAGGTTAAGTATTGGCGTTTCCATTCATATTAGTTGGTCACGAAAGCCTTCTTCTGGATAGCACTAGGAATGGAGCATTTACAGAAATCAGTAACTATACTGACGAAGAATATCGCGAATGAACAAGGGACGCTAACGAGACACGGCACAAGTGCAGACAATAGCAACTGGGGCTTATTGTCAGAAGCACGAATATGTAGCATGCAGTGCAAACACGTGTCAAAAGCTTAAAGATTAGTGACCAAGTAAATCAATCTCCAACTTATGGAGCATCACGGACGGCCTCGCAACGCGCACATGTCACTGGACGTGTGCCTAAAGAAAGCTTCGGCAACCTGCCGCGCATTCTTTGTGCTTGGACAACAGCGTCGTACCAGGCTGCAACGGTTGCATTTTAATTCTTTGCAATGTCGGCATAAATTAGACGGCGAATGCCCCCTCAAAAATATCTGTGAGCCATTAGCCGGTCACTCAAACACCATCCGGTCTGGCCGATGTACTACTTCCCGCAGGACTAGGGAACGTGATACAACCCACCTTGCCCACACACAGCCAAACTGCCACAGTGCTTAAAATTGCATTCATGTCAGTCTTGCGCAGCGCCCTCACCCTTACTTTCTACTGCCGCTCAGATGCGGCCCAACTCATTTCTTGCCAAAAGCTATTCAGTTACACTGCGTAAATACTGAATACTTATGCGCGTTTACAGTTTCGGGCTCTAAATTCTAGTCCTTACGGTGATAGGCAAGCGTCATAAAACATGCAAAGACTATTACTTTTTGTTGTGGAACTGCGTGGCCCAATAGAGGCAGTTCACTGCAAACTAGGTGTTTCAGGTTGACAACTACCAACGTTCCCCAACAACGGGTTCCATTCGTTGCAGTTGTCTTTTTCGCGTAAGGCGCACGCTCATATTGCCATTCAAAATCAGGAGCGAAACGTTTAAATCTAAGTGAGTGGTTCAACCGCCGCTTCTAGCGAATGGGCTCCGAAGAGGTAGGTGGCTGTTTTAATATGTTATAAACCCAAAATTATGTTGGAGCATGGAGCACTGAGCAGGCTTCAGTATTTCCAATTGTTGCCATTTGCCAGAGGAAGTACTCCGGCTATCTCCGCTGGTCACGGATAACAGTCCGCTAAGAGGTGCTGTGATGGTGAAGCCGCAATTGCAGATGAATGTTACCTGATTACTAGCACCTTCAATGTTAAATTCTTCAAAAATTTCAAATCGACAATCGTATTCTTCAAAACGGCTCACTGGCTCCTGGTACCAGGGGTACTATGCGACGTTGGACGTGCTGACAAGGAAATCATGCTGCTCTTTAATTGGTCATTGGCTGGCGTTCTTGCTCGCTATAGTAAGAGCCTGACTATAGTGGAAGACAGGGCGAGTTGATAGTTGGGTAGTATACTACCCAAATACCAACTCCTTAGATCATATATTCTCTAAAAAGTTACATAACGGCAAAGCTTAGGTTGACACTGACTGCAGGCTGCTCTTGGTCGCTTTCTCAGCGTTTTATTCTCCAGTGCATCGAAGGCTTTCATCTGAGCGTTGTACAACTAAGAAATTCCATATCCTTTTAAATTATCCCTCATCAAGAAACGTTCCGAAGGATTCCTACTTCGTAGATTAGTAGGAGAGCAAAGGAAGTGTCTCAGTGCAAGATTGGGTTCACTATTGCTCATCTGGAACTTTATAAGATACCGCGGTGAAATTAAAGAACCAAGTCTGTCTTAGTTCTAAGCTTTTCAAGGTGACAATTTTCATTCTGTCTTTCCTCGGGGGTTATCTCCAGTCATATGCTGTACATGGAAGGTCATTGACGTGGTAAGGCGGGTGATAAAATAGAAAATAAGCGTTCTATTGCTTATCCATCATGCCGCGGTACAAGAATAAAAAAAAAAACATCATAAACCTATTGCATTACACCGGTACACCTGCCGAGTTATCTCAATTTTTTTCATGCTGATTGCGGATATGGTGACAAAGACCGTATAAACCCTGCTGCCAATACTTATTACAGCCAGATTTTTTTTCTTTTGCTGAATATTAGGCACTTCATAGTAAGTCCAAGGGTTTGGAGTTACAGAGAGATAAGGGAGCGGAACAAGCTCATAAGGCATGGAATTCATGAAACGGAAATGAAAAAAAAAAGACGTGTGCGTCGAGACACAGCTCGCCGCTAACTAGCCTGCACGTAGCCCCTTTAAGCCTCTTCGTAGTCTCTGGGTACGCGTACTTGTCTTTCCCCTGTCGGATTGGCGCTGCTGTCAGGCATTATGCCCCGCGACAGTGCGGTATTAGGACCCTGGGAATCGGTCTTGGTTCGTTTCGTGTGGGCCCTTTTCTGTCTCAGCTCACTCTCAATTCTGACCTTCGAGGCCTCTGCAGCACTACATTGCAAAAGTCACAAAATACATTTTGCACGAAGACCGTGATAGACTCGACTATAGCTTTTGGTGTTCTCGTTTATTTTGAAGCGAAACTTTCTTTGCGAACCCCTTCCCAGATTTTCCTGACCATCGCTGCTGGGTGCTGCTGCCGTCTTGTCGAATAGCTCATAGTTTTAAAAAATGCAGAAGAAAAAGCAAAAGCAAAAAGAAAAGGATTATGTGCCCGATGGGGAGGAACTGAGCATTGGCCTGTATCAGGCTGCTGTGCGGTGGGGCAAACCAGCCCGATGCTCTAACCGTTAGGTCACAATCTCTTTTTTTCTTTGTTTTCTTTGTTAACTAGGCCACAATCGCACGTATACTTATATAGTGCCAACACAAACTAGTTTCTTGAGATGTTCGCCGCGGGTGTCACATTGCGTATAGCACGGCTGCGCGAGAGCGCATGCGCGCGCGTTAAGTTCCATTACGCCAAACACGCAGGAACCAACTGGGCAAACTTACAGCGTTTCATTAGCCACTTCACGAAGGATTCACTTCACACAGATTCCAACATGGGCGTTGGATCTGCATAACATTTTTTGAAAAGCTTTCTGGTCCCTTTGCGACCAGCCATTGCGTATCTCGTGACCCGTGCTTCGTGGAAAGTGCGGTGTTGGTTTCTTGCCGAGGCATGTGCTGTTACTTAATTGGAGGTTATATTTAACAGTATGCTTTGTACAGAATCTTTCGGTGTTTTTTTATTAGCACAATGATTGTAGTACATAGTGTTATTTTTGGTGCTAATGTGCCCCTTGCTTCGCTATCAGGGTACCCACATGTCGTTGCCCACATGAAGGCACAGCGGCAGTGTGCTCTATAAGTTGGTCTTGATTGCTGCTGTAAAACAATAGTACTGACAAGGTACGTTATGGCTGACAAAGCAAGGCGATGTTCTGCGGAGTTGACATTACTATGGCGGTTGTTCCCGACCATGGGCATTAATAATGCCCATCCCGCTGGCTAAATACCTCGAATTATGGCAGGCTGAAACCACTTCCGTAAAGAGAAGTCTGGAAGATGCGCAGCAAAGATGTCGTTATTACTTCTTCTTCATCATCATCATCATCATTTGTGCCCACTGCAGGACTGAGGCCTCTCCAAGTTATCTCCAGAGTGTTTCGGCTGCAAATTTCCCTAATTTCATCACCCCACCTAATTTTCTGCCGTTCTCCACTGCGCGTCTCTTCCCTTGGTATCCATTCTATAACTCAAATTGTCTCCCAGTTATCTGCCCTACGCATTACATGGCCTGCCCAGCTCCATTTCTTTCTCCTAATGTCGACTAGAACATCGATTACCCCCGTTTGCTCTTCCCTATGTGGCTTGATATGCACAAGCAAACAACGCTTTGCAAAGCTCAGTCACCAGTGTATTAGGTGCACCGCAGCGAAGCATAACAGCTGTTGGCTGTCCATGATTTGTAGCTTCTGAAGGATGTGCTTATCTCTCAATTTATTTTTTCTTTTCCTCAGGCCACCTGCGGTTGACACCATTGTTTAGAAGCATATAACAGGAATCGATCGACGAAACAATAGCGGTTTGACGTCAAGGGCACGTTGCTACTGTGAAGGTTCCAATAAAAAATAAACGAAACTAATAAACCTGCAGTTTAGCAACAACAGGTGCATAATTAACAAGGATTAAAAGGAATTATAACTGCAGGCTCGCTACGCGCAGCGGTCCCAATTGAGAGCTTTAGATTAGGGGACGCAAGCGGCTTGCGTCCCCTAATCTAGATCTAATAAACTAACAAACATACGGTCAACGTCACACATGATGATCCGCGCTAAAGCGAAAAAGAGAGATAATATAATGTATCTGCAAGCAGAAAACACAGAGCATTTTGAAAATGATAAAAATATTAAATAAAGGCGTTAACTGGGGAAAATGCTTATTTATTTCTATATTTACCTCAAGAGAACACTATCCTATTCAAAAACACAGAAACAAGGGCTAACGGCTAGAAAAGCAACATTGTATAAAGGTTCCTCTAGCGCACCCTGCAATGAAGTTTGCCTGTACATGTCGCGCCACCTAGTAGCGGCGGTAAGCAGCTGCGGGTAGGCCCTCACCGTCATTTCACCGTTGTCCGTGGTACGCTCAGGCCTGTTTGAAAGCCTGGTTTTTGAGTTTTCCAATGGATTCACCGCGGCCTCTTGGCAGCTCCTTTGTGAGAAGTGTGAACAAAAAGCACAAGCGCAGATGCTGCTGCGTTAAGGATTGTCACAACCGCGAAGGGGATGTCGGCATCAAATTGCACCGCTTCCCTTCAAAACCGGGGAAAGCAACCCGGTGGCTGAAGTGGATCGTCGCAGTTTGTGTTGGTCCTGCAAATTTCTGTTAAACGAACTAAGACATAAATGCAAAAACAATAAAAAAGAAATAAAAAGAACCAGCAGCGGCATCCATAAGAACACACAAAAAAGCGTCAACTGCATAAAAACGCGTGAACTCATTCCCGCTGATGTAAATCAGTTTGGATAGTTGTTTAGCTCGTCTTGCTCCAAACAAACGCGCAGTTTTTACGTGTCAAATCTAGTTTCGTAAGCGCTCCGTGCTGGAGATTTGTACGCACTGTGCTTTTTCCTGCGCCAAGATCAAGACGCGAATGCTGGAACCGAGCTCATTTGTGCCGATGTTTTCTTGCGCGTAGAACAGAACTAAGGTTGGAGTACACTGCAGCGCACGTCGTGTATTCGAAAATTAGCACTTCTCTAGCGCACGCTAGCGCATATTTGTTCAGTCTTCACGTTGTTTAGTCTCAGCTGATTGCTCTCTATGATGCTTCAGCGGTAATGCCCTCTCACATTCGAGCCCGAACGACAATACTAGAATATGCTCGAGGCACTTTGTCAACGGAGAAAAAAGCACTTACCTGCCAATTCGTCCAAACCTCTACGATGGTGAAGTGCAAGGCATGCTCAAAGTAATGACGCGACAAATGACAGTTCAAAGACGTCCACGGTCGTATTTGCTCACTTAAGTGGCATAAAATAATGATTTGTTAACACACTTTGATTTTGACGTCGTAAGCATGCTTGCTTTTTTGTGACAAATACTTCGCAACCTGCTGTGGTTGCTTAGTGGCTATGGTGTGTGGCTGCTAAGCACTAGGTCGCGGGATCAAATCCCGGTCACGGCGGCCGAATTTCGATGGGGTCGAAATACCAATACACCCGTGTAATTAGGTTTAGATCCACGTTAAGGAATCCCAGGTTGTCCAAATTATTCCCCCACCACAGCGTGCCTCCTAATCTGATTGTGCTTTTGGCACCTAAAACACCATAATTTAAGCACCTCGCTGTGATGTCCATGCTGTTTACTTCTTTGACACGCTATACATGGTTATAGACGTAAATTTGACGTCCTTTCTCAAGCGTCGGTGGTCTACAATGGGCCTCGATGTTTTCGATTGCCTTGAAACCGCAATTTAGAACGTTCGACAGGTTTCAAACGAGCGCCGCAAAAGCATGCCTCCATAGCAGTGGCCGCCTCGGTGTTTCGCGCTACTGACACGGTGGCGCTGACGGCTGAGCCGATCGCTGCGCCGCCTGACCAACGCAGAGAGCACAGGAGCACCTACTGCGTGCGTGTCTGTGGCGTGCGCTCGGACTCCTAGCTGTAGCACGGCCATTCCGGCCGCGCTTCCAGGTATACCTTCACGGGCTTCCGTTCGCGTTTGTCGATTTCTTCTAATTACGACAGGCCCGAGCCCCGTTCGAACCTTTCCCTTCCGCCGTCCGGCGTCCCCCCCTCTGAACTCCTTGACGCGTCAATAATTGATTTTCACGAAGCTATCCAGGCGATAATTGATTTCGCACTCCCGCCCCCTTCTCCCCTATGCCGGCTGGTCCTTTCACCTTCCAAAACAAACTTGGCTCGTTGTTCAGCCGGCGTGCGCATACCCGCGCGGCGGCTTCTTGGGTACCGGGGGGTGGCGCACCGGGACGGAGGGTGGCGTGTCGCCACGGCGCCCGTCTCCGTCGGCTCCGCGCCGCCAGCAGCAGCCGGAGAGAACCTGGCTTCCTGGTGACAGTTATCGACCTACGCCTGGGCGACGCGTGCCGTCGTCGCCGCCGCTTCATCCAGGCCGCTCACGCGGCTAGGCGTCCCGCTATTGCAATATGCGAGAGCGCGCCCCTTTATGCGGCCCCTCTGCTATGATCGCCCATCTCCCCTCGTCCCGCACACGCACACGCTACCTTTCTTTTCTTATCCCCCCCCCCCTCTCTCTCAAGCGCCTGTCAGAGACGTTCTGCTCGTGCAGCAACGCCTCTTTCTAGCCTGTTCCTTTGAACACCGTCTTCGTTATTTTTTTCTTTCTTATACCTCATCCTTGCAATTCGCCTCGGCTTTCCATAACCGCGGTTCTTGAATATTGCGTTCCCCTGTTACTCTTTTATCTGTCCCCGTTCCCGTCTTCTTCGCCACCAACATTTTTTTGTTACTTCTCTTCCTTCTTTCTTTCTGTCTTTCTCTCCCACTTTAATTTCACTCGGAACCCTCTGTTTTGCATGTTTGATCATAGACGAATGACTCCGCGCTTGTTCGGCACCGCGGCGCGTGCGTGTGAGATAATATTCCATTATCGCTAACCGCTACGCGGTGGGTCGTTTTGACTCCCAATGTATGACATAAATTTGTTTGAAAGAGAAAATTTGTCACAGAATCAGGAATGTATTTTTCGTTGATGGGCGACTGAATGTCGCCCCATGTGCATTAAACGAAGCCTCTGTGCGCCTGTGCCTTCGTTTCTGCCGAGTGCTTTATATAGATGCCTGTTGACTATTCTTGCTTTATTTTGTCCCGTACGTATCAGGCACAAGAGAAACACAAGTAAGTGTTCCGTATGTATTGAATATGGAAAATAAAATAAACGAGAAAAAAAAATGACTCGCCATCCCGGCCTTCCGAAAGTGGATGTCCAGCGAAGCTGTTGTAAAACCACCACAAGGCTGAGAGGAGCATGCACTGCTTTATTGCTGGCTCGCATGCTCGTTTTGAGCTTGTTCTTTATAGAAACGTATGCCGTTCTGTCTGTTGTATGGATGATATCAGTTATTGTGTGCACAGTTCGCTTCACTTTTTCGAGCACTTGTAGCATCTGCCGTATGGGGAAATGAGCCATTGCTGGTGCATTGCTGGTGAATTCCACTGAATGTATGCACTGTTCGCTTCATTTTGATGAGTGCTTGTGGCCTCTGCATGACGATGGGGACGAGCCATTGCATTTTTCTTTGCTTATATGGAGGTATGAGCCATTGCTGGTGATAATGCACACGATAAATTGTGACCACCGAGAGGCTAACAGTTTTGCTGTAAAACACACACAACTTTAATGACTGATAGCCGCAGAACTATGATTAAGGCTCTTTGACGTTTTTTAAAAGTTGCCTAATGTCGAAAAATTGTTAGGAAAATAGAAGCACCGTGACGTTTTCTAATCCTTAAAATTCGAAAACAAATAGCAGATACTTCTGCTCTGTTATTAACACTTGCTACTGAGAGTGGCAAGTTCTTAAAACGATAAAATTTCACCTCTCGCGCATGGCTCAGAACTAAACCGGAATTTCCTGAAGTGAACTTTTGCAGGAACTCACACAACCGAGGTAACAATATGCGCGTAAGCTGTGATTGAAATGCTGAATTGTACGGCTCTAAGCTGTATTTTCCACACTTCGAAGCTCGTTTCATTTTCTTCATTTTTGCACAGTTATGCAGAAGTACACTTTCCATTTATTTATTTATTTATTTATTTATTTATTTATTTATTTATTTATTTATTTATTTATTTATTTATTGTGAACATCGGTGGTTAAATTTTCCTGCTCCATCAACTCGGCAGCGCACCCTGACTAACTATCTACGACTCGTGGAAACTTAAAATTAAGAATTGTCGCGATATGACGCAGCCCTTTGTATAAATCAATGTGAAGAGCTCGAATCGGTGAGCTTAATCATCGATGCGGCAGTGCAGAAGTCCAATCAGAGGCCAACTGGATCATATTCGCCTGAGAATAAACTCACATTATAGTGTTTGTGACTGTAGGCTTTCAAAACTGCCCCACAGGAAAAAAAGAAAAAAATCCCAGGCGCACTGTTCGAAGAAGAAAAAAAGCTCTGTCGCTTTATAGACATCACGTCACGCGGTATTTTCCGACTCATTTTTTTTCTTACTATTTCTTTTTATTTTCCAAGCGCTTCAAATGAACATAACTTGAAGGCATCCTTGGATGAAAAATTCGGTCGCCCAATTTGTACCATAGTGGAATATGTGGCGCATGGCTCAGCGGTAAATAAAATTCGTTTTCTGTCCCCGGCCACCACCCCCACATTTTCTCCTCCGCTTCCTCTTCTCATATCTTCTACTGCAGCTCTTTACATTCAGCCTTTTGAACCTCGCCTTGCCGGATTTTCCCCTAACTTGTACTGTCATCGATTGGTGCCGGTTTATGGCGACCTCATGTACCATTTAGCGTACACCACAACTGGCGAGTCATTGCTGCTTTATTTCGCATACCACGGGTACTATAAGGCTTATATCATGGTAAAGCAGTTAGTAGAAGTGCGTTATTCTTCTTTTTTTTTTTTCTAGCGAGGTAAGGGGCCATGTTGGCGAGGGGTTTCTTTTTATTCTTTTTTTTACTCCTGGTTGTAAATCAATTTCATTTCATTGCCATCATTACATGATACTGACCATTAATCTTAACCGAGACGCTACCGCGACGAAAGCGACAACATACAGCGACGCCGCTAACATAGCTGCAGTGTCGTCATACAAAGAAAAAAGTTTGAAGACAGAGGCGATAGGTCGATCAACCGCTAAATTGAACTCCGCGTGTTTGACACTGTGGGTTACTTATTGTGATCACATAGGAAATGTTGGCGTGCTTTTAGACCAGCTCCCGATTAGCCCCACTTCCTTATCATCCAAGCTTCCCTCGACAAGATCTGATCGCCGGCTGATCCATCACTCTTCTTTATGCGGCGCTCTGTGACGAAGTCTGCAAACAGGCCATGTCTTTATTTATTTCATTTTTTTATACTATCGCCGCCTAGTTATCAGCCCTGTCTACACTTCTTCTCCCTTTCCCGAAGGTGAGTTTCTCGCTCATCACGGAACATCACGACACCTGTGTCGCCTAACTGACGCGACATCACCGTGCAGGCAGCGCAGTCCTGTCGACACGCCCTCTCACAAAAGGATGGTGAACGCGACGACGACAGGTTTGGTCATTGTAACTATTTTTTTTTCTTTGACAGAGGGCTCACGTGGAGTGAGCGTTTATGCCGTGGCGTGATCACGGTGGGCTGGCGCGCCCGAGTGTTCGCCGCCATCCTAGCGTGCGCCAGCGCTGTCGTGGCGTGCCTTGCGGCGTCCACGCCGCAGGCCCAGCGGATGCGTCGCCGACGAGGGGGCGCGGGAAGAGCGCCGGTCGTCCGCCGTGCAAACGTGTTTGTTTCTCGGCCGGCCAGGCGCGTCGTCGTCCGTGCACTCGGCGCCACACAGCGCGCGCTTCTCTCCGTCCCAGGGCGTTGACAGATTTCGCTGGGTGTTGCCGTGCAATTCGTATGTACTGCCGATGGCGCGCCTGCCGAGTGGCGAGCGGCACGCCATCGACGCGCGACAAGCGTCGTTTCCGCTCAACGATCATGCGTGTGTGCTCGTTCTATACCTTTTAGACTGAGCGCGCCGGGCGCCGTAGTTGCTCGCCATTGTTCGTCGAGCATCAATAATTACAGCGAAGCTAAGCGCGGTCCCTGAGGAGCAGCGGCAAACAGCGGGGTCTTAGCAATTACGCGGTTTCGCGGAGTCTACAGATCAATGATGTTTTGCGCGGCGTCGATCGTGCCTCTCTTTACGGCTTTTCTTTCTCTTTCTTTTTTTTTCATTAACGTACGTTCTTCTATGGACAGTTTACTGCGAGGGCAAAGAAAAAGAGAGAGTGTTCTGCAAAATTGCTCTGTAGCAATGTGGTTTGTAAACAGAAGCAATAAACGTTGGAAGGATTTGCAGTGACTGTGTAGAGCGGCAAATATTCGAAGAGCGATCGCTTATATAGAAACACACCTAATCACATGCGGGCATACGCTCAAAACGTATAGCATGACGCCTATTGTCGTAGTGTCCTGCGCATTGCTCCTGTAAATTTTACTTTGACCAATTTTACATTTCGACATGATGAAAAAGGAGCAAACATGAGCACTAATGTAGGTATGATAATTGTTTAAGGCACCAGCACGTCTCTTATCTGAAGATGGGAAAATGATGATGCGATTGGTTTGGCGCCAATCCAAGAAAAAGAAGGATTCGGGCTGAGGTAAGCCTACTGCATTCTTTTTTGCTTATTATTGCCGACCATGTCACCTTCAAGCAATTTTTTTCCCTTGTACTCCCTATAGATACCTATTTTGCAGCACTTTATTATTATTTACAAGAAATTTATGAGGACCAAGTCCCTTGCTGATCTAGGCAAGTACCGCAATAAACTAACGTCTTTTCTCAAAAACGAAAACGGAAACTTTCTGCACAATGAGTTTGACAGGGAGTTCTGTGATGGTAGCACGCAAGTTTGGAACCGAGTACCACCTACGTCAGGAGTTACGGAGCTTTGGTTTGAACGTATTGAGGGTGTGGCACTTGCAGAGAAATTTAATGCGTTTTTCAAAGATATTATAAATACCGGTCTGAATTCAGATTTCGCTTGCAACACTACACGACGGAATAGCAATAGTATATTTTTGGAACCTACGGATGACACTGAAGTGTGCAGTATTTTCATTTCCTTTAAGAACAACAGGTCTTGTGATATAGATGGCGTTCGAATCCCACCTGTAAAATTTGTCCTCACTCTAATAGCACCAGTATTAACTTATATTTATAACCTTGCCTTATCAAGCGGGTCATTTCCAAAGCAGATGCAGAAATCTAAGGTGATAGTATTATATAAAAGCGGTGATAAAAATAGCATGTCAAGTTACCGACCGATTTCAATTTTACTGCTTTTTTCGAAAGGGTTGGAGAAAATTATTGAAAAACGGTTAATGAAATGTTGCAATAGGTTTAAATTGTTATCAACAGCACAACATAGCTTTTTGCGAGGTAAATCTACCGAATCAGCTTTATTGTCTCAAAAAGAAATTATTCTTAACGCTTTTGAAAATAAAGAATTGTGCATCGGCATCATCATAGATTTCTCAAAAGCTTTCGATCACCTTAATCATAATACCTTAATTAAAATATTAGACCTTTATGGCATACGTGGCACTCCACTTGAACTACTGAAATCATACCTACAGCATCGTGTACAATGCGTTAAAATAGGGCCACAAATATCTCTATTTCAAACTATTACTGCTGGTGTCCCACAGAGTAGTATTTTAGGACCTCTACTTTTCATTTTATATATAAATGACCTTGTTTTGACTGTTAGCCAGTCGAAATTTGTAATTTATGCTGACGATGCAAGTTTATTTTTCACAGGTAGTTCCATACAATCTCTGGTTTCTGTTACTAACAATGCTCTTGATAAACTTAAGGAATGGTCTGAAGCAAACTCTTTACTCATAAACACAAATAAACAACTAAAGCGGTTCTATTCAGTACAAGACAGTTTCACACTCAACCCGATATACATATATACATAGGCAATTCACGTGTCCAGTTTGTGGACACTGTCAAGATATTAGGAGTAATTTTTAGCAAGACCATGAGCTGGGACACTGAAGTTCAGTTCATTATGAGTAAACTGGCAAAGTGCAGCGGAATTCTCGGAAAATTTCGGCATTTTCTGCCCAAACACATAAAATTAATTATTTACAATGCGCTTTTTGCATGCCACCTCAATTATTGTTTCTTGATGTGGGGTACTACCACTAAAACAAACATTAATAAAATATACATGCTTCAAAAGAAAGCTGTATGCTACATTGCAAACGTAGACTACCTTGCTCACACTCAGGAACTGTTTGCTCGTTACCAAATTTCACCGATTAATACCGTGTACGAATATTACTTCGCGTTAAAATATAAGCGTTGTATTCAAAATAACCAGCTTAGTTTTCTTGAATTACCCTGCCTCAGGCAAAATCTTTCAGAATACTCCTTTCGCAAGAAAGAAATTTGGCACATTCCCTTCTCCCGTACAATGTACGGGCAACAGGTGCTCCGACATAGCCTGCCCACTGTTTTGAATAAATGATTCTCAAGGGGTATAATTCCTGAAACATGTTCGCTAGTTGACATGAGAAGTGCATTAATTCACTAATATCTTCTTTTTGAAAGCCGCGTTCATGTATTTCTTTTTCTTATCTTGCTGCGATGTATCCTGTGTAATTTTATTTTGCTGCGATGCATTTCTGTAGTTTTTTTTTACTATTATGCTGTGTTTTTTCTGTTCTTATCCTTTGTTCTCATGTATATACGAGATGTTTTTGCCCTTGTAAAATAGCCAGAGCGTTACTACGTCTTTTACACTTTGCGTTTTCGCTGTATGCCTTGTACGGGGGGACTCGGGCGTCCCTCAAGTGAATGTGTTCGCTTTTTGCCCGGGCCAACCCGTATCGCTGATTTTTTGGCGATGTAAATAAACTCGACTTCGATTAATTATTATTATTATTATTATTATTATTATTATTATTATTATTATTATTATTATTATTATTATTATTATTATTATTAAAGCATAAGTACTTCCCCTTTTTTGCTAGTCGCGTTGTGCAAACGACGTCACTACAAGAACAGGTATTTGTAGCTGATATTATAGTTCTTGAAGTGTAGATATTGACGTCAAGTGCATAGACATATATTTCAAACGCATCCACGTGATAACTCAGCGAATATTGAAGCTCTGATTGAGTTTCCGCTCTTTCAGCATTCACGCCCCACCTCATCTTATCCCTAGCCATTATTTTTTTTTTTCCCTGAGGATGTATCAGGTACCAAGTGTCTTCCGGTTTAACCTTGATCGAAAACGCTGTTCATGGTTTTTTTCACGGACCAGAATTAATCATAACATGTGCTGTCACGTGGGAGAAAGTCGAGCAATAGTCTGAACTTACGTGTCAATAAATGGTGTCTGCATCGAGCGATTGAAACTTAAATATAGGACCTTGGATTTAAGTTTAGCTACCTATGTTCGTTTTAACAACGTAGGTTTCATTCTATGCGTTAAAGAGTTGAATTGAATCGGGGAGGTTATTGAGCTTTGTTATTAGACCAGTGGTCCGAGCGCATAAATAAAAATGAATTTAGTAATCATAAACGAAATGTAAGTTTTGTGAAAGACGATACTCTGCATAGACAAATGAGCAAAAGCTTTGTTTCAAGAAAATTATTTTGTAGCCTGACGACATTTCAGGTACGGAAAATGCTTGCCACGACTACAGCCTTGTATATGCACCCCCTGTTTCTCTGAGATCACTGAACACAGCCCACGATAAGTCACTACTCTATGAGTGCGTGTTATTAGACAGTTTTAGTTTAGCGTACGCAGCTATAGCGTACGCTATACGCTATAAAATACCGTACGCTAAGCGGCGCACGTTTTCTACAATTTTAGTTGGCCGACGATATTTTTGGATCTCTGAGGCCATATTCCGTCGTTGCGGATATTTTGCGCCTGTAGCGATAGGTGGCGCTGACATCTTAAACGTTTCTTTTTTTAGGTTTTGACTCGTTCGAAACGAGAAGCGATCTCGAAAACACCACGAAGTTATTCATAATACTCTGTCGTCGAAGCGGCCTGAGACTAAGCATTTGCTACGAACGAAGTGCATTTTACAAAAGCAACGCCAAATTCAATTCGAAGCGGGCAGCCGGGATCGCCGCCATGTTTCCCGCAAACTCCGCAAACCCAGCAAAAACGCTAACGCTAACTCGTTTGCATTGCGTGCGCCCGCTATACCCGCTATTTCGTTTAGCGTTCAGCGCATGCGCAGTGACGACCCGCTATTTTTTAGCGTACGCAATGGAATAGCGTACGCTATACTAAAACTGTCTATTGTGGCTGTAGCAGTCGAATTGATTATTTTGATTTACTACGAACTCACTTCAACCCGCGAGTAATTTTCAGAATCAGTTCGCCTTAGTGTACAAAGCTGAGACGACTATGATGGCAGTATACATGCATGACAGTATACGCAAGATCAAACCACCGCGTTGCAATTTTTACGTAACTGCAACCAAACTCTCGCTTGAAAGTGAGCTGATGCCAACTTCCTGTTGAGGTCTCCAGGACGTCAACACAACGCACTCATACTGCGAGAGAAAAAAGAAGCACGAGCCTACAGCAAAACGTGCACTGAGTAAATGAAAATTTCATTTGGCAGGGTTTGAAACTTTCGAGAAAGAGACGCGACTGTCTAGGAGTCATGGTCTGAATAGTGTAGCAGTGAGTTGAAATCGGTACTTCGTGCACTCCAACTCAAATGATGTGCAGCTCGGAAGTTTTGCTGCCGCGGACAGCAGGCAGACCAAGCAGAGCGATGTCAAAATGCAAATTTGTATACTGAGCATAACTCACTAGTAAGGGAAGTCGACGCAAAACCAAGTCACACGTACAACCCGAAACGTCATATCTGCTCTTAGCGACAGCTGTTAGTACAAGTAAATTCCATCGTTCTTCTTTAATTATTCTAACCAAACTGTGCTGGAACTGAACTTTTGCATCCTTTGTTGATTATGTGCAGAATAGAGCGTAAATAGCAGCATGATTATTTTTTCTTCTTGCAATAGTAGTCATAAACGTACGCTTCCACGTGCAACGACTGTTCCTTGATTCTGAACATTCGATCATGGATAGGCTTCAGCCTGAGTGAAGAATGAACTCGGGCAAGAAGTGTTCGCTTACCTTGATACAAAAAATGAGTGATACAGGAAACGTGGCGATGATGATGAGTATCGAGATTGTTGTGAGTATGTAGGCACAGATGTCCAGCCCTTCCGACACGGTGGCTGCAAGAGAAAAGAAAGACAATCAGTTAAGAGGCATTGTCAGTTTTCCTTGAAAAAAAATAGAATTCCTATCTGTACTATTAAAATACTGGATTTAATCAATTTAAGTTTGGCATCGAATCACAATGAAATAAACATTGAACATTACTTACAGCACAAAGTGAAATGGGTAGATAAAGATAGAAAGAGAAGACGTGTCTTACTATATATATATATATATATATATATATATATATATATATATATATATATATATATATATATATATATGTACAAGGCAACCACTCGTTGTTCGGCAAGGACTTATACGCACTCACAGATCACATTGGATTGTGAGTTCTCACATTTCAATTCTATTGTAACACTCTTCCGCTTTGGTAATCTTGTCAATTTGATGCCTGTAGTTAGCGTTACACACACGCGGCAGCTGAACTTACAGCGCATTGCGTCACCTCGTAACTCTTCGAGGAACTCTAACTGTGTCTTAAATGCTAGAAACTGGCTACGTAGGCAGCTACCCGCAATACGCCTCTCATAATAACATTGAGTGCCATTGTGTGCTGGATCGACATAATGCTCTCTTTAGGGCTGATTTACGCTCGAGCCGCCCATCGCCGCAAGCCGCACCGCACGCGTGCGGTCGCGCGAAAAATTGCACGTATCCAGCACTTGTGCACAAATTACCATTTACATTGTGTGTACAGTGTATACCTTACAAACTGTAAAGCGAAATTTGTGCACAACTGTTTTATACGTGCAATCTTTCGCGCGACCGCACGCGTGCGGTGCGGCTTGCGGCGATGGGCGGCTCGAGCGTAAATCGGCCTTTAGTAACCAGCGGCAATAAAGCAGTCTCAGTATAGGCTACTCAATGTATCATTCGCAGATTTTGAACTATTAAAGAAAAGGCAAGCAAGAAACTGGTCATTTACTGTGCGAGTGAACGTAGGCCAGCACTTTATATACGACGTACGATGGCTCTCTCGGTTTTTTGTATACGTTAGTTGTGACAGTCCCTCATTTATTGGACGTTATTTTGATGACGTCCACCGAGATAAGAAAAAAATTGAACACGCAAACAAAGAATACGAAGACAAGCGTTCGCTTATATACGTCTATTTTCAGAGAGAGCGCTTAGTATATTGTTGTTTGAACGGGTGCAAAGAGAAACTGTGAGCTTACATCTTAATAGGGAGCACGTGAAGACAGGTGCCTCAACCGAACGCCCGAGATGTCTCGGTTCACTTCAGACAAAACGAAGTCTAGCAGATGAGTTCTTTTATGATTCTTCTCGATGATGAAGAAAGAACCTAGAAATAGTGGCGCGCCATTAAATGCACCAACCTTACGTTATTCTTCTTTACTTGCGCATGCTCCTTATTGAGCCGTTCATCGAGATGTTCTGCGCATGCGTCGCAAAGGGGACCTATACTTGCGCGTTCTGACCCAACAATAAACTCTTCTAACCTAGTGTTCGGCCTCGCCTTCATGCTTTCCTTGCAGTTGGGCGTGTTTGCGATCAATTCCGTCAACTCAATATTAACCAGGAGGCCGGCAGGTTCTTGCTACTTATATTTTTAAACGAACAGGTCACTGCGCTACCATATTGCTGGGAGCAGAGGGAAAGTAACGATGGTTTCCCACAGACTTTAGGTCTGGGCCTGGCTCAACAGGGCTCAGGTTCGGGCTGTAGTTGCTGATGATGCGAATTTAATATTTGCGAGAAAGAGTAATCGTGCTTTGAGCTGGCTATTTGCCTCCCCATTTTATTTATTTCTTTATTTTATTTTCTGTGCAAGAACTAATAATCATAAGTTTTATGGAGGCTTTCCATTTGCGCCCTAATTAAACCATAATATTCCGCAGCTAAACGCATGACGCAAACTCAGCTGGAAGCCGTGGATAAGAAAGGAGCAATTTAATATATACTTAGCATCACGCCTACGAAAACGCCACGCCGTAGTCAGGTCGGAGGCACAGCATTAACGAGAGGCCTCACCAGTGAAGATAAGTTGTTGTTTCTGTGTTTTGGTATAGCGAAAGTATGTTTAAAAAATCGGCTTCTGACTATCAATTCCTTATGATATTCTATAAGTAAAACTTCGTGTCATTCGTACTTATCTACGAATTATTGTGTCGTTTTCTTCCTCGAAGGCATATATATTCGCCGAATATAACTCAATTCAGAGATTTTGCTTCTCATATGAGGTCTATTATATTGGCTCATAGCGTGGCTATCGCCCCTATTGATAGCATGCAATGAATCGAGGACTATTACGTTTTCTTCTTTCTTTTTTGTGCGTGTTCCTTTATTTGCATTCGGAAACGATACACTGCGTAAAAACGCAAGAATTTTACGGGAACGAGAAGAACAAGAGGATCCCAGGGATTAGATATTTTGTTAGTTATTATAATGATACGCAGAAAACAGACAATGAAGCGAGGGAACGCATAGGGGAAAGTAGTTAATACTTTTTATTCAAATGTACAGACTTTCTTATTATTTGTACACTTCAATAAAACCTAACAATTCATTTCCCGGGTCGATTGTTTGTTTTGTGCATACTTTTGTAACCAAAAAAAAAATTGACTCCCTCAGATCAGCTTTTTATTCGTTCTCACTGCATAGCGACTGCCTCAACACTGGCAGCCTTGATTCTGTGAGGTATAGCGTGCGAGGGCTTACTGGCCGGTTGCCTACTTCCAAGCTCACCTACTAGATGCCACTGGCGATCTAAAGTATGTTCTGCATACGCCACCTTGGCTGTGGACGGCGCTGGCTCACACTGTCGTGGCTAATCTTGTATGTAGACACAAACGTTCAAGAAAGTGAACGGGTGGATGGCCACCGCGGAGGCTTAATTAGTAAAGCACCGCAAGAGCAGTGCGGAAGTTCTAGGTTTAACGTCCACCTGCAGCAAGTGCTATTTACGTTCACTTTGGTTTGTCGCTTCCTTAATATTTCTACATTTCAATAAAATGTGACGATTATTTCTCCAATAATATCTCTGGCTTCACTGTCTGCTTTCTGCACATCGTCCTAAATTTTGCGCAATAGCGCCCACAAAGACCGAGAGTACAACAGGGGCGCTATAAAGTAAAACTATTCCAATATGTTTTTATTCCAATCTCCTGACGTCAAATTTGCGTAACCGCCGATGCAAGCATCGGGCGGTCACCCGCAGGGTTGTCTGAGCCGACCAATGAAATGCTCTCCACGTTCATAGGAGGTCACTTTTGTTTGCTTCAAAAATGAATAACATTGCCTACACTGAGCAGCTTGTCTTATCTAATTGGCTGACAAGAGGCGAGGAGCACGCTCAAGTGGAGAGGGGTTCGATGGGGCCGAGCCACTGCACTGAAAAGTGATAACCGGATGAAGAGGGTGGTGCCGGTGTTTACGATTGCTCCGCTTTTCCTTACTTAGCTGGTGGCGGGGTCAAAAATCGCGGTGGCATGCAACGGAAGGTTAAGAATGCCGCTAAAACAAATCCTCGTCAAAGAAGAGTTTGCAGAACAAAGTCTTAAACATGCTGAAAGCGTTCGGAAAGCTTACAAGGACACGCAAGATGTTTTATTATACGCCAATAAACCCATGCTCTCAGGCAGGTGCGAGTAACCAGTGCCTGAGCGATTGGTGGCAGCCATCTTTTATTCCGTCCGCAATGGGGCAGCCTTCGGTTATTCAGAAGAAAATTCAGTTTTGTTCAGCATATTAATGCATCTTCAACGCGTACACGTCAATATGACGCGATGAGTTTTTGCGGTTTGGTGACGTCGCGTGACAGACAGGTTAAGTGGGGGTGGTCTAAAAAGTTTTTGACCAATCGCGGAGGACAGACTGCAGAATTGGAATAGAAATGTTTGGAATAGTTTTATGTCATAAGGCCCCTGGTTGCTTTGCCTCTAACGTGATTTGTTGAGTTGTCTGAGTAACTTGAGGGTTTGGCATTTCTTCACTGGTTTAAGAAAATTAATCGCTGCGTGTGCCAATCGCTCTGTCATTTTCTTTTCGCAACTGATAGACAGGGAAGGCCCGAGCAGAAGCGATAAAAAAAACCCCGCCTCCTTCGCTAATCACATGTAAACTTTGTTACAGAAAAGTTTTGAGAAAGAGAGAGACAGAAAAAAAGAGGGGGGGGAGGAGGAGTCACTCAGCATATGGTATAGAACCTAGAGTATTGTTAGCGCTCCCTCTAAACGTTCTTTTATAGATATTTTTTTAACGTCCGTGGCCCCTGCGTGCGCGTCCGCCGCTTCCACGCTGCGCGCATTGACCCGTTCGGTGAAACCAGAGCATTGAAGGACTCTGGTGAAACTAATTCGCTGCCAAGTCGAGCAGTAGACGATATTCGGGTCTCTGGGCTCGCTTCCACCCTCGAGATTTGCAAGCGCAGAGCGGGGTGAGCGGAAAGGGACAGCCGGAACAGGTCGGTAAACAAGCGCCGGCGGGAAACGGGGCCAACACTTTCGTTCCCTGCCTACGCAGGAAGCGCCAGGCTTCATGGACCGCAGCTCGAAGAGTTTGCGCGCCGCCAGAGAAGGCGAGAGGACGCAGAAGGCTTTCACTCTGTCTTGACCCCGCCCGGTGATCTTTGTTACTGCCCTCCCCGCTTCCTTTTCAATTCCAGAAGATTTTTATTGTTATCAATATGGTTGCTATTACTTTGTTTGATAGCGCTCTAGTATGATAACGCTGTTTGGTATACGTAGGGGAAACAAGCGTAAAAAAAGCGGTAGAAAGAAAGAAAGAAAGAAAGAAAGAAAGAAAGAAAGAAAGAAAGAAAGAAAGAAAGAAAGAAAGAAAGAAAGAAAGAAAGCGATGGGATCGACAGGAAGGGGTGCCCGCCGTCTTCGACAGGGGCAACCTTTGCGTTCCGGACCGGTGGGCAGCACGCTGGAGGGCCTCCTCGCGCTGCCACCTAATGAACCGACCAGTACTGCCTTCGAAATGAGCTGCGAGAAGCCTCAGGTCCCGCCCATTCTGTCTTGCTGCCTGGCCGTACAGACGGCGTTGCCTCAACGTTTTCTCTACCTCTCCATCCACGCATTCCTCGGCAGCGTTAGCTTAAGGGTAGCTCCCGCGTGTTTCCTGGCCGAGTCCTCCAACAAGAAAACCGCACCTACGAGTGCTAGCCACAAAAGTAAATAACTAAATAAATAAATAAGTAAATAAATAGATACATAAATAAATTACGAGGAATAAGGGATGGGAGAGGAACTATGTAAGAGGAGGCAGAAAGAAAGAAGAAAATAAAGGAAGAAACGAAGAAAACGCGATGGGATTCCTAGGGGGCCCAGTCATTCGCCAATCCCGCATCGAGTGTCGCGGCCATGTAGGGATAGCCGTTTCTCTCGTCGACCGCTCCAGTGGCAGCATGCTAGCGCGGCCGAGACCGACTGATTGGTGCCCATTACAGGGCCAGCAGCAGCTGAACTCGTTCCATGTAGCCACGGGCTCTCTCGCCGCTTCCTCCGACGTTCGCTTTCCGCGAGTTTCCCGAAAAGGAATAAAGAACGTCCGCGACGCGCGCCCAGACCGCGCGCCTTAAGGCAGCAGCGCCGGCAGAAAACGCGCCACGTAGCGGGCCCGCACGCATGCGTTGCTCGCACGGCCAGCCCTGCGAGCCTCGAAATTAACTCTCGCTCCATCCCAGCAGCGCGAGCGACCTACGAGCGCGATGTTCCCTTCACCGCTTCATTCGCTTTGCTCCCTGCCGGCGCCTTTCTATTGTGTTTTGGCATAAACGGCTCTGCGCTAAATGAGGATCCGCGTCCGTCAAAGTTGGTTTCCGAAAGTGCACTATTCGGCCCCCTCGCGTCTCCGTTGCGGTGAACAGGCGGGCACGTCCGTGTGCATTCCGCGCGCTCGTGTCTCCCGGTAATTGGATTTGCATGCGAGTGTGGCCCACCGCCGCTCGCTATTAAGGAGACCGCTGTGACGATCACGGTGTTTCGAGGAAAGAGCGAGAGGGGAACAAGTCCCCTCTAGTGGGAAGTCCCTCGTCTTTCGCTACCTCAAGGATTACTTGAGGCGAACTTTATTGTGCTGCTTTTCTGTTATCAATGTACATTACCCGAGAAAAGAAAAGTAAAGGTGGAAGAGAAAGGCTGAATTCTCGAAGGGATATCAGTTTGATGTTGCCAGTCGTTCTATTTCAAATAGGGACAAAGAAAAGATTGAATGAGTGAAAGGTGTTCCAGCAGCGCAGAGCCTAAAGTTGAAGCCCCTGTTGCTGTAACCTTGCGAGGAAATGGCGGCGAGGTTTACGACACAAGTTCCAGTCATCTGAGCAGTCGAGACCACGCAAGAGAAACGGGGAACTCGTACGCCTTTTTTTTTTTCGTTCCTTTCATGTTCTATGTGCCTGAAGAGAGAAAAAAAATAGCGAGAACAACGGGACCGTGATGGAAAACGATAGCCAGGGAGATTAAGGTTTTGGAAAGCAACGAAGGCGTGTTAGTGCGTGCGTCTCTTTCCGAGTTCATCTCAAAGCGCGCTAGCCGAATGTGCGCTCGCCTCGCCGACCGTGGTTTCCATCGACGTGACGGTCCTGCCAAGGTGCAGTGTTGGGTGTGCTGGCTGGGGTGAGTGTACGGAGAGAGAGGAGTGAGGTGATGCGCTAGAGACAAGATGGGCATCGCGCCGCTGACGAAAGCGGCAGCTCGGCGGCGCAAACTTGCAGGAAAGGCGGCGGCGTCGGCCCGTCGCCTTTCCTATCGTGTCCTTGTCGCGGTGACACGGACGCGGCTGCCGCTACAAATCAGTTGGCCTGATCGATTGATCGGCCGCGCTGGGCGATTCTTCTTCACGGCCGCGAACGCCGTGCGCCTGGCGATAAGGCGTGCTGCCCGTCCTCCCCATTTCACGCAAACCCCCTTCCCCCAAACGCCTTATCTCTCCCCTCTCTGCACTTCTGGCCAGGATGTCCCGAGCGCGCCGCCCATTGAATATTTCACCGGCCAGTTGTATGCGCTGCTTTTTCAATATTTTGCAAATACGTTCGCCAAGAGAGGCCGGAGTTTGGTTGCAAGAACGCGAGGGAGAGTGAAGATGAAATAAATAGAAATATGGACAATCGCTTGACTTTGAAGAACTTACCGAAAGAAGAAAGAAAATAGAAAGATAGGCGTGACCGCGAATCTTAAAAAGACAACGATTGAGTCCTGGGGCGCTATAACGTAAAACTATTCCAAACTTTTCTATTCCAATTCTGCTATCAGCCCTCCGCGATTGGTCAAAAACTTTTTTCGACCACCCTCCACTTCACCTGTCTGTCACGCGACGTTACAAAAATCGCAATACCTCCCCATCTGATATGATGTGTGCACACTGATTATGCATGATTTGACAGAAAAAAGAAAACAGTTATTTCTGATTCGACCCCTTTTTGCCATTAGCCCTCGGCTATTGGTGAAAAGTTTTCGGGCTGCACCCACTTCACCTGCCTGTCACGCGACGTCACAAAACCGCACGAACTCACCGCGTCAAAGTGACGTGTACGCAATAAAGATGCATTAATATGCCGAACAAAACTGAATTTTTTTCGGAATAGCCGCAGGCTGCCCCGTTCCGAAAGGAATAAAAGATAGCTGCCGCCGATCGCTGAGACGCTGGCTACTCGCACCTGCCGGAGGGCATCGGTGTATTTGCTTATAATAAAACTTCTTGCATGACCGTGTAACGTTTTCAAGCACTTTCGGCACGTTTACTACCTCATTCTGCCAACTCTTCTTTGCTGAGGGTCAATTTTAGCGTCATTCTTAAGCTTCCGTTGCATGCCGCCGCGATTTTCGACCAGCCACCACAAGCTAAGTAAGGGAAAGCCGACCAATCGCAGACGCCAGCACCACCCTCTTCATCCGGTTATCGGTTTTCAGTGCAGTGGCTCGGCCCCATCGAATCCCTCTGCACTTGAGCGTTCTCCTCGCTTCTTGTGAGCCAATTAGATACAACAAGCCGCTCAGTGTAGGCAATGTTATTCGTTTTTCAAGCAAACAAAAGGGACGTCCTATGAACGAGGAGAGCGTTTGATTGGTCTGTTCAGACAACCCTATGGGTGACCGCCCTGTGCTTGCGTCGGTGGTTACGCAAATTTGACGTCAGGAAATTGGAATAGAAACATATTGGAATAGTTTTACGTTATAGGGCCCCTGGTAGATAATCTGGCATCCCGATTCCCCAAGAAAGCATTTTTTTTTTCATCCGATGCTTTCAAATCCTTCAAACCCGCCGTGGTTGCTCAGTGGCTATGGTGTTGGGCTGCATGCTGAGCACGAGGTCGCGGGATCGAATCCCGGCCACGGCGGCCGCATTTCGATGGGGGCGAAATGCGAAAACACCCGTGTAATTAGATGTAGGTGCACGTTAAAGAACCCCAGGTGGTCGAAATTGCCGGAGTCCTCCACTACGGCGTGCCTCATAATCAGAAAGTGGTTTTGGCACGTAAAACACCCTAATTTGTAGATCCTTCGCACTGATGCGGCTCGAGGTTGCGTTTGGGCCAGGAATCCACCAAGCCCATTGATGAGTACGTCTGGTGGTAGGAATGAAGGAAAAAGTTTATTTTACATTATTTGCACTAGCTCTATATACGGAAGTCCACTCCATGTAAGGGCATGTTAAGCGACCGAGTTCGCATCAGGACACGTCAGCCACCTCCTCACTGCCCCAAAGGTCTCCGCTTTTAAAACCGTCATCTTCCCTAGGAGACTAGACTAGGGAATCTGACGAGTGTTTCTCGGCCAATCACAATCATCGAATCTGTCGCAAAATCTCCGCCCATGAAATCGCACTGTTGCGACGGGTACACCTCCTATGTTGCACCTTCGCCTCCGCATATGTCGCAACTGCGTAGTAATATGGGAAACCAAGGTCGACGCTGTTCTCTCGACGTTAGCGCCTTTCATCAATTAGTTCCACTTTTCAGGGTCAGGTTGAAGTGTGATCTTCGCGGTAGCTGTCACCTCGAAGTGAACTCCTTTGTTTGCGCGTCACAGTCTATGTCGGGCCCCGGCGTCCTCGGCGCGCGCGCTAATGAAAGGACTGCGTCTTGGGAAACGTCCAAGGAATGCTCATCGCCGCATTGAGACGTAACAGCACAGGAACGTTTGGCACTTTGAAGCATTGCAATGTGTTTGGTGACGCATTGTATGTTTTAAACGTCCATATAAAGGGAATGAGCATTTTAAACGGCATAATATTCAGACTGCAGGATCAAAATGACTCCATCAAAATGCCAGAAACTAGCAAACTAACACTATTTATGCACGGCTTGCTTTCGGTCGAGCGACAAAACATTTCTGGAGTTTTATTCTTGCGACTAGATTACTTATCTATGACAAGATGTAGCCGGAGCCGCAAAATTACAAGTAATAACTAACACATTTAACTGTTATAATTACAGGTAAGAACAACACCATGCAGCACTACAGAGATTTTTTTTTTAAGTCCTTTCTTTGCAAGACGTGGGAGGGGAGACAAGGAAAATACGGAAATAATGCATGTTGTTGTGGAATAACAGACGGAGAACTTTTAACTTATGGAAAAATGACAGACGCCCGTTCGCTTCGAGCGCATCAAGATGACTCATTTATTTTTTACTAGAAGGTACGGGAAAGGGGTGAGAGTAGAGAGAAAGGGAAAGTCACAATACACTGTTCCAAACAGGCTTTCTTGCGAAGAAGCGTTAGCGCATTGGTCACCTAAATGTCACCTAAACCCGCTCCAAACCTGAAAGGCACCACCGTACCGCCCGTCACTGTTCGTATAACGCGCCCACCAGTAATTTGCACGCACTTTGAGGGGCGTCAAGTGTCCCGCGCTTCTGCCACAGCGACCTCAGCAGTGCCGCTTTAGGTGGGGGAGTCCTCCTCACCACATCGTCGGCGGCCCCCAGCGCGGGGGTGCTTTGGCTCCAGAATGGAGGATATACAACACATGTAAGTCAGCCTTCTAAACTTCAGAGGAGTCTACGTAGGCCTGACGTCGTTCTAATAGACTTTGTTGTGAAGTTGTGAAGGTTGGGCACAATCATCTGCCCAACCTTGCACGGGTTTGATAAAATTCGTCAAAATACACACAGAACTCCCACAACAAAGCAAGCACGCGTGACTAACTCCGGTGGCCTTGCGTTTTTCAGTTGGTTACTTGTCTTTTACGAAATAAGGACAAAACGTGTGTAGCAACAAACGTACCCTTTGTTGTGATATATGGTGTGCGCTTTACATTCCTGCCAATGGGAATAGCGATGAGTAAGAGGTACCGACAGAAATGCATAGAACTAACTGGTCAACCGTAGAATGAATAGCATAAAAGAAAGCACAGCTAGGAAGAATAACGTCCATTTAGGTGACCAATGCGCTAACGCTCCTTCGCCCTACACGGATAGGGTCGCCGGTCAGTCGATCATCCCTTACTTCTCATCCGCTTGCCTGCCCTTGCGCCTTAACTCGGGCATTTCGTTGACATGATGTCCGTGATCGGTTCCAAAAGCAAACACCGGAGAGAAAGGCGCATTCTTTTTCTCTCGCCGTACAGGCCAGTCCACAGAGAGCGAAGAGCGCTGTGGGACACTGGTCGCGCGCGCTCTTGCGACGGTGTCAATTAATTCTATTTTTCCTTCCTTCCGTTTCCTCTCGCGGCGGTGGCGACGAGCAGAGGACATCTTCATTCATCCTAAACTCGGGCGACTAGCCTCATCGGAACTCCTAATTACATCCTGACCGTCAGAACACGAACGAGCCAGATGACTAATGGGACCCTATCAGAATGGCCGCTGCTTCGGAGAGAAGGCATTGCTGCCTCTCAGCTTACGCAGGGCGTACCCGCTGCTGTTCCTCCGGCGCGGCAGCCCAGCGCCCAAACTCTGCGTCGCGCTGCTGCTCAGTGGGCCTTGTCACTGCGGCCGCGCCCATCCCTCAAACTGAGCCGCTGCGGACAGCCGCTGCTGGAATCGACGACATCTCGGCGACACATTTGCTATAAATATCAGGCCCATTGCAGTTGGCACAGGAAACCATATCACCGTATGATTGGCCTCCCGCGCGGTTGTATCATGACGTTCGAAGGACAGTGAAAAAAAAAATGTTTGGTACAATTCTTTCTTTTTTATGTTCATTTCTCGATGTCGCCGACCGAACTAAAGATGAAGCGTTGCGTATTTATGGCTCGGAATACTCAGTCTTTCGTTGGTGTAGTCTCGCTTTCGTTCACCTTCTCTCCCATTTCTTTTTTTTTTCTTTTGTTAGAACTCGCGCATGGGCGACGCCCATCAAGGACGGTCCACAGGGGACGTCGTGCCTCAAACACCATGTGCTTTGCCAAATACTTGCACTATGCTGAACAATCTGATCTAGTCGTAAACCTTGTACATAGAATGCAAATAGCGTTTTACCATCTCCCATTAAGAGTGAAAGTTACAAAGAGTGGAAAATAAAAGAGAGAGAGAGGAAAAAAAAAGAAACCATCGCGGCGACAATCGTCAACAAGCTATATCCAAACTTTGAGTTGGATGCTTTCTAATTTGTCCTTCACGCTTCCCTATCAACGCGTAGCTGTACACGCGCGTCTACTGAGACGGGCGTGCGCGGCTTCGCTGCTGTGCTTACCGTGGGGGCGGGTGACGATGGGAGTGCGGCAAAAAACTTCCGTTCAGCGGCGCGGCGCGACCCATTCTTGCCGCGTGCAGGAAAGAAGAGTGCGCTGCTCGTCGGGCGGCTGTTTGCTCGGTGGCGCCGTGATGGATGGGCCGGCGCAACCTCTCGGCATCCGCACGTTCAAGGGAGCGCGAACGGCGGCAGCTTCGAGGTTCGCATCCCCGCGCCGTTGTCATGCGCCCCCTTTTTCCGGCCGACCGAGGATGGATTAAGCGGGCCGGGCGTGAACCGTGTATGCGGGCACAAGTGGCGCGGTGCGCGCTGATTGATTTCGCTTTAGCGGACTCGAAACGGCGCTCGTTTGGACGCGCGCGCGATGTGATTTATGTACACGGCGCGGCCGCCGATTGTTTCTCTCTCCGAGGCTGGTCACAAGAAGAAAACAAAAAAGAAAAGAAAAAGGAAGACTCGTGCTCATTTGCCAAAACGGACTGGCCAGATTTCACGAGCAACGAAAAATAAAAGCGACGACGACAACGCTCTTTTTTTTTCTCTGTCTCTCTCTGTCATTCTTTTTCATTGGCGCTGGAGTGGGGAGGTCCCGTTAAGATTTTAAATGAAAGAGTGTGGAGATAGTTGCGGGGTTTGAAAGTTAGAAAACTCCAGCCGAATGTAAAATTTCGAGCTGCAACACGCGAAAACCAGAGTGTACAGCTATATATGGGTGCGTGATTACTGAAAGAAAGAAAGACTCGGGGGCCTAATTCACGAAGCTTTGCGATCGTAAGTGCTCTTTGCCATTGGCCGACCGCCTTCGCGTACAATATGATCAACATTACGATTGGCTGCCGCCTGCTCTCATGAACAATTCAAGTGTAAGAAGTTTTCGTGAACACGGGCCTATATAGTTTCGCTCTGCTCAGTCAGAAAGTATCAGAACAACACGTGTCGCCACAAATGATGTAATCGCTGCCTCAGTGTCATACCAAGCACTCCTATGGAAGTCCGTGTTTTAACTGTGCAATAGGATCGCTCCGGCTTTCTTGGGCCTCGAATTTCACAACCATTCTAGCAGAGCGTCACTGCAGCGGCTGCGAAAAAAAAAAAAAACAACAACCAGTAGCGAGCAAGCGCGTGATGGCGGTCATCCGTTAATTATATAGCGGTGTGCGTGATGCGTGTGCATCCTTGACGATCATTGTTTTAATGGTTTCAGCGGGGAATAGTGAAATTTACGACCGGGGGGCAAATATGAAGTAAACAAAAATTAAATTTTTTTTAGCAGTTTCAGGTGCAAATGATTCCCGCACACTCGAGCCACGACGACAGGCATTTCTTTAGCGCATCAAATGCTCCACCTGAATTGTGGCCATTTGACCCACCACGACTTTTTGTTGTGGTTGTCTACCAACATTCTGGCGGACGCTGGCCAAGTAGTTCACTGTAGTCTACACCTTATAATGAAGCCATGTCGCGATAGTTTAACGCCAGTCTATACTCCCTTTCGTATCGTTCTCAGGCTTCGCTAAATCGGCACTCCCGCTTAAGATATAAAACACACTCTTGACGTAATTGTTCTGCGGAAATCCGCGAGGTGGAGAGAAGTCCGGACCAGGACGATTTTTTTTCCTTTTAACTGCGAGGCTTCTTCTTCTTCTTTCTTTCTTTCTTTTTTTTTGTGGAATGCGTATGAGTTTCCTTTGTAGCAACTGCTACGATTGAGTGGATCTGTCATTTTCCCTTTATTAAGAACACACTATTGCATTCAGTAAAGACAAGGCAAAGCCAATTGCATTTAACTCGGCCTATGTAGTAAAGGGCTTCTACTGCAAAACATTTGCGTCCGTGCTAAAAGTTTGTGTGGCTGTTCAATACTGAGCATACAACATGATAAATGGAAGTCGCATAACTGTGATTGAAGTCACAACTATTTAAAGCGGCTGTGGACGTCAATAATTTTACCGCAGTTTTTCAAGCTTTGCGGCATCAGTGTTCTTTTTTTTTCATGAACACCTCGAAAGCGATCCACCCAATGTGACCCGGAGGTCCGCATTGGCATTTAGCCCTTTATGACTAAAAATGGGCAGTTTAGATGAAGTTGGAGATTCTCAGCCATTCGATCTTTAACGGCGTAAATCAAACACAAGGCCATAGCAAAGGGTGTACGCATTACCGATAGTTCGGAACACTGAACGTGTGCTCGAAGCACGCTGCAAACGGCAGCTCAAGGTCAGCTTACTACCTAAACAAAGGGGAATATATTGTCTTCTGCGATAATCGGCAGCATCACTTCCATAGCGTTGTTCTCGCTGAGGGCATGCAGAAATTCTGAGCGGCAATGATACGAGAATGAGCGCGGACGATGCAACTGTTCCGAGATAAAAGAACGTTCATTCGGTCGACATTAACGCTTACGCGCTATGAGACATTGCAGACGAAGAAGGCGTACAGCAAAAACAGAACTGCTGTACGTCAGCGTAGTATGCTGCGTTGTATGCGGTATAGGGGCCTAGACAAACATCTCTTTGAGCTGGTGTTTTCAACATCATGATGATTTCGGGGCTTGTTCTAAGCCTGATTGTAACACACCTTCTCCCGTGACTCTGTTTTACGGTGCACAAATTTTCAGTTGTTCGTAATGAACGCACAGTTGTCGCACACCACATGTACACGTCCTACTTGTTCTTGCAATGAGCTTCTTTTTATTTTTTTCCTTGCATAACAAATTATGGATGAACTTTGCCAGCATGTACATGCATGCGAAAGTGGCGTATCGTGTTTCTTAACGCATCACGCTCATACTTACGCGACAGTGTTTGGACGAGCCGCATCCCTCATGGAGTGAAACAAGCCGCAAAGCTGTTTCCAGCGATTTACGTTCCACCAGTGAGTGGAGGAGAGCACACGGCGGAAGCCGTCTCAGTTTGTTTCTCTGTCTCAGCGCTGTACGCCGAAGTTTACGTGCACCGCGTGATACGATTTACCTCGTCTCGAGCACCTGCCGCATTAATAGGATTCGTCTTCCTAACGCGTTATCATCGTTTACGTGGATGCGATGCGCTCGAAATGTGACGCGATGCGCCACTTGTCGCATTCACGTAAACGCCGCTTTCTGGCTCGTCGCACTGTTAGCGTCACTGACGTCGATGCGATCCGAAGCAAACATTTGCTAGCGCTCGAGAGGCGCGCGCCACCGTTTCCAGAGCTGCGCGATTCAGAGCGCTCGCGCAAACGGCAGCTGAACACTTTGGGATGCACAGATGTGGCACGTGCAGCAAAGCGCGCGCAAAAGCTGGCCGTGGCAAATGTTACGCACGCAGAATTTCTGGCAGTAAGGGTGGGTCGGCCGGTTTGGCGTGGTAGTGCACCGCCGACGGTCCTTGCGGAACCAACGGCGCAGGCTGAGGGTGAGACGGCGGCTGGTGGGTTTCCGTCGGGGCCTCCGTCCCGCCTGGGCGAGCACCAACAAAAACGACCAGCTCTCGAGAATGCCGCTCACAGAGCTTCCCACTCAAAGGTGGCCGTCCTTCTGCTCTCGTCATCGGAAGTGTTCCATCGTTTGTGTCGACCAACCGACAGCGCCAGCGTGGCCTCTGAGTGTGTGCGAGTGTGCTTGATTGTATAGGGTGGATTGCGTGAAGGTGTGCTTTGTATGCTCGGGAAGAGCATGTACTATGTGCGTGTGCGTAGGCTGTTACGTATGTGTAGAGGAAACACTGACCACATCCATGCTTGAACAAGTGTTGGCAGAAGATGGTAACAGCAGAAGCATATGTAGGCGCGAGTTTTTATGAATGTGCAACGGCACGGTCGGAGTGAGGACTCTGCGCTGGCATCAAAATCTTTTTATTAACTCTAATTTGTTGAAATAAAATAAATACTTTCCTTTTCTTCGGAAAATCATGTCCTGAAAGCACTTGTCTTATTCAAAAAAAAAAAGAAAGGAGGAAAACTGATATACAGCTCCTTAGTCCTTTTTGTTGTTGTTCTTGTTTCGCTTTATTTCTCTTTTTTACGGGAAGCGAACTTTGCGGTCGTAGAGTATCGGCAACATAACCCTTATTTGGGGGACTCAGGCTGACAGAGTAGCCATGCAAATTCGAGATAAACGTTTGAGAGAACCCAGTTGGCTAGGATATACCTCTGGATTTTACACGCGAATCGGAACGTCAAGCTACTTCTTCATCTACTCCCCTTACTCTTTCCACGAAACAAATGAATTTATCTCGTTCCATTATGAGAACGCCAACATTCTGGATCTGAAGAAAGCCTCGGCATAGCCACGAGTACCATCGAAAGAAAGACCGAACACTAATGAAAAAGAAATGTTAAAGAAGTAACAGTAACTTTGTTTTGCAGGGCACCACAAAAGGCCTGTTCTGTGCGGCACGCCGGATAGGCATAAAGCTCATCCCGAAAGCCAGGCGTGGACTTTCTCGCCGGGCGATATTGCAGGTAACCCCCGAATCGCGCATATTTCTGCGAGTACGTGAACCTTTTTTGTTCTTTTCTTCTTTTGCAGCCCGCTTCCTCCCCATTGTGCCCTTTTGGCCACCGACCTCAGTGGCACTCTCCCTACCCGCCGTGGTTGCCCAGTGGCTATGGCGTTGGGCTGCTGAGCACGAGATCACGCGATCGAATCCCGGCCGCGGCGGCCGCATATCGATGGGGGTGAAATGGGAAAACACCCGTGTGCTTAGATTTACGTGCACGTTCAAGAACCCCAGGTGGTCGAAATTTCCGGAGTCCCCCATGGGCTACGGCGTGCCTCATAATCAGAAAGTGGTTTTGGCCCGTAAAACCCCATAATTTAGCACTCTCCCTTTCTTTATTTTTCTTTTTCCCCCCTCCTCCACCACGTCCCCATCTTAATGCGCGGGACCGTTTCACCGCTTACCACGTTTCGGCGTCACGCGAAGGCGGTGCCAGAGATAATACGTTTTGATTATGCCGCCATGTTTCGGCCGTTCGTGCAATGTGGAGGAGGAGGGGAGGCATCGCCGCTGGCCGGGCCAAACCGCGGCTCATTTGTCTCGGTTAAAGCCGCGGCTCTGAACGCTACCGCTTTGCACATGCGGAGCACGCGCGCTTTCCATCCCCCCCCCCCCCCATTTTTCCTTCCCTCACGCCAGCTTGTTTTCATGCACGCTGTCTTTCTGGTGTATCTGGCGGAACTAGAAAACTGTGAAGAAGGAAAGAAAGAAAGAGGGTCTTCTAGGACACCCTAGAGCCCGCCCTTCGTTTCCTCAAGTGCCGTCGTACATTACTCTAAATCTATTTGTGTCAAATGCCTAACTTGTGTTTTTTTTTAGTTTCTTTCTACTTCTTTCTAATTCTTTCAAGTGGCATTTCGCTCCTGTAGGGATGTTGTTTCACCGCCGTGTAACAAAAAGCGCATAGTTCCCATCTCTCCCTTTTGACGTGTGCAAACTTCTTATGCCTTTTCCCAGCTCTCAATTTCACGTGGTGGTTTTCCTTTTGTTCCCCGCGCGGGAGCGCCTTGCTCTCTAGTCGGTATAGATAATATAAATGGATGGAAGGATCTCTTTAAGCCGTCCGCAGGAGTTCGCGAAAGAACGAGAATATATAAACAAGCGCAAAGAAGTGAATGAGCGCATTGAAACCTGCAATGTCACGTGCAGGTATACGTTTTCTCGAATAAGACAAGCACGTCACGTCTGCGTATCATAGAATGGGCGCCGCGGTACGTGGTATAATGCAAAGAGAGCAAATTTGCTATGCCTCTGGGGTAAAAGAGAAGGCACGTATAGTATATAGCATGCATATACACGTTTTATATACTGAAAAGTCACAGCGCAATGCTCAGATAGATTCTTCGCTGCTTTACGCAGCACCACAGCAGGAAATTGAGCGCCGCCTTTCCCAACAAACTCAAAGCCTCTGTTTCAGCGTCATATATGGTTTCGGCACAACGAGTGCGGGGCAGTATTAGTTTTTTCTTGTCTACATCTCTAATCCTCTTGTTCATTCCTCTATATTCTCCTCAAATCCCAAGAGAACTCAGTGGCATAATCGTTCTTTTTTAAAGTTAGTTCTTCATTGCCGAGTGGCATGTTACAAATGTTAATGCATCGTTTATTGATGTTAAAGACAGCATCGTCCCGTTCGTGAATAAAGTAACCGTCTTCTCGTGTTCCTTCTCGCAAAAGCCGCTTTTGTGACCACAAATACTGGAAGGAAGAAGGTGTAACATCGCGTGGTAGGCTGTCACGTGTAATGTTGCATCCTGTATTTTCGTGTCAACACGCTCGAAGCTCGCTGTACAGGGGCTTTTCGTCATCTGTCACGACGCAACGGACTAGGGGCGCTATAACGTAAAACTATTCCAAACTTTTCTATTCCAATTCTGCTATCAGCCCTCCATGATAGGTCAAAAACTTTTTTCGGTCACCCCCACTTCAGCTGTCTGTCACGCGACATCACGAAAACCGCGATACCTCCCCATCTGATATGATGTGTACACACTGATTACGCATGATTTCACAGAAAAAAGAAAAACATTTATTTCTGATTCGACCCCTTTTCGCCATTAGCCCTCGGCTATTGCTAAAAAGGTTTCGGGCTGCACCCACTTCACCTGCCTGTCACGCGACGTCACAAAACCGCAAGAACTCACCGCGTCAAAGTGACGTGTACGCGATAAAGATGCATAAATATGCCGAACAAAACTTATTTTTCTTCTGAATAGCCGCAGTCTGCCCCATTCCGAAAGGACTAAAAGATGGCTGCCGCCGATCGCTCAGACGCTGGCTACTCGCACCTGCTGGAGAGCATGGGAGTATTTGCGTATAATAAAACTTCTTGAGGAGAGCGTTTGATTGGTCTGTTCAGACAACCCTGCGGGTGACCGCCCGGTGCTTGCGTTGGTGGTTACGCAAATTCGACGTCAGGAGTTTGGTATAGAAACATATTGGAATAGTTTTACACTATAGGGCCCGATGTCAAATTGGTGTTGATTTGCATGAAAACTAACGGCAACAGCCCAAACCGCTTCCGCACAGTTACACATGGAATCCGAATTTATATATGGTAAGAATACTCTACGTGTGCAATCTCTTCCGAGTTAACGTCGAAGAATATTGCACGCTATATGCACATAATGTACAAAGGACCACACCGAGGATATACAGCCTCCACAAAACATCGCCAGTTTACATACCATGTGAGCATGCGTTCCTTAGGAACGCGCCAATGTCATTTATACTGATGGAAAAGTATATCGCAAGAGCGATGTAAAGGCGTCGACAAAGTCCAAATTCTTGATGTGTCGTGACCCACGAAAACAGCGCTCAATTACTGGCGCCTAGAACAAAAAAAAAAAGAGTGCCGGAGAAGGAGAAAAGGATAAAACCAAGGAGCGGCCCTGTCACGCAAACAATGGTACCGCTGTCAGTTCGCTGAAAGACCCCGTCGCTTATCTCAGCGCCACATTTCGAAACATCGCCTCCAGCGCGCACATGTGCCGGGTCGCAAGCACGTCCAGCTTATTTGTGACAGCTAGCCCGAAGTGGGCCGCTCTGCAACAAAAGAAAGAATGGAAGGCTCCGTAATTGAGAACCCATACGAAAGAACACAGCTTTTGCTCCTGAAATAAAAATAACGGGAATCGAACCACAGAATCTCCAGCGAACCGGACGTAACCGACTTTGCCCTTGTTAGTTTTATTGTTTCCCGAGCGTTTTTTTTTTTTTTCTCCTTCTGAAGCGTACCTCAACGGATCGAAGACAAGGCAAACCCTGGCAAAAGCCGCGAATACGCTCAAAACCTTTTGCTCTGGAATTGTTGACAACTAAACAGAACCGAAGAAAAACTGCTTGGTGGCCCGAAGGAGAAAGAAAAAAACGAAAGAAATTGGAGCAAGAGAAGGCGAATTCTTGAGAATGGGTTTCGTGACGGTATGGCTAAAAGGCGATGTGGATCGAAAAAGTGTGAACGCAGGAGATGCGGAAGATATTGCCCAGTTGGCAAAGCGTCCAATTCTTCCACATTCTTGAACGAGGACTCCTTGCATAGCAGAATCTTCAGAAGGCGATATGAATCAGTTTACTGCTTCAGACGAATTTTTTTATCTTTTCTTTTCTTCTTGTGGGCTACTTGTGGGCTGGTTCAAGCTGTTATACTTAAATGGGCCAATAGAGTAGACGCACGGAAGTGAAGGCACGGCACATGCCTTCACTTCCAAATGGAATCGTGTTTTTTTCATCGCGAATTTCCTTGCGAGTGTTGACAATATATATGTCCCTTTTACTTCGAAGCAAACAGAAATTAATGAAAAAAGTAGATATACCAGTATGGCTCTGCTCAGTCCTTTGCAGAAAGTCGCTTTCCGCTACACCTAGTGCGCAGTCTCTCACAGAAACTACGGCCAGATTCTTCGCTTTTCTTTTTTTTTTCTCTCTGTCTCTCCTGTCGACTTCACCGGCAGCGGTCTTCTATCCTTTCCTGTTTGCATGAGTCAAACAGGCTTGCTTCTTCACTGAGCACTTTGCCATTTAGATAATCTTATACACTTCTCACACACTCTAAGGAAGCTTCGTTTTCGCACCTTAAATAGATTTTCACTTCATTTTTTTTCCATCATCCATCTACCGCGCAAACCACCTCAGGCCCGTTCGACTGCCTCCACCGGAAGTAAAGCTGCGCGTCCTCGCTAAGCGCCAAAGGACACAGAATCCCGCGGAACATGAATCTATGTATGCCGGAAGCAGAACCGCTTCGGCACGGTTTTTTTAGCGTAAAAGACTCAGCGCCTCGCCGTAGGCTATAGCACTATCCCGCGCCGCAGTGCCGCCCACTGGCGTCAGTGGTCAGCGCTTTATATATATATATATATATATATATATATATATACTGTGCCGCCGGGAAATAAGGTCTACCGATCTCGGTATGGGTTCCTCGGTCTGTCGCAAGACGCGCACTCACCGGAGAGCCGTACTGCGAGAAGCAAGCCTTTGTGCTATAGGTCTGTTGTTTGTGCCGGCTGCCGACTGTTGTAAGAAAGTGAAGCGAGGGGAGGCGGGCGTACTGCCATTTTTGAGAGAGCAGAAAAAAAAAAACCGGACGAAGGGACAGGCCGCGGTCCACTTCCGCACCGGAGGCAACTGAGGAATGGCGCTGTCAACAGGACCCCGAGGCCCCAAGCACGGCGGCCACACGCACTGCTGGAAGCTCTTCTGGCCGACGCCCATTTCGATATTTTCGCAGCCCAGAGAGAAGATCACGAAACTCGTGGAGCACACCACCGCTCCCTTTATTCTCCTTGGGGCACGGCAGCCCGCAGGGCGGAGGGGTGTCCGGGGGGGTGGCCCTGTTCACCCGCGGTGGTTTCATCGCTTTTCTTGCGTCCATTCGACGCACCAGATGCTCATTTCTTACGTGAGCGCATGGCCCTTGATTCTTCGTGCTGTAGAAGCTTTTTCGCAGCCACCTTGACCCTCCCTCCCATCCCACGGGCCGCCCTCTTTTGGCAGAGGAGAGAGGGAGAAGAAAAACGAAATTCGGTAGCCCTAGGCAGGCACGGCGGCAATTCGACACCTGGCAAAGAGTGTCTGCCATATATCTCGGATTCGGCGTTGTTTGTTGCCGTTGCTGGGCTCACCGTCGGCTCTATTACGTTTTCTTTCTATATTATTCCGAGGATATTGCGAGCGCGATTTCTTCTTTCTGCTTAGATTATGCTGCGAGCTCAGCGCTGCTGCCGTCGCCTTCGTTTAGGCCGGTGCTGCTTTTGCCGGCGTCATCGCGCCTTGAGCGAGTATAGGGGATATCTCTTTGCGCTGACTTTTGCAGCAGCGCACCGCAGTTTCTCAGGAAAGCGGGAGGGGATGAGGAGGTTGCTTCGTTGCCGACGGCCAACCCAGTTGTAGTAGTGGGTGTTTGCACCTCGGCCCGATTGTTTTTCTTTGTCTCCGCCACTGGATCCCGCTGATCCCTCGTGCTTCACGCTGTCGTACCTCTGTTCTCGATTTATTTTTCCTTGCCATTTGGCCGCACACACACAAACACACAAAGAAAGAAAAACAAAAGGAAAGAAAGAAGTCGTGCGCGCTTCGTTTCTGTCGTCGCGGGCCAAGCCAGGCCGGGACGAGCGGAAAGACCATCCGCACTATTGTGTTTCTCGAGGCCCGCTGAATCTCCCGAATTTGGAGGGCGGCGCGGCGGGATGGTGGCAAAGCTTCACTCGGATCATACATTGTCTCGCGAGCGCCGCCACGGTAGTGCGCTCGCCGGGTTTGTTCCTCCGTTTCTCACCCAGTTGCTTCCCGTGTACTTCTTCGTTCCGATGTTACTATACTTGTGGTGGGAGAGAAAGAAGAAAAGGGTGAAGAAAATTGTGGAGGCGGAATGCTCAGAAAGTGAGGAAGGAGCCCGGTGAAGCTGTACAGAGGAGAATATTGTTGAACGCAGTGAGTCTTCGAAACGCGAGGACGAGACAAGTTCTTACTTCACTCCGCTATTTTTCTTTTGTTCAAAAGAGCTTGAAGGCATGTTTTAGAGGATGAGCACTTGAATTGGACAACACATTGTCTCCGCTTCTTCTTCGTTTCTCTTTTTTTTATTATGCGAAAAGACACTGAGGGTACCTTGGATTCCCCTAGCGTTTACTGCAACATTTGCGAGTTTAAGCGAATATTCCCAATATTAATCCAGAGTTCGATGGAAACCCGTCTAGCGAGGAATGAAGATAGTGGAAGGAAACGAACACTCGCCAATAGGTAAAATGTATTAAAAGAAAACTTGACGTTTTGGGGCCCATACGGGTCCCTTGATCACAATGAAAGCAAACGCGGCGGCTCTTGTTTAAGTATGGGAGACATGGCGCAGTGCGCGTGTGTAATTTTCGGACATAGATAGGATACATGGGAGCACAAGTGAAAAGCGTCCGCAGAAAAAAAAAAAAGAGATAGATAGATAGATAGATAGATAGATAGATAGATAGATAGATAGATAGATAGATAGATAGATAGATAGATAGATAGATTAGATAGATTAGATAGATAGATAGATAGATAGATAGATAGATAGATAGATAGATAGATAGATAGATAGATAGATAGATAGATAGATATCTTGAACTGAAAACAAAAATCATGAGAAGAATATGAAGTCCAGCGAAAGAAATACAGTCTCCCCCCCCCCCCCCCCTCTGCATCTTCGCGCAGCGCGGCCACAAAGCGAGTTCACTAACTGGTACATAAAATGCGCATTATTGTTTTCGTTATCCCACGTAAGTAAATGCGAAGGTCATGCGGCCGGAACAGAACAAACATAGAGCACTAACGCTTTGCACGTAGGAAGGATTGGGTGAAATAATGCGGAATAATAAAAAAAAATCATCTCAATAAACACACCACTGCTGGCCGCGCGTCCCGATGTTTTTTTTTGTTTTTTTTTCAAGCAATAATCTAAAAGCTAATATGCTCAAGATCAAAAAAATATGCCACATGCATGTCAAGTATCTTAGGTGTAGAGCGATAACTTGTGATGGATCCATCGAACATGATGCCTAAAAAGGGTTCGTCTCTCCGCGCACCATGGACAGGGGAACAGTCGGCGCGCACCTGGGAGTCCCGCTTATTTAATCCCATATGAAAGGTGAATGCACTGCTATACCGATTATGTGTAGATATCGAACTTGATGTAGACTCTCAAACAGTTGACCTTTGCAACGGAAGCTCTCGACCCTCCTTCCTTGTGACGCAGGAAACATCGAAATGAATGTGCTTCTCCCCGCATGTTATCCCGAAAACGGAGAAACCAGCGCGAGGTTTGATCAAAAGCGCGAGACTGTTTCACACATCGACTCTTATGCGCATTCGCGCTCGTGTATTTGTAGCCTTAATTTATTGAAAGGATGATAAAATAAAGAAGTAATTCATGCACACTGAATCGCTGTTTAGGCATGTGCTTCAGTGAAGTCCGGCCCCTCAATCCGTAAACATGCGAATAAAAAGAATACGTATAACGAAGGCGGGACAAACGATGCACTGGAAACGACCCCAAACCCCAGAAGCCCCAGACGGTCTAACGAGGGCCCGCCAGCGATTTTGCGCAGCTGCGCCGACAAGGCGCCCGTGGCAAGCGAGTCGTGCTAGCTTTTTGGCGCGCTCATCTTTTGCGCGTTTCCCGTTACAGTGTGCCAAGAAAAGTGCTCGTGACCGCGCTCGAAAAACTGGACAATCGCCCCTTCACAGAGGAATAAGTTCTAGGACACTGATCCAGACAGGCTTCGGCACTTAAGGCCTTAAGGGCTTTGCTGAAGTTTTTAAGGACATACGAATTTTGTGACCGTCTTTGAATGTTGTAGCGCGTGGCATCGCGTTAATGTGTGAATTTCTTTCTCCTTCTTTTATTCCCTTTACCCCTTTCCCCAGCACAGGGTAGCCAGCCGGTGCTTACACTAGCTAACCTCCCTGCTGTTCCTCTCCTTTTGTCTCTCTCTCTTCCTTTTTATGCGACGGCAAACATCGGTCCTTAACCTCATTAAGGCCCTCCTGATTGGCGGCCGGAAAGCACTGTCCGGCGGCGTTCGCCGCGATGCAGTCCAAGCGCGAGGTTTGTTCACGTATCGAGCGACGGAACCTCCTCGGTGTTCGCGCGAGCACGCGCACACACGCCAGGGAGTATGTAGCAGCGCTCTATAGCGGTTTTCTACATGATTAATAAAGGAAGCCGCTCGACGTACACGTAATGGAGCGTGCTTTAAGAAAAGAAAATAAAAAAAAAAGAGCGTCTGCTCTCCATTACTGGCGGCGACGCCCAGGCGAAGGCCGCCGCATTTTCTCCACCGACAAGGACGCTGCGATCCGCCGACGGCATCGTCCAGGGAGACGCAAACTCGGGCACTGAGGGTACGCGCCTGGCCATCCGCCCCGATGGTCGTCAAACCAAGGCGACGCACGCGCCCAGTACTCGAAGATAATGGTCAGCACGTTGCCGTGCTGGTACATCTATACAATGAATGGCTGCGAGACGTGTGAGTCAATGGGACTACGAGTAGAAAAAAGCCCGAGTCGGCACTCTCCTCAGCATTAAAGTGACTATTTCTTAGGGTAACGGTATCTCTGCGGATCTCTCTCTGTCTGTATATATATATATATATATATATATATATATATATATATATATATATAAACACGAAGTTTATATGTGCGCCAATGGTTGAACCATGCATGCATAAGGGTTTATAGTTATATAAACCTTCTATCTTCACCGACGTAGTGCGAGTAATCGCCTCTCTGTTATGTGTAATAAACTAATCAATTTTTATATAAAACCTGAACAATATAATGTTGGCTGACAGGTATCTCTACAGCACACCGGCCTCTTAATATAACTATAGCACATTATATTCAACCAATTCTATTACGTGCTTTTCTTTGATTTAGCCTATCGGTATGTACCACTGTGGCACCAGAGGTACAGAACCCGTAAATGCTGTAATATATTTATGCCATAGTTTCGTACGCGTACACCCACGACCGGATTCGAGTGCGGAGGAGCGAGTGAGCCGAGTCCGGCCGTGGTACACCTTCCATCACCTGTATTTCCATCGACAAACTTCATTGACCGTTTTCTTCTTCGTGACGTCGTTACGTATCTCACACTGTACATGCGCATGTTTCAGTGTTTGCACAACAGCTTGTGAGTGGTGTAGTGCGCAAACATAAAAAAGGTTCATTGGATTAAAGCTGTGGCCTTTGTGGTGGGCATGCACGAATGCACGAGGCTGCCTGCCGCATACTGTGAAAGTAAACGCAATCGTACGCAACGCATTTGGCCGTATCGCATTTATTACACGCCGAACTAAAGCTTTGCATCGCGTAGATTTCATCGTGCGCATTAGACATATATGAATGATTGTTTAATGCTACATGATCGAAAATAAAATAATAAAGCAATCGTTAGTCAAAAATAACAAAGCCCACAGAGCTCCGTTGTGCTTGGGAACATATTCAGACCTACGAGCTAACCCCAGAACCACGTTGTGTCTTATATATCTTTCTATTACACTACCTCAAAAAAGAGGGAAATTTGAAAAAAAGAACCAAAATTGCCTGCAACAATTGATTGTTCTGCTAATCGATAGGCAAAGTCGATACTTCGCCATAGTTCCCTTACCTCACTTCAATTTCAGGTTGACTGACCAAGTAACGCAACATACTTAAGCATTTTTCGTGAGTTTGTTGCTCTAAAAACGTTTGTGCATTGTTGTGCATCAGGTAGCATGTGCATTCTATCTCTCGAGTCTCTGCATTGCGGCAGCGTTGATGTAAGAAGAGGCTACAGTGTTACAGACTGGCCACGACAAAGACTGTGAACCGTAGTAGGATATGAGACGAGCAGATATGAGATAATAATAAAGACAATATCAACGGTCAATTTTGCAATGCTTTTTGCTCGTAAGCACCCTTTGTCGTTCGGCCGCTCACCTTCGCTAATATTACGTTCGCCGTATAACGACCGACTAGCGGCCTTTCTTACAGTGTCGCCCTAGCGTACGATCTCGTTTATGAACGGGCGCAGAATCTCCGCCGAAAGCAAGAAGGCATTTCAGCGGAGGATTATGGAGGTCTATGAGCTGTACTCTATTGCTTACCACTGGCCGACCACCTTCGCTAATAGTGTATGTCGGATATCACGGGCGCCCTAGCATCAGCTGCTTTTACAAACAGGTTTTAGCGTAAGAACAATTTTGTGAATAAGGGCCCAGTTTGCCATCTCATACCTTTGTAGAAATTCAGGACCCGCATTCACAAAAGTTCTTTTGCGTAGATAGCGTCCCCAATTTACCGTTTTCAATGTGATTGTCTATAGTTGACCACATATATCGCCATCATGAGTTGCGGGCGCCAGAACGTCGGTCAGCGAGGAAACGATCGGTCTACGTGAATATTTGTGAATGTCAGAATTTCCAGCATTCCGCGCATGTCCACTCTACACCTCTTATACTTGGATCGGTGCTTCTAAGATATATTATAACCAGACATCTATGCTGCCTGAATATCTACTCGACGGTCGTTTACTGGTTAACTTAATTGAAAAAGTAGTAAATCAGAGGACAAGGGAGAAGTATATTTTTCTTGCACTGCGCTTGTTAAACTTCCATTGGAATGAAACTGAATCGTGAACTTCCCTTTCATTTGGGCGCGAGTGATTACAGATGTTTACGGTATACATAGCAACGAACGCAAGAGATATGGAGACTAACGGCTAAAGATTATCTTGCTTTTGGCTTTACGTAGGACGTTGGCATTATTTTTGCAAGGAAATAAAGAAATCTAGATAAACGTCTACGTGCCCCTAGTTCGTGTTCCGAAACAAACGCGTGTCCTTTCGATCAGCAAGAACGGGCAGCATGTGTGTGCTCGACACGGTGACAGGCCAAACAAATCTCATGTACAATGGAAGCGGGCTAAATTCGATGTAACCACCACGTCAAACTTTCAAGCACAGCCTTGCGGTTTCACGATTATGAAATTCGAGAGACGTATATAAAAGACCGTTCAAGTGCGCGTATGCGTAGAAATGCGGAAGCCTTGGCGGCAGCCATCAGTGTGTTTGCGGCATCTCCCGACGCTCGTTCTATACGACTGCACTAAACTCATCGCACTGAAAGAACGTGGCGTTCCAGAAAACGAAAAAAAGGGGAAGAAAAAAACGTGATACACGTATCTACCAGACACAGATCGTATCAAAATACGTTGCCCTGGCATTTCGGTGGCATTTCTATCGGTTGATGTTTTGCAGGAAGAAGAGGAAAACAAGGTTCGACGAGTCTGGCCAAAATGCAAACACACATATACACAAGAGAACCATAACGAACGTGGAACTTGTGCTCAAGCTACACGCAGCAAAAGCGCAAGGGCGAGGCACGAACGTTAATGGCTCCGGGAACCGCTCCGGTGTCGCCCGAAAACTCTTCTCGTGGTACGGCGCTCGCGGCAGGAGGGAGAAACTTCTCGCGTCTTGTCGTTTTTGACTCGCTCTTCGTCCTGTTTTCTCGACGTCCCCGCCTTGCACGGCCGGATCAAGTTGCTGCATGTTCCTGTCAGCCTCAGACGGCCTCGCTTTTTCGCTCGCCGTGAACGTGTTCCGCCGGGTTTATCGAGGACGGCGCTCGGGGAGAAACGCGAGCACCCGCCGCCGTGTTGACATTTAACGCCGCGACTCCTTTGTCTTGTTTCTTTTTTTTCCCCACCACTTCCATGGCGTTGAAAGCTATGCTGCTTCTGTTTGAAACTGTCACTTTTTAAAACCTGGCCACAGAAGGGGACAAATAATGCACTGAGGCCAGCAAGGAAACCAGTGTGCTCCGGTAGGAGATAGTGCATGAACACAGTGTGCATAGCAGTACGCACTGCGAGGTTTGCAGGGCGCCTTTTTGGAGCGTGACATTGTCAGAGAACGATTAAGTACTGTACTTTGAAGCAACTGCAGTAAAATATCTCGCTCTTTTTTGCACACCTGAAACGTCTTCGATGACACCGACTTCGTCACACCTCTTTTCTGTGCAGGAGCGATGCGTCATCGCGCGTGTTTGCGCCATCACTTCGGAGTGCACCGCCCTAAAGTAGTGACGAGCGTTTCAAGGCATAGAGACGCAACTTTATGCACGCCTCGAACGGTATACTTTTTATGAAGCTATCTATAGAGAAATTCAGTAAAGCGGACACTCGGCGAAAACTGCCAACAGGATAGACGTCACGCCTAGTGTTCACACCATCCGTTAGCTGGCGCGAGCCATGGATCAAAAGAATGTAAAATGGGGCTGACATACACTGTTTTATTCTTTTTTTATTATTTCTCGCTAAAACTAAAAAGTTTTGCGTACAAAAGAAGCTACACTTTCCGACCTATGTTTCTTGCGTTACATAGCGACAAGCCAATGACACGCCGGATGCATGCGCCATGTGCCAGACACGCACCCAAGTGACGGACGCCAACTGCCCATGCATGTGAGAGTTCGCCTGTTCGGCGACCCGTCTGTCGCATGTCTTTTTATTTTATTTATTGTAGCTCTGGTTTCTTGGGCTCTCGGTGTATTTTTCCGTTCCTCCTGCACTTCGACACGGCACCCTTGCGTTTCTGGACCACGGCAGGGTGAGAAATGTTGTTTTACAGTTTGCGTGACAGTCTGCACTGCATTTCAAGCAATTTAGGTTTAGAGAACGTTTGCGGCACCAGACATTGTGATGCAATTAGCGAAAAACAGCTCGGTCGTTGGGGCGCACTTTGGCGTGGACTGAATCCTACTGGCACGACGCTTTTAATGCCAGCCCCCCCCCCCCCCTCCCGCTCTCCCTCCAACGTTAAACTTATTTTGGTACTCACGCTTGTCGAAAACGCGACCCGCGATCGCCACGAGCGATAACACGAGAGTGTGTTGCTTACGCCGGCAGAACGCGCAAACGATAACGCCGAGGTGCGCCAAAAACCAGTAACTTATAACTGGAAAATTCCGTCTTCTGAACAACTGAACACATGCTCTGCACCCTCGGGCGTCTTGAGTGCGCGTAGGAGGCATTCTGGCGAGCGCGTGGCTCTGGAGTCTGTGTTGTGGCCACTTCGGTATCGTGTCGCTAAAGGCCGATCCACACGACGAACCAAGTCTGCGGGCCGATCGGTCACGTGATGCGACGTCACGGCCCACCGCGGTCCGGTCCGGCGCAGAGCACATCCACACGGCGTACCGCCATAGCAGCCGGCAGAGCATATCAACCAACTACACACTCGGCCAGAGTGTTATCATTGATATCATTCCGGCTCGAGTCCCACAAAGCCGGGAACTGCTCAACGAGGGATACAAATTAAAAAACCTTCTCCTCCCTCCGAGAGAACATGGTGTTTAAAAAATATATCTGCTGCACGCACGTGTAGGCGGAACGGCAGACATGAAACGACTGGCTTTTGCTGAGCCGAAATCTAGATTGGATTTGGCTGAAGACACTCTGTGGCCGGACAACATACGTTGGCTACGCCAACTCCCTGCGGTACGCCGCCAAAACTGAAGCGGGAAAAGCCTCGGTGCTTTGTTGGACCGCAAGGGCCGTGGTCTTGCGCAGGCCAACGGTGGTACGCACGAACTGGTGGCGTCCTAGCACGTGATGCGCGAACCGCGGTCTAAAAACAGCAGTTTGGTCCCTCGTGTGGATCGGCCTTAACCATCGTGTCGGCTGAGGCCGAGTATAGTGTCGAAAATGTGCAGTCGCCCGTGTATGTTTTTTTTTAAAGAGCAGGGAATAAGGCCCAGGAATGGGGGGATGCTTCGTCATATATTATGTATATTTGGGATGCGTCAGGTGTTTTGTACACCATGTTTGTAAAAGCGAACTGACTTTGTTCGGAATGTGGCACATTCACCCCTTTCGCACGTTTCGCCTCTATACGCAGCTTTCCTATAAGGGTTAAATACCAAAATGACACAGGATCATGCACATGACGCACGCGCACGTCCTGTCGTCTTTCTTGCCCGTGTCAATTCAGAGCTATGACCTCAATTGAGACACATGCTTGTAGTTTTTTCAGCTGAAGTCCGGTGGAGCCTCTTACGGGAACTACTGGTGTTTACCTGATGCCACAACGATGGAAGACCGCACGAAAAGCCTGAAAGGAGCCTTTTATTGCGATAGAAATTACATGGACACTCCAGGTGCAATTTCCCGTCGCCATGACGTTCCGTACAAAGTCCAAGGGCGATGACACCGTCGCCGCGCGCCTTATGCTGTATGTGCGAGTGAAAGCACGCGAGGAGAGCCGACGATCGCAGCTCAACCTGTTGCACGCGAGGGAGAAAGATGGAGAGCAAACGCGCCGCCTTCCGTTGCGCGAAAGGCCGTGTGGGGATGGCAGGCAGGCAGGCAAGGAGGAAGGGATGGACAGGGGGGGGGAGGGGGGGACGTCGGGCTTCGGTAGAAACTGCGTATTTCGTGACCGGGCGCAAGGGGAACTGACGAGCGTGGCTCAATCGCGCACGAAATAGAGGAAAGTGGGGAGGGAGGGGAGGGGGGGGGGGGGGCTTCTCCTCCTGAAACTGTGTACTTCGCGCGGCGGCGCGCGGTTGCGCGCGCTCCGTATTTGCAAAGCGATCTGCAGACTGCTCATACCTTTGTGTTTCCTCGCCGCTGTTTGCGTTGGAGCGATAGACGGCACGAAGATCACTACGCTCGCAGCTGCTGCACGCTCGCTCACGCCAGCGTTCTGACAGCGCGTGTCCGCGGTCATCGAGTGTGATGTGTTCATGTTCGCCTGTGCGCGCTGACACCATACTTGTTAATTCAGTTTGTAAGCGAATGTTTCCAAGTTTATACTGCCGATAAAATATCTTTACTTGGCATCACTGTCTACTAATTTGCTATCGCAATCGGTGCTTCGCCTTTCGGGCGAAACTGTGACTTTTTTATAGACCAAAAACAAACATTTGTTCATTGCACAAGGCGCCTTCGTCTACTTTATGATACTGCACGTTGCACAGAGCACGGCTTCGGTGAAGGCGTGAAAAGATTCCGCACCAAGACAGCGCGCGGTTGAGAAGTAAAGCAAAAGCAACTGCCGCGCCGATCAGCGCAACGGGTGTCAAACGTACTAGCCAGCGCTCAAACTGCACGTGCCCAAAACCGAAACCGAAAGTGATGTTCAGTTCACACTAGCCGCTTGGTGCGCTACAGTCGATTCGGGCGTTGGGTTCTGTGGGAGTGTCGGCTCTCTTTGAATTTGTTTCTCTCTGAATACACTAAGGTAAGCGCGGTTTTAACATCTGAGGCTACAGCAATGGCCCAGTGGCAATGACATTCTGCTGCTGTGACAAAGATCGCACTTTAAATTACCAGCCACGGCAGCCGCCTTACGGTGTGCTCGAAATGCAAGACTGCGCGGGCACCGTGCCTTGGACGCATATCGAACACCATCTGGCGAAAACTAATTCATAGTCGTAGACTGAGGCGTGCGCAGTAGGCCACTGTGCAGTTACATCGAGTTAAACCCAAGAATTAAATTTAATTGACATATTTTGTTAGGCCCTCTTGTTAGCTAACGGAATCGGTATGCGCCCGCCTTTAAGATACATTCGTAAACAAACGCTCTGGGCGTGCTCACCGGCCACCGGGAAATAAAAAAAGGCTCGTGATGCGACGCTGGCCTGCTGAAACAGAAACCCCGCCCTTGTCCTTTTTAATTTCTTTTTCCACTTTCTTCTTCTTCCGGAGGAGGGCGGGGGGGGGGGCGCTGCTTTCGCGTATCCCGTCTTAGGTTATAACGTGCGGACATGAACCACCAATGAGGGCCACTGGAGGCAGCGAAAGAGTTCGCTATTACTCCCAATGACGATAAAAATTGTAGCAAGAGATATTCCATATTTGTCAGACCGCAGGGTCAGCATATAGGATAACGGACGAAAGGGAAAGGGAGGAGAAAAATAAAGATCCTATTGGTTTTTCTATTACCGCCACAGGCAGATAGGTTCATCATTTGTTCTAGCTCTATCAATATTTGTTTCCGCTGGAGCCACAGCCTAGCATGCCTAAGGGCGAAACGACCATGCGGTTCTCTGCAGCTATGGCCGGTATAGAAAGGTCCACATGGGCTCATGCCCCCGGAACTCTATACTGTCAAGCATCTGGCGCTACGCCAGGGGCCGCCGTGGCGGTGTGCGTGACCCGACAAGCGCTGATGGGATAAGGTTGGCGGCGTGCAGCATCGTAGACTCCTAGAGGCAGCAGGAGCGTGGCGCGCATTGTTTTGATACGGAACGGTTCGCCGCCTGGGTGCGCTGAGCGCGCGTGTCGCGTGAACTTCGCGGGTCCCCACTTTTGGCCGTCGCTTGCTCACTCCAGAGTGTGTCCTCTGTTGACTCAGCTGGGAGTCTATATACCAACCTGCATTATATTTGGCGGAGTCTCTAAGCCTCTGACGCTGATAGGCGCGGTACGTCGGTCGCTGCTTTTTCCGTTTTTACGCGTGCGCGTGTTGTGAGCGCTGCAGTGCGCAATATTTGGGACGCGTTAGGTACGCTTCCGTTTGACTATACGGTGATTTAGTGAGCGCGTATATATATATATATATATATATATATATATATATATATATATATATATATATATATAGAGAGAGAGAGAGAGAGAGAGAGAGAACAATTTCACTGGTTTCACTGTTCCCTTCATGTAGTTGTACCATAAGAAATCAAGCACACTGGTTCCCATTATTCTTCTACTTCAAATCGGTCTGTAGGCTCACCATTGACATGAACCGTTCAACACATACAAGGCGTCCAAAGTCTTTTAAGGCGCTGATAGGCCTCACTTGGACCCCGCAGCAGCATCGAACCGGCACACGTCATGAACTTTAGCCAGCCCTCTTGGTTCACATCCCACCACCGCCACTCACAAATCAACGCTTAACACAACATTATCAGTCATGGCGCTCTTTGGCCATACCTGGCCCTTGCGCCACTAAACAACACACATCCATCCATCCCTCTTGGTTCACTTTAATTTGTTATGCGGAGGTAAAAAAAAAGTCACCGTTTCACCCGAAAGACGAAGCATCGATTGCGATAGCAAATTAGTAGGCAGTTACGCGAATAAGCATAGTAGTTTTATCGGCAGTATGAACTTGGAAACATTCGCTTGCTAACGGAATTAACAAACATGGTGTCAGCACGCACAGGCAAGCGACAGATCACACTCAATGACCGCGGTCACTCGCTGTGAAAACCCAGACATGAGCAAGCGCGGCAGCAGCGACGAGCGAAGTGACTTTCGTGCCGTCTATCGCTCTAACGCAAACAGCGGCGTGAAAACAGCCCACGCAAACGTATGAGCAGGGCCCTTACCCACTAGGCACACGGGGTACACCTCAAGGAGCGGTCTTGTCACCTCTATTCTTCAACTTGGCCATGCTGAACCTCCCCTCCCACCTGCAGAAGGTCGAGGGGATACACCATGCGCTCTATGCTGACGATATTACAATTTGGACCAACAGCGGCTCTCCGGCTCAAATCGAGGAACGCCTACAACAGGCGGCCCTTCTAGTGGACACTTACGCCGCTTCTTGCGGCCTAGAGTGTTCTCCATCCAAATCGGCACTCCTATCAGTCTCCCGCCTACCGCCACACCAGATTACTCTCCCGTCCGGCCCTGTCCCGTCGGTCCAGGACCTTAGGATTCTCGGGGTTCACCTCTCGTCCTCCCTGGACCCTAAGGGTACCATAGCTGCTCTCCGACGCACCAGCGAACAAGTGAGTCGTATGATTTGGTGGGTCTCTACCAAGCGTGGCGGCCTCCGAGGGACCCAGTCCCTCCTGTTGGCCCAAGCGTTTGTGAGTAGTCGGGTCCTCTATGCCTCACCATACCTTCGCCTGCGTCGTCATCAAGAACACTAGCTGGATATTCTTCTCCGTTCCGTGTACAAACGCGCGCTGGTCCTGCCCATGGCTACTTCCAATCGCCGCTTTGCGGCCCTGGGGGTGCACAACTCCTTCGCGGAGCTGGGGGAAGTCCATCGCGTAAATCAACTCACTCGTCTGTCGCAGACGCCTTGTGGGCGCCGCCTGCTACACCGACTTGGCCTCAGCTCAATCTCTAATCCGGCCCCTCCCTCCCCGATACCGGAACTCTGGCGCCAGAAGCTATGGGTGAAGCCACTTCCTCGCAACATGAATACCGAACAACACCCCGGTCGCAGGCAAGCGCGTGCCGCTGCCCTCCATGCGCGCCACTCCGAACGCCCCGGCGTATTCTACGTAGACGTCTCGGGCCCTTCCCCCTCAGGTCACTTCACGGCCGCTGTGATCACCGAGGGTCACCACGTCGATGGCCTCTCCTTCAGAGCCGACACTGTAACTCATGCAGAGGAGGTTGCCATCGCTTTGGCCGCCTCGCACCCCACCACTCGCACTAACTTGACAGATTCGCGCTCAGCCTGTTCTCGATGCATCCAGGGTTCCATCGCCCCGCTGGCGGCTAGTCTCCTTCGGGCCGCCTCCTGGGGCTTCAACCCTCACTCCATTAGAATAGTCTGTACCCCAAGCCACACAGGTCTTCCCGGCAACGAGGCAGCGAATGCCGCTGCCCGCGCTTCTTTCCTCCGGGCCGCTGCCCCTTCATGTCCTGTGTCGGATCCTGGCAACTGGAGCCTCACACGCTACAGCGATATTCTGGATTATTATCGCACTTCGCGCCGACTCTACCCTAGCCCTGCACGCGGTTTGGCGAAAGCGGGCGAACGACTACTACGCCGCCTTCAGACCAATACTTTCCTTAGTCCGGCGGTCGCCCGGCACTTCATGCCGGAAATCTCAAGCACGTGCCTGACTTGTCAGGTCCTCGCCGATACCTTTGACGTTGTGGCTTCGTGCCCCACCACTCCACTTTCCTTTTCATCCCCTTTCCTTATTTCTACTAGAGAGGCTTGGGAGGAGTACCTGCTCGGCTGCTCTAAGTTGGAAGCTCAACGTTCCTTGGTGGCGCGCGCCCGGGCAGCGGCCATCTCCAATGGCGTCCCGGAATAGGGGCTGCCACTCAGGCGCACAGCAAGCAACTCTCTTATTAACTTCTTGAATAAGATGTTTCTACCACCACCACCTGCAGATCGCTTTGAAGATAAGGCGCGCGCGACCGCGCGCCGCGGCGCAAAGTGCGCCGTTGCTGGCGGAGTAGAAGTCCCGCCCCCTCTCCCTTCCGCGCTGTCTCCCCACTTTCCTCCTTTTCGCGGTTTGAACCGCAACCATATAGTAACATAGCAAACGACAAGAATGGACACTCGAACCGTTTCGTGGCCAAGCTATGGAGCTTCGGCGATTCCGCTGGGGGGCAGCTAGAGCACATTAAGAAAAAGTGGCTGTGGCTGCGGCTGCGGCTAGCAGTTTGACAGGCGGCACGGCCCAACACGTGCGAAGCCTAGTCAGACCCCGTCGCCGGGCTCTTTCTGTAAAATGCGCCCGATGATCATTATTGGGTTCTTCTCCCAGCGTCTGGCATTACTGCTTCGTCGCCGTTACATGGTAAGGCCACATGAAGTTCTTTTGCGCGTTGTTAAAGTCTTGTTCTCTTCATATTTCGTTATGTCACTGTTAGCTGCAGTAACGAATGACGGCGGCCCTGAAACCATAAACAGTTGCCCATTGGCCTATAGCTATTACTGCACTGTGTTTTGCTGGCAATCCGTGTATCGGTTCTGGCGTTTTTCTTATGGTAATTTGCAGTTGTGCGTTTTTCATCAGTAAAGTGGCATCGCCGATTATTGAAACATCTTCGAGTGTAAGGGAAACTTGGAAGGAACGAGCTCGAAGCTGTATGTAATGTACTTTGATATATTGTACTATACTTTTTTTATTGAAATGAATATTAGGAGAGATTGGCGCCTTTATGGTGGCACCGGCTACTCTTTGTCACTTGGCAAAGGAAACAAATTTGCGTAAAAAGTGAGAATGGCGACACGAAATATGGCACTCAGTAGAACACTGGATGAATAAAAAATATACATTCCAACAGTACATGAGTCGCAAAGTTCTGTGCATTAGTTCAGTCCACGTACGCATATATAAAGTCAGATATTTAGAACAGCCATAACACACAACACATGTTATGCACTGCAAGTACAGAACAGAATTATACATATTGCATAAAAGTTGCGATCGCCACATAAACCAATTATGAATCACGAACAACGTTTATGTTACTCACTTAGCGCATTCGGATCATCTGATACGTAATATTTTCCTAAAATGTTGGCCTCCTCTAAAAACTTTTTAAGAGCAAGAAGCGCTCTTTTTTGAAGGCCCGCAGTTGGCCATGGGCCAAGTATTTTTTTTAGAGTGAATGGTCTTCTGTCTAATATCCACAAATTTGCTTGCAATACCCTTCTTTGTGGATTGTATTTAGTGCACTCGAGGAGAAGATGATGCACATCTTCGTCTGCATGGCCACAAGAACACTGTGGACTAGAGATACGTTTTATCCTGTAGAAGAAGTGTTTAGTGAATGCAGTATCAAGACGCAGGCGGTGTACAATGTTTCAAATTTTCTGTTGTCTCTTAGATTTTCCGGCATTGTTAAGTTTATACATGGGTCTATAAAGTATAACTCTGAGTTTTTAGTTTGCTGATCAAACCAGGTAGTTTTGCTGAGGCGACAAGAAATCTGTCTCAGGAGCAGACGGACTTCACTACGCAATAGAGGAAGATTGGTTGTCTCCGCGTTATTGTGCGCCTGATTCGTATCTGCGTCCACTGCAGTATTACCAGGAATATTGCAGTGCCCAGGTATCCACTAGAATGCAATTACGTGGTTCATTGCGCTTGCTTTTGTAAGTTCTTTGAGTGTCTCATATAATAGCAAAGTCTTCAAAGAATTTTTCTTATTGCTCTGTAGTAATGTGAGGGCGGCTTGCGAATCGCTAAAGATAACCCATTTTTGCGAATGTTCTTTTGATGCTATGAAACGCAAAGCACACAGGATTGCAAACAGTTCTGCCATGGTGGAAGATGTCTCTCGGGATAATTTAAATGTTTGCTCTAGCGCTAAATGTGGAATGACGAATGCTGAAGTCGAGGAATTTTTATGACACGAACCATCTGTATAAGCGTGTATGTACTGGGGATATAAGGAGTAAATTCGGAAGAGTGCCAGTTGTTGTGCGGCTACTATGAACATGTCTCTCTTAGATATAATCCCGTCAACCGATAATTCTATTTTAGGACATGTTAACATCCAGGGAGGGTAACAAACATCCACTTTGCATAATTCAAGTCTTAGTAATAATGCTTTATGTTCTCGAACAACATCGTGAATTTTGCTTTTGTTTCTTTCGGTAAGCGCGAGGTTTAATGGATAATTCTCGTGTTGGGTTAAGATGCGATAAATATGTCGGCATGTTTCAACCGTTCGTATGAGTTGAAATGGTGGGTGACGAGCTTCAGCAATTACTAAAGAACTCGAGGTAGCCTGCGGAACCCCAAGACACACTCGCAGCCCTCTTGCTAGTAAACGTTGAAGACGTTCCTCAGAAGTTCGCGATAAACTATGGAGAATAGGTGCCGAGTAAGCAATTTTTTTGTTTTATGAGTGCGTTATGAACTTGTAGTAGCGAAGAGACTGATCCCCACCACGTTGTACCTGCGAGTCGCCGAAGTACGTTTATTACTGCATTGGTCTGCTTTTCAATTGCGCGGATGTGTGAAGCCCATGTTAGCTGGCGGTCAAGAATAATTCCAAGAAATTTACGCTCTTTCACAAACATCAAAGTTTGCCCATTAAGCGTAAGTTGGAAATTATTCAGCTGTCGTCTAGTAAAAGGAAGTACGGCTGTCTTTGCGTATGAAAGACTCATGCCTCTTTCTTTTAAAAAGGTGTCGATACTATCAAGACCCTCTTGCAGCGTTGTTTGAATGTCGTGTATATCAGATCCAGAGGCCCATATGCAGATGTCAACTGCGTACAGCGAATACTGAAGACCGGACCGGAGTTTTAGTGGCAAGGCTGCCATGACGCAGTTGAATAAAAACGGACTGAGAACACTGCCCTGCGGAACGCCCTGTGTGATGCTGTGATAATTACTCGCGCCTTCGATTGTTTCCATAAATATTTTTCTGTCTTTCAAGAAATTTGATAACTATCCTAGTGCTCGACCGTGTAGGCCAAGCTCTAACATACCAGCAAGGATGTGTATGTGACTTACAGCGTCGAATGCTCTTTGAATGTCTAAAAATACTGCTACTGTCACATTTCCGCAACTTCGTTCATGTTCGACGCATGTGGCAATGTCTAATACTGAATCCATTGTACACCGAGTTTGTCGAAAACCGGTCATGTAATTGGAAAACATATTTGTGTGTTCACACCACCACTGCAGTCGACGGTCTATCATCTTCTCCATTAGTTTGGAAAAACAGCTTGTGAGGCTGACGGGTCGGTAGGAGTCAAGACAAAGGGGAGTCTTTCCTAGTTTTAGTACTGGAATTACCCGGGATAATTTCCACGAATCTGGTAGAGTCTTTCTTATCCAGATGTCATTAAATATCTCCAAAAAAGCCATTCTTCCTACATGACCTAGGTTCTTTAACATCATATACGTGACACCATCTGGGCCTGCGATTGTCTTTGTACAGCATGACGAAAGAGCACATTTCAATTCATTTAGACTAAACTCACAGTCAAGTTGAGGATGTTGTGACATAAAGCACGCACGAACTTTCTGTTCTGCTAGTGTTATCGAACTTGTAAATTGTAGGCAAGTGAACGGAATTCCTGGTCTGGATATAAGTTGACAGAATTCGTCAGCAACAGATGTTTCCGGAGTGCTTCGAGCTACGGCAAGGGCTCGGAAGGGATGGCTCTGGGTAACTGGACCACTAAAAGATCGGACAACTGACCATATTCTGGGAACTGGAGTAAAGGGAGACAACGACTCGCAGTATTCTCGCCACCTTCTCGTACCTAATTTTTGTAAGCATCTGCGCGAAGTTGACCGAACTTTCTGTGCCATCTTGTAGTCATCCAGCTTTCCACTGCGGCGGTAAGCCCGTTCTGCGCGTCTTCTAATTGCTCTTAGACATTCATATTCCCCGTCGACTGCAGCGTATTCATTTGGAACAATGACTTGCTTTGTGCAGATCTCGTAAGACTCACACAAGATATTTGCAAAACTTTGAAAGCTGGGATTTTCGCCCAATGAGTTACTTAAGTGGTGACGAAAACTTTGCCAATTAGTATATTTTGAGTAGCGCCGGGTCCCCTCACTCCGTATGAGGCGATGTTTTACCTGGATCGGAAAGTGATCGCTACCGTGCGTTTCTATGTCCGTTGACCATTCAACGCCATCAAGAAGGTCTTGTGAGCAGAGCGTGACGTCTATACAGCTTGAGTAACGAAACCCCGCAAGAACGTTGGAGAGCTGTCATTTAACACGGATAAGATTACTTTTTCTGCGGCAGACTCTATGATGCTTCCACGGGAATCGTTATATTCACTGCCCCAGATGACGTTATGTGCGTTGAAGTCCCCACAAACCAGCACATGTGAGTTTGCGATACCAAACACATTCACCAAGCTGTCTACTGATATTTTGCTAGTACATTGTAGATAAAGACTGATCACTGTGACGCTTGTATTTCTGAAAGATATATTGCATGCTACGAACTCCGGTATATTTAAATCGCTCGACTGTATTAAATAGGACGGCAGGTCCTTTCTCACACATAACATCGCTCTGCTACTTCCAGCAATGCGCGATGACTTATATATAACATAGTTTGAAAGATGAAAGTCATCTCTTACGCCTGCCTCCTGTATACATAAAACAGTAGCAGGCCAGTAGCAGTGGCTATGCAGTATTTGTTTTTAAAAGCAGAGTAATGCAGGCACTTAGGAATATATTTATTCACATATGCAATGCACCAAATACAATTAGGATATGCAGAGTTGGAAATGACTTTTTGTACATATTGTAAAGCGCAGTTAACAACGCGCTACAAACTCAGGAAAGTGTAAAAGCACAATTCGCCGCTGAAATTTGTTATTTTTTATCGCACGTAACGCAATGCGGATATTTGTCAGCGAGTTAATGCGCTTCTTCCCCAGTATTTACTTGCATGCTAGGTCATACTGAACTTGCTAAGTCAACGGGCTCATAATGCACTAAAATCAATCATGTCCACAAACTTCGGCCGTCAACATTCATGCGCGCGAATGAAATACTATCGCAGCTCTGCATACACACGTGTATACTTTCTCTCGCACCTTCGTATCACTCTACATTATTTTCCTGGCATAGTCGTGCAGTTACCGACGGTTCAAAGTCCTTCCCCCCCCTCCCCCCCCCCCCAATTCTGTGAAACCGTACATTTCTTCTGGTTAGGTTCTGGTTGCTGCGCGGGATGCAAAATAACTTCTTGCCATCCTTCGTCCGGTTTCGGCACCCAACCGCACACCAACAAGGCATTTCGGCCCTCCCGTAACGCAATTATCGCAGCAACAGTGTGCATAGCACAACAAGCAAAACGCGCGCAATTCGCCCGGTGCGCAGGAACTATCATGGCGGCAAAGGGGCGGAGCAAGGTCACATGTCACCGGTCAGCCTATCGCTGGCGCCGTCGGCTGGATCAAAGTCTTTCGATACTTTAAAATTATTGAGGGGCTTTAATGTCGGCCGCAGGCGCCTACGGGAGTGTCCACTCTTTACGTTTACTATAATACTCTATGCCGCAACCGTCAGCAGCCCTTGCGCCCGGTCGCGAAATAGACAGTTGCTGCTGTTGCCCAACGCCGTCCCCCCGCTCCTCGCTGCCTCCCTTCTTGCCATCCCACCCCGGCCTTTCGCGCGACGAAAGACGGCGCGTTAGCTCTCCGCCTTTCTCCCTCGCGCGCGCCGGATTGAGCCGCGATCGTCGGCTCCCCTCGCGTGCTTTCACTTGCACATACAGCATACGGCGCGAGGTGACGGTGTTATTGCTCTTGGACTTTATACGAATCATCATGGCGGCGGCGACGACAAAAATACGCCAGGAGTGTCCATGTAATTTCTATCGCAATAAAACAAAAGAAGACTGGCTGGCGACTGGTTTAGGCGCGCACCGTGAGCAAATGCTTCATCGCACGCGCTTTTGTGCAGTGGAGGCGCATCTGCCTGCTTGCCACAAAGGGTTCATCCGCTATTCGCGCACTTTGCATGCAGCCCGACGGGCTTCGCACGCGACGGAGGGCTCGCCGCTGGTAAATACGAAATTCCCGGGCTAGAGCCAACGAACGGCGCCAAAAGCGGCCGGCCCTAGCAGCATGTATATGTCTTCATGGCAGCGCGTCGCTGCAGCCTTCGGTTAGCACGTCTCAATTAGGGTGAAAGCGGGGCCTTTTGTCGCTGGCAATTTTCGTGCTAGCCTGTCGCCTCTCGTGGCGGGTCCCGTATGAAACTTTAACGAGCCAAGCTGAGCGGTCTCTGGCCATTTTAATTTGGGACGCGAGAGGCGGTGTTCTCCCCAGCTGCTGCGCTTGGGGCGAAACAATTAGAGACTTCCTCGGGCAAGCTGGCAAGCGACGTCGGCGGCCGCTCCTGAAAGGGGTGGCCGTCGAGACGCCACGCGAGAATCAAAGAGGACACAACAAAGGAGGCGGGAGAACGCGGTGGGACGCGCTAAGGCGGTTCGAAGGAGTCCTGCAACGACGAGGGCTGTAGCGCCGAAAATGGCCGCACTCCTCGAAGCACCAACCCTGATTTGGATAGATGGAAGAGAGGGTGCCCCAGGGTGTCTAGCCTGGATTTCATCGGCCACCAAACGCCAGGAACGAGCAGAGAGAGAGAGAGAGAGAAGATGACAAAAAACGCATCAATGCGCGCCTTGGTTATAAGAATTTATTCTATGCGGATTCTGCGTCAGGCGGCGCGGTCTAACCGAGATTTGACAGAGAAAAAGCGCCTAGATCTTGCTTAACAAAGGCGAAGGAATCGCGGGAATGCGAAAGCACGGCTAAAGTAAGATCGACCAGAATAAGGAAGACAAGCGCAAAACGAAATGAAAACGGCTCCAGAAGCTAAGGGGCGTAGAGATTGCAGACGAGAGAACGAACGAGACCACAGCCTCAAGGGGGGGGGGGGGGGGAGTGAAGCGTGTATCTGACAGTTATTACTAGCATCTTGTCAAATGAGAAACAATGACTAAATTTATTTGCCCTCGTAGTGTTTATAAATGGGGATGGAGTTCTTTTTTGTGCGATGCTTTTTCCTACTCTCTACGGTATGGTTTGGCTGCTAGCTCCTGTCTGCTGCTGGGTCGGTCAGTATCTCGGCGGATTTATTCGATGGTATATATATAATGAGATTACACGTGCGCTGAATTTAGTATCAGTAACCTGCATTACATAACCCCTCTGTGGTAACCGACAAAGTAGTGCGAATAAACGCACCTCCTGCATGTTCTGCGTCATAAAAAAAAATAATCCTGTTTATCACCTTGAAATATAGTGTCGGCTCATGGATATTTCTAAAGTACCCAGGCATCTTAATAGAATAGCTCAATATACTCCTAGACGAATTTATTTACTTGGTTTCTTTTGCTTCAACCATTCGGCATGTGCCACTGGGCGTGTACCCATTCTTGGCCAATTGTCTAGAGCGGGTAAGGGCCACCGTGGCGGAACAAGTACAGAATCCTCAAACGTTAGTTAGATACGTATGGTACTCCTCTGTGCTCGTACTCCTGTCATCCCCATCATTCCCTTTACAGGTGTCATGCATCGCCTTCGTGCTCGTGAGATCGCTGCGTGGACGTCTCGCAACTGTGCATCCTCCTGATTTGGTGTTTACATTTCGGTATGCCTTCAAATTTGTGTGGCACGTAAATATAAAAGATTGTCTGTCATTAATGTCGTGATATGTGCGGTAGGTCAACAGACACATTTCACGAGGTTGCACGCTGCGTAGCATGACAGTAAAGACGATCGCACGCATTGCCGTTAGTTCTATAGGATTTATTAGTCACCGCTTGACTCGAGCTTCGCTTCGCGTGGATTCGCACATGTGCATTGAATCTGCATATATATATATATATTCTTTATAGAAGCGGATATAAAAAAAGATGTGCAGATCCAACGAATATGAAATATATGTGAAGAGAAGCTTTTGTTAACAGGTCAATCAAATACTATATATTTGCCCCTTTCTTTCCTGCGTCTCGTGTAAAGAAAAGTGGCGCGCGCGCGCGCATGTGTTCTGGTGCACCCGTACTACGGAATGTACACAGACGCGGCGACCATCTCAACCTGCTAGTTGGCGCTGGCACAATGGTACGTGCGATTATTGCCTAGCTGTTGTAGCATCGGTCTGATGTGCTGGCGGATCGATGTTCGATCGCGCCATCGGGCGATCCAATTCAATGTCTTTTCTTTTATGTTTGAACTATTCGAAAATGCAGTGCAGCACTCAGCAGCCACGGTCAGAAAAGTCCAAGAGGCTTCGCAAAAGAAGCTTCGCTTTGAAACCGTTGCCGCATGAAAATGGCACTGCCTTGTATGGTAGAGCAGTTAGAAAAGCAAACTGCGTATGATTACAGCTGGCAAAACTCGCGGAATTTTGTACACTTAATAGACAAAATAATAATAATAAATAAAGTGGAGAAAATAAAATAAACCTAGAATTTAAGATATATTGAGATCTCTTCGGCGAAATTACATAGTTGGGTTAGATTAAGTTTTTAGGCTTTTTAGGTAAGTGTTTTCAATATTGTCAACTATTTTCGCTAAGCGAAACGGAAAAATGAGCTCGCCGTAGAACACATGTGTACCAAGTTATTTTTCTGTCTTGCATGTCGCGAGAAAAAAAAATAATTGAAGCTCTTGAATCAATAAACACACGATGTGAATGTTTCTTTAGTGCATTAATCAAAATTAGTTGTAAGATGGTGTGAAATTTCTCACAGTCTGCTGTGAATGTTGTTTTAAATACCTCGCGAAATAAATAGTGCGCTGGAGAAGAAATCGAACGCACTTTTTATGCATTCCTCACTAGCCTAGCACTTCTATTCGCGCGTCTATAGACCGTTTTTTCATGGGCGCCACCATATTGCTACGCAGTGGCGCCATCTATGGGCAGTCAGCATGCTGACTTGGGTGAGTGCTCCGTTTTGCATGGTAGATATACGCTCGGCGGTAGTTTCTGGGGTTTGCTTTCGCGCTCGTGCGGTCTATTTAGTACGACGTGGCGTCTTCTAGGTGGAAAATGCTTCTGTGAGACGTACTGAAGCGGTTTAAGTCGGTATGGCCTGACTTTCTGCTGTCGTTGAGACGGACGGAGCACGCAGCGTGATGTGTGCGCGCATGTTTGAGCGTACAATCAGCCTCGAAGATCAATTGTGCATTTCTGAGAGTTCCACTCACTAATGTGACCTCATTGCGGTATATCCTCTAGCTCTGAGCTGCGGTTTGGGAGCGATGAAACATACGCGACGATCGTAACTGCCACCGTTCTGCTACGATTGTAATGAGCTGTGCTGTTATACTTTCGCAAGCGTTCAAACTGTTAGCAGCAAATTACATTGCGTGATACTTGGTTCTGTGGGTGAGCTTTCCGCCCATGAATAAAATAGTTTTGGTTCGTAATAACAGTATACCTTACAGTGTGAACTATTGGCCTCGAGCTCCACCACTGGAAAAGCTGGCGCCACCGTCGGCGTGACGTGCTAGGAGGGATCACGTGGACATAACGGCCGCGTCGGCTGCTTCGGGCGCGCCGAAGCGAGCTGAAAACGAGTTTAAATTCCCTCGTACGCTGCGGTCCTCATTTAGTGGCGAAATTTTCCCGCTTCGAGTGTCTCCTTTACAACGCTTGAAAGCACTACAATAGGTAGTGCCTGCCTTTGAAGGCGCGCAACATGGCAGGCTACTGCTCGGTGCCGCAGGGCCGGACGCACGTAACGGAGGCCGGTGTCAGCCTTACTCACACGTAGCGGCAGGACCAGAAGCTGCGTGAAGCTTGGCTCGCGAAACATAAAACCGGCAAACAGTCATCGGCTACAACTCGGGTATGCAGCAAGCACCGACGCGAGGAAGATTTCTGCTATGGCGCCCGGTCTGCGATGTTCTGAAAACGCGCACTGAGACGCTCGCCCGAGTCCGCTGCCCGACTAATGTCATGACGGTTTCGTCTATGAACTTGTCGATGCTATAGGTACTGGCAAGTTCAGTGGAGTGGAAAGGCAGTGGTAAGAAGCACATTTAAAAAAAGCATGGCATATGGTCATGCTTGTGTTATGAATTAATGCACTGGATTACAAAAAAGGAGCAGCGGGAAATTGCACGCTGAGAACACCGATAAACACACAGTACGACGCAACTCGAGAAATAGTATTGAAAGGTGAAATAATTTAGAAGAAAAAAAAAAGATTGAATCGTTGCGACGGCACATCACAGTCCCCATAGGCGTCGAAGTCTCTACAATGAAATTATCTTTGAACAGCTCTGATAGCGCCCACACAACAATGGTTGCTTGTATACTGTCAAATGCTCATATTCTGCGGCCTAAAGCTCATGGCACGGTGCGAAAACGCGCACGCGGTGAAAGCGAAACAGTACGCGGACAAGCATGCAGACGCGCGCAGTCGGTCGCTGCGAATCTGTGCGATCGCTGCATTGAGGCTTCATTCTATTAAGCTCCATTTAGTTATACAAACACTATAAGGACATATTTCACATACTCGGCTCTCAGCGTTTGCCTACCTTTCACGCAAGAAGCCGGTTCGGAGACTCCATCGCGGCGATATACCGCGCGCAGTGGCGTTCACTGTACGTATTCGGTAAAGAGACATAGCGTCTGTAAACCATTCTGTGCTTTCAGTTTGCCCAAGATTATTATTTAGACAGTAAAAAATTTCTCTCGTTTCAAAAATACTTACAGAAATATCCGGGAGAGCTCGCGCGTGGTGTTTTCAGTGAGCGCTTACAGCAAAACCTATGAGGAGCGCGCACGTGATCCCTCATACTGCGCCAGCGAGGCGCTTCCGATAGATGGCGACTCCGTAACTCCTCGCCGCCAATACTTGTCCAGCAAAGCGACCGTTTACGAACTGTGCAAGTATCCTAAGCAGTGGTAGGTGCCGGATTACAGATGTCATTGTTCTATATATCGCATGGTCCAAGCATGGGGTATCACCATTTATAGATCTATATACATTGTACAGCATGACTATGCGAGGTCGCACTGTGGTGTTAGACCGTTCTTCTTTCTTTTTCTAGAAATAGGATGATAACCGATTTTTTTTTTCGGTTGTGTTCGTTCCGTTCTAACTACGACGCACTTACACATATTACGGAAATTTTGTCCTCAAAAACAGCCATCACATTTTTTTGTGCGATCCATCTCGGTTATTATGGCTTTACATCATGACAAAAAGACAATGCCGAAGCACATAGCTTATATGTGTATCATGCTGGTTCACCAACCGCAGTGATCGCTGTGTTGAGCAGCGCCATAGGACTCATGCAGGAGGCTAGCGCTGAAATATAGTTATTTCAAGCCTACTAGACTTTAAATTCGTCAGAACGATGCCAGTGTATCCCAAATATTTGATAGCACCTGCCGCTTAGATGTTTCGTGGCTGCCTTAGGTTGACGGTACACGAGCATTCGCTCTTATGTTTTATGTTTTAGTCCCTACGCCAAGCGATCAGATAGAGAGCAGATTTACCATTTCATGCTTGTAATACAGATATGCCGGTTCTCTTCGTTGAACTAAAACCAATATACGCAAAACAGTTTACAACACATACACACACCGCTGCACATAATGTGCGTCGCATGTTTGCGCGCCCAAGAGATATTTCCGCGTACTGTAGTTACCGATGCACCGAAAGGCTTCCCTGACGACCTTATATGAATGTACAGTCGCGGACAGAATAAAATGGACCACGGGATCTCCGAAAACGTTCAATTCCCGAGCAGGCTGTAGCAGTAACCAGTAAAACTGCCCACGACAACGTTGTTAGCATATTCTAGTCAAGGTCCAAAATGCAAATACCACATTGCGTTGTGAGGTTGCGGAGATATTCAGCTTTTTCTTAGATTTCATGGTCCATAATATTCTGTCCGCGACTGTACATTGCGTAAATTTCAAAAAAGTACGATCTAAAACATCTTGAAATCGTTCCGCAGCACGCGACAGCAAGCCAGAGGGGAGGAAAGCGCCGCTGCGCGTCGGTTACTCCTCGCCCGATGAAAAGGTCTATATGATGTAGTCGCGACGCCCTTCACGAGCTTTCCCTGTGCACGCACTGCCATATACATATAATTAGTGAAGTCGGCTTCTCCACAATAAGGTAATTTGTGCGAAAAAGTCAACTTTGATGTCGCGTGCCTGTATAATGATCCTTTAGTTCGATTCTTCTGGCGAATTATTAAACATTTTGTTCATAAGTTATCTTTGCCATTGGCCGGACGCTTTCGCTAATGATATGTCGAACATCGGGATTGGCAGAAATTTGTTTTTACGAAGAATTCTATCGTAAAAGATTATTGTTAATTCCAGCCGTGTTCCTTGCTTATTATACGCTCACGGTTGGCCTATCCCTCCTATAATGCAGGCGAAGCGCTTCTCGCACCACTGACGAAGCGCGAGAAGGAAAATAATGGGAATAGAATTGTTACCCCGGTCGTGTTCAATTACAGGAGCTTGCATACCTGTTACAAATGTGCGCATGCATGCGTACGCAACCTAACAATGGAACTCGTGAGTGCCAACATGCATAAATTCTAGGTAAAATCAACGAAAACGCATCCTCCTGTATACGAAATAGGGGACTTCAGGGTACTTAACTGGCCCAAGGCTGATTGCCCCATCAGGACATTTCGTGCCATCGTATGCTGAGAGGAACACGTGGTGCTGAGAGGAACACGCTGCTCGTGCCGTGTATTTCGCGCTAATATATAGGCCATAGCGGTAGTCACATGCGAAGCGGGGTACGTTGCGAAGAGCACGCGCGAATATGGGCGCTTCTATAGTGCCTAGTAAATCTTCAGTTGCAGGTTATGGCAGTGAAGATGTAAACTCGGATGAAACCTGAGACGGTTCGGCTCTTGAAAAAGTGAGGTGAAATGGACGTAAAAACTCTGCTGTTAAATGACGAAATGTGAGCCTAGGAAGAAAAAGAAAATCAGTTCAACCTGTTATTCACAAGAATAAGCGCTCAAACATTGCAACCGTTTTGAAACTATTGCATCACGAAAGCTGATTGCATTAGGATGAGCATGCCGCGTTGAAATTCATCCACATTTTCAACGCCGGTTCTAGGCTCGCTAAAGACGTACAACCGAAGCCGTTATTGAAATATTGCCTTCGTGCGGTAGCAGCTAGCATTTAAAAAAAAGAAGGAAAAAAAATTTGATTTCTCTCACCATCGACTCCGAGATATATTGGTGTTCCTGCTAATCGTGCTCGACCTCGGCATGTGGTTCATAACATAGATAACACTTGGGTGGTGTGTGACGAACAGAATAGCACACGACAGTTAGCGTGACCACATCTCAGACAAATTCGCTCTTTATACGTCTTATGCTCTGCGCTTACTCTCTCCTTGTTTTCTTCTCTTTTGACGCACCTACCATTCGCACTGTTTAATCAATATCGTGCACCGACGTCTGTAAATAACACGTCCTTATTTCTGGGTCATGAGTTCGCATGAGACGAGAAAATCGATTATCTTTGTTTCACTATTTTCTGTCGAGATTCTTTGCCAGGTATAAGAGAAACAGCGAACAGAAGCCTCGGTCAAGAAACAAATTAGGAAGAATGAAAAGAAAAAGAAGACACTGCTGGGAAACACACGGAGAAGCTTAGAGGACGGCACGTCGCGCTGGAAAGCAGAAGCAGGAAGGGGAAGAAAAAAAAAAGGAAGACAAACTCTTTTCTTGGAAAAACACGATATCCATCTCGATGTTCGGGCAGCAAAAATTAAAGGTATAGACAGTTGGGAAAATAAATTGCAGTAAACGAAACACCCAGAGCAAAGCAAAGGGATGGGGAGGAGGTGGGGTTCACAGCAAGGCGTCGTAATCCCTGTGTCTGACATATTCTCTCGGTGTGTGCGAGGCTCGCCAGAAAAGGCCGCCGGTGGCATTCGCTCTTTCCAAATGATAGATCTCTTTCCGAGAGTTGACTTCTTTTCTTTGTGTAGAGCGAAACGCGCGCCTTCTCAGGGTTCCATGGGATTCTTGTTTTCACGCCTGTCTGTTTCGTATTGCGTACTGCGCATGCGCGAGGCTTTCGCCTTTTCCATTCTCGAGATCGGTTTTGTATGCTACGCGCCGGCGCCCACTTAGATTTTTTTTTCACCCCAACTTGTTTCGATCATATACTGCTCGCGAACCTCTCCTGGAACCCCCACCACGCGTAAACTTTATTGAAAAGAAGAAAATAGAGCAGAAAATGCATCTTAGGCACAGCGGATCACGCAAGGACATCGTCGTTATTGAAAAGTGCGTTTCCTGCGGCGTATAGATTATAAATTGTTCCATCGGTCGCACGACACCGCGAGCCAGCCGTGCCAGTTCCACTTCCCCGTGAAAAGTCACTCGCGCTTGCTCGCTCTTGCAGCCAGCCAGCTGGCTTCTGCGATTGATTCCAACGACGCTGCGCACCGCTTTCTCCCTGACAAGGCCGCGCGCGCACCGGTGTCATTAATAATAACCCTTCGAACCTCGTGACACCCGTCATACCAGTGACTGCGGCCACGTAAAAGCTCTTCGCCTTCAAAGGAGATGCATTTCCTGCTTAAATACCGCAAGTCAGACGCCGGCATCTCCTCGTGCAGCTGCAACACCTTCGCTCGACGACTAAACTGCGGTGCATTAGGCTCCAGAGACCAACTGTGCTATACGATTGGGCGAAACACCATTAATATTAAAGCTTTGACGGCAATTATTAAGTAAATATTGCCGCCGCCACTGATGTTTTTCTACGTGATGTCAGCCGGGCAACGAAAGCGCGGACAGCATGGCCGAAAAGTACCCTTCCTCCCCACAGACCAGAAACGAATGAGAGGGAGAGGCGGTTGATGGTGAAGAAGCTGGAGATTATACCCTATGCATGCTCGTCTCTCTCTCTCTCTCTCTCTACATATATATATATATATATATAAATATAGGCGCGCGCGTGTGTGTGTAGCTGTATAATAATCTGACCTGAGGAAGAGGGACTAAGAAACGCGCAACGACAAGCCACTGTGCGTCTCCCGGTGTCATTTGTTTCAGGACCGCGCCCGGGAAGGAAGTGACTGCTGCGGGTTGGCGTGCCACGTACCGCATGCCGGGGCGGCAGCGAAGCGGGGAGCGGCCGCGCACTGCTCGCGCCGCGCGTGTGCCGCACGCTCTCTTATCGGCTGGCGAGCGCAGCTTCTTAATAAACTGTCTCACTTTCGCGCCTTGTCGCCAGGAGGCGGGAAGACGAGGCTGTCGTCCATCATCGGCCCTCGTCGAAGAAGCAGCGGCAAGAGGACCGAAGGGCCCGCCGCACACTCTACACACGGCGGCGCGGTGATTGCGATCGCCGATGTCTCTGGCGGCCGCTGATCGTCGACGGCAGTGCCGCGGCCCCCGTGCCGCCTCCCCGCTTCAGCCTCAGACTACGAGCACGACCACTTTGTTCTTGACGCGCGCGCACATCTCTTAGCGCCTCTGCCGACGATGCTCCGTGATTATAGGGCGCCCAGCAGCCACTTCAGTGTGGCGGCGCGGCCGCCGTTTCGTTTATTTTTTCTTCTTCTTTATTCCGTTGCATCCAGCAGCTTCCAGCCACGGTTCCTCGCTTTCCGACCGCTCCCAATCGGCATCTTTCTCTTTTACGCCGTGGTACTCGCCAGCCGCCCACTATACTTGAATGGAGTGAAGAGGGGGCAAATATATTTCGTGCCTCTTGGTTTCGCGCGCAACTATATTTCACGCAATCTGTTTGAACCTCAGCACCACAGTGGGAGTGCTCGGCCTGACGGTTGCCCCCATAAATAATGGCGGGGTTACGCGGCCTTTGAACTGCGAAGCCTGGACTACCCTTCGCCTCTGTATATAAATTACTGCCGCGCGTTGTACGAGCGAAAGGAGCAGCCATCCGAATTTTTCGAACGAATGGAAGGAGTGCTCTTCCAGCCTTATGCTCGCATTTAGAAAGAATCGCCCGAAAGTTAAGAGCAGCAGACGAACCGGCAGCAATAATGACGGGAAATCCTTCAGAGATCTTCTTGGCGAATTTGGTTTGCTATTTGAAAAAACAAGCTGATTCAAGCGCAGCAGCAGCAAAGCTGGCCCGACGGTGGCAGCTAGAGCCAACGCTGGGAACGTTAAATGCATGAGATGCCTAATGCGACGTACGACATCGGCTAAGAAATTGTTGGCGACGGGTCCTCACGGCCTGCTGGGTCTTGTCCGACGAAAGTCAAAACTTTCTGACACCGAGGCTGCTTGCACGAAGGATAAGCGCCGTCTTTGTGGCGTTCTGCCAGCCACTACTGGTAGCAAACTGGCGACGTTCGGTTAAGTGGTGCCTCCCCAGAAATCTCAGGAAGTGTGCGTCATATTGCGTACGCGTTGCAATCTGGAAAGTTCAGGCGAATGTTTTGCTGTGAACATATTTCTGTCGCTCGGAGTTTTTGCCGAGGATTATTCTGAATAGATAAGCACTTTAACGATCTTAGATTTCTGGGGCGCGGAAAAAATAAAGTGACATTTACCACACCTATACCCCACAGGCCCCTTGCCTAGGCCTGGGGGACATGTATTTGCAGGCTACGTAAGCAAGATATTTTTCAGGAATAAATAAGGTGCGCTCTCTATACCACATCTTAACCTTGTTTGGTGTTTCTTAGATTTTTGTGTTTTTTTTTTTCTTCAAGCAATTTTTTTCAATAATGGTCTTTAGCGGATAACGCAGTTCCACCTGTCTAGATGGTTTACTTGAAGAGGTGCGCCTTATTTTGGTGAGGTATCTGCGGTATCCACCCCAACACTCTACACACCTTACGGCAATTTGACCCAAGACTACTCCATTTACCAGAACTTTCATCACTCCCATCCATTCCTACCGCAGAGTCGCTGACCGCCATAACCTCCCTTCACGACCAACAGCTCCTTGCGGACGTTATCGGCCCATCTGAAGCATGCCGCAAGCGATGCCCTGGAGTGAGCATATGGATACCATTGTCTTCCGCACAATACGGCGTTTTCTCCCTTTCTCAGTCCGTTTACTCTTTAATCCATACTGCCGTGTTCCTGTCGCTTAACCTTATATATATATATATATATATATATATATATATATATATATATATATATATATATATATATATATATATATAGCTACACGACAAGCTAGAAGGAAGCTGCTTGACTTCGCCAAACCTCCAAAAGTTCCTTTTAAACTGTCAGTAGATCGGCTGCTTATAAGTAACCAGACTTACACGTACGACAAAAACACCGATACCATTGTCATGTCACAAAGATAGCTAGACATAAGCACTTGCCCACGGGCTCTTCCACAGTCAAAGCTACCTATCAATGGGTCTTTGTTGACACTATCTTACGCAAACATTCGAAGCATCATGCCCAAGCGCGAATTAGTTTGCTCTCTGCTTGACGATAACGAATCTAATATTCTTGTTCTTACCGAAACATGGCTAAATCCTGACATTACAGACGACGAAATTCTTCCTGATAACCATTCTTATAATATTTATCGCAAAGATCGAACTAGCAAGAGAGGCGGGGGCGTTCTTCTTGGTGTTAAAAAATCATTATCTTCACTTATTATCGACTCGAGCTCATGTCTTGAGATTGTGTGGGTTGAAGTAATAATAAATACGACCAAACTACTACCGTCCACCTGACTACAGCACTTCTTTCGTTACAGAACTACGCAATGGCATAACCACGACGCTCCAGCTCTGTCCTGCGCATTCTGTTTACTTATTCGGTGATTTTAACTTTCCGCTCATAAATTGGCGTAGTCTATCATCATCTTGTCGAACATCTGTGGATTTTCTTAACTTAACTTTAGATCCTAACCTGTTCCAGGTTGTTAACAAACCAACCCGTGGTACTAACATTCTAGAACTTATACTCACCAACACTCCCGAAACGATTGAATCCGTAGTTCACCTAAACGGCTTTAGCGATGATGATCTACTTCAGGTAACAATCAGTGTTCCACTACCCTTTTCAGGCATCACAAAGAAAATAATACGTGATTATAACAAAGCAAACTACTGTAAAATAAACGATGAACTTGAAGTATTTTTCAACCGCACGCTACTTCCTTCCTTTTATAATCGCTCGGTAGAAGATAACTGGGTATGTTTCAAGAATAACATGTCTGCTCTAATTAACAAATATATCCCATTGATCTCGATAACAAATGACAAAACAAATCCTTGGTTTACTAATGCCCTACGTAAGCTCAGGAATAAAAAGAAACGTCTGTACAATACCGCTAAACGCGTCAATAATGCTCCTTCGTGGGAAAGGTACAGCCTTTGCTTAAAAACGTACTGTTCTGCCTTAGCTGCAGCTAAAAATAAATATTTCTTCACAGATTTACCTTCTCTCTTAAATTCGAATCCGAAAGAGTTTTGGCGAGTTATATCACCTGACCGTAACTCTAACCGGATAGCCTTGCATAGCGATACAAATACTCCCCTCCCTGACAGTGAGTGCCCCTCTGTGTTTAATATGTTTTTTTCATCGATTTTCAGCCGCGAGGATCATACCAATGTACCTGATGTTGTTTATTATGACTGGCAATTCATGGAAAGTATTGAAATCTCGGTGGAGGGAATTGCATGTCTTATTAATAATTTGAAGTTTTCTACTTCATCTGGTATTGACAATATTAGTTCCAAGATATTAAAAAATACCATTTCTATATCCAGTAACATTCTGTACCATATATTCAAGCAGTCTTTGTCATCGGGACAACTGCCCAATGACTGGAAAATGGCCAAAATCATACCCATATTTAAAACTGGGAATAAACACTCCCCTGAAAATTACTGTCCAATTTCATTGACCTGCATTTCCTGCAAGATGCTCGAACATATAATTGCTTCTCATATTTATAATCACCTAGAGTCCAATAATTTCTTTTTTCGCCATCAACATGGTTTCAGGAAAGGATTATCATGTCAGACACAGTTACTCGAATTCACGACTGACTTGCACCTTAACATGAACAATAACCAGCAGACCGATTGCATTTTCCTTGACTTTTCTAAAGCATTTGATCGTGTAGCTCATTGCCGCCTTATTGCTAAATTAACTGCACTTCGAATTGACTCCTTCACTCTAACATGGCTTCGTAATTTTCTTTCGAATCGACAACAGTTCACGGTTGTTAATAATATTGCTTCGTCTCCTACTTACGTTACTTCTGGTGTGCCTCAGGGCAGCGTTTTGGGCCCTTTACTCTTTCTAATTTACATAAATGATTTGCCACTTAATGTTTCTTCTCGCTTACGTATTTTCGCTGACGACTGCATTATTTACAGATCAATTAACAGTACTGACGACCACCTAGCCCTTCAAAATGACCTTAGCCTAATTCATAATTGGTGTAACACCTGGTTAATGGCTTTAAATGTATCAAAATGTCAGGTTATTTCTTTTAGTCGTAAGCCTGACAACTCACATTTTTTATACAACGTCAATAATAAAGAATTGTTACATACAGTATCGTATAAATATTTGGGTGTTCACCTAACCGAAAGCCTCTCCTGGACAGACCATATTGCAGCCGTTTGCGCAAAAGCTTCAAGGACACTGGGTTACCTACGTCGTAATCTGGGTAATTCACCTTAAAACATCCGCAAATTGGCCTATCAGACATTTGTTCGTCCACAGCTCGAGTATGCATCATCCATTTGGTCCCCACATCCTACATACTTAATCGACATGCTTGAATCAGTCCCGAACCGAGCTGCCCGTTTCATTTCACGTAATTATAGCCATCACTCCAGCGTAACGCAAATGAAACTCGATCATTCCATACAGCCTTTAGTTCTTCGCCGTAATGTCGCTCTGTTATCCTTGTTTCACAAATATGTTTATAATGCCACACAATCCACACTACATATCCAGACCGCCTCGAACACGTCTCGTCGATTAAATAACCACTTAAGTTTTGCGCGCATGTACGCTACGACACATGCTTTTAACTTTTCCGCACTCCCTACGGCCATTCGCTTGTGGAACAATCTGCCTGAGCACATTGCTTCCGAGTCAGATCAAGAAAAATTTCGTCATCTCCTACACGAGCATTTTTCCTAATAGCACTTACAAATCACTTTATCTTTTTTCGTACACTTTGCAATCTGCTTCGAACATCCTGTGATATATATATTTTTGATGCATTGCTATCTCACTCTTGTGAATTGCTATTTTATGCTGCGTCGTGTGTTCACTTGTATGCCCTGTATATATTATTGCTTTTTTGCGTCTTTTTCCCTGAATATCACTTTAAGAATTGTACTCCCTGATATGTTCATCTTTTGTGTATTTTACTTTCTAGTAATAATACCTTACGTTACGTTTTCCTCATGTTATTTCCTTAAGTGTACCTTTGTGGCCTTTCATTACTTCTGTTGTTCCTGTTTCATGTTTTAATCTTGGTAGTATTGTTGATGAGGCCTGTATTGAGGTGTATCTTTTGTGTACCACATTAGAAGGCTGCTTACTCTGTGACCCCCCTTACACAATGCCCCCATGGGGCCTGTAAGGTATTTTATATATATATATATATATATATATATATATATATATATATATATATATATATTGTGGGCTCACAGTACGTCTCCGCGCACGGCGTCGCCAAGTGGCCCCCGAGAAGTGAAGCCTCACGACGCGGCACGACGGCGCACGGCGATAGACCCACCGCAGGTTCGAGCACCGAGCCGAAAGACCTGGACGGCTCTGGCCGTACGCATGGGCGCTCTCCCAGGAACACACGGCGTCCAGGACAGTTAAGGCGTTTATTGATCCCCAATGGCCAACATGTGCCAGACTGCACCCAAACACACGGAGTACACTCGGCGCCCGCGGTTCCCGATGGCGAGGAAGGCGGGGTACACGCCGCGTCGAACAATGGTTTACGCGCGCGGGCCGAAATGCGTTCGCAAACGCTACCTAGCGCTTCCCGTCACCGACAATGGTCTGCGACGGTTCGGACACGCAAAATGTGACACACTGAGCACCTGCGACTACCGCAAGGGCGGAACGCAAAGCCACTCAGCAAGCCACACTTACGCAAGCTGACAAAGCACGTGAACGTCCCCAGGCCGGGGCGTTGGGGGACGCAAATAGCTGGTCGCTCACGTACCTTGCAGCCTGCCTCTCGTGACCGGCGCTCGCCCCTGCCGCAGCCCGACTCCCCCGCGCACGGCGATCGTCCCCAGTCGGGGCTTCTTCCCTACGTCACGCCCCACGACCCAATCGCAGGGCCGCGTAGCATGACGTCACGGGACGCGGCCGCGGCGCCCGGGGAAAACGGCGCGCGGTCGAGGGGTAGGCATTTGGGAGAGGTTTTCCTCGCAATGGCGAATAAGTCCGGAGCCTTAGGCACAGCAGCGACTGCGCCCCGGTAGACCGAAGGACTCCCACAATATATATATATATATATATTTATATATATATATATATATATATATATATATATATATATATATATATATATATATATATATATATATACCGTAGTGCCCTCCCAGTACACTATGTAGTGGCAAGGCGCGAAGAACAACTTTAATTGTAATTGCTCTAAACTAAGTCATTCACTCTCGGCAGTTGTGGCCGCACTGAACGAGCGTATTTGGCGATGCCAATGAAAAACACAGGCCTGCCAAACAACGCACGTCTTCGTCTAGAGTATCAAAAGTAAGCTCTCCGTGCGTGTCTGCAGCGTCAGGCATGATGGTGCTAGTAAAAGCGATGGAGCTAAATAGCAGAAACAATATGCAAAACGTGCTTTCGCAAACCATTTGGCACAAGTTCGCCGAAGAGCAATTATAGACGGGGCATTGACTTTCTTTCTTTTTTTTCTTTTTCCTGGGTCCCCCCAAAACAGGCGACTTTATCGCGCGTCCTATTCGCAGCTCCGCAAACGACCCGCTAATTTCGCTACGAGCTGCACGAACACTCTTAGTGTGACGTTTATTAAAGATTCATAATTACGGCAGCGCGCGCGAGCACTGTCTCGCGTTCGACTGCGCGGGCGGGTGTGCGCCGCGTGTGTTGTTGCCAAGAAGAGGGGCCGGCCTCTCACGAACTGCCGATGGGTTTGTGAGTACACTGGCGATTACGTCTTTATGGAGCCGTGGCGTGCGGGGCGCTGGCCGGCCTGTCATTATTGGGTGCCCCGCGTACACCGTGAGGCGGACTCCTCGTTCGCGCACCCCGGCTCTCTCCGGGGCCCGAAAAGCGCCGCGCGTATACATTTCCCGCACTCCGCTAGTCGCGCCCCTTCAAAGCACGCTTCGCGCGATGATAATGCCGAGTACGCGGCCTGTCTACGTGGAAGCGACGAGGGGGCTCGGGGAGGGGGTGCCCGCCGGAGGGGAGCTGCGAAAGCCGCGCAGCAGTGTTTATGGATTGCGACTGTCTACGCGGCGGGCCGCCGTGTCGTTCGTTCTAGCGATTGAGTGAACGCGCGAGGTGTTACGATCGCGGTGGGACACGAGGCTGCACGCGGAGAGTGGAGACGAGCCTTTTTGGGCGGATCCGGTGCATGGCCAGGGGCTATCTTAATTATTGAACGCATTCGCAGCCTCGCGCAACTAGATGGAAGCTCGGCCTAATGAGCTTATAAAAATGAGCATGGCTAGGATGATGCGCGCCTGGGCTTGATCTGTGGTGCTGGGAGCGCAACTGTTTCGTAACACGACTCGATGGAAATATGCGCAGAAAGCAAAAAAAAATGCGAGGGCGGAGCGGAGTTGGGGGGTAGGGGATACCCTACGATCGAACGGACCAAATGATAGGCAGTCGTTTTTGGGAACTACGCGCGCCCTGCCCATTTCATCATCATCATCATCATCATTTATTTTTCCTTAAGGACCCCTGTCGGGGTATTACATAAGGGGGGGTTACAGAAGATAAGGATAGAAACAAAGATATGGTTACAATTTCTTACAAGACTCAGCCTGTGGATTCGCATTAAAAATAAAAAAATAAAACAACAACAACAACAAGAGGCACACTGAATAGAATGCAAAAGCAAATCAGCAGAACAGTCACAATGTGAGACGGCAATCGCAAAAGAATGAAGGCACAGTACGGTCATTGTAAGGTTAGGGTTTAAGGTGATGAGTAAGCAGCTGCTTGAAGATAATGGGGTTGCGCTCATTGACAACTCTATCTGGTAAATTGTTCCACTCTATAATGGCGCTAGGCAAAAACGATTGATTAAAGGAAGCTGTTGAACCATGCAAGCGCTGGATGCTGCAAGAGTTAAAAAGGCGACGAGATGTACGGGTTGGTGGGATTAGAAGCCTTCCATGCAGTTCGGGGAAGTTATAATAAAGTCGCTGGAAAAGGCACAGTTTCGCAATTTTCCGACGCAACACCAATGGTTCGAGTCCTAGAGATGATTTAATCGCATTGACACTTTCTTCACGGCTGTATCTGGAAGTGATGAATCTAGCGGCACGATTTTGTATTGATTCTAACATATTAATTAAGTAAGCTTGGTGCGGGCTCCATATAGCGGAGGCGTAGTCAAGTTTACTTCGAATAAAAGTTTCATAAGCTAGTTTTCTTGTGGATGAGGGGCACAGCGCAAGGGTACGTCTGACGTAACCAAATGATTTATTAGTGTCGGTAGCCAATTTTGTTATATGGTCGGACCAGGTCAACTTGCTATTAATAGTAATACCGAGATAACGATACGACTCAACGGTGGATAGGGCTGTCGAGTTTAAAAAGTACGAGTGATTCTTGTTAGAGTGTTTACGGGATACCAGCATAACTTTACATTTGGAGATGTTAAGTTTCATTAAAGAGTTGGAACACCAGGTTCCTAATGAATGTAAGTCTTTTTGGAGCGTTACATGGTCGGCTGGGTCTGTAATGCGACGGTAGATTACGCAGTCATCTGCAAAAAGTCGGATATTGGATGATATGCCGTTGGGAAGGTCGTTTATGAAGATGAGAAAGAGAAGGGGACCGAGGACGGACCCCTGTGGTACTCCGGAGATGACGCTAGCAGTGGTTGAGAAATGATTTCCGATAGCTGTGTACTGGAATTGATTAGTAAGAAAGCAACGGATCCATGACAGTGCGAGAGGGTCGAGACCGAGGCATGAAAGTTTGGCCAAAAGCCGCTGATGGGGAACACAGTCAAATGCTTTGGCGAAGTCTAGATATATGACGTCAGTTTGAAGTGATGAGTCTAAATTCAGGTGAAGTTCAGTAATAAATTCAAAAAGCTGTGTATCGCATGACAAACCAGGCCGGAAACCATGCTGATTGTGAAAAAAGAAGGAATCATCACCGAGATGACATGCTATTTGCGAATATATTATATGTTCTAGTAGTTTACAGGGAATACTCGTTAGGGAAATGGGGCGATAGTTGGAAGGATCAGAGCGGCTGCCTGACTTATATACCGGTACCACTTTACTAATCTTCCAGTCATTTGGAAGTGAGCAAGTGGAAGTGAGGAATTTCTTGTGATCTTCAATCTTCCGCCCTTAGCTAATTTATTTGAACACTTTCGTAAACTTTCCGATAAGCGTGAGATTTTGGTTCACACTTCTGGCAACGCTTGCACTAGACAGCATTTATTCCTGCGCGGGTTTTCACATATTCGAGACGACCCGTTCGTCTCAATACTATGGTTCTGTTGGACGCTACTACTACTACTACTACTACTACTACTACTACTACTGCTGCTGCTACTACTACTACTACTACTACTATTAATAATAATGATGATGATGATAACGGAATGACAGAAGGAGGCTTTTCCGCATAGGGACTTTTTATGCGAAAAAGCAATCATTTTTTTTTTGGCAGCTACTCACTATGATATTTTAGAGACTGTACAAAGCCACGAATATTGAGGACACCGCACGTGAAACGAGAAAACAAGACAACAGAAAAAAGTGGATATTTTAAATGAATGCGCGAGCAACCAGCAATTTAACATGATTATTATTTGATATGAAAACATACATATACAATGGACAGAGAAGGAAGTGGGGAGGGAACAGGCTTGCAACTGCCATGGAAAGCGTCACAAAGCCTGCCTACTCCTTAGTAAAGAGGAACTAGAAGGAGTTGAAAATGGGGAGGAGGAAAATAAAGATGAAAGAAACAGCAAGATGACAGACTACAAAGGTGAAAGTAAAGCCACGACAAAAAAAGTAGAGTGTGCAAGTCTCAACAAAACATACCTACAGGAACAGACGAAAAGAAAAGAAAAGCAATGAAGAAAAAACGGAACACGTAGCTAGCACTAATTACAAAATAATGCGAAAAATAGCAATATAAAATTACAAAAACGGTATTGTACTTCGCAATGTCCCTCACAAACGAAAAGCCAAGCCCGTTTCTTGTAGGAAAATAAGCAGGGCGTGATGGGGGGAAGGGGCGAGCCTGGTCGCATCGAAAAGCACAACCACTCGGATACAGGCAACAATCGAGGCCAACACTACAGGCTAAGTAGACAAGTGTGTTCTTGAAGACCACAAGACCATAGTACCTTAGTAGCGACGTGCGCTGCGCAAGCAACGCCAGACACCCTAATATACGGTACTCTGGTGTCTCGCAGGAACCACGAGATACACACGACGGACTGTCCACTCCTCCTTGCCGGTATAAACATACATACACAAGGACAGAACCAACCCTTAACTAGCACGACGAGGCAAGGTTCGACCACGAATACGGGAAGGCAAGGATTCTTTTGTAACACGCTGGTCTGATGAAAGAGGAAGTATTGACGAATCAACATACGGACATCGTCAAGCCTATACAAGGTTTTCGGGCAGTCGTATTCTTTGTGAGCACAAGCGGACGTGAATCGATCGGCCTCTTGGTTTCCGGGGTACCCACGTCCGAAGGAATCCACTAGCTAACGAGGGATTGAGAGACATAGAGAGAGAGAGTCAAAAGGGGAGGAAACACAGGGAGGTTAGCCACTCTAAGTACCGTCTGGCTACACTGTGCTGGGGGAACGGAAAAAAAGCGAATAAAAGGAGAAAAAATACATCAGAAAAATTCACACAATAACGCGATGCTACACCCTACAATATTCAAAGACGATCGCGCAATTCACAGGCCCTTAAAAACTTCAGCAGAGCCCTTAAGGCCTTAAGTGCCGAAGCCCATCTGGACCAGTGTCCTAGAACATTTTCTTCTGTGAAGGGGCGATTGTCCAGTTTTTTTGAACGTGGTCACGAGCCCTTTTCTTGGCACATTGTAACGTGGAGAGTCACAGAGGAGGTGCTCGATCGTCTCCTCGCAGCCGCAGGTGTCGCAAGTACGGTTGTCGGCCATTCCAATGCGGAAGGAATAGGCGTTCTTGAATGCCACGCCGAGCTACAGGCGGCACAGAAGTGTTGCTTCCGCTTGTGGTAACCCTGGTGGAAGACGGAATTGTAGACGTGGATCTAATCTGTGGAGATTTGCGTTAGTTAATTCACTGGTGCTCCACAGAGTCTGCGTAAGCTCGCATGCGAGGGGGCGAAGGCTGCATCTGCTCTTGATAGTGGTATTGGTATGATATGGGCACCATCATGGGCCGATCGGGCGGTGTCATTCGCACTGCGACTTACCGAAATTCCACAGTGACCCGTATCTACTGGTAGATTATATCGTGCCCATTGTCGATTGCGTGATGGTGGAGTAGTCGAATGTCTGCGACAGGAGGAGGAGGAGTGACCCGTATCTACTGGTAGATTATATCGTGCCCATTGTCGATTGCGTGATGGTGGAGTAGTCGAATGTCTGCGACAGGAGGAGGAGGAGTGACCCGTATCTACTGGTAGATTATATCGTGCCCATTGTCGATTGCGTGATGGTGGAGTAGTCGAATGTCTGCGACAGGAGGAGGAGGAGTGACCCGTATCTACTGGTAGATTATATCGTGCCCATTGTCGATTGCGTGATGGTGGAGTAGTCGAATGTCTGCGACAGGAGGAGGAGGAGTGACCCGTATCTACTGGTAGATTATATCGTGCCCATTGTCGATTGCGTGATGGTGGAGTAGTCGAATGTCTGCGACAGGAGGAGGAGGAGTGACCCGTATCTACTGGTAGATTATATCGTGCCCATTGTCGATTGCGTGATGGAGGAGTAGTCGAATGTCTGCGACAGGAGGAGGAGGAGGAGTGACCCGTATCTACTGGTAGATTATATCGTGCCCATTGTCGATTGCGTGATGGTGGAGTAGTCGAATGTCTGCGACAGGAGGAGGAGGAGTGACCCGTATCTACTGGTAGATTATATCGTGCCCATTGTCGATTGCGTGATGGTGGAGTAGTCGAATGTCTGCGACAGGAGGAGGAGGAGTGACCCGTATCTACTGGTAGATTATATCGTGCCCATTGTCGATTGCGTGATGGAGGAGTAGTCGAATGTCTGCGACAGGAGGAAGAGGAGGAGTGACCCGTATCTACTGGTAGATTATATCGTGCCCATTGTCGATTGCGTGATGGTGGAGTAGTCGAATGTCTGCGACAGGAGGAGGAGGAGTGACCCGTATCTACTGGTAGATTATATCGTGCCCATTGTCGATTGCGTGATGGTGGAGTAGTCGAATGTCTGCGACAAATTGCACGTTAGGTCCGTGTTTGAAAGGGGACAGCAGAGACTCGAGAGCTGACTTCGAGTCACAAAAGATGGACCATGAATGTGATGATTGGTGATAAATAAACTCCAGAGCAGCACGGATAGTTTCGAGTTCTGCAGCCGTGGAAGACGTAATGTCTTCTTGAAGATGTCGAAGATATCGTTTTGAATTGGATGGTGACAGATTTCGCGGGAATTACCACTGCTCTAGCCGAACTTTTGGAGGAGGCAGAACCGTCCCTGTAAATGTGGATGATTTTTTTTTGTGCTTTTCAATTAGGAATGAAAGCATGGTTTGTTCTAGGGCGAAAGGTGACGTCTCTGTTTTCTTTGTGATGCCGGGAATGACAACAAGAGCCTGGAGTGGATGCAGGCACCACAGCGGTAGAGATGGTCGTGCTACAGGTGTAAAGTTTGACGGTAACGTTCCATGGTTGGCGGCAATAATCCTGCTAAACGCTGAACGAAGTCGAGTGGCAGGTAGGGAAGCGAGGTGATGTGATGGAAGCCGGGCGAAGTGCCTGATGTGCATCCTTAAAGCGTCAACTTGAATATACGTATTGATGGGGTGGCCATGCGTGATGGCTATTGTTGTTGCCGTGGATGCACACCTGGAAAGGCCAAGGCACATTCGCAGAGCTTTAACATGCACAGACTGGAGGGCAAGGAGGTTGGTCTTACCGGTCCCACCCATCACAAGTAAGGTAAATTGTAGGAGACCCAGGAACAGTGCGTTATAGAGTTGGAGCATCCCACTCACAGATGCACCCCATTACTCTCCTGCAAGTAATTTTAACACATGGGTTATCATGACTAGTTTTCTTTTTAGGTAAGAGACATGAGGACTACAGGAGAGGTTTCGATCTATTATCCCTCTTAGAAAGCGGTGCGTCTTCTCGCAGGTAATAGGCTCTCCAATAATTCTACAACGTACAGTCTCACTGCTTTGCGCGTGAAAGCGACCATCGAGCACTTCTCGGAGGACACCTCAAGACCTCGTGCTCGAAGATAACCTGATGTTAGAGTGGCCGCTTTTTGCAGTCTGACACGAACCTAGGGATGCATCACTTCTGATGACCAAATGCATGTATCATTTGCATAGATCGACACATGGACGGATTGCGGAAGGGTATGGACCAGGTCGACGAGCACGAGGTTAATTAGAGTGGAGCTCAACGCTCCGCCTTGTCGTACGTCAGGGTAGGTGTTGTGTTTTGATGGCGCACCATCCTCTGTTTGCACAAAGAATGACCTGTCCTTCAAGCAGCTGAATATCCATTGGAAAACAAGGCCACCTAGGCCGACATCAATCCATGGCGTCCAGGATGGCTCGATCGGTTACGTTGTCATAAGCGCCTTTAACGTCCAGGAACATCGCCACTGACAGTCTGCTTAGGCTTTTTTAGAGAAGATCTGTAGACAAGATCTATGACATTATCTGTAAAAGAGCGTCCGCGTCGGAATCTTCCATAGCGTCAGGGTATATTTCGTAGCGTTCTAGATACCACTCTAGACGTGACAGCACCATCCTCTCCATCACCTTTCCTAGACAACTGGCCAGAGCGATGGGACGAAAAGACGCCACGTCTAGGGGTGATTTACCTGGTTTGAGAAGAGGCACAAGGCGGCTGGACTTCCATGCAGCAGAAATCACTCCTTCACGCCATAAATTGTTGTACACGTCTAGAAGAGCATGCTGGGCTGTTTGACCGAGGTAGCCAAGAGCTGCATACGTCCCCCCGTCTGGTTCAGGCAATGACGAACGTCCGCGCGCTGCCACCGCCGCTTGCAACTCCTCGATGGAAAACAGATTGTCCATACGAGAATCCCGCGAGATTGTAAGGTCATGGGGATAATGTGCGGGGAACGAGGACGGTTGACCAGCAACCTTGGAACAGAAGTCCTCCGCTACGTCAATCTCTCTGCGACCTTGGTAGAGAGCCAGGCATTTGAAGGGGTGGCGTTGTTACGGTGATGTTAGAAGACAGCACACCGTTCTTCATATATGTGATAGGTGTTTATGCGAATCAAGGGAATCACAGAAAGTCTTGCATCTTGAAGAGACAAGATTTTTTAGGCCTATTTTAAAATTTTATGAATTTTACAAGCAGAATTGGAGTGGCTTAGAGCAATTCACCGTTTCGCGGAACGAAGGTACAGGCGCACCAGGTCCATGCATACGACCTAAGGGAGGCGAGACGCATACAGAAGAAGATCTAGCGTCGGATCAACTCTCTGCTAACGAGGGATACCTCACGAAATGCAATTCTGTTGGCAGACTCAATGTTGCTACACACAACTGGACGATCAGCATCACTTCTCTGTAGTCTGCTAAGTGCAACGCGGTTGTCTGTAAGGGTGACAACCTTCGATGCCCTTAGATAATCTTGCACGTACTTTAGAGCAACACCAACCGCTGCCAACTCCGCAGTCGTTGATAATGCTGGATGCGGTATTCAATAACAGTCGTCTCATTTAAGTCGAATGGCAGAAGGAAGCTGCAGAGGCGCCTCGGCCATCGCTGTGTACAGATGCGTCCGCAAATACCTTTAGATAGTTTCCAAATCAAGTAAATGTCCAAGTAAGTGCGACTTGGTCAATTGAAATAGCACCAGAACAGGGGAGTTCAGACTCTTTTGTGTATTTCAGGAATTGTAAGACAAACGTGAAATAGACATTTGCCGACTTCTTCCGGAAGTGTAAGTGAAGTAGCACCTTCATAACTGCGAGTAACGGTTTCAAGCAATGCCGCAATTTTCCTAACGCGATAGAACAGGCGCTGCGTCAGCCTATTAAGAAGTGCTTGGCCATCCGATGCCCTGTACAGACGCTTGATGTCACGTAGAGCTCTGTGGTCTGCTTGCAGCCACAGGGGCAACTGATGCGCTTCAGTAACTAATGGAACAGATTGTGGCTCACAAAATAGGCGAATCATAACTCGGAGGGTCAAGTTCCAGATGGGCCATCAAACTAGGCGGCACGTTCAGGTAAGGCAACGCATACATCACGCCATAGAGTACAGATGATTGATACAACTGTAGAGATATCGTTATATTGTCATTCGAAAAAAATGAGATAGCCAACAGCTGACTCATTACACAGCAGGTAACGGTAGAATGTAGAATGTGTAGAATCTCGCTATTCAGGTTAAGGTCATCATAACTTGGTTTCGATGTGCCACAATGTACCAGCATGGGCAACCAAAAATCAAGTAAATTTACCTGAGACTATAGTCTGCACAAATTAATCCACGCACTTTCTCTGCTTATTCTCCGTCTTGGATCTGAGGGCTTCACGGCGCATACAAAAGAAAATCCAGCGTCGCATGGATAAATTGGAAGATAAGCGATGGAAAACATTCTGTCAGTCGCTTGATCCCCGAAAATCGCTCTCGCACATATGGAGAACGGTTAGGGGTCTTCGCTCATCTCCGCATCAAAGGAAGCCCTTCGCTGCTCTGGCCCTCTACCAACTTCGCTCAGAACTTCAATTGGCTGAAGAGTTCTGCGCACGGATTGCTGGGTCCGTGGCCATCATTACTGACGCAGCATTGAATGACATCCCTGAGGCACGTGTACCAGAAATCAACGTGCTATTTTCACTCGAAGAGCTCGATGCTGCGTTGGCGACTTGCAGGCGTTCTTCGTCACCAGGACCTGATGGCATCACGTATGCTGCCCTATGCCACCTTGGACATGAGGCACGTGATGAGCTTCTCAACTACTACAATGAGTCTTGGCAGAACGGCGCCGTTCCTAAACAATGGAAATCGAGCCGCTTGATCCCCATTCTGAAACCTGGAAAGTCACCGCTTGAGATCTCATCATATCGTCCGATTGCGCTTTCGAGCTGCGTCGGCAAAGTGATGGAAAGAATGATTCTTGCCCGATTGGAATGGTACCTAGAACGATTCAACTTCTATCCGAACGCCATGACAGGCTTCCGTCGGGGTCGCACGTCCATAGACAACGTCATTGACATCGTAACATCGGTCCAAAATCAAAAAAGCCTCAAGCGCCTGTCTGCGACACTTTTTCTGGATATAAAAGGAGCCTATGATAACGTCACCCATGAGGCCATACTAAACTCACTTGAGGCTGTTGGAGTTGGTGGCCGGATGTATCAATGGATTCAAGACTATTTGACTGAAAGGCGTTTTTTCTTACAGACCGAAGACGGCCCAACTTCAGACCATTACATCTGCCGTGGTGTGCCGCAAGGTGGAGTGTTGAGCCCTATTTTGTTCAACCTCGTCCTGGTAGGACTAGCGGATTACCTACCGCAGACAGTACATGTCTCAATATACGCCGACGACATTTGCATCTGGGCCTCTGCGGTGACTCGCCCTCAGCTAAGAGCCAGGCTTCAGCGGGCGGCAACCATGACGGCTTCTTATCTCCGAGAACAAGGCCTCAGTGTGTCTACTGAGAAGTGCGCATTACTTGGTTTTACGCGGAAACAAATGTCATCGTATCCTGTTACCATCAATGGTCAAGCTGTATTCTATGTTAAGACACATCGGTTTCTGGGCGTCATCATTGACCGCAACCTCTCGTAGAGCCCTCACTGCGTCTATCTGAAGAAGAAGCTAGTCGCCATTGCTCAGGTCTTCAAATTTCTATGCGGGAAAAACTGGGGTACACCAGTCCATTCTATGTTGCAGCTGTACAGGGTTCTGTTTCTCGGACTCCTACGTTACAGCCTACCAGTGTTGTCCAATGCATGCAAGACGAACTTTCGCACCTTGGAGAGCATACAAGGTCAAGCCCTACGCACGTGTTTGGGGCTGCCTCGGTTCACGTCAACAGCAGCAACAATTGCCATCGCAGGAGACCATACAATCCAGACACATGTAGCTGTCGACTCTCTCAGAGCGCACATTCGCCATCTGTCAAGGATCCCCGACCACCATTTGGCCTCCCTACCAGCCGAGAGACCTCAAGCGACCTTTTCACGAATGATTAACGCTCATCAAGAGTACATACCAGCAAGTTTTACACCGGCGGCGAAGCCTTCCTCCCCCCTGTGGTGCCTGCGACAGCCTCAAGTGAATTTTGATATTCCTGGAATTACAAAAAAGTCCAATCATCCATCGCCGGCTCTGAAGCAACTTACACTTTTATTACTGCACCAGACGTATCATGACCGCATACACATATATACCGATGGTTCAACCTCACCTACCAGCTCAACTGCCGCATTCGTCGTTCCAGCCAAGAACGTTACAGTTAAATTCAAACTGTCGCACACGACTACATCTACATCGGCAGAACTTGCAGCTCTCCATGCCGCTATGATGTACATCACCGAAGAGCCAACAGAGAAGTGGGTCGTATTTTGTGACTCCAAGGCAGCCCTTCATAGCATCAAGTCCGCGTTACGTCACAGAACTTACGAGCAAATGACATCTGAAATCAGGGAACTGCACCACCATGCTCTGGAAAGAGGACACCACATTGTATTTCAGTGGATTCCTGCTCACTGTGGCATCGTCGGCAACAACCTAGCTCACAAGGCTGCCCGGTGTGCCCACGAAGATACAAAGACGCGTCCAACACCTTTGGCGAGGTCGGACGCTGCCAGAGAACATCGCCTACTTGCGCGCAAGAAGTCCCAAGATCTCTGGACATCAAGTGGCTTCAATTGCAGATTACGTCAACTGGACCCCACGCTACGGCTACAACTGCCACCTAGCCTTTCCCGCGGCGAAGCAACCTTGTTGTGTCGCTTGTGGTTGGGAGTGGCGTTCACGAACGCATACTCCTACCGTATGGGAATGGCCGAGAGCCCGATGTGCGACTCCTGCGGGTGCGAGGAGTCCATCGAGCACGTATTGTGTACCTGCCCTCGCTACTATGTCCACCGCCTCCCTCTGCGGGCAACTTTACACAGACTAGACTCGAGACCATTCACCGAGTCAAAGATACTCGGACCGTGGCCACAACCGTCACTGGCTCGAAAAGCGATTCGTGCACTAGTGCGGTACTTAAAGTGCACGGGCTTAAGAGACCGCTTATAGTGTCATTGTGTAAGGTGTCCCTCCCACATGTACTCAGTGCTGACTCTCTCCCTTTCTTCCTCTTTCTATTCCCCTTTCCCCCACCCCCAGTGTAGGGTAGCAAACCGGATGCTGTTCTGGTTGACCTCCCTGCCTTCCCTACCCTTGCTTTCTCTCTCTCTCGACCTATTAAATTAAAAGGAAACAAAGGCAGAAAAACCACATGCCAGGGCGTCGACACAAAGCCCTCATATGCAAGGGAACCTAAATTTCGAGAGGAAGGGGAGGGAGGGGGGGGGGTGAGGCTCTTGTAAATCTGACCGCGCAGTTCGTTACCAATCAGGTCGTATCTGTTCAGCGAGGCTCGCGATTTACGCCGGGATAGCTGATGTCATCAGTTTCATTAGAAAGTGAGTGCCATCGTCTCTCTATATGTATACGCGGACATCTTGGTGCGTCGGCGAATATTTCAGGATCGCTTCTGGCTAGCTTCGCCCTGTAGGTTCGTATCAGGTCGTACCCTACTGCACCGAGCACGAGGGCGTTCTCTTCTACTTTTCCGGCTTCCTAGTTCGTCTCGTCCCGGCTTAAATTCAATTAGGGCTGAGGCCAAAACTAAATTTCCGGGCTGTTCTGGAAAAAAAAAGCGTTGTCGACGCTACGCTCGCAGTAGCGATGAATCGATAAATCTTTTTCCTCTAACCTTGTTTCTGACATCCGCATACAAAGCAAGTGTATCACCCATCATTTCGGCGACTCGGTTTTCCATTTTTTTCCCTCCGTTCTTCCCGACTTGTTTTCCTGAAAATTCAAATCCTCCGTGAACTACTTTCCTTTCCTTCTGGCTTTCTCTCCTGCTTTAGTATTACTGCGTTTTTTTTTTTCGCGGCATTTTTAACTCAAGGTTCGCGGAAAACGCGGCGCGCCGAAGAAGGATGCAAAATGCGGAGATGTTGAGTGTTCGGCTCAACCCGGCACCACTGTACGAAAAAAAGAAAAGAAGAAACGGTAACGACCGGCTCCTCTCGGCGCGAAAACATATTAGAAAGCGTCTTCCAGCCGTCCGACTACACTTTCGTACGCGTCCCCAAAATCGGTCGCCGGAAAAAATTCTTATATACGACGACTACGTTTGCATCGTCGCCGACTCGCGTCTTCAGGCAAACCTTGCAGCCAAATCCATGTATTTCTTTCTTCCTTTTTTTAAAATTCTTTTCTGTCGTAGCTGCCGACACACAGTCTTCGCTTAGTCAGCAAGTGACGTCCTCTAAGATATGAGGGGGGCGTGTGTTTCGATTTGAAAGCGCATTTGTCGTCGCAATCGCAAATGTTTCTTCGGGAACCAAAGTTTGCTTTCTTCTCATCTGCTTTTCTCTGCTCTTGGAGATATTGGCCCACGCCCGACCATTTTCGTTCATTTCGCGCTGGTTACATCGCGTCAGATGATTTTGCAACGTTTCGGAAAAAAAAAAGAAAGAAAAGAGAGAGCGCTTTCAGCTAGATTCCGTTTTTTATTTCGTTTTCGCGAGAATCACGTTGCAGATTCATTTAATGGCTGCACCTTTGATGGAAGTAAATGTAGGAAAGAATACATCACGTTTAACATCCCTAAATTTACCTGTTTATGAGAAACAGCGCGCGCGGGGGGGTTTACGGATTAATTCCGAACACCTGAGCTTCTTTAGCGTGAACCTAAATTTAAGTACACGAACGCTTTAAACGCTTGAGTATTTCTATGCCTTCCCAAGGAGGAAGCCTGCCCGTGCGTCCGTTCGTCCATCCGTTCGTCACGTAAGACTAATCGCTATAAAGAAAATAATGTGTAGAACAATACATTCGGAAGGGAAGACGTTGGCGAGTTTCGAACCTACGACCCTACGCGCAGAAGCCGCGTGTCTTACCCACTCGGCGAAACACCCACGCTTGGAGAATATGAATATATCTGAACCATATGAATGTGTTGTACCGGTGGTACAAAACAAATGTCAAAGGAGCACAGTTTCTATGAAGGCATTGTTGAAAGATTTGGCGATAGTGGACCTCTAGGACCTCATGTTGAGACGACTTGGAGTATTGTAGGTATCAGTAAAATTCCGACTTCGCGAAAATTTAATGCCAAGCACTCTCATCCCAGATGCGTTTCGGTGGTCGCGGGATGCGCCTTCTGTTGGGCGTTCCTTCACCGGCTGCTAAGAATGGCGAGCTGCAAGGCAAGATCGCCACCCAGTTACGACTGGGGGACACGACGCGCATCCCCACTCACCGTCGCTGCAGCTAGGAGGCGTTCGAAGAAGCGGCCTTTGTGCTGAAAACCGCCTCCTTCCACCAGCCCCATCGACATTGTGACGGAACGAGTTCGGTGTGCGAACAATGGTACCGGAGTTCTCCAGCGCGGACCTGATCTGATACGCATGGACAAGCTGCCACGGGAAAGCCGTATTTTGGTGCTTCCCATGCCTCGGCGTGACACAAGACAACGAGCTACCCACGATTGGCACCAATACTTCCCGGAACGGCACCCCTCCAACGCCGTCGTTTGGGCATCGGAATGTGTGTGCCTTTGTGTACGTAAACTGTTCTGCGGAGCGGCAGCAAGTTGGCGATGAGTAAACGAACAGTCGCCGCCTCGTATGGCCGGCAGACCGAGTGTATAAAAACTGTTGTTGTGCGAATGCTGCATACACTTCTCTTGAGCAGTCATGTTAGACTGATACACTTCTCTCATGCAGTCATGTTGGACTGACACTCTTCTTTTTCAAGCAGTCATGTTAGACTGATTTAATTTCTGTAAATAAACCCATATTTCTCATTCTCGATGAGAAGCAGTTCTTCACTTCATCGACGTCCTCAGCGTAAATAAGTTGGACGACGGCATGGGCCAGCTACCTTCGAATTCATGTCGTACTCCAATCTTGGCAAAGGACCACGAGCGATGGGATTGAGCCCCCAATCCTGACACGGCCGAAATGCCACTGATCTCTGAGGGCTCATGCACTTCGCGTCGCGCAACATTAACAAATAAGCAGTCAATGAGTCGAGTTGATAAGGAGTGACGAGGTGTTATATGGGTATCATCACAGTTGATAATGGTTAGACACGGATGCATAAGGTGCTAAAGAACGATACGCGTTGATAAGGGTTTACTCTGGTCAGATCAAGTTCCATAACATTGATAATGACACCGGGCTGTGTCGAGATGAGCATGTGGAGCAATGTCTACGCATACTTAGACAATTCTCGGAGGAGTTACTGCGTGAATTTTTCGCACTCTGCCCCGTTGGTGCACCCTGATGGTGCACGACACGAAACCGAAGGAAAACCCTCGGCGTTTTTCCGCGCCCAAAAAACAAACAAACAAACAAAAAGGATTCAGATACGTTGACTTGACGTTTAGTGTTCATTCCGTGCCTGGACCAGTGCATGAACCCAGCTCATCGGCAGGGACACACAGCCTTCTCTCTGTGTATGTGTGTGTTAGATTCTTATGGTTAATAAAAATGGGCCCCTCGATTAACCTCCTTTCTTCTCGTTCATTCCATTACGACGGTCTCGAATCCGGCAATATTGATGCCTTCAGTTAGCACGTGTGCGTTTATTGAGCAGTTGCCTTCACCGAAAAAGATCACGTTCCCGTGACGCCTGCGGCAGAAAGGATGTTCCACATCTACCGCCAAGGTTCGTGAGCGGTGGTGCTGGCTAACACTCCCAGGGTTAGTCCTACTAGTAAAACATAAATACGTCAGAAAGTGAACGGGAAAACTGCGGCACGGTAGTTCAGTTGGTAAGAGCATCGCGCGCGCAATGTGACGACGTGGGTTTGCATCCCACCTGCGGCCAGTTCTTTTTTTCATCCACTTTCATTTCTATTAATTTATAATTTCTTGAATTCAATTAGTAAGTACAAGTAATTTCCCCTATGATCACGTACTTGTGACGCCTGCGGCAGAAAGGCTGTTCCACATCCGCTGCCAAGGTTTGTGAGTGGTGGCACTGGCTAACACTCCCAAGGCTAGTCCTAGTAATTACACATAAATACCCAGAAAAGTGGATGGGGAAACGGTGCAGCGGTATCTCAATTGGTTAGAGCATCGCACGCGCAATGCGAAAACGTGGGATTGTTCTCCACCTGCGGCAAGTTGTTTTTTCATCCGCTTTCATTGACATTAATTTATCGCTTCTTTAATTCAGTTATTAAGTACAAGTAATTTCCCCTCTGTTTTACTTCGTGTCTTTGTTTGTTGCCCAGCGTAGGGTAGCCAACCAGACCATTGACTGGTTAACATCCCTGCCTTCCCCTTTTCCTCTCTCTCTCTCTCCCCCTCTTGTTTGTTGGCTTCTCATTATATGATATATATACATACACTTTGAATGTATAGTAGATGTATCTTCAGTTGCCACAGTCATCATTGAAAAGGTGCGCTTCTAAAAGCAACTGTTAATTATGTCGACGTCTCGGCCGGAGCACAGCCTTTCTGGAAAGAAAATTTTACCCGCTTCCGTGCGAATCATTGCAAACTGAAAAAAAAGAAGAAGAAGCATGAACGCGAAAGAAAGAAAGAAAAAAAAGGAGAAAAATATAGCGCTAGATCACAGCCTTGTATATGTGTGTAAGCAACGAACACGGCGCCATCACTACCAGGTCCTGTTATTCTCGGAAACCGAGGTGCCTCGAACACATTGAGGAGACAATCCCGCAAGCGGCGGGCTGCATGCCTGCAGCCTCGCCGCCACCCCTGGTTCGACCCCCCTTCGCTGACCGCAGGCATCTCAATCCGCCTCGAGTCCAGCGTTTTACGACCCTGGCGGTGTACAGTAGTAGCCTGTGTCGCAGAGAGTAAAGTGGCATTTCAAAGGGAAAGGTAGTGTGTCTGCTTGCTCGCCCAAGTTCGCGAGGCGCCCTTGTTGCGTGGAACCGCTTGGGGCGAGTGTACGCGTGAGCCTTTTACTTTGCGTCGCGTTTTCTGGCCCACAATGGCACATTCGCGGGCCGCTCTCGGCCAGAGCTAGTTTTGTAACCAAGTGCGCGGTTAGCTAGCTGAGTCCGGGGTAGAGAACCCCCTTTTGTTTACATGTGTAAGTCGCTGCAGGCATGTGTGGACGGTCCGCAGTTTTCCAGACGATAATTCACACACGACACGCAACACTGCGATGCCTACAAGCGTTGTAGAATAGTTCTTTTCTTTAAACATCGCGATAATATTAATCAACCGAACGAAACCGCCTATATACGCAACGTAATAGTATATACGAGCGCGAGGACACTCCCCAGGATTACAGTCGTTTCATCAAACCCACACTGCATGGGTCAAAACCCGCAGTAGTTGCTTAGTGACTTTGGCGTTGCACGATGGTAGGGGACGACGACGAAGTGTCCACTGTGTGGAACGCTGCTTTTTTGTCTCTGCGAATTTGAAGCTACCTTGTGGGAGACGCCGCTCCCTTAACTACGGCGATGGACATGGAGTCACCTGGAGGGGCCCCTGGTCCTTCTACGTCAACAGCGGCCGCTCCGAGAAAGCGGTCTAGTCACCCGAGTGACACCGACAGCGAAGACACTGTGATCTACTCAGCAACCAGTGATGAAACCTCGGATGATAGTGACTTCGTGCCCGTAGTGAAGAACAAAGCAAAGAGACGGCTCGTCAGGACATCTCCGTCCACAAGTAAGGCAACTGTGATCCCTACGCGAAAGCCATCAGACCTCACAATTTTATTTGTGCCTGTGGCTGCTAGCGACAATCTAAACCGGATCAACCGCCAGGCCACATCTGTGTCGCTCGGGGCACTTGTTCCGGGTCAGATCAAAGATGTAAGGATCAACGCCCGAAAGAACATCCTTGCTATAGATGTCGCAAACCGCAGCGCGCTCGACATTCTGAGCAATGTTAAGGTCCTGGATAGCATCAACGTACGCTGCTATAAACAAGACGATCACGACTCTACGGCCGGCGTTGTATATGACGTAGATAATTCGATAAGCGATGCTGACCTGCACATACTCATCAAACCGGCGACAGAGGGAATTGCCATATTGCATGCCCGTCACCTGGGGAACTCGCAGTGTGTGAAGTTAACCTTTAAAGGTGACAGCCTACCGTCACACGTCAAGGTCGGTCACTTCAGACACATAGTACGACCTTTTGTGCCAAAGCCGCTTCAGTGCAGGAAGTGTCAAAGGATAGGGCACGTTAGTGCGGTTTGCACAAATGCTGCCGTGTGCTCACGTTGCTCTGGGTCGCACAGCTCCGACGCCTGTCGTACAGAACACCAAAAGTGCGCCAATTGTCAGGGCTCTCACGATGCAACTTCAAAGAATTGCCCACACGTGAAAAATGAAGCGAAAGTCTTGAGGCAAATGGTCAGGGATGGTTCCTCGCACAGGGAGGCTGCCGCTAAGGTGCGACGTCGACGTTCACGTCGCCGGAGATCTAGGAAACCCACTGCTATTGCTAAGGATGCACCGCGTCCACTGACAGTCCAGAAACTTCCGCATACAACTAGCAATAGCAGCAATGAGGTTTCTCAGCAGAAAGGCTCCAATATCATTGCCTCAAGCGAGGAGTGGCCGCCATTGCCACGGCTAGATCCACCAGCGGAGCGACAGGATGTAGCACGCTCACCGAATCATGCTTCACCTTCAGGTAGCACCCTAGACGACGACAAACAAGTTGTCACCATGATAAGGGCCCTTATGAACACGCTACGAGTACTACTGACCGCCATACACACTCCGGCGGCTCGAGGCGCACTTCAAATACTGGACGCCCTGAATCCAGTACTGTCTGGTCTTGAGAAGCACCATGGCTGCTCCTCTACACTCGTTCATTAAGGAGGTCAAGGAAGCGTCTCTCTTCCAATGGAATGTCAGAGGCATTAAATCCCGCATCTCGGACTTTCGTCCGTTTGTCTTTAAGTACAAATTTCCAATAATCGTCATTTGTGAACCAAACATTGACAAAGCCATCCGCCTATCAGGATATGAAGCTTTCATGTCTGCTACCTGTAGCGAACTCAGCAAAGTCATCGTTTATATCAGATGCGATTTGACGTATGTTTCACACCCAGTCGCACCTGATGACGACAATCAGTACGTATGTTTGACGATAAAATGCAAGAACGTCGCACTCACGCTCGTAGGTGCCTACATTTCACCTTCGAGTCGATTTGACAACGCGAGACTAAGTGCAATTTTAACAGCGACAGCTGGACCATGGATTATTACCGGCGACTTCAATGCGCATCATCCGCTATGGGGAAGCTTAAAGATGGATTGCCGAGGAAGACGCCTACTATCCTTCGCGTCGGACCATGAGCTCTGCTGCCTAAATGATGGCAGTCCTACTTTTCTGCGGGGATTGACATACAGCAGCTGCCTGGACTTGACTTTTGTTTCAAGATGCCTCAGCGCCAGTGTGAAATGGTTCACGGACAACGAAACGCATGGTAGTGACCACGTCCCAACATATGTTAAAATTGACGGCATACGCAAGACACAGTCGACCACAGTTCTTCGTCACATTGACTGGCCTCAATACACGCTGCTCATGGAGAAGAATTGCCAAGAGATTCAGGACTGTCTACCTGGCAACATCGAAAAGCTAATTAACGCCGCTGCTCAAGAAGCCACCAGAGCTCCTAGGCCTATTCCTATGTTTTCTCATTTCGAAGCAGAATTGGAGCGGCTTCGAGCAATCCGCCGTCGCGCGGAACGAAGGTACAGGCGCACCAAGTCCATCTACGACCTAAGGGAGGCGAGACGAATACAGAAGAAGATCCAGCGTCGGATCAACTCCCTGCAGTCTCTCAGATGGAAAACCTTCTGCGATTCCCTTGATCCGCATAAACCCCTGTCACATATCTGGAGAACGGTGCGTGGTCTTCGAACGTCACCGCAACAACGCCACCCCTTCAAATGTCTGGCTCTCTACCAAGGTCGCAGAGAGATCGACGTAGCGGAGGACTTCTGTGTCAAGGTTGCTGGTCTGCCGCCATCGTTCGTTACACGTGATCCCGGTGATGTTCCAATCTCGCGGGATTCACGTATGGACAATCCGTTTACCATCGAGGAATTGCAGGCGGCGTTGGCAGCGTGCAGACGTTCCTCATCGCCTGGGCCTGACGGGGTGACATACGCAGCTCTCGGACACCTCGGTCAAACAGCCCGGCATGCTCTTCTAGGCGTGTACAATAATTCATGGCGTGAAGGACTGGTTCCTGCTGCATGGAAGTCCAGCCGCCTTGTGCCTCTGCTCAAACCAGGTAAATCACCCCTAGACGTGGCGTCTTATCGTCCCATTGCTCTGGCCAGTTGTCTCGGAAAGGTGATGGAGAGGATGGTGCTGACGCGGCTAGAGTGGTATCTAGAACACTACCGGTTAAACCCTGACGCTATGGCAGGCTTTCGACGCGGACGCTCTTCTATAGACAACGTCATCGACCTTGTCACGTCTGTTCAGCACGAAAAAAGCCTAAGGAGGCTGTCAGCGGCAATGTTCCTGGATGTTAAAGGCGCTTATGATAACGTAACCCATCGAGCCATCCTAGACGCTCTGGGCAATGTCGGCCTAGGCGGCCTTGTTTTTCGGTGGATACTCAGCTTCTTGAAGGACAGGTCTTTCTTTGTGCAAACAGAGGATGGTGCGTCATCACAACACAACACCTGCCGTGGCGTACCACAAGGTGGAGTCTTGAGCCCCACTCTATTTAACCTCGTGCTCATCGACCTGGTTCACATCCTTCCGCAGTCCGTCCATGTGTCGATCTATGCAGACGATATATGCATTTGGTCATCAGGAGCGACGCGTCCCCAGGTGCGCGCCAGACTTCAAAAAGCGGTCACACTAACATCAGGCTATCTTCGAGCGCGAGGCCTGGAGGTGTGCTCCGAGAAGTGCTCTATGGTCGCTTTCACGCGCAAAGCAATGAAACCGTACGTTGTCAAAATTAATGGACATCCGATTGCCTACGAGAAGACGCACCGCTTTCTAGGGGTGATAATAGATCGAGACCTCTCCTGGAGTCCTCATGTCTCGTACCTAAAAAGGAAATTACTCATGATGACTCACGTGCTCAGATTTCTTGCAGGAAAGTCGTGGGGTGCGTCTGTGAGTGCGATGCTCCAACTCTATAATGCACTGTTCCTCGGTTTCCTGCGCTATAGCTTACCTGTACTGGGTGGGACCAGTAAGACCAACCTCCGTGCCCTCCAGTCTGTACAAGCTCAAGCTCTGCGAATTTGCCTTGGACTTCCCAGATGTGCATCCACGGCAGCAACAATAGCCATCGCGCACGACCACCCCATCGATACGTATCTTCAAGTCGACGCTTTAAGGATGCATATCAGACACTTCGCGCGACTTCCATCGCATCATCTCGCCTCCCTTCCTGCCACTCGACCTCGTTCAGCGTTTAGCAGGATTATTGCCGCCAACCACGGAACTTTACCATCAAACTTCACGCCTGCAGCACGACCATCTCTACCGCTGTGGTGCCTTCATCCACTCCAGGCTCTTCTTCATATTCCCGGTATCAAAAAGAAAACGGAGATGTCATCTTTTGCCCTCAAACAAACCGTGCTTTCATTCCTTCATGACAAACACAAAGAACGCATCCACGTTTACACGGATGGTTCTGTCTGCTCTAATAGCTCAGCTGGAGCAGTGGTTATTCCCGCAGAGTCTGTCACCCTCAAGTTCAAGACGTCTCACGTAACATCATCGACGGCTGCAGAACTCGCAGCTATCCGTGCTGCTTTAGAGTTTATTAGTCACAAATCGTCACAGTCATGGTCCCTCTTATGTGACTCGAAGGCAGCTCTCCAGTGTCTGATGTCCCCTTTCAACCACGGACCAAATATGCAACTAGTGGCAGACATCCGACTACTCCACCATCAAGCAATCAACAAAGGGCACAACGTCATCTACCAGTGGATACCGGGTCATTGCGGAATTGCGGGCAATCATCATGCGGATGACGCCGCCCGATCGGCCCACGACGGTGCCCGCGTTGTACCACTACCACTGTCACGAACAGACGCAGCCACAAGTCTTCGCTCTCTCGCCCGCGAGCTTACGCAGAATCTGTGGAACACCAGTGAGTTCACGAACGAACGTCTCCACAGACTGGATCCATGTCTGCAACTCCGGCTACCACCAAGGTTACCACGAGCGGAAGCAACACTTCTGTGCCGCCTGTGGCTCGGCGTCGCTTTCACGCACTCCTATTCATTCCGTATTGGAATGGCCGACAGCCCTACTTGCGGAACCTGCGACTGCGAGGAGACGATTCAGCACCTCCTTTGTGACTGTCCCAGCTACAAAGTGCCAAGAACAGTGCTCGTAACCGCGCTCGAAAAACTGGACAATCGCCCCTTTACAGAGGAGAAGGCTCTAGGACACTGGTCCAGACGGGCTTCGGCACTCAAGGCCTTAAAGGCTTTGCTGAAGTATCTAAGGACTTGCGAATTGTGCGATCGCCTTTGAGTGTTGTATCGTGTAGTATCGCGGTACTGCGTGAATTTCCTTAATTTTTTTTTCTCCTCTTCTTCTTCTTTCTCCTTTTACTCCCTTTACCCCTTTCCCCAGCACAGGGTAGCCAGCCAGTACTTACACTGGCTAACCTCCCTGTCTTTCCTCCTCTTTGTCTCTCTCTCTCTCTCTTGGCGTTGCACGGAAAGCACGAGGTCGCGGGATCAAATCCCGGCGGCCGCGTTTGGATGGAGGTGAAATGCAAAAATACCTGTGTACTCAAATTTAGGTGGACGTTAAAGAACCCCAGGTGATCATAATTAATCTGAACGGTATGGCGTGCCTCATAATCAGGTCGTGCTTTTCGCTCGTAAAAACGCACATTTTTTTATTTTTTTTTGGCATGGGTTAACAGCTGCATCTTGCGTACGCATCACCTCGCGGAATGCGTTGTGAAAGATCGAACGCAATGCCGTCGAAAACGGAGGAGAGGGAAAGCATTGCGATGCACTCAGATGAGACGCGAAACGAGTTACGCAGAAGGGAGGAAGGCAAAGAGAAAGAGCTCACTATCGAACGCGCACATCGTACGTACTATAGAAACAGCGCACTCGTGTGTTTTCCAGGCTCATTTCATCTCTTTCGATAGAGTCTGCTGTGCCCTGGACGGGTTGCCTGCTTTGTGTAAACGAAGGGCATTCGCCGTCAAACACTCCCCCGGCGCGCTTCAGTAGGGTGTCGCGATGACGTGCGGGGATGAAGAGAACGGAACGCCCGAATGAAATGAGCAACATCTATGCGAAAAAGGGAGGGGTCGTGTGAATTTGCAAGTCAAAGCGCTGCCATCCCACTCCCACGCGCCTGCGTGTGTGCGCTTCGCGCATCGTCGCGTGTGCTCATCCTCGCCGAGCCCGCGTCGCAAGCTAATACTGTATCGCGGCTGAACGACATCGGCCACTTCCGTCGCCGCGCTGGGTCACACACAGTGTGCCGGCGGGTGGAGTGCGCGCGTGTCTGGCAATGAACGCGGCCGCTCGTACACGGCATTGTTCCGAGGCGCGTGTGTTTTCGTCGCGAAAGGCGTGGTGAAAACTAAATCGAAACTTCCCGCAAATGCTTGTGCCGTAAGCAGCAAATAGTAATAACAGCCTATATAAAGCGTTGCGCGTGCGTGTGTGTGTGATTGTAGGGGAGGTAGGGGAGGGGGGTGGGGTGGAGGTACTTTGCTCGTTTCTTAAGGGAAAACCCGCTCGATTGTCTTGCTTTCGAATGCCGCGCTGACTTTCCACTCCAGCGCCCTTATTTCGAGCCGCATGCCTCGTGGGCGCCCATGTTCTTTTTGTTTTTCTTTTTTTTCCCCACTTGGCTGTCGCGCCACCGGCGGCGGTGTCGCCTCGCCTTTGTCGCCTCCCTGGCACATGGACGGGAGAACGAGTGTTTCCGCGCCGGGTGCAGCTTTTTATTTCGACTCAGGGCCGAGCTATTTCCGAGAGGAGCGAGATAAATTATATTTAAAAGGACAGCGAGAGGAGGAACCGCGACGCACCCCAGCCTCGACTGCTCTCCTCCTCTCTGCTGGCGCGATCTGCGTAGACACGCGTGGCGCTCGTCGCGCCGTGTCGGTGTGAACGGCGACGACGTGCTCATTTCCCAGCAACGACAACAACGACAACAACGAATCCGTTCAAGTTTAACGCGAGCGCAGCGCGCATCGGCAGCTCGCACGAATGAACTCCTCAGGAGGGAGCGCGCGACACTGGGTTCGCGACGCGAACGGCGTATAGCGCGTCCCTTGGGGCGAAGAACGCCGGCAGCTGCGGCGGCTGCTTGTTTTCCTTTGCTCGTTCATTCCGTCTTGCTGCTTCTGTCATTCTTTAATTTTCTTTTTGGCAGCACAAAAGTTCCGCAAATCGACTATCGATCGCTCACCCAGTTTTTCACCTTTTCTTGCCAGATGAGGAAAAAAAAAAGAAAGCAAATAAGGAATACGGGAGGATTGAGGGTGGGAAACACGGTTTTGCAAAACAACGCGGATAATTTCCAATTTCTCGGCCTGTAGCCTCGGAACTGCGGCAGCTCAAATTTTATTAACTAAGCGCAGGGTTCACCATGCGAGTGGGATAAAGCGAAAAAAGAAACTTAAAAAAAGGAAATTAAATAAATAAATAAAGATTAAAATTCTAGCGAGCCAGGTACGCACGGAGTGGAAAGGTATGCTGACTATCGTGGCTACAGAGACAGAACAAAGAGCGATTCAAACAATTTGGTAAAGGAGCGGCAGAGAGAAAATAAGTAGAAAAAGAAGGCGTGCACATCTGATGAGGCAGTCGTACTCGAATTGAAAACTTTGGTTGGACTTTCATTGTGAGCAAGAGCGTTGGCTTTGATGCCACAAAAGTCGGTTTGCCCCAGTACACCTCCCCGCGTTTATTTTGGAAACCACTTTCCGTTAGCCACCCCTTCGAGACTATGATGTATACAGTCAAGCTGCGGACCTAATGCGTGGCCTTATAAAACCCCGAACCAGATTACTATCCTACGAGCTCACGTGTAACAAAACGTGCGTAAGATGGCCTTACATGAACTTCTGTAACGAAGTATTTTTGTAAAGAAAACAAAAATTAACTACTGATGGCGCACTGCCACTCCCACAAGACAGAAGTGGCTAACTGGTGACACGTGTCAAGCAGTCAGAAAAAGATTAAGACCGAAAGGCATAAAGATTAAGTAGATGAACCTTGTTTGTGCGCATAGAATAAATGCGGACGTTTAGCTTTATTTCATGCTAAATCGAAACGGCGCCTAATGCTAAGGGCCAGACAATGAAATCTTCCTTACCTCAGTAAGGAAGCCTTCATTGCAGTGAGGCTACCTTATGTCACTCTGAAAGCTTCCTTACTGAGCCGCCCTCGGTGAAGGCTTCCTTGGAACTTCCTCAGCATAAGGAGCCAAAGAATGAAATCTTCCTTACTTCACTAAGGAAGCCTTCATTGCGGTGAGGCTACCTTATGTCACTCTGAAAGCTTCCTTACTGAGGGGCCCTCAGTGAAGGCTTCCTTGGTGCTTCCTCAGCATAAGGTAGCTCCAAAGCTACCTTCATGCGTCCTTACGCCGCTCCTGGCCCTGAACGAGCGCTTCACCTCACTGCTTAACCGCGTGACGTTTGCTTGCGCATGCGCGCTGTCGCCCACCTTCGGAGAAGCGCGAGCACGGTACTTCTTGCCAGGCATGTTCGTTTCAGTCACGCGTGCGGCATGAAAGCATTGGTATGGTACGCCCACACTAGCGACAAAAACGCGCGCGACATGCCGCACGCGGCAAGCGACCGCGCGGCAGACGCGTGCGGGCAAGTCCACAGTCGCGTTTTGCAGCACGCGGCAGCGGCCCGTGGAGTCCCGCGTTGTCTCGTTCCATTCGATACTTCTCGCGACAACGCGCTCTCCGTTCTGCCCATTTCGTCTTCCATCGGAAGTGTCTGTGTTTTTTTGCGCCACTGCCGGCCACGCTCAGGCATGTCGGATACGGACGAGGAGCTACTGGTGACTGTGAACACTATAATACTTGTTTGTTCTTTACTTGTGCGACGCCGACGTGCCAGACAGCGGACGAGAAAGTTTTGGGTGCGGTACAGGGACACTGAGGGCCAGGCGCGCACTCTGCTTCCCCACCTTCACCAATTACTCACCTGTCATGCCAAACTGCTGTCCATAATGTGCCATCGGTTGGCGCGCAGCTCCTTGTCCGACGCTCGATTTATCATAGAGGTACGCATATCCGCGAACGGTTTCCAAAAACGCCTCCATTGCGAGGCGAATTCTTCGTCGACGCCTGAGTGGCGGTGTGGTAAGGCTTAACAAAAACAGCCCCCTTGACTGGAAATGGCCTCTGAGATTTTACGGCGCGCGTGTCACTGTTCAGTCTCAGAGCCCATAGATTATGATTCTTTGCTTATGCGACAGGTGGCGCCACAACAGCGCGGCTCGTAAAGCGGCTCGCTTCTGATTGGTGGACGTTTCGCGTCTGCCGCGAAAAATGGGTCTTGCACCCATTCGCGCGTTTGTCGCGCGTTGCTGCCGCTTTTCGTGAATCTTGCCGCGCGCGACAGCACCGCTCGCCGCGCGCGTTGTGTCGCGCGCGTTTTTGTCGCTAGTGTGGACGTACCAGTAGGCGTTGCTAGGCGTTGCAAGGCGCCGGCGTGCCAGCGTTGCTGGAGCACATCAAGTTTTTCACTGTAATGCGCAACTTTTTTTTAACTTTAGTAAACAAAACTAGAAGAAAGCGTCCACGCTTCTCTATATTAGCTATTCAATTGAAAGATTGTGCGACGATACAACATTTTTTTTTTTTAGAATAATGGTGTTCGCGGAAAGATTTGAAGAAATAATCTCGACCCCAGGCACGCGGCAACCGCTCCTTAGGTGAGGACGGGTGAAGGGAGCTTTCAGAGTACGCTTGCTTCCTCCATCGGTCCTTCGCTGTAAGGAGGCCTCACGTAAGGTTAGGAAGCGCTCGAAGGAAAGGAACGTTTCATTGTTTGGGCCTAAGACGACAACAAGCGAAAAATAAAAATAAAACTGAAATAACATCAGGCAGTTCCCGTGCAAACGAATAAAGCAAGGGAAAAATCTTCCTCTGCTGTCTATCATAACAGGAAAGTTGGCAAATATAAAGAAAGAACGAGTTCCTCTTGCTGACTTCAGACAGTGCTCAGTGTTCACTAAAGGGAAGCGAACGAGCTTACACTCCAGGAAATTAAGCGCAGGAGGTAACTCAAGCGGCATTAATGCTAGTGAAATATATAATGCGTGATTTTTCGCAGACTAGTTAGAAATGGGAGAATGAGTGCTCCATGCGTAACAAAGGGTAATTTAGGCGCAAAAAACAAAGCATTATCTTTGTGAAGTCTGTTCCAGGGAGCACATTAATAGCGGGAGCTTACCGGAAAAAGAAAACAGAGGGTGGGGGTGGGGGGGGGGAGTGTAGAAAGAAGAAAAGGGAATGACGGCTTTAACAGATGTCACTTTGAAAATAAATAATAAAAAGGGACATTAAGGAAGCGTTAAATTTTTGAGGCAAACTTCGAAGGCAGCCGCATAGCTTTGCCCAAGACAAAAGAAATAATGACAAATAGACCCGGTGTTATTGACTCAGAGCGCCAGCCACATTCAATGCGAAGTTTCGCAGCAACTTCGGCAGCTGCAGACCCGAGACAAAGGAGAAAGGAACGACAATTGCTCAGGAGCCCACCATTTAAAGAAGCACAATCTAGGCAAATACACAAAATTACAAGAAAGAAAGTAAAACGACCTCAACCGACGCCATCTGGAGAAGGCAAAATAAGGGAGGCGAAGTAGAGACGAGTAAAAAGAAAAAGAAAGAAAGAGAGCTTTTTTTTCTTGTACCACGACCGATGAAGAAATAGCAACACACACACACACACACACACACACACACACACACACACACACACACACACACACACACACATATATATATATATATATATATATATATATATATATATATATATATATATATATATATATATATATATATATATATATATATATATATATATATATATATATATATATACTGCTCATAAAGAACGGCAAACACAAAAATAAAACGAAGCGCCAGACTAGAGCGCGTAGCCGGACCATGTGACAATAACCTCATCCTCCACGGAGGGTTCGCACTGCCGAGTTGGGGAAGGGAGTGGCGACGGAGTGCGGGGGAGGGGGCGATGCGCGGGAGCGCTCGTTTTGAGAATAATGGCAGGCACGCGACGAGGTGCTTGCTAATTAAGGCTAGGCCCGAGCTCGCGGGTCCCCGGCGCCCAAACGGCGGCGCGGAAGGCTTGCGAAGCAGGCAGCCGGGCTCCGGTGATGTGCCGCCGAGCGCCGCCGCACAGCACCCCGGCGGGACTGCGACGTCGAGGCGACGGCGACCAAGCTCCCGCTGCGCGCGTCTCCTCCGCCGCTCAGAAAGCGAGGAGGAGGAGGATGACCAAGAAAAAGAAGCGCGCCCGAATCGCGCAAATACACAACGGTAGGTAGCGCACCACGGTTCGTTTATGAAAAGAGGGCATTAGCGCGCGCAAGTAGAGAACAAAGGCTGGCTTCGTAATAAATGACCTTTCATCTCCGTCTGGGGTGGGATGGGGGAGCTCCTCCCCTAGGGACGGACGGCGTTTTTGTGCGCAGCACCGCCAACGCGCTGCGCGCGCGCTTCGCATTCTCAGCAAACCGGCGAGGGAAGCCGGCCGAGTGATTTCAGTAATTAAACGCCAAAGCGCACTGCCTGAAAACGCGCGCCCACTTATCCCCAGAAACGTATGGAGTCTTTTCATGCCTTCTCCGCGAGGAGAGGAGACGTCATTGGCAGGAGCCCCGGCGGCCGGCATAGTACACATTCCTTGCGCACCGTGTATCGAGACGAACGCCGTGCGCGCGTTGACTGGTCTCAGCAGCTCGCGCAGTTGGAGTGGGACGTAGCCGCTTCCCCACGTGTCCCCCCGAACGCACCAGATGGAAACTATCTGCTGGAGGGGATCAATGAGAGAGCGAGAGAAAAAAAAAAAAGAAGTCGAAAAGCTTCGGGTGCTCCCTGCGGTGCGCGCGTAGAGCTTCGCCAGGAGCAAGAAACAAAGTCAAGCTCCACTTATCTTGTGCTCCGTTTAACTCCTGGCTATCCGCGTTTCTTTCATTGTTCCCGTCGTTTTCTTTTATTTTCTTTTTATTTTTTTCGTTAAAAAGGGCAAAGCGAGTAACGAAATTTTTCGCTCTTCTTTCAATAAATGTCGAACCAGCTTTGCTGATTTACTCAGAAAGTTGCTCGCAATTTTGAGGACAACACACTCCTGTCTTGCTTTTTACTTTCTTCCTTTCTTTTATTACTATAAGTCTTTTTTTCCTGCTCGTCAACTAGAGTGGAGCTTTTTCTCAGAAGATTCAATGTGGTTTATTTCATTGCCGTTCTGAGAAATGGACGGCTTGTACGCAACTCTCAAAATGCAATAAAGGCAGTAGGTATCTTCAAAAATGTCTACAAGTGTTCTCACTTCTAGTACTGGCAAAAGTAGCTCGCTAGGTTCTTCACTACACCGGTAAAGGTCAGGGCGCGGTTGCATTGGCCAAGTGTAACATCGGCTATAAGTGGTACTTTGCACTCCAAGCGGCGGCAGCTTCCTTTCTTGAATCGTTGTAAAACTGACGTTTCCTGCAATACATAATTTCTTTCCTCTCTCTCTGTACTGCTCATTCGCGAAAAAGACGGCATATACATAAGCACGGTCCAATTTTTTCCGTAGCGGTCATAGCATCACCAACTAAAAATTTATAGTGTTACTTCAAGGGTTAGTTGACAGTTCATCAGGTCACGTTTCATAATGAAAAAAAAAGACATTTATTTTACGCCTCAAGTTGTACAGTGACTGTAATTTTTCTATCTTTATATTACGCTCACACAAACACACAAAAGGCTCTTGTTGGCTGGATTCAGTCTTCTCAATTAGTGTGCGGTCACGCTTAGAGACAATATACGGAGCTATAGCTGGCTGACGTCGTAGTGGTAGTGCCAAATTAAAAAAAAAATACATTAAGGGGTTTCACGTGCCAAAACCACTAGAAAGAGAGGACGCTATTTGCGAAGAAATGAACTATGGGTACTTAGGAAGATAAACACTTCAATAAGCGCTGGTAGCAGTTCGATTTGCGACTCTTAAGCTCTTTCGGATCAACAACAATCGTTCGCATTCTCTTTGCCGATGGCTTGAGGCGGACGGGGCAGCCTCGAGCTGTAACGTGCCACCGACAATGTCCGTCATCGCCCTTTATGTTGCTTGATATCTATAACAAGATTGGCACCCGCATGATTGCATGGCTGGACGCATTTACTTATTTTTCTCCTCCACATGGTTCTATACTGTACTCCTAAACGCGCGCTTTGAGACGGATTATTCGTTATTCGTGACCTAAGCTTACCTATGCATGCTCGCTCTTACTTCGTACAAATCAACATTTTCAAACACTTCAGCGATACTACACAGTTCCGAAATGTGCGAAACTATAGATAACCAATAACCCACAGTTCTCACAAAACAAAAAGACAGCCATCTTTAGGCCGCCGTCACGGTACCATCACTTCAGTGCGATTCCAGCGACATAATACAGGGATGCGTATACAAAAAAGAAAGGCTGTCGTGCGCTACGCGATGCGATTGCGCATCGCGCACGATTGATGCGTTCTCACGCACGCGCGTATAGGCATACGTACGTACAAGCACGCGCATGTGTACATAAGGAAGCGGACAAGCACACAGAAACGCGTCAAACAGAGCCGGTTTGGACGCTTGGCTGCTCAGCATGCGAGTCTAGCCGCTTCAGACATGAGAGTTTCTCAACGACCTCTGTTATTCTTTCAGCTCAAGCGGCTTTCTCTAAGCGCCTTATACACAAACTCTATCCTTTTTCTCCCGCCCTCCTGCTTCTCCATTGATGCACCACGTTTTCTGAATAAGGAGAGACGCTGCCTTTATTTCTCTCCTCACTGGATTTCGTTTCTCGGCACGCAGTAACTGAAGGAAATCCACGGGGCAAAAAAGAAAGAAAAACATTCACCGCAGCGGAGAAGAAAGAAGAGAAAAGAGGGGAAGCAGCTCTTATATATATATATATATATATATATATATATATATATATATATATATATATATATATATATATATATATATATTATTGGGCAGGAGCAATAGCCGTACACCGAAAAGAAAGCCGAGGGGGCCTCCTCAAATTCACTAGGCGGAATGTATTTCTGAGGGCTTTCCGACGCCGATGCATTAATAACCTGGGCTGCATGTCGGCGAAAGTTTGGGGCAACGTGGGTAGACGGCATGTGACGCGTGAGGCCGCTTAGTTTTGCAAAAGAAGGCGCGCGCTGCTGCTGCGGCTGCGTAGGAGTGATTCATCACGTTGCACGGCTCATTACGGCCAGATAGCCTTATCTCCGGCGGGCTAGAGTGTGCGGCAGTGCCGCAGCCATGGTCGCCGATGCGTGCGCGAGCATGCACGCTGTGTTTGCGAAGGCTGTTGCTGTTGCCAGCAGCCTGTCCGCTTGTCTCCACCACCCCTCTGTACCACCCACTCCCCCCTCCCCCTCCGCATCGACTCACTCGCCTCTTCGGCGTACACCACTCATCTGCGTCCATTAATGGGTCTATCATTTATGTTTTTTCCCCCCTAATGCTCGGCCATCGCGCGCGCGGCGGCCATTGTTTCCTTCCTAATTTTTTCTCATGCTGGAAGTGCGAGCCCTGGTCGAGAAACGCGTCGCGCGTACCTTCCGCCTTATCGGCATGTACGCAAGAGTTGCAGAGTGGTAACTCCGGAGTTGGAATGATTTCGGAATCATTGCGCACTTTCAAACAACCGGAATGGAAGGGGAATGGAATGAGGCCACAAGTTATGCAGATGGAATAGGAATTGAATGGGAGCGCGAGATTCCGGTATGGAATTGAAATGGCATGGGCACATACTCTCGAAGCGCTAAGGGTTGATATTAAGTATGACTGCAAAGCCGGTAAATCTGATATTTGGAGTGCACTAGACTTGGTGAATTTACGAGATTTCTCAATATCTTACTTTGGTCTGACTTTGGGCAATTTGTTACATTTCTCAATTTTTACTGAATGCCAGCTCTCTCAGTACCTACTTATGTGGGCGACTATCTTTTCCGCGGTAACTACAAACAATGCGGTATTCCACATGCTACATTTCTGAAAAGCCAGAAATCTTTCTGCGTTACAAGGTTGATTTACATTTTAGACATTTAGTGACTTTTTTTTTTTTTGCGACGATGAGGTGATCCCGCTAAACTTCTGGAAGACAAACGCACCTCGTTTCCCACTGCTCGCGCTGGTAGAAAAAAAAAAGGGGGGGTTTTGCAGTTACTGCAACATCGGCCGATATAGAGTGCGCTTTCTTTACGGGCTCTGTTATCGCGAGAGCAGGAAAAGGTCGCCTGTGCGACGCCTCTTTTAAGAAATTGGTGGTAATTCTTCTACTGGAAGTGCTAATGGAACCTCCAGGTTTAGTTTTTTTATAAGAGTGGCAGTATTCCACCCCACCTTACGCTTTTCTTTTTTTGTTGCAATGCGTGCCCATATCACCGGTGTTGTAAGCATCATTTACCTTTTCTAATTTGTGCGCTAATTATGCAATGCATCCTTGACTACATTATCTGATGTCTTCTGACGAATTTATTAAATTTTTTTTGTGAACAATACATATTGAATTTAATACATGGCTTTCACGTCTCTTTTATCGCTGACCTTGTACGTTGAGATGATTTATGCCTGTTTTAATTCGTGTCCAGTTTCATGTATCTCTTTGTCTACTCCTATTATACGTGTCATTGTCTTTCTAGTTTCTAAAGTATGGCTACTGTATTTACCATGACCTGTGCTCTACGCTCCGAGCGTTCGCGCAATGCTTCTTTTAAGGACTATAGTCGGATACAACTTTAGAAAAAAGGGGAGACCCCGCCCAGATGACCGAAGCGGCGAAGTCACCGGCCGCCCGGCGTATGACGTCGGTGCAGAGTGCGCGCCCATTGGTGGATGCTCATGTGCATCCACCTCGGAGGAGTAAACGCCCCCTTTTTTCTAAAGTTGTATCCGACAATAATGCTATACATTGCATCGCACATAGGCACATGCATTTCTGCCTATACTAAAATTGGCACAATGAAGCTGTAGATATTAGAAAGATTACAGGCAACAAAGATTTGCAGAGATAACAGGCCACGAAGCGTGCTTGTTCTTGTGCGAAAGAAATAACACGAAGCATTGTTTATAACTTGGTTAGGACTTCAAAAAACTATGTTTTTACTTAAAGCGCACGCTACTGTCAATAGAAAATATTTGTAGAGAAAGTGTTTCGTTTACTGGGAGTGGAGGAACGTAATGAATCAGTTTAGCGCCACTCCAGGAGTGGGAATGGATCAACTCTCGCCATTACAAGCTAAGAGGAGTGGAATTAGGGATATCGCCGTTCTCCGGAATGGTGTGGGAGTGGAAAGGAGGGCCCCGCTACGCAACCCTGATGTACACTCGTTGTGCAATAAGCAATGCGATTTAACTGTCTCGTAGGGCGGTGATCTCGAAGGGCGGCGTGTTGAAGCAACGCCGATTTCGACACGGCGGAAAAAAAGCCCGGCCCCTTGTAAGCGGACGTCCCCTGGAGAGGCGGTACATTAATACTGCTTTATTTTTCCTTTTTTTTCAAATACATAGCTTCAATGGATTCTTGTGGCGATAGATGACTTAAAATTATAATCTCAAACATGTTTTTAAATTTCTTGGATCCCAATTATGTAAGAAGAATCGACGCACATGTGGACAACTCGGGCACGAATCTGGAGCACTATAGGTGGTGGCCATAATAAAAGCCAAACAAGTGTTATGTACTTATGAATACATTACGCGGGGAAAAGTGCTGGTTCGGGCTATTTGGTAAATCGTGGTAGGAGATTAACAGCGTGAGTTGTTAATGTAAAAAGTACAAAGAAAATCTGGCGCCAGCGCGCTTCCTGTCGTTCTCTTTGTCCTTGTCTACTCTCGCTCTTAATTACCTGTTACTATACACGGAGAGCTGATGCGATTCTTGAAGCAACGGTTTAGTACGTCGACGTTTAGGCTAAATGCCGGCTTCTCTAGGCAACGTTACCAAGCTTTCAAGCCGTGTTTACGCATAACTTGCGGCGGATATCTGAGCTAACTTAAGCCTGCAACTACTGCACGTGGTGATCGTCGGTTGATGGGATTTGCCGCCCTGCCAACGACACCTCTCAGAATGTGGGGACTATACGAGACGATCGCCCGTCCGCCAATGCGCAGTTGCGAATAGGTACGCCAACTCAACTGCAGCTACCGTTTAACAATCGCACTTGGCAATTCGTGTGGAATATTGAGCGCTACACGGAAGAGGCTACAGTGCTGCTAATGCCTGCTTAAGTAATAGTGCGGAGAGGATGAAGCCGACGCATATTACGACGCACAGCAAATGAGAAGTCGTTCTTGCGAAGTTGACGATGTCCACTGAGAGCCCGCTGCTGTCGCGATAAATGAGTCCAGAGCTGAAGGAACGACCGATTATTTTTATAGCGATAGCTGACGTGGGCTCATCGCCCTAGTCGTTTTGACGTCCGCCATAGACGCGCCATGTTTATAAAGAAGAAAGACGCAGTGGCCAGAGAGAATTGTAACTCCAGACCCATCGACAGCCAGTCAAAATGTTCACATTTCGCTGGTGATGTGAGGGCTTTCGGAAAAAAGAGAATTTTGGGAAAAAGACTGCTTCTCTAGATTTTTGCCATGGCACAAAAAGGCAAATAAAGAAGGGTCCAATTTATTGAATAAAATGGAGTGTATCGATGTAAATTATGGGAAAGTTAGCTTAGTGTCCCTTTGTGAGTATAAACATTCAGGAGACATTCCCCCATCCACTATGTGTAACAGTTTTGATGGTGGTAGTGTGCTGCCTCTCCACCGTTTGTTGCTCAGCAAGGCAACCTCGACTTGCGTCACTTATGGTGGGATACAGAATTCGCCCTAAGGACACAAACTTTCGTGTCAATACTTCAGTGTTCCTTTAACCTAACGTAAAGTGCGCGTGAGGTGATAGGTTGGCAGTTATGTGTAGCATTTTTGGCTTACGTCTCTTGGCTTTAAAACAAGGACACCATCCTGTAGTAGTTTCGTCTGAGTCTACACCGTAATGAAACAAAATATTGGTCTGCTTCCCCTTGCTTACCTTGTGGTGCCCACTTGAAAAACACAACAGGAAATTTTGAGACTGTCGTATTTACGGACGTTGTTTCTGTCGTTCTGTTGTCTGTCGTTCTGTTGTCTGTAGTGTGACGTCCTGTAGTCGAAAGTTCTGTAGTTCCTGATCAATATTTAATTAAAAAGTGACTAAGATCTCTTTAAGGATATGTAACTTTATTAGTACAAAAAATATAAATGTAGAATAAATTTTCCCCCCTGGGATTCGAACTTGGACCTGAGGATACGCAGCCCAGCATCTTGCCACTGCACCACGCCAAACTTTCCTTTTTCTTTATTGCATGGAATTATCGGTAGTGTCAAACCGATGCAGTTACATTACTTATGAACATACATGAGAAACAAATTCACGCATAGTATGCAGTCCAACGACAGTTCAAAATTCTGGCAAACAAACACAAGCGCCCGGACGCGAAATCCATTCAGGTACGGGATCATATGTAGCCACTACACTACGATAAGCAGTCTCTTCTCGGAAGATAGACCTTGTCGAGCGAGGTGGCTGGGCATGTCTGTCGGTCACTCGACTTCTCCATAATGAATAAAGTCCTAATAACAAACAAATCGTATGGTGTATTACTGGCTGTCTTTTGAAAGGAAGGAACCGGATACCATAATATGCTAGAGGAAAGTCTTTTTTGATAGTTCTTTGTAAAATGTCCCAAAAATGAAATGCGTCACGACAAAGTATAAAGAAATGTTTTATTGTCTCGGGTTGATTGCAAAGTCTACAATTTGTATTCCATGGTACATACAGTCCTTTTTCCTGAAGCCACGTTTTAACTGGCAGCGTGGAGGTGTGCAGCTTAAAGAAAAACGTTTCCGCTGCTGGCGCAATGCACATTCTACGGACACGGCAAAGAACATCGTGACCAAATAGAGACAGATACGGCTTTCGGTACAGAGGTTCAGGGAAAAGGTTATCTATAAGTGCTGCATTTAGCGACGTGCGATTAACGGTAAAGAAATATTCAAGGGTGAATCTGGCTTTTAAGAAGGAAATAGTGTCGACAAGTTCCTTTAGGAAGCCCCATAACGGTAGTTCTTGAGCAAAGTTTGTCGTGACAAAAAGGAAAGGAAGGTGTGACGCAAGACGTGCTCGATTAACTGCGAAAAGGAATGGATGACGGACATTTTTAAGATCAAATAAACGCATGACCATCTGTCGCACAAACAAATGTACATGACCCAGGCCTCCCTTTTCAAGCGGGAGAAAAAGTTTGTCCCTTCTCATGGCTTCCCATGATGAATTCCAAATAAAACATGCAAATATTCTATGAAAGGCCTGGACATGGACACGCGAGCAGTGCAAAACCTGCAGAACATAAAGAAGCTTAGAAGCTTCTTAAATGTATTGCATGCCTTAGCTCTCGCAAAAATGGAGAGATCACGTCCCTGCCAGGTTGTCACCTTCCGACTGATAGTGGTTATCGTGGACGTCCAATGAGGTCCACTATTACGGAAGTTATCGAGAGGCACACCAAGATATCGCAACGGAGACTGATTCCAATAAATATACGCAAATACAGAGGGAGTGAGCGCCCACATGCCTAGCCAAAAGCCTCCACTTTGGCAAAATTTACAGTGGCTTCTGCAGTCTCACAGAAACGCAGGGTACCGTTTATTGCCTTGGTAATGCTTGGCTTATCGACGCAAAAGAAGGCAATGTGATCTGCATAAGCTAGCACTATAAGTTCTTCATCGGCAAACCTGTATCCTTTATTACTCGAGCCGCAAAGCACGCTTAAGCAAAGTGGTTCTAAGTATATGGCGAAGAGTAAAGGCAAGAGCGGACAACACTGACGAACGGATGACTGTACCTGTACTATATCTGAGAGGGTACGGTTCACAATTAACTTTCTAGTGCAATGTTTATAACAAAGTATTATACGATTGTATAATACATCCCCTAACTGAAGATGTCGCAACAGTTGTAACAAAAATTTGTGTTGAACCTTATCAAAGGCTTTGGCGAGGTCAATCTGGAGAAGAGCTACTTGATCCGTACCACCCTCTGTGCACTCAAGGACTGAACGTGCGATATGAACATTTGTCTGTATAGAGCGGCCTCGAATTCCGCATGTTTGATGATCACCTACTAATTTAGTAATGACTGTCTGCAATCTATTTGTCAGTACTTTTGCAAATATCTTGTAATCGACGTTACATAATGGTATCGGTACCCTTTTTATTACTTCATCATCAGTGCTCTTTGGTATTAAGGTTGTGTGGCCCTGATAGAAAGACGCAGGAAGCTCACCATATTGATAGGCTTCCTCGAAAGGCCGCTCAAGAAAAGGACACCGTTTTTCCTGAAATTTTATATAAAATTCAGCACTAAGGCCATCAGGGCCAGGCGTGTTGTTCTTCTGCAGCGTTTCGACGGCTAAATTAATTTATTCTCTAGTTATTGGCCCATCAACGCTGACTCGATCATCTTCTAAGTGTGGCATAAGTGAAATAACCTGATCAGCTTTTTCTTCGTATCCATTCTGAGGCTTAACTGCAGTGAAAAGATCTTTATAATGAGCTTCAAATAGGCTTATTATTTAGGACGTTTCTGTGTATATAGACCCACCAGACTCAATTTCCTATATTTGCTTGGAAAGCGCGTATCGCTTTTCATCACCAAGGGCCCTTTTTGTGGGCTGCTCCTCTCTGAAGCGAGTTGTGCGTGAGCGCACCATTGCTCCTTTGTACACTTCCGTCTCATATTTCTGTATTTGTGCGCGAACTGTGTTTACTTCATCACTATACGACCCTGGTCCCTGGCTTTCGAAAGCGTGCAGCTTGTGAAGTAGATGCTTTTCAGCTTTTTTTCTTTGCTACAGCTCACATGAAATGTCAATCGCCTCATTTTTTACTCTATTTTTGAAAATTTTCCATTGAGTAACCAATGGAAGCTGTTGACGTTGCGTTATTTCTAGCAATAATTATTCCACTTTGTTTACAAAACTTCCCTCTCGTAAAAGTTGTGTATTAAGTTTCCACAGTTCCCAGTTAGCAGCAAACTTGCGAAATTTTCGGGGACCCCATGAAACAGCTACTAAACAGTGGTCTGTGAAAAACACAGGCTTCACGGCGTAGTTGTGAATGTGAGACCAGAGATTTGTCGAAACATACACACGATCAAGTCGAGCATGGGAGACACCTTGAAAGTGCCTGAACCGCACCCGAGAAGGTGTGTAGGCTTCCACGTCTATTAGCTTGTGATCTTCCGTTAACTGATGGAGGAAAGTAGCACTTGCATCATAACGATTAGTTAGGTATGAGTTATCTCTGGAATCACAAACGCAGTTGCAGTCTCCCAACAGTACCAAATCTCTGTCAGTATCTAGGAGCAGAGCAAGTGAGAAGAAGAAAGCCTTCCTGTCACTCACTTTTGAGGGAGCATAAACGCAAATAAACTGCCAATTACGGGAATGTATAGAGAGGTCACAGCATATAAGGCGGCCTACCCCATCAACACGTAGCGACAATGAAGAATGATTTAACTGCTTTCTGACTAACAAAAAGCATCCAGCGGAAGCACCACATGCTTGGCTAATACACACCTCGTAATCAGGTTGAAAAGTTTGCAGCGCAAGGTTGATATCACCAGCAGACGATATCTTTGTCTCTTGCACTGCACCAACATCAACTTCATGCTGCCTAAGCACGTGCAGTAACTGCTGCTGACGCCTTATATTCCTCATCCCACGTACGTTGAGTGTCGCTACACATAGGGGGAGGGTGAAGGCGGTAGCCATTTTGCTCACCTAAAGATATTGTGTTTCATCGCCCTTGGCCACAGGTATATCTACGGTCTTGCTCCCTTTCGACTTCTTTGTGGCACTCTTCTGACTACGCTGATAAAACCGGCGCGGCACACTATCACCAGGAGAGGGAGTTCGCTGAGCACTGTTAGGAATGGCCGTACGGGGTGACAACGTGCCAGCTATTTCAGCCCGCTGCACGTGTTCCTATCCAACCGGACGGGGCGCACTTCAGAGAACTGCGAATAAACCGGCAGCTACGTGGCGCGGGGTCAGCTCAGGAATTTGGTACTCGGCCGCGTCACCCGGGACAAAGCAGAGTTCTACGAAGCCCTCTGACGTCGGCTTTGGACCTTTACACCTGTGTGTGTGTGCAACACGAGTATGTGAGCCCGTCTCCTCCAAAAGGGCGGGTCATCTTCGGTGACGTCGAACGGTGACGTCGAATGATGACTGGACGAACGTTTCCGTTCGCTTGGAATCAAGGGGGGACCAAGTGCTTATAAGCAGTGGTTGCCGGCTGCTAGGGTGTGCTCGTCGTCGGGAGCTGAGTGCTCGTTGTCATGCTCGAGATGTACTAGTGAGCTGTGTGCTCATAAGCTGTTTGCTGTATGTTAGTCTTGCGGGCTCCATATGGGAGTCACGCTAGACTGTCGACATGTCTTATCCAAGATGTAAATAATATAAATAAATCCTGTTCACTGAGTTCCTCTCTACGACCTTCAACTCCTTCAAATGGTGGCAGCGGCGAGGTCATCCGACGACTGCTACATCTGGTTGACAGCGGTGGGATCGTCCGACAACTCTAATAGCACTAGGAGGCACTTTCTCGGGCGCCTGTAGTGCACTTTCGGTTGCTTCGCCGTTGCATGGTGCCGGACGTTTCCTTGCCTGACTTATGTCCATCGCCTCTTCCTCTTCTTCCTTGTCATCAGGGGGCTTTTCTTTAAGGCTTGCTAGGCCAGGTGGGCAAACGGAGTCATCCTCACCTGTAGCTTCGCTAGTGTCACTTGAGCCGTTGTGACTGCTTGGCATTGGCTTCAAGGACTCGTGGGCTTCGTCCCTAATGCCACCTGTAGTCTCTCCGGTGGCATATACTACCTTTGTAGAATCCATGAGATGGTCCAATTGTGGCTCGTCTGCGCTATATTGCCCGGAACGAAGCTTATTGGCGTAGATGGACAGGCATGCGTCCGCTGAGTGACCAAATCGGTGGCACTGTAAGCATCCCGGTGTTCTGCATTGTCGACTAACGTGTCCCACACGCTTGCAACGAAGGCACAGCGGAGGCCTACCGGGGATAAGTACGAGGCACTGGTGCCCATAAATGGACATAATGTGTGGTATTGAGCTTACGGTGATAGTATACTTGAGCACCAAGGAAACCTTCCAGTTTGTTATCACCCACTGTTCCATACCAGTGCATCTCTATACTTCTCTCTCCAACGACTTCACCTGACCATAGGCCTGGAACGCCTCTTCAACGCGTCGTGGTTCAAGGTGAGGTGGAAGCCATAGTAATTTAAGCTTGATGTTTTTAGTCTCCGGATCTATCACCATGCACTTCAGCCCTTTGACACGGAGCTCACCACAGGCGACGAGAGTCTGTTTTGTTGCACTACTAGCGCAAGTAACCATCCATACATGGCTCATTTCATACTGTCCGACATCTACAATATCTGAAGTATTCACTACCTCAAGTAGAGCGTCTCGGAAGTAAGGAACATGGTATGGTCTGCCACTCAAGTCCGCATGAAGGAAAATAGAATTCTAAACATCGTTACTGGTTGGTAGAGGCGGGAGGACAACTTTGTAACTTGCATCTTCGTTCTTCGCCATATATGTCTATCAGAGTACATTTCGGCTATGTCAACAGTAGAAATCGCTGTCTGCGTTGCTGTTTACATTTTCATTTCAAAAGCCAAGATGCGTTTTCACTCCACCGCGTCAACTGCCGCATCTCTAGAAGAGTAAAAGTGCTGTTACCATGGACAGGTACATCGTGGAGTGCTAGAACATCAATTTTGCTGTACGATATCCATATTGAATAATAAATTCAGAAACAGACAACAGTGATCGGGGACATGGTTAGGCTTGTTACTGCTAATTTCGAGAGTTGTCTCTCACCCTTTACACGTTTGAGCGCGCATATAATTCGTGTGTTCAACGCAAAATAGCTACATAAACACTCGTGGATGAGTCTTCATTCTGACAGCATACTGGCTTCTCACGGCAGCACTGTACCAGATTAATGAGACCCAAGCGAGACAGCTTTTCACGCAACTTTGTGCAACAGCCCAAACCTTCTTTTCCGCGTCGCATAAGCTTGTGCAATATTTCTCGGAAATTAACTACTGTGTCAGTGTAATCGGACATGTAAGTCCACAGGCCTGTGTGCCACATCTTACCAAATAAAACATAACGGATACGCAGCCATTCCCGCAGATAGTATGATTTTGATCAGCGCCCGATTTTGAGGAGGCCGGTAGGGCGTTGCTGGTGCCGCATCGTCACGACATAATTATAACAATTGGCCACGTCGACTTTAATACCGGTGTCGGTGCTATCAGCATTGCCGGCTTCAGAGAAGCACGATTGAATACCGCGCAAGAGAAAAGTACAGCGTACACCACCGATGCGAAACTGACATACAATTTTAAAGGGCCGCGACGGAAGGCGCTTCTGTTGCGACTGCAGAACTCTTGGCCTTCGCGACCGAATGTTTCTGTTGCGACGTCAGAATTACTGTCGTAACGTCAGAGTCACTGTCACGATAGAAAGCTGTTGTTCCGACTTCAGAACTCGTGTTGTCGCGACAGAACGTTTCTGTTGCGACTTCAGAACTCTTGCTCTTCGCGACAGAATGCTTCTTTTGCGACAGAATTTCTGTCGTAACGTCAGAAATGTCAGTGGCAAATACAGAAACGCTAGGAACTACTGTCGTACAACAGAAATTTCTGTAATTGCGACAGGAATTCCTGTTGTCTTTTCCAACTGGGTGGCGGGTCAATAATTGTGGCAGCGCGCGACAGAAGGTTAAAAATAGCGCTAAAGCTGATCCTCAGCGAATAATATTTGGCACAGCGATGTCGTATACTTGCTGAAAGGGCTCGACAACGTTAAACTGCCGCGCCAAATTTCGTTTTATTATACTCGGAGAAATTCATTCTCCCCGACAGCTCCGAGTAGCCAGGGCCAGAGCGATCGGTGGGCAGACATCTTTTATTCCTTTCGGAACGGGACAGTCTCCGGTTATTACGAAAAAAAAATCACTTTTCTTCGGCATAATAATACATTTTAGTACGTTCCCGTCACTTTGACGTAGTGAGCTTTCGCGTTTTTTTTTTCTTTTACTTCGCGTGACAGACAGGTGAAGTGGACGTGGAGCGAAAAGATTTTGACTAATCGTGAAAGGAAAGCTGTCTTGTTACCACATCATGTAAAATGACATTACCCCAAGATGTAATTGAGCCGATGGAAAAACACTCTCCATCCGCAATATAAAAAACCAAAGTTACGGACGCGTGCAAACAGTAAACCAGCCTTCCCTCACTATAGTAAAATAAAAGTGCACTACTTTTATGTCGGCAGACAAGAATTCCGAAAGCTACCAAGAATCTCCGAGCTAATGAAAAAAGTGGGATATTAGTTCTGAGCGTTCATACTTTGCCGGAACATTTAGAAACATGTGGTTGTATGTACCGTCGTCTGGTGTTATTTTTACTTGCGTATGCAGAGCAAGGCTAGAATAACTTTGCAGCATTGTTTTCGAAATTTCCAGAAAAAACTTTTCGTTTCATGTTTTTTTTTTCACGGCTTAAAAATTTCAGGAACTTTTACATCGCTACCTTTCGGCAACTACGCCGATGCTGCGCCGATATGCATCCAGCTATTCTATGATTGGCTGCCACCCGTTTAGCTTCTGCTTCTCAATACTGGATGGCGGTGGCGTCGATGCCTGCTTCCCGTTCCAGGGCGACGCCGGTCAGGGGACGATTTCGCAAAGCTTTTCGTTCGTAAGTACTCTTTGCCATTGGCCGTCCTCCTTCGCTAATGATATGTCCGACATCGTGATTGGCTGAAATCTTCTTTTACGGAATATTCGAGCGCAAGGACGTTTTGTAAATACTGGCCCAGATGGCGGATGGCATTTGGATTTGTTTTCTTATTTTTTCGATAAGATATCGCTCGTGTACATCTGCCAATGTCTACTTCACTGATACCGCACGAAACATTGCCAGACTTAATACGCATAATATCGTCGTGCTGCTTGCTATTGGATCACTACCTGGCATTCTGGATGACACCACAGTTTCGTTTTTATGTGTGTCTCCTATCCCATTGAAATGCAGTCGTGCCATGCACCAAAATTAGGCAACAAAATTACAGCGCAGCGGACAACAATGTACTGTGGGCTCCTTCAATCTCATCCTAGATGACGTTCCCCCTCTGACAAAGACATAAAATCAAATCAAGAATAATATTAAGACAAATTAGTCGTTTTCAGATGGAGCCACCGTATTGTCGGACGTTTTCCTAATTGTCATTTGCTTCAGCAGTTTCGCGTTGCGCAGCTTCAGCAAACCCGCAAGAGGCAGGAAGAAAGAAAACGGCGTAAATTCCATTTACCGGCTGCTCACATCACGGCTTCTTTTGAGTTTACAAAGGGAGAGAAAGAGAGAGAGCGTAAGCAGGAAAGAAAACAAGCAAGGCCAGCTGGAGGTTGCAAGAAATTGAACAAAACGAAGGGAGGAGGAAGACAAACATGGATCACTGCCAGAGCACCGTTGCAGCTAGAATTCGTGTCCTAACTTACCTGTAGGCGCCGGTTTTAGCTGGCAAGCTCGGAGGGCCGATCGTACGGCCTGCCTCGAGGTAATAAAAGGCCGCGTGATGTCGCAAATAGTGACCCCCACCCCCCCTCTTTCTTTCCTCAGCTGCCCATCTCCCGAACTTTTCCCCTCAGTGGCGAATCGGAGAGAGGGGGGGGGGATCATACCGAGTGTTTGCTTTAGTGCGGTGAGGCCCCTCCCCCAGATGTGGTTCCGTCGTCTCGCTAATGAATCGCCTTGCCCATCTCAATTAGGCGACGTGTCCTGCGCGCAAACCAAACGCAACGAACTTCGCGACCGCCGCGTCGATAAGCCGGTGGTGCGCCGGGAAACGGCGATGTTCGCGTGCCCCGTTCGAATCAGGACGGCGAAATGGCGGCCGCGCTCTACACACGCCCCGGCCGCAGCGAAGGGGGCCTTGTATCGGCGGCGCACCCTCCTCCCGGGCCACCCCAGCTCCCCCGGGAATCAAAGTCCCTGACGGAAGATAGACCTTCCGCGAGTAAAAGGCCGTCGTTAATGGAACGATCGCGCCGCCTCCGCTGAATTGAGTGCCGATAAGGTTTAAAGCAGAGCCAGGGAGAGTAGTACGGGGGGGTAGTATTCTCCTCCGCCGCACCAAAAAACGAGGGAGAAAGGCGGCCTCGGCAGCAGAGAAAGGACGGCCGCAGCAAGGATTTAGCGCACCCCCTCATATCTTTGTTCTTGGTTTTCCGCCTCTTCGCTATACCGCGCCCCATAACTGTAAACGGGCTTCGAGAGATGATGATGCCATTTCGGCAGGCTAAACGACGTGGCTCTTTTCTTCCGTCCTCGGTTCCAGTGAAAAAAAGAAGGCTTTGAGGGGACTCTAAAAACACACGACTGCGCTCCTGAGGTTTTCTCCATGGTCCGAGCGCGATTTGCTTTGCTTTCCGTTTCTTTTTATTATTTTTTTCTTCCGTCTCACCACCGTCCGCTCAGCAGGAAAGGAGTGGCCGATGGTGCCAACAAAGGCAACCACGCGGAAAAAGTTAGTCTTAAGGTGCACATTCCCGTCATTTCCTTGCGCGAGAAGCTTGGAAAAGACGTAGTTTTGTCGGAGGAGCGAGCGAGCCACCATGCAGCCAGAGCCATTCCACGAGATGAGCTCAAGACGCATAGAGGTAACTGCACCGCTTATGTAACTCCACTCCGCTAACCTAACTCATTTAGCTCTCAACTCACTGACCCCTTTCTTCTTCTTCTTCTTCTTCTCTCTCTCTCTCCTGTTGCGCTGGTTTCTAAACTCATTCGGCGAGAAAGCTGCGAACGCTGGGATGTGGAGAGTAGATACATTGCCAGCGATGGACTACGGCTCAGTTTTATTAATACTGAATGAATGTGTTGAGTACAGCATTTATTCTCAGAATTTCAGTCATATAATGCGTAAAATGCGCGCAGATTTTGCTTGCTTAATATAGGTCAAGATTTCGGGCTTGCACATTGCAACTCCTCCCCTCCCCCCTCAACCTCAGAAAAAAAAAAAAAGAAAACGTTCCCGGCTGTTAAAACACATGCTGTCGTAAGTAAACTTTATGTGTTTTAGAAAGCTTAGAAGTTATTTTCCAGAGCACTGTGTTAGTAACAACCTAGTTATATCGAATAAATTGGTCGTGCTCATGGCAGATCCGTAGATTATGTATAGTTCAGCAGTCAGGTCTTGCTTATTCAGCTGTCAGGCTTGTGAGGCAGAATTCACTAAGATTCGTCACATGGCGGCGGCCACCTTCGCTGTTATGTTCGCCAACCTAACTTGGCCGGCTACTGTTATTACAAATGACTCCAGCACACGAGCCTCTTTATAATTACGGCCCGTGGACTTAAAAGCCATCTCGTGTTACTGAACCACCACGACAGCGCAAATTTCTTGAAGCGAAATGTCAGCGGCACCACTTCCTCTCTTTGTATCTCCCACATAGTTTCGTGTCACTTGCTGCAGCGCTTGTTTCCGCGGGGGACCGAACCTGCCCCCACAACACTTTTCTTCCTTGATCATCTTCGGGATCCGGGTGCACGAATATTCCACGGTCTTACGCTCTAGTAGCCGTCGTCGTCGTCGTCATTATTCTTGTTGTTTTACTCATGTTTGGGGGCAGTGCAACGGATGAAAACGATGCAGGCGAGACGACAAACACGGCGCTGAGCGTTTGTCGTCTCTCTTTCTTCGTTTTCTATCCTTTCGCTGCCCCCAACCTTGAATCTTTACCAACTTGCCCAATTCTCTCCTCTTCTAAATGTTGTTTTACTGAATGGCTTGGAAGACGGTGCTGACCAGCTCGGCATTGGAAAACCAGCGAAAGCTGATCGCCAGAGCAGAAACTGCTGCCACGACCGCTGGGGACCTGGACTGAGCGCTCCACCTAGCACGGGATTCTATCTCTCTCCGTTCCCCGTCAGAAAAAAGTTTTTACTTCTCTCTTTACTGGATAGACCTAGAGACTTTTCGTCCGTACGCATACGAGCCGCTTCACTGACGCTCGTGACGTCAGAAGTGCAGAGCCCAGGGGACGCCGTGGGCTGCGCAGAACAATGCACATTGGCAGAAGGAGGTTAGCGTGACAGTAGTGAGGAGCAGCCCGTGAGATTATGCGTGCTCTTCAAAAACGTTCAGTACTTATTCGGGAATACCTGACAGGAGATGGTGCAGTCGCAGAAGTTTGAAGCAAAGTGGAGGTTACGAACAAGGAAATGGGCTTAACGATGGATTTTCTCAATTATTGCTGAAATGTTTTCATCACGGGAAGTCAAGGTGTTTACACTTACAGTCCCCATTACGGCTGTCTAAGCAATGTAGCCTTGCGCTGTAAAGGAGGAAAGCATATTCTCGAAACATTCGCTTCACATGGCGCTCCTGGGCACAATAAGTTGCTGTTTCGACCGCGGCCGCAGTGGTCATACTCCGGCGGGGGCGGATTGCAAAACGCTTGTGTATTGTGCATTGTGTGCGCGCTTAGGAACCCTGAGTGGTCAAAATTAATCCGAAGTCCGCCACTACGGCTTGCCTCCTCATCAGATCGTGGTTTTTGAACGTAAAATACCGGAATTTGACTTTTTTGTATCAACGTTCAATATACGCACGATGCTCAAGAATATGCGGTTTGCAGGTTAGCGTGGCTTTCTTTGAGTTGTATCATTATATCTCCGAAATTTTGAATGTGCCTTCAAAAATATAATTTTTCGTACACCAGCACAGCAGTCCATCAGCATAGAAAGAAATGACGGGGGCTGCACGGATGGATGACTTAGCGGGTGAACACCCGACGCGGTAGCTTAGTGGCTACGGCGTCGCACTGCTAAGCTTGAGATCATGGGTCCGGTCTCGGCCGCAACTACCGCATTTGGATGAAGGCGAAATACAAAAACGATCTTCTACTTAGATTTAGGTGCACGTTAAGGAACCCAAGGTGGTCAAAATGAATTAGGACTATGGCGTGCCTCATAAGCGGATCGTGGTTTTGGCGCCGTTAAAACTTCACAATGTATTCAACTTGTTTTTTGGTCGGGTGACAACAAGGCATAAATAGGAGTTTTTATCCGGGCAGATTAATTGACAACGACGAAGAGGTCGTCACAATAATGATTTCGAATGCTGAGCCGTGGTGTGTTTTCGTCATTGCCGCGTCTATAGCTTCGCCCTTGACCAGTTTCAGCTTCTTTATTAGTACAGCTTGAATTCTTCTTGACTCGCCATTCACCGTATCTCTGACACGTGCCCTCGAACATCGAATACGTAAGCTCCCGTGCCCTGTTCATGTGCTCTCCTTATCAAATAGAAGGTGGACGTATGCGTAGAGCTCATACAATTACTAGAGGGACCAGTACGAGCGACTTCGCGCGACACGGCGTCGAGCAGAACGGAAATACAGAAGGACCAAATCACCATTAGACGTCACTGCATCAAGCCGGGCTCAGCGTCATGTCCTGCGCCACCTTGGCAAGCTTGACAAACAACGCTGGAGAGCATTCTGTGGCTCTCTGGATCCGAGGAAACCTCTCTCTAGAATTTGACAAATTGTACGAAGCCTTCGCTCGCACCCGTTCAGCGCTGTGGCCATACGGCAAGGCCGGCGTGAAGTTGAGGTCGCCGATGACTTTTGCAAATTACTCGTGAGCTCCTCGAACGATATAACAACCCATTCACGACTGACATTCCCGTTATCTAGTGATCACCGTCTGGACGCGCCTTTTACTATGCACGAGCTCGACGCTGCGATATCTTCTTCCCGCCGATCAACTTGTCCAGGACCAGACGGAATTACATACTCCGCGATTTGTCATCTTGGATTAGAAGCTCGAGAAATTCTCCTGGCGCTCTACAACTCTACGTGGGACACAGCAACTGTGCCTAATCACTGGAAGTGCAGTCGTCTTGTGGCTTTGCTAAAACCTGGGAAATGCCCGCAGGATCTCTCACATTATCGGCCAATAGCCTTGGCAAGCTGTGTCGGTAAAGTGATGGAGCGAATGGTAATGAGCAGACTGGAATGGCTACTCGAGAAAAGTGGTGGACTTCCTGATTTCATCAATGGATTCAGAAGAGGCTGATCATCCATTGACGGTGTGATCGACCTAGTATCTTCTGTTCAACAGGAAAAGAGACGCCGTCGTCTGGTATGCGCAATATTTCTGGACATCAAAAGTGCCTACTACAACGTCTTCCACCATTCTATACTTCAGGCACTTGAGGATATTGGTGTTGGTGGCCGGATGTATGCACGGCTGCAGAGTTACCTCAGTGACCGCACCATTTTCATGTCCACTTCGGATGGCGAGACTGATAGACATGAAGTTCGCAGGGGTGTTCCGCAGGGTGGTGTCCTTAGCCCAGTATTGTTCAATATGATACTGGTGGGCCTTGCAGACGAGCTACCTGAAACAGCGCGTATCAGTACATACGGGGATGATATCTGTATTTGGTCATCTGGGGTCACACGTCCACAAGTGTGTGCAAGGCTTCAACGTGCGGTTACCATAACGGCGAAGTACTTGCGCCGTAGAGGCCTGCAACTCTCAGCAACTAAGTGTGCAGTCATGGCATTTAAGTGCAAATCGATGTCAAATTATCCAATCGTTGTCGACGGAACGGCGCTCCCTTTAATCACCCACCACAGATTTCTTGGCGTGATAATAGACCGCAGTCTTTCTTGGACCAAACATGTTACTGCACTTAGGGCTAAACTGACCAACTTCATACACGTTCTTCGTGTAATATCAGGACTGAGATGGGGCCCCTCTGAGCGAAGTTTGCTCCAAGTGTACCAGGCGCTCTTTGTAGGCTACATACGCTACAGCATGCCTGTGTTATCTAACATGGGGTCATCTTGTATACGCACGCTGGAGAGCCTTCAGGCTCAAGCACTACGGATATCTCTTGGCTTGCCACGCTGCACGTCAACTAAGGGCACAATAGCGGAAGCACGGGCTTGTCCTATCGACATATACAGGTCTTGTGAACGTGTGCGAACCTATCTTCGCCTGCTAACCAGACACTCACGCCATCTACTGTCAACGCTTCCAAGCATCAACCTTGACTGTGCTTTTTCTAAAGCTATTGCATGTCACGCAAGCATTGTACCTGCAAGACTCCAGGTAACCGACATCCCCGCGACACCTCCATGGACATTACCAAGACCACTAGTGAAGCTTCAGATACCCGGAATTGGGAAGAAATCTCACGTTTCCTCCAATGGCTTGAAGCAGCTCACCCTGTCCCATATATTTACTTTATATAGTGGGACTGTAGAAGTATATACCGATGGTTCGGTCACGCCATCTGCCACAACGGCCACATTTGTCATCCCACAACTTGGAATTACTCAACGATTTCGATTATACCCCAAATCGACATCTACGGCTGCGGAACTTGCGGGAATACGGGAGGCTGTCCGTTTTATGAGAATGCAGACACCCCATAAATGGACAATATTGTGCGATGCCAAATCAGCGCTACAGGCGCTAAAATACTTTTTAAAGAAAAGACCATACTATCTGCTCGTGCTGGAAATCGTCGAACTTTATCACAGTGCCGAGTTAAGTGGCCACGTGATCACCTTTCAATGGGTGCCTAGCCACTGTGGTGTTTTTGGTAATGAACTCGCTGACAGTGAGGCAAGATCGGCCTCCTCTTCCTCTGATGAAGTACGGATTGCCTACTCGCGACCTGACACCAACTCCATGATCAAGGCACTCATGCAGGACCTTACAAAGGCTTACAGAACCCACTCTGATAACATTCAGAGACGTCTACGTATGATTGACCCAGACGGTAAATTCTGTTTGCCCCCGAAGCTTACACGGAGCAAAACATCATTGCTACACAGGATTCGGCTCGGCGCTGCTTTCACCCGTCGCTACGCACACCTCATCGGCCAATCGAACAGCCCTGATTGTGTACACTGCCAGATGCCCGAAACACTGCAACACGTACTGTGCGACTGCCCAGCATATTTGCTGGAGCGAAGGACGTTAGACAGTTTCCTAGCCAGCGTTGGCAGACAACTACTGTCGGAGGAAGCTATCCTCGGCCCATGGCCTGACACTGCAATTTCAATGCGTGCAACAAAAGTATTGTTGAAGTTTCTGCAGGACACCAAGCTCGACGAGCGGCTCTAGCGAGACAACTGTCTCATGTACATAAGCACTCACCACTTCTCTTATCATCATCATCCATCCCAATACTTTCACTCCCCTTCCCTCTTGCCCAGTACAGAGTAGCAGAATAGAGCGCACTAGCTCAGGTCGACCTCTCTGTCTTTCCTATCGATAAATTCTGTTCATTCATTGAGAGACCATTCGTCTCGTAGGGAAGCCGTTGCGGCCGTTATAAAGCGACACTCCGGACGCCGTCGGACTTCAAGAATGTCGATGCCTCTGTGAAGAGTACGCCACATCCAACAACACCTCCTCCGCTGCACCCTAGACCTGGTGAATCCAATCTAAACCTGACAACAAGGTTATAGCGGAGAACAACTTGGTCAGCACTACTAAGGTCACAGCCGAAGCCACAGCCGATGCCATAGCCAGAGCCACGTCAAGTGATACAGCACACCGCTGTAGACAGCACAGCGCGGTTCCCTGGCAAACTGCCCGAAGGCCGGCAAATGGTTATGATGCTCCGTTATCTGATGAATACTTTTCGAATGCTCTTAATAACCTGCATACTCCGTCAGTTCGAAGTGCCGTGCAGGTGCTGGATGCTCTCAAGTGTTTGCAAGTCTTTAGTAAGCATCGTGACTCACCCGCAGCATTGTATTCGCACTGAGGCCAAAAGGGCCGCGGATTATTTTAACGGTATACTGCGACGTACTCGAACGTACTGCTAACGACCACTGGCCCCTTGGTCTTCCCGGGTGACTTCAACGCGCATCACCAGCTATGGGGAAGCACCAAGATTAGCTTCAGGCAGCAGAATAACGGCAGCCGAATATATCGGCGGTGCGCTTGCTTGGACTTGAAGGCACGTTGCTGGGTGCACACACAGTGTCCACTCTCTCTCTCACCCTCTGGTCCCACTTCTCCTTCCCCCAATGTAGGGCTGCAAGCCGGACGTCATCTGGCTGACCTCCCTGCAATTATTCTCTTTGCTTTCTCTCTCTCTTCAGAGGGAACTGTGGTGCTAGTTTCTATGGGAGCTGCAAGCAGTGCAGTTCAGCCACCATGGGAATGATGGCTAGTACATGTATTTGCCGAAACTTCGCTCTGCTAGTTTGAAATGGCTTCGTGACTTTGACAGGGATAGGCGGGCTAATCGGTGGTCGATATTGGTATGCATCATGTAACCGCGCAAACAACAAATGACAAAGAAAGAACTGCCTGCGTGCTGCTCTTGATAAGTACTGCCAGCATGAAATGTAACGTAGCGTGTTCTTACAGTTGCAAACACTGCATAGCGCAGGATTTCAGTATGATATGGTCCCCTCGGTGCTAGAAACCCTTGACAAGGAAGCGCGGGGTCCATGTGAGCTCCGCCCAAGCATAGAGCCGCAACGCCGTAGACCTGTAGCCCCCCCCCCCTCCCATCCCGTACTGCCACCAAATCTCTCACTGCCTCAAAAAGGTGGCTGAAGAATGTGAAATACCGGTGGTTTTCACGGCGCCGAAGAAACTGGCGGTCATGTGCAACATGGTGCAGGGAAAGAAAAAAAGAAATGGATGTGGTATCAAGCACGTTGACAGGTTCGTCCCATGCATAATAGGGGTAGTGTACCAGATACCCCTCTCTTGTGGCAACAGCTACATAGGGCAGACGGTACGGTGTCTAAACGTCAGAATGCAGGAGCACCGTGCAGGGGTAGGAGGATTGGCGAGGGGTGGCAAATTGGCTGACCATTGTCGCCACTGTCGTAATTGCACGCCTAGGTTCCGCGACACTAAAGTCTTGAAGATGTTTGCGTCACAACTGAGCCGAGAAATCTATGAAGCTTACTGTATAAATATGCAATCTGGCAGCTGCGTTAGCAGCTCTTCATTGTCACTGAGTGATAAAGAGTTCAAATATATACATGCAAATTTATGCCACTCACTCCCGCATGCCAACGTAGAGTGATGGTTGTCTGATGATTAGCAAGTGTGATTATTGACACGTGTACTTATCTTTATCGGGCGACCACGTTTGGCCGCCTAACAAATGTTATCGCGCAGCGCAGGACGCGCCAGCATGTAAAAGAAGTTTCTGGAAAGTTATCGATGGTTCCGTACACTGTCTTTCACCGCAACTTGTGTAATCTGATTGCATGTATGCGCGACGCGAATAGTGTAGAACTTTGTGGAAGACACGCGGATCCCATCGGTTAATCTGGAACATTCGACGACTGATCTATAAAAGCCGACGCGCTTGACCCGCCGATCAGATTTTCGACAATCGCCGACCGTGTTCGCCGTTATCGTTGTGCTATATGTGTAGCCTGCTTTGTGGGCACAGGGTCGCCCGATAAAGATAAGTACACGTGTCATTATGATGCATGTATAAATGTGGGATTTCCCGGAGTAAATCTCAGTTGAAGTTCCGCGCCTGTCCTGTGGGTTTCCTTCTTTGTCCTTTATTGTTTGCGCGGTTACATGATGCATACCAATTTCGTGACTTTGCAAGGTGATCATGTTTAAAAATGTAGTGCCTTATACATAATTCAAGAAACGTTATTAAAATTGTTTGACGACAAGATTCGAACACAGGACCACTAGCGCAGAAGCCCGATATTGAAACCATTATGCCATGGGCGCATACGTAAGCGGAACCGCTGCACTTAGCAATGATTTTGCGTACTTCCAGGCTGTTATTACCTTCTGTAATAGGAAAGTATCAGTTGATTTGAAATTTAGGCTAATTTTAGCCAACCCAGACAAAGCGTAATAAACGAAGCCACAAGAACGTCTGAAGCCCCGACCCCGAAAATCAGACATATTCCTGCACTTAAAAATTAGTATTTGTCGGAAACTCTATGGACATTTACGCGTGCAAGAGAAAGCGGGTGAACACTGCAGGCTGGGAGCGGCTGTCGTTGCAGCCAAGGATGGTTCCTAAGAACGCACTGACGCCTTTTGGCGAGTGACATATAGACAGTAGTTGTTATGAAAGAACGTTTTCCTGAACCCAGCTCTTGATTTGGCTGAATCTTGGCATCGTCGACAGCCTACTCACCAGTACTCAATGGGTATATGCATGTAAGTGCCCATTGCGAGTTCCAAAAATGCGAAGGCGGGAAAATTAAAAAAAAATGTATTGAAAACACTGCCTGAGAACGTCATATAAGTTGCTCTTATTACGTTTTTCTTTTTTTTTTCAATTGCTCTCCATTGGTAAGATTGCACGTAATCCCTGGCGTTGACACATTAGGAGATTCGTATATAGTTGGGGAGGAGTAGAGGAGCTATGAAAGACGGGTAACGGGGAGCATGCCACATAATAACACAATGCATTGAAGCACATTCGTTCGCTTAATACAAATGAGAGATCGAACAAAGCAGAGCCCGACACAAAGCACTCGTGTTTGTTTTCAGAATCCTGGGAATGGAATACTTTTGAGAAAATGACTTGGTCGCTAAAAAATAAAAACTCTCTTCTTTTCCTTTGTTCTCCGATTCAATTTCCTTATCCTCCACTTGCATAGTCTACACTATACCAAAACACCACTACGGGTGTTCGCAGGTGTGCCTGGCACACGCAGAGACTTATTATTTCACCACACAACTCGGCGAGCTCTCTTTATTCCTTCCCCCGGCGAAGTAAAAAAAAAAAACGCGTAATATGTCGCGCAGACATTGAATTACGCCTTCGCAACACGTCCTCCGTGCCCATTGTCAACCCTCATGATTTCATTTCAGTTCGCAGGCCTCTACGTCCTTCTGCTCGGTGGCGTAAATGCTGCAACGAGCCTGCGGTGTCGCGAACAGGCCCGTCTTTCGCCGCCATCCTCTGCCTGCCAACCCTTTGTTCTGGGCCGCTGGTGTGCGTCGCAGCGGCAGCAAGAATCGGCCAGCCTCGCCCTTTGGCGCGGCTTCCCATCGTCGTCGCAAGGGGGTGGGGTGGGGGGGGGGGGAGTGGAATGCTCGCTCGCTCAAGCGACTAATAAGCTTCAGGGCAAATCGTTCCTTCGGCCTCCGCGATAACGGCGCCTATAACAGCCATCGGTGGCGGCCGATGCAGCCTCTCAAGTGCTGCCCCCGCTGCCTGCTTTTCTTTGCGTCTTGCTCTTGCCGATGCGGAACCCGCCTTTTCTCCATCCCGTTCTTGCTTCCTTTTATTCTTCTTCTTCTTTTTTCACTGCGCATGACACTGGCTACCGGCTGGAAGCGAGTGTTCGGCAGCTGGTGACCCCCGTGGTAAGCACAGGTCGCGAAGAAGTCTTTGGAAGCTACTGAAGTCACCCACCACCCTCTAACACAGAACTCAGAGTAAAAATGCGATGTAATCGATTATTATTATTATTAATACTATTATTATTATTAATATTATTCATAGTAGTAGTAGTAGTAGTAGGATTATTAGCATAATTATTATAGTTATTATTATGCAGTTGTGCCCACCCACTCCTCTCCTTTCTAAGTGGCAGTGAACCATGTACATTCATTGGACTTCATTGAAGTTTATTGGACCGGCCGTGGTGGCTTTGCGGCTATGGTGTTGCGCTGCTAAGCACGAAGTCGCGGCATCGAATCCCGGCCGCGGCGGCCACATGTCGATGGGGGCCGAAATGCAAAAATGCCCGTGTCCCGTGCATTGGGGACACGTTAAAGGTCTCCTGGTAGTCCAAATTAATCCGGAGTCCCCCACTACGGCGTGACTCATAATTAAATAGCGGTTTTTGGCACGTAAACTCCCAGAATTTATTCCTTGGTTCATACTTCATTGGTACGATGGGGCTGAATAGCGTTCTGCTGCTCAGTGAAAAGTCGCGGGTTCGATTTTCCATTCCGTCGGGAAATAACTGCGGGAGGGGCCGCGTATTAAATTTTTGTCACATGCTCGAAAAGCCCAAGCGGTAGAAAGCAAACCTTCATTCTCCGCCACGGTGACCCTCCCATAGGCGTAGCTATGAAAAATCGATCAATCAGAGTAATTGTAGGTTGCTTTCTGCAACAAAAACTATATTGAAGGAGCAACTACTGCGAACTCGCTTAAAGGGCCCCTCGCCAGGCCCCATAGCAAATTTTGGTTATACGGCGGAGGTTGTTACGTGTACTCTAGGGAGCGTTCTGCCGCAAAAGTTTTTCATATCGGCTCATTAATAGCCGAGATAGAAATATTTCAGTTCCGCAAACCCATGATTTCAGCATGCGGGCTCCACTGCCGAGCAAGACGCTCTCTTCACTGGCCCCGTATAGCATACGCAAGCAAAATTCCTTCCCAGCTTTCTCCCATACCGGACCTCGAGGATCGCGTGACGGATACATCACAGGCCCCGGTTTCATTTATTTATTTATTTATTTATTGCTCCTCGCTTTTTTTTTTCGGCGTTACGCACTTTCGCTGACGGCGTCGCGCGGGAGTTGCTGTTTCGTTCGTTCGCGCAGCGCACGATTTTGCGCGCTGTGCACGAGGAAACATGACTAGCGGTATGATTCAGTGCTACATGAATACTGAGGCAGAACAAGCGGATTGCAGAGCATGATCACGGGCGGTGGAACACGGTAGAAAATGGCATAGTTTCGGTACCTGCGCACATGACCGCACGACCGTAGGAACAAGCAGACGAAGCGGAAGTACATCTCTCTTGTTTCGGTGTGAAGTAAAACGAAAAACACGCAGAAATTCTGTTTGTGTTTTATTTTTCTCTGCACTTCAATTCGTCAATTCAAGCAACAGATCGCACAGATAACTGATGTTGTCTTGAATAATTCTCGAAGTCACGTGTCACCACAAGCGACGTCACACTGCGGACACGACTGCGTAGGCGCAGGTACACGAGTACGTCACCCTCCGGCTTGGAGCGCGGCGGCCGCGAGGAGGAAAAATGGTGTTCAGTTTGAAATTTCAGATCTTTCCGTGGCGCGTAGCGATGTAATACTTTGCAGACACGATCGTTATCACGTAATGTATGCTCTGCGCTTGGGAGTTTAAAATGATCAGACCCGGTGATTGGCTGATTGGCCCTCTAAGAATAAAAAAAACGAGGCGGACTTACGGGGTCAGAAATCGTTTCTGCACGATGGTATTGACTGTGTCTAAAAAAGTACTCTCGGTTGCCGCTTCGTGTACAATTAAAACATTCAGGAATGGGAAGCACTCTGTAAGAACAAGTTATTAGTTGTTTAATATCCCCTTTAATATTCTCGACATATTGGAGCAACTAAAGCTTTCGCGCATAACAATGCAATCTCACAGATGCATCACTCATTTCGAGAAATAGATCGAAACCCAAGGCAGCAATTATGGCTTACCGAAAAGCCACCTTTTGAGAGAAAGGTAAGAATATAACCAATATAAGTAAATCAACAATTTGTAATAGACACAATAGCAATAACAACAGCAAAAGAAAAGTCGGGAAAAAAACCACATGGTTCTTCAATAACGAAGTTCTGACAACAGAAACAGCGTCATCATTTTTTCATACTTGCGCCACATGTCAAAGCTGACGGTGCAACTCGAAGCCCGAATATAATTTTGTTCTGTACTGAGGCGGTGTCAAAACTTCAGCACTTTCCAACTCTGGGTACGTCATGAAGCGTGAGGGCCTCATAAAATTGAAACCAGAAACCAACACATGGACTTCGGTTCGTCTTTCATTTCTTGCACCATAAGCTATTCGTATCCAAGCGAAAGCTATGTCATCACTGGCGATAGTAATGCAAGCGCTAGTCTTCGTAATTTCGCAAAAGTTTAATTTTTCACACCTTGCAATATATTGCCTCGACGACAGAGATAAAATAAAACACATCGACGCCGATCAAGTTTCAACTAATAAGGGCGACAACAATTAAAGCATACGCTCAATTTAATCGCTGAAACGAGCTCATCGGAATTCGACATTCACTTGGTGTTTTTAAACTGATGTCCCTAGTCAAAACCGAATGACACATCTCCGTAAAGCAAAATTCGTTCGTGGGATCAGCGTTATTAGTGAGTTCACCCCCTCATGCCCTTAGACTGCAGTACTTAACAATTGCACATGCGCACACCACTGAGCTCGGGGTGGACCCAATCCCCTGTTGCGCTGACCCATCTGATCCATGGTAACGCAGAGGCAAGACTGGTAGTTACCTTGTTGCTTCTCAGTAATGTTAACTATTGCGTTAAACGTAATGGTGCCAGGTTAAGTGCTTGCAGCCCTGAGCTTCGGTTGAGTGCATGAACTAAGGACAGGGCGGAGCCGTAAAAAAAATAAAAAAAAACACTCGTATACGTAGAACCCTGCATTATTCCTTCCAAGGTGACAAGGCACGACTGTTCACGGTCTCACTCGCAATTCTTCTCTTACGGCAAGATGCGTGTCTCAAGTTCATTGATTCGTGGGTGTTTGGCTAGAAAGAAATTGATCGCGAAAGTAAGCGAAAAGTGATTGCCATTTCACACAACCTTGACAGCTGCGGGAAACAGCGGCCCTCGCAGGCCCATGTTTCCGGTTTGTGCGTCGTTCGATTCGCATCTATCGACTGCGACTGTTTAATTAGCCAGCAGCTCTTCCTAAATGGCAAAGGGACGTGGGTGAAAAAAAAAGCGTAGTTGATGGCGTAATAAGTCGCTTGTTCAACTCTGAAGCAATCCTGCTCGCTCTAGCAAGGTTCCGAGCGACTTCGCTTACACAGCAAAACACCCTATAGAGTGAACATCTATCTCGGTCCCCACTGGTTTTATTGTATCGACCTTTCTCCACTGCGCCACGACACAGGCATGCCCCTAGCGATAAAGAACAAAAGCAAACACCTCGCGCTAGTGAGGTTTAAGCTAGTGCTCGCGCCCTGCTCTCGGGTATAGCTCGAGCTTCCGGAGGCCCGTGTGCAACGCAGCCAAAGCCACGCTGGGGCGGAAAGGAGGGAGAGAAAGAGAGAGAGAGAAAAAAAGAGAATGCGTGGTCCGCAACAGTGACGCTTGCGACACGCCGAAAAGTGCTCGGGCATTTCTGCTGCTACTTGGGCCAGCAGAGCAGCAATGCCGCGTGTACGCGCCGGTTGCCACATTCCGGAGGGCGCGCGGACGTCTCCGGGGCGCGCAGATGAGCGGAGCCAGGGCCTCGTGGAGAGCCGCCTCTCCTAGGTCGGTGGTCGAAACCAAAAGTAGCACCCTCTCCCGCACGATCCCTCTCCACTACAGCTCTGCTCTCCCTGGGCCCCCTTTCGCCACTGTACGTCGACGCCTCGGAGAAGGTCAAAGGTCCGCAATAAGAAAGAGAACGCTTTTGTGTAACGAGTGCGACTGCCTCCTCTCCATCCCTTCCTTCGATCCCTGGCACGTCGCCCTTGTACTTTTTTTCGTTCTTCTTACGTGCCACTATTTTCTTTTATTTTCTTTTATTTCTCGCAATTTCGGCATGTTACCTCCTAGTTTCTCTGCTTTTTTGCTTTCTACCCTGTTTTTTTGCACTTTTCCGTACACCCGAATGCTAGCGCTCTTCGCTTGGAGACGATGGAAAGGAAAGCGGGAGAAGGATGGAAGGAGAGAGACCCTGGGAAAGATTCTCTGCCATGCCAACGAGTACTCCCTCCCCCTCCCCCCCCCCAAAAAAAAGAAAAAAGAACCTTTATCGACGGTTGCTGCTGCAGCAGACCGGCAGCACGCTTTTTCTTCCTAATGGCGGACACGCTGCCCAGGAAACAACTCCTCCACCGCTACCCTCGGCTGGCCCATCATGCTTGAAGCTATACCTCCTCTCGGCATCCGCCACCCCACTTTGCCGCGATAAATAAATCCCTCCAAATTCGCTTATTTCTACCTTCTTTCTCGCTTCACCCCCGGTACGACCACTTCCGAGTCCTTAGTTATGCGCCCGAGTCTGTATAAGGTTGCGCGAAGAATCTGTTGACTTTTTTAATGTTTTATTTTTACTTACTTTTTCGATTTCTCAAGAAGCCCCGTTTTTATTCATTCTGTGCTTGTCCCAGTTTTCCTTTTTGTTTAAACAGTGTTCTTACTAGCTGCGAATTACCGTACGAGCCGTGTACTTTCACTGCGCTCCCAACCACCCAACCCTCGCTTTCCGTGCTTGCTTTAGTGCCCCGAAATTAGGCACCATAAATAATTCCCTTTCTTCCTTTAATGCTACGGTGCCCTTTCCACGAAATAAAAAACACCAACACACTGTAATCGCGATGGTTCTCGACTGAGGGCGTACACATTATATCATGACAGTATGAGCAATTTTATGCCTGTGGGCGCAACCTTTTCCCCGTAAGCGGTTTAATAATTGAGCTCCTAAAAGTGCCGGCAGTCTGTTAGTCAGTCGTTTCCTTACGAACTCTCAGTTTTTAGGCGATAAGAAATTGCGAAGCAAGAAACGTCTCGTTCCGGAATTCGGGACAAGCGAGCGAAAGCAGCCGAAATTCTCTCCACATGCCGCCGAAGCACACCGGTTTCTCGACAGTCACGAAAACGCGAACAGTATACAGTGCAGCGCGACGCTGGAAGTGAGCGTACTATGCACCTCATGCGAGGATATAAACGACGGCAGAAGAGTCGGTCCTGCGGAGCGAAAACGCGAGCATGACGGAGAGCACTTTCACAACCGAGCTGCAAATAAATGGCTCCTCGTTACTCGTGTTTATCATTTAAAGATGAGGGCCCGTAATAACGGAACATTTCGTATGCACTAGAGGGGTTAGTAAGAAGAGACACGGAACAATCGTGATAGCGAACATATATTGACAATGACAAAGGAGTCTTACGCAGTAAAAATTCTGCACCGTGGAGGGTGCATGCTGGCTTGTCCTGGCTAACGCCCTTATTCTTAAGGCTGTAATTTTTTTTTAACTGTACACAACAGCGATTCCAAACTATATACCTGCGATGAGGCATACCGTAGTTCAATGCTGTGCACCAATTTTCAGCCCCCGGCGCGTACATATATTTGACGAGAAGTTTTGAGTGAGAGATATGAATGTTTACTTCGTGCAGGTTTCGTATCGTTAAACTTACTTGGCCACAAACTGTCGCCAAAGAAATAAATTTAATTTGTCTTCATCAATGATTCGGTCTTAATCCTTATTATTATTAGTCAAAGCAGCCTCCGTAAGGGTGCAAAAATGTTGGTAATGTGTAAAGACGTAAAGCTTTCGAGGATTCGGACCAAGGGACCAACAAATAAAATGTGAAAACTTTTTTCCCCGCAAAAATTGTTTTTAATAGCCTGCCCGCCTTCGTTAATATAAATTTCGACTGCACAACGAGCCGTCTCCTGTTTTACAGTGTACAGTGTTACAGTGTACACTGTAACTGTACCTGTAATTGTTACAGTGTACTGACTGCTTGTTAATTTGACACAAATTTCCGAAATCGAATATCAATTTAGCAATTGAGGTATAATTTCCAACTCGTTAAGTTTGCCTATATGCTCTGAGATTGAACATATGCAGGGGCGCTCAACTGTGGCCCGAGGGGAGGGATTGGAAGGAGTACGCCACCGGATACTGCAGTTAACTTACATGAAGAATGCAAATGGGCTTAAATTATTAAATTAATATAAATAAAACATATTGTTAAATAGTACACGTTAGCACGCCGCAAACACCAACACATGTAAGAAGGGGAAAAACGAAACAGGAGTAATGAACGGGAATCACCGTGCATGAAATCATCCGTACTATATTTAGGCATATCTGTACTAAAAGAAAGTACATTCCAGCAACGAAAGCTGTCCTTTCAAGGCCACTAACTGGCGCTGCCAAAGTATCATCCCAATTGATTATGAAGGATTGCCCAGAACCCTGTTTGCTGCGTAGCTGTCACCTTCGCTGAGCATGTAGGGGGCAGTCCAGCAAAATGTGGACTGTCGTCGTCAGCCGATCCGTGTCCACACACACGACGTAGAGCTTACGCGATGGAGTTTTTTTTTTAAGTGCATAGTGTAGGCAAGCCCAAGGCGAAAATGGTGCAACGAGGTTTCCCCACTTCGTCGCAACTTCGCGTTTTATACGCAGAAGTTCAGTCTGAGGTGTACTGCAAAACTGATATTTTGACCTCTTCATCAAGCTATGTCACAAGCGTTCTAGTTGCTGAGAGATTTCGTGGTATGCTTCTGTCGTCGTGACTGAATAGCAGATTGGTGTACGGATCATCATTGTTCGTGTGGCACGTTTTTGCATGTTTGTCCGGTCGTTCATTTCTGAATATGTGGCCTCCTGCATCGCATTGTCCGACCATCGCAGGTTCATCTTTTTGCACGAGGTTCAAGATGCAGGTACGTCGCCGTTCGTTTATCAAGTATCATCACAGACGTGATCAGAAGGAGAGGCATTGTGAATGTGCACTTTTGTAGCGTTCGAGAAAAACGTAAGATTCGGCGATAAAAAAAAAACTGCACTGCCTCCTCAAGCGACAGGGCAATCTATCATCACTTAAAACAAAAGAGAAGAATAAAATAGCTGTATTGACGGCATCACGTGCGAGCCGCTATGGTTCGATTGACACAAAGAACAAGGTTCTAAATATTTCATCCATTGAGTGCTGCTGGTTTTGTGCGCTCGTATTTTTAGTTCAGGTATAGCCATCAAGATCTACGCTAGCTCGAGTCTAACAGCTGTGCGTGTTTTTTTTTCTTTTTCACGTGCAGCATCATTCAGTAGTGTCAAAGTGCCAGTACTTCATGAAAGGGGATGTATGAAAGCAGCCTGCGTCATGATCGGAACTGCGCAAGCACACGCGCATTTGTGTATTTTTGCTGACTGCTGGCTTTGGGAAGGAGCCAGGGGGGTCGATAGCTGTAATCTAAGAGTGATAGCTCTTTTAGAGCCCAGAGCTAGAAAGGCTCATTGCAATAAGCTTTCTAGCGCAAGAAACCAGTGACTGTGTGCAAGAACAAGAGGGAGAAAGAAACGAACCGAAATATCCAAAGGTTTTCATCCTGACATCTCACATGGCGTATACTTTGCCAAAGTTCTGTAGGAGGATAAGAAAAGTAAGAAAATTGACCAATCTGAGGAGTAAGAAATCTTGAATGCAGAATAGGGGCCTTCTAAATTAAATGTGCGCTCGAAGCAATACCTAAATTGCGTTTTAACGAGGCTTCTGTTCGTCCTGCGCTCCAAAAAACTAGAGCACAAATGTTCCATTAGCGAAAAAGCTGCGTAAAGACTGTTGCAAAATGCTGCAAAAGTCAAACGCTATGTAGTGGTCAATGAGTTGGATTTTGAGAAAAAAAAGCAGACAAAATATACACTATTCCACGCTCTCGGTTGCTTTCGCTTGCCAGAATATCAAAACAGTAGGATTCGCTTCCACACTAAAAGGACTCAGCCGAACAACCGATGCCAAGCTCACCGTGTATGATAAAATAAATAAATAAAGTGACAGGTGAAACTGAAACGAGACAAGATGGTGTTCGCACACTTGCTTTCGGAATAGTTATTCTCCGGAAAAAATTATTCTAGATAAGACACATTAGTGACATTCTATCGGTTTTTCGCATTAACAAGATATGACGAATTCAGCGCGGGGTAAATCTATGTACTCACTTATGCGACTGTGTGCGTACCAAAGTGTACAGCACGTCAAACTACGTGGCACAACGGACGCTGTTTCACGTTTAACGAGACTGTATACTGGCATGAAAATTTGCTTATCGTCCTGGGAAATCACCCTCCCGCTTGAGGACCTGCCTCAACTCCTGTTTGCGACTATCACACTTCTCGCGCTGACTTGTAAGCTAGGCGTACTTGACCAACATTACAAATTAGATTCTCTTTGGCGATATAAGTTTCGCGATCAAAATTTTTTCCAATGAAACGTATTCGTAATTGCCGTTTGCACCTGAGTGCAATGAGCGCGTCAAATAGCCACTAGCCTCAAGGTACCCGTGGATCAAAATAAGCACCAGAGTGCCTGAATGAAGGGGAAAAATGAACATATCGCGCGAGCGTTCGGCAACGAAGTTGGCTGCAGAATACTTCTCAAGGGTGTATCCCTCCCGCCGGCATGCTATATACACGGATGGATGGATAGATGGATGTTATGAGCGTTCCCTTTGGAACGGGGCGGTGGGTTGCGCCAACAAGCTCTTGCTATTATACTGCCTAATAGCCTACCTAGGGTAAAAAAAAAAACACTATGAAGTCCCACAAATTTTCTCACCCCCTATTGCGAACTTTGCATTTGTACGTCTCCGTTTTTTTGTCGTTTCGCAACTTTTCTTCCGCCAATCTTCCGATCGCCTCTTACTAATCTCTATTGCGGACATGTTTACTTTTACCCTGCTCTCGCTGAACCCAAGGGCTACAGGGAGGCAAGTGGTGCCTAAATCGCCCGCTGGGCAGGTATCTTCGCATTCTAATAAAACATGCTCCATCGTTTCCCTAGCTTTACCGCAGCAAACACATGCTTATTATCCCTTCTTACATCTCGCTTTATAGGTGCGTGTTCTAAGGCATCCAGATCTCGCTTCGAAAAGTAATGAGCTTCCCTTTGAGTTGTCATAAATTGTTTCTTTCCGGAATTCGTTTTTTCCTCTGAAGTAGTTACTCATGGCAGGTTTCGTTTCCATTGCTGCCACCCATGAGGTTATTTGAGCCTCTCTAACTTTACGCTTGACGTTCTTTGTTGCTGTGTTGCCCTATACCTTACAGGCCGCAAACTTGCTGGTAAGCTTCCTAGTTCTTTTCCTCCACTGTGAATCCTGTACAGATACCTCAACACTCTCCTAGCCCATTTACTTTCTTGCGTATTCTTCAGCCGTTCCTACTCAATTTTACTGCCAGCTTCCCTCACTTCAAAACTAGTCCAACCCATATCACCCTACACAGCTTCATTTGCAGTATTCCCGTGAGCGCCCAATGCGAGGCGACCTACTGACATTTGGTTCCCGTCGAGTCTTGATTTTACCCCTGATTTAAAGCAAACAACCGCATTTCCAAAAGTAAGTCCTGGAACCATTACACCTTTCTACATACCTCGGAGCACCTCGTATCTATGGTATCCTCCTAACGTTCTGTCCTTCATTATGGCTGCATTTCGCTTCTCCTGTACTGTTATTGTTTTTTCCTGTGTTTCCATTTATCTATTGCCTCCGTTTATCCATATACCGAGGTATTTATATTCTCTTACCCGAGGTATTTCCTGGCCCTGTATCTCCACTGTCTGTTCACTGTTTTCATTGAATAACATAACCCCTGATTTTCTAACAATAAATTTCATACCTAAATTCTTGCTTTCCTGTCCACAGATATTAGCCGGACATTGCAAATCACTTCGCTTGTTAGCTAGCAACACAATGTCGTCCGCATAAAATAAACCTGGGAGTTGCTGCTCTACTACTGTACCCGCCTGTTTGTATGAGTGATTAAACCCGATATTACTTCCTTCTAGCGCCATTTCCATTCCCACCATGTACATCATAAAGAGCAGTGGGGATAAAGGGCACCCGTGCCTCAGTCCCTTGTTGCTATCAACTTTCTCCTTGCTCCTCATCCCTTCCCATTGAACGCAAACGGTATTTTCTTGGTAAATCTCTCCCAAAGCTGTAGACAATCGTCACCTAGGCCTTCCCCTTCCAGAATATCCCACAAAACCCACACGTCCCTCTCTCCGGTGCGCCACCTACAGGTCGCCGGCGCACTGTAAGCGCGAGGTGCGGTCTCAGTTGTGGCAGTCCATTGAGCGTGTACAGCAGCCAGTTCTATATAGAGAGAAGCACGGATCTCGCGACGCACTCATCGCGCTCCTCACCGAGCAGAAAGACGCGCCACTCCACATTGCGGTGAACCGCTCCCGACTGCGCACCAGGAGAGAGCGCGCCAGCGACGCTGCTCTGCTGCAGCGTCGGCGTCTGGCGAAGGGGCTGACGGCAGCGTTGCCCTATGCTTGAGGACAGCGTCGACAGCGCGCCGCGACGGTTTATGTGCCTTGACGAACGCACCAGGGGAGGCAAAGGCTGGCCATTGTTCGCCGGCGAGCGCAGCTCCGGTCGCCGCTCTCTTGTTTCTTTGCCTCGAAGCCGCAGTACGTGTCGCGGCCGCATGTTGCGAGAGCTCGTCGGTGTCCCGCCCGAGAGCCGCGCTCTTTTCGGGCGTGATAGAAGATATCGGCGGCCGCCACGCTGTGCGGACAGGAGGCGCAGGCGCGGATGGCTGTGGTGGGGAAGGGGTAGACACAAACGCGGCGTGTCCTCCCTTTTGTGCACAGCGGCTGCACCGAGGAGGTGGTGGACGGGAGGGTGCGTGCGCCTGGGCGAGACGTGGCGGCTACGAGACAAACGGCTCGGCGAGCGGGCCGAAACAGCGCGCAGGGCTGTTGGCGGACGCCGCACGGTCTTCCCTCGTTAACGGTTCTCCGAAGGTCTGCTAATTTCCTGCCGCCTCGAGGCCCTTCCGGCTGTGTCACACTGATGTGCCGAGGGAAGCAGCGGCCGAGCGAGAACAAGAAAGGAAGAAGGAGGCGCGCTTCGAACAAGGCGAATAGAGGGATGGCGGTTATATCCCGAGGGTATACATAATATGCGGCACAAGTCAAAGTTCGTTTCTCGGGAAAGAGTGGTACGTGCCTATCTGTGGCAGTAGTTAGCCCAGAGAGTGAACGTCTCGTTCCTTCCTTTTCCCATTGTGAGAGATACTGTATCGTGTACAACGAGAGTTACGCGATAACGCCTTCTCTGTTCAATTAAAATACATATTAAAGGAGATTTTAGCAGGTATATGTTCTCCAATTTTTTGTCCATGCGCGCAGCACAGAGTCATCAATATGTGGCACTCATCACAGACCTTGAACCCTTCCTTTCTTGCGCCTCTATCTGACCCGTTGGCGTTCTATAAGGCGCGTCGCCATGCGATAGCTGCACTACAGCTTTCGTGTTCCTCTCCTGTTCTTGGAATGGGTTCGTCGCGAGCGGCGAGAGACGCGCCGCGCGTAACGGCGCGGCGAAGCAAGCTGCTCGGATCCCACGGGCCGTACAATGGGTGCGCACTTACTCCGGCTCCCAAAGTTTTATCGGGATCCCCCGGGGAGCTTGTAACCGAAACGCGATTTTCTTGTTCGCTCCGGTGGCGAGCTTGCTGTTGACCGTCCGGAGCCTACGAGCATCCAAAGCGGGGGCTGAGTACCGCTGGCCGCCCCGCTGCGTTGGCGGCGCGTTTTAGAGGCCCGGATTTAGTTGTAGGATGTTTATTATGCTTCTTTACGACCTCGTCCCCTCGCCCACCACCCGGTTCCTTCCCAGCTCTTTCCTCGCGCGCGTTCATACGCCTGGCGCCCATTCCGCGCTCCTTTCTTTACAGCCAACGCCGCAGAGAAGGAGGTCTCTGGCCGTTTCCGAGGCCATCTTCTCTTTCAAAATTTACGCTCATACTGTGCCTCCCGCAGAAGAGGTCCGCGGCAGACATTCGGAAGAGCGGAGGGGGCCTTGATCTTTGTGGCGCAGGCGCACAACGGCGACGCGAAGAGATGCGATAGCGACCGGAGGCAGTTTGAGACGGCGATCGTAAGACGCGTGCGCGCGACACGCTATAGCCGGGCGCTGCCGGCCGCGCCATAGGCAGTGCGTCTGCTGCCGGCCAGCCGGTATCGGCGGAAATCTTGTTTCTGTATTCCCGGGGGTTGGCTTCATTGCTCCCTTTTCTACGGCAAAATTGCAGCCGCAGATTCCGGTGATGGCCGTATAACGCGTCGCACTTGCGGATCGCGATATGGCCTGTACTGTGCCTTTGTGGTATATGTTATGTAGCGCACTATATCGCTCGCAGACCGCGCCGCCTTCCGGCCGCACCAGTGCACCGCCTCGAAATGACTGCGCGTTTCGGCCGCTGGATGGGCTATACAGCAACCTCGGGTGCGTATCTCACGATCGATTGCTGCCCACATACGGCGCTTCCTTTGTCGGCTATAGAAGCGGCGGCGGAGATGATAACGGTGGAGGTCTGAAAAATTCCGACACACCGGCACACGCTGACCGAAGCACGGACTTGCCCAAAGTAGGCGGGGAACTTTGCTCGCTCTCTTAATTCTTTCCGATTTTTTAACGCGACAGCGTTAAGGAGCTCGTGTCGCAGAAAAGCTGGTGTCGTCGGCGTCATCGGCATCGGCCGTGAGCGATAAATCCCGAAAGGCACTTCATAAATAAAAAACATCTTGCAAGATTGGCTAGTGGGAATCGAACCAGGGTCTAGACGCTACCACTCAGCAACGAGTTCGACCGTTCAGAACGGTACAAAATCGCCTCTAGTGAATGCGGTGTTGCCTTAGAAACGTGCCGTAGAAAGTTATACTGCGGTGTATATCGGTAATTATGACCATGTAAATTACAGAAGTCGCACTTTCACGAGTAGCGAAGTACGTTTCCGCTACATTCCTTCTGCGCTCTGCGCACATGCAGTGCCATCTTGCGGCAAACACAGAAGACCCCCTCCTCGCAATGTACGGCGCTGCCCCGACACGTGGCGCGCCACTCGCCTCATGATCACGTCCGCCTTCATGGCGCGTCGCGACCCGGCTCAACGTGCCGATGGCGACGTTTGGCTCGCGTGGATCGTTTGAGTAGGCGGTGCGAACGGGGTGCAATAACGCTATCGCGTTGCACTCTTGAAGGCGAAGCTTAAGCGTCCTCCAATTTTTTTCCCTCTCTTCTCCCGACTCTAAGCCACAATGCGCTGCGTGTCCAAGCTTCGCGATAGCGCGGCAGTCTTTTAATATATTTGACACGGCGTTGCTGGCCATTATGTCAATTCCTGGCTGTCGGTTGCAGTCAGGGTTAAATTTATACTGAATAATTCCATGGGCTGAGTGGACCGACTTTTGACCCCACCTATCGGGAATTGTGGAAAAAAGAAGCAATGTTGATCACGTCGGATGTTGACGTGATCGAGTTAATCACGCTGAGTGTTCCTGTATATGGGTTCCGTCTCCCTACTTGACTAGTGAACACTATATTCAAGACGAAAGGCAGCGCATAGCTATAGATGACGGGATAGGCGGAAGCAACAATACTATTGGGCGCATATATAACCGACTGGAAACACCAATTGTGTACAGTTCAATTTTAGTTTCTCCTTGTACGCGGCGCGCTTATATTACTCCTCTTACAGATCACTGTCGCGCTCAAATACCAACATTAGCCATACCTCATTCATGCACTTACTTGCACGCATCTGTATTCAAAATACATCTAGAGCAGACTAGCTTGCTGAGCCGTGAGCGAAAGTGTATGAACCACAGGCAAGCAAGAAACTGAATTTAATCGTAATTAACATGAACAAACTGTGATTGACGAATGGGCTACAAAGTTAACAATGCCTTGTTTAGACTAGAGTCCTCCAATTGAAGTTGCATCATTAGGCGAAGAAGAAAATTAGCTTCCTTTGCCCTCTCCTCCCCTCCTTCCTATCTTCCATTTCTGTGTTGCTGTCACGTCCCTTCAGAAGAGTAGGCAGGCGTTGTGCCCCTTCCGGTGGCAGTTGCCAGCCTGCTCGTCGCTTTCCCTTTCCTGTTAACTGTACATATATCTATATGTGTTCAAAACAAATAATAATAATAATAATAAATTAGCTTGATCACGGTAACCTTGATCCACATACCTTTGCTTGAGGAAGTACAAATGGATCACTCACAATATGATTTTTGAAAAAAGAATAATAATCCTTAGATGCTGTTGAGCTCCCCCTTTTGTTGTTTCTGTTCAGGTTAGAAAAAGAAAACACTGTGGTCATTGAATTTGTTCAATGATGGAATACGGCACTAGATTATACGAAGGTGGTTTGACAGTAGCTACTATCCTTTTTTCTCGCCGTTTACGAATGCCCTTTTCGGCAGGCCATTCATTAGAGGATGCGAGAGCCGGCAGGGAGAAAACAGGACGGAAGGTGCCCCTCGCTGCCAGCACGGAAGTTGATTAGCTTAATTACAGAACGAACGTGTCCGCCGTTCGTTTGTTCTCACACTGCATTAACACGCGTTTCTCTTTTCTTTAGTTATTGCAGTCCATAGTGATTGGCCCCTTGTTGCTGTGTCTTTTGCTCCCTATTTTTTATTGATTGCCGTAAGAATCAATGCAAGTAACTTCACGAAACTAAGGAAACAAATCAATGGGGCATCTCTCTTGTAATTAAGTCAGCGCACAGAACTTGTTCAGCTTGAAGGGAAAGCGTGACATATAATGGGCAAGCAATTCCTATGACTCTGTTTTAACGTTGATAAAGCTACTAGCAACATCGCAGGGCGCTATTAAGACCGTTCTGTCTCGTACGTGTTTTCGCCGCAGTGCGATTACGTTCTGTTTTGTACGCGCCGTGGTAGCTCAGTGGCTATGGCCTTGTGCTGCCGACTACGACGTCGTGGGTTGGGTTCCCCGCATGACGGCTGCATTTTGAAGTGCGCGAAACGCAAAGACATATGGTGTACTTAGATTTATGTACGCGTTACAGGATTCCAGGTGGCTAAATTAATACGGAGCCCTCTACTACGGGGTCGCTCTTGGCCATAGTGTTTCTTTGTGATCAATCAATCAATCAATCAATCAATCAATCAATCAATCAATCAATCAATCAATCAATCAATCAATCAATCAATCAATCAATCAATCAATCAATCTGTTTTGTAGCTGTGAGCAGAAGCTACACGTTTCCACCAATAAGCGCACGTTTATCGCGCTATGTGCGTGCGGTCGAAGTTATGACTCTGTAGGTGCGTTTCTGCACTTCAACTTCTGCGTGTTTTCACTGTTCAGAGCGTGCATGCAGAGCTTGACTGTACTGCGTAGCTGCGAGTATTAGTGATTTTTGTTCTATTGTTATATTGAGCATCAAGAACAAAAAGAAAGAGTTATAAAAGGAAAAAAGATTAAAGAGGCTGGAAGAAAACCGTCACCCTCGAAAGAAGCAGTGATGACCCCCTTTTCGAATGTCACCATGTGCGATGGGCTCATTTAGCGTGAATAAATTGTTTAACTGCTGGCGAGTTCTACCACCAGATTGAAGCAAGACCAACGCCGCGATTTTGTAGCGATGCCTTTTTCCCGACGCTAATGCCTTTCGGCGCTTTTCGCCGTTGTGTGTGGCATCATGGGAATCGAACATGCCGATTAAGCCCCTGAAAAATTAATTTGCCGTCAAACGGAGCGCCTTTAAGCGTGCTTGAAGCAATACAGTCAAAGCGTGGCTCGGAGCATGTTCTAAATATACATATAGTGCTCAATGCTGCACATTCAAAAGTGACCGCAGATTTGGGTGGTCGTAACGGGGGTGCCATACATGTTCTGTTGGCCCTACCGGATCACTACCGCCTGACAGAGTGCGAGGCGCTAGTGCTGCGAGGCTTAAACAGCGGCAATGCAGCTGGTCAATCACGCCCGCGACAACGACTCATCATCGACGATGTTTTTTTTTTCTGTTTTTACGAGCGTTTGGCATCATTTCTGACTCCTTCGGTGTCGCCCGCGACTTCTAATGTTGAAGCGAAGACAGCTAATGTCGATGGGAGCACCGCCATTATTGACCATGATTCTTCCTCACATCTCGCGGCGACAGCGGCGGTGCTGCATTCAAGCTTAGTTGCGCAACCCACCAGCCAGTTTCAAAGTGGACGCTCATAGCATCCATCCATTCGTCCATATACATTGGCTACGATGTATGATTACGGATTTATCCGCTCTAAATGTGGACGCACATTCTTCTGCTGGAAGATTCTTACTCCTACTTGGGCCGAGGTCACCACCGGATCTGTCAGGAAAGGAGCGTCTATAGTATAAGACTACAGGAACTTTCTGCCGCGCTTTGATTGCACTCGGAAAGTTTACTGCCAATCAACCACACTGAAGATCGCAACTGCCCGCGGGCCTATACGGGCCTATACGTGCCTTCACATACGTTTGCCCATATAAGGGCATACACGTATACCACTGACGCGAATGCTCCAAGCGTGGCCCGCTTTCGCAGCAGTTATCAGAACACACTGGCATGCCACTTTGTGCCGCAACGCTGTCGATGGCCTCGTTTATCTCCGTCGGCTTGCACCACCCGAGCGCAGTTGGCGGCTCGAAAAATCTCAACTCGCAATCTGCTTGGGCGAACACCGCGCGCGCTGTGCGCTCGAACGCGCCGCCGGGAACCTAATCGAGGAAACCGGGACTTGACTGCGCCCGGTCTAATTAGCTCAACGGGCTGCTAATGATTACAACATGAAGTCACTGATTTGAAGTGAGATCCTGTTTAATCCTCGTTTGCATAGGGACCTCTGGCGAGCTTCCCTTGGCGTTCGCAGGCCGTTTGCTCTCGCGCGCGGCCTGACCGAGCTCTACGTTTGTTTGCGGCGCTTCGAGGCACGTTAGAAATGATGCGCACAAACACGCACGTGCGTGCCTAATGAGAGAGTCGCCGTGGCTCACTCGCACAACTTCTCTGAACGCGCGGTGCTCGTTCTGGGAACGCGCTGGTTTCGGCGGCTCCCTAAATATAGCCTAGCTGTGCATTGCGGGTCGGGATCTTGATGCCGCAACTATTCGTAGTTTCAGTCTAGGTAGGGGTAGAATAAGTCTGCGTCCCTTCGTGTGACTAGGGTTGGCGCTTACGGCGTTCGAGCTTGGAATACGCGAATAGTTAAAGAAAGAGCCATGAGCTTGACATCATCATCATCAGCCTGGTTACGCGCACTGCAGGGCAAAGGCCTCTCCCATACTTCTTTAACTACCCCAGTCATGTACTAATTGTGGCCATGTCGTCCCTGCAAACTTCTTAATCTTCTTCTTAATCTCATCCGCCCACCTAACTTTCTGCCGCCCCCTGCTACGCTTCCCTTCCCTTGGAATCCAGTCCGTAACCCTTAATGACCGTCGGTTATCTTCCCTCCTCATTACATGCCCTGCCCATGCCCCATTTCTTTTTTCTTGATTTCAACTAAGATGTCAGTAACTCGCGTTTGTTCCCTCACCCAATCTGCTCTTTTCTTTTCCCTTAACGTTACACCCATCATTCTTCTTTCCATAGCTCGTTGCGTCATCCTCAATTTAAGTAGAACCCTTTTCGTAAGCCTCAAGGATTCTGCCCCGTACGTGAGTACTGGTAAGACACAGCTGTTATACACTTTTCTCTTGAGAAATAATGGCAACCTGCTGTTTATGATCTGAGAATGCCTGCCAAACGCACCCCAGCCCATTCTTATTCTTCTTGTTATTTCAGTCTCATGATCCGGATCCGCGGCCACTACCTGCCCTAAGTAGACGTATTCCCTCACCACTTCCAGTGCCTCGCTACCTATCGTGAACTGCTGTTGTGTTCCGAGACTGTTAAACATTACTTTAGTTTTCTGCAGACTAATATTTATATCCACCCTTCTGCTTTGCCTGTCAAGGTCAGTGAGCATGCATTGCAATCGGTCCCCTGAGTTACTAAGTAAGGCAATATCATGAGTGAATCGCAAGTTACTAAGGTATTCTCCATTAACTCTTATCCCCAATTCTTCCCAACCCAGGTCTCTGAATACCTCCTGTAAACACGCTGTGAATAACATTCGAGAGGTCGTATCTCCCTGCCTGACGCCTTTCTTTATTGGGATTTTGTTGCTTTCTTTATGGAGGACTGCGGTGGCTGTGGAACCGCTATAGATATCTTTCAGTATTTTTACATACGGCTAGTCTACGCCCTGATTCCGTAATGCTTCAATGACTGCTAAAGCTTCGACAGAATCAAACGCTTTCTCGTAATCAATGAAAGCTACATATAAGGGTTGGTTATATTCTGCACATTTCAAAATGGAATTAGTCGACTGCTCGTTGGATTTCGCAACAACATGCCTGCCTCTGCGATTGACGCAGCACCACATGACAAGAACGAATATATTTGCGCAACCACAGTGATTGCAACCGAAGTGTTTACCCTGATCGGCGTCTACTTGGAACCAAGATCACCTTTCGACGTGACAAGATTGGAGAACTTGTTGACAAACACTCAGTCTCCACATATTATTTGTGGCGATTTCAACGCACATAACAATATCTGGGGCAGTTCACAAACAAGTGCTCGGGGTGCTAAGCTGGCGAAGCTTCTTGCGAAATACAATACAGAGCCCTTGAACGATGGCAGCATGACATACCTGAAAAATTCGAAGACTGTTAGCTGCATTGACGTCACATTCGTATCAAGTCAAGTGGCCCCTATGTTCGGATGGTGTACAGATTTTGAGACTCGAGGTAGTGATCACTACCCGATCCTAATCTCTGCCCTTCATTTTCGGACGTCGCCCTGAAAAGTGAAACTGAAGTTGGAACACTGGGAAGCTTACACAGCAGCCGTAGACAAAGGGATCACAGCCTCGACTACGAAAGCAGAATTAATGCCGACAACAGCTCATTGCCACAAACAAAGTACCCGCTCTACCACTAAGCATTGTAATGTACCAACTAACGACGAGGAACTTGAAAGGTTATGTGCCATTCGAAGGCGTGCCGAAAGGAAGACTTTACGTACTAAGAATATCGAAGACCTCAGAACTTGTCGACGAGCACAAAGACATATACGACGTTACCTCACCAAACTGGACCGAAAAAGGTGGAGGGACCTTTGTGGGACACTGGACATACGACAACCGCTGAGCAAAATCTGGCGGGTCGTCAGAGGCATTCACAATGAGCCGCACCAGCTTTATCCTTTTATCGCCCTCTCATTACATGAGCGCGCATCCCTGAAAGAGGTGGCAGAGCAGTACTGAAGGCTCCTTTCCAACGGAGCGCAACCTTTTCGGCAAATTGCAAGTCATCAGCCTAGTCCACCTCGAGCTACCCTTCCTGACTTAGAATTACCATTCACCATTGAAGAGCTTACGGCAGCAATCGGCGACGTAAACAAGCGATCATCACCTGGCCATGACGGTGTGAGTTATGAAGCGCTCGCAAATATATGCCACACATCTCGCCTACGCTTTCTCGAGTACTACAACGCCTCATGAACAACTGGGGAGGTTCCTACGTAATGGAAGCTTGCGAAAGTTATTCCTATATCGAAGCCAGGGAAGCAGCCAACAAATTACGCCTCCTTCAGACCCATATCTATGTTTAGCTGCGTAGGGAAGCTATTCGAAAAAATGATCTACAAACGACTAAATTGGTTCCTGGAAACTACAAAAGTTTTCCCGGAGGAAATGACTGGCTTCCGGCAAAATAGGTCCGCAATTGATGATGCCATTGCCTTGGTCTCATCAATGGAAGAGGAATTGGTCTCTGGAAACATACCTACTGCATTATTTTTAGACATTGAGGCAGCATATGATTCGGTCTATCATAAAGCAATACTTGACGCTTTGGAAACCCTTGGTCTTGGAGGACGGCTTTACGCATGGATTGAAGGCTATCTTCAAGGACGTCAACTTTTCATGTGTACCCCGGATGGCCCCACGGCGCTTTATGCCGTCGAGAAGGGAGTGCCACAAGGAGCTGTGTTAAACCTGGTAATATTTAATTTAGTCCTCATCCACGTGCGAAGAAACCTTCCCCGCGGCGTCACAATCACACTGTATGCGGACGACATTTGCATTTGGAGTGCGGCGCGTTCCCGAAGTACCACCCAACAACGTCTGCAGAGAGCGCTAGCAAATATATCGGCCTACCTAAATCCAAGAGGTATGAAATTGTCCCCCGACAAAAGCGTTGCCATGACTTTCACGCGGAGGTGTATGGAAAAATACCTACTAGTGTTGGGTGGTCGTGCCCTTCCATACGTCAAGACGCAAAGGTCTCTTGGATTGACGATTAATAGGAACCTCACATGGTCATCCGAAGTGAAAAAACTGAGTGAGAAGATTTCCTTGGCGTCGCACGTATTCCAATTTTTAGCCGGATCACAGTGGGGCAGCAACTGTCGATCAATGGTGCTCCTCCATAAGACCTACGTCGACGGAACACTACGATATTACCTCCCGATCCTGCACAAAATGTCTCATACAAGCAAGAGAAAACTTAAGGCAGCACGAAACAACTGCATTCGCATATGTCTTTGTCTTCCGAAGGGGTCGTCCTGCTCAGGAACTGTAGCAGAAGCTGAATGCCTGCCTCTCGAAGTGCTGTCTTCGCAAGAGACAGTTCGGATTGACCTGCGCCACGTCATTCATACGAAGACTCACTTTTTAAAGGATATTTCTAGAACCCGTGCTACATCTAGCTAGATGTAGCACGGGAATCTAGATGGAGCAGGAATCTAGATGCAGCACATCTGCTACATCTAGATTCCTGCTCAGGTGTCAAATTATGCCACAAAACATTTCACCATGGACACTGTCCTCACTGGAAATTGTGCCATATATACCTAGAATCCGTGCGAAAAAGAAAATGCCTCAAGCAGCGACTTATCAGATAGCTTTGGAATATATGCACAAAGAATACGCAGCCGCAACGCACACTTTCACAGATGGCTCTACAACTCCACATGGTTCATCACGCGGACTTCTTGTTCCCTCTACAGGGCAACGATTCTCGTTTCGTCTTGAGCGAGCGACATCATCTACTTCAGCGGAGGTATATGGCCTTGAGGAGGCCCTTGTGTATGTACTTCGACAGCAGCCGCCGAAGACATGGGTGATTTTCACAGATTCAAAAGCAGCCCTACAAAGTATGTAGAACAGGCACAAGCGTTGCAATAATCAACCTGCAGCATTTGACATTGCTTATCTTCACCACAGGGCTAAGATTGCTGGGCATTGCATAAAGTTCCAGTGGATACCTGGCCATGTCGGCATTTCGCGAAATGAAAGAGTGGATGAAGCTGCCAGAAATGGACTCCAATACCGCAAGTTCAAAAGAACATTTTTTACAAAAGCCGACGCCTCAAACGTGGCAAAAATTATGCCTATCAAGAAAAAGACCGCATCTGGAATCTGCCGCTTCCCTAAGATAACTTCCAGCGTTACATTGACCCAGAAATGAGACCGAAAATTCCACGACCACTTCCTCGACACTTAGAGACATTGTACCATCGTCTTCGACTGAACGTGGCATACACGAACAATTATCTGTACTGCATAAGACATACCACTAACCCATACTGTGATAACTGTCGCCACTTATTACTAGAATATATTACTAGAATATATATTACTAGCACATATTACTAGAATGCCCCGCGTCCCGCGACGAGAGACAATTTTTTGAGCAACAAATGGACATGATTTGCCACGAACCGTTAACGTTACCGAGCATCTTAGGTCCAATGCCCGGCCCTTCAAAACAGCGACGGGTTTTGGATTTATTGTTCAAATACCTGTCAGAAATTGGTCTAATAGGAAAGCTTTAAAAATTACACACTTCATATATAAAAGCCTAAATATACCCGCCATGTCACCTGTAAATATTAGTATCAGGTCCCCTCGGACATTTCATATTTCTTTTTATCCTCTGTTTATCCCACTCTCTTCTGGAAACTTTTAATCCCATTCCCCATCCCTATACAGAGTAGCATGCCAGCGGTTACATACACGCCGGCAAAATTCTCTGTTTTTCTAATAAAGAACCCCCTCTCTCTCTCTCTCTCTCTCTCTATCGCCTGACTGATAGTGTGAATATGGTCTATTCTTGAGTAGCCTTTACGGAATCCTGCCTGGTCCTTTGGTTGACAGAAGTATAAGGTGTTCCTGATTCTATTTGCGATTACCTTGGTAAATACTTTGTAGGCAACGGACAGTAAGCTGATCGGTCTATAATTTTTCAAGTCTTTGGCGTCCCCTTTCTTATGTATTAGGATTATGTTAGCGTTGTTCCGAGATTCCGGTACGCTCGAGGTCAAGAGACATTGCGTATACAGGGTGGCCAGTTTTTCTAGAACTATCTGCCCACCATCCTTCAACAAATCTGCTGTTACCTGATCATCCCCAGCTGCCTTCCTCATTTGCATAGCTCCCAAGGTTTTCTTTAATTCTTCCGGTGTTACTTGACATACGAGCTTGACATATCTGAAATCAAAAGTCTTACTTCTAGAGAGAAAAGAAGAAAAAAATTCCTCGGTATAGTAATTGAAAATTACGTGCGCGTTTGAGCACCGCGAGCATGATTTCAAGGTTTCGCTTGATCCAGGCGGCTTACTACAGAGTACATTCGGCAACAGCCTCGTCGTAAGCCCCAAAACCGATGCCTAGCCCGCCGACTAGCCCTAACAAAGGACTTTCCTTTCACGCTAGCGTCTCGCAGGCAGCCTGAAGGCAGCAGTAATGAAAGGAGGGTGGTGAGGCTGGCTCTAAGAACGCCCGCAGACAATGTCCGTAAGTAGGCGAAGAGCCCACGACGCCCCTCGCTTGGACGGCCTCATTGATTAGCCGTGTGGCCCAAGTGGCAGGGCCCAGATCTCCCCTGAGCACACAAGAGAGGCTTCGCTTGGCCGCCGTCGGCTTTGTGCGGTCTTCTTTCTCCCCTTCCAGCGGAAGATTGGTCATATCAGCCGTGCGAAGGCCCAGAGACCGCTCAATTATTCACCCTGGGCTGCGACGGGGGTCTGGTCCCATAACGGCCTTTGCGACCATGGCGACAGCAACTAGAAAGCCTAATCGGCCGGCTGGCCCAAAGAGTGCGGGACCCGGTCGGCCTGACCGGACCTGCCTGGGTTCTCGTAGCGGTTTGTCGGCAACAGATTTCAGCACGCTGGGTGTCCGTGCCATAGAAGAGGCGAGGGGTAGCTTCTCTCCGCCGTCACTCGCCTCTTTGCCTGCCTACTAGCTCGTCTATTCTCTGATGGGGCCATGTTGGGCGGACTGCTTCATCTACGAAATGTGATTGACGAAAGATCGCTTGGAGTGCGGCTCGGCGCATTACCTGGACACGAAGTGCTCGACGTGTTTGCTGCTTTTTCGGCAATCCTAACCAGTTCTTGGCGAGAAGAAAAACAAAAGCCGAAATACAATATTACCACTGATACGTTCACTCTAATAATAGTATTAGTCTAATTTTAGACTAAAAAGTTCGCTTCGCACAGACGCTGGCAGCTCCTATATATTGATATGTTGACTGTTTTCTTGCGCCAGCACATATTACATCTCTTGAAGAACTTTCTGAAGGAGAAAAAAAAAAGATAGATGGAAACACAAGATTGGGCGCATTTTCTTAAACCTGACAGTATATACTATGTGAAACGAATAGACTTGCGACCAAATTCATGGCGCGTTTCGCCTTCCTAAACACGAGGAATATTTTGTCTAGTAGGCATTGTGCATACCTCTCACACCCAATGCCTGTGCAGAAGCGAGAGACAAAGGAAATCGGAACGAGACGGCGCTTGGGATGACAGGCGGAGAAGACTGCATCCAGCCGAGAAAACGTGAAAGTGTGGGCCTTCCGCAGAATTTAGAGCACACCTCGCATGGCGATTGCCTCTTCGCAAAGTTCCGGTTTCTGTAAAGACGGACGGTCTCTGTATGCTCTTGGTCCGCGTTTTAAAAGGTATAATAAAGGCATAGGGGAGAAAGGAAAAAAAAAGTGGAGAGATAGAGAAATAAATGTGAAGTCTGGTCCACAATGAGGAGCGGGAGAAAACTTGAATGGGGTCACCGGATGAGCAAGTCTTGCTGGCGACAAAGAGCAAAGGCGAAAGCCGGCGCGAGAGGCACAAAACGGGATTCATATTTTGCGGAGCTGCTTCGCCGGTCTCCCTCGCTCTTCGCGGCTTCTCTCCGGTCCGGTTGGCATTTTAGCGTGAACCGTGACGTCACGAAGCACGATTACTTTCTAGCAAAGAAACGCCTCCGCGGCTGTTTCGTGTTTTGCTTCTGCTCGCGGGAGCACGCTCCGTGGATCAGCCCGTCCCCGTCCGACCGGCGTTTTGTGTGCCGAGTCGCTCGCGCTCCTTGGCTGCGCGCCAGCGGACGACGCTGCTGATTTATGCCCGCCCAGTTTCTCGACGGCAGCGCGCCGCGACACTTGGCCGGCTTTCAATGATTGGCGAACACGCAATATCCACGCAAATGTGGAGCGAAAAAAAAAAAATGAATCGAGGGACAACAAGCGTGCTCGAAGAGAGCGCGACGATGCGAAGCGGCGAAAAGAAATTCGAGTTTGACAGAGACGCCCAGATTCCCGGAAGCGCGGCAGATTCGATACAAAGACTAGATATGGCATGGCAGCGAACAAGAAAAAAAAAGCGTTGAACAAAAAGAAAGAAAGAAAGAAAGAAAGAAAGAAAGAAAGAAAGAAAGAAAGAAAGAAAGAAAGAAAGAAAGAAAGAAAGAAAGTGCAACAACAAAGCATACATTTCTAAACACGCCGCAACGGCTGCCGCCTTTTCCGAGCACAACTACTGCCGCTGTTTGTGCAAGTTCCGTCATTAAAGGCGCCGTGCACATGTTGCCTTTTACTTGGTTTGCTTCCATTCCGAAGACGTCTCCCGTTTCAGCCCGGCCTTTTCCGAGCGCACGCGACCCGCTCTCAAATCAATGCTGCGCACTAAGGCGTCCGAACGACATTTCAAGGAAGAGGAGGAGGAGGAGGAGGAATAAGCGAGGCACGTGAACGACAAATGAGAACGTTTCACGCGCGGCAAACTTCGCGTCCTGCACTCCACTGCTTGCCAAACGGTAATCCTCGGGGAGTTCGAACGTGCGATTGGCGAGACCGGCGGCGTCTGAAATTCGCGACACTCGCAGCTGCGAGTGCGAAAGGGCATTGCGTTCCTATATGACTTGCGGCAATTTAAAGGGGCGAGCACGCGCCACTGCGCATGCGAGAGCGGAACTCCTAATACAAAGCCGGCGTGTAGCTCTGCGTTCAAACTTACACCTAGCTTGCATTATCAGCTCCTCGGGGCAAGGAAGCTCTGTGAAACTTAGGCGGCCAAAGGAAGCTCGCGGAAACGAGGCGGGGAATGGCCACCCGTGGTTTTGCGTCGGTACCTTAGAACTTTGTCTTTCCTCAGCGATTATTTCGACACAAACTTAGTTCTTGCACAATGTTCGACACCATTGTTTCGGTGTCGATAGATGTAGGTGGGTGGAGAATAGATGTAGGTGGAGGGAAGAAAAAGTATAAGGACGTCTTCGTCCACCAGCTTGCTAGTCTAACCTAACCTAGCCGAAAATAATTTGAACGTGCAAGATAAATTGTTGTGTGCTAGTGGGCTTATTAATATTCGCGAGACTATCTACGGGAAGCAAATGAGGGACGTACTCCGTCGTTAGTGTCACTCCAGGGGCGCTATAACGTAAAACTATTCCAAACTTTTCTATTCCATTTCTGCTATCAGCCCTCCACAATTGGTCAAAAACTTTTTTCCGCCACCCCCACTTCACCTGTCTGTCACGCGACGTCACGAAAACCGCGATACCTCCCCATCTGATATGATGTGTACACACTGATTATGCATGATTTGACAGAAGAAAGAAAAACAGTTGTTTCTGATTTGACCCCTTTTCGCCATTAGCCCTTGGCTATTGGTAAAAAGATTTCGGGCTGCACCCACTTCACCTGCCTGTCACGCGACGTCACAAAACCGCAAGAACGCACCACGTCAAAGTGACGTGTATGCGAAAAAGATGCATTAATATGCCGAACAAAACTGAATTTTCTTCGGAATAGCCGCAGGCTGCCCCGTTCCAAAAGGAATAGAAGATGACTGCCGCCGATCGCTCAGATGCTGGCTACTCGCACCTGCCGGAGAGCATGGGTGTATTCGCGTATAATAAAGCTTCTTGCGTGGCCGTGCAACGTTTTCGAGCACTTTCGGCACGTTTACCGCCTCATTCTGCCAACTCTTCTTTGCTGAGCGTCCGTTTTAGCGTCATTCTTGAGCTTCCGTCGCATTCCGCCGCGATTTTCGACCAGCCACCGCAAGCTAAGTAAGGGGAAGCCGACCAATCGTAGACGCCGGCACCACCCTCTTCAGCCGGTTATCGATTTTCCGTGCAGTGACTCAGCCCCATCGAATCCCTCTCCACTTGAGCATTCTCCTCGCCTCTTGTCAGCCAATTAGATACGACAAGCCGCTCAGTGTAGGCAATGTTATTCATTTTTCAAGCAAACAAAAGTGACCTCCTATGAACGAGGAGAGCGTTTGATTGGTCTGTTTAGACAACCCTGCGGGTGACCGCCCGGTGCTTGCGTTGGTGGTTACGCAAATTGACGTCAGGAGATTGGAATAGAAACATATTGGAATAGTTTTACGTTATAGGGCCCCAGGTTAGCGTTAGTTTTTCGCATTTTCTTTTTGTTTTCATCTGGAGCAATCTTATACGAGTAAAAGAGCGAAAGCACGGGATACTGAAGGTTGTACGTGACAGAGCATACAGAAATGAATCTGTATCCATTTCTTTGGTATGGGCAAATCACCCACTTGCATTTCTCGTAAGCAGTTTAGGAGAGGTTTCTTTCGTTGTGAAATTTATAGAATTTCGCAGAATATTTCAGAATCCTTGTTTATTTATTGTAAGATGTGCTTTTCGCCAGTTTTCTTTTTACATTTTTTTAACGTAATCTATAGAACGTTCTAAAACGTGGGCACATCAATAATTGTCCTTACAAAATTTGCTACAATTTCTTTTGCACGTTATCATTATCAATGGCTATCCATCCTATGCTTATCTTCGAAAATAACTTGCTTGTGAATGAGTTTTGTTGTTTCCCTTATTTTCCATGCGTTTTGGCCATAGAAGAGGAGTACACAATACAACACAAATCACTAATAATCCTGCAAAACTGTAAAAAAAAAGAAAAGTAAGATAATCACCAGGATTTCAACAAAAGTATTATGCTCACCAAGTGAGGCTGAACAAAAGAAGAATAAATGAGTTTAACGTCTGGAAAAAGCTGATATTTCATCTACGACTCGGTGAACAGGTGTAGCTCACATCGGGACACAGTAAATACTCGGGAATTGAAAAAAAAAAGAAAAACTACGCAGATTTCATTTGCGTGTTCTCCGGTGTGACAGAGAGATTAATTAAGACAGCTGGGACGTGCTCATGCATCTCTGACGCAATAACAAATATTTCGTTTGGGCGCATACACATGGCGCCGTAAATTTCTTTAAAGGGACACTCAAGGCAAATGCAAAGTCGACGTGGAATGTTGAAATACTATTCCACAGACCTCGCAGCGCTTGTTTCGTGCCAAGGAAAGCCTAAGTCTACGAGAAAATTGAGTCTGAAGGGCTCGCATACCTTTATGGCAATTGAAATCGCTCGCCCCCGAGCGGAGGAGTGCGGAAGTTGCATACGCTACCAGCGCCTTTTACTCTCATCGGTGAGTAACATGGCGCCCGACAGACGGTGCTACGGGTTTATGCGCAAAACGCAAACGCGTGACCATGGCGAAAACCAAGCAATGATGGAGCGTTGGATTTGCCGCTGCAGCTTAATCTTGCTCAAGTGGCGTGGACCGTTCGGGCATCCCGCGGCATCACATGGACGTGGCACTCTCTGCTACTTGCTCTTTGTGTGAGTTTCGCGAGCTAGCAGAACCAGCGTAGCACTACGCAATAGCGAAACTACTGAAACGTGAAGTCGCGGGTGGGGCATGGTGGAGAAAACGCGACCTTTCGGCCACCCACATCGTCGTCAAGGGTAACGTCAATGAGTTCTTTTTTTCCCTAAATATCAAATAGAACGAGACAAGCAGTATTTTCTTTTGACTTATAATGCAATACAATGATCTTTCGATTCTGAGTGGTCTAGTACTAGTTCGAGAATTATCATGAGGTGTTCCTTCGTCATCGGTCTAGTTAGAACTTGAATGCCCGAGGGAGTGTCTAATCGTGCCCTGCATTTACCTCAATGCTCGATTACTAAAGTTCTGTTCGCAATAATATTGACGACTTAGACGTTCTAAAGCCCTAATCTATCACTTTAGCTTGAATTAATATTTGCCTTTAGTATATCTTTAACGAAATGGGAGCTACGAATGATAAATTACCAGAACCATAAAAAAAAATGATACCGAGAGAACTATGCCGCCGAACGTCACCGAAGAAGGCAATGAAAGCGAAGCTTGCGAAAACAGCACTGCAAAGCTCGCTGTGTGGACATGTGGCAGAAAAAAAAAACCAAGAACAAAACAGAAACAAAACGATCAACATTGTTTGTGAATGAAAGCGAATAGACAAACACTTTATTAAAAGAATGATGTGCTCCAAGGCACATATTTGCAGCACATTTCGGTAGAGCTTGTTGCAGAATTGCATTGCATAATTCCACAGAGAACACCACCGTTAATAGCGCATATGTAGCGGTAGTGTAAGTGCGAGGCAGCACACGCGTCTCAAAAGAGTTCTAACAGTTGTCATTCGATGACTTTCGCGCGCCGCAGCTCGGTTGCGCGAGAGCACACAGCCCTTTCCATCGGCGTCTTTGTGTTAGCGGTGAAAGTTCAGCTATCACGAAAACTCGTTGAAGAGCTAAATAAAGCTATTCGCTTTAAAATGGGGATTAGGATATATATATATATATATATATATATATATATATATATATATATATATATATATATATATATATATATATATATATATATATGCCTTTCCGGCTACGGAAGCCACATTGCGAAGGGGGCGAAATGCGCGAACGCCCTTGTAGCGCGCATTGTGCTGCCCGGAAAAGATTACCAGGTGGCCAAAGTTAATCCAGAGTCCCCCACTACGGCGTGCCTCATCATCGTGTTGTGTTTTTTTTTTCTTTCGGCACTCAAAACCCCAGAATATAATTTTAAATAATAGCGTTCTAATAAAGTTGTTTACGTTACGGTACTTAGTTGCCGAACAGAAAAGGACGCTCTACAGGAACAACCTACATCGTTAACTTTTAGAAAAAGAGTAAGTTCATCAACATAAAAATAAAGACTTACTTCTGGGCGCACGAGCAGACAAGCCTGTAGTCGCTAAATCGACATTGATGAGTAATTATAGAACTGGTACATTGCTGGTAAAGGTCTTCCCGGCAGGAGAAGTCTTCCTCTCATAGAAAATGCGTAATCACCCTTACCAGAACGCCTAACTTTAAGCACCTTATGCAAGAAAGATGACGCTAATAACACTACATAGAGCGACTGATAGATTCCTCCGAATAGTGACAAGCCGAACTTGTTGGTACGGACACATACTTTAGCAAACAACGGAAATGACGAGACACAGAAAAGGAGCACACGACGCGTAGCGCCCGCGTCGTGTGCCCTTTTTCTGTGTCCCGTTACTTGCGCTGTTTGCTAAAGTATGCAATCGACTACATTGTTTCAACTTTCTTTGAGCGTCGGGTGTTGATAAAGTTGTGATATGACGGTTTCTGTTTTGCAAACGTGAAGGGCAGCAACATTTGCAGTCGGCGTGTGAGAGATGAATGCGCCGGTCAAGACTCTGAGCCTCACATACAGCGTTTCCAAGAGCTATATACATGCACGTCCTTCCGTCGCTGTTTTTTTTTTTTTTGCTTTTGCTCATCTATGCCATTGGTGATGTAATACCAACTAGCTTGCTCGAACGCCTCTCCTCGTTGATTGATGGGGTTTAAAACCCACAGCCATGTCTATGTTATGTGAGACGGCATATTGGAGGGCCCTCGATTAAATCTGACCAATTAAGCTTGATTTAACGTTCTCTAATACCCCGAAAAAATAAACCCCTTTGCAATGTACGCATGTCATAGTTAGGCGACAAGTGCTGGAAGCCGAACCAGAGCTGTCGATTTTAGAATGTCCAACCACTGACCAGTGATAGCGTATCAGTAATTATGAACGAGAATCTACCTCCACAGTGAAATATGGACGCTACCACCCGGTTTTCTTTATCGACACGTACATTAGAAACATTCAGCTCAAATCTAAAGTGCGCTGGTGACGTTTAGAAAGGCTTACAGTTGGATCTTACCGTCAGAAGTCGGCATTTGATGTCAAAGTCCATTGGAACTGATATCTTGCAGGCTTTTCAAGACGTTATGAGGTCCTGCTTAAGGATATCAGTGCAATAATTGAGGATGAGGACACTACTGCACGTAATTTGTTCCCGCTTATGCTTTTGCTGCTATAGGAATGAAATAATTATGCCCGGACTTACAATGACGTTATCAGATTCAAATCGGCGATCGATATTTTGCCATAGTCAGTGCAAATGTGAAAAAGAAAAAAAAAGCTTTCTACATTCATATACTTAACAACGACGTAAACTTGGTGAGCACTCCTCGTGCAGAGCCGCTTATCTTGGCTTGCATTGCTCAAGAACAGGGGAGAAATTGCGACTGTCATGCCGCGCCGTGTTCATTTCCTTCTCCGTTATTTTTCTTTACACTTTGGTTCCCAACCCTTTGCCTTTAGTTACCGCGCCACAGCGCGCGCCGACTTTATTTTCCTGTCGCGGAAGGAAGCGAATTGCTGGAGGCGGAAACTTGCAAAACACAAGACGAAATGTTCCATTTTCGCGCGAGAGGACTGGCCATTGTCTTGTCCCCAGGCTCATTTCCGTTTCCGTTATACGGATGAAATCGACCAAGCGCAACGAGGCAAACAAGAGTCTCAGAGACAAAAAAAAGGTGGCGCACTCGTTGCCTGCGTGGCGCCGGCGCCGCCGCGACGAGCATGTGCCGACGCCGAGGCAAGGTGGAGAAGAAGGCGTGCTGAGGGCTGCGGGAAGAGCGCGACGACGCTGATACGTGGCTGGCTAAGTAAGACTGTCGAGGCGACAGTTCCCGCAGCGCCGGAACGCGTAAAAGGAGGTAGCCTAGGCGAGCCATATGCTTGCGGTGTTTCCCGGTCGAAAGTTTTCTTGCGTCTAAACACACTCCCACTGCGTCGACGGTTGCGAAAAAAAAAAGAAATGTTACTCGCGCCGTCTTTGGCTCGCAAAGATGATGGCAAGCATGAAGACGGCAAGCGAGCAAAATTTGGATTAGAGTCCTTATCCTGTCTTCTTTTTTTTTCACTTCTTTCTCTAAGGGAAAGACATCTTGGCATGGGAAATAAAAGAATACTTTGCCTGTTACCACACTCTCAGTCACATTATTTCGCAAATAGGTGTAGCTCGGCTTTTCGTGCAGTGGGCGTGTCAGAACGAGTTTTTTAATGCGTCTTTTCCCGGTATGTAGGTAACGTGCGCACTGTAAAGCATTTGTGATATTTTTCTGAAAGCCTGCCATATGAGAACGTCACTTCGCCTGCACAGCTCCGGTAATTAAAGGCTTTTGCCGCCATGTCTGGCTTCTGATTTAATGGTGCAAACATATGTCACTCTGACTTTTATTGAAGGGGAGTAACTAGTGGCAAAAGGAAAATTTCATGCCTGTCTTGATATGGCTTAAGAGCCTGGTTGTTTTTCAACATTTTACAGCCTTAAATAGGCAAACAAAAAGAGGTATGTGGCCGACACATAACTTTATGTGTTCTGCACACTTCTCAGATAATCTTGCCCACACTTTTTCTATATTCGTATATATCAAAGCACCACTGTGATTCAAGTTTGACGCTCTTTATGTTCTTTGTTTGCCTTTGCAACTTTTCAAATTCTAAGAAGGTGACGGGAACCTTCGATCAGCGCCATGCTGAATCACGGCTAAACGATTTGAAAGAGAAAGAATGGTAGTTGACACCTCGCAAAAACTGCTGCAGTTAGCCACAAGCTACGTCTTTTACATCACGTCCATCAGGACGGAACGTTTCGCGATGAAGTTCGAATAGAATGAGACATTTTTTCAACCATTTCCCAGGAGGTAGAGTTTTTATTAGTAGAACTTGACTCTGGAAAGAATCACTTATGGGTGGAAAAAGGCAACAACAAGGACAAAAGTTCGATAGCGCAGTGGACATGCTATCTTTTTGTGCTTGCGTGCACGCACATGTGTGTGTGTGTGTGTGTGTGTGTGTGTGTGTGTGTGTGTGTGTGTGTGTGTGTGCTTGTTTGCACAGATGATTTTCGTCCGTTGGCAGCGTGCGTGCCTGCGTTCGAATGCGAAATGCCTTCTGTAAACGTGGGTCTACTTGCAAATTCGTTCAGGAGGCGTTGCAGGCAACGACATTCCTTTTTTTTCCACACACTAATAACGTGCAACGCATTTTGACTCGCCTCCAGCGGGTTGTACTCCTTTCGCAGCTACAGTCGTCTCGATATATTTGTTATCCCAGCCCCAACCCACGGTCACATTTAGACTTCTCCGCAGCACAACTGGCTTTTCCGTCTCCTTCTCCTGCTGCCTCCTTCCCTTTCCACTCTCACATTTCTTCTTTCTCTCTTTTTCAACATCCAGCACCCGTTCTCTGCGTGAGGATTTACAAGAGCGGCCCTGCCGACTGTTTACACTGCGCCTGCCTCCCGAGCACCCGGCGCGCACGGCCAAGTGGGCGCGAGCCACGCAGCAGAGGAAGAAAATCCCCAAGGCAAATATTTCCGCTCAGAGCTTCTTCGCCTACCGCGGTGATATGAGAAAACACGAAAGGCTCGCTGTAAAACCAGGTGTTTGGCAGAGAAAGGGGCGAAGGGTTAGGGAGACGGGGAGTTTGCGCGGTGAACGCAGAGGGAATAGGGAAAGAAGTAGCACAAAAATCCCCTTCCCGCATTCGCGATAAATGCCAAAGGAGGGAGGCCGCGCGCGAGGAATCGCACCCGGCGATCGATGCGCTCGCGGGGCGCCCAGAGACGCAGGCGCCGTGCCTCCGCCAACGCGGGTGCTGGCGCGTCCGAGGCCGATAGGAGAGATTCGTGCTCACCTGCCGAGTGCCTCGACGCCCGTGCAGTGCAAAGCGTCACCCCGTTCTGCACCCCCTTCCCCCGCGCTTCGTTCACTTTATTCGCCCCCTTCCTCTCTCTCTCTCTCTTCTGCGCACCCTTCGCATTTATGCGCTTTTCCAAGATCGCGCGTGGCCGTTGGGGCAGAAGCCTAGAACACGCGCGCCGCGAGTTCCGTTCCGACGAAATGCCCTGGGGAGGGGGGGTGCAGCCAGCCGACCGTGTCCGCTCGCCGCACCACTTAGGCGCCAGCGCGCGGAAGTGGTGCGTGCGCGCGCACGCGTTCTCGCGCCGCGCCACCGCATCCCACCTGGATTGCCGGTAACGCGGCGTTCACGGTCCTTTCCTCCTGTGCGCCTGATCTCGTTCTGCGCTCGAACTCCCTCATGCAACCCCAGCCGCATCTTCCATCCCGCCCTCTGGCACTGCCAAAAAAAAAAAGAAAAGAGTGGAGGCAGGCGCCTAGTCGCTACACTGGCTCACTTGCCTCGACATCTGCGACTCACTGCTTCATCCCAAGCTCTTCGCTGCCCGTCGGTTCGCGGCAGCATTTAGCCACCAAACGGATTCTGGCAGAATTTCGAGAGAGAAGCACCGCCGCTCTATGCGAGGGGGCACCAAGACTGCGCGCGAGGCCTGCACCACCACGTCCCTCACTGTCTTGTTCCACGGAGAACGACCGACAATTTGGTTAAACGTATTTTGTTCAATTGTACGGACGCTCGTTCGCGCTGTCGTTGTGCTGTCCCGCTATCGACGGTGACGGTGGTCTTCAGAAACGCGGATTACGTTTGGCTGCCAAAACGACAAAGCGAAAGGGACGCGCCTTCAGTGCTTCGTTCTGTTGGCTCGGTCGTCAAGCCAGTTCACCCTTCTGCCTTCCGATGCGGACACGAGCGTTGTGCGCACGCATTCCGTTGGCACACCGGCGTTTCTGCTGAGCTGCTGTGTGTGTGCACTGGTCATAGCCGAACGGGCAGCAAACATCAAGCTAGCGTCACATAATACTTCCCTCGGAGCTGACTAACGCCGACTGTTTTTCCATCGGTCTCATTTAGTGCATCACCGACATCGAGGTCCTCCTCACACTAGCGTTTTGAGACGCCTGGTAGATGCCGAGCTCCCGATGGTCACGCAGCCCGACATAACATCTTTTACGAGCAGCTGGATAAGATTCTTTTTTATTTGTAATACGTTTCTGGCTTAGGAAATTACAAATTCACGAATGTACGGATGGACACGCAAGAAAGCGGCGTATTGCATGTATGCAATTTATGGATAATAGACATGACTATGGACAAAGGGGTATTGAAGAGCAGTCTTATGCTTCCACGCATATCAATCGGTGCGCACTCTGTACGTTGGCAAGTGACGATTGTAACGGTAATGCCATGGCCAAATCACCCCAATAAAATTGTTAGTGGAATCTTTAAGACTCAGATTTACGGAGTGAATTCTGTGAACTATACCGTCAGCCTATACTTGCAAGGATGACCAAATAGAGAGAGATAAGCGCCTTCAGCCTTAAACCATGCCTCTTTGTTCTTGAATTTTTTATATGTTGTACATTGTGGTGTTTCGGAATAAACGTTCCTGACGAAATGGCCCGTAACGTGGTTCCTTTTTAACGTATTTCGACAATCTTTAAACCCGCGGTGGCTGCGAGGTTGCGCCCAGTGGCTGTGAGGTAGCGCTGCTGAGGTCGAGGTCGCGGGTTCAAATCCCGTGCAAAGCAGACCATATTGCACCCATATTGCACCCATATGCACCCATATTGCACCCAAGTGCACCCATATTTAAGCAGACGTGCAAAATCGCACGTCTGCTTAAATATGGGTGCATGTCAAAGAACCCAATGCGGTCAGAATTAATCAGGAGACCCCCTTCCCCCCCCCCCCCCCCACTGCGTGCTTTGTAATCAGATCTTGGGTTTTGCACGTAAAATCCCGGAATTTATGTTAATAAATTTTAGACAATGATTGGACGCCTCAATGAGGGATGTGCCATGTAATGGTGTATCTTCTGGAGCTATTCTGCTTGCACCCTTAGACTACGCACGATGCAGGCGTGCGGGTCGAATGGTGACCCTTTCTTAGAATATTTCTGGTAGTGTTTCAAGTGCACGTGGGGTATTAGGTATTGAATTGCCAAAGCTTTTTATTCGTAAGGGCTGTTTGCCATTAGCCGGCCGCCTTCGCTAATTATATGTCCAACATTAATCACAGGCTGGCAGCAGCTCTTGAGAAAAAATTTAAAGCAGCAACATTTTTGTGAATATGGGCCCAGATGAGAAACCCCAGTTGTCATTGTTGTTGGGAAGAACACTTAGGCTCACGGAGGTCGAAACGGCTTGGTAATCAATTGCACAACGTCCAGTTTTTAAGCGAGATCGAGCAAATCAATGTCCAAAAACAGTCGTGTTCGGTGTCACTCTCAAGTCACGTTGCAAGCATTTTCTTCGCGAATAAAGTGACTCAACGCCTAGATAGTGTATGTTGAAAAACATTGGATACCCAAGTATATGAGCACCTCATGGGAGAGCAGTGCCAAAGATAGTGACTTCATTAGTGTGCATTACAGCAAGTACAATATCAACACGCGACATTACAAAGAAATTTAGGTCATTCTCCTGCGAAAAGTGGTTCGGCCAGTTAGTGTTCCTTTCACGGCCGATGGCACAATTTAGGAACGAGGTATGCGAAAAAGAAAGCGCATAAAAGCACTCCACCATGACGAAGACGACGGGGGGCGTCGTCTAATCAAAGCAAGCCTTGGCTGTCAGCAGCAACGCTCCTACTAACACGGTCAGTTCGGCGACAGCAAACGAGAAAACGACGACCGTGCGTTTCGATCTCTTGGCCGGTTTCGCTCCCTTACCAGAAACCGTTCGCATTTTTTGCGTGTTTGCTTATCGCTTGCAGCGAGGTCATTTTTTATTCGGCACTCCTCCGCGTGTTCGGCTTGCTGCTAAAAGGAAATGACGTGTCCTTTTCTTGAAGCATACATAAGGCCGACCCGCAACTACTTTTGGAGCTCACACTACTACGCTTCTATTTTCCATCATCTTTTCTTCTCCAATCACTGCTTCGGAAAAAGGAAAGGGAGCTGAAAGAAAACGAATACAACTTGCGCGGTTCTTTCCAGCGTTATTATTCCATTCACATTGAATAAAAAACGTCTTATCAGGAGTCGTGAAGCCGGGTATAAGGACGAATACAAGCAGCGACTGCAGCCCTGTCGTTCGACGTAGGGTACAAAAAGAGTACACACGAGAAGAACTCTCACTGTAAACAAAGAAACACATGCTTTGAAGACAGTGAAGAGGGAAAATTGCCAAGAGAGAAGCCGTGTTGCGACGGGAGACTACAAAAACTGTGGTCTTTGTCACCTTCCACCACACAGGTCGAACGTCGTGCAGTCGAGCAGCCCGAATTGCCGCCGCCTCTGCCACCGACTTTTTTCAGTGCGTTACGGCGTTACCGTCTATTTAGCTGCTAGCACTGCCAGCACTTTTTTGTTTTAGCATTATATGTTTCTGGGGTTACTTATCTTTTTCCCCCTGTCGTCCACGTATGCACCCATATCGATTTCTTTCATTCTACGTGAGCCTCGGGCTGTTTGACCGCAGCCACTCGGATTTTCACCGAACACGAGAGCTTTTCTGCCACTCTATGCTTTCTACTCGTCAAGCTTTCCCCTACGGTCAAGGTACGATCAGACCTTTCAGTTGTCTTAGAAACCGGCGCGTAGAAGCAGTCGTTTGTTTGCATCCGCAGCTCTCGCTCTGGTTTTGCGAGCAGCGATTCAAAGACGCACACGCATAAATGCATCAAAGGATCAAAGACACAGAAAGATGAAACGCAGCACTTGGCGGACAATGCATCCTCGGTGTCTCCTAAATTACCGGTGCCCGTTATTGGCCGTATTTGTTACCAAAATGTGGTGACTGCATGCAACTTCACACTAACGTTACTATGGATATGAGAAGATGCGGTCATGCAAGTAGCCTGGAGAAATCACAAATCTTGGACAACTTAGCGCGCCCTCTATACTGTTCTTGGCATAAATATCTGTGCCCTGAAATTTATCTGATATTTCTGAAATTGTTATGTTAGACACGCTGTTGCGCACACATAGAACATGGAAACGGAGTCTTGCGCAATCTTTTTGAACTCCGGTACTCCGGACATACATGCCGTGGTTCGAAATGACAGTTATCGTGAGGAGAATCTGGGACAAGACCAAGCCCGAATATTTAGAAGCTGAGGAAATCTTGAGGTTGCGAGACCCCGGAGACACCGCGGCTTGTCTTGTGCTTTCAGATAAAACAACTGCTGTAACTAATCCGCCCATGTGCACATATGCGGCGGCTGTTTGGAGAGGTCATGTCATACCTTATTTTCTTTTGTTGCTTGTGTGTGTGTGTCTGTGATGCTAATTCTTTCCATGATTTCCACATGATCATTCTGTGCGTATATTTTGTCAATCCTTGACCAATAAAGCAAAGTTGCTAGCCCTGGGGCTTGCGGCATCAGTTTTACGTTGAGAACATTGCCCTTTTATCACTGCTGCTTCAGTTCAGTGTACTTGAAGACTTCTTTTCCTAACTAAGAAATACAGTAGTCTATTTTTTATCTCTTGCTGATTTGTTGCCACAAATCCCTTAACTTATTTCCAACACTTCATTCTGGTAACAAGAGCTAGGCGAACCGGATGAGCTCCTTTTCTGCGAATATCAGCTAGAATTGAAAGTGGAAACAGAGACAACGACAAATGCGTCATACAGTGCGATTTGGTTCATTGTGTATACTATGTTTTTATTACAGTTTTTACGCAAAGCGGAATCAGCAACCAAACCTGCCTCTTCTCCATGATTCGGAATCAGCAGCAGCAGAAACAACAACAACAACAACAACAACAACAACAACAACAAAGGAAACTGCAAATAATGTTTTACTCCATCGGTTGACTGGGGTGTACGATCTCCGTATTCTTATTAAGGAATTGGCTCACCATGGCATAGAAAGAATAAACTAAAATATAATAAAAAAATTACGACCAAATTCAATCCCTATTGTTCGCCTCGGAGCGCAATCTTTATCCGAGCCTCTTGTGTTTCCAAAGGTTCGCAACCGAGAACGGCACGGATGAGTTCCCGTGAAAAGCGAGGCTACGCACTTGATTTGCGTGGCGATCCTGCCTTTATTTTGTCGTGCCACATAAGCTCGGCTTCGTTTAAGCAGCAGCAGCGTGAATAGCGATGCATCGCTTTATCGGACAGAATACTTAGCGAAGACCCGAACCAGGCCATGCAGTTTTGAGAGGGCTCTCAATTCTTTCAGTGCCGCTTCAACGAGAGATTTTACCACCAGCGTTGCGATGAACAGTGTGTGCTGACAATTTTTGTTTGTTTGTATTGCCTTGTGGCATATTCGCGTCTGTATGAACAGGTACTCTTTCAATCGAGGAGCAAGATTGTTACAAGTCGTACACAGTTTTATTTTAGCCCATTTGCGATTTAAACACTCAGGCATTCAGCCATTCTACTGATCATCAATCCGAGAAGCGGCTGCTCCGTACGCGCGCTTGCATTTTCATTAGCTCACGGGCACAGACAGAGCTTACACGGAAAACGAAAGAGCTGAGATTTTATGTAAAACATAGCGTTTTCTTTCTTCATTTTTGCCTTATTGCGCGTGGTTTCGGAGGAGGGATGTCACATCCAAGTAAACTGATTGGAAATCTGTGGACGTAATTTGCAATGCAATCGAAAGTGAACAAGAATCCATCGATGGTCCCTAGGTTTAGATAAAAATTTAGCTCATCAAAGTGGAAACACGTGGAAGCTCTTCCGGAATTGGATAGGTAAACGCCGATGAAAAGATATGAGAAAAATAAGAACAAAAAGAAAACATCCTTGGCATCAACAAACGTTGAGCGGATGGCATGATGTTCAGCTGCTGCTAACAGCCGGATGAAAAAACAAAAAAAAACAAAAACAAAGCGTAACCACTTATCTCAGTCGATGATGAGTGCGCAACCTACATGATGCAGCCTTGGATGTCGCGTAATCATGAGCTTGTAAACTTGTAAACTGAAAATATTTGCGGACTTGTGGAATAATCACCAGGCACATGACGCGGAGAGCCTACTTAGCACTAAAAAAGGTGCAAGGAGTAATAAAGGTATCGCGGAACAGAGGCTGAATTTGCTGCTTCTCTGCAGCAAAAACAACTGCAACACGGAATGCCTCGTAGCGAAGGCGTTGGCGACAGAAATGTCGTGGGCTATTCGGTACATGTTACGTGCGACATTTAAAGCTTGCACATTCCGCCGTAGATTGGAGCGCCGTAAGAATCTCGTCTTGAAAACGGATTCCAGTAAGAGGGCCACGCTTCTACAGCCACGCCTGTCAAAAGCTCATTTAAGTTACCAACGTTCTCACTACGCTGCATTTGGTTCTAAGCATAACGCTCTAGCATAAGATGTTAATTGTAACCGCACCATATGTCGCATGCCTATTTCAAGAAAAAAAAAACGTGCGCAAGAAAAACAAACTTCTCTACGGCCAACTACCGACAACCTCCGCACAATTATTACACAGTTTTAGTACTGCGCTATGACGATACGTACGCAGCACGCAAGCGCTTTGCGGATCGTAGGAGCGCGTGTCGCGTTAGTGCTCTTAGTACTGAGAGAGAGAAAGAGAGAGAGAGAGAGAGAGAGAGGAATATAGGAAATGCCTACGTACGTAAGCGGGTGAGCGTTAGGCGCCGGGCGTGTCGGAGAGCATTGGCCGCGTCCGCCAGTACGTCCAACCGTCGGTCAAACTAGACGCTGTCGATCTCGCTAACGTGATGTAACGTGTGGGCGTGTTCCCGCTTTGTCGAACCATATTTAGGCCTTTAAGAAACTTTACTTTTAATACGGATGAAATACACAAATCATATCAAGAAAAATAAAAACAGAGTACTTGCTTTCTCAGGCTGGCAGGGTCATTTGCGACGAACTGCGCCAAATCAGGTCGAGCCTTTCGCGCGAACAGCACACACTGAACACTTTCTCAAAAACAAAGTTCCTATTCTTGCTATGCATTCCCACCGTGCAGGATCCGGGAATGGCTTCTGCGTCTTGACTTTACGCAGCAAAGCCAAATCGTAGGCCACTGAAAAGTACAGCATTCCGCTGGTCGTCTTTGACGCTGCCATTTTGGGAAACTCTTTTGTCTCGCGCTCTACCGAACAAACGAGAAACACGAGTGCAGCACGCAAGGCTCCCTACGTACGCACGCAAGAATCGGATGCGTGTGTACGCAGCGGCCGCGTACGCATCACGTACCGTTCGTGTTGCCTTCTGCACATGCGCACTTTGCTGAATGTTGCGATCTTATGTACGCAACGCCGCTGCGTACGCTACGTACGCAGTACTAAAACTAGACAGTTTTAGTTACACGTGCGTAGAGGCTTTGCGTACGTAGAGCTTCTACGTGTCAGCAGTGCGCATGCGTAAAACGTAGCGGCCGCGCGCTGGTCTCACGGACGTACGTGAGATTCATTTCTTTGCGTGCGTTTCTTGCGCACGTAGACAGCTTCGCGCGGGAGTTCCGCAAGATCACGAACAAGCGATAGCGGGCCGCGCGTGCGCAGACGGCTTGCATCGAAACACGGCGACAGGATTGAATTGGCTACCGCCGTGTTCACATTTCCTGATTGGAGCTACGGGGTCCCTATTGGCGTGCGTCGCGTACGTGTAGCTAAAAGCGTTTCAGTTGGCGTGCACGTAAGGTACGTAGGCTTTTCACGTTTGCGTACGTGAAACCTCTACGTACGTGTAACTAAAACTGTCTACTGTCTATTCTCAACATGGCATCTCACTGAAGCCTCCGCTGTTTTCAACGGAGCCGCGCGAAATTCTTTGACCCAGGAAGTTTAATTCTACAGTTGCTTTGTCAATCGGAAATTGGTTCACCAAACTTCAAAATAGTTCGTTACCGGCAAGTTCATTTGCGTCACACTTTTGGCTGATGGCGCTACTATGACGTGTGGTGTAACTGAATACTGCGAAACAATACTCCAAGCAGTCAAAGAAGCTGGCAGGGAAGCTTGAAGTCGGTGTACATGCCTTTCTCTCTCTCTCTCTCTCTTGCGTTGGACTAACATTAATTGCGGTATAATGTCGCACCTCTGTGCCCCAAGCCCTACTGCACAACAAACCAAACAGTGGTAACGCAACGCCTGGTCATTCGAATCTCATTTTACATGGGCTTCGGTTACCTTAGCGACAAACTGCCTCATCTCAGTGACCGTGGCATGCTGCTGCTGATCACGAGAGCGACGATGGTTCGATTCCCGGTCGTTGTTGCGAAATCGCCACTGCGGTGCAGTGTGCTCGTTAACTAAGCTAATGTGGTCAAAATTATAATGCAGCCCTCCCTTGGCACTCAGGGCAGCCCACTATTCAGCGTTGGGGCGCACTACCCCCCCGAACGACCACAAGTTTCTCGCTGTTCTTTCCTTTTGAGCTGCTACGAAAAATTGCTGTTTCGGGCTCTTACTCAAGACAGCTAAACATTAGCGAATTGCTCCAAAAATAGGCTGTGAAGGCATAAGCGATTCGACGTATGTGTCCTGACGTCTAGGCGCCGTTCTAGAAGTGGTTGCTACAGTATTGCTGTCTCCAGACTTTACAGAAGGCTAGCAAGGCATGGCTAGATGAATCGTTGGTAACGCGGCGATAAAAGGCGAGACATTCTCCGGAATCCTGCGGTAATTGTTTCGAAATCAATTTATCCTAGATGCTTCTATCGAAGACTAACTGTGCGGATTTTATTAAGCACACATAATAAATGAAAAACTTTTGCCTAAGAAGTTCGCACGACCACCCGTTCGTAGCAATTGCTACAAAGGATACTGAAATACCAAAGCGCCAAACAAACGACACAAGAAGAGACACGGACGAGTGCTTACTAACAACTCATGCTTTATTGACGGAAACACACGTGTATTTCCGTCAATAAAGCATAAGTTGTTAGTAAGCGCTCATCCGTGTCTCTTCTTGTGCCGTTTGTTTGGCGCTTTAGCACTTCACTACCATGCACCAACTAGCCAAATAAAAAGTTCTGCTGCTACAAAGGAAACGTATACGGGTTCCTTTGCTACGAACGGGTGCATGTCTGATTTATCCCTTAATTAATTACTACTCTCCACCTTGCCGATTTCCGCAGAACTATTCCGTCAAGTTCGCACGCGTCACACAAAACTGCAAAAACACATTGCCGGTAACTGCTGTTTTTTCATTTTTGCTTCTTCTTTAGAGAGACACTACGTGTTCGTTTCAAGATTTAAGTAGCTGGCATGTGGACCCTTAACAGGAACGAACCCCGTTACTTTAAGCAGGTGATGATAGTTAACGCCGTGCATGACTTAGCAACTATAGTAATGTTGTGACTCCTAAGCTGAAAAATGGCAAACGTTGACGTTTACTTCTTGTGACGCAATTTTAGTGCATCAACATGCTCGGTTTTATTGTGCTCTCGCTCCTTAATCCCCTGCACAGAGGCGGATGGGCTGCGGCAAAAGGAGGAAGGCATGTGCGCGTCGCGGAGAAACGTCGTCAAAAATTTCGCGCCCGTATTGTACAAGAGCTAGAACACTTGCTCCGCAAAAGCGTCATAGAGAGAGATGAGGAGACAGAGAAAGAGAGGGATCGCAACGACAACACACCACGCAATTAACATACAAACAGAAAAAATTGGGAAAAGTAGTTGGGGAGTCAGATAAGGGAAATTTCGATGGCGATCAAGAAGAGCAAACGCGAACAGCGCCTAAGAACCGACGCACTACACGGAGTCGGAACACGACGCCGCGCCGCCAGCGCTGCACGCAGAAACAGCGCGAGAAAAGCGCAAACTACCCTTACGAAGGCAAAAAAGAAAAAAAGCGCTTCATGCCCATGCGCTACCCTCTTTCTTCCCCCTCCGCTCTGTCATTTGCCTTTGCAAATATTTATTTTTTCTTTAATTCTCGGTGGCGGAGACCCGCGCTTGTGTCTTGTTCTTTCCCGTCCATTACTGCGCACTCTCTCCTTTTTTTCCCTCCCTGCTTTTGTTTCCAGTTTCCAAAATGCGGCGCGCCCCTCTCCCGTACTGTCGCATCTGATGGGAGAAAACTGCCGGAGCTATTTTTGGAACGGCGCTCCGCTGCTGCGGTGACGCCGCTCAAACGTCACCGTGACGTCAAGGCTTCTGAGTCGATGGCGCTGAGCCTCCTCTCGCAAAGTTCCCTCCAGAAGCGGCCCCTGTTGGCAAATTTCACATTCTCGCCTCCCCTCCCCCCTTCTCCGCCCCCCCCTGCATCTCTCCCACTATACAGGCGCGTCTGATGCGGCTGCGACACGGCGCGCCTTGACGTCTTGTGACGATCGACGCCGCGAGCGGCATCCGTTCGTTGCAGATGCGATCGCATTACTATTGGCGACTTCGTTGTGTCGCTATCGCGATCCTCCCCTCATCCGGTGGTTCGGCGAGGGCGCTCCTTTCACTTCAGTGGCCTGATTACAGAGAGCGAATGCGCAGCCGTGCTGGTTCGTGCTGCCCTGCGGTCCCTTTTTTTTCTGCTTTTCTTCTTCTGCATCCCAGATGGCATCTATATGACATTAAGACATCTAACGTTGACGTTAGCCTCCCCTGTAACTCTGCCTTCTCGTGATGGTCCGGTTCTGCAGTTCTGCTACCGAGTGGTGAATTTCGAAGGCAGTAATGAGAATTTAGCGCTGACATCTTGCTTCACTTTTTTCCACTTTCTCTGGCCCCTTATTTATACAGCGTTTGCATTACGATTCGAATAGCGTCTAAATAAAAAAAGGATCTTCCACATGCGTGCCTACAACACCTTGTGTTTCTAGAAGGATGAGTTATAGCCCGCAAAGGATCCTCACGTCGTCTTATTGCATTCTGAAGAGAGAGTAGCCTAATGGACATGCTGTGAAACACCGCAGTGATATTGTAAGATACGCTCAGACGGAGCGATTGCCGGCCTTGCTCGCCAGGCTAGACCCGCATGTTACTACAACTCACCACCACATCACTTGCACCTGAATACATGTACAAATGTTGTTGTGGGAGCGCAGCTTGTCAACAGGACTGCCTCGAGACAAAGGTCGTTATGCTAATGCAAATATCGGAAATAAGGGGCCCTGTAACGTAAAACTATTCCAATATGTTTTTATTTTAAACTCCTGATGTCAAATTTGTCTAACCGCCGACACAAGCATCGGGCAGTCACCCACAGGGTTATCTGAACAGACCAATCAGATACTCTCCTGGTTCACAGGCAGTCACTTTTGTTTGCTTCAAAAACAAATAGCATCGCCTACACTGAGCGGCTTGTCTTATCTAATTGGCTCACAAGAGGCGAGGAGCACGCTCAAGTGGAGAGGGATTCGATAGGGCTGAGCCACTGCACTGAAAATTTCTAACCGGATGAAGAGGGTATTGCCGGCATCTGCGTTTGGTCCGTTTTCCCTTACTTAGCTTGCGGTGGCTCGTCGACAATCGCGGCGGCATGCAACGGAAGCTTAAGAGTGACGCTGAAACTGATCCTTAGCAAAGAAGAGCTTGCAGAACGAGGTCGTAAACGTTCCGAAAGTGGTCGAAAACGTTACACGGCTACGTAAAAAAATTTTATTAGATGCAAATAAACACATGCTCTCCAACAGGTGGGAGTAGCCAGTGCCTGAGCCATCGGCGGCAGCCATCTTTTATTCCTTTCGGAACGGGGGAACCTGTGGCTATTCAGAAGAAAATTCAGTTTTGTTCGGCATATTAATCTATCTTTAACGTGAACACGTGACTTTGACGCGGTGAGTTCTTGCGGTTTTGTGACGTCGCGTGAGAGGCAGGTCGAGTGGGCGCAGCCCGAAAGCTTTTGACCGATTGACGACGTTACGCGGCTGCGCGAAAAGTGCTATTATACGCTAATAAACCCATGCTTTCCGGTAGGTGCGAGTAACCAGTGCCTCTTTTATTTCTTTCGGAACGGGGCAGCCTGTGGTTATTCAGAAGAGAACTCAGTTTTGTTCCGCATATTAATGCATCTTTAACGCGTACACGTCACTTTGACGCGGTGAGTCTTTGTGGTTTCGTGACATGGCGTGACAGGCAGGTGAAGTCAGGTGAAGGGGGCAGCCCGAAAGCCCTTGACCAGTAGCTGAAGGCTAATGACGAAAAGGAGTCGAATCAGAAATAACTATTTTTCTTTTGTTCGGTCAAATCACGCATAATCAGTGTGCACACGTCATATCAGATGGGGAGCTATCGTGGTTTTCGTGACGCCGCGTGACAGACAGGTGAAGTGGAGGTGGTCCAAAAAAGCTTTTGACCAATCGCGGATGGCTGATTGCAGAATTGGAATAAAAAAGTTTGGAATAGTTTTACTTTATAGCGCCCAAGGTGATATCTCAAACTATATAAATGAAAAACTTGTGCAATAGCCCAGTAGACATCGCATTTGCGCATGTATACCATATCGAGATTAAAGCCCCATGCAGCATGAGATAAAATGTTTATCCCAATTGCATTTTCTCGGTGTGAGAAATTCCTTGCACTTGGTCTGCAGCGCAATATATCGAAAAGACGTAAGCTTACCTGTGAAGAAAGAAAAGGAACGGGATTCTCAGGCACGGTCCCTTGTCTTGTCGTCTTTTCGCTAGAAAGATAGGATTTAATATCCTTGCAACGCGTCGTTGAACTGGCACTCAGGCAAGCCGTTTCCAAAGGATATTGCCATGGCAAAATTACCTTTCTTTTTCTTCTGTGGCAATAGATAAGCTGTCGTCGGTATTCCCGGAATTATATGTAATGTCTTAAACTGGCGCAATCCTTTCACTTTTGCAACAAAGAAATTGATGTCCATTTTCGTCCTCAATATTGCCGGTTTCTCCGTTACAGTGCAGTCGTCCTGCGTGGTTGTGAAAGGGCGTATGATCGAGTTACTCGTGTCGGATGAATGTAAACGTTCCATTTCGTCAGCTTTAGAAATGGCGTTGGCAGTCACGTGGAAGAAAGCATTAGGAGGCACCGACGGACGCGATATAAAGTATTTCCGCAGCTATCCCTCTATGAACATTGCGAGATAAATTTCTAAACGCGTCCAGCTTATAAAACACGCCTTGAAAGCAGTCACAAGCATGCCCAAGTTATTTCTTCATGAGGTTGAGCAATGTGGGAAAACATTTTATGTTCTATTTGAGTATCGCCGGATGCTTAACGTATGTCCGCATGCGGTGCAGCATCTCGTAAGGTTAGACATGGACTACGAGTGAATAACGTCCCCGCTTCTTGATGCACTCTTCCATGTTATTGCTACTTCTTGAGACAGCATCGTTTTATGTTGTTGAAGGTGTGCGCTTATTTTATGCGCCCCCTTGCCAACACTATAATTTATGATGGTGGACTTGTTTACAGTATTCTTGAGCAATATCGCTGTGACAGATACAAGAGATGTCTCTTAGGAGCGTTCTCCAGCATTGCACTATGGGATGTTAACGGGTCCTTCATAGTAGAACAAGATGTGCGCACCTGATGACGGATTCACGAAGAAATTAATTTCGTGCCAACTTGATTTCCAACGTCCAACGCGTTCACTGTGATCTCATTCCTCGTAGTGATGGATCGGGAGGCTTTTTTACGAAATGCCCTCGTACTTGTGAAAGTAGTTTTGAAAAGTAGGCTTGCAGGCTCACAAAATTCATGGAGGGCAACTCGGAACGACGGATTAGATCCTCTTAGAAATTGTTCTGCATTGAACGATCTGCGATCGAACCTATGTTATGGAAGTGTTGTCGACCAAAGTTACGCTAGTGGGAATAATTGGTACTTCTTTATGCGTCTTTCCTTATACGGAATCTATACGTTGAAAACAAAAGGAAAAAAATATTTTACGACGCGATCACGCGCACGCGCGTTTGTGTGTGCGTGTGCTTCTGCGTGTGCGCGGAGTTACAGCACCAAACATGCTTGGGTGGGCAGTTTTATGTAAAAACTATGTACCTAAAGCAATTTCTCATTTTCTATGCCAGTGCCCGCAGTACAGTGTGCAGAGGCATTCGCTTTCCATCGTGCTGAACCACTTGGACGCCCAACCTCTGTCGGAAGAAAGAATTTTGCAACGTCGACGCGACTTAACATCGCATCAGAAGGTCGTGCAAGCGCTACTGCGCTTCTTGAAATCGACCGGCCTGTGTGAACTGAAATGCCTTTTCTGTTACCTGTATTTTTTTTCTCTGTCTCTCTTTGATCTTTTTCTAACCTTTATATCCCTCACCCAAGTGCAGGGTAGCAAATCAGAAACTTGCATCTAGTTGGCCTCCCTGCCTCTCCTCTCCCTCTTTCTCGCTGTGTCCCTAGCTTCATCCACCCATGGAACATTATGATACGGAAGGTACTCATAGCAGGACGAGTTACTTGCGAAAAACGTTAAAACTGGATTTTGCTGGTTTACGTTTCAAAATGCATATATCAGGCACGTACCCAGGGGGGGGCCCGGGGGGGCCCGGGCCCCCCCCCGAAATCTTGTGGCATACCCCCCCCCCCCCTCCCCACCCACGCCACCTCTCCTCACAAATTCCTAAAGCGCCGCCAGATCAATGTTGAGACTTGGCAGCTGTTCATCGGTCAGCATTATGCTGGCCTTTTCACTCCTTTCAGATGGCGGTAGTTATCGGCATCTCTTGTAATGTGAAGGACAGTTGTCTCATAGATTCCGCACCCGTGCGATTAACTCGATATGCGTTCAGTTGTCACCATCTATTCAACCATCACGCGCATAGCTGTTGCTTTTGTTAGTTCAACCTTCTTTGTTTAGGCTGATCCTGGGACCAGGCGAGGGATGCGGCTGTTACTCAGCTGGTCTGTACTCTCATGGAACGAGTTATGGCCGGAGAAAACGCCAATTGTTTTAACGTTTCCCTTTGCTTCATTCTTTCCTTGAGTTACGGCTCGCCGCGACGCTGGCAGATGCCCGGAACCATATACACGTGATACGGGTTAGATAAGGTGGGAAATAAAATAATGTGAAAGAGCGTCCATCATGAAGCCCTGCAATAACCCTTAAACCCATAAGCAAGATGACTGTCGCCCGTTACCTCGTCTGTTTTTCCCTAACTCTATAGCACTTTTCATGCCGAATTGGGAAATGGAAACAAAAATCGCAAGGAGTTGAGAAATTAAGCGATCTACTTAAGGGAGAGAGCCAAGGCAACAACCAAACTGCAAGCAAAAGCGAATAATAAAAAAGTTAACCGTTGTTTATGGCAATATTTATTGAGCAACATCTTTTTATTTAAAAAGGAAGTAGAGAAAACGCCGCCGGAAGTGGAGAACAATTACTTGTTTTGAATGACGCTTCTACAGTTATCCGTCGAACCACCTCACGTAGCCACTTCTCTGCTGTGCTTATGTGGGTGTTTTTCTAACCTTTCGCGGTGAGCGCAGAACGTCTAGAATCGCAGAGTCCTGAGCTCTACGCGGTTGTATGGGACTGGCGGCCGCACAGCGTTACGCAATTCGCGGAACTGTCAAAACTGATCAACAAGGCAAAATAACTGATATTCGAAACTATTACATGAGAAAGACTGAAGAAGGCGTAAAAAATGAACGCAGCCTGAAATCAGTAAAAACGAAACCTGGCACAAGACAAACCATGATGTATGCACTAAAAGATAAGAAGGATAATATCATCAGCAATCTCGAAGATATAGTAAAGGCAGCGGAAAAATTCTAAGCTGACCTGTATATAGTACCCACAGGAGTCACGATACCTCACTTAGAAACAGTGATGAAAAGGATACAGAAACTCTCCTATAACTAGCGATGAGGTCAGGAGGGCCCTGTAAGACATGAAACGATGAAGAGCGGGAGGAGAAGGTGGAATAACAGTCTATTTAATCAAAGATGGAGGCAACATAATGCTTGGAAAACTGGCGGCTCTTTATACGAAGTGTCTATCGACTGCAAGGGTCCCAGAAAACTGGAAGAATGCAGACATTATACTAATCCACAAAAAGGAAACGTTAAAGAATTGAAAAATTATAGGACCATTAGCTTGCTCCCAGTATTATATAAAATATTTACCAAAATAATCTCCAATAGAATAAGGGCAACGCTCGATTTTGTCAACCAAGGGAACAGGCTGGCTTCAGGAAGAGATACTTTACAATGGATCACATCCATGTCATCAATCAGGTTGTCGTGAAATCTGCAGAGTACAATAAGCCTCTCTATGTGGCTGATATAGATTACGAAACTGCATTTGATTCAGTAGAGATACCAGCATTCATAGAGGCACTACGTATTCAAGGAGTACAGAACGCTTACGTAAAAAGCTTGGAAAATATTGCTACATGCATGTGGTATTTGTTTGTTTGAACGAGGTGCGTGGGCGCCATCACTCCAGAAAAGAGGAGGAAGAACGAACTGGGCTCGCGCTGTGAATCTGACCGGTCTTCGCTGCTACCGTTGCTGTAAATATAATATGTAAATAGTTTCTCGTCTTACTGACTCGTTCTTCGCGTAAAAATATCTACACAGGTTCTACAGCTACCTTAATTCTACACAAGAAAAGCAGGGAGATACCTATAGAGAAAGGGGTCAAACGGGAGACACAATTTCTCCAAAGCTTTTCACTGCGTGCTTAGAAGAAGTAAAGCTATTAAACTGGGAAGGCTTAGGAGTAAATATCGATGGCAAATATCTCAGCAACCTTCGGTTTGCCGATGACATTGTTTTATTCAAGAACAATGCAGACGAGTTACAGCAAATGATTGGAGACCTTAACAGTGAAAGTGTAAGAGTGGGGTTGAATATTAATATACAGAAGATGAAGATAATGATAAATAGCCGGGCAAAGGAACAAGAGATCAGGATCGCCAGTCGGCCACTAGAGACTGTGAAGGAGTACGTTTACCTAGGTCAATTAATCACAGGGAACGCTGATCATGAGGAGGAAATTCACAAAAGAATAAAAATAAGTTGGATCGTATACGGCAGACATTGCCCGCTCCTGACTGGAAGCTTACCATTATTATTGAAAAGTAAGGTGTGCATGCCATCAGTGCATTTTGCCAGTGCTGACATATGGGGCAGAGACTTGAGAGCAAGTTAAGGTCCACGCAAAGAGCGATCGAACGAAGATTGCTAGGCATAACGTTAAGAGAGAGAAAGAGAGCGGTTTGCATCAGAGAGCGAACGGGTATAGACGATATTCTAATTGACATCAAGAGGAAAAAATGTAGCTGGGCAGGTCATGCAATGCGCCGGTTAGATAACCGTAGGACCATTAGGGTTACAGAATAGGCACCAAGATAAGGAAGACGCATCGAGGGCGACAAAACACTAGGTGGAGCGATGAAATTAGGAAATTCGCGGGCGCTCGTTGGAATCGGTTGGCGCAGGACAGAGGTAATTGGAGATCGTAGGGGAAGGCCTTCGTCCTGCAGTGGACGAAACAGGCTGATGATGATGATGATGATGGAGGTGGTGGGCCAACCCCGAAAAAAAATCCTGGGTACGTGCCTGGCATATATATATATATATATATATATATATATATATATATATATATATATATATATATGAATTCGACCACGGCAAACGCCGTAGTAGGGTGCTACAAGTTATCTTGACTGCCTAAGCTTCTTTTACGTGTACCAAACAAGCTCGGCTACGTGCGCATGTTTGAATTTTGCCCCGATCACAATGCGGCTGCTGCAGTCGTAAATGAAACCCGCGACGGCCCCGTTACCAGGAGCATTAACGCAATAGTCACGGAGACATCGCGGTTGGTGAGCCACATGGAAAAGAGCCCACAGACGGGCAGAGCTGCGTTTATTTCTGCATGGCTCGGAAGAAGTAACAAAAAAAAGAAGGCGAATATGCAATCTCGCCCCTATGTTCTTCAATTTCACGCATAATTATCAGTGATGGTATTATTTATGATTCTATCGCGCTGTAGCTCCAGGCTTTTCAATTTGGTTATAATGCTATAACAGGCGAGGCGAGCAACGTACAGGGTAAATATATGCATTTTTTGTAAGTGCCTACCACGTACAAAAAGAAACGTTGAATGATGATAATGACGCGGTGCAGTAGAGTACCTCTGAAGGACAATTGCTAGACTCGTCCCGAGTGGGTCGCAGCTATTCGGGGCTCATTTTTTTCTCTTACACAGTGCCGTCGAAAAGGCAGGGGAAGAAAACGGTGGTCTCGTTTCGAATGAAAAACTACAGCGGGACCAGAAGAGAAACAAAGAGAACAGGAAGAACGAACAGGGACCACGATAAAACACGAGGAAACGTCAAACGCGGCCAAGGGGAAAAAAGAAAAAGAAGGCGCGCTGAAAGGGGGCTGCGGAGGGCATGGGCTGAGCTTCAGGATCGTGGTGAAGGAACCTATAGGATGAACCAGGCACCCTTCTCTCTACGCAGCGTCATTGCGGATCGGAATCCGCTGGTGCGTCCGACCACTCCGACAATTGCATTCCTATCCGCGTTGCTGCGTCCGCGGCCGTCTCTTCACAGCAGGAAGGAGCAGGGGGGAGGCGATCGCTCGCAGCTGCTGGAGGCGGAAATGGGCGCTTCTCCGGTTTCCTCCGACAACCGCCATCTTCCGGGACGTCTGGTGGCCGCGCCCTCCTCCCCTGCTCCTTAGCATCAGCGGCGGCGATGACACTCACAGCGAGTGCGAGCCTGCACCGCGAAAGAAAGGTGCCCGCCCGAGCGCTCTTTTTCGGCATATAGCAACGATGCCGGTGGGGGTTAGAGGTGCCTGGAGGCCCACGTCGCCCAAGAGGAGCCCTCCATAACGTGCTCGCCACCACCACCTTCTGCAGAAACGCGCCGCATCAGCGCGCGTTTCTCACTCAACGCAGAGATGAGACTACGCTGGCGTTCTTTAAAGGACCCCGCAACGACCTCAGGCCGGTGCGCCAGCTGTACCATGGTTACAAGAACTCTCCGCAGTATAGACCTCGTATCGCATATAAAACAGCGCGCATAAAAACATGACGGACAGAACCAATTAAACTTCGGCGGACACAGCTTCCTTTTTCTTTCCAAATGTGACATGCTTCGATGACTTTTCGGGAAATCTGGTATTTATTTCTGAATACCCTCTTCGCGAGCGTTTTATATCCGATATGAAGCATTGCCGAACCAACAAAGTCGCGTTTTTATTACAGTATAGGCCTCCTGAAGTTTTCATTTGAGATTAGAATACGTTGTTATGCCGCCGCAGATTGCTGAAATACCTTCGTAACAAGGAACCGAAAGTGGCTACCCATTCAACGGGCCTTGCGATAGCCACGCCATGACGATATCCTTGACAAACACGACGAACCGCCATGCCCGCTGCTCTCTCTTGAATGCAGCTCTTTTGAAGTTGAGCTCCAGAGGCACCTATGAGGGTATCGTTTCGGCGCGAGGGTTAGATTATATAGCTATGCATCATCTGAACCGTTAATTGTTCCTATGTAAGACCCTTTTTTCTTTATGTCGTTTGATGATTACGTTGCCCTGTAACGTCTCACAAAACTAGATTATGTCGTTAATATTACTAGCTTGTTGAAATATGCAAACTCTGTTGAAGAGTGTCGGTAATAAGAGTGCTGACTAAATGTTTATTGGGAAGCGTAATTGCTTCTAGTCCGTATTTGCACTTATGTCTTAATTGCCATTTCCTTTCGCCTGTGTTTTAGCGCTGCTGAAGTACTATTCCAATCGAGCACCCACGTCGAGGCAGATCAGCTCGGTTTGAACTGCTCATGGCACGTGAATGGTAATGCTGGCTAACAATTCTGTTCAGCTAGGGAAGAGCCACAAAGCTGCGATTCGTTTAGCAGCGCTCACGCGTTAAGAAAGTTTGTTTTCAACTATAACACATTCGTCGCTGTCACTGTCACAGGCGTTGCGCATAAATCCGCGCCCTCTGTTAGAATTTCAACGAAAATGACAAATAATGCTTAAGTCAGCAAACAAAGACTCAGCAGTATTCAACTATTACTCCGGCTAGTTCGCATAAAAGCGACAGCAGTTACTTTACCCACTACCGCCCAAACGTACCCAGCTTCGTGCGAATCAATGCAAACTTCCCCAAGTGTTCGTAGCGACGACAAGACGGCGACGACGGCGACGGTATGGTCGCGACCCTTCGTTTACTGAAATTGATAAGACAGTGAAACGCCGGCGTTGCTAGGACTAATAAGAAATACAGGTTCGTTGAAAGCTGCGCCGTGAGCGAATGCTGCATCGTGCTGAAGCAATTACGCTATTACAAGAGAGAGAGAGAGCTAAGATAATGCAGAGAAAGGCAGGGAGGTTAACCAGAGGTAGTTCCGGTTGGCTACCTTGCGCAGGCGGAAGGGTTAAGGGGGATAAAAAGAGAAACAGAGCGGAAGACGGAGATAGAAAGAAAGAAAGATATATAGAAAGAAAGAAAGCTATTACAAGCTTTATGCAGCACGAACTAGTTGAGCGAGCGCATCGCCTGTCGTGGCCTCCGAAAAGCATTTGCCATAAGTTCGGGCTTCATTATTGTTTAGAGAGTGTGACTCTCGATTCCACATCGCCGCAGCGAAGTGACGTATGATCTCCAGCGGTAGCACTAAGCGAAATTGTGGCTTTATTTTGTTTCGATTTAGCTTCTGTTTTTTCATTGCAACATGATGATGAGTTGATGGCGGTGACGTGGTGGGTAAACGGACGGGCCGTTTCAAATTCGAATTCCGTTTCAAATTCTTAATTGTTGTCGTCGTAATAAACAATTCATTTCCATCAGAGAGCAAGCGTCGAAGGTCCCTAAATGAGCTGCAGTATGCGACCGTCGTGGCTCTATTTTGTTGCGCGAGCTGTATTTATATGAGCTTAATATGAGCTGGTGATCAACTATAAGCATTGATTATCTTTATTTACGCAAGCATGGAAGATTGTGTCTGTTCAGTAAAATTCGCATACAACCTCGGCGTATGCTGCTGTATGAGATGAGTGGCAAAGGAGGCCAGCGCTTGCGGTGCATGAACCCGAATATTTGATGTCACATTTCGTCTGCCTTCAAAAAACACGTCTAGCATGCTAGAAATTATATTATGCATGTTACAAAGCCGTTGAAGAGATAGAAAGAAAAGAAAAAAAAAGGTAAATTGTATGTGTTTAGTTTTCTGGAATTGTACAAGGTATGTGCAGCGCAGTAAAAATGGAGACAGGAAACAAATACAGAAACGACATGGACTGGCACTGACATGGACTGTCGTTTCTGTGTTTCTCTCCTGTCTCCGTAGTTTCGTGAGTTTTTTTATGGTGTTTTCAACAGAAAACGACACGAAACGCTTTCACCAGCTTCCTAGCGTTATAAGGACCGCATCGACGCCACCCGCGTGGAAATCCGACCACCGAGGGCCCCAGGAGGATTCTTGGAAGTTTCGTCACCACGGGTGAGCCGCTAACCCTAACCGGCGGCGGCAGCCGCTCGCTTCGCCGACGGGGATTCCCGCCACAGCACTTGTCCTAACCATGGTGAACGAAGCGACTACGATCGTTGACCCCCTCCGTACAACTTCCGGAGGACACGAAGAAGAACGCATGGACCAGACTACCGAACCGGTGAGCCAAGAAACTCTGTACCATAGCACTGTGAGAGAAGATCTCAATTGGCAATCCGTACGAACACAAAAGCAACGCAAGCAAGAGGCCTTGGAGAGGCGACGCGGTAGTGTGAAGCCCCAAGACCCCGAAACTACCACTAAGACATCAACAACGCGGAGAGTCGCTAGACCTCCGCCGCTTCCGAAAAATGACTACAAAATAGTCATTCGTCCAAACCAAGGTCTGCCATTAAGAAACGTGCTCACTCATACACTTGCACGAGCGATCATCGACGCGTGCCACAACGAGTTCACGGATGACAAATTCATACTGAGAATCAACCCGGGATCCAACATAGCCATCCTATCGACCCAGTACGAAGAGGTCGCCGAAAAAGCAAGACACATCCACACCTTAACGCTTAGTGGCAGAAATCACGCAGTGCGCGCATACACCGCTCAAGGAGAAGGCGCCCTCAGAGGAGTGGTACATGGAATACCGTTACACACAACCACTGAAACCCTCATGGCCCACCTCAGAGTGAGAATACAAGGCGTGGAAATCCTTACAGCCAGGATGATCGGTGCCACTCAAAGTGCAGCGCTTACCTTTATTGGGCCCCATCTACCACGATTTGTGTACTACTACGGAGGTGAACTCCGTTGCTACCCATTTAGACCGACGCTGCAAGTCTGCAAGATCTGCAGGGAAAAGGGCCACCGTACCGACGTGTGCCCAAACCCAGACAGACCCATCTGTAGATTGTGCGGACTGCTTAACCCAACCGACGGACACAAATGCGAGATAAACTGCACCTCGTGCGGGGAGGCCCACCCAACCGGTGACCATTCGTGCAAGCAGCGACTCAAACCGGTTCGACCCCGACCCACACCATCATCAGCCCCGCTGAAGTCGAAAGCCCCACGATGGTTCGCCTCGGAAGACGAAGAAGAGGCCTACAGGGCGGACACTCGCGGCCGGCCGGTCAATACTGAGGAACGCTCCCGCTCCCAATCCCGCTCCCGTTCCCGGTCAGCGAGCCGCGAGCATCGGGCACCACCGAACCCAAAAGGAACCCGTCGCCTCTGGCAAGGAAGCAGAAGCCTTCACACGAGGTAAGCTGGGCGGAAGTCGTCTCTCCCAAGCCACGAAACACATCCACACCCATCGCACAAAATCCAGAATACCAGAGAGTCATTGAGGAAAATAGACAGCAAAAACAGCACCTAATCGACTACGAGCACAAAATCGAAACTTTAATGAAAAGAGTAGCCATGCTTGAATCGGCACACGCTGCGACCTGTGAGCGATCGCCACAATCTCAATTACCACAGCTAAGCACTCTCACCGGACATCCGCCACTACAAACACAACTGCTCCCCTCCCCCCAAACAACACAGCCAAAGCAGCCTCAGGCGCACTCACCATCTGAGAGCAACCTGGTAACCCAGGACCAAATGCAACAAGCACTGCAACAATCACAACAACAAATAATACAACAAATACAGCAACAATTTCAACAGTTCTTTAAGGAATTCCAAGAATTAAAGAAATACGTTAACGAATCCCTAACCAAGGAACCCAAGCGTAAACGAAAAAGTAGCAAAATACCCTCTCAGACAGATGACGGTAGCATGCTAACTTCCGACACAGACAGCACAATACCCTCTAAGTCCCATCATGGCCCGTAGACCTCAAATGGAAACCGAAAGCATCACGATCTGGTCTTGGAACTGTAGGTACATTAAAAGCAAGCACGCATCCCTCTCGCTATACGTACAGGCGGCGCTAGTACCCCCAGATATTATCTGCTTGCAAGAGGCGGGAGAGCAACCGAAGCCAATTATGGGGTATAAAATACAGTATGACCCCAGCTACCGTAGGGTGGCCACGCTCGTCCGCAAAGATTTGGCAACAACCCTCACAGTGCTCCCCGGTGAGGAAATCCCACATCTCATCACCACGATATGGCCTGTCAAGAAGGGAAGACCTAAACAAGTCGTATGCAACGTATACAGTCCCCCCCGCGACAGAAAGGCTGACTTCGCCTCATTGTTCCGGCACCTACAGGGAATGCTGGAGCACCGCGATCGCCTAATTATATCCGGAGATTTCAATGCAAAGCACAACACGTGGGGCTACTCGAAAGCAGACACCAAGGGCGCCAAGCTCTTAGAAGCCGTAGAACGCCACGAATACACACTAATTACAGTACCAGGTACGCCTACTCAAATAGGAAACAGTGCCAGCAGGGACACGACTCCTGATCTCACAATCACCAACGATACCGTGGGAACAAGCTGGAGGGTCCTAGACGACTCACTGGGTAGTGATCACTACATTATCGAAATCACCAGCGCCTCGGCCAAACTACGCCGACCCCTAGGGAAGGCCAAAATTACAAATTGGCCTAAGTTTAGGGAGCGGCAACAGCTCGATTTAGATACAAGTCTGCCCTTCCCGGAACATCAAGGCCGCTTAACCACGATCAAGGAGTGGGCCAAATGCATCAAAGAACTATATGACGCCAACACTAAAGTGTACCAAACCGATACCGACACGCCGGCAATCGACAACCATCTAATACACTTATGGGAAGCATGCAGAGGCCTCACAAGAAGATGGCGCAAACAGAAGCTAAATCGCAAACTTAGACTTAGGATTTCAAACGTCACTAAACAGGCCAACGATTATGCCCTGAAGGTTCACAGGGACAATTGGCGCACGTTCTGCGATTCGCTTAAAGACACGCTAAGCACCAAAAAGACATGGAACATACTCCGCAGCATCATCGATCCTTCGAATACCAAAACAGAAACAAACACAACCCTACAAAAACTCGTTGGCGAATATCCGGGAACCGAGGATGAACTCATACAGGAACTCCAGCAAACGTACACGGGAATCCGGACCGGGCATCCGAAACCATACCCTCAATATCCGGGAGCTCCGAACGAGATACTTGATGCACCCATCACGTATGCGGAGGTATACGCGGCAGCACAGAGCTTCAAGAAAAACACGGCACCGGGTCCCGACGGGATCACCAACGCCATCTTGAGAAACCTAAGCGATGAAACCCTGCGAGCCTTTACAAAGCAGCTGAACGAAGAAATATGGGCACCGGGCGGAACATTACCCGAGGAATGGACTACAGCTCACATAGTCGTTATACCCAAACCAGGAAAACCGCGCAGGCTCGATCAGTTACGACCGATCTCGCTTACGTCTTGCCTAGGCAGGCTTCTTGAACGAATTGTACTCACTCGAATGGAACAACACATGGAAGAACATGGACTACACCCCAATTGCATGTACGGATTTCGGAAAGGCATGCCATCACAGGATGTCTTCCTCCTCCTCAAGGAAGAGGTCCTCAACCCACAACCGGGCAGCAACAACAACATACTCCTAGCCCTCGACGTAGAAAAAGCATTTGATAATATAGCACACGAAACCATCCTAGATGGCCTCGCCGCCATAGGATGCGGGGAGCGAGTATACCATTATGTCGTGGCTCTTCTCAGCCACCGCAAAGCTCGCATCGGCATAGCAGGCGTACAATCGGACATATATGATCTACCGCAGAAGGGTACTCCGCAAGGGTCAATATTATCTCCTTTCCTCTTCAACATCGGACTTAGAAAACTTGCTTTACAACTGGAAAACATCCCCAAACTCGGATGTGCCTTCTATGCCGACGATATCACTCTATGGGCAACCAAGGGTTCATACGGCGACAGAGAAAACACGTTACTCACAGCTATCGGATACATCGAGTCATGCCTAACCACAGCAGGAATGAGGTGTGCCCCACACAAGTCGGAGTACCTTCAAGTCCGGCCTAAGCAAACTAAGGAACATCGAGCCCCGCCAATACATCTCGAGATTGCCGGGCAACCTATAAAGCGCGTCCCGACCGCACGCATACTAGGTATGCACATCCAGGAGAACAACGGCATAAAGCTAGCCTCGGAGAAATTAAATCACGTTATAAGAAGCACCGCATCACTCATCGCCAGAGTAGCGCGCAGCAAAGATGGTTTCACAGAGGACGAAACCTTAAGACTGGTACAAGCCCTCGTCATCAGCCGTGTCACGTACGCGCTACCGTATCAAGTCAAGCGCAAAAGCGAGACAGAACGCATGGACACTCTTATAAGAATCGCGTACAAAACGGCCTTACAGCTACCGTCAAGCACAACCACAAAGAAATTACTAGCGCTAGGCGTATACTACACCTTTGAGGAGCTAGCAAGTGCCACGCTCATAGCGCAGAGGGAGCGCCTCAACAAGACTCAACAGGGAAGACACCTTCTTCAACGGCTAGGGTACCCGCTGACACCTCAGTACTGCAAAGAAGAAACACAACTCTTGCCTAACCACATTAGAGAGAACATTGTAGTAGACCCTATCCCCAAGAACACGCACCCCACCCACAATCAGGAGAGAAGAGCAGCGCGTGCCCGCATGTTGCACAAACGTTGTTTCAGAGACCCGGATACGTACTACACGGACGCTAGCCCGTATGCCTCGTCGCCACGTTGCGGGCTCAAATACACAATCACCGTTGTCAATCAGGGGAACCTGGTAGCCTCAGCCTCCATCCGCGCCACATGCAGTGCAGCAGCAGAAGCAGCAGCAATCGCTCTCGCACTTCGCGACGCTGAGAGCAAGGGAAGGTCCGCCCGTGTCCTTACTGACTCACAAGCGGTTTGTCGTTTATACCTGAATGGAACACTCCCTATGCAAGCCATTCGAATCCTGGGTCGCACACTACAATGGGCCCATGGTATCGTCTGGGGCCCCGGGCACGAAGGCCTGCGGGGCAACGAAGAGGCGGACTGCGCAGCTCGAGGTCTCACTAGCCGAGCGGCAGACCACACCGTTCTTCAGCCCCCGACAGACAGACGAGCGACCCACGAGTTATTAACGACAGGTCAACAAATACTACAGGACCAACGGCTCGGAAGAACGCAATACGCTCCCCCACACAAAGCTCTCAATAAACTCCAGGCAAGGGACTGGCGCCGCCTGGAAACTAACACATACCCACACTTGTCTCGTCTACACGTAATCTACCCAGACAGTTATACGTCCCGAACATGTCCCTGGTGTAGCAACCACACAGCGACTCTCGCGCACATAACACACGAATGCACCGACCGTCCGGGCGACGCAATTTCGCCACAAGTCACAACACACACACTCACTACGTGGTCTTGGGAGGTGAGACTCTCCGAACTCGACCTGGGAAGCCAACTGGCGACCCTCGACCAGGCCCGGCGAGCCGCGATCGCCAGTGGAGCCCTGTCAGAGGGAACCACCCAGGAATAAACCGCGCAACGGTTTCTGCAATGATAAAGTTTCTCCTCCTCCTCCTCCTCCTGTTTCCCTTTTTATTGCGCTGCACAAACCTTGTAAAATTCAAGAAAATGTACCAACTAGCCCGTGAACGGATTCTTCTAGAGGTTTAATTTTTTCGTTAAGCGTGCCCGTTGTCTTTTGTGTTTTAAAATGTTTCGTTGCTTTTATCATCGCCGTCGCTTCCGTTGCGACACTGCTGATGTGGTGCCAACACTGCCCGGTTACGGATTGACAGAACACAGTGGACCACACGCCCACTGCAGCATCTCGTTCTCCTCTGTATAGGTCGTCGTCTTACGCGCTACCTCGTATTTAAAACGTCAATACTGACTACCCCTATCGACTGCGTAATATAATAATAATAAAGAAGTAGCATCGACGAAATATTCTTAAGGACGCCTTTATCGTTAACTATTTTCCGTAGTTCTACTCTACCCCGCCTCCCCCTCGAAAATGAAAGAGAAAGAAGAGGAAAGCTGACCACGACAAGGCTAATGTGCTTAACGAAAATTTCAGAACAATAGCAGTGCACCTTGGAAGAAACAATAGTGTAAGGTAGAAAGATCCTCGAGGAAAGGTTTCGATTAGTTTTTTTTTAGTTGTTTTTTTCTTCCTTATGCATTCCGCGGAAGTCTGTTTCCATGTATAGAAGAGAGCTTCGCTGCGGCTGACGTATCGGCAAATGCCGTGACAAAAACTCGGCTAATTCCGGGAGGAAAGACGTACCACGTGTGGGATGCGTGCTCAAAGTTGTGGTCGTGGAGGGATGGGGAAGTAGTAATATATGGCCGCGGAGCTCCTTCTGCTCAAAATTTCCTTCCCCCGCAGGGAGATCACCGTCGAATCCTGGAGAGCTCATGCCCCCATCACTGCGTCCGCTGGTGAGTGGGTCGGGCCCGCATGGCCGCAGCTCATTGGATTTGGATGCGACGAAAAAAGCGCCCACCGATCCGCTTTTCCCCAAGTGAGACGGAAGTTTCGTAGTTCCCGAGGTAGTGTAAATTACACTACCAGCTTAATTAGGTCACTTTCGCTTCTTCCTTAATGCCGACAAAATAACAGAACGCGCCGCGCGGGAGGCCGACATATGCAGAAAGCCAGTTTAGCTCGATAAAGTGGGCGCAAGAAAAGATGAGAAAGAATCGATGACGCACAATCCGTACGGATCCGCATGAAAAGCAGAACCATGCACACGGGATATCGATGTGGACGTATCAAATACATGAACTTGAACATTAATTCTGGATGTGAGTAATGAAATCGGAGAATTCTGGTGACAGAAGGGTAGCAATACCTGGCTAATCTATACGAATTAAGCGATACACGTTGTTTGTTAGGTGGCCCCTATAAATCGATATGATGTTATTTGCATACACCCGTCCATGCCCCTTATTTGTTCACGGAGGTATACACCAGGGTCCGCATTAAGAAAAAAAGAACGTTTCTACGCTCGACTGGTTCGTAAGACCAAATTTCGTCAACCCTGGCGCTGGACATACGATTAGCGAAGGCGGCCGACCAATGGAAAAGATCACTTGCGCACGAAAAAGTTTTGTGAATTAGGCCACAGGAAACAACGGAAGGAAAATATCATGTTTCAGCGTCATTCAGTCATTCAGGTTAGTCTAAGTATGCTGCCACTACAAGTAACTTTTATCGGTGCCTACCAGGAAAAAGATATGTAACACACTGCCTTTTATAGCATGATACTTTTATCTGCCCGATCGTACGCGTACTTTCAGAGCCGGAATGCATAATCTAGTCAAGTCCATAGGAAAGTGAGCGTAACCTGTAGGAAACACATGGAGAATCCAGCGCAAGTCGTGCGTTCACGCCATGCGGTCAACGAGAATAAAATATTGTTAATCATCGGCCGCTGAGGTCCGAATCCGCGCCCCTCCGCGGGTACTGAGAGCTCTGAGCCAGACTTACTAACCTCTGAGCTGTTATAGCACCATTTCCTTGAGTGCATCGAGCGAAGTAGACGAACGAGCACACACGAAGAAAACGAAAGAAAGCCGTAACCGAAATCCATACGCATGTCTTTTTGGACATGGCGGCAGCAATTAGCTTCGAGTATATATAGTTTCCGATACACTTGAGTGAACTGTCGCGTTAGTCTCTAAGAGCACCGCAGGTATGGCGCTCAAGTCAGCATGAGAATGACATTGTTAGCGCATGCATTTGCCTAAACATCGTCCTTTTGGCTTCAAACGGCTTTGTGGCATTACAAATATATTACTTTCTACCAAATATTGCGCTTCAAATTGAAGGATTCGCAAGGATTACACAGGGGAGCGGAAAGTAATTGCTTTGCCACGTTTAGAAAACTATGTGTGCTTGGAAATTCAGCGAAGGTAAAGAGCAATAAGTAATGTCGCAAGAACGTCTGAAGCCACAAGCACGAAAAATATATGTGCTACCTATCCTTCCCGTGGCAGCGGAACAATCGCAGCGCCATTGCAATCTCTAGTAATTAATACCTATAGAAAACTCTATAATTCGAAAAGTGCACGACTATTACTCTCAGCTGAAGGCAGAGCGAGGTCGTTCCAATGAGAGTCGATCGCGGCCAGTGAGCTTGTACAGTGAGCAGTACAGTATAGCAGTTGACGTTATGACGAGTGAACGCGCAGGTTGTGAAACGGCAACGGAACGCCACGCGCGCACTCTGCTGCTACTGCTCCCGAGCTGCGCCCGCCCGTCGCGGGTACGCGCGGCGGTAGAAGGAATCCGCAGCTCCATTTCTACTTTATTGCTCTCTCCCCTTCTTGCTGGGTGTCACCGCCTCAAACAAAGGAGTTTCCACGCGTGGTGCAGCACGTAAATGGCCCGGGACCGTGTTCGTTCTTGGGCGGTGCGAGGTATACTGAGTGTTTGCGCTTTCGGGACTGCATGCTCGCTGCCTGTACACAGCATCCTCCATCGCGAGTCCCGTGCAAAGGGTCGTGGCATGATGGGCAGAGCGCGCGCGCGTGCCGGGAATACGCAGCTAAAGGTTGTTCCGGCGCTGGAAAGAAGTACGTGGAGCAAAAATAAAGGTAAAGTAAAGAAAGATAGAAAGAAAGCGAAATTCCGAGGCATTGCGTGCACCCTGCGGTTCTGCGCGTCATTTCAAGTGATCAAGAACTCCGGTCGAGCCCCCGCGGCTGGCTTTGCCCCGTAGCGTGCGCCGGCGCGAGCCTAGATGTCTGGTACAAAGCATGCCGTTCTGTGGACGCCTCAAGCACGCACGCAAGTTCGCTCGCATGTGCTGTTAACTCAGTGAAACGACCTGGTGCGTCCGTTTCGTCTTCAACAAAATGTTTGCTCTTTCGTTCGCATTTTATTCGCCCTAACCTACGACCTGCCACATCCCTTGAGAAGCACTTTGACATTCCCTTCCTTTTGTCTCGGTCTCTATTTTCATTCGCTTCCTTTATGATATCCAACTGCAGGAAAAGCTTCCCCGTCTGTTGGCTGGTATGGTCTAGAGCATAGAACACGTTACACAGTACTTTACTCGGGGCTAATGCGAGATCGGTGCATTCAAGTTCATTAGAAAAGTGCAAAATGAAAGAAAAGAAAAACGACGCTGGTGAACATGAGGAAAAGGCATATCAGCCGACGTAGAGATAAGCATACAAGTTTCATAAATGAAATAAACAAACAAGTTGACCTAACAGTCGTATTTTCTTAGCGAAATCCTAAGTATAGGAGGGGCAAGAGCGGATTTATAGTATTGGGGGGAAAAAGAGACAATGACAATAAATATGAAGGAATCTACGCAAGCAAAGAGTGTTGACTTTCCGTGAGACCTTGTCCCCTTTGATTAAGGAGAGAGAGAGAAAGAAAGAAAGAAAAGTAAATATACAATGGTCCTGATCGAACTGAGGCCACATTGACGGTCTGGGCACGAGCTCTAGATAACGGCTTCGGCCAATGCGTGGCTGTCCGAAAGTTTGACTGTCGTCCTATAGAGCAGTGCCGTGGAAACTGAGCCCGAGAACGCTTAACGCAAGCAATCAGTTTGCAGCTGACGTTTTGCCTTTGTGATCTCGACAGAGGCGGCGATGTCCTGGGGCTGGCTCGAGCGCAGACGCTTCCGCCGCCGGGCACACGAAGAGGAAGTGGACTAGCAGCTCTTTTGCTTTGCGCGCAAGAGGGGCGTCGCCACGACGCAGGCAGGCCGCGAAGCAGCAGAAAGTGACACTTTTTCTGGAAGGGATTGGTACATAGTTGTTTTTCTTTTGTTTTGTTTTTTCACTTCTTTTGCTTCCAGGATGGCCCTGCACGCTCTGAATCGAAGCACAATGGCGCGAAGGTCTCGCGCTTCGGAAACCGCTACAATGGCAAGGGAAAGGCTACGGAAGTTGTTCGCTTCTGTTGAGGGGCTAGTGGGGGGGAGTACAAAAATCGGTTGCGCCGATGTGCCGACTCTCGCGTCCTCGATTCGGAACATGTCCTCTCCTGTCGTTTTCCCCTTCGGCCCCTGTTTCTTCAAGTCACATTCTCGCGTTTCGCCAACCGCTTCCCGATCACTCTTTTCCTACATCATATAACCCTCCCCCGCCCTCCACGCAACACCCTATTCTCTTCTTTCCCTTCGTCTTCTTTTCCTGCGCGACGTAGCTTTCCGGAGAAAGCACTGGGGAAGACTCTGGCTGCAGCTAGAGTTTCTGCATTTCTTCCGATCGTCGCTGGCACCGTCAAAACTACCCCCCGAGAAACGGCGGTGCAAAATGGCAAGGGGTTCGCCAAGCGGCGTTTCATAATGCAATTTGCGGAATGGCAAAGGCAGCCTTTGTTTGCCGAGCGTGCGCAGCGAACGGTGCCACGCGCTTTTCGAACCGTCGCGCGCGTGCCATGCCAGCCCTGGAGCGGCGATACAGACCACACACGCCAGCGGAGGCGCCCAGGCTGAGGGTTCGATGTAAAACACACTGCGGTAGAGGAATGAAATAAACAGATGGAAAGAGAGAGAGTTAAAGAAGGGGAAAAAGAAGAGGGGGGACGACGCGTTTTTCTTGAAGTGGCTTGCAGCCGTCGTTCCCTTCTTTCTGTAGGTTCACCTTGTATAGCCTCTCTCTCTCGCTCGCGCGCATAGCTTTTACTCTCTTTGTAGGCTTAAAAGTGGAAATTCTCCATTTCACCTCACCTGAATGGTCTTCTTTCCTATCTAAAGACGTGCTATTCCATAGCGCTGTAATCCATTTAATTTATTTCGCGTCATTCACGCCCTGCTTACTTTCCAGAATGGCAAATCCGAAGTGTTTACACGCTCTGTTCTGGCTGCTCTGTCAACAGGCGGCTGCGATACCAAGCAGCACCGTGAAGGTGACTTGATCTGGTCTTCTTTCCGTTTCTCTCCTGCCGTTATTCGTTTGTTCGCTTCTTGTTTCTTTTTTTTTTGTCTTCAACTTTATTGCTTTGCCTAAATTATTCCTCTTCCCTGTGCGAGCACCTGCGCTTGCAGAAGCTCTCCAGCCTCATTTTCTGCTTTCCTTTTTGTTCACTGGCCCGCGGTAAAGAAAAAGGAAATATGGCTCTCCACTCTTTTTCATCGCCGAGCTGATGATTGGAATAATCCTGTGTGCCAAAGCTTCCATCCGCGCGGCGGAATTGTATTCCGTCGAAAATCGAGCAGCTCCACGGAAATGCCGCGGAAAAAAAGAAGCGTCAAACGATCTTTGCGAAAATCGAATTCACGGCGGGCGCTCGCAGTTGGTTCGCGCAGTGGAGCAGAAGCAACGCCTACCATTTCTGCATCTCACCAACACACGTGCACACAAAAGCGGTCCAAGTTTTGAAACACGAGGCGGGACTTTATTCGACATGTTCAGAAATAAGATAGCGTGAAACGCTTTCAGGGAAACGTGAAATACTACAAGAACAAAACGGGCCGGACTCCCTGTTTAGCATGGAACACGATCGTTCGCGGGTGACTCTCGTCCCGAAGTCCGGAAACAAGGCCGGCTCACTCAAGACAACAAAGAAAGATAGACTATACTATCTGGCGTTTTCACTCTCCTGAAAGTCAACCGGCCGCGGCAGGCCCCTCAGTTTGATTCGCGAAAGCGGCGCGTGCGGCGAAAGTGAGAGAGCGAAGACCAACACCAGCTCGACTCGGCATCCTATGGCGCCTTCGCGGGACACAGCGGAGCTCGAGGCCCGCCGTTCGCAGGGAAAACACTCATCGGGGGCCGTGTGTCTGTGTGTTCTTCATGTGCAGTAGCTAGCAGCAGCGGACGCCACGGCCGGCCCTCGCGCTTATCGGCTTCGTCCGAGTCACGGCGATTCCGGACACGTTCGCACGCGGTAGAACGCGCAACGTGATGCTGGAGCATAATGCCCGACGCAGCCCTTCCGTTTTGGCGTTAATGAAGACACGCCTTGGTGAAATTGGATCTCGTCGCTGAAGGTACCGCGGGGAGGAGCCTGCCTTCCCCGAGCAAAGACCGGGGGGAGCTCGGGCGCTGACGAGAGCAAGCGAAGGAACGGTTAGGGAGGAGGAGAGGTGGCTGGGTGCGCGATGAAGCGGCAGGCACGCTGCCTGCAGGGCTTAATTAAAGCTTCGCCCAAGCAAAGCGACGGGGTGCCAAAAGAATAGCGAGAAAAAAAAATAGAGGGAAATTGAAAGGATGCGCGAGAGCCGTGGCATTTATTGCTGCGTTGCGGTTGGACTCGACCTGTAAATCGATTTCAGTCGTCCGGCCTCATATCTTCTCAAGTCTGTCACGAGCGCGCATGCTGCTCCGCCTGTGGGTTTTGCATACACAAATGCCACGCCAGGAGCGGACACACTTCGCGCCGGTGAGCTCGCGCCACTGAGCAGCGGCGCGTCGTCGCGCTGCTTCTCTCGACTGCAGGGCGTGCGAGCACGGGTCCAGGCGAAGACTGGTGTATATATGGAGCGACCGAATACTGCGTGTGAACAGAATGCGCATCACTTGGCAAACCAAGGTGCGTCTTCGTATGGCCTTATTCGTCGGTTCACCATGAACGCGGAGGGGCAGTGCAGACACGCGTTTAAATTTAGTTTACCGACTGTACACGGAACGTTTCTCTCTAGCTCTTCTTTCTTTCTTTTTCCTGTTTGCCGCGTTGCTATGAGCTACATGACGATCTGTTTCCACCCTGTAGTTTCACTACTTCGTAAAGACAGATAGATAAAAGTGAAGTCAGCGAAGTTATAAGCAATTTGAACTTCGTTTGTTACCATACAATGGGGCAGAAGGAAACGGGGAAGAAATGTAAAGTAATAAGGAGATGATGACACGCGCACTTAAGACAGCGTTCACTGCGCACTTAACTGAGGCGGTCGCACAGCCCAGTCGCCTTTATAAAAAATGTGCAGAAGGGCTTTCGTGGCTTTCTGTGCGGATGACCTCTGAGTAAATGTGTCCCAGCACACTGTTTTCTGTGACGAGCCTGCCACGCAGTCGGCCTTAGGACAGAAAACAGACAATGCATTTGGTCTTTATTACTATTATTTGTTTTGAACACATATACACAGTTAACAGGAAAGGGAAAGCGAGGAGTAGGCAGGCAACTGCCACCGGAAGGGGCACAACGCCTGCCTACTCTTCTGAAAGGTGACAGCAACACAGAAATGCAAGATAGGAAGGAGGGGAGGAAAGAGAAAAGAGTAAAGGAAGAGCAACAGGACAAATCTAAGGACTAAAGTAGAACACAGTACACAACGCCCGCTGTTCTGCCGAGTTTCGACTCTGCAGCCGGAATTAAAGTGACGCCGCGTCGAACAGCCTCCACAATTATCAACCACATCCATGGCTAGTTCGCTATGCGGCTAATTGTGCTCTCCACGATGAGACGCCAAGTACAGCTGCACGCAATCACGGTTTCACCGGTAGTCGGTTCACAATATACAGTACAAGGTGGCTGAACCCGCCACCTCCCATCTTCGAAAAAAGAAACGTTAGGGCACAGTACTGATCACACACAGTAGGGCCACTCACTGAAGGTCACGCTACTACAGAATGTTGAATGTTCACGCTACAAACGTGAACCTAAGTTAGTTAACTCTAGAAAGGTTAGTAGGGCGCGATGGGCCTGATCACGTTAAGGTAGACGCACCATCGACGCAGACAAATGCTGTAACACAGCGTATGATTGAGTGTTTCCAGTGGCAGCCACAAGTCGGAAATCACGTATCAGGCATGTCGAGTCTTCCTTCTTTGCTTTCTTAACTTCTTTTTTAAGTCGATGTTGCGTTATGAGTACAATTCGACGCTCGTGAATCATTCAGCGCGCAGAATAAACTTTCGCTCCAAAATGGACAAGAGAAAAGCAAATTCAGAGCAAGCTATGAAGTGGTGTTCAATACATCAAAGGAAAACGCCGTGACATATGCCCCTGTGGAAAGTTAAATGTGTTTTGCGTGCGTTGTCAAAATTTTCATTTATTCAGTGGAAGCGAGTGTTGTAAGCGACGAACGACACGAACCTCACTAATCGCAGTACTCATCTCTTGCATTTTGATATGGACGCTGCCTGCAGAGACGTTGGCTGCAAAAGCGTACTGCGATCAGGTCAACGTTTAAAGGAAGAAGTGCAAATAAATATGTGAATGATATACAGTAAGGTTAAGGTCAAACATTGAGCGAGTCTCCTATGTGCACGCAAACGACCTACTCAAGTTCTCTACGAGTGCGCGCAGTGGTTCATCCTGTTTCACGGTTCCTATAATTTCACGCCTTTTTTCACCAGAGAAGTGAATAATGCCAGTCTTATCTCAGCCATCGAATGCGAGCAGCCCCGGAAACTATGCATAGCTGCGCTACGTTCTCAACGAAGGAGCCGTTTTCTTTCTTTGTTTCTTTTTATTACTCGAGGAATTTTTCCGTGTGGCTTCTTTCGTTCTGTGCTGTGGCGCATTCATGCAACAAGTCTTCGACCGTTTTAGTAAAAACAAACAAACAAAAAACCTATATTAAGGGTTAAACTACATTAATGCGCTGCTCATCGGGCCTCATGAAATGCAAAATGTTCGTAGGAAGCACACTACAGTGACTGTAAATAACCTAAAACTAAACGAATACAATTTCGAGAATATTTGTGTAATATGGTATTTTTTTTTCAATATATATACTTCATTGACAACCCTACTTGTACTTGAAAGTTGTGGCTAGAACTTTATTCTCCAGTTTCGCGGAAATCTACCTGCTGCATGCAATGCGTAAACCCAGCATCACGGGGAGCGTTAATGATCGTTGGTGTTCTGTTAGAACGTAGAAAGCGCAATCTTGTTACGCAACTGTTCGGAGCGTTTTTATTCCCGATTGTTGAACATATCTAGAGAATTTAATGCAGGGCCGGCTCCACAACCATGCTGTAAAATATTCGTTGTCTTCTTCGTCTTTATTTTTTTTTTGGTAGCAATCGATGAGCCGGTGCAATCAACAACGTCACTGTACCCATCTTCACTAAAATCACTACTTAGCGGTGTACAATATGATCGATAATTACGGCCCAAACCCTAGAATTTTTCAATATATTTCAGCTCTATTAATGTGACCGCTGAAGTTCCTCAACAGAACTTGGTTAGCTCAGATGTTAGAGCGGCTGCCCCGGAAAGGTGGTGGTCCCGGGTTCGAGATCCGGACCAGGACGAATTTTTCTTCCACTCTGAGGCTTTTCTTTTGAGGAACCCGTATTGGTTTCTTTTGTAGCTACTGCTACGAACGGGTGGATGTCTGATTTTCCCTTTATTCAGAACTGCCCATTACAAGCCATGTAAAATGCGTCCGCTGTTGCCGACTATAACGCCGCCAATACATATTCCAACTCAGTAAAAGGCGGCGACGAAAGAAATGCGCCAACAAATGTACTAACAGTTCCACGCTCTTGGACAGTCGCGGTGATTAGTGGATGATAGTGTTTGTTGCTTCAAGCTGGGCTAGCCGAATAGCCTGCGTTGGCAATTACTCTGCCTTAGCGTCTCTTTCCGGGACACGAAGATGTGCCACCATGTGTTCATCAGTTCAGCTCCTCGCAGAAATGTGCTTAGAAGACGAGAGACAATCTTCCACACTATCCTTGGTCCTTACACGAGTAAGGAAGTCCTCGTTCTTTTTTTCGCGTTCATCTGCAAAATTTTCGTCTTCAAACATAGACGAACGTGTGTTGAGTCACTATAGTATCTTAATGCGAGAATCAAGTAAACGTGCGCCTAACTCACGAAGCTTTTCGCTCATTTCTTTTTTTTTCTTTTTATAATTGGTAGGCAGCCTTCGCCATCATATATCCATGACAAAGATGAGCTGGAACATACTCTTACAAAAAGTTCTGGCAGAATAACTTTTTCTTAAATACTGCTTCAGAGCTTGTATCTATAAATTGCGCTAGAGTTGTTCGTAAGGACCGCTGTTAGCCAATCGTTATGTCAGACATATCAGTAATGATTAAAAAAAAAAGCATCCTAAGAGTACTTCTTGCCATTGGCCGCCCCCCTTCACTAACATAACTGCCGGCATAATGATTTGCTGTCCCCCGTTTTTATGAATACTTCCAGCACAAGAACGTTCTTGTTAATGCGGGCCAGAACACACTGGTCACGCGTGACTATTTACAACTTTTAGAACTGCGTTCAATACACGCTGTTTGTACGTTTCTAACTGGGCGCACTCTGGGTGCTATATTTAGTGAGTACTTTTTCTTTCTTTTTTTTTTTACGCTTCATAAACGTTTCATTTGTAAGTAGAAATATTGGCCTGCCATGTCACTCTAACCAACAAAGTCTCTCTGACAAAGTCATCTGCCTGATGAAACTGGAGACATTCCAGCCAGAAAGTAGGTACGCGTGCAGACGAGTGGTTCCTCTAACGACCATCACGCAGACAGCGCTGTTCGAGAAGGCTTGGGCAGTGATTTACGACATGAAGCCGCATCCAGTGCCTCGAAGCAAGAGAGGCGGTTGCGGAGGCTAAAGAAATGGAGGAAACGTTATTTTGCGATCTGCATCATCGTCGAGCTACGTATATTGAGTGCCGTGTTTCATAAAAAATGTCATTTCACGTAAACACACACACACACACACACACACACACACACACACACACACACACACATATATATATATATATATATATATATATATATATATATATATATATATATATATATATATATATATATATATATATATATATATATATATATATATATATATATATACGACAGAAAGGGAACCGAAGGGCCCGATTCTTATTACTCATGTCATAATAAGCCCCCGAAGGCATCAAGGACAACATGGGAAATTACTTGTACTTACCAATTGAGTTAAAGAAATGATAAATTAATGGCAATGACAGTGGATGAAAGAAAGACTGGCCGCAGGTGCGACACAAACCCACGTCTTCGCATTACGCGAGCGAAGCTCTTACCAACTTACAATTACCTCTTACGATCACGTACCCGTGACGCCTGTGGAAGACAGGATGTTCCACATCCACCGCCAAGGTTTGTGAGCGGTGGCGCTTGCTGACGCTCTAAGGGTTAGTTCTAGTAGTAACACATAAATACCCCAGAAAGTGAATGGGGAAGCAGCATGGCGGTAGCTCAAGTGGTAAGAGCATCGCACGCGTAATGCGAAGAATGTATCCCACCTGCGGTGAGTTGCTTGCTCATCCAGCTTCATTTTCATTAGCTTATCATTTTGTTGAATTCAATTAAGAACTACAGATAATTCCCCCTATGCTGTCCGTCGTGTCGTTGTTTGTTTATGATTTGCCAATATATATATATATATATATATATATATATATATATATATATATATATATATATATATATATATATATATATATATATATATATATATATATATATATATATATATATATATGTACTTACCGAAGTTATTAACGTACGCCGGATGTTCAGGAGCTACGCAGCAAAATGGCAAGAATAGAGATCGTCGTTATATTTAAGAGCATGGTCGCGTACTCATAAATAAACAAATTCTGGGGCTTTACTTGCCACCTCACGAATAAGTTGTTCAGCTATACCTGGACTGCGAAACAATCGCGATGCTCAGAAACGAACACGTTGCGCGCAAAATGAACGCCTGTGTGATGTTCATTTTGCGCGCAACGTGTTCATTTCTGAACATCGCAGACTAGCCAAACGCCGCGTAGTGTTTGAATCGCGAAGTTGGAGATATCGTTACCGTATATTACAATGACTACAATGAGGAGTATAACGGGCGCGAAAGAAGACAGCACGTTCGTGATTACACCTTAAAACGGACAACGACAATGGAATGTGCAACAACGTAGAAAGCAAACTTCGATTGTTATTGCATATAAGGCACCTATAGCGCAGTGCTGAGCACAAAGACGAGGTAATATTTTGCGGACGCTTTTGTGAACGCAGGCCGCCGCGCATAATGACCCTTTGTTACTGCTAGAAGGTTCTTTGGGAGAATTGGTGACGGTTAGATGTGGTGCCTTCATCATCATCATCCGCCTTGTTACGCCCACTGCAGGGCAAAAACCTCTCCCATACTTCTCCAACTACCCAGGTCATGTACTAATTATGGCCATGTTGTCCCTGGAAACTTCTTAATCTCATCTGCCCACCTAACTTTCTGCCGCCCCCTGCTACGCTTCCCTTCCCTTGAAATCCAGTCTGTTCATGATCTGAGAATGCCTGCCTAACGCACCCCAGCCCATTTTTATTCTTCTGATTATTTCAGTCTCATGATCCGGATCTGCGCTCACTACCTGTCCTAAGTAGATGTATTCCCTTACCACTTCCAGTGCCTCGCTACCTATCGTAAACTGCTGTTCTCTTCCGAGACTGTTAAACATTACTTTAGGTATCTGCAGATTAATTTTTAGACCCGCCCTTCTGCTTTGCCTCTCCAGGTCAGTGAGCACGCATCGCAATTGGTCCCCTGTGTTACTAAGCAAGGCAATATCGCCAGCGAATCGCAAGTTACTAAGATATTCTCCATTAACTCTTATCCCCAATTCTTCCCACTCTAGGTCTCTGAATACCTCCTGTAAACACGCTGCGAATAGCATTGGATTGATCGTATCTCCCTGTCTGACGCCTTTCTTTATTGGGATTTTGTTCCTTTCTTTATGGAGGACTACGGTGGCTGTGGAGCCGCTATAGATATCTTTCAGTATTTTTACATACAGCTCGTTTACACCCTGATTCCGTAATGCCAGCATGACTGCTGAGGTTTCGACTCAATCAAACCGTTTCTCGTAATGAATGAAAGCTGTCCGTCTCGCAAAAGGTGAGACAGACAGTGTGCGCTAAGAAGTTTTGGTCATTATCACGGCAGTACGCACCTGGCACGAAAATGATTTCTTTTTCGTTTTTTCGTTCTACTCAAAGACTGTCTACTGCACCCTTGTGGGGCATACGGGCTTGTGTATGCCGGATTCAGTGTAACTAAGTTAGAAAAGTTGTGAAAATATTTTTTTGCTATTTTAGCATGTTACGCATTCATCAAAGCAGACCAAAGCGTTACGGACGACCTAAGACGAAATCTACGGAATATGTCGCATAAGGCGTAATCCTAGTTTACTTATGGAGCGTTTACTTGTGTCAAGCTTATACATCACACTCTGGCCTTTTATGATGCCGGCTTTTGAGGGCAACTGGATCCAACAGCTACACGAAACCACAGGCTGTCAATCAGACAATGAGAACCGAATGCAAGCGAGAAAAAATGAAAAAATATGCATTTATTTATGCAAAATTCCGGATGGAAGCTAAAGAGGGGGCCCATACTGTGTAAGAATTCTGTTTATATCGTTCTATTCATTTCTGGTCTCCCACTCCGGCAAGTACAGCCAATCGCAGTGAGAGCAGAGGCTTTCGCTTTCCTACGAGTCATTGATAAACGGTAACGAGAACAGAAAATGAAAATAACAGGTATAAAATACAGCCCCAGATGAGAACAAACTGAACAGATGGGCCCGTACTGACAAGAAGCTATTGCGCTAGAATTTTTCGTAACAGCAAATTACAGCGAATTGGTGAATTTGGTCTATATTGCGCAATTTATCGGTGAGGCAAGGTATTGTTAGATGGCGATTTCGTAGTAAACCGAGTCACTTGCTACAGTGATTCCATATACTGTGATGCTACTGGCTTTGAGTCCCTATAGGTTCTTTCTCACCAAACTCGCGCAAACTTCAAGGCATAGTATACCTGCTGCGCATGCATGGTCTCCACTCGAACTTGAACAAGCTGGCAGGGCAGCCAGAAAAAGACGTAAAGTCGAGACTTCTGCATTCGTGTTCTCTCGTTTTTCTTTGTCTCTCTGTATTTTTTTTAAGAATCTACACTGACTTTCGGTAGTGTAAGCACTGGAAACAATATTTAGTGCTTCGCCAGCGTCGGGACATATAAATAAGAAGTCCTATGTATGGAAGGTACAGAAGGTTCGCCTAGCCATCTTGCCTCTGCCAGGACTGTCGACTGACAAGTGAGTAAATTTGACGTTAGTGTTCGAAGAAAAAACTTTCAGCTTCTGCTTCACTACCTAAACATACCAGAGAACTTCAATAATCTCATCGGCAGCCACAACACTCATTTGTATATTATTTCTAGCAAAGATACGGAAAGAATAAAATTAATTCACTTATTGAATTATGCTGAGACTTCCACCAGTAAAAATGCGCGCAGTTTATGATTTACTTTGGGTTCATTGCCCAGTATTCAACTAAAGCTTTATCATGGTCAGCTTTGGTAACTATCCAGTTGCCGTTAACTAATAAAAGTAACATTATACTTCTGTAGACGGGATAACGCCTCATATGGATGCAAGACGACGGTGCCATTCTTTTTCACTCTATACAGCTAATATATATAACTTCCCGATATATATATATATATATATATATATATATATATATGACAAATGGTTGTTTTTATGTAGGTGGCGAGTGCACGTGAAGAGGAAGGATTGGGCTTTGTGAACTGCGTTGACCGGGCGAGCTTTGGCGCATTTGCCCCCTGACCGCACCAGACACACGTTCACCGAATGTCTTCGGCAGGTTGTACGGTCAAGGAGGGTTCACAACGTACGACAGGAGCCTCAACGGGCGTGCCTGTGGCAGCGAATACGCCCTCTGACGTTACTGCCTTCATTCTCAACAAAAATGCCCATTAAGACTGCAAAGTGGACCAGATGGATAGGATTCATGCTAACAAACGAATCTCAGCGCTAAGCTGAAGGACAAAAATAGGAATGCACGACACGAGCGCTGTCGCACAACTGCGGATATGCAAATATCTGCTGCTCCGGTGGCCTTATTTTACTGTCTTCGATGTTCTTCTTTATGGCCATACTTTCTTCGCAACCATGCGTACTGCGATTCGAATTTCGTTGGTGAAGACGGGGTCGAGGATTTCGGAGTCTCACAAGAAAGAAGGCCGTATTCTGCAGAGTAGTCATCGTTGTATGCACTGTGCGGCACCGCCAAGTGGACAAGCGAGGAGATGGTGCAGCAGCCGCCCGAACGGGTTTCCCAGAGGGCAGATAAGAGGACGCCGAGGATCATTCGCAGGCGGCTAAAAGGCGTAGCTCCTCGCTCGTCCCTGGATTTATAGGGGTCCTTTCCTGTCGCCAGCAGACTAGCCCTCGCCGCCGCTTCGCGCCAAGTAGCACGCCTTCCTCGTCCCTCACCGCCGCTCGTTGGCTAGCACCATGCGCAGGCACCTTCGGAACAAACACTGTATGCTTCTATTCGCGATCGCGCCCAGCTTTATTGACGAGCGAGTCAATCGCATGAAACTACCGGTGATGGCCTCCACTCGACTTCGTTTTCTCTATGAGCACTAGAGTTATGCTCAGTTGCTCGTGTCTGCATGCCGCGAATGCCAAGCGTAGCCCCACTGGGCTAAATTAATAACCTTTTATGTTTATGCTTTTATGAAGTGAAAATGTAGTTTTCCTTCAGTCATCGACGATATTTCGAATACGTACGAAAGTAAATCCCAAGAAATAAGGCAACTAATTTTTATTTAGACACCAATAGTCGATGGAACCGAGGTAGCATTCGAGCTTATTGTGCGCCATTTCAACGAGATTTTCTCTGAGAAACAAACGAGCTTTCGATAACAATTAATATACCTCGACACCAAGAGAGCCTAAAGTCAAGGAAAGTACCGAATATATGTTACGACTGAAAACGACTGAAAAAGTTTCTATGCTATGCTTAAGTCAATAGTTCTATCAATATTTTTCCTGCGTCAAAAGCTCGTTGTAAGTTTAACAGCTGAGCTACGTCATATAAGCAAACCTTCGAGGCAGCAGCTCTTAGCTAAATACTTGCACTACGAATGTCAGCAATAAGCTTGGCGAAAATTTGTGTCCCGTTACTTGCCAGATGGTATCCCGATTCTTGCCGATTGTAAGAAGAAGACGAAAAAAATATGAGCCATTCCACTGTGAAGGTGAATGACCAGCGAAGCTGTTTAGCACGCGACCCTGAGGTGACACATAATTTTTAAGAAAGGTACGAACACATTTATTGTCCTGATCTCTGGTCATCATGCCGATAAGTACGCACACGCATTGTCGTACCACCTCTGTTATTAAATGCCTAACCATTTTTATGCCTACCTAACGAGAAATTTGACCATCACGCAAGACAATGACTGGCTCGTATCCCCTTAAGCAATGGCTCACACCCCCGTCAGCAAGCAAAAACAAAAATTATTATCTACCTGAGAGTCTTGACAATGGTGCCTATTAATAACTAATCTTCTGAAAATGCATGTCCAATCGATGAAACGTATAAGCTTTTGCATAGACTGAAGCGATTTTGCATAAAATTCGAGAGGCGAGTTTTTGCACGCGCAAATTTGACGGACACGAAAAATCCACGGAACCCTAGCCATAAACAGCTTCGCTGTAAGAGAAGAAGAGGAAAGAGGCTCTGTGGTCTCCACTTCGCCACTTTCCTGCGTCTCCGTCTGATCTTTTGTGCTGTCTATGCTGTAGGCGGAGATGCGCGCTATCGCGTTGCCCAATACGAAAACGACAATTGGTCTTCGTGGTCCAACAGCCGAGAGAGACGCCTGCAAAAATCGGCCAATAAATGCACAAGAGAAAGAAAATCACTGTAAAATGGGCGAGTTGGTCAGAGGCGTTATGAAACATGGTGACCAGCGCTGACAAAGACGAAACACCATGTACCACTCTGGCCAGCACTCGTCCTGTGTATTTCGTGTTTCGTAATGCAACACGCTCATGGATGAATATCCGAATAGCGTGAGTGCGTGTGTCAAAATGAGCCTGAAATCTGGTAGCGCGTTTGGCCATAACTACAGGAGAGGAATGGTGGGGCTGAAAACAAGGAAACATCTACGACAACAGGACATTTCGCTTTGTCGTCCACTCAAGAGGCCAAAGGTTGCGGTTATAACGAAAAGAAAGAAAACGGGTGAAAAAAACTTCAATTTTCGCAATTTTCTGCCAGGCTGACTCCTTCTTTTTTTCCTTCGCTCGTTTCTTACCTGTCCTGCATGCTTTCTTGGTATCTCGGAGCGTAACCTTCTCGAAGGGCGCATCTGTGCGCAGTCTTACACGAAAAATCGTTAAGACTCCATGTTGGCCGTTGTTAACGGCAGATCCTGCTCTTATCTCCGCCAGTCAGTCCGCGTGTTGCTGAAATGGGCAAAGGAAGCTGTGTAGCTATAAATGAAGAGGCCAGTGGTCCCTCGGCGACTTCGGACATTCCTGTCCCGACAGGTGACAACCCTGCTTGTACCTCTGGCTCCCGTAATCACGAACTGTCCCCTGCGAGTTCGCTTTTATTTCTCTTTCTCGCTTATGGACTTCGCTATACTTGTCGGGTTTTTCAGCCTCGAAGCTTTTATTTTTCTTCCCGTACTACTCCTCGGAAGCTCTAGGCTCTTCTTGTTAACGAGTGGCGGCTAATGCGAAATACATGAAAGCGCTTCTCTCCAGGGTTTGCCCTGTTCATGAACTTGCCTCCAATATCAAGAAGGCTTGTTCGCTGCTTACTTCACAGGAGAGCAAACAGCAGAAAGTGAACATGCGCAAAAGAAAGAAAAAGAAGAAGCGTCTGAGCCGGTCATCTTATGTTGTTTAGGAAACAGCTTCAGTGGCACATATACGGCTTGTTACGACCGCGTGTCACCTGCGTCACTGCTGTGGTTTCTAGACGCTGGTTCTTTCTTCAACCGTATAAGGCCGTCGACATTGCCGTAACTTCCTGAACACACTTCTTTTCTTTCAGTGCTTACACTTGCTGTTTGCAGCTCATAGGAGAGGCTCTACGTCATTTTTCGAGTAGCACTCGGGAAAAACAATTTCTGGCAGCATTTTCAAGGCTGCGTCTGCCTGCAACAAGCGGCACTCCCCCTCCGTCAGGCAGCTTGCTTTTGCTTGCTTTCTTTTTTGGTCAGCCAGGAGGCTATTGTAGCCTGGAAATGAAAATTTCCTTTCAATCTGCCGAAGTCATATACTCAAACGTTTGTAAGCACTCGCGATGTCGGTGTGTGCGTTGTCTAATATACAAGTCCACTTCCTGTAGATGCACCATACGATCACTGCATTAGCATACAAATTTCCTCTGGTAGATAATGAATTTCGCATACAACTCTATGACTATATAAGAATTTAACATTGTGTATCTATGTGTGAATATAAATTTAGATGCCACTATGAGTGTTTTTCGCGTTCTCATTTGATTGTGTAACTATAACATATCAAGCAGAGTGCCTGGGGACATTTATTGTGGATTTACGCAAGCTATGCAAATAATGTACGGCTTTTAATAATATTTCGTCCTGGTGGCATTCTGTCGTCATCGTGCCTAGCATATATTTGTGTCCCCCCCCGCTTCCCCCCATCGTGTACATGAAAGCATATATATTTCAACACGACAACTCGATGCGTCATCTGCTTTCTTTTTTATTCGAACAAATATTTACGGAAGTAGTCAGGCAATTAGCACAACTCCGCCTCATCAGATGGATTACTAGAAGACGCATGTATTACAATAGCACAACAAATCACCACATAAAATTAGTGAATGTTAAAAGCGTCAATGAACGCTTTTATTATTTACATTCATTTAATTAAATTTATCGTTCTTTAAGGGCCCGGAGGGCCCTTTATTGCTCAAGGCTAGTCCTTGCGCTAGGGACCCTGAAACTAGAACTAGTTTCTCCATTGCTTCTACACTGTTATTAAAATGTGCCTGCTGACTGCACACTGTGACTTGTCGGGCGAGTTATTGACCTCACTTGAAAGTCAGCTAGCTAAGGAGGCTGAAAGGTGCCGGGTGTTTAATCGACTCATGACCAGTTCATCATTCCGAAAGGCAAAAGATTCTTGAGTACTTGCAGAGGACTGACCTTGCACAAATTCATGCTCCTGCTCCTTCCTTTCCTGCGTAACACGGCTTTACTGAAAATTCGGTAACATGCATCGGCATGATTGTCAGAGTCACTCCAGTGAAGTAAGTATCGGCCTTGGTTACCAGCTGAACCTCATATACAGCTATCGGCTATCTATATCACCATCCATTACACGCGCAGATATACCGACTCCGACAATATTCTCCGCTGTTTTGACAACTCGTTGACGACATCGGGGCAAGCGTACAGCTAGACGTATCGCTTGAAGAGGTCACTAGAGAAATAAGGTGGATGTTTATCCCACCTTGTAGGGGAAATAGAACTCTGGCTAACATAAATATTATTGCGCAGTCACGATATCACTGCGCATATTCTGGTGAGGAGCTCTAAGATAACATGCGTAAGGTACACGCTATTTTATTAATGAAACCTGCATGCGTACTACTTGGCGCCGCCATCGCGTACATGAGATTTATGCAATTACTGGAGACTGCCATACTGACTTTCTACAACGAATTTATCACAATGAACTAATAGCAGCTAGCCACTGAGTTGTCGACAGCTGTAAGTCAGCGCCTGTGTATGTCGCCTTCTCGTCCTTGTCTTTACGCACTGTTATTCGTCCACTGCGAATCAGAACGAACTAGCCCACCAACAAGCCTTAACAGGGTATATCACGTGCCACTGAGCCGCAGCGCTCACAGTTATACAGTCTTTTTGCGAAAACATGCGACACCACGTTAATGTCAAGAGTTCAGTGAAGACCTCAAGAATATTAAATTTTATATGCAGTCATTTCAGAGCTGCTTAAGCTCCTAACTGACCCACTCACAACTGCAGATGTGGAATATCTATCTAGTGAACAAATTAATAGCAGCGGTAGTAACTTCCAGCGCCCTAAGCGTCCAATAATCAACATTATTGTGTAAATCTTACTCTACTGCAGGCTTCGCCGGGCACCACGTGGAGCCCTCCATAAAGAAGTACAGAAAACTGTTCTCTTTTTTCTCGCTTTGTACTTTTCCTATCGAAGTCTCAGCTGGAAGTGCAAGTTTTGCTATTAGCAATGACGCCAGTTGAGCACAGTGTCTCCAACCGAACTGCGCAGTATGAAATACTACTGTCATCTCAAAATTATTGTCGGTAAACGCCTGACGTTTGACCGGCGTTTACGCAATGAAAATAGCGGCAGTGCATCTGCAATACGGGGTTATCATACACCTATCGAACGGGTATTTTCACCTACCGCGAGCAAAAAGTCACAGTCCCATAAACACCACAAATTACGCGGTACACTTGGCCTGCACACTATATTTTTAAGTCTGTACACGCAAGCTACTGCTTGAAGCATATGCGACTAATATTCGAAATGTCGGCCGTGCATTCCTCTGTTCTTTTGTTTTTGTTCACATCCGATACATCGGGCTTCCACAGTGCGTTCTCCACGCACTTACCGTTTCTCTACCACCCTGAGTGATTTCAAAAGTAAATGGAAAACCTTATAGATAAACTGAAGTAGGCGTAGGTTTAGTGGCCGAGGAACTTGTCCTTTACCCGCTATCTAAGTGTTACGTGCTCATAGTACCAAGAAGTATTCTGAAAAAAAAAAAAAAGCTAACTAATTACAGTTTTGCTTGTTCGAACTGCTAATGCCAAAGAGTTTCTTTTGCGGCCTGTGATAAAAGTTATGCCGGACGACATGGTCTGATGATCGTGCAAAGTCGTCTCTATTGTATAACACTGACTTTCTGCCTCGCTATTCAGTAAACCTTGGGATCGGCCGCAGTGTAGACGCGCTGCTACGCCACTTGCGCCTCGAGGCAGCCCCTACGCCTTACCCCTGACATCGTATAAAGAAACAGATAATTGAGTGTTCGTATTGTACCGCAATGGAAGCTTTTGTTGAACCCTGTCTCGATGAGTGATGTCAACGTGACCAGCTGCGAGATTTCTTTCGCAGCCGCCTGAACCCGGTAAATGGGAGCCATATTTTTACTCAAGAAGTGCTCGCGCCCTCGTCGTGCACCAACAAACGTACATTAGTTGTCAAAACTATGCGGGACTTCCGTCTAGACAATGACTTGAGCAATTCCTTGTGAACAGTAGTTAATGTGCTTTCTTTAATTCCTTCTAGATTCCCACGACATGTTCCTCCCACTCGTGTTGTTCCTGTAGGCTTATAACCTCTTTCTTTTTTGGCCCCGTAATTTTATTCGTGATTCCCGTACTAGCATGTGAGTATTTTGCTATTTTAATAAATAGTTTGACAGGGCTTTATACTTTCATTTTTTTCTGTTTTTCATGTTTTTCATAGCTACGTTTTTTGCGAGAGTTGGCCCTTTCTGTGGTCGAACTTCACTTATTTCCAGTTGATCAAGAAGAAATATTTTGAAAAAAAAAAACTTGGAAGAAAGCGCAATATTGTCACACCAGCTGAATCACATGAAAAGGAGGACATCACATGCACGATAGATTGCCGTGTGATAGCTTCTTAACAAAGTTTCACAAATTTCCTAATAATTTTTCATTCTAGCTAGGACAACTATTTCAATTGTGAGAATGAATACGAGCAGTAATAATGTCATATTCGTTTATTAGGAATCCTGTGCTTAGCCCGAACCTTGAGAACAGGGTCCTCAAAATGAGTGGTGAAATGAACCGATGCTCCAGTTAGCAGTTAGAAGCATTTATCTTTACACAACAGTGACAGGTGTCATCTGGAACATTAATAGACTTCTGGAAGAATTCGAAGTTTAGAAGGTTTGCACATGGAGACGGAACTTTTCCCTGAAAGTTATTTCAACTTATATGGCAACACTTTATATGGATCAATGAAAGTTAAATTTTGCTTTTTGCTGTACTAGAGTGCAATGAATGCTTAATAGCTGCTGGGACTCTCTACGGTTAATAGGATTTGACGATAAGCAGCGACAAAAGCGAAAGGTAAGCGAAACCCGACAGAAGCATGAGAACACCGAGTTTTCCACTTATAAATGAAATACGAATAACATTATTATTTTTATCTGAACATGCTCGGCTAGTGATGGCTTTACTGAGACTATCATGGACAAAGAAATCTATATAAAAGAAACATGCTATATCACAAGACATAATGATTATGACTCCAAAATCGTAGAGTAGTAAACCAAGTCAAACATGTACGCTCACTGATTTTTTTTTCCGAACAATAAAACAGCGAGACAGGCTGACTGAAGAGCAAGTGCACTGTGTAAATGAAGATGTATTCCATTCGTTGCTGCAGCCTCCCTACTGTAAAGCCCTTGGACATGGCGGGGTATTTTCTGAATAAAAAAATAATTAAGAAGTACGCCGCGCGGAGCGGCCTGGTCAGAAAGTGCTTAGCTTATAGGCCAGACCTGAAGGAAGTTCATCACGAACCAACTATAGCCGAATCCAAGATTTTCAGGAAATGATTACCGCTACATGTGTACGTCAGGTTTACTTTTCTGCATTTACCTTTCGTTGCAAAGAAAACTACTAAGAATCAAATAGATTCGGTTGATCGCTACATTGAACGGCTACATTGCGGTTATCGAATAGTTGTCGTGTGAAGCACACGGCCATCATGAAAATGCTGCTGTTGGCAACTCGACCACTAAAGAATAATGGCGCCGGTGAGGGAGCGACGTCCATGTTTTCGAATTTGCGGGCTCCCCGAGACATCCAGCGTTGCAAGATTCGGCCTTTATTATTACAGCATTGCGGCTCTGGTTGCTGAGCTTGCTTCTTCAAACCGGCCAAACCTGCGCACGTCCGCATTTAATGCTTTAATTTATAGTCTGCCTTCGGCACTATACCACTCTTAGTCTTATCTTAGAGTTCCGCTAAAGCCGCCCTTGCCGATGTCATCCTTCTCGGTGCTCTGAATAGGCTCCTTTACTCTTTGAGGCTACTGCGGTTTTGCGCTTGGTGACGGATCTTATTCTTATGGTCGATTTTAGAAAGCAGAGTAACGGAAACCGCTTGCGTGAATGGCGCCATTTTCCCGTTACGCTCGTGCTTAAGTGCCAAATATGCGCAAGCAAAAGCATGTCACATAATCAGTACCGTAACGCTTCTGTACCTCACCAAACTAATGCAGCCATGCGTCTAGTCTGACCAGTAGAATATCTTTCATATATAATTTGTTCGTTGATCGAGATAAGTGCTGCTGAGAATGCGCAATGAAGAGTTGTATTTTAGGTTCTGGAAACTACTCGTTCCACTCCTCGTATGTCATCTATTGTGCAAGAAAATAGGATGTCACCGAACGTATCGAATGCACTCTTGAGGTACGTTACTGCAGTTTTACGGTTAGATGTCAAAGCCGTGTTACAACGCCCCAATGGCTTCCAGTAGTCACTGAAAAGGGGCAGGGCGTTCGCTGTCGGTCACCGCGGTTTTTCGGCAAAGCCGTCCGTCGAACACACTAAATCTGACGCGCTTCAGTGCGAGCCTGTCACAGTTTATCTGGCAAAGTATCCAGATATTCAGTCGTACTCGCGAATGCATTGTGAAAAAACAATGAACCTGGCCCAAAAAGAAACAAGGGGTCACCGATGACAGGGTAGGAGACTTCTTTAAGTTTACCACTATTTCGCGTATGCACAGTCTTCCAAAGCTGAGATGCAGTCACTGCGGCTTATGTGAACCTTATAGCTTACCAGAAACGCCACAGCGGTCCGGATATTAGTTGGACATTGCGAATTATTGCGCGTGACTGTTCAATTGCGCTACAATTTCGGAGCGCCTCTTGCCACTCTATATGATGACATAAGAAAAATCACAGAGGCGCAAGCAACGTAGAAGTCATGACTGTCTTTAGGCGATGCAGTTAGACAGCTGGGATGACCACCTGAAACGTTACAAAGGGAAGGGCGCAGTCGCTGCTGGTTTGTTGAGCGACAGCTCCCGCACATTTGGGGTGTTCGTGCGCCTGCGTTGGTACTTCCTTCAGAAGCAACCACGAACTGCAATAGAGCAGGGCATTGAACGCGCGCGGTGTGCAAATTAAAAGATTCGCGGCGCTCCCAAGAACGCCGTTGCTTTGATGTATTCAGCAAAGTCTTTGATGCTTAATAAATGCACGTTAGTGAGTTTGGTATGCGTACGTTCTTTTTCTTTCTTTTTTTTCGCGTGCGGTTCGATTTGGCTCCCTAATCAAGAGTTTCATTTATCGGAGTCAGCACCGTTTATCGAAGTCATAGTGCGCATAACGAAAATATTATTGAAAAATTGAAAAAAGGCGGCCACAGCCGCCTAGAGCGGGGGTTGTGTCCACCTTTTTCGTCCTTCACGTTACAAGACTTCGCGTCTTCAGTGGCACCTATTTTCTGAACACAATTTATCTCTAGTGCCATACCCATAAGGCCCTTACAAGCCCTAAGGATTATAACTATGACATGTGATAGACCGCAGTACAATTTAGTGCACAAATTGCGCTAGCGTGAAGAAGGTGTCAGTCGGCACCTGTAACATTTGCCAGGTTCACATTCGCAATATTTTAGCACGGCACCAGTCCACGCAGCAAGTACCGTATCATTGACGAATGAGAAGCGCTTAGTCTGTCAAACTCTTTCTTCGCCGCCTACCTTGATATCAGTATAAGCTGATATTAGGGTATGGGCAAGGAAAGAGCCAACTTTTGTGAAGCGGGCAAGTGTGCAGCTAGATGTGCTTGCACGAAAGTATAGCTGTCGTGCGCGCTCGCCACCAGAAATCGAGACGCATTTTCGTTGGAGACGGCAACGCGATGCCAGGATGTCGTTGGGGTGACACGCGTCCTCCGCGCCCGTGGGTCCCCGGAAAGGAGAGCGTCGCGCGTGAAACCGAAAGCAGGTGTCCGTCCGGTGTGGCCCACGTGCGACACTCTGTGCGCGGGGGCAGAGGGAAGGGGTGAACGGGCGCGCTCACCGGCCGACGTGGTCTGCGACATCCAGCGGTGTCCCGGCGGGTTCGAATATCGCGCCTGGTCCTGCACCAGGTGCGGTCCCATGGCCGGGTGGTGGACGGGCACCACGGGCGGCGGCGGCGGTGCCGGTGCCATCATGACGGGCGGCGCGGGAGCCGGCGGCTTCCCGCTGGCCGCCGACACCACCACCACGGGTGGCGGAGGCACCACCACCGGCGGTGGTACGGTGGTGGCTGGCGCCACGGCGGCGCCCGGCACCTGCAGCTGCTGCTGGGCCGGATCGACGGGGTAGCCGCCGCCGCTATCCATGGCCCTCCAGTCGCTTCCCACGGCGAGGGCCTCGGTCGGCCGCCGTCGTGGCTTCCTCCCGGGCTCCCTGCGCGGCGGTTCCTCGGTCCCCTCTCGCGTGCAGCAGAACGTCGTCTTCCCCGGAGAGCACGCTTGCAGGCTCGCGGCGGACCCAGGCGGCTCTGCTGGGCCCCCGCGGCGGCGCTCGAGCTCGCAGCGCCGACCGCGCGCCGGCGCACTGCAGGCGGGCCCTCCTCCTCTTCCCGGGCCTTCCCCCCGCCGAGGCATCTCGCGCTTCTGGTGCCGGACTTTGCGACCAGTGGCTGCGTCCTGCCTTGACCCTATTTCTTTGCTTGCTTCGGGGCATGGCGTCCGAACCGTGAGGGCAGCTTTCTCCTCCTTTTCCACCACGTGTACAACCGCCGTGTTCACTCGTGGGGTCACACACGCATTTACCTACTGCCATCACCAGTGGTTTTATTCCCAGCAGATGAACGCTAACGAGTGCGCTGTCGGTTTGATCTGCAAGAGGCGATGTCAGCTGTGACTCAGTCTTGGCGAAGACTTAAGTCTCCACAGCGAAATGCCTTTCGCATCCAGATAGAAGCCAACGAGTTTTCTAGCACTCCAGTTTCTTGACGCTCAAGGCGCTGAGTCGCAGTGGTTTTAAAGGCTTGGAAATTCTTCTGCCGTCTTTGACAGGATGCAACAGACTACTAACCAGCCTTTCAGAGGCGGAAATATATGCGTATTGTTATTTCTAAATTTCCCTCGTTACCTTCTTGCTATATGTTTCCTTCAGCAGGCATTCTTATGACATGTACGCATGAATAGGCTCAGCTCGTTTTATTTGCGTGTGTCGATACCAGCTACTGGATTATGGTACAAGGTATGGACAGTATTAAAGACTTCCTTATCTGAAATTCTCAGTTCACCAGGTCATTAGTAAAATGTAGCTTGCTATCGCTTAGTGAGAAACTATAGAAGTCGTTTTTACTGTTATTCACATAAATACAACTTCTTTGTGAATACATCATTACCGCGAAAACAAGAAACAGTGAATAGAAGCTAAATACAACCAGGATCGTCCATCAGAAGAGCGCATAAAAAGAAAAGAAGAACGAAAGAAAGAAAAAGAAAAGAGCACATAATAAAAGAAACGTTACGAAGATTTGCACAAGCAGTCTACAACTTCGGTTTCCGGAAGAAATGGAGATCTTGAAGCCCTCGCGCTTAAAGAAAAAAAGAACTCAAGTAAAGGAAAATATAGAAGGTCAAACAGACGAGCGATCCGTTTGCTATCCTACGAAGAGTGTAAGAGGACGGGGAAAGAAAAAGAAAGAGGATGACGTAATCATAAGTATAATGGCCTTGCTTTATCCCTGTGCAGTCTTCGCATGTTTTTGAATGTACATCATAACGCGAATGTTACTCTGGTTGTCAAGCTGGATTTTTTGGTTTTTAAGTAAGAACCATGTGTGCAACTTTGTTGGATGAAATGAACAATTTTAGTGAGCCTTGTGGTCAGAATTAAAAAGAAAGGAAAAGAAAAACTGAGGCTTTTCTAAGTTTTATCATGCTGCTTTAGAACTACTTGAGTGTTAGGCATGTCTGTCAGAGATATACCAATATTGTGCCAAAGAGGAAAGGAACAATATATGTTTCGAAATGTTGCATCCACAGATCTGCAGGATGGTATACTTAGCAAACGCAGAAGGTCGAATGTTAGGAATATATAGGTTGCGTGACTGCTTTTAGCGAGGCAAGCCCTGCGACATGCTCGCATTGGCGACACTGCTGGCGATTAGCGGTGAATGAGTAGATTTCTTTGCTCGCACCGAGCTTGAAACATTGTTTCGTGATTTAAAGCTCACATATCCAGTGATATTAACCGTGGAAGATAAAAGGAAGTTATTCACTTTTTTCTTGAGATCATATACAACATGCCGTGTCACAAATCTCCCAACTAGAAATTTCGGCGTGCATACAGCGTTGCCGGTAAAATAGCTATGAGGTCGCGCTTATGGTCGGCGTGACACAAAAAGCCCGAAGACTTGTTCTTTTCCCTCTTTTCCTCGCGCCGAATATTAGTGCATTGGCATTCGCCGTGCTTACGAGGACGTGCTCAGTCATGTAACTGCCGGCTTCCTAAGCACCGGGGAAGTCGGCTCGCAAAATTTCGCACAAATTTTCGCTAGGCGAATGGGCCAGTACAGTACGCTAAACCTCGAGACGGTCAATGTGGCGTTTCATTGCCTGCATAAATAAAGTGATGCAGTTTTATAAAGTTCAGTGGCTATTAAATGCTATATCGTAGGTGCGGGCGACTACTATACGCTTTTAGTGCTACTACAATATAACATTTGATGCCACTAAACTTAATAAAACGACATCGATTCGTTTTTGCGGCTGACGTATTCCCCGCTTTCAGAGGTCACATCTTGGACGCAGTGGCTTTCTTTGTCCTTTTTTATTGTACCATCCTTTGTCGCCGCTTTTGTAAAGTGATGTCCATGCCTGATTGCTGCGTGAAACTAATCAAATTCCCACACTAAGTTTTCTCGTAATAGTCAATAGAGAACTTCATAAATGGCCTACTGAAATTTAACGAAGACTCTCTGTACGGCTTGTGCATCAGTATAGGTGCTGCAAATGCGCACTGCCTCCGATGCAACCTTGTTTTTTTTCTTTTTTTGACAGGGGAAGGGGAGGATACGCGTACGCAAACAGCTTGCGTACACTATTTCTTGAACGCTCATTAATGGTGCATGTCAGTCGCAGTCTGAGAACCATGGCCTATGACAATGCAGGCCAGGTGTAACCCTTAGCCCTATTTATAGTCGATGACAGCCGAAAGGAGTGTGAGCTGTCTGCCTTGAATTCTTGATTTGAACATTGTAACAGTGCTAACACATGCAACCACAAAAGAACAAGGAAGAGACACCAAGCGCTGTTATAGCTTTCAAATCAAGTATGCACCAACTCGCCCAGAAAGAAGTTTTAAAGCCTTGAATTCATGTGACGCTTTCTCTATGTGCCTGTAATGCGCTGCTAAGAGTGATAATTTTTATAGGTACCCGCAAGCGTAAATCGTGACGTTTCCATCACCATAAGTGCGCGTCACGGAAACTTCGTGATGCCATTGTCTATTCAGAGTTCAGCCTCTTATAGGTTTCGGATGTGTTTTTTTATTGTTATTTTTTCATTAGCAATTGGGGAGGCTGATATGTAAGACACGGAGGCATTTTTTTTTTGTCCACAGAGAATATAATTTGGATTATGCGCTTATTGAGTTTATACAATCACCTGCTTCATACGCAATTAAGACACCGTTCTGCTCAGGGGCCATTACCGGCGTAGTCACTATGTAATCACTTTAAAGAGAATCGCTACAACAGACGGCTTTCACCGAACGCTGATTAGCCTGCAGGGCTTCGCAGGCTAGCCGATCGCCTCCTAGCCGATCGCGGCTATAGGAGGCAATTCTCGCGGTCTTTGCGATAGCCACCTGGGACCTCCCCCAGAAAATGCGTGTCTTGAAAGGGCCAGTCGCTTCGGAAGTGCTCTGAGGCATCCCCGAGCAGGCCGTGCCGACTGCCGATTCCACAGGGAAGTGCCTGGATATTCTGGCTATTCCCAGAAGAACGACCTGCTGTTTGTCGCCCTCGTCACCCGCGACCAGCGACGGCAAGAGCGCCTGGAGAGGTGTCTACACGTTTCTGCACCAGTTGGACTGCAAGACCGCCTTTCATAGCGCGGGGAGCACTATCGTGTGTGTGCATGTACAAACCCACACTTCGCTGCTTTTTTCTTATTATTTAGCCATATTCACGCTTCCAAAAAACGGCCATTAATTCTGCAGGGGTGAGCCAAACATTCTGGCTGTTCTGGGAGAGCGACCTGAGGACTTACATTCATTTCACTCAGGACCACGGGTGAGAGTGCCTGGAGAGGTGTCTCCTCTTTTCGGTGAACCTGTGTCTACGTCGCTCTCTTAACCTTCGGTGCTAGGACCGCGCGCTTGCTGCTCCACTTACTCTGGACCCAGCTCGCCGACGCTGAAAGTAGCGTCGTCGAGCCTGAGTAGGTGGCTTCCTTCGACAACTTCGGCCCCTCTGATTGGCTCTGCATCATTTCACCGAGTTCCCTGGTCTAGAGACCTAAGGAAGGCTTCAAAAGAAATAATCTCGGCGATCTTCGGTGCTCACCTCCCACGAATTCTCTTCTTTCTTTACTGTTTCTCCACCCTAGCTCTCACTCGTCAACAGCAAATCTCCCTCTACATGAAGAGAGGCCCAGAAGACATGGGCAAGCGACCCTTGAGAGCCGCCCCACCCCTCTCATCAGAAAACAGACTGGCAGTGCTGGGATGCTTCATGCTTTATAAAAGACTGAGCCTGTGATTAAAGGTGACATAACTGAGCTGCAGTCTTCGTTTTAATAAAGCTTGCTTGTGGCCGGCGCCCACGCCAGCACATGCTCGGTCTTATTTGAGAACCAGTAACCGACCTGGGCGATAAGCTGGTATCAGGCCCCACGACATTTCTTTGGCTTGGGTCCGGGGCATAACTCAGAACACAGTACCACTTATAGACGCGCTACGTACAACGCCCGATTTCAGGATTACATAAATAAGGAGCGTCCTCGCTCAAGGTTGCCAATGCACGTCGCGACCTAGTACGGCCGTACTGCGCATTATCTCACGCTAGAGATAGCGTGCCCACTGCTTCGCGCAGGGCAAATGTATAACTATTTAGGTGATTCCAGTCACAGTTTAGTCACTTTTACGCAATTTTTAAACACCACTGCAATTGCACGTCGATATTTCTGTAGTAAGACATTCAGAGATTCTTCTGAGGCTGACTAATAGGATGTTCAGTAATGTATATGACACTCATATTTAAGCTACACAATATGCCTGTACAACTAGCGTCTGTTCAAGTTAGGTTCAGTAGCTAGGAGCAATATGATAGAACAGTAGACAGCACGTAATATCTTCCCTACAACAGCCGAGTATTCCTATGTCGTCCTGTTTTAATACGAGAAGGCACACTACATGTTCTGTATTTCTCTCCCATGTTTTAAGTGTTATGATCCCCAATATATATCTTTTAGCATTCCTGACACAACTGACATCTGTTTATCCAGAGGATGCATCAAATGGTCCTTTGTGATGGCTATGACTGCCCAAGCTGTTTGAATATGCCGTATTTATTACAGGTGGAATGGCCGCTGCCTCATCCGAAGAGAGAAAAAAACAAATACTGAGTGGAGCGTGTCGTACAGGTAACGACTCACTAATTTGTATGCGCTCTGCTGCTCAGAAGGAAAGGAAGATAATTCAGGTTTCTTCCGAAGTTTTTATGGGGGGGGGGGGGGCGCTGAGAGCTAAGCTGCCAATATTTTAACAAACAATAAAGACACAGCAGCTGTGAATTCACAGCAGCAGCTGTGAATTCCGCAAGGTGTAGGAGAATTTTTTTTTCATCTACGATGCTTTGTTTTTGAGTAGCATGGGTTTCCTTTGTAGCTTCGTGCTACATACGGGTGGATGTCAATTTTTGCTTTCATGAACCCCATTATTGCCACTGGTCTACGTATTAGCATATACATACATGCTATGTGGACGCTACTTATGGATATAAACTTTAAAAAGGCGTCATAAATTTGCCTAACGCATCAATTTTATAAGCGATAACGTTTGTACCGTTACTGCGCAATGGTCGACGCTCTGTGATAACGGTTGTTAGCAAAGGACGTACGTGCGTCTTCACTTCTCGGTGGATGTGAATGCAGGCGCCGTGCAGAGGGAGGGAGGGGGGAGTGCATACAATCTGCAGTTATAGTTAAAGAGACACTAAAGAGGACTATAGAGTTAATCTGTGTTGAAAAAAATGAGATAGATAGATAGACAGATAGACAGATAGATAGATAGATAGATAGATAGATAGATAGATAGATAGATAGATAGATAGATAGATAGATAGATAGATAGATAGATAGATAGATAGATAGATAGATAGAAAGAGAGAGAGAGAGAGAGAGAGAGAGAGAGAGAGAGAGAGAGAGAGCAGAGGATAAATGAAACGCAGGGAGGTTAACTAGGACTGAGCCCGGTCGTCTATCCTACATTGGGGAAAGGGAAAAGGGAAGGGAAAGAATAAAAGAAGAAGAGGGAGTCCATTGGGGATATCATTGGGGTCACTCAGACCGGATCACAGATGGTGACTCAATCCGGTAGCTTCCAAGTATCGCAGCAGCGCCTTTGTGGCCTTTTGTATCTGCGATATGCGAGGCCATGGTCCCAAGATCTAATTCAAGGTGAATGGTTTTCTATCTAACTGATTTAGAGCTGTGCAGAGGTCATGTCTTTCATTTTAAAAAGATAGGCAGTAGCACAGTAAATGTTCTATAGTTTCTTCGACACCGCAGGCATTGCACTCGTCGCTATCAGCCATTCCAATCAAACACGTATATGCATTTTATTTCAGTTTTTATTTGAAGTACCTTAAAGGCCTGTAGGGCATTGTGTAAGGGGGGGGGGGCGAAAAATCCGAACAGTACAAACACAATCAGATGAAAAAGAGAAAAGTACAATACGCGGCAAATAAAATTTGTGCACATAATAGCAGTAAAGAAGAGGAGACTAAGCAATGCGGAAATAACGAGAAGAAATATGGTACATAGTTTAAAGCACACGATAACATAAAAAGCGCATGGTGCATGAATAAGTGCGCAATTCATCAAGCGTGTTATAGCAAATCTAAACAAAAGAGGGGAACGAAATGCTTAACTTCGAAATATGAACTGAAATATGAATATGAAACATGAATACGACATATGCTAAACGACGGCTTCAGTGAAATGTGTAATAAGTTGGTGATGGAATGGTATCAGGATTAGAAAGAGATGCGATGCTATCTGGTAGATTATTCCATAATCTGATGGCTCGCAGAAGCGCTTATGAATTAAACGCTAAAGTGTCACCATAGATCCGTGTAAGATTCAAATGATTGTGCAATCTTTTGGACGTGCGGGATGGGACATCGAGGTGAAAGGAACATTATCTATCGGAATGTACATACTTGTGAAATACTGTTAGTAGCGCGATGTCACGGCATGTGCCTAAAGATTGGAGAAGATCAGTTTTAATCTGAGTGACGCTTGAATGGTAGTTATAGTTTCTCGACATGAATCTTGCAGCCCTATTTTGGATGGATTCTAACGTGGCGACCACATTGTTATGATAAGGAGACCAAATGGAGGAAGCAAACTCAAGTTTTGGGCGAACAAAAGTAAGGTAGGCTAGTTTGAGAATATTAGCAAGTATTAGCAAGGGAACTTTTGAGGCTACGGCGTAGGTACCATAAAGACTTAGAGGCTACGGCGCATATGGATGTGATATGAAATGATCATGAAAGATCTGATGAAAGGTTAACAACGAAATAGTTGTAATGGGAGGCGTGAAATAGTAACCCATCTTAAATATGGTAGGTATAACTAGAATTGTTATGTTTGCGGCTGAATGAGACGACTTTACGTTTCGATACGTTAAAGGTCATTAACCATGTTTTGCACCACTCTTTGATAAGATGAAGATGTCCAACTGGTCCAGTACTCTGCACATCACTTGTCTCTGGGCACTATATCACGGGCAGGCACAGATAATATGTGCGAGCGTGTCATCGCTGCTGCATGTGTCGCATGTGGGGCTGTTGGCCATTCCAATAAGGAAAGCATATGAGTTCGTAAAGGCAACGCCTAGCCACAGACGCTGCAGCATGGTCTGTTCACGTCGTGGTAACCCAGGCGGGAGGTGCATCCATATGTCCCGAGAAAACGAACGCAAACAACACATGGTGAAAACGGTCGAGTCCCACACGGGCAAAGTACAATCACGGTACAACAATCGCAGCCCAGCCGCAGCGTCTGTTCGCGAAAGCGGCTGGCCATTGATGCATACTGGATCACGAGACATCGCTTTTCGGGTAAAAGCGACTAACGCACATTTTTCTATCGAGATGGTAAGGTCTTGTGTGTGAAGATAGTCAGATGCCTGTGTTGCTGCTTTCTGTGGCCTTGCGAGAACCTGCAGGTGAATAATTGCTGATGTCCAGATGCAGGTGACGTCGGCGTAGATTGAGGCACTCACTGTTTCCGGTAGGGATTCGGCCAGCCCAACAAGCGCAAGGTTGAAAAGAATAGGGCTTAGAACACCGCCTTGGGGAGCGCCTCGGCATGTGTAGTAGTTGGTAGTCGGACCAACTTCCATACGTACTAGCTTTAATTGTGTCAAGTAGTTTCTGATCCATCGATATAGTCGCCCTCATAGTTCAATTGTCAAAGTGCGTCCAGAATGGCTTCATGGGAGACGTTGTCGTATTCGCCTTTCACGTCAAGAAAGTGTGTTACTGATAATCGCTTCCGAGATTTTTGCTATTCTACAGATGACACTGTCAATCGATGAACGGCCTCGTCGAATTCCCGCCATAGAGTCAGGGTAAATTTTGTGGCGTTCAAGGTACCATGCGAAACGTATGGGGATCATACGTTCCATGAGCTTCCCGACGCAGCTGGCAAGTGCTACAGGCCCATACGATGTCAGTTCCAGCGGTGACTTTTCTGCTCTTAGCAGTGGTACCAAGCGGCTGCGTTTTCATTCCTGTGGGACGACACCATCTTGTTATGAACTATTAAAAAAGGTTGAGAAGTTCTCTTCGTGCTTATCGACCTAGGTTGTGCAAATCAGTATATGTTATGCCATCGCGCCCTGAAGACGAACCCCTACAGTGGGCCATAGCAGCTTCTAACTCTTCCATAGAGAATGGAGCGTCCATACTTGTGTGTCGTGGACCGGGAATGTCGCCTAAAGCCATGTCAAGGACTAAAACTGTGCAGCCGGCGACTTTCGCACAAAATTCCTCTGCAACGTCTATCTCACGGCGGTTTTGTTACAGAGCAATGGCGTTAAAAGGGTGTCGTTGTTGGGGCCTTGAGCAAAGACCCCATAGGGTACGCCACACACGGGACACTGGCTTGCGGGGTCCAGTGACTCGCAAAAGCATTTCCATCTTTGATCCGCTAGCCTATCCATTCGGCGTTGTATCTTCTTTTGCATGCGCCGAGCTACAATGAGTTCAAGAATTGACTTCGTGCGCCTGTACCTCCTTTAAGCTCGGCGACGTAGTGCGCGAAGCTTTTCCTATTCAATTTCATTCTCTGTACACTTTGATAAAGGTGTGAAGCAACGCGTAAATTCTTGCACTGCGTCTACAATTATGTCTTCTAACCTGCGAGTGGTCTGTTTCTTGCATGTGCCTTAAACACGATCTTCAAAGACTGACCAGTCGATTTGGCGAGATAAAACCGGTAATGCGGCGTCTAGTCCATCGATTCTCACATTGGTTGGAATATGATCACTTACATGAGTTTCAATATCAGTGAACCATTGCACGTTCGAAGTCAGGCAACGCAACACCGAAATCAAGTCAAGGCAGCTGTTGTACGTTGTTCCTCGCAGAAATGTCGGTCTTCCGTCATTTATAAGACACGCCCTTCACCATATATGGGGAAGCTCCAGGATACATTTGAAACAAATGAGGTTTTAAAATGCCTAAAGGCTCACTCTTAGCCTGAGTGGAGGCTTCACGAGGCAGAAAATGCACAAACTGCGGGAGATGATTGTCGACGCCGCCTTGAAGCTCCCATACCAACTTATGACGTCGCTGATTTTTACTTCTTCTTCAGTTTACTTTAGCGTTTATCTAAGGAGTATTCCATATTGCATCCTTAGCGACCCAAACCTCAATCTGTAGAGCTTGGAGAAGTTTCTCAGCATTAGAACGGCCCCCAAAGAGAAATGTTTTGAGACTCGATGACGTCACATTCACGCCGTAAATGGTCATTCACGCCGTAAACGCCGCTTCTGGCCAGAAGAGCGACGGTCATAAGGTAAAGTTCTTCGGTGGCAAAATGTTAAGTATTAGGGGAGACAAAATGAATGTTAAGTTTCCGTGTCTTGCATTTACGGCGTGAATGTGACGTCATCTAACTCGTGGACGGACGAAATCACCGAGAGCCTACGCGACGCGACCAAAGAGATTGAAACGGGCGCGGAGATCGACAAAGTAGACAGCCGGCTTGCGCATCTCATCGAGGCCAAACAGTCGATACTAAATCGCTGGAAGAAACAACGGCTTAACCGCAGACTGAGAAAGAAGGTGGCGGAGCCGAACCGAGCGATCGAGGATCACTGCAGCGCTCTCTGCACGCAACAGTGGAACGAGATCTGCAACGCGGCAGACGGGCAGATGCATAGCGGGAAGACGTGCAACCTACTGCGGCACCTGCTCGACGAAACCAAGACCAAGTCGCACCAAAGGAACAGACTCGCCAGGCTCATACATCGGGCGGTCTCAGCACACGGCGTCGACGAAGTCACCAGGCGCATTAACGACAAATACCTGCCGACTACACCTACCGAACAACACGTGTTGTTCGGTAGGTGTAGTCGGCAGGTATTTGTCGTTAATGCGCCTGGTGACTTCGTCGACGCCGTGTGCTGCCTAACGCGAAGCTCGATCGTGACATCGACGTCGAGGAGGTACGCGCGGCCCAGCATGACCTCAACAGCCGGTCGGCAGCCGGCCCGGACCTCGTCACGAACAAGGCGCTCAAGAACTTCGATGACGGCTCGATTGAAAAGCTCGCAAAATACTACAAGTGCTGGAGAGCGGGCGCGCTGCCAAAGCTGTGGAAGACAGCCAAGACCATACTGATCCCCAAGCCAGGGAAGCCGCCGGTTACAGATAACCTCCGGCCCATCTCGCTCACGTCCTGCGTGGGCAGGGTGCTGGAGCACGTCCTGCTCAACAGGCGGCAAGGCTACCTGGAACGAGAAGGGCTGTACCCTACCACTTTGATCGGCTTCAGACAGCACTTCAGCACGCAGGACGCGATGCTGCAGCTCAAACACCAAATCATCGATGACGGCGGCAGCGCCCGCGACAACAAAGCAATCCTAGGGCTCGACCTGCAGAGCGCTTTCGATAAGGTGAAACACTCGGCGATTCTGTCCCAAGTCTCCAAGCTCAACATGGGAGAAACATCCTACAACTACATCAAGGACTTCCTCACGGACAGGACCGTCGAGCTACGAGCACGAGACCTACAGACGCAAGAGAAGAAGCTCGGGAGCACCGGCACACCGCAGGGATCGGTCATTTCGCCGATGCTGTTCAACCTGGTAATGATCGGAGTGGCCGAAAAGCTCGGGCCCATCGAAGACGTCAGGCACACCATCTACGCGGACGATATCACGATATGGGTGACCGGTGGCAGCGACGCCCACATCGAGGGCGCGCTGCAAGCCGCCGTCGACGCAATGGAAGACCAGCTGGAAGGCACCGGACTGACATGTCCGCCGAGCAAATCGGAGCTTCTCATACTCCCACCTACCAAAAACAGCAGAGGCAAGACCAGACAACGCGAAAACGAAACAATCAGAATCGTCACCAAATCCAGCAACGTGATTCCCGAGGTCGGCAAAATTAGGATCCTAGGCATGGTCATCGAAAAGCACAGAAGAAACGGCGAAACCATCACCCGTCTCAAGGCAAAAGCAGCCAACGCGATTGGACTCCTCAAACGAGTCACTTCCCGAAAGGCTGGCATGAGAGAGGGGAGCCTAATTAGGCTCGTCCAATCGTTTGTCATCAGCCACGTCGCGTACGTTGCAGCCGACCACAGATGACTGCAACACGAACGAAACAAAATCAACGTGCTCATCAGAAGAGCGTACAAGACGGCGCTGGGCCTGTTCGAGTCCACAAACACGACCCGCTTGTTACAACTCGGGCTACACAATACGCTCGAAGAAATAGCCGAAGCACAACGGACCTCTCAACTGCAGCGGCTGTCCATGACCAAAGCCGGGAGGAAGATACTGGACGATCTGGGAATTAGACACTCGAACGAGGTGGAGATGAAGCTCCCCGTCCCCGAAGAGGTCCGACGCCAGACCAGAATCGACCCCATATTGAAGAACATGAATCCCGAGTTCAACAAGGGAAGAAGAGCGGTGAGGGCCAAGGCTCTCATCGACCAGCATGCCAACGACGAATACGCGCGGTAAGTGGACGCGGCCGAATACCAACGGAACGCCTTCGCAGCGGTCGTCATAGAAGCGTCGACCGGCGCCACGAGGACGGCAGCGAGCGTGAGAAGCGCCGGAGCGGAACAAGCGGAGGAGGTAGCCATCGCCCTGGCCATCGCCGACGCAGACTGCCACACGGTGCTGAGTGACTCAAGACAGGCGGTGCGAAACTTCGCCAAAGGGCAAATCTGCAGGGAGGCTGAGCGCGTACTGCGAGCGGTAAAACTAGAAGAACGAAAAGTACGACTCAAGTGGTTCCCGGCGCACGCGGGGACACGTCGGAACGCAATGAGAATCATAATGAGACGGCACACGCAGCGGCGCGAGCGCTAACCAACCGCGCCCCGGCGACAGACCGTTCGACGTGGTTCGGAACCAAGGACCGCATGACGGATTACAATGAAATCACGAAGGCCTACCGCCTGGCTCGCAGGACTATCCCACCCCGCACCCGAGACTGAGTCGAGTGGAGGCGGCAGTACTGAGACAGCTCCAGACCGGATCGCTACCGAGCCCGAAACTGATGAATCGCATGTACCCCGAGACATATCCGACAGATATGTGCAGAGTCTGCCGGAGGGAGACCGCAGACTACACGCACATCTTGTGGGACTGCATTAAATACCCAGAAGACGCTAAATCAAGAGCACTCCCACCGCGGCTCGAGGCAGCCGCGAAGAACTACGACCGAGACAATCAGCTCTGGGCCGTCCAGCAGGTCCTCGAGGCGCTCGAAAGGCACGGACCCAGCAAGCCGGCAACGGCGAGCGGAGACCCGCGCCGAGTAACGGCAACTTCGAGGATGACGTAGGCCCTCGTCGGGGCGCGCGAGCGCCCAACTGCAGGCATAAATAAAGTTTCTCCAATCCAATCCAATACCTTTTGACCCGCCGTGGTTACTTAGCGACTATAGCGTTGCTCTGTTAAGCGCGAGGTCGCAGTATCAAATCCAGGCCACAGATCCATCTTGCAGGAACTCGGATATCACCACGATAGAGTAGCGGAGGAGTTCTCTGACGTTCCTCCATCGATTCATGAGAACATTACGTTCGCGCCCGTAGCTAGTGACATGCACCCCGATAATAATCGCGGTAGAAGGAGGGCAAGGGCGGCCAACCTCCTTAGGCAAATACAGTGATCAGTGACAGGTCAGCTTTGGGGATGCCGCTTCTTCTATGGGATGTCGGGCTTTCACCATCGTCACTGTCGATGGTCGGCTAGGATTCACCATTGCTGCCTCGGTTCGGACGAGGCAATCCGAAATAGCTGAACAAATGGCTATTGCACCAGTCCTGTTGGATAGCTCACGGGATGTGATCTATAGTGATTCATGATCTGCAGACAGAGCATTTGAAAAGGGTGCCGTTTCCAAACAGGCCCTCAGACTTCTTGGGGGCAAGGCAATCACGCATGATTTCATTTATTGGTTTCCCGCACATCAGGGTCAGATAAAGGGTGCTCCTCCCAAGCTCAACGAGTCGGCTCACGGGGCTGTGCGTGAACTTGCCCCCCGCGCTACCCTCGACCAATCGGAAGCCGACTCCCCAGAGAACAGGGACACGCCCTCCACCTACAACGAGATTACTAAACACTACTATCTCAGCCGTAGAACCTGCTTTGTTCCTCATCCGCGGCTCAATAGAGCTCAAGCATCAACGCTCCGTCTACTACAAACGAATACGTATCCCAATCCGTCGCTCTTTCATAAAATCTATCCGGATACTTACACGAATGCTACCTGCCGCAATTGTGGAGACATAGCCACATTAGAACACGTGCTCTGGCAGTGTGCCCGGTCAAGCTCTATCATCGATAACAGCTCGGCCAGATGGTAGACAGTTCTCCACAGCCCTCTTCTCGCTAACCAACTCTGGGCTGTCCAGCAGGCCCACGATGCGGCCGAGAGGCTCGGCTTTCCGGTTGCCACGTGGGAGCGGCCTGCTTCGGGAAGACTCAAGATCTGCAGGACTTCATCAAAGTTTTACCATACCATGCCATACCATGGGGCGGCCGCAGTTAGAGGGGGGCAAAATGCAAAAACGCCCGCGTGCTGTGCATTGGGTGCACGTTACAGATATTCAGTCGGGCAAAATTTCCGGAGTCCCCCACTACGGCGTGCCTCACAATGAGATCGTTGTTTCCGCGCGTAAAACACCACCACCACATCAAGAACTGCCGGACTATTCTTTACTAAAGTTTCTTCTTCTTCTTCTTCTTCTTACATTTCAAAAGGTGCTTCAGTAATCTAAACTAATTTGCGTTGTCCCTTTAATGGCGGTGCTACGCGTGAGTGATGTTGTAATGAAAAGCATGCAGAGTACGAGTGCATGCCTGGTACCTGCGTGTGCAGGTTTACTTCAGAGAATAAGGGCACACTGACACGGACGAATCGCACATGGCTACGCACCCATCTTGACCGCTAAGCTCGTGACATTTTTTGCTCAATTACTGGCTGCCTGATTTTCCAGCACTGCAACTGGAAGGCCAAAGCTGCGGGAACAATTACCCGCATGGCGGCCAATTTACACGCACCATTTTACGTGCAGCTCCCCGCTAACACAGGTGACCAGCAACTGCCATGTTTGTTTTTTTTTTCCGCCGGAGACACGCACGCACTCATGCATGTCCCAAACTACAGTGTCTGGCACCCTATAACGTAAAGCTATTCTAAAATGTTTTTATTCCTATCTCCTGACGTCACATTTGCGTAACCGCCAGCGCTAGCACCGGGCGGTCACCCACAGGGCTGTCTGAATTGTCTGAAGAGACTGATCAAGCGCTCTCCTCGTTCATAGGAGGTCACTGTTGTTTGCTTCAAAAACGAATAACATTGTTTACGCTGAGCGGCTTGTTTTATCTAATTGGCTCACAAGAGGCGAGGAGCACGCTCAAGTGGAGAGGGATTTGATGGGGCCGAGCCACTGACTGAAAACCGATAACCGGACGAAGAGGGTGGTGCCGGCGTCTGTTGGTCCGCTTTCCCTTATTTAACTCGCGGTGGCTGGTCGAAAATCGCGGTGGCAAGCAACGGAAGCTTAAGGATGACGCTAAAATGGATCCTCAGCAAAGTAGACTTGGCAGAACGAGGTCGTAAACGTGCCGAAACTGCTCGAAAACATTACGCGGCCACGCAAAAAGTGTTATTATACGCTAATAAACCCATGCTTTCCGGAAGGTGCGAGTAGCCACTGCCTGGGCGATCGGCATCAGCCATCTTTTATTCCTTTCGGGACGGGGCAGCCTGTGGTTATTCAGAAGAGAACTCAGTTTTGTTCCGCATATTAATGCATCTTTAACGCGTACACGTCACTTTGACGCGATGAGTTTTTGTGGTTTCATGACGTGGCGTGACAGGCAGGTGAAGTGGGTGCCACCCGAAAGCCCTTGACCAGTAGCTGAGGGCCAATGGCGAAAAGGCGTCGAATCAGAAATAACTATTTTTCTTTTGTTCGGTCAAATTATGCATAATCAGTGCGTACACGTCATATCAGATGGAGAGCTATCGCGGTTTTCGTGACCTCCCGTGACAGCCAGGCGAAGTGGGTGTGGTCCAAAAAAGTTTTTAACCAATCGCGTAGGGTTGGTTGCAGAATTGGAATAGAGATATTTGGAATGGTTCTACGTTATAGCGCCCCTGGTCTCGCGCAGTTTTGTGCTGCACTTAACACTTCAAGCAAGTTGCTGAGCATTGTTCACTGGTGAAACATTACTGAAGCCAAGAATAAGGGCGAACCTGGAAACGGTAAGAGATGTTTTTGATTATCTTTAATTTTTCAACCTTTAAACTTTTGTTCACTTATACGGGTGCCACCTTCGCTGCATCACCAGAAGGCATACACATAACACTCACGAAGTATTTCGCAACCAAATGTTAGTCATTGCCAACAACCTAGCGATGTCGACTACACAATACGAATACCAGTGCATTAATCTCATCTCCGTCTATGCGCATTAAAGTATGATTTTTCTTTTTCTTTTTTTATATTAACGAATCTCCTAATAGTCATGCCGGCGCACAGCCGATTCATTGGATATCGCGCGCAGCGGAGAAAAACAAATCGTAAATAGCGTCAAGTTTCTTCTCAAAAATTAAGACCACAGAACACGCAGATATAACCACCCGCAAAGCTACCACAGTCGCTACTACGGTCCCTGTAAGCTAATTGACTCTGTGACCACCCTTAAATGTAGCGTTGTCTTTCCACCTTCTTCGTAACTCCGGTTTCCCCTTCCCCGTATGGTGTAATGTCGGGAAACGAGCGCCACACTGGTTCATTCCTCTCTCTATTACAGACGTGGTGAAAGCAATAAAACAAAGCATGTAAATAAACAAAAAAAGGCAAAAGCAGAGGTGCGTGTTATTTGTAATGAACATTATTTAAGTAAGCGTTGAGTGACCTCGGCGAATTATGTTTTGCGTTCCTCTCGCTTATTGTGTTTAGTCGAAAACAGCACAGGCAAACAAAGATATTTTGCTTCAGCTCCATGCTAACAGGGAGCTATGATCTCCGTTCGCATAGCAGCATGAGCAATAAGTTCACAAAACAACAACAACAGTATATATATATATATATATATATATATATATATATATATATATATATATATATATATATATATATATATATATATATATATATATATATATATATATATATAGAGAGAGAGAGAGAGAGACAGATAGATAGATATAAACCGTTCCCCAGTGTAAGGTAGCCAACCGGGCTCAGTCCTAATTAACGTCCCTACCTTTCGTTCATCATTTGCTCTCTCTCTCTCTTTATATATATATATATATATAAACCGTGAAGGCTTCTGATCTCACGCAATTAAATTTCGTCCTCCCTCTTTTCCTAATTAACCTGGCTGACCTATTTGAAAGTGATGATTATGGCGTGCGCGTTCTTTCCACGAGTTTTGCTAAATAGATGCAGCGGCAGTAATCAGATGCGTTGGTGCGTGCCACGCGGCTCTCTCCCCTTGTTTCTCCCTCGCTAATGAATCACTGGCACAACGGTCAAATAGGATCGAACGCCAGGTACACGCGAATGTGCCGTCAACCGGAGCTGTGAAAGGATTATCGTGCCCATATATCCTGCCTCCGTGCTTCCTTTGTAACCAACGGTGAAAAGCAGGTAGGGGACGGGAGAGGTATGCAATGGGGGCTACTAAAAATTCTTCCGAGTGACTCATCAAGTTCTCTGTGGTCTGCGCCCGGCGGTCTGCGCCCTGCTCACTTAGTATACACTCTTTCGCCGAAGAAATCAGGAGCAGTAGCATAATCAAAATCCCGCGAAAAAGTAACAAGAAACCGAATGAAACAGAAATGCTGAAAGCCGCCAGCGTGAAGGCGTGTACACAGCAGCATGTCTGCTAGTGCCCCCTCTCCCCCTCGTTACTTCATTTCTCTTTCTCTCTTTGGTCTGTGTATGCTTGCGTGCCCGGGCTGTTCGCGATCTCTCTGGCTGTGCGTGGCCCCCTTTGGTTTGCACCTTTCTGCGAGCCGAACAGGCTGCGGCACAGCGTGGTGCGGCGGTCTGCGTAGCGTCTTCACGTCGCGCTACGGAGGGCGTGCTTCAAAACTCGATGAGACTAAACAGAGCCCCCACCGGCGCTCCGTCCCGCGCGCAGCGAGGCCGTCCGCCTGCCCTCGCCCATCGTCACCCGCAAACAAGACGAAATGTTTACGCCCTGCCACCCGGGCCAAGAGATGCGCAGTGCCGGGCCACGGGTCCCACGCTAGGCTCCCCGACCGAGCGCGCTCTTCGAACGCCGCCGCGCTTCTCTTATTGCTATTCATCCTCGTGCTAGCTTTACCCGCATGCTGCGCGGGATTTGTTTGCGTGCACGCGTCCAAAGTACAAAACGTTTCTTTGATCCCCAAAGCACTAATGAAGCTCGTCAAAGGGCTTCTCGATAAACAAGCCGCCGCTAGATGTCTTTATGTTTTCCTCTTTGCGTCATCATCCTGCTCCCACCCTCGAACCTTTCCTCAGTTCGCTCGCCTCCTTTCCCTTAACTTTTTACGCAGAGAACAAGGGAAGCTTTGTTTAAAGCCGTGTCCGGCGCATTCAAATTTGTTTTCTCCACTCCTTTGTTTCTACTTCTATTTTCGTGCGTGGCAGCTGCTGCCGGCATGCAGTTTTCGTTTATTTGGCGCCACGCCACTGCGAAGTGTTACGATGACGGGACCTGTTTTGAACGGTTTGAGCAGTTAGGAAGGAATAGTCTGTCATTGGCTCTAGCGCTCTCGTTACAGCGAAAGGGGGAGGGAGGGGTGTTCAGCGTGAGAGAAAAGCTCGCTCTTTTGGTCGCGTGCTCTTCATCCGCTAGCGTAATTTCTGGAAGTCTTGTAATCAGAAGCATAGCGAACGCATTTCCTTACGCAAGGGCTGTAAGGATACTGTAGCATTGAGAACAGCCTTTTTTGTCCTCTCTAAATGTATTCAGATCCTACTGTGCACCGCAGGCACATTTGGACAACAAGACATAAACGCTACCCGCAAGTGAGAAATGAAAACTGTATTATGGTCAAGACGACTCTAAATAGAGATAAGCGATAAGAAAAATGCAGGGGGTTTCCCCATGCTAAGCCAGGTTGGCTACTTTGTGCATGGAAAGGGTGGGAAAGAGAACAAAAAACACCAAAAGCAAGACAAATTAAAAGTTCACAGCACGCCCACAACCTCACGCCCATGGTGAAGTGTTATCGTTTAAACAGTCACAAGCGGTCACATAGGCTCGTGGATAGTCCTTAAAGGGCCATGGAGGCATTGACAGGAGCTAGTGCTCACACCAGTGGACATAATGCGTGGTACGGAAATTTTGGCCTTGAATGTATGTATTATTTCTTCATAATCTTCAGTTCGTCAATGAAGCTCATCTCGAAGCTCCATATTGAGACGAGCCCACCATTCCCCAATCTATCGGTGCGTCATGTATAATCCACCTGTTAATGTTAAGCCCCTATTACAAAGGTTGTTATGTGTATTGATCGCTGATGAAGTAACCTTAACATATTCACGGCGTATTGTTTCGTCCTGAGATGTTCAGTCATCACAGAGCAGTCTTGCTGCGAGACTTTTCAGGAGCACTGAGCCAGGGGTCTGTAGAAAGCGTCCCATGAAATGTAATGTCAGAAATTACGTAATTACGAAATATATATATGTATATATAGTGAAACGGCAAGTCATACGTTTAACATTTGTCGCTTTATTTTCTTCTTTTAAGCTGTGGTAAAGATCCTAACGGTCACGCGATGGTCAGTTCAGAAAATCTTCATGAGCGATATTACCAAGCGCTTGGCATTTACATCAAAGGCCATCATCTGCTGTACTTGCGCCCTGGCATCCGACGCGTTCGGAATCGCGACCTGGATGAGTACGCCACCATCCCACAAAAACCATCGCGTTGTGTCCTCGCTTTACAGTATACCCTCACAGCCTACTGATACTCATAGCAATACGAATACTCGTTAGCACCGTCTTTGAGGAGTAATGCCTGCAAGTACAGTATTTTTTCACCAGAACAGTGAAAGTGTGGAATTCACTACCACGGGAGATTTTTCGCTTCCCGTGGCACTGTGGCGGTACTCGAAAAAATATTTCTTCACTGTTGAGTGCTATTCTGCATTCTACTCTTCTTATATTGCATTGATTAATTGGTTTCTTTCTTGCCCCTCCTGCTTGGATAAAAAATTCGGAGGACCCTTCAGCTTCGCCTTTAAGAGTGGGAGGCGAAAGCATTCAAAGATTTCTGACTGCTTCTCACGTTTCCCGGCAAGTGCAGCTTATGTAATCGTAATGTTTATTTGGAAACGCTGGTGGCGAACGCTATGCACGAAGGTGAGAGGGTGAGCTTTCTGGTAGAAACGCGGCCTATTGCGTGGACCACGGATGCGCGCCGGCAAGTGCTATCTGGATGGTGGTGTTACAAGGAACTGAGCACCTCTACGAATGGTAGAAACGCTGGAAAAGGGGTTTATGTTTGAGTGCCCACGTAAAAGAACTATGTTTTCTGGTATATTCGAATGACAATCCGACGCTATCACTCCTGCAGTTTGTGTTTAAGTTGTACTTTACGATTTTTCTGACGCATCTTACTTTGAGGAATTCAGTTAGTTCAGTAACGCCTCTGCTCCAGGCGGAGGGCCTGCGTGGTTGGGGCTCGGAATGATTGTTCGCTAAACGACGTCTGACGCAGGACGCCAGCACCGCAATTTATGCGGGGCCCTTCACGCTATATCGTTAAAAGTGTTCGTCTACAGTGTGTAACTAACAAACTGAACAAAGAAGTAAAAATATTCCAGTCGTTTCTATAATGGTCTTCTAAAGATGGATTCACACGACGGAACGAATTGCTCTTTCACTTTGCGGACGGTCATCTTCGTCGCTCAGCGCCATCAAATCGTACTAGGCAAAAGTGCGTCGCATGCAGGCCTCCTCCGTAACTCAAATGCCGCTTGAATGACTTGATATCATGAATGGCGCAGAAATAGGCCTGAACAGGTACAGTCAGCCACACAAGTCCATGGGACATGAGGTTCGCCAAAAAAGCTGTATTCCCACAAAGCTTGGGCCCGTAATGTCGCGTTCACAGTTTCAATCTGTAGCGGTTCTTGCGACAGGCCTTTTGCCAGACATTTGCCGACAGACATTTGCCGTGTACTTTTTAGACCATAATTTAGACCATAAACGCTTGAGGCCGACATTTATTACAAGAATTTATGAGCTGGATAATCTTTCGAATAAAAAAGAAGAAAAGGAATGGCAAGCGTGAGCGTACCGACAGCGAAATCCATCGCTCTTGAACGACCGCTTTGTAAGAAAGCGCATAGGCTGATACAGATGTAATTGATTTTAAAAATTTCTTTAACGCATAACACGTCCGAGAGCAAGGCTTAAACAAATGGAAAACAAGATAGCCGATTTCGCTCAGACAGGCTCGCCTGTAGAATTTGCCAACTGTAACCCACCGCCGTTGCTTAGTGGCTATGACGTTGGGCTTCTAAGCACGAGGTCACGGCATCAAATCCCGGCCATGGCGGCCACCTTTCGATGGGAATAAGATGCGGAAACACCTGTATACTCAGATATAAATGCACGTTAAAAAACCCTAGGTAGTCCAAATTAATCCGCAGTCCCCAACTACGACGTGCGTCATAATCAGATTGTGGTTTCAGCACGTAAAACCCCATAATTTAATTTCTTCACATCCTGTAACCTAACCTTGCGATATTTTCTTTAGCACATACTAACGCGCAGCCAACTTCTATTACTGCCTTCGCTTGTGCGCCGTATATGGGTATCTTCCACCGTTTACGAAGACCTTTACTATATAGTGAGTAAGTGAGTAAATACTTTATTTGAAAACAAGGTATTGACGGATGACCTTGTGGTTAGGCAGCAACGAACCCCTGGGCCCGCGCGGCTTCTTCAGCTCTCTCGATGACCTTGGCCTGCAGGTCAGGGTCGGAGCTGAGCAACACGGCCTCCCACTGCTCAGTATTACTTATTTCGTGATTTGTGTGACTTTCGGCTGGGCACGACCACATAATATGGGACAGATCCGCTTTTTTCTTACAATGCTTACATGTATTAGGGTATTGGTCTGGGTAGTAGTAGTGATAGGCTACGGGGTTGGGGTAGGTGTTCGTCTGAAGTCGTCTCCAAGCTACTTCTTGTCGCTTTTAAGCGATTTGTGCGCTGGCGGGTACACTGCCCTGGCTAAACTGTAGTGCTGAGTTATTTCCTGGTAACTGAGCATGCGATCCCTCTCTGATACTAGCGTGAGCCGTCCGGGAGCTCGGTTGGCGAGTCCTCGAGTGGTGATGTGGGCGGCATTGTTGCCAGGAAGGAAGGAGTGTGCTGGTGCCCAAATGATCTGGATTGGTCGTGGGTGCTGATTGGTGTCTACTATTACTAAGATTATGTCTACTAAGATTGCGTACTGCTGCTCTGGAATCGCTAATAATGTAGTGACAATGTGTGGAGGCTATTGCCAGAGCGATAGCCGCCTCTTCCGCTGTTTCGGAGCTTCTGGTGCGAATTGAACCACCAGCGCGTATTTGACTTGAGGAGTCCACCGCTATACAGGGGACATACAGTTGCGTTCTATGTATTCTGCTGTGTCGACATGAACAACGTCTTTGAAGACGTGGAATTTCTGATGTAGGGCTTTGGACCGCTCGGCCCTCCTTTCTTTGTGGAATTCGGGGTGCATGCTTTTAGGGAGTGGATTATTTGGAGATGGCGCCTCTGATCGTGAGGAATGTCTACTTTAATGCTTTGCATCGACTCGTAGTTGATGCCGAGATTCTGGAGGATGTTTCGCCCGCCGTCACTCTGACCTAGCCTTTCGTATTGAGATATAAGGTGCGCTTCCACAAACTCATCGAGGGTGTTGTGCACACCTAGGGCTAGCAATTTAGCGTTGGCCGTTCTTATAGGTAGCCCAAGAGCCTGTTTATAGGCCGTCCGGATAATTCCCTCTATTTTCTCTTTCAGCCGCTTTGAGGCAGAGGTACGGGGTGATGTAGGTGATGCGGCTGAGAACGAAGGCTTGTACCAGCCTTATGAGGTTGGCTTCTTTCATGCCAGAGTGTCGGTTGGTAATTATTGAAATGAGTCGCATCGTCTGCTGAACGCATGCTTCCAGTTTATGAATTGTGTTGCCGTTGCGCCCGTGAGCTTGCATGAAGAGGCCTAACACACGGATGGTGGTCACCACCGGGATCGCGCCTCCTCCGGCTCGCACAGTGATTTCTGGGGGTGGCGCAGTGTCGGATTTGCGGTTTGTAGGGACTCTGAGTAGGAAGAGCTCTGATTTTTGCGGGGAGCAGGCGAGGCCTTTGTCGGTCGCGTACTTTTCAACCGTGTCTACAGCTTGTTGTAGCGTGGTTTCTATATCTCCATCGCTACCTTTAACCACCCACAGGGTGATGTCATTGGCATACAGACTGTGGTGTATATCTGGAATCTGATTAAGCTGTTCCAGTAATGGGATCATTGCTAAATTAAAGAGGAAGTGGGATAAGACTGATCCCTGCGGTGTGCCACGACTTCTAAGAGGGATCTTTTCCGATTGTAGTTCTCCTATTCTTAGTTCCGCTGTGCGGTGGTTGAGGAAATCTTTGATGTAGTGGTAGGTCCTCTGGCCCACACCTAGGTACTGCAGATTCTCTAGTATGGCATGATGCGCTACGTTGTCAAAGGCCTTTGTAAGATCAAGGCCCAGGACAGCCCGGGTTATATTCTTGGATATGTGGTGCAGAACTTGATGTTTAAGCTGAAGCATGATGTCTTGCGTGGAAAGTTTTGGACGAAAGCCAATTATTGAGTTCGGGAATAGGTTGTTGTCCTTCGCAAAATTGTGGAGACGGTTAAGAATAACGTGCTGCATGAGTTTTCCTACGCATGAGGTCAGAGAGATCGGGCGTAAGTTCTCGAGCTGTAGTCGCTTTCCATGTTTAGGTATGAATATTATTTGTGCATGCTTCCATTGCGAGGGGATAGAACTTGTTTCCCAACAGCGCTTGAAGTACTCTGTTAGGGAAGTGATAGATACGTTGTCTAGATTTCGGAGGGTCGTATTTGTTATGCCATCGGGGCCTGGTGCAGATTTAGTTCGGAGTTTCAGCAAGACGGCTCGTACTTCAGCCTCTAGGATGGGTGCGTCTAGGTTAAGATTCTCCGGACCAGTGTATGGCTTCTGGGAGATTTGTGCATTTGTGCCTATGTACCGGGTTCTGAGCTCTGTTAGGAGCTCGTTGTTCGTGCGCTGGTATTGGTGAGTGATCTTATTGAGGCATTTCCTGTGCTCGGATTTACTCTTATCTGGGTCCATAAGATATCGGAGGATATTCCATGTTTTGGCTAGACCGAGTTGTCCCTGCATGCTGTGGCATACCTTTTCCCATTGGTGTTTGGTTAATTGGTTAGCGTATTCCTCGATTTCCATGTTGATTTGCGCGATGCGCAAGCGGAGTGTACGGTTTAGTTTATTCTTTTTCCAGTGGGTTTGCATGCTCTTTTTGGCTTCCCACAAGTGCAGGAGGTGGCTATCCACCTCCACCAGACCATCGTCTTCAGAGATTTCCCTCGTGGCGCCTTTCATATAATCTCTCAGATCCCCGATCCAGGCCTCGAGATCGTTTATATGCTCGGTGGTGGTTGTCTACCGAATCTGGCAGAAGCGGTCCCATTCTGTGAGCGAAACTCGTTTGCCCTTCTTGCGGGGTGGACCCACCTGAATGTGGATTTCTATGATATAATGATTGCTACCGAGGCTTTCCCCGGTATTAGTCCAATCACAGTTGCCTATGTTTTTGATGAAAGTTAGGTCGGGAGTGGTGTCAACACTGACACTATTCCCGATACGGGTGGGTGTCTGGGGGTCTGTGATGACAGTCAGTCCCTGTTGTTGGGGATTGCGACCTTTGACTACCTCTGTGCGGTACCCCATGCAGTGTGGGGAGCGCTAAAGTCACCTAATAATAATATGACCTTTAGTTGGGAGATTTTGAGAGCCTTCCTGAATAGAGTTCCGAACTTGTGACGTCGGCACTTTGGGCTATAGACATTAAGAATGAATATGCTTTCATCCTCCTTACGTTTAGGGATGAGTTCAATAAAGACGTGGTCTATGGCAACTTCTTCAATATCATGTTTAATGGCTGTTAGATTTCTGTGAACTAGAATAGCGGTGGTGGAATCCGAACCAGAAGCATTATAGGATTTGTACCCTGCCAATTTTGCGTGGCCTCCCGTCTCCTGAAGGGCAACGATATCCGGGGCCTCCTTACCCCGAACGAACTGCTGAAGGTTTCCCCGTTTGCGGCGAAACCCACGGCAGTTCCACTGCCAGATGTTGTAGTTAGGAGTGTGAGCCATTTTGAGGTGGCGGGGGTTCAGCGATCAGTTTGGAGATTTCGGATAGGGATGGACGGTCATAGGGTTTGGATGCCACGCCCTTAAGGGAGCCGGAGGCCGTGGATGTAAATCTCGACTTTCAGCGAAGTACTTTGGCTTCGGTCGCGGCTACCCGAGACTCTAGGTTGGTGGCGGTTCTGGTTTCCAGAGCGTCTAGACGTGCGCTTATTTGTTGCAAGTGGGCACCATTCTCCTGATGTTGCTGAAGCATCTGGTTGGCAAGTTCAGTAATCATATGTTCTAGTTTCTCGAATCTTGGGGATATGTCTGAAGAGTTGTCTGTATGATCTTCTGCCTTGCGTTTCTGCGGCTGGTGACGACGAGAAGGGCCGTGAAAGTCCGGTACAAGCCTCGGGAGGAACGAGGAGGCGGCACATTGCTGTCCGGCATTCCAAAATCCACGCTCGTTGGAAAGTTGTTTTCATTCGCTGCTTGAAAAGATGCTACCACAACCCGGTGTTCTGCTGCCGAGATGTCGGGATCTTACACGTGCCACCTGGCTGGAGTGCAGGTAGCACGTAACAATCGGAGGCGAGTCGGAATAGGAAGCTCGAATGACAATGCAATGACCATCATGGCATCACCAACGCGAGCAAATAACCATCAGCTCAAGTTAGTAGAGAACTTGGTCCACTAAATCGGCATAAGTCTTGTCATGGTAATAATGTCATGCCGGGCATGCATTAGAACCCTACAAATGACGTGACATGCATCACGTGATGGTATGACATGTATGTCATGACATTATTGTCATGAATGACGTAAATGACACAAGGCGATGACGTCGCGATCGTTTCTTTATTCGATATGCATCAGAATATGTGTGACGAGAAATGCGTGCAGCATATGACAAGAATGACATGATATGACATGCGCATTCATCTCTTTTCATTTATGTCTTGACATTCGTGTCAGGTCATACACATATTGATATCCAGATATATATCAAATTGAAGAAACGACCACAACGGCATCGTGTCATTCATACCATCTGTGCCATGACGTACAAAACATTTATTTCATGTCAGGTCATGCATGCACGTCATTCAAGTCCTGATATATATCGAGTTAGAGAAACGACCTCGACGGCATCAAGTAATCCACACCCTTTGTGTCACGATATACATCCCGTTGACTCACATATATCATGCCATCGATGTCATGACATGTCATTAGCTTATGTACGCATTCCTGTCATGCCTTTCATGACTGTTCTGATGTATATTCATTCGAACAAATGACCACGACGGCAACATGACGTAGGATAATAGATAGATAGATAGATAGATAGATAGATAGATAGATAGATAGATAGATAGATAGATAGATAGATAGATAGATAGATAGATAGATAGATAGATAGATAGATAGATAGATAGATAGATAGATAGATAGATAGATAGATAGATACAGACAGACAGACAGACAGACTTATTCAAAGCGCCAGCCGTTCGCAAAGAATGCTTCGCTTTAAAAAGGAAAGAAAGAACAAATGCTATTTTATGCCACTTTTGAACTTCTTTTTAGAAGTACTTAGAAGTATCTTCGGTGCACACACGAATAAGCAAAAGGCTCGCCCCAAAACAAGCCACATACATCAGTTTGTAACATACACATGCTCCAGACGGAGGAACATTTCGTAGAGGCTCTGCTTTTTGCTCGCTGCTTACGGAAGTGTTAGAGATAACTGAACGTGGCATACACGAACAATTATCTGTACCGCATAGGGCTTACCACTAACCCATACTGTGATAACTGTCGCAACTTAGAGGCAATTGAACACATATTACTAGAATGCCCCGCGTACCGCGACGAGAGACAATTTTTTGAGCAACAAATGGAGATGATTTGCCACGAACCGTTAACGTTACCGAGCATCTTAGGTCCAATGCCTGGCCCTTCAAAACAGCGACGGGTTTTGGATTTATTGTTCAAATACCTGACAGAAATTGGTCAAATAGGAAAGCTTTAAACATTGCATCCTTCCTATACAAAAGCCTAAATTTACCCGCCATGTCACCTGTAAAAATTAGTATCAGGTCCACTCGGACATTTCATACTTATTTTTATTCTTTTTTTTCTCCCACTCTTTTCTGGAATCTTTTATTCCCATTCCCCATCCCTATACAGAGTAGCATGCCAGCGGTTATATACGCGCCGGCAAAATTCTCTGTTTTAATAAAGAGCCCTCTCTCTCTCTCTCTCTCTCGCTGCTCTATTGACTCGGTGATAGTCGAGCGAAGCGGGCCAGAGACGGAAGCCGGGAGAACGACGATCGGAACAGGAACAATGTACAACACGGTGGGGCTACCACAAAGACTTCAAAACAGCCCAAACAATGGCGCTTGTTTGTTTCGGACGCAATCTCGGCTAGCTCATGTTTCCGAATACGTGGCTTACTTGCACCAGCACTGCGACCGATGTAGCTTCTTTTCATTGCATACGCGTCACCGTCGCGCGGAGGTATTTGACTAGCCCATGCGCAACGTCAAGCCATGCGCAACTAGCTATGTGCAACTTGATGAACATGCGCCTGCTAAGCAGATGAAGAAAATAAAAAGAAAGGGAAATAAAGAGAAAGAGAGAGAGAAACTGGTAAATGAAAAGCAGGGAGGTTAACAGAAAGGCAGGGAGGTTAACCAGAGCTGGTTCTTGTTGTCTAAACTGCACGTGAGGAAGGAGGTACTGGGGTAAAAAGACGAAGAGAGCAAGCAGATAGAGAGGAAAGCACAAAGTTAATACCGTGCGCTATACAGAGGTACAGGCAGCGTTCTTAAAGCCTGTCACGACAGACAGACAGACAGGCAACGAACTTTATTTAATCCTGAGGAGCTACTGTCAGGACCTCCTAACAGGAAGTCTTTGTAGCCGCTGGCCACACCCACGTAGAGGACAGAACGCCGTGACGCTCCGCCCTTTGCTGGGCCCTCTAGATAGCCTGGGTTTGATTTTGGAGTACCGTGCTTCTGATGCCCTCCTCCTATTCGGCTTCGCTGGAGAGGAAGTCGTTAGTCAACGCGGGACATCGCCAGGGCATGTGAGCCATAGAACAAAACGTTTCACTGCAGTCGAGACAACTAGGGTCTACATTTGAGTACATCCTGTTGAGGAATCCCCGCGGCGGGAAAGATCCCGTCTGCAACATTCTAAGAGTAGCTGACTTACCTCTACTGAGCTTCGGGTGAGCCTGTCACGAAAGGATATTTTAAAAGCGTGGAGGTTAACCAGGGCTGAAAGCGCTTGGCTATGCTTGGGGGAAGAGAAAACGGAACGAAAATATTAAGAGAAGGACACGAATTGAAGAGTTGATGAGCACTGGCGTTTTCGACATATTAGAACTACAGCATACCTAGAAAAGAAGGGGCTACAGTCACTGGTGGAACTAGGAGCCCAATTGTTTCATTTATTCACGTGCGCAGTAAGTGTTAAATACTGCGGACTCGTGTATTCTCGGCTACAATGCTAAATTCAGGCTATCGTGGAGCGCTGCTCTAACTGTGTGGTTGCCCGATTGGCTACTTTCTGAACTTTCTAGTGTGTCAATTGAAAATTTTGCTTTAGCTAAGAGGCTAAGTCGTAACAATCGGGCACAACATAACAAAATGGAGTTATTATTATTATTATTATTGTTATTATTATTATTATTATTATTATTATTATTATTATTACGTGGTTCTTTACCACTAGCTTAATTATGCGCGCTGGTCTTCGGTAATATCACTAAGAGATGTTAATGACCAAGTCAAGGCACTCACGAATATTCGTCACGATGGAATTAAAGCTTTAAACCACTAAAAGTTGCTATACAATCTAAATTTCCCCTAGTTTTCTGTTGAACTAAAAACAGCTTTAAAGCTTAAAGACCGTGCTCACAGAAAGCCACAGTGTACAAATCAGGAACCCTGGCATATAGGTTTAAAGATGTAAAGGGCCCTCTCTGCACGTCTTCACAAGCGCGATCATTCCATGTATATAGCACTAGTGGAAGCTAGTACTTATAAAAATTCAAAATCTTTCTGGAGACACTTTCGTAAACAGGCATCACTGTTGCCGGCAACATTGATGCCTTGAGGTAGCACGTGTGTGTTATTGACCAGTTACCTTCACCCAATAAGATCCCGTACTCATGACACCTGCGGAAGAAAGGATGTTCCACGTCCGCCGCCAAGTTTTGTGAGTGGTGGCGCTGGCTGACACTCCTGGGTTAGTTCTAGTAGTGAGTGAGTGAGTGAGTGAGTGAGTGAGTGAGTGAGTGAGTGAGTGAGTGAGTGAGTGAGTGAGTGAGTGAGTGAGTGAGTGAGTGAGTGAGTGAGTGAGTGAGAACTTTATTTTGGGCCCTGAGGAGAAATAATTAAATCAATCCGGTGGCTACACCCAGGTCGGGGCCGGTAGACAGAGCGCTTCGGCGACGGCCCGGGCCCTCTGGACAGCCTTGAGTTGAGCGATGAGCTCTGTGCTTCTGAGCACTGAGTCCCAGGAGAACTGGTCAGGAAAGTCCGTGTCCGCGTTGGCCGGGCACAGCCAGAGTACGTGTTCGAAGTTGTATTCGTGGTCGCAGTGTGGGCATTCAGTAGAAAGGTCTGGATTGATCCTGCTTAGTATCGTTGGTGTGATGTATGTTCTAGCCTGCAATTGCCTGTAAGTGACGGCCTGTGCTCTATTTAGCTTTGGATGAGGAGGAGGAAAAATTCTTCGCCCTAACCTACGATTTGAAGTGATTTCGTGGTATAACACGAGCGGGCACTTGTTGTCTAGGTCCCTCCAGGCTGGGTCGAAGCGAGGGGGCGGAACGCGAGTTCTCGCGCCAGTGGGTGTGCCCGCTCGTTCGGATTAGTCAGGACTTCCGGAAATGTTGCCCATGTAGGCCGGGAACCATGTGACGTGTGGGAACATCAGGTTATAATCTCCCGTTTCTTGGTAGATTTTGTTAACAACCGTAGCTGCTTTCTAAGAGACGAGGGCCGCCGAGAAGATTCTGATGGCTGTTCTTGAGTCCGAGTAAATGACGGAGGCTCCTTTGCAGCTTCGAAGGGCCACCACTATGGCCATTTCTTCTGCTTCGTGAGTGAAGTTGGTAACTACCGTGCCTGCGTTGACGAGAGAGCCATGGGCGTCCACCACAGAGACCGCATAGGCGCCTCGATTCCAATATCTGGCCGCGTCAACGAAGAGGACTTGCGTTTCGTTACGTTTGATGTTGTCAAGGATTGCCTTCGCTCTTGCTTTTCTCCGCCCTTCGTTGCGGGTGGGGTGTATGTTTCGTGGGATGGGATCAACGGTTATTGATCTCTTGGCGTTTGAGCATAGTTGCGACTTCTCTGGTGGCATGAAGAGGGGCTGTATGCCTGCTTCTAGTAAGATCTCGATGCCCGCCCTTGTCAGTGAGAGCCAACTAATTTGGGAATTTCGCTGTGCCTCAAACAGTTCGGTTGCCGTGTTGTGTAGCCCCACTAGCGCTTGCTGTAGGTTTTGCTCCAGAGTGCCCAGTGGGCCGCTCGCGGACCAAGTGATGATGTCATCCGCGTAAATCCCGTGCCCTACTCCCGAGACTTTCAAGAGTTTGTTGGAGAGATCGTGCATTGAGATGTTGAAAAGAAGCGGCGAAAGCACTGATGCTTGCGGGGTAGCGATGTTGTCTAGCCTATGCTATCTGCTTCTGATTTGTCCGACGTTTATAGTGGCCGTTTGGTTAGCCAAAAACGATTTTACAAAGTTGTGGAAATTTACTCCAAGATATAAAGTGGAAATTTCGTTGAGGATGTGTTCATGCCTGACCGTGTCGAAGGCCTTGGTTAAGTCGACCGCCAGGGTGCCTTTTACATCCCTGGATTTGTTGTCTATGATGGCGATCCTGATGAGTGGCATGGCGTCTTGCGTGGATAGTGATTTTCTGAAGCCTATGAGATTGTGGGGGAATAGGCCATTTTCTTCAATGTGCACTCCCATTCTATTGTGGATGGCATGTTCCACAACCTCCCCGAGACACGACGTAAGGGAGATTGGTCTCAGATTCTCTGCATGGAGCGGTTTTCTGGTTTGGGGATGAGGACTACATTGGCAGTTCACCATTCATCCGGCACCCGGCCTTCAGCCCATACTTCGTTGATTTTGCTCGTAATGATTTGTATGGCTTTGTCATCTAGATTTCTGAGTAGTTTGTTGGTGAATCCATCTGACCCAGGGGCCGAGCGTCCGTTTAGGTCGTGAAGGACGTGCGCTATCTCCGAGACTTCGAAAGGACGATCCAGCGAGAGTTGAGGTCTCCCCTTGTACTCGCGTGTCGGATCGTTCCACGGGACAGATTTGCGCTCTACCGGAAGGAAGATGTCTGCTAGGGCCTCAGCCAAGTCCCGCGGACTCGTGATTTTTTTCGTGTGTAGATGAACGAGACTTTCGATCGCTAGCCGGGCATTAATTACTTTTGGTCGGTTCGCTGCTGTCGGCGAATAGGTGCTTGAGAAGGCTGCACTTGCTACCCCTTCTCATTTTACCGTCCGCTTCGTTACACACCTCGTCACATTGCTGCGAACTCAACTTTCTGGAGTGTTCTTCGATCTCTTTGTTGACTGACGTTAATTTAGACACCAGCCTCCTGTTTAGCTTTTGCTGTTTCCATCTTTCGCTTAACGCGTTCTTGACCTCCAGGAGGTGTGCGAGTCTGGAGTCCATGGCTGGCATCTCCAGGTCCGTGCTGACTTCTTTAGTGGCGTTGGCCACCGTAATTTTGAGATTTTCCCGGAGCTCTTCGAAGGTTTCTTCTTGTCTGTCCTCATCACCCCTCATTTTTTGGAACAGGTACCAGTCCGCGTGGTTGTACGTCTTGGGAGGAGTGGGTGTGATGCAGACGTTGATTTCTAGGATGAAATGGTCACTGCCAAGGTCCTCTTGCAGGTTGTTCCACGACCCGTCGGCGTTTCCGAGGAACATGAGGTCCGGGTGGTGTCCCTTTGAACCGAGTTGCCTCTGCGCTACGGGAACCATGAGTCCGTGATGAGTTTCATGCCTAAGGTGTCCGTACACCCGGAAAGCTTAATCCCTTTCCTGTCATTAGGGGTGCAGCCCTAGACGGTGTTGTGCGTGTTGAAGTCTCCGGCAACAATCAGCGGCCTGTCCTTGGCTTGCGACGCGGCCGATGTGAGAAGTTTGTTAAAGTTTCCAAGTCTTTACGTTTAGTACGTAAAGTTTGATCTTTAGGGCCCGACTGGGAATGTATTATGTGAAGATGGATTCTAGGCCTTTCTTGTATATCGGGGTGCCCCTTTACACAAAGTTTACGCCTTTGCGGATGAGAGTGACAATGCCCCCAGCTTGTTCGCACTCGCGGTCCGGGGTCGGCCTGGAAACCCTGTACCCCGAGAAGGACATGTTTTGAATGTTCTTTTCCACCCTGCACTCTTGCAGGATCTTGTAGTAACACATAAACACCCCAGAAAGTGGATGGGAATACGGCGCCGCAGTAGCTCAATTGCTAGAGCATCGCACGCGTAATGTGACGACGTGTGATCGTTCCCCGAGTGCGGCAAGTTGTTTTTTCATCCACTTTCATTTCCATTAAGTTATAATTTCTTTATTTCCATTAGTAAGTACAAGTAACTTCCCCTCTGTTGTCCTTGGCGTCTTTGTTTGTGCGCTTCTTATGATATTAGTCCAGAGGGTAGCTAGATAGAATGGCAGAGAGGCGGGATGAGAGGAGGCACAGAATGGGTAGTATAGTACCGACTCAGTTGCGAAACGAGTGAGTAAGAGCCTTGCCACCCTTCGCTCGCAGTTCCTATACAGGGGGGGGGGGGGAGTGTGTGAATTGGGAAAAGGTGACGTGAGATGGCTAGGAAACGCTACTACTGCAGATACGACTGCTGTTGCGGGCACACGGTATAAACTTAAGTTCACGGTACGGCATAGTACGTTTCTGCTATTTCTGAAAAAATTGATGACGATTCATCCTAATTGCCGACATCATCCTAATATGTGGTGGACATATATTAGGATGATGATGATGATGGTGGTGATCATGATCATGGTGCCAATACGTGCGTTCCGACTCAGTTGCGTAAAATTTAAATGAATATCCGCAAACAACATAACACAAACACTCAAGGAGTTCCTGTCCTTTTCACCAGTGTTGCGTACTCCAGGGTAGCGTATCGTACTGCTGCCGAGAAGTAGAGGCGCCTGCCTATCGAAGCTCGACCGACGTTACCTATTGGGTAGCGTGGTGTTGTCGGCGGGCTGCAGGCATCCGGTAGACCATGGCGACCAAGCAAGGGCCAGACAATTTCTAGTGCGAAACTTGCACGGTTTATTGAAAGGTTGGTGAAAGAAAATCAGAAGAGCATGAAGTCATCAAAAGTGCATTTCGGAGCCCCTTCAATAGGCTCTCTACAATCGTGGGCGGGATCTTGCTTCCGTCGATGCGACGTGATCGGCACAGAAAGAGGTGTTGAGATCTGGTTATACCGAGCCTGCTGAAAGGAAGAAATCGTCCCGCCCCCTGGAATTGTAGACGCCTGTGCGCCTCTTCTGCGCGTTGTGAGTTCGTGGAAGTTCTCTTCTAGGTCCGATTCGGGGAAAGGGCCTTTCTAAACTCGCAGACACACACACACACACACAAAACAGGCCTGTACACTGCGGGGCTTCCGGCAGACAGGTACACACTCGAAACGGTCACGGCGAATTAGAAAGTTACGCTTCATTTCGACGAGGCCTGGTAAAAGGTCGGGTGAGAGAAAGTTCTTTCTGCTCGTGGATCAGGACGCCCACAATAGCAGGCGAAGCCACGCCTCATTTCGACAAGGTAGGGTGAGATGGTCGGTTGAAATTCCTTTCAACACGTGGTGTCAGACGCCAACCCTAACACCAGGTACGTAGATCAGCTAGGATTTGCTTGAGCGTACTTAGGGTAGGCTGTACAAACGAATTGAAAACGTAAAACCAAAGCTGCGGTATGATTTCTTACGACCCTAGGAACTCGGTAGGGGGCTTTCTTCAAATAAAGATGAACCGACAGCTGATTCAAGTGAACCTGTGGTTTCTAGCGAGCGAGTCAACAGTCTTTTCTTTTTCAATCTGAAGGCTCAATTTTCAGAGTGTTGAATGTCTTGTTGGCACCGTTTTTGAAAAACCAACCTCGCCTTTCTTTGTCTGAGACGTCCGTTCAGATTTTAAATTTTGGCTGTTCGCATCATGGTAATCAATTCAAAGCCTATTTTCCTGCTTCTTGGCTGTGATATCCAGGACCTTGACAGCTCCTTGAGTGTTATCTATTATGAATTCCGCGATCATATATAACAGCATGCCCAAGTAGGTTTCATAGAGGTCTACGTTAAAGTAGCTTTGCTTTAAGACAATTTGTTTTGGCACTGTTCACTAGCTGCCAGTTGAAATGGCCGGCAGTTCAAGCTCCCTGCCAGCCAGTGCGTCCATATTTCATTTCCAGTCAACAACGGCAACAATAAAAGAAACACATAAAATAAGGGTGATCCAATGACGAAAGCCTCTTTTCGAATTGTAGTACGACTTCCTGAAAGAACACTTCTTCTTTCTCAAGACCGTTTCGTGCCGCGCGTTTTGTCCAGTTACTTGCTCTCGTCTCATAATTCTCTAGGTGTACAAAATGAAGGCGGGGTAACATCTTGGGACACTGGAGAGTGAAATTCTATCACCGTCTGCACCCCTCATGCGAACTCTACGTCTAAGCCCCGGCTGAAGATATCGCCCAATTGCCTCCGTTGTTTTCTTTCAAGTGGAAGCATAAATGGCGAGTGAAATAGAGCGGGCGGCTGAAATATAGCGATTTAACAAAGGAAGGAATGACAGTCGAGGGCTTAAAGACCGACGGCTTGTACTTTTTATGTGCTTCCATCTTTTAATCGTTTATTATTTTTCTTTTTATATAAATCCCGTGAATCATTGGCTCCTCCATCTACGTTCCACTGCTTCCGAATACGGCGCTGTTTCATTTATCAATTCTCAGGCGTCCACACAGCGTCGAAAAGCAGTGAAATAAGCGAAGTTACGTCGCCCTGAATGAGGGAGAGAACGAGTAGCGTCCCGCGTGGTCGTTAAGAGCCGCGAAAGGAAAAGAAAAAAGAAAGTAAAATGTAGTTCCACACAAACACACACGCGCACGCACGCACACACATGCACGCACGCACGCACACACACGCACGCACGCACGCGCACACAAATGCACACGCACGCACGCGCACACAAATGCACACAGACAAGCCGAGAGCAGCAGTAGCAGAATCAGAGTGCAACGCCGCCAACGCACTCGGGTGCTTCCTCCACTGCCCTGCTCTTGCACTCGCCGAGCCATCGCCCGCGCAGTCGACGAGGAGTGCTTTAAGGTTGTTTCGGCCCCAAATGTAACGGCGAGATTTCTCCTCCACTTTCCAGTTTCCGCCGTTCATTTTGCCCCAGGTTTCCTCTTTCTTTTCCTCCACTCGGCACGCTAGGCGGGCGCTTCAGATGACGGCACATTTGGCGTCGTCGGCGTCGTCGCGCTTTGTCGAGAGCCTCGGCGTCGCTATTCTTCACGGGGCTCATCCGAACACACTGTCGTTGTTTATGGCCACCGCACAAACAACAGCGACGTCGTCGTCGAGCAGGCAAGGCGCTGTCGTCGAGGGATCGCGCAGTGCGGCGCTGGTCGAGCGACCGAACGAAGGCGCTTGTGAAAGAAACCTCTGACGCGTGCTGGCCACAGTCACCGTTGGAAACATTGAAGAGTTCGCAAGATAACGAAAAAGTTAGAAGGACGTAGTAGATAAACAGGGGTTACCGGATACTCGTGTGCCGTATACCGCACTGTTTTTCATATGCCTCCTCCAAACCTTACACCACCCTCCCAACGCTACTGGTGTAAGTCACTCTAAATCCTGGGCTTAGCGCTGCTTCTCCAGCCTACCTACGTATTGCAAACACTTTCCTGCGCAGTCTTGGGTCAGCGAGAATCGCAGCAGGGGCGCGGACCTGGCGTGAATTGTGAGGACGTGGTGTGTTTTCCTGAGGTCGTCAGTGACTACGTGGAAATAGGAGATGGGAAGGGAGTTGTGGGAAGAAAGAAAACCAGTTTTGTTTTACAATACGTTTACTCGTGAGAGTAAGCCTAATCCTTTGGGTTGTGGCTTAACAAACTTTAGCTCTCATCGGCAAGTGCATCTGTAGGAGAGGCGAGAGGCCCTACTTTCCTTTTCATTTGTCTGTGTGGGCTATAACAATTGGGACGATATGCTGTCCCTCAGACTGGGCTGAAATTAGGACAGCTGATAGATCAGCGAGGCTCCGTATCAAGTACGGTAAAACGAGTCTGGGCTCTAACAGTCATTGAGACAGTCGAAGAGAGAGACTCTTTGTCAATTGTTCCAGTTGTAATTCATTTGACTTATCTGCCATGTATATAGAAAAGCTTACCTATAAATATTTCTAGCCCATTTGATCTTTATCGCTTCGCGTGTGCATTTCATCATCGCTGCCAATAATCATCCGAAAAACTTCTCGTTCCAACGGAGAAGCAAGAAGAACGAAAAATGTTTTTCAAGGACACCAACATTTTGGGGAAATATTAAATTTCAGTTGATCCGAATAAGCTAAATGAGTGATATAAGTGTTGTTCTGGGTTCAAAATTGATTTACATGGTGATCGTAATTTTTACTCAATGTGTAATTGTGTTCTGTGCTTGCAGTGTAATTACATGTGTTGTCGGTTTTGGCTATTCAACATGTCTGACTTTATATATGCGTATGTGTACTGAACTCATGCACAAAACTTTGCGATTCATGTACTATTGGATTGTATAGTTTTTATTGATCTGCTTTTTTACTGAGTGCCATATCTTGTGACATTATTCTTCCTTTTTGCGCATAGTTGCTTCCGTTGCTAAGTGACAAGGAGTAGCCGGTGCCGCCATAAAGGCGCCAACCTCTCCTATTATTCATTTCATGAAAAAAAAAGAATAACCAACGAACAAAACTTTGCTCCAACAATAAATTTCAGTTGTTAGTTTAACAGTGATACAGTGTACTATTTGTTTCTTGTTTGTGTGTTTGCATAATTCGCTGCTACTTGCATTAGTTGAATCTGAGTATTCGTTAAGCAACTGCGTTTTTGAATGCGCACGTTCGACTGAAACAATGCGGCTCCTTCGGGACGGCTATTAGTGGCACGAGCTTTGAAATCATGTTTTTTCTTAGTTGCATAAATACCGGAAGCAGAGTACACAAAGCTTTTCGTTCATAAGTCCTGTTTGCCATTGGGCGGCCGCCTTCGCTAAAATTATCTCAGACATCAAGTGATTGACTGACCATTTGCTCCTACGAACATTTCAACAGCGTAAGAACAGTTTCATGGATACGAGCCCAGTTTTCTTTTTTTAATTTAGAAAAAAAGGAACAAAATATTGACGAAGCGGTCTAATTGATACAAGGTCTACACTAAAAGCTAAAAAAAAACTTAGCTAAAGTATAATCATTGTATACAGCCTTCGTGTAAACCAATAAAGGCCAACTGCACGTCGATTACTCAAGTAATATTGCCCATTACGTCGAGATCCTGATAATAAATACGGGCACTACGGTGCACCTAACAGCATGCTTGATGCCCTATGTTCTCCAGCGTAAATGCCTAACGCAGCCGTGAGGGCTCCCAGTGAAGTGTTCTGGAGAATCGCACAAAGGTCTTCTTATTCGGCAATTCTTTAAGCAGAGGACATTTTAGAATCACCAGAAAAGCCCGTATAATGTTTCTTCACTTCTTCAACAGGTCAATGTGCTTGTTTTGACAAGGAATAAAATTAATCGCCGTTCGATGTTTTCCAATGTTCAGGCTACAGCTTGCCGTGTCACCGAGCATGCTCTGGCGACACCCAGGTTTTATGCCGCCCAGATTTCTTCCCTCCCCCCCCCCCCCAAAAAAAAAGAAGAAGAAAGTAATGTGCTTAAAAATCCATCAAACAGTGATCGGGCTTTTTACATATCCTCAATTTGGTGTAACATTGAAACAAAGCATAACTTATTCTTGTGCGACATCTTCACAACGTATCAAATGTGAGGAAGAAAGGGTTTGTTACCGGCTACAAACACATTTTCTTAACACGCTGTAACACGTCACAAAACTGAAGCTTTTCGCATGTAACATGCTATACTTTCATGGGAAAATTTACATTCATAACAAACATGAGCAATGCCTAGCGGTTTGAAGTCAGTTTTTCAAACGCAGTTCCATCGAAGCCGCGGATAAGCATGAACATCTCATGTGGTTCGGAGCATATATGACGAGGCAATTAGACGCGTCACTTGGCGCTTGCTTCGTGGAGTGCTAGAGCCCGGCATTGGAAGCGTTAGAACTTATGCGCGACAGTGAAAAAAACTGATATAGTGGTGCGCAGCCCGATTGTTGGTGCGATGAACATTAAACCAGAAACACTTGTCAGAGACAATGACATAGAATGAGCAGGCTCCACTCATCATAATATTGAGTCAATACATCGTAATAATATAAACATTCCCCTATATGCTATTAGCCTATAGAGGAATCTCGCTACTCTTCAAAAGCGGAGGGTTTGGCAATTTAATTGCCATTTTAGAACTCGAGCTATCACGTTCGAAGTTAGAACTCCTCCATATATTTGGACTAAAAGACCGCAGCGTCGACCTAGGTGGTATTAAAGACGCACTTTACAGCCACACTTGACTGGTACCTAATTAGGCTGGGAAAGTAGCCTTTTTAATGCTCGTCTTCAATTCCAGCGATTTTTAAAACCTAATTATTATTCAGTTGGGAGAAAAGGTGTGATGAAGAATATAGAAAATGAAAACCGAACGACACGCTTTTCTTTTTCATGATTACGTCTCAGTACCGGTACCCCAGTGTGACGTCACAGATATCAACAAATTATTTTGAATTTGTGCCTCGTCGCCAGGGTCAAGGAGGCAGCGAAGGCCAGAGGTCTTCGCTGCCTCCCTGGAATGAGGAGACCTCATTCAGGGAGGTCCAGGGACCTCATTCATGAGGTCCAGGAATGAGGTCCCTCATTCCAGGGACCTCATTCAATGAGGTCCCTGGAATGAGGAGACCTCCCACCTAGAGTAGAACCGGGGCCTACCCCGGTATACTGTTTCGAAAATACACATTTATTCCTCCTCTTGGTTCGTTTAGGCAAGGTAAAATTTACACAGTTTTGCTATACGGTACAAGCTTTGGTTTCCTTGAAATACATCTTGGTCCTCCTACTTCACCGATAAACAGTTTACTAGATCCGAGTAGATGTTGTCAAGATCCATGAACTCGCGGCAAGCCGGTGCATAAAGTTGTGGGCGGCGTCACTACATGCCATTCGGCTTTGTGTCTTTTCTGGATTATGCCGCATATGCATTTTCTTAGATGGGTCATCTCGCTAATGGAGTAGCTTAATTTACTAATGCAGCTCAACTTAATATTACTATTTGATGTCCCGTTAAAGGCACCTCCACCAGGTCTGGCCATTCTAAGCTGATAAGCGCAATGCATACAATGCGCGCTCACGAGCGTGTCTGCTAAGAATCACATCGCTACGCGCCGTGGAAAGAGCTAAAATTGCTGACTAAACGCCGCTCGCCCTTCTCGTCGTGGGCGCCGCGCTCCAACACGGGCGGGGAGGGGGGGGAGGAGGGGAAGGGGGGGGGGCTGACAAGTGCGCCTACGTACATGTATATGCTGTGACGTCGCTCATAGTGACCCGTCACACTTCGAAAGTTATTCGAGGCAACAACCGTTATTTGTGTAATCTGTTGCTTCAATAGACAAATCAAAGTTTAAAGCATTAATAAAACACACAAACCGAATGCATGCTTGTTTTTGTTTTACTTCACACCGCAGCAAGAGAGATGTACTTGCATTTCGTCTACTTGTTCCACGTCATGCAGTCGCGCGCGCAGAGAGCGAAACTATGTGATTTTCCAACGCGTACCAGCGGACAATCATGCTCTGTGATCTGCTTGCGTCTGCCTCAGTGTTCGTGTAGCGCTGACTTATGCTGCTAGTGAGGTGTTCTCGTGCACAGCGCGCAAAATCATGCGCTATGCGAAACGAGAGAAACGCAACAGCTCGCGCGCGCGACCATCAGCAGAAGTGCGCCGCGCAGGAACAAATCGCGAGAGAAAAATAAAAAAAAAAGAAGGAGCCCGGGACGTATGCCACGCGATCCTCAAGCTAGGTATGGGAGAACGCAGGGAAGGCATTTCGCTTGTGGTGGCAAGACGGGGCAGGTGGAGAGGGTGCCCTTGTTGGCGGTGGCGCTCGCCCCCTGAAATCATGGGTTCGCGGCACTGAAATATGTCTGTCTGGGCTATCAATTAACTAATTTGAAAAACTCTTGTGGTAGCATGCTCTCAAGACGCCACCTAACAACTTCCGGCGTATAACCAAACTATGCTACATGGCCTGGTGATGGGCCCTTTAAGGTCCTTATCAAATCAAATTAAATTATGGGGTTTACCGTGCCGAAACCACTTTCTGATTATGAGGCACGCCATAGTGGAGGGCTCCGGAAATTTCGACCACCTGGGGTTCTTTAACGTGTACCTAAATCTAAGTGCACGGGTGTTTTCGCATTTCGCCCCCATCGGAATGCGGCCGCCGTGGCCGAGATTCGATCCCGTGACCTCGTGCTCAGCAGCCCAACAAAGGTCTTTATCACATCCACTACCTATCTTGAGATGCGCCAGGATCAGGATGTTAGTATAGCTTGCTTACTTTTCTGTAACCGCTGTCTACTTATTCTCATCTTAAGAAGCGCAGGATGGGTCATAAGCCCCCCATAGGGAGCTGCCGTTCGCATTTTTCTCTCTCGACTAGCAGAGAGCTCCGTGCATATTAACATTGTTAGGCTTAAGGAAGAAGGTTAACCCTTCGAACGTCCGCCTTTTCATTTTTTTCTTTTCTTTTTTGGATAAAATATTACCGATGAAGTGTTGTCTCGAGCGTCTCGTGCATCGGGAAGTGCACTGGAGGGTTTGAAGTCGTGCGGAGTTCGGAAAGCCTCCGAGAAATTAACGCCGAGTTCAAAAAAGTAAACCACTCCAATTCTCGCCCGCTTCTTTTGCATTGTAAAAGAGGTCCTGCCGGGAGTATTATGATGGGCCATTTCCGGAGCGGATTTCTCGCTCGCTCACTCTTCCTGCCTTGAGCGAAAATGGGTGGCGAAAAACGAAAAAAAAAAGAAATAGAATAATAAGAAAGAAAACGACGACCCAATATTTCTGCGCTTTGGGGGCTCATCGCTCGTTTTAGCTTTATCTTCGGAAGAGGCTTGTCCTTCTGTGTTGCCATGGAGAGGCGCCTGCTGATTCCTCTCCACCAGAACGGCGCCCTTCCGAATTGCTAATTGTTGCCGCGCGCCGTTTCGCGAGGCTCCTCTATGTGGGCGCGCGAAGGCTGCAAGCGTGCTGCGCCGGCAGGGTATAAAGCGCCACGGAGACCGTAAAAGGGAATCAAAGGAGCCTCGTTAAGTAAGAGCAAACAAGACGCGACGCGCCGTCTCAGCAGATTCTGAGCTCGCTGCGCGCGCAGTCGGCCGTGTATACGCAGATGACGTTCTTCCTCGGCGCCTTCCGGAGGACAGCGCCAGCAGGTTGATTGTCTCGGTGGCCCCACCTGACTTGCACTATCGCGCCGAAATCCGGGGTGGCCCGGTGTTCGGGGGACTGTGCAGCTTAACCACGCCTTGACGTGGTTAAGCTGCACAGAGCATGCGCACGTGGAGATCGTGCGATGCGGACGCGCATTGCTGGATAAAATGCAGCGTATGCGTGCGCCTTATAACGGGGACCCCGTCCAAGGCCAATCAATCATTTTCGTCTAAAATTTAGTTTCGCCACATTTCCAGTGTCTTCAGCATCGTGAAAAGTGAACGGGTGCGGAACGGAATGAGAATTTTTTTCAATACTTGAGCGAGTTTTGTTAAGTGTAAAGAATGTCAAATCCATGCGATGGCTCTCTCAGGAACGTCAGAGATTACATGAGCTATTTCGCGTCTAGGATACTTAACAAGAAACTTTCCAGCCACTTGAAAAAAATATGCCTGCTGTAGAACATTGTGAAGAACAATGAAAGAAGTGACTCCGCTACTCGACAACATACTTATACCGCGAGCGAACATCTAGCCGTCTACTCCCTTCCAAATCGTTTTACTCGAATACTTAACAAATTTCATTCAAGCTTGCAGCCCAGATCTAATGAAAAGTGCTTCAATACATACGCGACACGTTTTAAATATCATTATTTACGTCCGCACTTGCACTTTTGATGCACTATCTTGGAATGCAGAATTGTTCGAACACCTTCTGGACGGGTTAATGAAGTACTGGCAGGACGCTCTATAGATTTGTCATTTCTACGGTAAATAAAGGCAGAAACATCCTAGACCCTCCCCCCTCCCAAAAAAGAAAAAAGAAAAAATATGGGAAGGCGTCAGAGAGCTTTAAATAATATTTTGACATACTTGTTACCGTACAAATTTTGATTTCGGTGCCCAAGGGAATGATGCGCTATGATGCCACGATAAACAGGCTGTCTTCATTCCTGCGATCGGTGTAGCTACTACGCGGATGCGTAACCAGACGAAACAAGTGCAGCGCATCTAGCTTTATTATAATACATAGCGTCAGCAAATTTTGACCTATGTCATGGTTATCGCATCATGATAACGTCGATAATGCCAAGTGCAGAATTAATTTTGAGTATAAATTTAAAGTCAAACTGCGTTAATTTAAGGTTTTGCGACATTCACATCTGCAATGCATTATCCCTTTACGCAAGAGAAAATATGTGATAGAGTTTCGGCAGCTTCAAAAATGCATTTCAGTACTCCTTCAAAGGGACGTAAAAGAGCAGCGCCGAATCAGTTCAGACTGGTCGAGAACTTAATTTGCATAACTTTTTCTGGAAAGAGTTTATTGTTGTCGGAGGAAACGAAGGCTAAACTAATCCTTCCTTTGTTCCCTCTTTTATTTGTTGCCGAAACATCAGTGCCGGTGCTTCAGTATGTCGTCACAATTTTCAACGGATGTTCTCATATTTAGAATGTTTGCATAAACTCGTCGAAAATGCCTCTGTTGAGCCTTGGCTTGGCACCCTCCACGGTGGCTGAGTTGTTACGGCGTTCTGCCGCTCAGGTCGCGGGCTCGATTTCCCCTATACCGAGACAGCTGCATTCCAACGGCGAACTTTGCAGATGTGCTTTTGGTGCACGGCAAAGAACCCCAGATGATCGAAGTTTATACGGAGCCCTCTTCCTTACACTTGGGAATTTGTGAGGCACGTACCCAAGGGGATGCCCGGGGGGGTCCGCCCCTCCCTCCCCGAGATTAAGCGGCACCCCCCCCCCCCCCTCCCTTCACCAACCTACGCCACCAGTCCTCACAAACATTGCTAAAGCGCCGACAAATCAATCTTCTTGGCGGTCAACGTTTTGCCGCCTTTTACAGCGAAAGCAGTGTATGACTAACTTCTGCAGTGTTTTTCGGCGTCCGTTAACTGAAGAAATCATCATGTGGGCCGATCCAGGTGATAGTGAAGAAAGTGTCCAAGATCAATGGCACATACCCCTGTGGACTCGGGAACCTACAACGCACCCTTCGGAGTCTTCGGGATCGACCCACGTATGGCGAGCGCTTAACGCCTGCTTCACCTCCGCCATGGGTGGGCTTGATATTACAATATATTTGGAATCGGCCTACGTAGGGGGAGTTCTTAATGCCTGCTTCACCTCCACCGAGGTGAACAGAGAAAGTCATTGCACGAGATTAAAGTTGTGACCTATGCGGTGCATAAACACAAACATTACATGATTTTGCATGAGTGCGTATAATAAAAATAAACACCCTCTTGTGCACGTGTTGCATTTAGCTGTATAGCACTTATACCCTTCGCTAAAGCTTCCCTTCAAATGGATTACAATACGTGTAGCTGTATGATCTGCATATGTTTTAACCCGACCGGTTCACGGTTAGCTTACACTATCTCGGCGCTTTAGGGTGTATCGTGCGGTCTTGCCTAGACGCATCAGCGATAGCTCGGAACGCGTGAGCGTGCCCGAACTTACTTCATTACGACATGCAAGATTGCATCGCACCGAGCAAACTTAGTTAGGATACGGACTTGTTCGAAGTAGTAGAAGGTCATTGATTTTATGTCTTTGTGTTTCATCATTATTGTGTCGCTCGGTCCTCCCTCCTCCCCCTCCTCTCCGTTTCGCAAATGGGATCTTGCGTGTCTATGCGAAGGCAGTTGCGATGAAGTGCCGCTGTGCATTATGCACGACGGCACTGCGACACCCGCTGACAACCCCGTTACGTTTATTAATATGAAAAAGGAAAGCTAATGAAATAACCAAGAACAGAAAAGAAATCAAGTGACCCCCAAGGCATGCTTCGCTTGCCTCACTCTCAGAAAGAGAGGCGTTCTGTAAATTTGTTCGGGAAATTATCAATTTATCGCACAGCACAGGCCGGTCAGCCGAGCCAAATGACCGAACAAGGGCGCTGCCATATTTCATTAGAGCAAACAGCCGGTTTGGGGTGTGAGGGGGAAACGAAAATAGCCAGAAAACGCCTTGTTCGAATCTCAGTCAGCAATTTCGAAGCTGACTTCTAGGCGTAGATATATACACCCGGCCTCTACTACACTCTAGCCACCCCCCCCTCCCCCTTTTCCCCTGTCTACCTCTGTCCCAAGTGGTTCAGAGAGCGCAGCGCGATCAAGAGCAAGAAGAAGTAAAAAAAAAAAGACTTTACGCAAGTTTGGACACAGAGGGGGAAAAAAAGAACACGCTGCTGCGCGTGCGTCTTGTGTACTGCCTTTTGTTCGTGTTTGTTTTCTTTCGCTTTCCCGCGACGCCTTCTCTCTCACACAGTGAAACAGAGTTTTCTGCGCCGCAACGCGTTGTTATCAAGAAAAGGTTTCAATGAGAGCGAAACCTAAAGGAGAAAGCATGGGAGGGAACGAGCCAGTCAAATAAGTGTCGAAAGAGAAACTAAAGAAAGCGACGGAGATAGAAAAGAGGCGGGCGAAATATATATACAGAGAAAGACGCGGCCGGAACCTTAACCCCACCATTGTGCGGCCGACGACTGCGGCGGCCATTGTTACGGCCGTGATTGATTGCCGGCCGAGTAGAGCAATAGTATCTGCCACCATGCAGTGGCACTCCTGAGCGCGCGCGCCTTTGCCTTCCGCTTCTGCTGGCCCTGTGACCCCCGGGGGCCACTTTTCAGGATCCCCACCCTCCTCACTACCCCCAACCTTATATCCCTTTGCAGCCGCGCAAGATACTTTTAGTGCCCCCGCGTTCGGGCGCAGAGCCAGTTACTGAAACATCCCCCTTCCTTCCCCTTTATACGCCGATGATATGGCCGCTCCCTTTTTTATCGCTGCCCTCATACAATACATGTGAGCCTCAGCCAGCTAGCAGCCAGCGCTGGTATGATAGGTTGGCCGATAACATTTGGTTTTCCTCCAGGGTTCTTTCCACTGTGCGTTTCTCGCAGGGGCTTGTTCTTCCATAAGGTTTCGTTCGCTCGCTCCCGCGTTACGTTGCTCGCTTTGCAACGTCTCGGAGATATTGACGTAGTAGTTCTGCGGAAACCCGCAAGGTGGAGAGAAGTAATGAATAAAGGGAAAATCAGACATCCACCCGTTCGTAGGGTTCCTCGAAAGAAAAGCCTCATAGTTGAAGAAAAATTCGCCCTGGTCCGGGACCCGAACCCGGGACCACCGCCTTGCCGGGGCAGCCGCTCTACGATATGAGCTAACTAGGTGGCTAGAAGATGGCAGTGCGAAGTCGAATTTGTCGACAACACGAAGCAAAGGTAAGAGTTTCACGTAGTAGTTCTGCGGAAACCCGCAAGGTGGAGAGAAGTAATGAATAAAGGGAAAATCAGACATCCAGCCATTCATAGCAATTGCTACAAAGGAAACCCATACGGGTTCCTCGAATGAAAAGCCTCATAGTTGAAGAAAAATTTGCCCTGGTCCCAGGCGTTCGTAGCAATTGTTACAAAGGAAACCCGTATACGGGTTCCTCGAAAGAAAAGCCTCATAGTTGAAGAAAAATTTTTCTTCAACTATGAGGCTTTTCTTTCGAGGAACCCGTATGGGTTTCCTTTGTAACAATTGCTACGAACGCCTGGGACCAGGGCAAATTTTTCTTCAACTATGAGGCTTTTCATTCGAGGAACCCGTATGGGTTTCCTTTGTAGCAATTGCTATGAATGGCTGGATGTCTGATTTTCCCTTTATTCAATGCCGATATTGCTTCATGGTGTGGTACGGGTAGTAAGCTGAACATCTTTATATGCGGTAGGGCTAGGTGCTCGAGTTTTTGCATGTATGGGACGAGTTGGTCGCCCTCTCCACATAGAAGCCACCATGCAGCTTTGAACTGTTTAATTGATTTTATAGAAATAACGCGAACCAAGGCCATATTCTCCTCAAACAAGATACACGTTTATGCGATCAAAAGGGAAAATATCGCACAGCTAGGATAATCGCCATCACTTGCTAATGATAAATTATCGCACTCGACAGAGTTAAGCCAATAATAAGTGCATATTCGTTTCTATTGTGAAACACACAGAATCTTCAGATGTGCAGTAGAAGGTTTTGGCTCATAGTAACTCGATTTTCAAAAGCACGTAAAGCGCCGAACGTAATCGTAATTAGCATCAAAACAAGAAAAGGTCTTTATAAATTTTGCCCACCTAGCCTGTCTCGATAACTGCGACAACTGCTTGTAAGGGAGCCTTAATTATTACTTACATCATTACGGCAACACGAACCGTGTAAGCTTACCGTATGTTCATTTACTGTGAAAGGAGACCAGGTTCCAAAGAAGTTTGCAGAAAGGGAGTGTTACTAAGAAGCTGCACCATACATTTGTCATAGCAGCGAAGGGGATGGCAGGGACAGTCTTCTCCAATGAAACACACTGTGAATCGGGGTAGGATGGTGAACATGAACAACCAGCGCCACTAGTCATCACAAGCTGGGGCCAGGAACTGAAACACTGTTTTTCCGAAATTTGTAATCACACGCTCCATTAACTAGTATTCCCGTGTAAGGAAAAGATTTTGTGCGCCTAGCCGCACATGACGTTGCAGTGGAATTCGTCTCTTTTGCTTTTATATGTCCAATTTCGGATCCATAGGTTTGCGGAGCTTTCGGTATAGGATAGTGTGGAAGTTGTCAGAAAATTTGCACAGAAAGTAAGGGTTTGCGAATAATGCAGTTAATGGGGTGGAAGTGACGAATATCAGTGCAATAGTTTGTGGACTCTCCTTTAACCGATATTAAGCAGGGTGTCTATAATATAGATCGTCGCATTTATTACATATCAGTTTTTCAAGTACAATCACGCCATCCAGTGAACACGCAGATAAAAAGCTATATTTAGGAATAAAGCAGCTGCGTGCGCGATGGCTTCATACTTTCTACTGTACTATTGATCTAGTTTTCTGGTAAAGCGAACGTTCTTCTTCGGTTTGATTCTGCAATTGGATAGCTTTTTTCTTTTGCTGCGTCATTACTAAACAAATTGATTTGTTGAACCCGGCGACCTTCCTAAATGGTTTGCATCTTAAAGAGAGAGAAAGAGATCGCAAAGAAAGGAAAAGCAGGGAGAAGCATAAGATATAATGGCGGCGAAGATCGCAGTGGGACTGGTTGTTGGCAAAGAGCGAAAAGTGAAGAAACACTGAATCCTTGCACACCAGCATGAATTGTTTATTCGTAACAACTGGCCTTGGGGAGTTGAAGTTGCTATGCCTAATATTGGAGCATCTTAACATACATACACCTGCACCAGCAGTAATAACGTAGTACAATTACTAGTCATCAGTAGTAGTTTACCTGTAGTAATTATTATTATTATTATTATTATTATTATTATTGTTATTATTATTATTATTATTATTAGTAGTAGTAGTAGTAGCAGCAACAGCAGCAGCAGTAGTAGCAGTAGTGGCAGTAGTAGTAGCAGCAGCAGTAGTGGCAGTAGTGGCAGTAGTAGTAGTAGTAGTAGTAGTAGTAGTAGTAGTAGTAGTAGTAGTAGTAGTAGTAGTAGTAGTAGTAGTAGTAGTAGTAGTAGTAGTAGCACAATTACTTAGTCACCAGCTCACATCAAATCTAAATTTACAATTTTATTCATGCGCAAGTACGCTTATCCAGTGCACCCTCGCATACTCTCGATTCGCTTCCTATTACCTATTACCGTGAGCGCGTGAGTAATATGCCTGGGAGTTCCCCTCAGCCATGAATTCATTGATCACGTCTCGAACTTAAGAGGCTGACATTACATGGCATCCATGCATTTAATAAGGCACGCACTTTTCTTCGTCAACAGATACGTTCTTTATTGAAATGAAAATAAAAGAAAGAGACATAGTCACCTTAAATGCTGACGGCTACTCCTTCTCGTATAGTGGAAACAACAATATAAAAAACATATGTAAGAAAATGAAGAGAAACGAGGTCAGAGGGTCAGAAATCCGCAGCACATAGTCCTATGCACCCATGAACATATAAATATAAAAGGCAAATGCAAGTTGCACCACAGTGAGTTTGCAAACAAAATCGCAAACACACACAAGCGACCGTGATGTAGTCTGCAATGAGCATATACACAGATGAGGAATTACACAGAGTTAAAGTAATGCACGCACAGAATGCAAAAAAAGTATAACACGTAATATACAAGCGCTAATACTTACAAATACTAGAAGCAAGTTACAGCAACATCGTATGACTATTCAGTGCGTTATCTAGTTCTTGTTAAGGGTGCCTGTCTCTTCGTAAAATTGTTCAAGTGTGTTCAATGCTCTTAGCATCTTCAATAAACATATTGGAACAATAGAAAGTAGCTAGTCGTCGTAATTAACTCTAGTGTTTACTGCGCTTTTATAATGCCATGCGTTCATAACTTGTTTGGTTGCATTTTTTTCATGTTTCTTCAAGCAGTTTACTAATGAGTTAGCATTTGTATTTGTTGATTTTAACTTTAAGGCAGATAGCTTTCGCATTACATTTTGATCAGTAATAAGAAACAATAAAAGCTCCGGGTAATAAACAAAAGTGCTTGAAGTCGACAGCCCGAAATGGACGACCGTCCACCTATAGAAGTCTCATCCTTGCGTGCGAGTGATGCGTTTCTTATTCTTATCTCTCTTTTCTTTCGCTCAAACCTTACCTCTACGCATAGCATATAGCCATCCAAAATGAAGCGGTAGTTAACCTTCTTGAACTAGCTCTTATCATCAACGCACTCTATCTTTGAAAATGTTAATAGCAGCAACACAATGCTAAGAATGACATTGTTTAAACTGAACGAAGTTAGAGGCCCCTTCGGTAGAAGTTACTTTCTTCATCGTGATCTTTGCTGTCATTATTGTTTTGTCCATACAAATAGGTCATTTACATCCTTGTATTCGTGCTCTTAAAGAACTTGAGATCGAGAGCAGTATTACAGCTTCATGCGCTGTATATCGAAGGTGTTCTTCAAGTCTAATACTGCGCGACTAGATTATAGTGTATACGGTGCTCAGCGACTGAAACGCGATACTCGGACAGTATGGCAGCCGGTGATTCTTGCGTCAGCGGTGAGCGCTCGGTGATCGCTGAGGGTGCCCGTTTACGTGACAATGCATCAGAATAACTCTCGTTTTCTTGTGACACAAAAGTGCATCAGCTCAATCTCCCCAGTGTCCAATGGTGGCGCAAAAGAAGTGCCGGCCGCCATGCTGTCTGAGTATCGTCCACAATTTAGTTCCCAACATTGCCAGGGGCGTCGCCATGCAGTAGGGGGCTTATAGGGCTTCAGCCTCCCCGAAATTTTTTTCGTGCTGTTATGCACCGCCGACCAAAACTGCCCTCGCCGCCGGTAATCATTCTGAATTTTGTCTAAAATGTCTTTTTCACGCCAGCGCGAACATTGCGAACTCGGGCTGGATTTTGTGGCAACACCCGTGTACCTGGAGTCACATAAAGCAAGAAGCCCTATCCGAGCATAAAGTTTCAAGGGCGTTTTGATGGTGAGCGAGCTCGTCGCGGTATCTTGCGGAGGCCGCGGAATCTACGGAGCAGGTGGATTTCAATTACGAAATTTAATGGGTGTAAAGTTATCATAAACTTTTGATGCGAAACGGGCACTGACATTCCTAAAGTCGTGCTTCAGATTTTCTATTCCGGAACTTTGTGGGTTTATTGTTCTCATAAACATTTGACGCCAAACGTTCATTGACTTTTCTAAAGTCGCACATCGAACCACGCAACGAGACAAGCCAAATCACACTCTCAGACAAGATGACAAAGCACGCAGCCACTCCGATAAGACAAAGCCTTGTGTTGGTTCATTTGTGTCGTCATGTCACAGAAAAGAATGTCAATGTTTTCTTCACCTGCGCCAAAGCATCCATGTCAAGACACTAAAGCCAGGAAAGGTAACTATGTTCTTATTCCTGTTTCTACTTTGGCTTTAATTCACGAGGACACATCGAGCCTTTTCAATTTTCTTGTTCTCCCTATCCTCGGGATGACAGAACCAGCCAGAGCGTATGCGTTTTTCTCGTGTGGCCCCAACCACCGCGCGGCGCCCTTGAGTGCGCGTTCGTTTTCTTTGGCCGAGTGGATTTTGTCCTGGCACTTTTGAACGCTTTTGGACTAGCAGACGCGAAAAAAAAAAACAATGGTCGCTCGCCGCCATCACTGTGAGGACTCGACGGGTTGCACCGCGTTTGCTTGAAGGCATCACCTTCACTTCGATGTTATCGCAACCAATCCGGAAAGTCTTTCGTCTCGCTAGTGCAGGATACCGAGCAGTATGCGTATGGTTCTCTGTGGACCAAGCGTCTCACGTTTTCTTGGAAATTCCTCCCGTAGCCGCATTAGGTGCCCAAAGTAGGCATTCGGTTGTGGTCAACATGCTTTCCTTTGCATTTCTTCATTTCGGTGTCCCCACCTCATAAAAGAAAAAAAAAGAGAAAGACTTCGTTGCGGCGCAGCGAAATGTCGCATGGTGAAAGTTCGATTTTGTTACTTCTTTTGCGGAAATTAATGGGCCACGGGATTCTTCAGTTGCCGGGTACTCTTACTATATTATTGCGATAGCAACTTTATGGACACTGCAGGCGCATTCCAGCCGTCGGTTGTCGCGATGATGTTCCTATGAAGTCAAAGGGTGGTAACATCGACACCGCGCGCCGCATGCTGTATGTGCGAGTGAAAGTGTGTGTGTGTGTGTGGGGGGAGGGGTATCTGGCGGCCGCTGCGCGGGCCATTTTGCAGAACTCCTGCTTTTTATATGGGCTCTCTGTTGCGACGACAATTTCGGTGAAATTACAGTACTATACCGGTGACAGCTACTCCTGCGCAGTGCATTGGAACGAAGGACAGCGTCATTGAGATTTTCCCCTCGCCGTTGCATATGTGCAAAAATGTAAACAAGGCTCTTGAATAACCAGCACGTGTTCATTGCATGGCCTTCACGTTTTTCATATCAGTGGCATGTACTGCTTTGCTGGTTTCGAACTGATATAGTTGTAAAGTTCGCGTGATATTTTCTTTACTTATTACAGACAAAAAACACGGAAGCACTGATATAAGTTATTTCTGACACAATTTTTGGAAGATACGAATATATTCTTTTATGAAAGAATACATATTGTACTTGTCTTGACAGCGAGTAGCGTTCGAGAATACGTTTGCAGCCTCTTTGGCAATGTCAATGCAGTTATTATTCACGTATTTGATCCCTCGACGAATTTGGTAAGCAGGAGGCTGAGCTGCAACCTGAGCCCCCCCCCCTCCCGAGCGAATTTAGTGGTTGCGCCACTAAACCCACTACCCTGAGATTCCGACTCTCATTCTCTGGCGTCTGGGTGATAGTGACTGGGTGACAGTGAGAGAAGCTAGGGAATAGAGAAATCAAGGGGAAAGGTAGGGAGGTTAACCAGAATAGAAAATACAGTGTGCTACCCTACACTGAAGAACAGGGCTTGACAGTGAACACTGAAGAACTACACCCTACACTGAAGAACTTTATTCAGGTCCTGAGGAGCGATTCTGAAACTGCCTTACGAAGGAGAAGCCGTCGCGGGCCGCTTCCACGTCGGCACGAGCAGACCGTGACTGAACACCGTGCCGCGTCCCTCTGGACGGCCTGTAGCTGAGCGGCGAGGCTGGAGCTCTTGAGCGCCTCCTCCAACTCTCCTTCCGTGGTGCGATGATCGTGGTCCCGTAACGGAAATACCGCCAGACCATGTGTTAAGGACAAACCGGACAATCGGGCTCGAACCAGTCCGCGTACCTGCTGACACTGGCTAGGCTAGGATAGGATCTGGTCTGCAGCATGCGAAGGGTGGAAGATCGAGGCCCGGAGAGCTTGGCGTGGGGCTGGGGATAGACCCTCCTGCCGAGCTGATAGTGCTTTGCAATCTCGTTGAACGTGTGGCGCGAGTCCGAGTGGTGCCCCGCGTCCGCGCCCGCGAGCGGCGTATGGGTGAGTTCGCGCGCGCGGGCGTGGGCCAGCTCATTGGCGTCGGGAACGACGGGGAGACCCGAGGCCCCATGTGGGCCGGGAAACAAGTGATGACATGGGGGGCGACGCGCCTGCCGCAAAGCAGGGTGGCTGCCTCCCCCGAGACCAAACCCATGGCGAAGGCTCTGAACACCGCCTGGGAATCCGTGTAGACCTGCGGTCTGCTCCTGTCGCGAAGGGCGAGGGCCACCGCGACCTCTTCCGCCAGAGCCGGGGACGAGCCCTGCACCGACGCGGCGTTAAGGAGGTTGCCCCTGTGATCTACCACCGCCATGAACCGGTCGGACGAACCTTATTGGGTGGCGTCGACGACCGCGACCGATCGTGGATCGCCGGTGACGGATCCGAGAAGTGCGGCCGCTCTGGCCCGGTGTCTGCCTACATTGTGTTGCAGGTGCACGTTGCGCGGGAACGGCGAGACCGTGACGGCCCCCCGCGTCCCCGCGTCGAGCGCACACCGCCTTTCCCTGATGGCAGTGGGGTTGCGATCCACCGGCTCCAGAATCCTTCTCCCCGCAGGCGAGGAAGAGAGCATGACAACATCGGCCAGCTACTCGGCCTCGACAACCTCGTCGAGGGTGTTGTGGACTCCCAGCTGCATGAAGTTCTCCGTGCTGGCACTCATGGGGATGCCGAGCATCTTTTTGATGCACTGCGCATCAGCGCTTCGAGCTTTGCCTTCTCGTATCCGTGCCAACGGTGCGCGGTGGCCACGTACGTGATGTGACTCCTTAGGAAGGCGTGGTACAAACTAAGGAGGTTGTCCTCCCCCAGGCATCCACGACTGTTGGAGACACTAGTTATAAGCCAGACCATGTTGTCCGTTTTGGTGACCATACGAGCGATCGTTTGTCCGTTACTACCGTTTGGCTCGATCAGCATACCGAGTACGCGGGGGACCTCCACCCTGGGAATTACCTGCCCGATGGCCGTGTGAATGGAGATGTTGACCTTCCCGATAGGGACCTACCCTATGGGGATGCGCCCACTCTTTGTCGGTCGATACAAAATAAGTTCGGACTTAATAAACCGGAGCCCCGTACCCGTCAAGAATTCCTCCGTGCAGCTCAGGGCCGCCTGCAACGATTCATCGACTCTGCCTTCACTGCCGCCGTCGCACCACACCATGATGTCGTCTGCCTAACGAGCGTGATTAACACCGTCCACCTTGGAGAGACGCGCGGAGCGGCCGCGCATGGTGACGTTGAAGAGAAGCGGCGAGATGACCGACCCCTGAGCGGTGCCCCTCGCACCCAGCTCGAATGGATCAGACACCCACCTTGAGAATGGCGCGCCTGCCCCGAAGGAACCAATTGACGAACCCGTGAAACTTGGACCCAAGACCCATGTCCGAACGTAATCGAGGACGTGTCTATGCGAAATGTTATCGAAGGCCTTTTCGAGATCCAGCGTTAGGATACTCCTGACGTCTCTGGTGTCCCTATCGATGATGTGGTGTTAAACAGTTTCATGACATCCTGAGTTGACAGGGACGGATGAAAGCACACCATGCTGTAAGGGAAGAGTTCGCGTTTCTCGATGTGCGTAGATCATCAGCATCAGCAGCAACAGTCTGTTTTATGTCAACTTCAGGACGAAGGCCTCTCCCTGCGATCTCCAATTACCCCTGTCCTGCGCCAACCGATTCCAACTAGCGCCTGCGAATTTCCTAATTTCATCGCTCCACGTAGTCTTCTGTCGCCCTAGATTGCGTTTCCCTTCTCTTGGTACCCATTCTGTAACCCTAATGGTCCAATGGTTATCTAACCTGCGCATTACATGACCTGCCCAGCTCCATTTTTTTCTCTTGATGTTAATTAGGATATCATCTATACCCGTTTGCCTTGTGATCCAAACCGCTCTCTTTCTGTCTCTTAATTTCATGCCAATCAATCTTCGTTCCATCGCTCTTTCCACGGTCCCTAACTTGTTCTCAAGCTTTTTTGTCAGTCTCCAAGTCTCTGCTCCATATGTCAGCACTGGTAAAATGCACTGATTGTACACCTTCCTTTTCAATGATAATGGTAAGCTTCCAGTCAGGAGCTGGCAATGTCTGCCATATGCGATCCAACCCGTTTTTATTCTTCTGTGAATTTCCTTCTCATGATCAGGGTTCCCTGTGATTATTTGACCTAGGTAAACGTACTCCTTCCCAGACTCTAGAGGCCGACTGGCGATTCTGAACACTTGTTCCTTTGGCCGGCTATTTATCATTATCTTTGTCTTCTGCATATTAATCTTCAATTCTACTCTTACACTCCCTCTGTTAAGGTCCTCAATCATTTGTTGTAACTCGTCTGCATTGTTGCTGAATAGAACAATGTCATCGGCAAACCGAAGGTTGCTGAGATATTCGCTGTCGATCTTTACACCTAAGCCTTCCCAGTTTAATAGCTTGAATACACCTTCGAAGCACGCAGTAAATAGCATTGGAGAGATTGTCTCTCCCTGTCTGACCCCTTTCTTTATAGGTATATTCCTTCTTTTGTTGTATAGAATTAAGGTAGCTGTAGAACACCTCTGTAAATATTTTGGAAGGTATTAACATAAGCGTTCTGTACTCCTTCATTACGTAATGCCGCTATGACTGTTGGTATCTCTAGTGAATCAAATGCCTTTTCGTAATCTATGAAAGCCATATAGAGAGGCTGTGGATTTCTCTGTGGAATCTGTGGATTTCTCGATAACCTGATTGATGACATGGATGTGATCCATTGTAGAGTATCCCTTCTTGAAGCCAGCCTGTTCCCTTGGTTGACTTAAGTCCAGTGTTGCCCTTATTCTGTTGGAGATCATTTTGGTAAGCATGTTGTATAATACTGGGAATAAGCTAATGGGCCTATAATATTTCAGTTATTTAACGTCTCCCGTTTTGTGGATTAGTATAATGTTTGCATTCTTGCCGTTTTCTGGGACCCTTGCAGTCGATAGACACTTCGTATAGAGAGCCGCCAGTTTTCCTAACATTATATCTCCTCCATCTTTGATTAAATCGACTGTTATTCCATTTTCTCCTGCAGCTCTTCCTCGTTTCATATTATGCAAAGCCCTTCTGACCTCATCGCTAGCTATAGGAGGAGTTTCTGTATCATGTTCATTACTACTTCTAATTGAGGTATCCTTACTCATCTGGGTACTGTACAGGTCAGTATAGAATTCTTCCGCTGCCTTTACTATATCTTGGAGATTGCTGATGATATTACCCTGCTTATCTTTTAGTGCGTATATCTTGGTTTGTCCCATACCAAGTTTTTTTCTCACTCAAGTCTCACTGAAGTCAAGTCTCACTCTCAAGTCTTTCTCACGTTATAGTTTCGAATATCACTTATTTTCGTATTGTTGACAAGTTTTGACAGTTCCGTGAATTCTATCTTATCTCTTGAGTTGGACACTTTCATTTTTTTTCGTTTCATTATTAGGTCCTTTGTTTTTTGGGAGAGCTTGCCTACTGGCTGCCTTGGTGCCTTGCCTCCCACTTCAATCGCATCCTCTGGAGTCAACCCAGTTACGGTTTCACTCATTAGTTCTATGTTATCATCATCTCTCTGTTCTAAGGCTGCATATTTGTTGGCAAGTACCAGCCTGAATTTGTCTGCTTTTACCCTTACTGCCTCTAGGTTTACCTGTTTTTTCTTGACCAATTTTGTTCTTTCTCTCTTCAAATTGAGGTGAATCCTAGCCCTCACCAACCTATGATCACTGCACTTTACGCTACCTATAACTTCTACATCCTGCACTATGGTGGGGTCAGCAGAAAGATTGAAGTCAATTTCATTTCTTGTTTCACCGTTATGGCTTTTCCAGTTCCACTTTCTGTTGCTACGCTTCCTGAAAAAGGGGTTGATTATTCGAAGCTTATTCCTTTCTGCGAATTCTACCAGCATCTCTCTTCTAGCGTTCCTAAAATCGACGCCGCAGTTGCCGATTGCTTGTTCACCAGCCTGCTTCTTCCCCACTTTTGCATTGAAGTCGCCTATTGCTACAGTATACTGAGTTTGCACTTTTTTCATCGCTAATTTAACATCTTCATATAACTGATCTACTTCCTCATCATCGTGACTGGAAGTTGGAGCGCAGGCTTGTACTACCTTTAATCAACACCTCTTATTAAGTTTGATTACGACTACAGCTACCTTCTCATTATTGCTGTAGAATTCGTCAATGTTGCCCGCTATGTCCTTATGGATTAGGAATCCTACCCCGTATTGCTTCTTATGCAGGAGACCTCTATAGCAGAGGACATGTCCGTCATTCAGCAGTGTATAAGCCTCACCAGTTCTACTAATCTCACTAAGGCTGATGATATCCCAAACAATGTCTGATAGTTCCTCAAAGAGTCCTGCTAAGTTAGCCTCACTCGAGAGGGTTCGGGTGTTAAACGTTGCAAGGGTCATGTACCTAGATGCCGAAAGGCCCTGATGGTAAATAAATAAATAAATAATAAATAAATAGATATCCGGTTGTGAATGACGTATTTCGCGACCTTTCCCATGCACGAAGTGAGCGAAATTGGTCGGAGATTTAGGTTGGGGGTCCGACCGGGCTTTGGAATGAGAACTACTGACGCGAGCTTCCAATCGACCGGGACGTCACCCGAGTCCCACACGCGATTGATCCCATCCGTTAACGTGGCGATGGCCTCTTCGTCCATATTCCGAAGTAGCCTATGCGAAATGCCGTACGGCACCGGGCCCGATCGGCCGTTAAGGATAAAAAGGGCTTCCCTGACTACGTTTTCAGAGAAAGGATTATCTAGGTTCTCCCTCTGGAGGCCCCGGTTGCGGGGGTAATCCGCATCACCCGAGTGGCCCGTGGGTAGGTATCTGTCGGCCAACGACGGGATAATGACCTCCACAGTGTAGCCCTCCCGTTTGGCTTCGCGCAAAACCCTAACCATAGCTAGTCTCTGGTTGGACTTGGAGGTCGATTTGTCTAGAAGCTCCTTCAGGAGTTTCCAATTGCCTCCCGTGCGCATTTGCCCGTCGACCGAATTACAAGTCTCGTCCTACAGTTGCTTAGCGAGCGCGCGACAGTGTTCCTCAGTGGTGCGATTGGGTTCAGCTATCCTCTCACGGAGCCTACAATTGAGCCATTGCTCCTTCCACCTGCACAGGAGAGCAGCCTTGGCCTCGAGGAGGTGGGCGAGACGACTGTCTATCCAGTCAACCTTGAGTTCCGTGCGGACCGTCTTGGTGGTGGACTCGACGTCCCTTTTCAGTTGCGACATCCATTCGTTATAGTCTGTGTGATCCGCCGTCTTTCCCTTCCTGATTTTGCGAAAGAGGTCCCAATCCGTGACCATAAATTCGCGGGGGCCTGTTCGACACGTCTAAGGAGGTGACCAGGACGAAGTGATCGTTACCCAAGTTCTCGTGCAGGTCACTCCACGAGGTCGGCTCCACCCCCTTGATGAAGGTGATATCCGGCATGGAGTGCCTGGTGATCGAAGTGCCCGTTCTGGTGGGGAAGGAAAGGTCCGTCAAGTGTACGAGCGCGTGATCGGCGTCCATTTGCCAGAGGTTGCTCCCCTTCGCGGTCGACGATGGTTAGCCCCACTCGCGATGTGAGGCGTTGAAGTCGCCCGCGACCACCAGCGCGGAGCCCACCGCCAGCCCCGCGGTCTTCGCCACAACGGACGCGAAGCGGCCTCTCTGGTCCCTAGGAGAACTGTATATGTTGAGATTAAAAATGTATTTTAGCCAGGCGTTGGGAATGATTTCGATTAGAGAATGCTCGACCTTGCTGTGGTCCATGCACATAGAGTGTACGACAATAGAACATCACTTGGACACGAGCAAGCAAATGCCCCTCCTGCCCGCGCCAAAGACAGAATGAGACCTGTAACCCAGCAGCGAAACTGCCTCCCTGAGAAACAGGACGGGGAGGTAGAAAAATAAGATGAAAGTAAACAGAGGGACAGAAAGCACCGACAGGCGATCATAACCGGTCAGAATAATTGCACGCTGTCGCAGCGCATTATTACTTGCAGCACATTTAACCCCACTCAAGACTACAGCTATTTTTGTAAGTCTGCAGCTTTGCCTTCGTCACCCTGTGCTGCGTTAACTTATGAGGTTGGCATTAGAAATTATTTTCCTCTGATAATGGACTGGGATCAAAGCGAGCTTGCGCAGTTGCGTGCTATCGTCTCTGCGCACTGTAGGGAGACCAGTCACACAGAGCATGTTGAAGGCCCGACAGGAGTGTTGAAAAAAATATGTATCAAAGTAATACAAGAGAATAAATTTCTGCCAAACTGTTATTTTCACCATCTGTCTAGCTATTTCGCCGTAAATTTTGTATCATGTGAGAGATTCTGTCCTTTTGGTGATGCTTACATCTTGAGAACAGTTTCTGAAGAGTGGGTGACCGTTGAAGAACTGCATTGCTCGCATCCTGACGCCGTCGGAAGAAACGTTCGTTTAAGCGAAGGTGTACTAACGAGCTGGCATTGCAATACAGTTGATGTAACACACCTCTGCTTGAAAGAGGAGATGAAGCTTAGCTTTTATCCGTTGAAAGGGTCTTGGTTCTCACTAAAGCAAATTCAGAAGCTTCAAAACCTTCGTCTCAGTGATGTTTCGGCAGTCTCGGCACGTCCTGACATAGTGTCTGACACAATGGCGAAAACACTGGGAGTGCTATTTTTGTTAAATCGAAAAAGAAAATGAAAAAAAGCAGTTCCACAAGATATTCAAAGCTAGCGCATCCACTCACCTCAGTTTCGTTCGTCGAGACAAACCTCAAGTCCTTCCTGAAAGCTTCATTTTCTGCACAGGGTACCGAGCATCGCTAGTTGGTTTACGTTAATCACGGAGAACAGTGCATACAACAGTACAAGTGAACGAACAGGGCATATCCGCTTGTCTACCATTTTATTGATTATTCCCTTTTCTGAACTCTAAAAGTTTGACACAAGGTGTATTGGAGCGAAAGTTGCTGCTGATAACGACACCTTCATACTGCATACGGCCGAGACATACTCCACATGGTTGAATGCTGGACTTTTTTTCTGCACTGTCACAATTGAGCTTGATTGATGTGACGATAAGGTGCCATCTCAGAGCGATGGTATTGTCAGATTCTAGTCACAGAAATAATAGCTGACATATTCTTTTCAGTCAAACCGATACTGCTGCCTGACAAAGTAAAATCTGCTCACTGAGCCATCACAGGCCCGTCATTAATTTCGTACTACCGCGACAAGAAAGCTTACGTAAATCGCAGTTCCTAGGTCATTGAACAAATTTGCGTGCTTAATGTATTACTTCCATTCCGGTGCTTAAACAGAAAAAAAAAATTAAAACGACCCCGCACAGCAAGAAAAAAAGAAGTTATATAAGAGCTGCGCGATGTGCGCGTTTCTCTCTTTCTTTCTTTTTGCGTCCTGGAAAAAAAAAGCGGTCTACTCCAACTCTCACAGACGTATTCCTTGCTTATATACAAGTGCTTTAACCTGTATAAGCGTTTTTTTTATGCTGCCCCACAGTTGGACTTTCAGGAGAAAATTTCGCTTCAAGTAAAAACACTATATCGCACCGGCCAGCGTAAGGGCACCCGTCACTCACGGTGGCGATCAACGCGATAATAGAACGAAAGCCGTGGCGATAGAAAATCACAAATTTCGCCTAAAGAAAAAGCGTTTTAAGGTTACGGACCCAGAGATACTTCGCTGAGCTAGAACAGTTTCCTAATTTGGCCAGAGTTTGTGTAGCTAGAATTCGGGGAAGAAAAAATAGAAACAGTAAGATAGCGTGTACTGCAGAGAACTGGCTATATTGAATATAGTAGACCGTGATGAAACCACAGATTACATCACAGATTTTATATTTTACCCTAATGATTGAGAGGGCACAGCACTTGAGTCACTGCGGAAGTGTTCACGGAAACGCAAGGAACGATCTCTCTTCTGGTGTGCATTTTTAATGGTGCGCATTCCATCCGCGAGAACGGTTGCATAGTGGCTATGGTGTTGGGCAGCTAAGTACAATGTCGCGGGATGTAATCTCGGCCACGACGGCCGCATTTCGATGGGGACAAAATGCAAAAATGCCCGTGTACGTAAAGCCCCATAGTTCATTTTTAATAATTTGCGATTGCTTTGTATTGCTATCATGAAAGCAGGTGGACGTCGTCGCAATGACGAAGTGTCCCGAACATCGCCGCGCTGCCAAAACGCTCCAGCGCTGCCCTGCGCGCTCGGAAGCGCTGACGTTAGCGATGCGCATAAACACGTTGAAAACAAAACGGCTGAAGAACGCGTGCCGACTTATAATAATAATAATAATAATAATAATAATAATAATAATAATAATAATAATAATAATAATAATAATAATAATAATAATAATAATGTTTATTTCCCACCAAGAAAGATGGAGGAGGCTGCAGGTAAAAGCTGCACGAACAAATGGCAGCTTGACAGGGGCCCGCAGCCCCCTCTACAAGGCGGCAGAAAAATGGTAAAGGAAAGAACATCGAAAACATTCATAGGCTCCGAAATCGGACACCAAAAAAACACAAAAATCATCCAATGAGAAAGACTAGATACCTTATACATAGTATTGCCGTATTGCAGCATTAGTTATTTTTAAAATGTCAGTGGCAGTTTTGTTGTAATTATACAGAAGAGTGGGCAGGGTGAAGGACAGTTTTTCTGTAGAGTAGTTAGCACGAGGGGTTACAAGATTCCATTTTTCTTTGTGCCGGGTAATGTGTATGGAAATGTTCTCTTTCAGTGATGATAACTCGCGTGGAAACGTTCTAGATTGAAATACTTCGCGTTTGAAGGCTAGTGCATGCAACGCGGTAACTAAATATTGGGTACACTTCACCCGATCTTTCTGTGGCTTCTCGCGTAGATTCACTCATGTGGCATCTGAGTGAATGGTCCGAGCTACAATGAGTGGTCGCTCCAGATGATGCTAGGGATGAAGCACAATGACTGGACATAACATAGACAATCATCAGGACAAACAGGGCAAAACACAAACGAGCCACATACTGAAACATCAAGAAAGGCACCACCTGTGTTTTCGCGCATCTCTGGCTGACGTGAAACATGAGGAGCCCCTAACTTTTAGACCGCACCTCTTGGGCGCCCGTGTCTCCGTTTCCCGTCGGCGTCGGCCCTCGGCGTAACAGAGCGACCGAGCACAGCGAAGGATGAAAGCGCGAACGCGGAGCGAAGCGAGGGATAAAAAACGGCGACAGCAAAGAGAGCGCGACAAGGAAACTGAGGGCAGAGGATGCGGCGGAACCATGAGGCGGAAAGCGGAGGAGGAGGGTATGGAGAAAGTGGGAGAACAGAAGCGCAAGGCGGGCTCTGTACCGACGACCGCTACGATATGGCGCCAGAGTAGCGCGCCGTCGTCTGTTCACCAATGGCATGCGGCGAACGCGTCCGCCGATACCACATAAGGGAACAACGCACTGCATTAACGGCGGTCTGTCTGCGAGGGCTCCTGTGAATCGCGCCCACGCATCACCCACGCGATGCCTGTCGCAATCTTCCGATTAGCGAGGCAGCTGTGCCACACTTCACTCCGTTTGTAATATGCCGCACGAGACAGATCGTCCGCGCCAGCAAATATATCGCGAAATGAAAACACGTATAGAGCTGCGCTCAAATTTCGCATTAGGGAGTATCGTAATCATCGGTGAAATTTTTTTTGTAAGTATCAAGTAAACCAACGATACGGCTGCGAATCAAAGCATTACGTGCCTTTTGAATCTGACTGAGCATAAGTGTAGGCTACGTTTACTCTCGCTGCACTCATGATGATAGGACGATCGCAGCTTGGGTTAAACTATTGGTGCAGGTACACCACAATGAACGGACGACCATGGTTGCTCCTGACATACTAGTTTTCTGAAAATTACAGGCCATGATACACGTGACTAAGGGTCTGTACAAAAATTAAGCTTCCCTCCTTTCTCCCATTTGCACAGAATCAGTGCAAACTCAAGCATGGTTGCGCAAGACCGGACTTAGCATGTCATTGTCATGCATGCTGTTAAGGTCTTGGTAACAAAGACCATTATTTTTCGGAGTTTCCTGAATTTTATACACACCACATTACTACCATACACACCACACGCCGTATTAACATTTAATGAAATGTTAATGAATGGTGTGGGGCGCGAAATGTCCCTACAAAGAAGCGCGAGAAGCAGTTGGTTCCCGCGAGAACACTGAATATTTAGCAGAGAGGTGTTACGCTTCCTACTCAAATTGCTCCGCGATACAGATCTGGAGTGTGAATGGTTATCCGTGTTGGTGGGATAGCGGTGACAACGTCGAATGAGTGGCGCGCAGCATGTATCGCCCCGTTGAAACCTATCCTTGCTACTAGCCTTCTCTAGCGTTACAACAAACCCTTGTGGTAACAGATGATCGGCGTTTCGAGATGTATTGTTACCGGACACTATCCCATTTGACGAGTAGCGCGCGGGTGGACCAAATGTCGGCAGCTTTTCCGAGGCTACAGACCGTAACATGCAGTGCTCCTAGGGAGTAGCCATCTATTGGTGGGAACTGTGGGAGCTATATATCAGAAAGACGGAAGGAAAAACCGCGATAACCCTCAGCCTGTTCTCAGCCGTGGTGAGTAAGCTTGCCGACAGTGCTCACTCACCACGGTTTTGTCCTCAGCTGTCCCCTCATCAAGCTGACAGCCCAGCGCGGGCTGCGCCGACAGCAGCTGTCTGGGGGTCTATAGATTAGGTGCGTTTGCTCTAAACGGGTGTGCGAGAGCAAAATATTTGAGCCCTCCTCCTATTCCTCCTGGGTTAAAGAGCGTCACATAAATAATCGACATTCTGTTCTTTCAAGGAAAGACACGTTTATCAGATTCCGCACACTTACAGTGAGCTTATTCAGTTTCAGTTTACAGTGGATTCGAGACTTTAGCGACAGAATTCCGTGACTGAGGTGCTGGCGAAAATAAGAAAAATCTGAAATGCTCAAGCATGGTGATAAAGTTCAATAGGGCTCGACGCGTCGTTGGGAGAAAAAGAAAGATATTGTGGACGTGGTTGTGATAAGTGAAAGGAAAAAAAAACAAAAAAAACCGAAGAAGACGGGGCTTCCAGCCGTTGACCACAAAAGTTGATCCGCGTAAGCGTGCTCCCGGCGACGTGTACAGGGAGAAAGCCAATCACGAGTGAGTGGACTTCACTTTATTTGTACCGGGGCAGAGTGGACCTCGATCGCTCCTTTGCGGGTTTTCGATTTCGCCAGGGCATACGAGACCACACAGAAGAGGGGCGCGAGGCGAAGCAGCGATCGTAACCAAGCAACAGTCAAAGCTTCTTCGGCAACAACGTCGGACCAGTGGGATCAAAAGGGAAAAAAGGATTCATAAAAAGGAATAAGTCATGCACCCGCTACGCCTCCGATCCCTTTGGAAGGGCGCGCGGACGCGCGTGCGCGTTTTTGCGTCCAAGTCGAGGGGGGGGGGGGGGGGAGCTAGTGGTGTTTTTGGTTTCACGGAGGCACAAGGATGGAGACTTGCGAGTGGGTTGAACGCGAGAGTGAGGGAAGCACGAATGCGCGCTCGCTCGCTCCGCATGGCATTTTATTTGGATTGTTCATTATTTTTCTGCTTGTTATTACTTTTTTTTTTCTGTGGCAAGCAGGAACACATCTTCTTTAGACGATACATAAACAGGGTTTAGGTTTTACGGGCGCTTGGGGTTACTGAGCTAACCCTGTTCGTGGCTTGTTCCAGCTAGCGCTGCCTGCACGACGACGACGGTCAATCCAATTCCAGAAAGATCCCACCGTCGAATAACACACGCCGGAGCTCTCCGGCCGCAGAGTGTAGCTTAAAAAAGGTAAATAAAAAAGCGAGAAGAGAAAAGAAGAGCAAGAGACGCAAAAAAGAAGGGAACGGTCGCCGCGCTGGATTTTGACGCTAGCCGAGCGTATAGTTTATACCTAGGGAGCGTCAGGAAGCGACGGTATACTCAGGCAGGGAGTGGCCAAGGCGAAACGAAGAGGAAAGCGAGCGGCGGCCCTTGCACATGCCGCTGGGGCGAGCGAGATGCGTGTAAGCCAGATTATGGGTTGCATGCCTTCTGCTCGGAGGCGCTCCGAGGCAACAGCGCCTTTTGATCGCCCACGGCCGCGGTGGCGGATGCAACGCATATTTATGTTTTTTTTTCTTATTATTCTTTTGCGGTGTTTGCCTGCTCTGCTGAATTCGGCCGCGCACATTTACTGGCTCTAGTAGCTACGGACGCCACTCCGGCCGAAGGCGAGCAGTTGTTGTCGGCAGTGTATACCGCTTCAGCTCGAGAAGCAGTTCGAAAAGCCAGTGTCTGGCGTTCCCTCAAGTAATCTTTCAATCTCTATTCCTCTCACTATCTTTATTCTTCTTCTTTTTTTTGTGTGTGACTCAGCGCGTTGCCACTTCAGGGAATCTAGTGTGGCTTCCCATTGCAGTAAGAGAGAAGGTAGCAGAAAAAAGAAAGAAAAAGAAAAAAATGAAAATGAAAGAAATGTTTGCGATATTCTTAGTTTCGTGTTGTTCAGGACCGAAAAGCGGCATTTGCGGGCAAATTAAAGCTTCCAGCTAGCACGTTGACAGTAGCAGTGAAGACTGGATCGAAGGCTAAGACTGTTGTTGCTAACGATCAACCGTTTCGAATGGAAAGCTGCATCGGGTCTATCTTGCACATCACACACGTTGATGCGCTTGTATAGCGCTACAGTCTGCGTACGCTTTTTGGAGTTATACGGCAAGCCAGCGCTGCGAAATGACGAGAAAAAGAAAGACGGAGTGTTCGCCCCGCTCACATCGTGCCACGTGCGTAATAAAAGCAGCCGCTGAGCGACAATCTCCTGGCAAGCGTGTCCCGCAAGCGATAAATCGATATAAACGCCCGCAGTTACTGCGGCACAGGGTGATTAACATAGCCAACGGGAAAGCCGTAGACTCTAGGATATAGCACGTAAGCCCCTTGGTGCGCGAGCATCGATATCTTGGAAAACAAAACACGAAATACAGCCCGATTCCATTTTTACTTTCCAGTACAAACGTTGACTGCTGCAAGCTTTTTATTTTATTCACGTCTAGGGGGATTACCGAAAAAAAAAAATTCGCCGATGATTACGATACTCCATAATGGGAAATTTGAGCGCACCTGTAGACGTGTTTTCATTTCGCGATATAATGAGGCAAAGAATTTGAGAGAGACATATAGTCGAGTGGGCGACCATTGAAAATATGATCTGCGGGTGAAGCGCGTCGGCTTTTATACACGGCTCGTTCGAAGGTTCCCGTGTAATCGCCGTAGCCGCGTGGCTTCCAGAAAGTGCTACGTAATTCTCGTCGCGTATGTGATTAGATTACAAAGCAAACGAAAATCATGACAATGGAAACAAGGCCTAACGAGACCAAACCAAGCAATCAAACAAGCGCGAGCAGACGATAGTACGAAACGAGCGGTCCGGCTGATAACAGATACGAGCACGCATCGAGCGGTCGGGCGGGTCCGCATGACACCGTTTCCCGCACGCACGCCACTGAATGGGCCGCTGTGCCCATTTTGGGGGATTTACCATGTATGGGCAGATGCCCAGTAGCGCAAGTTGTCTACTCGGCAAGAGCGCAGTAGCTACACTCTTAGGCAAAATTACACCCTTTGGCTTGCCCCTTCTGCCACACAACAAAAATTGTTATCTGCCTTGATGCGTTTCCTTTCTTTAAAGCTGCGAGCCCGGTACTTTCCAGTAACGAACGGCACGCGCGTTATCAGCCTAAAGCAGCTTACACCCTTTGGAGTGCCCCTTCTGATAACGGGCGTGCCGTTCGTTACTGGAAAGTTCCGGGCTCGCAGCGTTAAAGAAAGGAAACGCATCAAGGCAGATAACAATTTTTGTTGTGTGGCAGAAGGGGCAAGCCAAAGGGTGTAACTTTGCCTAAGCGTTGTAGCACGCGCAAAGGGAGGAAGAAAACACTAGGAAAACATCGCTAAAAGAAGAAAGAAAGCGAAGGAAGAAATTTTCTCGCCAGCAATCCCCGGTGGTTGGTGAGCCCACTTCACCTTCTAAGCCTGCGCGCAAAGGTTGTCGACAGATGTTTGTACTTCATCCACAAATGCATCGGAAACGCATTTTTCTTCGTGCATGCCCTTCCATACACTCTCAGCTATCTTTTCTTTCCGGCGGGACCTATTGCGATGGTTACGTTGACGAAGTGAGCTTGTATGTGGCCCGCTTAAAAGAACGCTGTGGTCCAGGTATACGTTAGCGAGCTTGGTATGTTTTTCTTTTCCAAGTGCCAATGAAAGTCTGCTCTCGTAGGGTGAATTTTACTGCAACACTGTAGTCAGTTTCACTTTTCCAACCGCAGCCCCTTCTCCCAAAACAGTGTATGGCTTCGCTCGTGCACGACTCCGTTATATTCTTTATCCTCCCGTTGCCCGCCGACACCCAGCAACGATGCAAACTGATCTGCGTGGCCTGCCACACCCGCGAGGCCTCCCTGATAGGGACTCTGCTGAACGGGGCACCATGCACCAACAACGGCACCAGCCGCGGAACCGACAGCAGCGAGCCGGCGAGCAGCGAGGCGCTGCCGCCGCGCCTTGTCGCAGACCGAAGGGGGGCGACCGTGTAAGCCGACGGCAGCGTCGTAGCCCGAATCTGGCGTCCCACTGTACAAACGAGATTCCGCCGCCGAGAGCGTTCGCTTTTTGGACGCCCGCCAATGGCGGAGTGCTTTTCTTCTTCGCCAGAGCGTAAGAGTTTTCGCGCGCTCGCGCTCTCTCTTGCAGCGCGCGCGCGACGAGACGAACAATGCCGCTCCCGGCCAGCGGCGCTTTCTTCTTGGGCCGCCGCCGCGGTCTCTGGGCCCGTCCCTTGTTTTTGCTTTGCGCATCTTCCAGAATGGGCCACGGGGCCTTTTTTGGGAAACGCTCGTCGCTTGAAAAAGTACCCCTTCCCCCCTCCTCGCTTCCCTCAACACTCTCACCATCGCACCATTTTCGCTGGCGCTATGTCCTCTGAAAAGGGGCGCCTTTGCGCACCCTCCACCCTGCCCGCCCAACCTCTTCCCCTTCCGCCCCGTCTGCTTGCTGGAGACACACACTCCTTCTGCCTCGTTTCTCCCGTAAGCACTCTGTCTCCCTAGCAAAATAAATGAAATACAATAAAGTAGCTTCAAAGGGACCAGAGCAACACAAGCTTGTTTTGATGATGATGGCAGTCGCTATTAATTGATATTCGCTTATGCCGCGTAGGCGTTTCACTTAGACGCCTATCCAAGAAACAGCTGCTGCTGCTGCCGCCGCTCGCAGCACACGCTTTTGTTTCTAAGCGACCGGTCTGCGGGGAAAGTGAACGAAGGAATTTCGTCCTTTCTCGAGCTCGTACTCTCGAAAAAAAAAAAAAAAAAATCCCCCCAACCACCCCGACCACCACCGCCGGCTGCTCCGTTGCGTCTAACGACTGCAATTATTTGTTCTCGTTTCGTCGAGCTCCGCGTTAAAGTATCGAGGCGCAGCGCTCACATGGCTAAAAGCGCGTGCGTGCCCGGCGCTCGGCGGAGGCCTGTCGCACCACGATTCCGCCGCCTCGACTGCTACTGTATGCTCGCTGCCGCCGACGGCACGGCGCGTCGCTGAGGGGGGGGGGGGGGGGGTAGCACGGTGGTGGGCGGCGGCGCATAAGCGCCCGGAAAGCGGCGAATGCATAACCGGCGTGTCGGGGGCCATCATCACCTTGTAGTTGCAACGCTCTTAACGAGCACGCTGCGATTGCACGCATGCGTTCGCGGATTGCTTTCGGCACGGAAAGCAATACCGAGGCGAATGGAGTGCGAAGACGGGGGCCGCAGTGGATTGCGCGACGGCGCAGCGAAAAACTGCGCCGCCCGCACCGGCTCGACTCGCTTTCGCGGCATTTATGATTTGCCAGGCTTTCGTGCACGCTACCGATGAGACGCACGAAGTGTGGCGCTTTCCGCGCTCGCTTTGGTCGGTAGGCATCTGTCGGCTAATATAAGCGCTCTCTTTTATAAAGTGGCGTGTAGTTGGCGTAGCTCAACGAAGGTAAGCACAGGCAAGCGTAGGAAACTTGGCGGATAGTATTCGCCACTGATGACGATAATGATGATGATGATGAGATTGCTAATTTTTGACAGCATCTTTAAATTGGCGTGCTGACAAATAGTCACCTAGCCTTTGTAAGCTACTTGCGTGCTAACATATCATAATCAAGTAATCTGTCCATCTGTTTTATCTCGTAACGTTACCTATGTTGCTATACCGCGTTTCCATCTCTCCCTGGCTTTGATTAGAACAGAATAGAATAACTTTACTTCATCTACTTGAGGGAGGAGGCTGCAAGTAAAAGCTGCTCCAGTAGAGGCAGCTTGACGAGGCCCGCAGCCTCCCCCCCCCCCCCTACAGAATATTCGGCAACAGCATACATGCTAACATATATGCATCATACACACACACACACACACATATATATATATATATATATATATATATATATATATATATATATATATATATATATATATATATATATATATATATATATATATATATATACTCTCATGAGCCCACATACTCGCATATACACATGCACACCTATACCCATATACATACAGAGCCCCGGGGGACTACATCAAAAAATTACCGACGATTACGTTACTTCCTAATGCGAAATTTGAACGCAGCAAATAAGCTGTTTCACCTTTTCGATAGATTGAGGCAAAGAAATCGAGCAACACATGTATGCGCTATCACAGAATTTTTTTTATTTTTCACACGTATTCCTTTAACAAAGACTCCATTAACAGTTCTTGACAGTCATGAAGGAAGCTTTGTGGTCGGAGAAATAGACTGATATATGTTCGACTTGGTACACCAATGCTTGATTCTCAAAGACGAGATCTATACAAGTGCCTCGCGAGGTTGTCACAGCCGTGGGACGCGTTACGAGCGAGAGGAACGGGATGTTCTCCCGCATAAGTGTTAGGAAATTGCTGTTTGTCTTTATGTCAACATTAAAGTCCCCCACTACTAACATCGGTGTGGATCGATGGACGGTTAATGCGAGTTGCAGGAAGTGCACGACGTCTTTCGTGAGTGCGGTAGCGGACTCACGAAAGCGGTATCAGTCGGTCGCTGCTAGCGCTGGGGGGATGAAAGGGGGGCGGAGCTGGTTATGAGGCCGACGACAACCCGAAACCCAGGAACGGACGCCAAAGAGCCATTTGTGTAGCCAGCCCTCCTCCACAGTCTCTCCTCCTCCCTTCCATCATCCTCCCTCGCCCGGAGAGCCGACAGCGCGCATGCGCGGCGGCGGAGCAGCGGCGCATGCGCGGCGGCGGAGCGCGGCGGCGGAGGCGAGCTGGTTACGAGGCCGACGACAACGCCGACAACGCCGACGCCGACGACGACGACGACGACGACGACGCCGACGACGACGCGAAACCCAGGAACGGACGCCAAAGAGCTGCGCTCTAAAATACTTAGAGTAGCTTGTGTGGTTCTCGTGGTGAATGCAAATCAACAATAAGAATAAGAAGACGCCGCAGAACATTATATATATATATATATATATATATATATATATATATATATATATATATATATATATATACGCACACATACACACATGCATACACACTCGTATGCATACCTACATATATACACACTTTATATACATACTAGCCGGGAGGATGTACACTTAACCAGTAATTCAAAAATCCTGCACATACAAGTCTCTCAGTTGTTGGGCCGTTATTTGCTTGACATCAACGCCACATTGTTATATTTGTTTAGAAGCATTGGCATTGTGTATGACAGCTTTTCTCTTAAATAATTTGTTCTGGGTGAGACCACCCGCCATATCTCTTTATGACGAGTAACATAAAATTTGTCATTGAGTTCAAGATTACTAAGTTCTCGTAGAAAGGGGCAGTTCAGATTTACTTCCCGCCTAAATGCAGTTGTTAACTTGTACTGGTATAACTTTAAAACAGAAATTATGTTGGCTTCCTGAAATAAGTTTATGGTATGGGAGTTGTAGGGAACATTAAAGAGCAGCCGAACAAACTTCTTTTGCAAGACAAGTAATTTATGCAAATTAACAAAAGTACTTGTACCTCATACCAATAAGAAATAACAGAGGTACGAATAAAAAAGCGAGTTATGAATGAGATGTTTAACAATAGCAATAGTGCTTTACATTTCCACGACATGCCAATGACCCTAGATAACTGGATTGTGACTGCGTCAATGTGTTCGTCCCAAAGCATATTACTTGCAAACGTTACGCCGAGAGTTCTCATACTAGTAACCATTTCTAGCGTTTTTCCTTGTACATTATGTTAATATTTGAATTCACTGGCTTATTTTAGGTCTAAAAAGCACAGCCTTGGTTTTTTTGTATTTATTCCTAATTGGTTCATTATTGACCAGTCCCTCAGCTTAGAGAGCATGAGGTTCGTTTCATACTCTATATCTGTACAGTTTGTTTCTGAAACAAATGTACTGGCGTCATCAGCATACAGGACATATTTCGCGTTTCGGTAAATATTCGTTACATCATTGATATAGGCGTTAAAAAGAAGGGGCCCCAAAACACTTCCCTGCGAACTACTTTTGAAGTAGGCTTCATACTTGAGCAATGCATATCTATTTGAGCAAATTGCCGTCCGCTTGCTAGGTAAGATTTAATTAATGCTAAAGAATGACCTCAAATGCCATAGCTATCAAGTTTTTCAATCAATGTTAAATGGTGAATATTATGAAATGCTTTGTTAAATCCACATAGACGCCAAGCACAAGTCTGCTGTCTTCGAACTGGGATAAGATGAATTCCTTTTGTTCCAACAGTGCATATTCGGTGGATTTAAGCTTTCTCAAGCCGAATTGGGCAGCTGATATTATATTGTTCTTCACGAAAAAATTATTAAATTGGCGATGTAAGATTTTTTCCAAGCCCCTAGAAAAGATAGGCAATATGGATATAGGCCTATAATTTTGGATATCATTTCTGTCTTCCTTTTTAAATAAAACACTCACTTTAGCGATTTGCATTCTTTTCGGAAAAGTTGGACTGGACAAACATAAGTTACTAATATATGTAAGGTACGGTGTGACAATATCTAACAGACGCTTTACCGGTCTAATTTGCATGCCTTCAAAATCACACGAGGAACTATTTCGCAGTGACGTGAAAGCAGAGAAAACTTCATGTTCAGAGACAGGCTCAAGAAATAATGAGAAGGGGCTAGCAACAGGCTTCAACTTAAACAATGTCCTAGATGAACTGTTTTGATTGTTGCTAACAAAGTGATCATTAAACATGGTGGCGAGAGGGATGCGAGATATCTCATTGCCATTTATGCTCAGTTTCTGTATACGCAAATGCGATTTATTACGATTAAGGACAGTATTTAACCTTTTCCATAAGAAGTCAGGTTTTGGTGCAGAGCACTCAAATTCAGACTGAATGTGTCGCATTCTACTTAGTTTTATTTCTTTATTCAGTTTATTTCGATATATTTTGAATTGTTTCAGTGTATCTGGGTCCTTATTTTGAATAAATTTGTGATACAATTCGTTTTTGCGATGTATTTTTGCAAGCATTTCAGGCGTTATCCAAGGTTTACGAATTTTTTTTGCCTAAGGTAATTCTTTTTTCGGGAATGTGGCACTTGTATACACCAGAAATTATATCTATGAACTTTGTATATGCCTCTTCAGCGTTCGGGATCTGACCGATAACTTGCAGGTCACAGGTTAACATCTGAGTTCTAAAAGCCTCAAGGTTGGCTGCTGTAATTGGCTGATAAGTAAAGCATCTCACATCCATCTTGTCTCGAAAACTATGTTTAGGTATCATGATAAATATTGGAAGGTGGTCGTTTATGTCGTATGATAGCACACCGGCGGTTATGCTTTCGTTTTGCATATTTGTTATGAATAAGACGAGTAAAGTTTCACTGCTGTCTGTAATTCGGGTTGGCGAAGCAATCAGATTTTCAAAACCCTTTGACGTTATTATAGTGATCATTGCTTTCTGGTATCTGGAATTTAGACAGATCTATGTTAGAATCACCACCAGATATCAAGAACAAGTTATTCTCGGAAATAAAACGAAACAAATTAAATAGGATTATCCTTCTTAGGGTGCTTAACGCACTTACCGGAGTCTGTCTGGCCAATTTGTTGTTCACTTATTCCTTTTTTTTGCGCCTCTCTCTTTCTCTCCCCAATTCTCTTCCCCACGCAGCGTAGCATGTCAGCGATGACTACACGCCGGCTAAAATCTCTGCCTTTCATTAAAGGGTTCGCTGTCTGTCTGTCTGTCTGTCTGTCTGTCTGTCTGTCTGTCTGTCTGTCTGTCTGTCTGTCTGTCTGTCTGTCTGTCTGTTACTGTTGGCGTCTAGCACCTCGTACAGAAAGGACTTTCACCCACCATGCCTCGTCGAAATGAAGCGTGACTTCTCCTGTTACGGTTGGCGTCTAGCACCTCGTGCAGAAAGGACTTTCACCCACCATGCCTCGTCGAAATGAATTGTGACTTCCTAATTCGCTATTGTCATCTCGAGTGTCTGCTGGTCTGGCGGGAGACCCGCAATGTTTACAGGCCTCTTTTGTGTGTGTGTGTGTGACATTAGAGGGACCCTTTCCTGGAACTGTCAAGCTCTACAGGGGAACTGCCGCGAACCAGCAACGCCCAAAAGAGAAGGACAAGCGTCTGCAATTCCCGGACCTGTGGCTTGGTATAACCGGAGGCGGGATGCCCTCCTCCTTGCAGCAGGCTCGGTATAACCAGAGGCTCGGTATAACCGGAGGAGGAGGGGCTTTCTTTCCTCGAATCAGACTCTGTACCGGTCACGTGACGTCGACGGAAGCAAGATCCCTCCCACGATTGTAGAGAGCCTATTTAAAGGGCTCCGAAATATACTTTTTTAGATCACTTCATTCTCTTCTCATCATTTTTCATTCACCTTCGAATAAACCGTGCATGTTTCGCACTAGAAATCGTCTCGTCCTTGCCCGGTCGCCATGGTCTACCGGATGCCTACAGCCCGCCGACAACGCCACGCTACCCAATAGTAACGTCGGTGGAGCTTCGATAGGCAGGCGTCGCTACAACTCGGCAGCAGTACGATACGCTACCATGGAGTACGCAACACTATTTGTCTGTCTGTCTGTCTGTCTGTCTGTCTGTCTGTCTGTCTGTCTGTCTGTCTGTCTGTCTGTCTGTCTGTCTGTCTGTCTGTCTGTCTGTCTGTCTGTCTGTCTGTCTGTCTGTCTGTTTTCCCACCAACTTGGGGCAACGGTTATACCATGATTTGACGGGCAGCTCATCTGGCAGCTATGCTGAAGGAACAGGGTTTGAAACCAACCCTAAGAACTACTTGGGTCACTGAGTATGTGACCCTGGCTTGTGGCACTGGGTACATGCCACTGTTCAATGAACCTCCGTGATGCCAATTTGGCAATTGGCGACAATGTGTAACTGGGTGTGCGTCTGACTCGAATTGCCCCGGAATTAACGGTATTAAGCCCTTTCACGCCCAATTAGGTCCCTGGGTATTTGCAACAAGGCATGTGCTGCCCTTCAATGAACTATTTTGTCGCCAACTTGGGTTACTGGGTATGTGCCGTTCTTCACTGAAAAAAAAAACCTTTACCATTTTTTTTTGTGCTGGGCGGAGCTGAGCTCCCGCGTCATGTATATTCAGACAATATTCTCTGAATATTTGTTCACACACGCGTAACCAGCCGACTTCGTGGTGGCGCCGCCACATGGCGCCGCGTGTCCAAAGACGATAGCTCAAAACAGACCTTTATGGATAGCATTTCTAGATATTAAGGGGGCCTATGACAACGTAGACAGGGAACGTTTATGGGATATTCTCAAGAACGAAGGCATGCATGACTATATTGTGGAGCTGCTGAGGGAGATATGCAGAGTCAACCGTGGAGAAATTGCATGGGAGGCCGAAAATATAATAAAATGGATGAAGTTCCCTAAGGACTGAAGCAAGGATGTCCTCTGTCGCCATTGTTGTCCATGCTTTATGCAAATGCATAGAAACACGACTGGAAAACAGTAAAGTAGGATTGGATTTACTCTACATGCGTGATGGACAAATGGTGCAAAAGAAGGGCCGCATGACACTTGGACGACACAATGCTGCTAGCGGACAATGCAAGAGATTTTCAGACGCTTGCGAATATGTGTGGCCACGCAACGACAAATATAGGCATTAAGTTCAGCACAGGCAAATCGGGAATTATGATCTTTAATGAAGAGACGAGTAATTACGTGGTGTCAATTCAACAGCAAGTCATACCCACAGTCGAGCAATACATCGGCGTGTACATATACAAAGGAAATACTTACTCATGCACCCACCTAAGTAATCTGAAAATAAGGGGGAAGCGGACTGCAGCGATTATGAAACATAGAGCTCCTTGGGTACACAATAAATATGAGGTGGTGCGTGGAATCTGGAAAGGAGTAATGGTACTAGCGCTAACGTTCACAAATGCCATGTTGTGTCATATGCCAGTCAGATATCTTGTGGAGTTGGAAGTTAACGAAGCATCAGTAGGCCGGTTGGCTTTGGTAGCCCACGGTAAAACCACAATTGAGGCAGTGAAAGATGGCATGGGTTGGGCCTCTTTTGAAGCCAGAGAAGCACACAGCAATATTAGTTTTGAAGAAAGGCTCAAGAGCTTGGATCAGCATAAACGGGCGGCTAAAGTGCACAAGTATCTGTACCTGAAAAGCGTGGACACAGAATGGAAGAAGAGGTCGTGAAATATGTGAACCAAGTACAGCGTAATTGAAAGTGAAAATAGATTACCAGCAGCCATCAAAAAGAAAGTGAGAAAAACAGACAGTGAACTGGATGCACAGGATGGAGATAAAGAAGACCATGGAAAATAACACGAATCAGAAGAATAAGATTGGAAAGGAAAATCTGTACAATAACACAAAGGCAGTTCTTTGCAACTTGAGGTTCGAGCTGGTTGCCTAAGGACAAATACATACTGGAACGAATATTCGCAACAAATATTGGAGGACGCTTAAGCTTCGCCTTCAAGAGTGGGACGCGACAGCGTTCCCGTCGACCCGCCAAGAGGTATAAGACAATGCGCTACGGCACAGCAATCACTTACGATGCGCCCCGCATCGGACTTAGCGCCCACCTATCACGCGGTGAGCGTCGAGCAACGCAGCGTTCGGCGCGGCAACGAAACGTGCGCCTGAGCGAACGAAACGAACCAAAGAACTCGGTGTCTCGGAGGGGAAACGATCTACGCCAGCCAAACGTCGTGATCGGCACGGGCAGAGAGATAGATAGTAATCTAAACCGGGAGCACGGCGAAGCGTCGTCAGGGGAGAGGGAGTCCCGCGACGCGCCTGGCAGCGGTCCCAATGCGCGCGCGGCGCGCCTCCTGTCGGGGCAGCGCCGTACATTGAGAGGAGGGGGTCTTCTGTGTTTGCCGCAAGATGGCTCTGCGTGTGCGGAAAGCGCAGAAGAAATGCAGCGGAAACGCACTTCGCAACTCGTGTAATTGTGACTTCTGTACGTTACATGTTCATAATTACCGATATACACCGCAGTATAACTTTCCACAGCTCGTTTCGAAGGCAACACCGCATTCACTAGAGGCGCGTTTGCACCGCTTGGAAGCATCGAACTCGTGGCTGAGTGGTAGCGTCTCCGTCTCACACTCCGGAGACCCGGGTTCGATTCCCACCGGGCCAATCTTGGAAGTTGCTTTTTATTTATAAAGCGCCTGCCGTGATTTATCGCTCACGGTCAACGCCGCCGACGCCGACACCCGACGCCGACGACACCGGCTTTTCTGCGACACGAGCTCCTTAACGCTATCGCGTTAAAATGAGGCATGTGTATGCTGAAGCAGAAATCTGGAGTCACAGAGCGAGGCCCGTAGCTAACGTACACCTTTAAGAAGCACTTGGATATAAAGTGGATGGAATCATCAAATGGTCAGCAGTCGAGATCAGCAAGATACGTTTAGAGTATTGGTGGATAAAAAGCAGGGAAGAGGTTGATACGACCGGATCCGTTGCAAGCACAGGCAACGGTGCATGGTAGAAGTAGAAGTCTTGAGGAAGAAAGAAAGGTTACGGATACGTATAGAAAAATGCTAGAATGAAAAAGATGTATAGCATACATGATTAACTCAAGCCGGCTAGGTGACCATTTGTCACCGCCCCGTTTCAAAGGGGATGCCAATAAATCACCATCATCAGCAGTAGCACCACCATTAGGAAGCGCGAGAAAGGAGCCTGCAGGCAGCGTACACGCCTCATATGCATGGCGAGTTTCCGCGTCATTACTACGACTTGTCGCATGTCGGTTAAATACCAATCGCGTTCACGTCGACATCCATCGTGAGATGAGTTCGTCCAGAAATTTTTTCCCACAGATCCTCATATGGTCTCTTGCTTATCTCGACCGCTCATCAGTTAACGGTCGCGTTAACTTTAAAACCGAGCGCTTCTGGAGGGTGTTGTAGCTGGGGGTGATAGCTAATTTTGGCGTACCATTAGCCGTCTGCGGATGTTCTTCTGCAGCTCACATTTGCTCCTATTTATTGACGTGAAAGCATTATACAGCTCATGAAGCGGAAAATGCGGTGGTGTGGCCGGAGATGTACAAAAAGTCACGTGATCACAGAGACGCGATCGCGCCACTGCTGGCGTGTTCGTCGTCGTCGTCTTACAAAGCTGGCTCCGATGCCCCTCATCATGCCGACGTTCCTATACTGCCCCTCCTCTGCGAAGGTGCTGACGGCACTGGCTTACTGCCAGTGGGTGCGGTGATTTCGGTGAGTTCTATCGTGCGTTCCGATGGACGAATCTTCGACCTTGACTTCTCAGTCAGTAGCTGCGCCCGGCTCCTTTGGACATCCGCGCAAGTATGCAAACGAGGCCGAGGCATGTGATGCGACAAATGATACCAGGCAACATGAAAACAATACCACTACGTTTCGTAAAACGAGTCGTCATCGGGAAGACGTCGCAGTGCTTTCGCATTCATCCACGCAACGATACTTGAGTGCCCTTGGCGTTTATTGCGTACTTCATTAAGTCATTTCAGGCTTCAAAATACAAGGCACTGGCCTCATTAGCGACTTTCACAAACGGTGGCAGCACCACGCGGCTGCTTCATGAACCACGAATGTTGGTTGGTCTCTGCGTGTCGAAACAAGCAATGATGTAGCGAGTCCAGAGTCCTTGCCGTTCCACAATGCTAGAAGTGCGAGGTGTTCGCGGTAAAGAAAAGTGCCTAGAAAGAAGCATTGGTATAGGCACTAGAAAAATAAAGTTTTCACTGGTTCCGTGGGATGAATATTAAATTGGAAATAGTTGGCACGACATTATTGGATTTTCTGCACTGGTCGCCACACGAAAAGTAGGCGGTTGTTGATTGTGTTGTGGATTGTGTCGTTGATCGTGTTGTCTTTCGTACGAAAATCAACGCGTGATGGTCCAGTGAGATAGAGCGAACGTTAACGACACGCGGCTATTTCGTCACCCCTGCGACTCGCCACGTAGTGTGCGCTGGGAAAGCTCCCCGTTCAATATCCTCATTGGATTATGCTCCGCACTTAAAGAGCACTGAAAGTAATTACATCGTCCTATATGTTCTCAAGCACCTGAGACACGTTGTCGTCATTAACCGCATATTTGGTCACGATTGCCTGCCACCACTCTTATCGTCCATTCCCGAAAGCAATACCTTGATAGAAAAGAAAGCACAATCTAAAACTGACAGTAGCGGCTGATTACTTCAACCCTCCATATGTATCGTTCTGGTGCCGACAATCATTCTCTGCATGGCAGTCTTCTACCGCTTCTTCATTGCAAGAACGCAACTGAAGACATTCAATCAAGGATCAGACGCCCTGTGCCCCAAAATTAGTTCTCGTATTGTGCCACAAATCGCAAAATAAAAGACGAGCAATTCATTGTGTTTAGTTTTGTTTCTTCAAGGGTGTTCGAACAACGAAATGTCCGAATCAAACCGGCCGTTGTTGGGAAATCGACTTTAAAAAAAAAGAAATGAGAAAAATACGGTCTCTGAATATTGAATTCAATAGATTCTGAGCAAAACAGAACGTAAAGGTGTTGGCGAGTTCGCACGGTGAAAAAAAAACACTGATTTGACTGATCATTTGACATACATAATGCCATTGACAACTGGACGTCCGGTCAACTGAGGAGCTTGTAAATTAAAAAAAAAAATCCGAAAGCCGCTCGTACCTGGTGCACCAGGACAATGACAGTAACAAAACATAATAATCGCGCAACAGCAGATACACGTAGTGTGTTGTATTCGTTACAGAATCCAAGTATAATACTTGATATTGAAGTACCGCACACCGCTTTAGAGGGACCCACACTTTGCGAGCTATTGGCGAAATAATATATCGTTTAGCCCCAGTCGAGACAAGAAATTCGTAGGCTCTTTCACCTGTAAACATCCTTATTAATTTATTGGAAATTATTGAGCAAGTTTTCTATGCTTGATGAAGTCCGTTGGCAAACTGATGCCTCTGCGCAAAAACCGCGGTTCTCCTGCCGCAGAATCATTCGAAAAAGTCAATACTTTCACCAGTCTTTCTTCATGTAGATTCTGAAAACTGTTGTTGTACCTTATGTTCCAGTAGAATCGAACATTCGACAATCTCAAATGGTAAATTTTAAATTATGTTTTGCTTCGAAGTCTGCGCCATGTTTCTCGAAAAACAGGGATTCCTGTCTGAAGGAATTAATTAAATTGCCCGTATTTGCTCAGTCTTTTTTACTGGAGCATGCGGTGCACAGTGATGAGGGTGCCGCCTGTTTGGACATCAATAGAAGTATTAGTGACGCAGGACGCGACAGAATAGGGTCCAAGCCGAAGTAGTGGCGACCGCCTCAGAAGTGCAGCCTATCCCGGAACCTCGATCCTTTGCACAATTCAGACATCTGATGAAACATTTACTTAGCCCGCATCTACCATGCGATTGCTCTGCAGGAAAGAATAGAGGGAGACGGCGGCGCTTGCAACCGTGTCGCGTTCTCCACTTCTATATTGTAGAAAGACGCAGCATACTTTTTTCTATTCGTTAAGAGGCAGCGGTAATATTTGTTCAATGTCTGAACTCCCGCTCCGCATCACAATTGCGACACTTCATTTTTGTGGAGTGTATGCTTTGTTTCCACAAGCGAGATGCTTTCCGCTCGCTGCCAACTTCCATGAGTTTCAGCGGGGGTGAACACTACACGTGAGGAGCATTTCTGGGCACTCAAGGTGAAGAATTTGCACATACAAGTGCACTGTGCACAATAGACTGCGCACAATACACTATGCACAATACACAATGCACATATAAGACCCTTTGCGCTTTGAATGACAAAGCAAAAGGAGAATATGTAAGCCGGCTATTTTTGTTCCGCTTGGAAGGGCTCGATCATAACCGCGAGCTGGTGCAAAGAAGCTGAACGATTAGATGAGCAAGCATCCTCTAAATGAAAGTCATTGTAGCTGCCCACTAAAGTGTGGGGCTCGGCCATTGTATTATCAAGTTCTATGTGCCGGTCAGAGTAACGTGTTATTCGATCGCTAATGTACACAAACATGTGTAAGAAAACGATGTGTCGGAATTGATTTCGGGCTGCCTTGCGTGTGATAGCCTGAAGCAGTCACGATATATTTTTTACGACATAGGCATTGTTACACTTGATTTTATAAGACCAAAATAGACTCCTTCGGTAAATTTCGCAGGAGCTAAAGGAGTAAGTTTCTTGTTTGACACTTCTTTCTTTTTCCCTTTTCTTTCTTTCTTTTCTTTCAACTCTCTCTTTTTATTTCATTTCGGGTCTAACCTCTGCGTCTTTCCACCACTTTTCTCTCTCTGTCGGTCCAAGAATCTTTGTAGACGTTTGATACAGGCTCGCTGTAAATTACAAAGTATTGACCCAGAATATTTGCCAGCTTCACTTCGCTTTATTAACCGAGAATTGTTCGGCGAGTGCACTAATTACAGAATAACTAAACAATACCTGAGCTCAATGACCGATTGATTGCTGCAGTAAAATAGCGTTACAGAGAATACATACAGATAACAAGAAGGAAAGACAAGGAAGCACATGACTCATGAATTCCATGAAGGACGACGCAAGGCTCGCGTCGACAGACAGCGCCGACAATTCAAGGGTGACCCGTACGTGACGTACGTGGACGTGGCGGCGTACCCTGTGGGGGGCCTCTTCGCGGTAGCCGCCGTGAACGGGAGAGACAACTCCTTGAATCTCGCGGCCTCCGTGAGGGCAGAGACCCCAGCTGCGGCTGAGACCATAGCCGCGGCGCTGGTAATAAAGCGAGAAGACAAGGTAGGCAGGGAAGTCCATATCGTTACCAACTCGCAACAGGCCTGCAACAGGGCTGAACTGAACAACCTGTATATTAAATCCGAGAACAGTTCTTCTTACACTTCTACGGAATTATGTTTTCAACTTTCTACATTCAATTTTTACAGACGTCTGGTTCCGATCCCCTCTGTAAAAGCTAAGACGATATAATTCCAGGATTTAGGTTGGAAGTTGCATGAAAATCTTTGACTTAGTATCGTGCACAAGTGCAAGTACGGGGGCCGTTCACATGACAATGCAAACACCACACTGCTGACAGGGGCACTTTCCGAGTAAATCCTCACTCGAACCAGCCCAAGAGACAATGTTTGAACCTTCGATCAAAGAGTGCTTTGAATTAACCATGTACGCGGGCAACAATTGCCCATTAAAGGTGGGTGATTGTGTGCGGTTAAACGAAATTGCACATACCTAGAAACGAGCGTGGCCTTTTGATATCTAAGTCGTGCACATCGAGGACTGAGCCGCGGTGAAATAATTATCCGCGAGGCTTTCGGCCTGCGACATTGGGCTGTCATTATCCCTATCACTTCGAAATTAAATTGTGGAGCTCAATATCCTGGAAGGTGCAAAGTGGACAGAGCCAAGGTAATGAAAGATGCCCGCGAACACACGCAAAATTGCCGCGCGACTGGCCGCTCGAGGCACTTTGCGTGTATTCGCGGGCTTCTTTCACGCTCGGAAAAACACTTTAATGTAGCACCCACTGAGCACACAGAAAGCTGTATCGGGAGTTTTTCATGTTGCTGTACAATTTTCTCATTCACACTCTTAATCTAAATATCATATTTGAGAATTGCATTAATTAATTAAGACTAAATACGTAATTAGGCGGAATGCAAAAGAATAATGTGAGTGACTCCAGGTGACGGCAAACATTACCTTGGTTCTGTCCAGCTACGTGGCATATGCATATTTTTTCAATCTTGGTGCATGACAATTGGGACACCATATATATGCGAATAGCCTGAACAGGCTTAAATGGATGCTGCAAATAACGTAGACTACTCTGCAGAGAAGAAGCGATTACCGAGTGTGGGGACGCTACTGCGACGGATCCTGCGAAGAAGGTAAGTCGAAAAAAATGATAAAAATTTTGCGCGATGATCATAAGAGTTCGATAGTATTGAGCATGTCATTGCTTAAATTTTTTTTTAAATCTTCGTGATGGTATCGCGTGTCGCGATTATTGACAGTTGGCCAAATGTAATAGAAAAAGACGCAGACCGTCAGCGCTGAATTTGGTAACCCTTTCGTGCCTTTCGGCTTCGTTGCTCGGCCACTAACCTTCTCTCTCTCTATCTCGTTATCGCAAGCAATGTATGGCGCAAAGAATACGAAACTAACCAGTCGATAACTGCAAGAAGCAGGGGCGGCGACGTGCTGAGAAGTCTCGCTACATACTATACGCGTAACGGTGCTCCTCAACCTTTGAAAATTCGAATGACTTTTAAGAGTTATCGGCTACAAAGAGTTTTCACCAAACAGCCTACTTTGTTTGCATAGTGTCGGCGCATCGACGACTTATAAATTTGATTAACACGTCACCAACAAGGACGACAGAAACACACACGCACACGCGCGCGCGCGCACACACACACACACACACACACACACACACACACACACACACACACACACACACACATATATATATATATATATATATATATATATATATATATATATATATATATATATATATATATAAAATTTTGCCGTCCTCTCCGTGGTTTAGTCCTTTTCCTTGCTCACGCTTCCCAACTTGCGACGCAAGGTACGTCGTTCGTTAGCTTTGCACACGTAATCGATAGTGCTGAACCAATATCGATTGTCGTGAAATTTGTTTGTCTTTCGTATAGAACCTCGTAACCTAAGAGCACGGCGAAGCTATACGACAGGCAGCGTTCCTGAATACGCCGTGTATACTTTGCCCGTAGAAAAGGGGGAGGCGATGGGGAAGGATGGGGTCTGTGTGCATGCATAAGGGGGAGGGGGGTAAAATTTTCTAGATGGCTCTCGTAACTAAATTATGCGGCTCTCCGGCGCAGCGGAGACCTTAGCACTCTGAAGGAAAGTAGGCATACGAAAAAAAGACGCGGACCATAATTTGCAAGAAGAAAATGTAAGAACATTCCATAAAGCACATGCTACGCGTTTTAACCATGCTTAGAGGTCGTAACGACGACGGCATTGACCGCAGTTTTAGCAAAGATCCTTAGAAAAAGCCGCACATTTACGGTGCACACCGAATAAGTTTTGTTAAGGGGCTGAGATAGCAAATTATTTAGCAATTGTAAAGCAATATTTTGTTCGCTCTTTCCATTTTAATGGTTAAACGTGACCCTCTTTATTTCTTTGTACGTGTTGAAACTTATGGCAGTGCAATTACTATAACAAGTCTCGTCAATAAACATGGCCTTTCTTTAGGTGGTGGCCTGTAGTAGAGGTGGAGCATCGAATTTATACACTCAGGAAATATGATTTTTATTTAGTCATCGATTTCGATCAACAATCGATAATTTCAGGCGATATGGCCGTGAGCACTTATTAACTCGGACTTCTGCTTTCCGGCTGCATTAACTACAATATTCCATAACGAGAGACACTAGCTTGAGTCCTCCATCCATGCATATATGCACTCTGCTAGGGGCAGTTCCTACAGATCGCGCCACCATGCGTGCCTCTGTCTATTGGCGTTCTTGTGCGGAGCCGAGACATGGACTGAAATGCGTAGCTAACGGCGGCCAGGCGCCGTGTGCACTACTTGCTGACCTCTCGTGTACAGCGCGTTTACTGAAAGACAAAAGAGCATTGAATTGAATTGAATTTATTGATAGGAAAGACAGAGAGGTCGACCTGAGCTAGTGCGCTCTAGTCTGCTACTCTGTACTGGGGAAGAGGGAAGGGGAGTGAAAGTACTGGGGTGGGTGATGATGATAAGAGAAGTGGTGAGTGCTTATGTACATGAGACAGTTGTCTTGCTAGAGCCGCTCGTCGAGCTTAGTGTCCTGCAGAAACTTCAACAATACTTTTGTTGGACGCATTGAAATTGCAGTGTCAGGCCATGGGCCGAGGATAGCTTCCTCCGACAGTGGTTGCCTGCGAACGCTGGATAGGAAACTGTCTAACATCCTTCGCTCCAGCATATATGCTGGGCAGCCGCACAGTACGTGTTGCAGTGTTTCAGGCGTCTGGTAGTGTTCACAATCAGAGCTGTTCGACTGGCCGATGAGGTGTGCGTAGCGACGGGTGAAAGCAACGCCGAGCCGAATCCTGTGTAGCAATGATGTTTCGCTCCGTGCAAGCTTCAGGGGCAAACAGAATTTACCGTCTGGGTCAATCATATGTAGACGTCTATGAATGTTGTCATAGTGAGCTCTGTAAGCCTTTGTAAGGTCCTGCATGAGTGCCTTGATCATGGAGTTGGTGTCAGGTCGCGAGTAGGCAATCCGTACTTCATCAGAGGAAGAGGAGGCCGATCTTGCCTCACTGTCAGCGAGTTCAATGCCAAAAACAGCACAATGACTAGGAACCCATCGAAAGGTGATCACGTGGCCACTTAACTCGGCACTGTGATGAAGTTCGACGTTTTCCAGCAGGAGCAGGTAGTTCGGTCCTTTCTTTAGAGTGAGAGCAAAGAGAGGAAAGGCAGGTAGGTCAACCAGACGAGCGTCCGGTTTGCTACCCTACACTGGAGGAAGGGAAAGAGGGAACAGAAAGAAAGAAAGGGGGATTTAGGGAACACTGTCTGTGCACGCAGCGAAGTGCTTGGCAATCAGTCAAGTCAAAGCAAGTGCTCCGTCGATACGTTAGGCTGCCGTCAATCTTGGTGGTTCATGGCTGGTGATGCACGTTGAAGTTACTAGTGAAGACCAAGGATCCGGTGGGCGTCAGCAGTACGTTGCAGTACGTGGCAGTATATTTTTAAGCTAAACCCCGGCCGTTCTGACTTCAGAGCGAATATAATGATGCGGGTGAACCATGATGCTTACTCAAGAGTTGCAAGTACTGAATTGAGAGCATCCAGCACTTGCATTGCACTTCGCGTTGACGGAGTGTACATGTTATTCAAGAGTATTCGAAGGGTCTTCATCAGAGACCGGAGCATCGTAACGACTTGCTGGTCTTCTTCGGGCAATTTGTCAGGAACCCGCGCTGTTCGCTCTACAGCCTTGTGCAGCTGTATCACTTGACGTGACTCCGGCTCGGGTTGTGGCATCAGATGCGGCATCGCCTCCGGTTGTGGCATCGGCTGTGGTATCACCTCCAGCTGTGGCATCTCTTCCAGGTGTGGCATCGGCCGTACCACCGACTGTGGCATCGGCTGCGGCATCAGCTGTGGCTTCGGTTGTGGCTTCCGCTGTTGTTCTGGCTTTGGCTGTTGCTTTAGTAGTGAGGACCAAGTTGTATTGTTCTCCGCCATGGCCTTGTCCGATTTAGATTGAATTGCCCCAGGCCTAGGGGGCCGAGGAGGGGGTGATGTCGGATGGGACGTACTCTTCATAGAGTTATCAGCGTTCTTTGAAGTCCGGTGGCCTCGGGAGCGTCGCTTTCTAGCTGCCGCAACAGCTTCCCGACGAGACAAATGGTCTCTCGCCATCTGCTTCAAGATCGCCTTTTCATTCATTTTGGGGCAGTCCTTCGAGGAAGCATCATGGGACCCAAGGCAATTGGTGCATTTGAGAACCGTGGCTGCACAAGAGTCTGCAGCGTGGGGCTCGCTGCAGCGTGAGCAAACTCTCGTGTTCTCATACCTACAGTTCTAGCCTCATACAATTGTGGCATTGCAGTGGCCTTGGGATGAATGGTCGCACAGGGTGTCTAAAGTGGCCCACCTGGACGTGCGAAGGGAGAGTCTCGCCCTTGAATATAATTTTCCCACAGCGGGATGTGCCGAGGCGATACACATGCGTTATGGCGACGCCATCAACGGCAGGCTTCACTAGGATCGGCAAGTCGGCGCTTGAGATGGAGACGTCCACGTCGTAGATGACACCAGTAATTGAACCGCTATTCTGGGGGATGTACGAGCGGAGCTTAACGCCACTTAGTTCTGTAACTGCAGTCAAATTTCTCAGCGCAGTCTCATGTGTGACGTCGATAGCCGACACATTTTTTTCGTGTGTTGACTCTAATGTCTGCTATCTGATTTAGCGCCACCGCTTCAAGTTGCACCGATACGGACTGTCTGTTGAGTCGCCTCAGGTTGTCAGTAGCGAGTTCTGGTACAAATAGAATCGTACTGACTGCGGTATTCTGAGTTGGTCTTACCGCTGGCGTGCTCGAAGACATGGATGCCCTGGCGATGTGTCTTCGTTTCACCTTGCGGCTCCGCACAAGCTCGAAGGCGTCATCGGAGAAGTCCTCACTGCTGAGCGAGTAGACGCTGGTGTCATCGATGTCGGTGTCGCTCAGGAGGCCGGTCCGTTTCCTAGACGCAGCCGCCGCTGAAGTCGCCATTCCCGGCAGAGGCACGAGGACGTCAACTTGCATCCGCACCACGAACCATGCCGGCTCTCCAAAGATGTACGCAGAAATAAGGAAAAGACAGCTGAACTAGAGAAATAGCGTTCTGGCTCGCAGACACTTCGTCTTCGTCCTCGTCCTTTCTTTAAAAAGTATTTTAACGCCTGTAGCGCTGATTTGGCATCACACAATATCGTCCATTTAAGAGGTGTCTGCGTTGCATAAAACGGACAGCCTCCCGTATTGCCACAAGTTCCGCAGCTGTAGATGTCGATTTGTGGACTAATCGAAATCGTCGAGTAATTAGAAGTTGTGGGATGACAAATGTGGCTGTTGTGGCAGATGGCATGACCGAACCATCGGTATATACTTGTACAGTCCCACTATATAACGTAAATATTTGGGACAGGGTGAGCGGTTTCAAGCCAATGGAGGAAACGTGAGATTCCTTTATAATTCCCGGTATCTAAAGCCTCACTAATGGTCTTGGCAATGTCCATGGCGGTGTCGCAGCGATGTCGGTGGCCTGGAATCTTGTAGGTATAATGCTTGCGTGACATGCAATAGCTTTAGAAAAACCACAGTCAAGGTTGGTGCTTGGAAGTGCTGACGGTAGATGGTGTGAGTGTCTGGTTAGCAAGAGAAGATAGGTTCGCACAGGTTCACAAGACCTGTGTATGTCGATTGGACAAGCCCGTGCTTCCGCTATTGCGCCCTTAGTTGACCTGCAGCGTGGCAAGCCAAGACATATCCGTAGTGCTTGTGCCTGAAGGCTCTCCAGCGTGCGTATACACGATGACCCCATGTTAGATAACACAGGCATGCTGCAGCGTATGTAGCCCACAAAAAGCGCCTGGTACACTTGGAGCAAACTTCGCTCAGAGGGGCCCCATCTCAGTCCTGATATTACACGAAGAACGTGTATGAAGTTGGTCAGTTTAGCCCTAAGCGCAGTAACATGTTTAGTCCAAGAAAGACTGCGGTCTATTATCACGCCAAGAAATCGGGGGTGGGTGACTAAAGGGTGCGCCGTTCCGTCGACAACGATTGGATAATGTGACATTGATTTGCGCGTGAATGCCATGACTGCACACTTAGTTGCTAAGAGTTGCAGGCCTCTACGGCGCAAGTACTTCGCCGTTATGGTAGCCGCACGTTGAAGCCTTGCACGCACTTGTGGACGTGTGACCCCAGATGACTCTTTGTGGCACCAAGTATTCAATTTGCTTTCAATTACTCAGCACGAATGCTGACTACATCACAGCAGCTTTACTCATTTGATGTTTGGTGAAACTACATAAGTAGCAGCCAATTAGGGCAGGACTCTGAACAGTAGCAGCCGAATGCATGGTATTTTACTTATTACACAGGAAAAGTAGTACACAACTTGAATAACAGTATATTCTAAAAAAAGGAAAGAGAAATGAGCCGGAGTGCATACGGCAGGCATTACCAAGTCATGACTAGCAGCTTGCCCTGAATATAAAAGTGCACAATCATTGCATTCTAGGAGTACTTACATACAGAGATAAATTGGAGGTTATCAAAGGAGTTTGCAAAGAGGCAAGGACATCGCAACGAGCGATGGAAAAAAATTATCGGCGTAACGTTAAGTGATAGGACGACAGTGGCGTAGATTGTACCGGTGTCACACGGGCACTTTCTATCGCGATCGAGCGCGATTAGGATCAAGTTTTTCTATCGCGATTGGCTTCTTTGCGCAAGGTGCGAAAGGGAGCCAATTGCAATCGAGAAATTTGATCCCAATCGCGCTCGATCGGGATCGAAAGTATACGTCATGTGACACTAGCGTTCGAGAGCAAACGGGGGTAAGCGATATTCTAGTTGAGATTAGGACGAAGAAAAGGAGTTGGCCGACCATGCAATACATAAGGCACATAATCGATGGTCTGCTAGAGTTACCGGTTGTGTTTCCAAGGAAAGGGCGGCAGCGCAGTTGAGGAGAGCGCAGGCTAGAGTGGTAATGGCGAGATTATCAAACAGCAGGTCATATAATGGTGTCGGTTGGCGCAAGACAGGGGTTAAGTGTGACCGATAGGAGAGGGCTTCGTCCTGCAAGTGGACGTAAAATATGATGGTATTAATAATCAGACAAATGGACGATTATATTCTGAAGCGTCTCGCTTAGTTTTCAAACCTTGCTCGATCACACTGTCCAAAGTGATTGGCGCGTTGTTTCAATCACTTAGCTGTGACCCCCTTCGCCCCTCCACCCGCTTTTTTTCGAACTCTGCTGGCAGAAATGCTCTGAGCTGCATGTACGCACTACATCGAACAAAAAGTTTTCGTAGAGACTACAACTTCTCTCTCTCTCACTTTCCCTCATAGTTAGACCACAGCGTAGTACGGCGTAAAGAGGTAGGCGTACAACACACGCAAGTGCGCTCGGCCACGCCAATCGGGACGAATAACGTACGCGAGCCGCTCGGGAAACACCACGGAAGTGGAAAATACGTAGTGCAGTTTCTTGCGCATATTTTCTCCTTTCTACATAAAAAAACTGGCCACATGGCGCGACGAGCTTCAGGTTTCTGAGCCTGCCGAAGATAAATGACCCCTGCGTTGCAGTGTGGCAGGTGCCTCGCTTTAACTGAGGTCACTTGAGCAAACGTTCGGACCACGAGAGGGCAAATTAGGATGAACCTATTTATTTATTTATTTATTTTATCTCCATCATCGATGAAAATAAAGAGAAAGAAAACTGTACAGTCTGACTGGCTTTCGCCCATTCATGGATACAGGAACTGGTGGTACAAGTGACAATACTAGTCATACAATCTCGTAAAAAAAAAGAAACCATCATGTCACTGGTATCAACCCTGAAATTGAATACCAATGCGAAAATATATGCTTTATGCTTTCACCACTGGGTCGAATAAGCACCATGTTATTGCTTATTTGCCGTCACGGCGGCGTGCGAAAGTTATCGAATATGGCCGCGCCAGCGTGGCGGTGCTGCGAAGCGTCTATATATGTTACACTTCCTGAATTGTACAGTTTTTATAATTTAGTGATCGAGATATGTCGCACCCCAACTGTCCGTAACTGCTAGCATGTCGCTGCTTCCGGCTAACAGAGCCAAATTGCGCTAACAAGCAAGAGAATTGTGACTTCTTCTCTCTGACCAGACTTAATTCAGATTCCGGAGGATCTTTAGAATGTGGCCATTGAAACATCAAGTCACTGTACAAGATACCACTGTTGACTGCTTGCATTAGCTGCTACAGTGCTTGCTTAAAGAAACTGGCGGGGTCAACAGGCAGTGATTTAAGCTGACGTACAGATGGGGGAAAGGAATCCTACCAGAACGCTTACAGGCTATAGCTTCTTTGTGCATCTCACACTCGTGCGAACCAAGTTCTCGGGTCTTCTCGCCAGCGTACGCTGTTTACTGCTGCAAGAGACAAACGCTTTCGTCTCGTGTTACCGAATGCCTCCTCGCTGCTTCCGGTTCATGTGGCAAGCTGTCCGCGGGATGCTTTCATTTCAGATCGCTGTTGTTTTGCGCACGTTAGCGCAGAGGATGCCAGACGTTGGACAAACCGAAGCAAAGTGGAGGGCGCCACTTCAGTCGCCCTTCAACGGTGCAGTAGACGGCACAGCCGAGTGATTGACGCCGGCCTAAAGAGCGACAAAGGTGCAGAGCCAAAATGTGCGCAAATAATAACACGTCGAGTGTTCCGACAGAACAAAAGTGCGAGAGGGGAAGGGGGGGGGGGCGAGGACACGTTTGAGAGGTTTTTCTCATCAGAATGCCGCACTAATCTATCTTCGCCTTAGTCGAACATCAGTGCCTTTGAGTTATATGTGTATATTATGTGCATGCGTACACTTATATAGAATTTTGTTTTCTCGAAACAAACAAAAAAATCCTACAGGAAACGAGAGAGATAGAGGCATTCTGGGAAACTGAGAAGCCCTGGTCCTCTGTGTTTCTTTTATTTCTTGTATTTTTTTCTTTACCGTGGTTCCGCTGTCGGGATACGCTGTGTTCTAGCGTGTTTTTCCTTTTTTCTCCTTTTTCTAGTGCCATTCATCTTCACAAAAGCGTCGTTCCCTTTGCGCCCACTAGTGGCCCAACTTTCTCCTTCCATCAATATGATAATCGACTGGCGGCAAGTTGGTGCAAGGACGAGCTTGCTCATTCCACGTGATATCGCGCGCGAGGGACCGACGAGTTCCTTCCCCGCACTTTATACTCCGTGCCCCCCGCCACCTCTCCTCGCTATAGCTCACAGTATGTCCGCCTGCGGCTTTGATCTCCCTGTTTAGGTTTTTTTTTTCTTTCTTTTTCTTGCGCTTTCTTCTTTCTACACCCCCCCTCTCCCTCCCACTGTTTTTTCGTTTTTTTTCTTTTCTTTTTTTGCAATGTGTTCATTTTGTGGCTCTTCAGGCCTTCGCGACTCCCAATGATGCGTGATCTTCATTCCCCCATTTCATCTGGTTCCCAATTGCGTGGTTTCTGCAAAGGCCGCGGTAGCTCGGTGCGCGATTCCTCCGCGTGCGTCGTGTTCCGCGCTATTCAAGTTTTAATGCGCGCCGTTGTAGCTCGCAGAGATCCAAATCGATCCCTACGTGCGATCTGCTTCGTGCAGACTTAGCCGCACGATATATATACTTTTCGTTTTCTCTCTCTCTCTCTCTTTCTTTCTTTTATTATTTTTTGCTTTAGCGGAGGAACTTGCTTACGTACGCACTTTTAAAGGAGTTGTTCTCCATTTATATTGCAAGAACAAGCACAAAAAAGGAAAGAATAAAACGATCCCGGAGTAAATAACCTTCCTAAAGTTGACACACGTTCGACGTACGCTAAATTGCGGCGGAGGTTGGCGGCAGACTTAAGTTGCGTGGAATAAAGACGTATGGCGGTAGGTTCGGGAACGGAATAGATTTCAGTTAGCTGACGTATTGAAATCCTGCGCCCTCAGCAGACGTATCGTGCATCCTAGTATATGCGGCAAACGTGTCATTTTCTTAGGCATGCAGTAGAGTAATCGCCATCAGTTACTACGAAAAAAAAAGGGAGTTCTGCAATACAAAATTGTTCTGCTCGGCTTTGGCCGGGCGCTGAATAAGACCCATGCAGGGATATTTATTCCAATGTCTTCCATTTAGTTTTTTCTGGTAGTCACTATATTGACCGCTAATGAAGAAAAATAATAATATAGTCGTTTCCCTTCCTTCATAACCCCTATGCAGATTAAGGAGAAAAACCTGTGGCACAGGAACGCTAAGACAGCATATTATGATAACAATAGTTCGCGTTTATGTCAAATATGGCCCACTAGTTTATTTGCTGAATTTCCCGAACACGGCTCCCTATCTCAGTAACCAGTCATGCGCAGCCAGAAAAACATGTTTGACTTCTACAGGTCTAAATTGTTATCTTACTTGTTGTGAAAGCTAAGTCTAGTGCGATAGTAGGTTTTAAAAGAAATTAAATAAAAAGGTAATTTTACCGCCGTGTTTCTTTTCTCTCTTTTTTTTTAATTCGGAGGTTTTACGTGGGAATGGCCGAGCTCTGATTTTGAGGCGCGACGTGGTAGGAGGGCTCTGGAAGAATTTGGACCAATAGGGTTCTTTAACGTGCAGAAATGCACGGTACAAAAGCATTTTTTTTTTACTTTAGCTTCATCGAAGTACTGCCGCCACAGTCTGGAATGACCATGCGCGTTCTCGAGCTCAGAGGCGAAGCGCAACGCAATGCTACTTAGCTACCATGGCGGGCAATGCCATATTTAAAAGGTATACGCATGTATACACGGATCTGGAGTAGCCCTTTGAAGAGCCATTCTCTCTGTGTACGTTGAAGAAAAATTAAGAGGTAAGATACCTTTTTATGAGAAAAAGATAGTTTAACGACCCGGAAGCAATAACTGTTGTTTGCAAGGAAGACAACGCTTAAAGTAAGGATCACTACTCATTAAGTGTAAACATTAGAGAAATGATTAATGCCTCCTCATAGAATCATTGCTGCTACTTAAACACTCCTTCACAGTGACTTTCGCGAAAGTCGACATGTTATGACATTTTTGTTATAGAAGTATGCATTTTATCAAACAAATATAAATAAAGTATTGCAGTATCACATCGTTGCCAAGCAGCCATCTTCATGTCATACAGTAAGGTTATTAAATGCGCCTGTTCGAACAATAGCACGCCTAGTAAATGTATATTTCAATTGATATTGACTGTCTGTTTTTCTTTTCAGTAATTAGGCTGCATATGTTTGCATACATCTCCGAGCTAACGTACATACTTACAAGTGTCTGCCTCTGAGACTATTATACAGGGTGGTGTAGCTAACTTGTGCCAAGCCTTATAAAATAAAACCATGACTAAGTGCGCGCTATGCAAATGCAACCAACACAGTGATTGTTTGACTGTTGTCTTAAGTCATTAAATAACAAAAATAATTAACCTATTCTTTACGCATTGATTTCAACGCAGTGACTTCAAAACAAATGTTATAGAGCCTGTTTAGAAATATCAAATCGAGTTCTTTCCACGACTAAATTCTTGTGGTTTCAATTTTTTTCGGACTCCGAAGAAAGCGCACGAAATTTGAAAATATACCTTGTGACATGGCGCTTGCGCCCGTCGACATAGGTGCCCTAAAACATGAACGGACTGATTACTGCTGCACACAGACCGAACATAATGAACAGGCCACAGGCGAAAATGATGGATGCGAGGCGATGGCCACAATTGCCGTCTCGGATGCCCCGCCATCGACCGCCGTAACATCTTTGCCCACGCAGTCTGTGAATAGCAGAAAAGCGCGAGCAACCTCGATCACTCTGAAATGTATGGTGATGCATACTTTAAATAGCGGACGGACTCAACCAGTTTGTTTATATCTTACACGAACGACGACTGTACTCAAGTTCGTCCAACAAAACCCTCAATTCTTATGCCACGCTCATGGCAGTGTCTTATTTCCCCCCGTTACCACAAAGTGAAAATAACGAACGTGGGAGAGGGGGGGGGGCGGCGTGCTTAATGTACACACGGCATTCGTTGCTCGTGATAAGCAAAGGGTCGAGAAAAAAAGGGGAATGCTCGAGGGATGCTCACACTCGGCCATCCTGTAGAGGGAGCTTATTCGATCTACTACTGACGTGATATGGCCAAATTTAGACAAGTAATTGTGAGCGATCCTCGATAGTGGGCTGTCTACATTTCCAACTTCTTAAAGCCACGGCATCGCGCTCGCAGATACTGATTAAGCGTTACCTTGCCTTGTGCGGAAAAGAAGAACAAACGACAAGTCAAGAGCAAAATATCAGCGCTTCAACATCCTTATATGGGCCGATCTCTGTGCTGTGCTCCATGCTATTTGCTCCACAATAGAGCATCCATTCTTTTGAGTTGATTAAAACCACTTCATTTGTTTTCTCTTTGTTTGACTGAAGAAACCCCGGCACAGATTTACATTTCGGTAATTTTGCTTGTTATTAGTACATTTGACACGTTAATAGTTCATTTGAGACATCAGCGGCAGGTGTCCGAATGTGCAAACAACCTTTCCCACAAGTTGGTTCTCTTATACAAGCTACTTGCTGCAAAAAAAAAAGGAAAAAGCGGCAATGGTCTGATTCCTGCGCGCCAGTGATCCTACAGATATAGGGGAATACATACTCCGAAATCCTTCCTGTTACAGCAACAGCAGCACCGTTACACGGCTATGTGTCTAAACTGGCGTCGAAATATAGGACCTGAGAATTTATGCGCCAGATAGTACTTCAGAAGCCCTTGACTGTACGCTTGGGGGAGAGAGAGAGAGAGAAAGCAAGGGCAGGAAAGGCAGGGAGGTCAACCAGAACAGCATCCGGTTTGCTACCCTACACTGGGTGTGAGGAAAGGGGAATAGAAAGAGGAAGAAAGGGAGAGAGTAAGCACTAAGTACGTTTGGGAGGGACACCGTACACAATGACACTATAAGCGGTCTCTTAAGCCCGAACATTAAAGAATCCCAAGCTGTCAAAATAATCGGAAGTCCTCCTCTGCTCAGTCCCGCGCCGTGCAGGTATAGCTCTGCGACGTTAAAATTATACAATCATGAGTCACTTACAGGCATACTTTATAGGGCTTATGCTTCGTTTGTGGAGTACAGCACCCTAATTCGATGTCTGTGTCCTCACGAAAAAGAAAAAGAAAAAAGAAGAAACGAAAAGAAACAAAAACAAAACAAGGACGAAGACATCTTTGATGCCTACAGTAATCTGGTAACAGGTAAAACCACTATGGCAAAATGATACATCGTGCATCACTCAACGACACCGAGCGCATCGTAAATAACAATAACCTATGGACATCAGCCTCACAGGCGAAGATTAACAAAAGCGCCTGCAGAGCCAAACATATCAAAGTGTCACAACACGCATGCAGAAACGAAGAAAGACTCGGCTAGCGGCGCTTCCTGGTCCTTCTCACTGCAGCGGCGAGCAAGTGAGACGGAAGAAGAGCGTGTATCCCACCCCCTTCCTGACATCAGGTAGAAATCGGCGAGAAGAAGCAAATAAAGGAAGAAGAAAAAAAGGAACAGGCTTGGAGGAGGAGAGGTGCCTCGCAGCGGCGGACAGAGTCAGGAAAAAGGAGGGCAGGGAGATCCCCCTCCTGCAGCGTAGATGCCACCGCCTTGTCTTGGTACACGCCGGAGAGAGCTGACTGAGATAAACGGCCAGCCTAAATATAGGGGCTCCCCGGCACGAGTGACCGAGCCCTCTCTCCGCCCAGCGAGAGCGGCCACCGACTCGGCGCCCTATTCTTTGCTTTCGGGCTCCCTCCGGCCGGCGTCCTCTCATGCCGGGGATCAATGTCGGTTTAGGGATCCTACGGCAAAGACGCTGGAACACGGCGGAGCCTTCCCTCCGAGCAGATAGGTTTGCCCGTCGCTCTTTTCCGGCCGCCCGCCTCTATAATAGATGTCGCGCCCGGCTCACGAGGCAGGTAGTTTGGAATATCCGAGGCTTTATGCGCCGACGGGGTCCACGGGGGTGACGGCTCGGAAAGGAGGGGGGGCGGAGGGCACCTTGAAGAGGAGCCGAAAATGTGCGATCGGCCCAGAGAAGAGGATTCAATGGCATGGAAACGGGGACCACCCCGCGCCAACGGAGACGCCGAGCGGCTTCGACAAAGGGTGTTTCTCCGCTCTGCGTCAGTGCTCACGCGGCTGCCAACCCTACCGGGGCCGATTGATAACGTTTCGAGTAGCGCGCGCGGCGCCCGAAAGGGCTCCTTCATAGCCTTGTTCGTGGCTGTGATCAACACTTGCAGACTCCCGAGAAATGTTATTCGTTGAAGGCGTTTGTCATCTACCATGCCAAGTGGCTAGGAGCAGCGGGTGAGAAATTGAAAGAAAGAAAACGTGACTTCAGTAACCCAGTTCGACGATGGCTAGAGAGACAAGAAATGAATAAGACTGTTCTTTGTCTGCTTATGCATGTTCGGGTAGATTGCACGACGAAGTGATCCTATTGCTGAGTGCTTGTTCTCCGTCATCAGTATTTTGTGGAAATTCTCGCTTTCTTCCGGAGAACACTGTTCCCTGCTCGACGGGAATGGAAGTGGAGCCACCCGCACTCCCACCTGATGTAGCGGTACTCCCGTCGGCAGCCTCAAGGAAGCGGAACAGCCTCTCGAGCGACAGCGAGGCTACCCTGATAGACTCGACCGAGAGCGACGACCGCTCCGACGACGACTACGTGACTGTCCTGAGTCAGAAAGCTAAGCGCCGGATGCTTAGGGCCTCTGTGGACACATCTACTATAAGTACTCCGCAGAGTTTGCCGAAGTACACCATCCTTTTCTTACCTGTGGTACCCTCCGAAAACATGAGGTTCCTCAACAGGCAAGTTGCATCGGTTGAACTCGAGGGACTGTTGCCAAATGACATTGAGGACGTACGAGTCAACCTTCGGAAGAATGTTGTCGCGGTAGACGTCGCCCAAGCGTCGGCGTTAGATTCTCTCCGAGCTGTCACTGTTGTCGGTGGCATGAACGTCCGTACCATCATCCCGATGGGAAAAGAGGCTACTACAGGCGTCATATATGACATTGATGCGGCCATCTCAGGCGAGGTTTTACCACATTTAATAAAGCCTGCCAATCATGGGACCCACATACTGCAAGTGGCCCGTCTCGGAACTTCCAGATGCGTGAAAATTGTCTTTAAAGGTGACTGCCTTCCATCGCATGTGAAGGTAGGTGATTTCCGACATGCTGTGTGGCCCTTTATTCCCATGCCGTTTCAGTGCAGAAACTGCCAGAAATTCGGTCACGTGAGCGCCGTCTGTGAAAAGTCTGCTATATGTTCCCGCTGTGCAGCACAACACTCGGCAGGCAACTGCCAGGCAAAAACTTATGAGCGTCCGAACTGTCAAGGGCCCCATGATGCCTCATCAAAGGAATGTCCAAGAGTTAAGCGAGAACTCTCCATCTCGAAGAAAATGGTGAGGGACTGGTCGACTCATCGTGAAGCAGCTGCTGACGTCAGGCGACGCCGTTCCCGTCGCAGACGCTCATCAAGGAATTCTGCTATCCGCACAAAGAATACGCGTGCCGCAAAGCCTCTTGCTGTTGAATCTGCTCCAACCCCAGCGCAGAATGTGTTCAAAACGCGTATAGATAACGGAGCAGCTGAAAAAAATGCCGTGGATGAAGAATGGCCATCACTGCCAAGGATAAGCCCTGTGGAAAAACCCGAACAAGGAAAGGCACCACAATGCTCCACCCCTCACCCAGATGAGCTGAGAGAGCATGACCGCAGAATTGTAACAATGCTCAAGCCTTTGATAAATGCGATTCGCACACTTGTGGGCAACTCGATACGCCAACAGCTCGAAGCGCAGTGCAAGTGTTAGATTCCCTGAGCCCAGTGCTTTCAAATCTTGCGTAAGCACAATGGCTCTTCCACTACTTTCACTCCGTGATGAAGTGCGTAGTGTGACGATTTTCCAGTGGAATGCCAGAGGACTTAAATCACGGATTTCATGTTTCCGTCTATACGTTTTTACGAACCGATTTCCTGTTGTGGTAATATGTGAACCGAGTTTGTCAAAAGCGCTAAGACTCTCTGGATACGAAGCCTTTGTGGCGTCGACGTGCGGGCAATCCAGCAAAGTAATTGTTTACATCCGTACAGAACTGACTTACATTCCCCACTCGGTGCAGCCTCATGATGGAAACCAATACGTGTGTATCCGCATTACAAAGAATAAAGTGGCCTTCACCCTTATCGGCGCCTACATCTCCCCAAATAAGGTCGGTTCGTCAGCGACCGACTGCGAGACATCCTGACGGCGACTTCTAGAACCTGTATTATCGCGGGAGACTTTAATGCTCATCACTTGGCTTGGGGAAGCTCCAGAATAGATTCCAGGGGCCGGAAGCTTGTGGAATTTGCTTCCGACCATGAACTCAGCATGGCAGTCCGACGTACTTGCGTGGTTCGAACTATAGCAGTTGCTTAGATTTGACCTTGGTGTCACGGCAACTTGGTCAAAATGTTCGATGGTTCTCTGACATCGAGTCTCATGGCAGTGACCATATTCCCACCTACTTAAGTATCACTGGACTTGGAAGCTTCTCTTTTTCTACTTCCCGACAAGTATATATAAGGTGGTGAACATATAAGACAAAGGTGGGAGAGGCATGCAAAGGAGGATTTACCGGCGCCATTGACAACCTTATTACAAGTGTACTGGAATTGTCTAAGTACACGTTTATATCCGCTAAAAAACGTACGGATTTTGACATGGAACTTGAGCGACTTCGAACAATTCGCAGAAGGGCCGAGAGGCGATATAGGCGCACGAAGTCAATTCATGACCTTAGAGTCGCTCGACGTATACAGAAGAAAATTCAACGTCGTATGGACAGGCTGGAGGAACAATGGTGGAAGACGTTCTGCGAATCACTTGACCCCCGGAAGCCACTGTCGATCATATGGAGGACGGTGCGCGGCCTTGGCTCGTGTCCACAGCAACGACACCCATTCTCAACCCTAGCCCTCCATCAAGGCCGCTCACAGGTCGATATAGCCGAAGATTTCTGTGTGAAGATTGCGGGCAGTGTGGTCACCATCAATAGCGAAATTCTGGGTGAGGTTCCTGCGACACGCTTCCCAGAATTGAATGTGTCCTTCTCACTTGAGGAATTGGACGCTGCTCTGGCCACATGCCGGCGCTCATCGTCGCCAAGACCAGACAGCATCACCTACGCTGCTTTATGTCACCTAGGTGAAGATGGCCGAAGCAGACTTCTGGAATGTTATGACCAGTCATGGAATGATGGCGTCGTTCCTGAGCAGTGGAAGTCCAGCCGCTTGATACCACTCCTGAAGCTTGGAAAGTCGCCACTTGACCTAGCGTCCTGCCGACCAATTGCGCTGTCCAGCTATTTTGGGAAGGTCATGACAAGAATGATTCTCACCCGCCTAGAGTGGTATCCTGAGCGCCACAACGTATACGCCGAGGCCATGGCTGGTTTTCGAAGAGGCCGTTCCTCTATTGACAACGTCAACGACCTCGTCACGTCTGTACAACAAGAAAAACACCACAAGCGTATATCGGTTGCACTATTCCTCGACGTGAAAAGCGCCTATGATAATGTAACGCATGAAGCCATCCTTGATGCTCTGGAAAAAATGGAATGAATTGGTGGACGCATGTTTCTGTGGATTCGGAGCTACCTATTAAAAAGATCCTTCTTTGTGCACAGTGCAGATGGCCGAACCGCTGACCATCACACTTGCCTTGGCGTCCCTCAATGTGGTATTCTTAGCCCCACTTTGTTCAACCTTGCAATCCTTGGCCTTGCCGACATTCTACCACATACAGTAAACCTTTCCATATATGCTGACGACATATGCATATGGGCCTCGGCAGTTACACGTCTCCGGGTGCGTGCACGGCTCCAAAAAGCAGTGACCCTAACATCATCGTACCTGCGTGCTCAAGGCCTCATCATTTCGACCGAGAAGTGCGCCTTAGTCGTTTTTACCCACAAGCCCATGACCTGGTAACCCATTTCTATTGACCACCAACCAATTTCCTACGCAAAAACTCACCGATTCCTAGGTGTTACACCAGAGACCTTTCATGGAGCGCCCCCCCCCCCCCCCCCCCCATCACATACTTGAAGAAGAGGCTTACTTCTATCTCCCATATACTAAGGTTTCATGCCGGTAAAACGCGGGGAACATCCGTGGCATCTATGCTTCAACTATACAGGACGCTCTTCCTAGGATACTTGCGATACAGCACACCAGTGCTGTCCAATGGTAGCAAAACTAATATCCATGTCCTACAGAGCATTCAAGGCCAAGCCCTTCGAATATGCCTGGGGCTACCTCGAAACGCTTCAACCGTGACAACAATTGCCACCGCGAGAGACCACCCAATAAGGACCTATATATATATCGACGCACTCCGGGCGCATGTTCGCCATATATCCAGAGTCCCTGACCACCATCTCGCTCGCTTGCCTGAGAAAAGACCCAAGGCAGCGTTCTCCAGAACAATTGCGGCTAACCGGCCCTGTTTGTCTTTGAGGCATTCACCCGCGACAAGAACGCCATCCCCTATGTGGTGCTTGAAAAAGCACCACATAGGGGATGGTTCCACCACATGTTTACACGGATGGTTCCGTCTCGGAAAATTCTACGGGCGCCGTTGTTCTACCATCTCAATCGGTCGTCATCAAATTTACGACTTCACACGTAACGACATCTACAGGTTCCGAACTGGCCGCTCTTCGCGCTGCTATCGAATACATTGAAAAAGAACCGCCCAACAAATGGGCAATATTTTGTGAGTCGAAAGCCGCCCTCCAGAGCTTGTGAGGTTTACGACGTGGCAAATATGAACAGCTGGTGTCACAAATCATCGAAACCTGCCATTGTGCTTCTGAACGAGGACATGATATCACATTTCAGTGGCTGCCGGGACATTGTGGCATCGTTGGTAATCACCTCGCCGATGACGCTGCCCGACGTGCCCAGGCTGGCTCACCGATACTCCTTATACCTTTATGGAGGGTCGACGCTGCGGGACAGCTTCGCAGTCTCGCTCGTACAATCACGTTAGGTTACTGGCATACACCACAGAACTCTACGTGTCGTTTATACAGCCTCGACCCATCACTGAAACTTACATTACCAGCGAACCTTCCACGACGTGACGCAACACTCCTGGGTCGGCTGTGGGTAGGAGTAGCTTTCCCCAACTCCTACAGCTATCGTATTAGATTGGCGGATTCACCAATGTGCGCTAAGTGCAAGTGTGAAGAGACCATCAGTCACCTTCTGTGTCACTGTTCTCGCTTCCATAATCAACGTGAAACTCTCCAGTGTGCCTTAAATAGACTGGATGACAGGCCATTTACGGAAGAGAAGATCTTGGGAGCCTGGCCTCACAGTTCATTAGCCCAGAAAGCAGTTCGAGTGCTTTTTCACTACCTGAGGACAACAGACTTGAGTGCCCGAGTATAGTCATCCTACACCTAAGTTATCTCTGTCTCTCTTTCACTCCCCATTCCCCTCCCCCCGTGTAGGGTAGCAAACTGGACTCAGTCTGGTTAACCTTCCTGCCTTCCCTTCTTCCTCTCTCTCTCTCTCTCTGCGCGATGTATGGAAGTGATGTTTCCTGACTGCGCCGCCACTGCACGTTTCGGACATGCACTTGGCGTTTCCAGCACGCCACGCTCGGCACATTTCTAGATGCGATATACGTGGTCAAATTGCGTAACGATGTTTTAATAATGCATGCTGTCGCCCGACTGAATTTATCTGCAACCTTAAGCGATACAACAGCCCCAATAAAGCCCTTATTGCAGAACTTTAACAGTACTCTCTGCTTCATAATGTCATAATCATGTTTGTTCAGAATGAGGTTCAGGTGAACCATCGAGCGCGCAGCATACAGGCATTGCAAGCTACATATCTCCTTGTCCTTTCTGCAAATTCCTAAGTTGCTCCCAAAAAGAAAAGAAAAGTGAGCCCTCTTCGACACTTTTTTTCTATTGAGCAAGATAAACTTTTCCAACTGTAAGGCAAAAAACTGGCTTACAACAAAAGAAAGCACGCTGGCTCACTAATTATTTTACAATCCATATCATATGGGAGTACAAAGTCTGCAAGGCGATTTATGCTGGTACTTCACCTAACGTTACTTTCCACTAAATTTCAGCCACAGTTTACAGTCTCTCGTGAGCACAAACTTCACTTTTATATTTCGTAGATACGTTTCCTGTCAACGCCAGAGTAGCTCTCTCTCTATTTTTTTTTTATTATTTTTTTTAGAAGATTCTCACCACAGTCTAGCCACATGGCAAATACCTGGCCAGCGACCAGTGCCGGTAACACTAAGTTTCAGAGCGCTGAAGCCGCGACAGTTAATGCAAGGGGCGGCCACCGTGGCTATAATATCTCCGATCATCGCCTTGCGTGACGTACGGCACACGCCACTCAAGCAAGGGAAGTCTTCTGGCTCCACTGGAGAGAGTGAGAGCCGACTGGAGTCGGTTTCCATGGCCGCGAAGGCAGGGGAGACCGAGCCGGTGACCGCATCCCTCCTCCCGGTGCCCAACTTCTTCCTATCGGAATGATATGCACGCACGACACGCTATCCGTGTCGGGCCTTCCGGCGCGCACTTGTCAATGGCCCGTCCGATGTGACAAACGCCGTGGCACGCTGAAATGAACGTCGACCGCGATATCCCGAGTGATGATGGACACATATTGCGCACTCGCGCGTCACTTTGTGCCACCGTGATTAGGGCGTGCGGACACACATGAGCATGTCGCATGGAGAATGAGCCCTTCCGGAAGAGAGGGCTAGGCTCCAAATGATCGGTAAACGTGCTCCAGAAAGCGACGAAAACAGAGTTTACGGGCATTGCTGTGCGGGCTGGCAAAACAAAGTTAATTCAATTTCGCATTTTCTTTCAAACGACGTTTGTTTGAACTTGTTAATTCAGTTTGTTGAAAAAAAAAATATTATGACGACAATTTCCATTTTACACACTGCCATTGGTTGTTTGTGCCCTGCGATATGAAGGAGGAACATCTGATATATCACTCGTGTCTGATCGCGCTTTTTTTTTTAGTGTTTGTACTTCATGTGACACATTTCTCGCTTGCTCTGTAGATTGGCGTAGTACATCGTACTTTCAGTGTTACGGCGTCGTATTGGTGTTAGCAAATGAGCAATTGCAAATTATGATGTTTTTATTTTTGCGTTTTGTTCTAAGTTATATCTTACTAATGAGGTTCTCGTGAGCAATGTATTATACAGGATGGGCCTATCATGCACCAAAATTTAAAAATATGCAAATGCCACGTAGCTGGAAAGAACCAAGGTAATGTTGCTTGCCGTCGCTTGGAGATACTCAGAGTATTTCTTGCATTCTGCCTGAATACATAATTAGTCTTTATTAGTTAATCCCTTTCTCAAAAATTGTAATTAGATGAAAAGCATCAATGAAAAAATGGTAGAGCAACATGAAAAACTCCCGATACAGCTTTCTGTAGCTCAATACATGCTACAAAAAAGGGTATTTTCGAGCGTGAAATAATCCTGCGAATACATGTAGATAGATAGAATAAACTTTAATGTCCAACAGAAAAGGCGATCTACCCACCCCCCGACACGCAGGTCAGGGGGCGAGTGCCGCCGCCTCAGATGCAGTCTGGGAGGTCTTGGGTCCCAGCAGCCTCTTCAGCCAGTTGGACGAGCCGGAGCTGGAGCTACATGTAAAATTTCCGCGCGAGTTGCCGTGCTTAAAAAATTGCGGGGTTTTATGTGCCAAATTCACTTTCTGGTCATCAGGCCGTAGTGGGGGACTGCGGAAATTTGGACCAGCCGGGATTCTTTAACGTGCACCTAAATCTAACTACACGGGTATTTCCGTACTTCGCCTCCATCGAAATGCGGCCGCCGTGGCCATGATTCGATCCCGCGACCTCGTGCTACGACTGACCACTCGAGGCACTTTGCGCGTATCTATGGACTTCCTTCACGCTCGGACAACACTCTTATGTAGCACGTATTGAGCAACAGAAAGCTGTATCGGGAGTTTTTCATGTTGTTCCATAATTTCTCATTGACACATTTAATCGAATAAAAATATTTTAGAAGTTCCGTTATTAATTAGGACTAATTATGTAATTAGGCGGAATGCAAAAAAATAATTTGAGTATGTCCAAGTGACGGCAAACCACATTACCTTGTTTATGCTGAGCTACGTGGCATTTGCATATTTTTAAATCCTGGTTCATGATAGTTGAGACATCCTGTATATAAGACAATGGTTCGTATCAAGGCGATGGCTCGCGGCTTTCCTGGTGCAAAGTTTTTTTTTTTCAAGGTTCTGTATACGCGACTGAACACGGAGTGTAAGCAGGGAATTATATTACTAGGCTACATTACTACCTGCATCTGTGCATATGCCCGTAATACCAGACCTCAGTGTAAGAGTAAATATAATAACGAGCAACAGCGTCCGATATGCTGACAATAATTGAAAAAAGTTCATTGACAGTGCTTCGTTGAACGCAACTCATTATGACAACAAGTCGGAGCGCCGCTAGCCCGACGAGCTTTTGGGCTTCGCAATTTTGCTTTCGGGCTAAGTGTGCGTTATTCTATGCGCGGTAAGACACACCGTGAACGGGAAACTTAGGACTGAGTTTTATTTGAAATTTAGGCCGTCAATCTTCGTTGACCCCTGTGGAGTCGTTCGCTGGCGCTGTCAGCTTAACCGGAGCTGCTTCAGCCTCTCTGAACTGCGAAGCCTCGAGCCTGCAGCGAGCCGTCGCTCGCGTGTTCTTTTATTATGGTTATAATTATTTGTCGTTTCACGCATCATGTACAGGTGTTGCAGCACTAGCTGGAGAGATCAAGCCGAGGCGGTGTAGGTAATATCGAGTTATACTTTTCTTTTGCCATGTGTCTGGTGTTGCTGACCTGATGACTGGTCTCATTTCAGCGATGCCCCTTGAAGGAGGAAGAAGTCCTAGGGCACTGGTCCGGACCGGTTTCGGCATTTAAAGTCTTAAATCCGTTGCTCTGATACTTAAGAGGAAGCTTTAGTTGGGGCCCAACTCCGATGCCACCTATTCAAATACGTGTAAAATGCAGAAACGCTTTTTTGAGCTAACCTCATGGCCGATTTTAATGAAGTTAGTTGCATTTCAGAGAGAACGTTAAATTCTAGTGACTGTTGAAAGCGCGATTTTGATTTATGGCCCGGATATATTATGAGGAACATTCAAAAATTTGGTTAGGAGGAGCTAGGAGGACAAGGACGAGAAAAAAACTTTATTTAAAATAAAGAGAGGTTTCGGGGGCCGGTGTTGGTGACCCCTGATGGTCGTTGTTCTTAGTCCGGGACACCACAAGACTCAGCCGCCGGACTGGGGTATCGGTAAGTTTGACACAAATGGAAGCACGAAGTTTACGAATTCGCAGCTCTGCGCTAAGGACAGATATTGCAGCTAGTTCTCTAAACTACATCTATTAGAGTACCCAAATCGGACAAATTTGATATATCTATTTAAATCTTACGTGGATTTGTTACACTGTTTCCAAAAGTTTTGAAAAAGTCCTACTCGCATACTAGTGGTCTATTTCAAAGCCATTTATAATTCATTAATTTTGTCCACTTTAGATGTACTATTAGATACAATTTACGGAAATGTTACATCCTTTTTGATCGCAGAGTTGTGTTGTAAGCTTGGTAATTTAGTTTTCTGAATACTTGCAATTTTCAACCAGTTCTTTTTTTTTAATGTGACGGCTTAAAGGAAAAATTCGCTAACAAGAGTTACTAGATTTTAACTTTCATTTAAATGTAACAAGCCTCTTCAAATTTTGTGCAGTGGTTGCCGAGAAAAACTATTTCACCGTTTCCATGTATATAGATAAAAGTGCCCGAGCTAAAGCTTCCTCTTAAGGACTGTCGCAGTCTTAAGGACTGCGACAGTGCGGCCGACTTGGAAAGTCGTAGCGCGTAGTATTGCGTTACTGCGCGCATACTTGTTTCTCTCTTTATTTTTTCTTCCATCTCTCGCCTTTTATTTCATTTACCCGTTTCCTCAGCACAGGGCAGCCAACTGGTACTTACACTGGCTTACCTCCCAGTCTTTCCCTCTCGTTCTTCTCGTCTCGATGTACTGGCACACTTGCCTTTTGCTTAATGCACATTTTCTGCGTTGCTTAAGGCACATTCGCTTGATCAGCAAGAGTTGCAACTCAATTTTAGTATGTCTGCCTGTTTGTTGACCCTACGCTCGTTGTTAATCAACGTTATACTCATATTAGCTAAGCCCGAAGCGGTGAGTAAGGCTGAATTAGTATTCTGTTCACACAGAAAGTCATAAATTGTTTTTTCCTTTTTAAAATCCACGCTCAAGTTTAACGTCGCAGACGAACACTTTAGATTAGCTTTATGAACACGTTTGTGGAGAACGTTGCCTTTTCTGCGCACACCGTGTTACCCGCATATGTACAAATGCGAAGGCATTTCTTTTTTCGTTCTGCTCGCTTTCTCTCTCGATCGAATGGCATGCTTGTTGAAGTCAGCAATTCCATTCGCTTGTCGTCATTTTCTGTATGCAGGAAAAAGAAAAATCTTGCAGAATGCCACCACGACGTCGCTAGTTTTATAAATGATGGCTCAGCTTCCGCTGAATCAGCAGCCATTGTAGCACCTGAGTTTTCTGGTTTGCTTCCTTGCTTGTTTTCTAGAGTCATTCGCTTGCTCGTTTACTTACACGAATACGATGGGATAGATAGATTTCAATAGCGCGCAAAAATTGCACGATTAGCAAAAAAAAAAAAACGTCTGTGAGGGAATATGGTGCCATCGGTTTCTTGTTGGGAAGCTGACGTATCTGCTGCGTCGTTGTTATGCGGCGCGGCGTTCCTGAGCTGGACTTCTAGTAAAATGTCGCAACAGGATTTTGGTGATTGGTACCTCAAAAACTCGAATCACATTATTTACTCAGATTGCAATAAGTAAAGAGCGACGGAAGTGCGAGTGAATGATGCGCAATAAAACTCAGTCTTAAGTTCCCCGTTGACGGTGTGTCTTGCCCCGCATAGAATAACGCACACTAGCACGCAAGCAAAATTGTGAAGCCCAACAGCTCGTCGGGCTAGAGGCGCTCCGACTTTTTTGTCATAATTAGTTGCGTTCAACCAAGCACTGTCAGTGAACTTTTTCCAAATATTGTCAGCATATAGGACGCTGTTGCTCGTTATTATATTTACTTTTAAATTGAGGTCTGGTAATAAGGCCATGTGCATAGATTCGGGTATAATGATGCGTAGGCACCCTCAGCTTTCTCCGCATGTGGTCCAGTGTTGCATAGCCATAGGACGCTTACAGCAGCGCCAGACCACCGAAGCGTTAGCCGAGCCAGCAGACCATTTTTTCGCAAGTGTAGAGCGCATATATAAGAAGCCGAGTGGTCAAGGGAGAGAGAAGAATATGAGGAGAGCGGTATGACAAGGTGAAAAGATATGCGCGCGCACCTTGCAAACGCACACGAGAAGTTACAGCGCACAGCCAATTGGAGCTGGAATTATTTTCATATGGCTAAACCACTATATGAACACTTGTTGACCTTTAGCTAAGAGCTAGGTGGACGTGTAATAAATAAAACACAAGAAAAGCCTAGCATTGTCATAGTCAAGCAAAAATTTCAAAGAGCAACACACAGTTTAGAAATGCACAACGGATGAAGTTTTCGGGAAATTGCACAATTGCTAAAACGATTTATTTATTTATTTATTTATTTGTTTATTTATTTATTTCATTGAGTGGTTGATTTGATTGACTGTGTACCACGTTTCAAGGGAAGACGAAGGGCATACAAGAGATGCTATACCCGCCGTGGTTGCTTAAAGGCTTTGGCGTTGCACTGCTAGCATGAGGTCATGGGATCGAATCCCGGCCGCGGCGGTCGCATTTCGATGCAGGCGAAATGCAAAAAGGCCCGTGTTCCCTGCATTGGGCGCGCGTTAAAGAACCCCAAGTGGTCAAATAATAATCCAGAGTCCTTCACTATGGCGTTCCTCATAACCATGTGCTTGTTTTGACAAGCAAGACCTCACAAAAAAAGAAGACAAAAGGAAGACATGTTATAGTGAGTGTTTCCGGGCTTACCACTCGAGGTGGCTGACAGTGCTGTTAGCTGATGGCTGACAATGCTGCTTCAGAGCCGCCGCGGTAGCCAAGTGGATGCAATGGTAATGCACCACTGAGTTCAATTTCGTGGATTCGACACCGGCCGCGGCGGTCGCATTTCGGCAGAGGCGAAATGCAAAAACACTGGTGGAGGTATTTATATTTAGGTGCACGTTAAAGCCCCCTAGATGGTGAAAATTAAAGCGGAGTTCTCCACTTCGACTTATGGGATCGTGGTATTGGCACGTAAAACCTCAGAATTTAATGCTAATTTAAGCGCTGCGTGAGCCGGCGCTATGGCTCACCTATTTCCTAGTGGCCTACCGTATATGCTTTTCCAAGTAACCTCCTTGCGTTCTCTTGTTCTTACTCTCTCTCTTCTTAAAGGGTCTGACAACTGGCCAGAATGTGCTGCGAGATGTCGACGGAAATGAAATGACCGCGATTTGTAGTGATAGAATCCAGCACGTTGTTCGCGATTTAAATAGAAATTATAGTTTTAAATTAGCAGGGAAAGTCTCAAATACCAGTAGGCGGCGCGGCCTGGTGGTGAAATGTTGGTGCTTCGGATGTAGTATATGAGAATACTGCACGTAAGTCGGCGGTTATTGAACACCGTATACTTATTACTTAAAATTGAAGTTCATGTATATTAGGCGCTTGCGGCTTTAAATATTCTGTGGGCATTACGAAGTGAAAAAAAGAATCCACGCTAACGAGCGGCGCGAGTTTGCGAGTAAGTACCCTGAGGTGTGGATCCCTGTTAGGTACAAAATGGAATCAACTGGTGGTGCCGTAAATGGATGCCAATACTACAATATTAGCACACGCGTGGCTACGGCAACACGTTGAACTGCGTATCACGTGTAAGCTTCTGCAGTCACGTGCACACTCATCAACAGTGCGAAAGAGAAAAAATTAACGCACTAAACGCGTCCCACTCCCAAAAACACGAAAATAGCAGTCGGTCGTATGCTACGCCTAACGTAAGTTCTTTTTTTTTTTTAAAAAAAAGGAAATAGCAACGAAAGAACGATGAATTAAAAAAAAAGCAGAGTCAGGCTGGGCCGAAGGTCATCACACGCAGGTGCGAACTGCACATCTAGGAACAGGAGCTCAGAACGTACACTGTCTTCGCTCTTTTATTCTAAAGACAGTCATGCGTGGCGCTTCTAGATAGAAAAGATTACATGTTTCAGATCGGTGCGCTTGTGACCGCGTGCTAAAGTAAGTAAAACAAGAACAAAAAAAGAGATATAGAGTATAAGTAAAACAAGAAAGTGCCACAGGCAGCCGAGCTCCATGCCAACGACGGACGACGCGAGAAAGGGACAAGAGTGTTTCAGTCGATTCTATACACACACTCGTTCAGGAATACAATGTCCTTCCAGAAATGATTCACACGCAGTCTTTACATGCGCACGAAATAGGTCGGCATATACCAAGGGCGTGCGGAAGTGCCGATCCCTCGGGCTATGCGCGCGAAGAAACACTCGCGCCCCCTTTCTCACTCTAAGGCTTCTTTTTTTCTCTCTCTCTCTCTTTCTCGCCACAACCAGCTTAAATACCATCGCGTTCTCGTTATTTTCTTGCTTACTTCGCTCTTTATCCCCCTTTCTTTTTCGCCGCGTACATAGTCCTATGGCCATCGCTCGCCTGCTGCATCTCCAGACACTGCAGGGGCTTCTTCCGGTGAGCAGGAAAGTTAGCTCCCGCTCTTGCACCGTTTCGATAGTTGAGGAGCTCCTTGCTCGCCAACTCCTTGTTTCCCTTCGTCCTTCGACAGGGCTGCGCACGCTCCCATTACGTTTTTTTTTTCGTTAGTTCCTGCGGGAAAGTGCACTTTATGCGTGCAACTGCTTTCCATATCCTCAGGTGCTTGCAGCAGTCAATGATCTGCGCTCCACATTTTTACTTCCCTTCGGTAGTCCAGAAGGACTGAGGAGGATGGTGGAGGAAGGACGAGGATAACAAAAAAGAAATAAAGCAGTGAAGCGAAGCGTATAAAAGCAAACATCAGGCGCGCAGACGGTTGAAGATCGAGAGAGAAAGTAGCTGGGAAAAGCGAGAAAAGCTACAGAACGAAAACTCGCGAGCAAGCCGCAAGATGAAGTCAAGACCTGCCGTAAGACGGATAGCGGGAACCTTCTTACTCCGCATATCATTTGGCATGCCGGAGTATATATATATATATATGGTACACCCGCGGCGTGTCTGCTGCTTTCATTGCCCTTTGCTGTCCCGACTTCATTCATTATTTCTTTCTTGTTTGTTGGCTCCACAGCGGTTCCGCTGGCGGGCGGAGTCGTTTTGCTGCTTTTGTATTACACAAAGATATGAGCTCCCGCGCCCGTGTACATCGTTCATTACGCAAAGCGCAGAGAAATATTAAACAAGCGCCGCGAGAGGCATGAAGGTTGTGGCGCGAGCGAGCCCAAGAAGGAGCCGCTTGCTTGGAAGTCTGGCCGTTGCTGCACATTCCGTTGGTTTATGCAGAAAGTGCCGGGCGTCCTTTCTTCACGCACCGAGGACGCCCGCAGCGCCCGGAGGACGGAAAATTGTGCGTTGCCCGCGTCTGTAAACGTGTTCAGCGATGAGGAATGTCCTTGTGTTGTCAGTGCATACAGGATATAAACAAAAAGCACTGGTGCACTGACTGTCTATAGGCTGTCCAAAGGTAAGGTGGCGCTAACCACTGCGTCGAGCTTTAAAAGCTCGAAAAAAGAGAAAGAGAAAAGTAGAAGCCAGGGAGGTTAACCAGAATAATGTCCGGTTGGCTATCCTACACCGGGGCAATGGGAAAGGGGAAATCAAAGATGACAGGGAGAGAGAGGAGTGAAGGAAAGAAGGAAATTGCTGTGAGTTCGCTGACGCGTGTGGTCTCATAGAAATTACATTAATAGTTACAGATTATCGCACAAGTCCGTGTTCCTCAAGAAGCACAAAAGCGCCTTCACCGCTTTATGGTCCGACGGGCGATGGGGGTGGTGTTCCAGCAGCACCTGCACAGAAAGCGGCCGATTGTCCAATTTTCGGAAAGCTTTGGAAAGTTCTTGTCTCTCTGGGGTGTATCGTGGACAGTGGCACATCAGGTGATGGATATTTTCTTCGTGCCGCAGACCTCGCATGCTGCACTGTCAAACAAAGGCATACTTTATAAGCTCGAATATTACAGTCCCACATTCTTCTTGTGGACGCTTGCTATACGCAGAGAGATGGCTCGTTAATGGAGATCAAAGGAGGAAGAAGTTTGGTGTTTGCTTTCCTTCTGCACCTCGCTTCCCAATCACGGAGGAGATGACGTCGTTGTGCGACGTAACATACTGCGCGCATTTTCACATAACTTCACCCTTTGCGTAATGGTATCGTTCCATCGTTTGAAGTTGATTAAGACATATGCAATCACATGATGCCAACAGACGATGAGGCCAAGGAAAGGATGCAGGAAATTACTTGTTTTAATTGAAATATCGAAATGATAAAGTAAAGGGAAATGAAGCACCACTCATGGCCTTAAGAGAACTCATAGAAAAATTGTCTGCGACATATAAAATAGATAAAAAAATAAATAATAAAATATAATAAAAATAATAAATAATAAAATAAGAAAGCAGGATTACTCAGAGAGGCGTGCATTAGTCGCATAAAAAATCAAAATGGATAATTGAATAATTAACGAAATCTTAGTTACAACATTGTAACGAATTATTTTAGCGTAATTATTGCAATTTATAAATTCAAGCCAGTGACTTCCCAAGGCACATCCACTTCGAACGAATTTTGAAACTAGAACCAGTTTTCAGATGGATGCGGCAAAACTTGCGGTAAAAAAATCCAGTCAGTGAAGGTGGTCGAACAGCTAAGCTGTGTTAGTTATAGTTACACCGATTGTTACACCATGCAAGTCAAACTTCGCGAGCAGTCTATACTGTAAATCTTTCATTTTTTTACTATTCTTTCACTTCATTTTCTCTTTTGCGTGCTTCCTGTAGTGAGCATGCTTTAGGATATCTTTTTGTGTGGTTCTCCCAGGGTTTTCTTTTTTTTTATTGCGCGCGCGCGATGTTTCTGTATGTGTTTTGCTGTGGGGTCGGCCTCTCGGCGCTGCCATTTGAACTCGGCATCTCTGGCGCACAGCTCGGAGTTGGCCATACGACGACGAGCCCGTTCGCGAGCCAACTCTTGCTGATCGCGGTAGGCAGCTTCTTCCACAGAAGTGCGCACTACTCATCGTCTTGCCATAGTTGAAGCTGGTATAGAATGTGCGGAACCACTAATCCAAAGCTCCGAATATAGGGCACAAGGCCCACCGCTAGAGATGCGGGCGATGCAATCGTCTTGACGATTGGTTGGAATGGCTCGACGATTGACTTGGCTGCTGGCACTTCTTGCAGGCGCAAGAAGTGCCGGCAGCCACGCGCTCCTAATATCGCGTTTCAATTGCTGGGCACTGTTCGTTGGCCGCAGACCACCAGCATAATATTTGTTTCTTTAGCGGCCGCATCAAGCATGGGGGTACCAACAAGCTAACCGCAAAGGCGTTGACCTATGGCAAACTACAGTGAATAATAACCTCACGCTTATAACAGATCCGGATTTTCCGAAAAGGATTGGCAACTCCTGCTGTAGGGATACCACACCTGATCTCTTTGTCATACGGAATGTGGAGTCGGCCTCTTGGTCCAACCTCCAAGTGGACCTTGGCAGTGATCACAATATCCTGGCCACCTCTGTCATTGTGAGAAGCAGGGACCTCAAAGAGTTCACTATTACAGATTGGGATTACTTTCGCAAGATTAGAGACGAGCGAGCACAAACACATGACTCAGCACTTAGCCTAGAGCAGTGGGCTGAAAAGTTAAAAGAGGATATCAGTACGGCGACAAAGAAAGTCCAGACTGAACTGGAGATTGACAAGATGGATAGCCACCTCGCTCATCTTCTAGAAGCTAAAACGTCACTGTTGAACAGATGGAAAGGGCAGAAACTCAACCGAAGGCTCTGAAAAAAGATCGTGGAGCTCAGCAAAACTATAGAAGATCACTGCCAAACCTTGAGCAGACAACAGTGGGATGAGGTCTGCAATTCCGTGGATGGCCAGAAGAGAGTTGGAGCTAAATGGAACCTACTCAAGCATCTGCTCGATGATACCAATACCAAGTCAAACCAAAGACAAGTGATAGCGAATGTTTTACACGAGGCATCACAACCAGAGCCAGTAAACACCGTGCTCGAAAGACTCGCTCGCAAGTATCTGCCACTGGGCAACTCACGTGACGAAGAAGACTATCCGCCCTACAAAGGCTCATCTTGCGCCGAGCTAGATAACCCCTTCAAGGCATGCGAAGTAAATGAAGCTCTCCAGAATCTAAGTGGCAGGTCGGCCCCTGGTCCTGATGGCATCCCCAACCGGGTCCTTAGAAACCTGGACGACTGCTCTATAGAATGGTTGACAGAGGAGATCAATGGAATATGGGAACGAGGGGTTGTCTCGGAGTCCTGGAAAATGGCCTCGGTCATCGTTATGCCAGAGCCTGGAAGACCCCCGAGTCTCTCAAACCTAAGCCCCATTTCCCTCACATCCTGCGTGGGGAAAGTGGCGGAACATGTCGTATACAATAGAATTTCCAAGCACATCGAGAAACAAGGATTGTTTCCGTACAACATGATCGGCTTTCGTCCAGCCCTGTCAATGCAAGGCGTGATGAAGCTCATCAAGTGTCGAATTATTGACAACACCACAAGAGATATAAGAGGCATCTTAGGCTTAGACCTGGAGAAGGCCTTTGACAGTGTATCCCATGCTCACATTCTGAATTCCTTCTCGGAGCTCAATTTGAGAGACGCCTTCCACAGATACATAAGCTCGTTCCTCCAGCGATCGCAAGGCCACGCTAAAGATCGGTGACCTCAAGTCCGACAATTTCAGTTTGGGCCCCAAAGGCACGCCACCAGGAGCGGTAGTCTCACCGCTGCTTTTTAACATCGCCATGGAGAAACTATCCCAAAGGCTCTCTAACATAGAAGGGATCAATCATACGCTCTACGCTGATGACATCACAATCTGGTGCACCGGAGGAAGCTAAGGAGCTGTTGAATTATGCTTACAGGAGGCTGTAGAACAAACAGAGATGTATCTGGAAAATACGGGGCTTAGATGCTCCCCGAGCAAGTCTGAGCTCCTCCTCTACAGGCCAGTCA